>NC_045697.1:56641217-59041217 GCF_009834535.1 Camelus ferus | reverse complement strand
TTTTTCAAATTCAGTTGAGTTAGATTTGTGAGACAGCTTTAGTTGGATTTTTCTATTCATCAAATTGGATTTAGAAAGAGATTTGTTACCCTAATCGGTTAAATGGGGACAAAATCTAGTCTTAAATTGTATCTATTGACTAAAATTTCCCAAATTTATATGGCAGATACAATATCTGCTTCCTCATTAAGCATAAAAGAATAACTTGTATAATCCACATGGATTAAATTCATAACTCTCTCTTTTAAAAGCACATTTATAAACTAATTATTCCTGTGAAGAAAAGAATAATTTCTGATTTTCCTTGGAAAAGATTGCTTAAAATAATAAAACTGGTTTATTAAAAACTAATAAAATGTTCAGTTAATAACCAATTATCTATGTTTTGTTTGAAGAGGAGACATTTAAACAAATTTCATCTCTTAGTGGAGAATTTGCATCTGGGATTATGAGGACGGACTGGTCTCACATTTAGGGGGGATACTTAGAAAAGCAGTGCTAGTGCATAGATTCCTTTCATTCTGTTTTACTCTTAAAGTTATTCAGCTTTTAAAGAAATATCATTACTGTTTAAGATTATCCCTGTAATGAGAAATCACAGCGTGCATCTTGAAAAATGGTTCCTCTTCATCTTTTCTCATTCATCTCCTAGTGCAATAATAAATGCATGAGTGCAGTGTATGACTATTCAGGTCAAGTTCTCTTTCAGGGCTGATGTTCCTGTTATACAGTTTATCCATCTATTAACATGCTGAAATGTCAAAAGCTTCATTTTTAAAGAGTAGAATGGCAGCTTCTCTTTTACTTAGAGCAATTTACCCAGCAAAAAAAGCAAGAGATTTGACAGTTGCAGGCATCAGGGCAAAGACTGGCTGATGATTTGAGGAAATAGGAGTAAATGTTCAGGTGTGTGTCAGGGTGCTCACAGTTTATGTGTTTCTAGGACAGTGCAGGAGGTAAAAGGGAAGCACTGATCAGAAAGATCCATGCATGTGGACATAAAAAGTTGCATCTGATTCCTACATTTCAGGGTTTGAGAAATACTTCTTCATTCCTATAAACTCTAAATATCAAACTCTTAAGTGACTTTTGTATTGCAACTCAGGGTGTCATTGTGATAGCATGAAAGTAAAGAAGTTATCAGTTAACTATTGTTTACATCTGAATATTTGAAACTATCATGAAATGCTTTTCATTAATTAGAATTTTATTTTATTGTGTGTATATTGATAAGGAAGAAACCAAGAATAGCATATGTACCTGGAAAAGAAGTTGAATAGAGAACAAAGATTCTATATATTAATATAGAATATATACAATATCTTCTATAAGTACTTATATTGTAATATATGAAATTTGTAATGTACACCATTGCAATTGCTTTAAAATACTGTAAATATGAATGGTAGCTCAATTGCAGTGATCATTTCACAGTGTATGCATATATTAAATCATCACATTGTGCACCTTAAAAATTAAAAAGAGAATACAGTGAACAGTATTTGGATCAATGAAAGACTACCCAAGCACACAGTGTTCAAGTTGGCAATCAAATCCAAACAGTAAGCTTCTCAAATCTCTGAAAAGCCTCCTTTTATGAGAGAATGGATTGGGGTGGCTGTTTTTCTGGTCCGTTTCAAAAATGAGTCGGACCTGAGGTATGAGGTAGTTGTTACCCACATTCCAGGTGGATTGAAAATAACCTTCCTACACACCCATTTGTGTGGCTCGCGTAAGTCGACTCAGTCCTGTAAAGTCTTTAAGGCCGAGTCTCTGCTCCTTTCTTTTATTTTCATTCTCGGGATAGGACTGTGCTGTCTTAAAGAGGTCTATCTGTTTAGAGTTTTCGGCCTTAAAAAGCGAGTAGAGGGCATAGAGGGTAGCAGGTTATTTGGGTGGCTTTCTTGCCTTGCTGTATAGTATGTGGGGAGGTGTGAGGGTGGAAATCCGGCTCATTATGCCTTTCAGTGTATTCGTTTGTTGGTCCCCTGTCACCCTGCCAGCCCTCTCTGTGGGATAACTGCCCTTTGTATCATAATCTGCTAACATCCATGGTGGTTGCATTCACTGTACCCATTCTTCTGTGGAACTTCATTACAACTGGGGTTTGAATGCAAAGCTTCATGATATCTGGGTCTGTAGACAGTGTGCTGAGCCACAAAGGCATCCTTTGTATTTCTTGGTCTTCTTATAATCCCTTAAAAACAAAACAAAACAAAACAAAACAAAACAAAACAAAACAAAAATCAAACTAGCTTTGAAGAGGAGATTTTCTGCAAATAGACAGGAAAATATATGCACTTACCAAGCTGTTCCATATGTTCATAATACAATGTTTAGGAAGTGGGGTAAGTTTCTAATTTTTAAAAACTGATGCGTCTCTGGCTCAAGTAGGCTACATTTTGAGGCTCGTTTTCTCCCTGTGGAGGTGTGGGTGAATTGGCCTTTGTTTTCTTGCTGTTACCTTGCCGGGCAGGTGGCTGCATTGATTATTCTTGGCATGTGCTTTAGAAGCGCCTCTCTGATCCGTGTAAGCTCTGGCTTTTGTCCACAGGAGTCCCGGAGAATTCTTAACCCTGAACTCCCTTCTCAGAGGAAGATGTGCCTCTGACCTCTTTATGGTTACCTCCTCCGAGTCTTGTTTATTATGTCTTGTCTCTGGGCGTGTGAAGTGGTTTTGAGAATAAGGAATGACAGAATCTTCTATCTGCAGACAAGTGACAATTACAAATGAAACCAGGAAGGCTTGTTTTCCTTCCCTTCACACCCCTACCCATTACTGTAGGGACAGAATTCGAGCCCTGAGTTACGAGGAAGGAGCAGCATAGCTGGGATGCTACAGCAACTCAGAGAAATGCTGCCCTCCTGGCCCTCCCGGGGGCTGGCGCGGGCTTGGTGAGGGTTGAGGTACTCTTCCTCCTTCCTTCCTTTTGTCTGTCTTGTTTCTGTTGAAATGCTTGATTTGGGTGGAAATGATATATTTACTCTTCTTATGAAAAACCATTGTAAACTGATATTTAAATGATCACATAAAACTGTTGAGCACTTGCCCAGCAGTCTGCTTCATGTGTATTTTCTCATTTACCTGGTGAACTTATTTTATATGTGACCATGGAAGTCAGAGCTTCCTTTGGAGAGTCTTTGGTTTTTTAAGAATTGTAAGTCTGTTCATATTACTGTACCTTAGTTGTTTGAGCAGAGCACTGACTTGCATAAATTCATATATGTAACACACATATGTATGTATATAATATATACGTACACACACGTACACATACTAACGATAGCAATGTATGCTAATGTCCTAGTAAGTACAGATGGATGCAAGGCAGGTCCTAGGCCTTTTAGCTACTGTAGTTAAAAGAAAAGTCCTTGTTATATGGTGGTCTCTCTAATGTTGACTTTTAATACATCTTTCGAGTAGTACCTTAAGGACTTTCATGACAACATAAAATGGAGGAAACTTATCTTCCTGTTTTTCATGTTTGTAGGAGGTTCTCAAAATTTTATGTGCATCTGATTCACTGGTGTTATGGTGTGTTTGACAGAGATTGAGAAGAGATTGATTTGATTTTGCAGGTATTTTGGTGGCACAGAGATACACGTATTAAAGAAACATTTTGATTTTCATACAAGAGGCTCAGAAACCATAGTTTGAGGACCACTGAGAAAAGTCATCTGGTGTGACCTCTAATATTTTAAAGGTATCATTCTTTGTTAGGCTCTGCATATCACCTGAGCTATTTTAGCTATGCATTTCTAAATTTGATCACCAGGAGAACAATTAATTTTATATAGAGTCATTTTTTGTATATATGTATTGCAATGCTTTATAGATAACATATATTTTTCACTCGTAATTCAAAATACTTGAATAACAATTAAGTGAAAGTCAGTGTATAAATCATAATGAATATTTTATATGAACATGCATTATTGTAATCGTCTGACAAATTTTAGGTAAACTAAAAGAATATAACAGTATCATGAAAATGTATTTTACATTAGGTAGAGCTTATCAAGTAACTGTTTCCCTGTGTCTAACTTCGACATGATAAATTCCACTTTGTGCATATATATTAATTCCTAATCCATGCCACCTCTTTCATTAATGAGTACTGATGGTAGTATTGGAAAGATTTTACTCTTATAGTCCACCAATATAGTATCTAAGTGCTTTCTTATCAGACTGACTCTAGCAATGATTGATCCAAGTTCACTCTTTTCTAGTCTTTGCTCAAGATACTTCTCAGTACTTCCTATTATACAGTTAGAAAAATAATTCTAATTCATGGGTTTATTTTGAAACTTGATGAAAACCTACATGCATAGCCCTTAGCACAATGCTTCACACACTAAACCTTCCATAATTGTTTAGTTAGTGGTCAAGAGTGTCAAGGAAACACAAAATCTCCAGATTTGTTGATTTTGGGTATCAGTACTTTTATTTAGATGTTTGTTAAACTGAACAATTCAGTAAGATTGGTTTATTTTACATTAAAAGAGGTCGTAGAGATTTTTAAGCAAACACCCGTGCCACCGTCTTTCATTTCATAAGCTGAGGAAATTCATACCGAATAATGAATGAGCTGGCATTGGAATAGGTTTACTTGCTCCAGCTATGGAATACATCTCTTCTAGCCTCACTCTATTTTTGAATATTAAATTATGGTGCCTTAACTTACAGAGGTTGAGTTATTATCATTGAATAGCAACCATTTGATAATCATTTACACTGTGTAAGATATTTCATATGTATTTGAAATATTAGCAGGAATATGAAACATTTTTATGCTAAATTTTTACTGGGTTTTTTTGAGTTGGATCTTGTAAAAACATATAGCTCCACAGATAGTTAAACACCCAGTAACTAAAATAGTCTTGCACTTTGTATATTAATATACATTGGCAGAGCTGGTTCTGTAGTTTGGCAGTGGTTCTGCATGATGACGGTGCCCAGGGGGGCAATCTTAGATCTCTTGGTCCTTGGGTTTGTGAAGCTCAGGTGTTTTGGAGCCAGTCTGCTGCCAGCTGGCTTATTCTCAGAGGAGGTGCTCTGGCAGTAACTCTCCAGGCAGATAGATACAAGCAGTCGGGTTGGTCAAAATAATTAAAAGGCAATGCTATTGGAATCCTTGTTCAGGATAATTCCTTTTCAGCTGGCGCCGGCTGCCATGTGAAGAGGAGCATGGATTGGGGTTGGGCGGCTAACTGCTTGTTCTGCACTTTCTAATGTAACTCCATCGGAGGATGCAGTGCTTTCATGTGGTAGCTGTGATGTGGTGATTAGGCTTGTACTTTAGACAGGACATGCATCAGAGCCATCATCCCTCAGATTCAAACTAAATTGGACATTTTGCTCTAGGGAATAATTCTGTTCTACTCACATCTGACTGCTTGCTGCTTACCAGAGGGTAGCCTGACTGGGCCGATTAATCCTCATTTGAAAGTCTAGTCTAGAATATTACCTTCTCAGTAAATCCTTTCTCACCTTCCTCTTTTCTACCATATCTTCCTTGTTCTTCTGTATTATAGCAATTAGTGATTTCTGTTCTTTTTTTGCCCTCACTTTTGGAGTGCAGGGAGAGTGAGTTGGGCATTTTCATACACTATGTACAGCTTTAATGTTTCAAGGTCCTAATATAATGTCAGGCACATACTAAGTGCTTAATAAAAGTGGAATGAATGAACCTGTCATTTGGGTACCTCTTTGTAAGGTATAGACCGTGGTAGACTGGTCCTGAGTGAACAATGTTCCTGTTGTCTGGTGTAACTAAATGTAATTTATACCAGTCCATTGCTCTTTTTTTTTTTTTTTTTTTTCTTCCTTAATGGAGGCACGAGGGATTGAACCCAGGACTTCTTGCAAGCCGAGCATGCGCTCTCTCACTGAGCTATACACCCCACCCACCAGTCCATTGCTCTTAAGGTATTTATCTTGCTCTGGAATACTACCTCTCATCTGGAGAGTTCTGCTCAACTTTCTCCTTTAAAAACACTTTTGCAAAGCTGTTTTTCACTAGTGAATAACAGCAACTGTAATAATAAATAATACATTAAGAGCCAAAGGACTTTCTTCAGGTTTGTTTGTTGGTGTTTATAGTTTTCTTTTTCTCTCCCCTTTGAGATGTCTGTGTGTGAGAGGTGGGACGGGACACGCAGTGGTGGCAGCTGTATTAGTTTGAGGAACTAAGATGACTTTGAAGTGAAAGATTTAGTAACGATTTTTAAAAGAGTTTGCTTTAAATGCACCCTCTGGATGCAACTGTGGCAAAATAACATTGAGGTTTTTTTAAATGTATGTATGTTTTGTATTCTTATGTTTGGTATAATGAGTATTGTGTGGTATTTTTTGTTATTGTTGTTCTAGTTTTTATTGCAAAACCATTCTGTTAAATGTATAATCTATTGAAAACAACATAATTTTGAGGAATAGCTGCACTGCATATTTTCAAAACTGTTAATCTAGGGAGATGTTTGTTAATATGGGGATATTAGTTACTATTTTCCTTTGGGTAAATTTTATTTTAACATATTACAAAATAACTTATGAATAAAGTAATTTACGAATTCTTATTAAAAAAGTCAAAGACTACAGAGGTGTATCAAATTGAGTAAAAATCCCACCTCCTCCTATACGTATATACAGTCATATGTAGAATAGTGTATTTATGTATGTAATATATGTCTATACATATATAGTGTATGTACATCTAAAGCACATAAAATATCATTAAAAATAGAAATGTGACTTACGCAGAACTTTCTCAGATGTTTTTGTCACTTCAAAGCTCATCTTAGAAATCTTTTCCTATTAGTGTATGTATAATCTTTTTTTCTCCCATTTTTATCAGTTCTGTGGTGATTCATTATATACAAGTTCCACAATTCAGTCTCCTTTTCTTGGCCTTTCTCATTGTTTTCAGTTTTTTCCTACTTTGATTATTGCTGCAGTCACCGTGGGCATACTTACGGGTGCCTTGGTACAAGTGTTTGGGGAGATTATATTTATAGAACTGGAGTTATAGGGGAAATTATGAAATACGTAATACATGTTTTGCTAAATAATGCCAAAATACTCTCTAAAATGCAGGAGTACTTTCTTATCCACGGTTATTTTAAAACCAGGATTTTGGTATTTTAGAGAAAGTACGTTTTTTTCCTGATTATACAATAATGTATATTCATTGTAGAAAATTTAGAATTGTAGAAATGCTAAAGAATAAAAAGAAAAGCTTTATAATCCTACCATTTAGAAGCAGACACTGTTGCTCTTTTGATACATTTACTTCCAGTCCATATTTTCCTATGCATAATTTTTACTGTGTTGATACTCAGATTTTCTTATTTAGCATTATAGCATAGGCATGTATACCTGCATCGTTAGAAACACTGAAACACCCAAATACTTATTACCTCATTGTTTATTATATAGCACTAGCATTACTAAACTTTATGCCTCTGTTTTATTTTGACATTTAATGTCTCTATTTTAGCAGTCATAAATAACAAGAAGTATTTTTCATGTAAAGCTTTCTCTGTATTTCATATTAGTCTCAGCTGCATATTAAAAGTTATATAAATATTAGGTTAAATATTAGTAATGTTATAATGCATTTTGTTGCTCTTTGCCGAATTATTTCCCCACAAAGATTGTGCCAATTACAGTCCCTTCTGTAGGATTTAAGTATGCATATTTCAGCATTCCCGTGCTGCTGCTGAAGGGTTTTTATGATGCTTGGAGGGCTACAGTCCATTTCACTTCTGTGAGTCTAAGAGTTTTATTTCTTATTTGTTATAGGAACTTCAGTATACTTCTGGCTTAAAGTTTCAACTTGGCTTAAACCTCTTGAGCCTGTCAGTTCCAAAATTATTAGACCCTTCATGACTGTTTACTTGTGTAGTTTTATATGTGTTGCATGTGTGTGTGGTGGGGGTGGGCTAACCAGTGACAAACTATAGAATTATATAAATGTTTAATGGTGATAATGAAGACTTAGACTCTCTCCGCAGAGAAATGCCATCTACATAAAATTTCCTTTCAACTTTGTTTATTTCTGCGTGATCCCTGAGGAGACCGTGTCTTCTGCATTGATTCTTCATACACCCGGGGTACCTCAGAGAAGTAAAAGGTGGGGGGGGTCAGTATCTTGTTTACTTGCCATTTCCTCTCTCATACTTACCTTCTTTTTGTGACAAGCCAAGATTCTTTTGAAGCTCTTGCTGCTAGGTTTTACCACCTTCTTTCCTCTTGTTGCTGCCCTGACTGATCTCATCACTTTCTCATTCAGGGAACCTTCCAGTCAGTCTCGTGGCTCTCCTCTCACCTAACCCTTAACTTCAGTCATGGTTTTCATACAGCTCAGTTTTGAAGCCTAACCATCTCTTATAATGTTACCTATCTGCCATGATTATCCTAAATCTTATCATTACCAGATATTTCAGCTTTCAAAACCACAGAAATCAGACCTACTTCTGACTACAGCCCTGTTCCTTCCAACCAGCTTTCTCAGGCACTCTCTTAGCATCAGCACCATTAAAGCATTGATTTTCGTCCTTATCCATGTTCGATTCCCCTGGATCATCATTTTTCTTACAGCCTTGTGCAGATACTCTTGAAAGCCTTGCTCCTCTCTCTCCATCACACTAGCCTGGCAAGATGCCATACCCTGTGTCAAAAATGATGTGTTGGAAGGACCCTGGCCACGTCAGGTGTTAGTCCTTGCTCTCATGCTGACTAGTGGTATAACCTTGGCAAGTCACTCCACTAATCTAGGCTATATAAATGGTGATGTTTGGAATAGATGATCATTTTCTAAAACATAATAAACAATAGACCCAGATGTTACATGTTAACAACAACAGAAAAAGAGCTCCACATTCGAATGCGTTCGGCAAACACAGCATATTATTCCCTTTTACAAATTCACAGTGCATAATAATATCTTAAAGGCTCTGAGAACTCCTATAGGGAGAAAAAAAGCAATTTAACATTATTCATTTCAGCATTTGTCAACTATTTGACTATGGGACTTCACACACTTAACTCATACCCACAGAACTTGGGTTGCATTGAACACACTTTGGGGAATGTTGGGCCAGATTATCTTTGGCATTATTTATTTATGATCTTTAATTTTATGATTCTGTACTTCATTTTATGTGCTTGTTCAGTCACTAAGCATATCTAGGATATTCAGCATCTTGGAAATTCAGTGAGATGGATTTATGCTACATATCACTCACCAATAACAGTGCATTGACAGTGGTCCTTCTTTAGGAAGTGTTCTTTTGAGCTCAGCAGTATTTTATATGCTGTATCAGAGAGAAAGAGAAACAATTCCTATGATTTATTAACTACAGTGTGGCAAGTAATCTTTATTCCACAGCCATCACTCATTGAAAATGAAGGTTTCTTTAAGACCTTCCTTCAAAGTCACTTAAATGAAAAAGTAGATACATTTGGAGGGAGAATTCATATATATAAGAATTGCCAATACTTGCTTTGCATAATTTAGTGATTCTGATAGGCTGCTTGAGTAAGTACAAGTTAAACAGATGCATGCAAGTACAGGATTGTAAAGTTCAAAGGAAATGCAAACTTGATTAACAAAAGTCACTGTCAGAGACTAATTGTAATTCTGCAGCATGTGAATCCTTGAAAAATGTCCCCTAAAAGGTCAGCCAAAAGTCCTGCTTCTGTCTGCTGTTCCCTTGAAGAGAATTTTCAAATTTAGATTTTTCTTGGCATCATAAAAGACAAGAAAGCTATGAGACATTATAAGTTAAAACAACGTAAGATTGGTGAGAATGATAGTTGAGACTTTTCTGGTCATTAAGTAATAGAGATTTAGCCTTTAATTAAGTTAACTAAGGATAGTACATGTGAATCAAAGCTCTAAGTTGTGTACGTCCCCTGATTTATTGTTTCCTATTTCATTGTCTTAAATTTATTTTTTTGATCACATACTTCTAAATTTGACCCTTTTCATTATTAAGTTAGCATATTAAAGATTCATGAGGATGTTATTAGTTATGCATTTTAAAATAATTATGTTGGTTTTATTATAAATATAGGATATAATTCCCCAAGAGCATAGCAGAAATAATGAATTAGTGCTTAGATATTTTTCAAGCTCTAGTGATTAAATGATTGCTTTAGTAGTGTAATTTTTCGACTCTACATAATTAATGACTCTGAATAAGCAATTAAATTATGTTTAATTTTGATAACTGTTATGATTAAATAATTACATATTTTGTTATTTCTAAAAATGAATTGTTTTCTTGGCTGTGATGTTTAGTTCTTACTTAATTTACTGATTTTTGTTTTATAGGAAACATTTTCTAAGTCAAACAAAAAGTCCATGACACAGCATGGCAAAATCTCTATATGTTTATTACACAAAGAAGAATAAAAACTGTGGTCTAAAATACAAGATCAGTTACATATATTACTAACTGATTCACAAACTATACCAAGAGGATGGTCATTGATACTTTCTGAAAAGAAGTTCTTAGTGACATACTACACTTTTCTGTCTCTTTTGTCCTGTTATAAAATGTTCAACACTTCATTAATAACTTGAAGAGGATATCAAAGGCAGTTTCTGCAGATTTGCACACAGCACTTACCTGGTAGCAAAATATTACATTTTAGAAATAAATTCCAAAATTGGTCTATAAGGCTGTAAAATTTGCATGAGTTATAGAAGAAGTTTATGGCATCTTATTTTCTTCATGAAACCATCTGAGGAAATACTACATCATGATGAAGTGGGTTAGGAGCTGCTTTGTGGGGTAGGACTGAGGAGTTTTTATTCATTTGTCAAACCTGAGGGCTGACCCAGGTTCAGCTGCTCCTGTGCCCCAAGGCACTTACAGTAACTGCTGGAATAGATATACACACATTCGTGATACTCAGTAGTAGAGGTGCTCTGTCAGAAGTAGCAGGTTTGCATAGAAACAGAATTAAAACCATTTTAACATAGGCATCACTTTGGAAGTTTGAGGTTTTAGTAACCTTACCACAATTTGACACTGCGGTGATGTCTTTAATGATAATTAATATTATCCAGAATAAGGCAGTTATATGTAGTACTGAAAGGAAAAAAGCTTAAGAATTAGGGCCATTCTTACAAATCCTAATTATGAAAAATTAACGGTGATGAAGAAGTTCCAGACCATATTATAGAAGAAATATTGAAAGACTATTTAGCCTAAGGAAGAGAGTACTTGGGGATATGACAGCTCTGTATTGATGCCTGCAGTTGCCATAATACATCTTTTTCCTATTCTGTGCCCTGCTGTAAGTGTCTAGAATATTTGTGAGAGTTAGTGCAACTTTCAGAATACCCTAAATTACAAACAGTGAGGGTATTAGGAATCTTAAAGCTTCTGCATTGGTATGTGAAACTTCCTTAGATTGGTCATAAGGAGAATTGCTTTAAACTCATTATGTGCCTTTGATTACACCAGAGGGGATATTTCCAGCTTTAGAAAGAAAAACATAAGTTATATTATATACATATATGTACATATATAATTTATTTTCTTTCTACCAAGTAGGAAGAAGGTATATTCAACTTGATTCACCCTGGTAACTGAGTCACTTCCTAAAGCTGTGGGAAGGTGCATAAGCTCCTTCAGGCCAGGAGGTATCATTTAATGCATCCTCTAATTCATAGTGCCCATTGCCTTGTTAATATACCAGTGTGTATACAACCCACAACTACTTAGATTGGTGTTTTGAACTACAGTCCTATAGTATGATGCCTGAATTCACCAAAGCAACACCAGCCAGTGTAATGTCTGCCTATGTTAACCTCCTGATTCATGTTTAAAGTCCCAGGGAGAGTAATGACTTGATTCAGATGAAAGGACCTATCACAGGTACTTGGAAATCTTGAATATTCTGTGAGAAAAAATGTTGAAGTTTTGTATTTGCAAAAACCAGAATCAAGAGGTGGTTTCAGTTTGCTCCATGGTATGTTTCTTCATTAACCCATATTTTGTACATCTTATATATGGGGAGTTGGCAGTTATGTTATGGTAAAAAAAGTCAGCTTGAGATACTTGCTACAATATTGTTAGAAAGCTTCTATCTTTATTCTTTCTGTAGCTATCTAAATAGGCTATATTCAGAATTTTTCTTCTTATTTCTCAAAAGGACTCTGCTAGTGAATTATTCTACCCCTAATGGACCATTTCTTGTCTCTCATTTATTACAGGCAGACAAGCTGACTTGTTAATATTTCATCATATAAAACTGCCGGAAAATACTCTTAGATAATTTTAGCACTTTTTTCTAAGCTTGTATTAAAAGCAAATATTATTGAGTAAATAGAAAATATGATTACCAAAGAGAAGAAACCAAATTAAATCAAATCCCCAACCCCAAAGACAGACACTTTTTGTTCTTTTATGTACATCTGAATGTTTAAATCAAAATGATTATAAAATGATTATTTTCCTATATTTTGCATATATTTATATCACATAGTTTGAAATTGCCAGAAGGGTGATATTTGAATATGCATTGAGACATGTGTTAATCTTTTTATTAAAAAAAAAGTCAGAGCTTGCTCTTTCAACATTTTGTAATTATTCTTTCCGGAGCACTTTAATGAGATCATGTAATAAATACTCTTTATTATTGCAAAGCAGAGTTATGGAAAAAAACATGGCATATTCAAATGAATATGCTAGTAGTACTGCCAGAATAAATGTATGTTCTTAAAATGTGTTAACAAAACTTATATTCTTTGGAACGTGGAAGCATAATTTTCAAATTAAACTTTTACAAGACAGAATTAAGGCTATTTAATGGGGGAAAATAAATTTCTATAATACAGAAAGCTTAAATATGAGAGAAGGACTAGTCAAAGGTGTAAAATATGGTGGATATAATAATGAATTTAAAAACCTTAGTAAATCATGACTGTGCCATTTTATTAGACATTGTTTCATAAACTGGAAGACCTGGCAATCTGATAAATCTGCCTTTTAATATTCAGTGGTTAATTTTTTAAATAAAGTATTCCTTTGTCTTCTACTGCAGTAGTTAGCTAAATCTGTCTTCAGGAATGTGGAAGTCTGCAGTCATGCCAAAGTAATAATAGAAATGTAAGTACAAAATTCTGGACTTAAATCTAGAATTATTATTTTAACCAAGTTCTTGATATAATTTAAGAAGAGAATTTTGAAGCAAAGGTGGATGGGTTGGGAGGTTAGTCATTTAAGATATATACATTTCATTTATCTGCCTTAAAATATTTATCTTATTTCTGTAAGGGGTGATGATGATTGAACGCTAAGAAAATAAAGTTTTTATCAGAAGTTTCGAGTTTCATGTATATAATGGCAGTGCTATATTTAAAAATAACAGAACATTTTGAATCTTATGAAGTAGTGAAACTTGATGAATAAACAGGCTTTTATTTTGGTATTTAGAGATGTGTTCCATCAATATGTGGATTCCTTTCTTCTATTCTCTGAATAGCAGAAAACAGTAACAATTTACAAATATTTTCATTCTGTGGAGAAACATTTATGATACGTTTTTACTTGAAAGGTAATTAAGCATTTGGTTATTGCTTTTCTTTGAGTGATTAAAGAAAATACAACACAACGATAATAACCTATGGTTATTTTAGCCATAAATCTCTTCCTCTTCCCAATATGCTTCGCCACGATTCTCTATATTCTATTTATATTACGCTCACCATACTATAAGATGTAGTGTCCCTTTATAAAGTTTGATCAAATCCAGTCTCCTTGCTGCATCTCACATAAGGCTGCAATGACCTAACCTCTTTTACCTTCTGTTAAATGGCATAGTATCAGTACTTGTCTTATAGTTTGTAGTGAGAATCAATGAAACAGTGCTTAACAAGTATGAGTACATTTATATAAATTCAAAAATGTTAGATATCATTATTTTCCATTAAACTATGAGGTCCATAGGGCTTTGTTCTCTGTAATACTTATCCATGGCTCCTAAAATTGTGCCTTCCCATAGTTGATATTTGTTAAATGAATCAGTAAATAAATGATTGAATGCTTTGTAGATTTTTACACTTACCTTGCTCCTACTTGTTTTTGAGTTAGCCATTGAAAATATAAAAACATGCATTCCTTCTTTCATTTATGCTACAAATATTTATTGAGTAATCACTCAGAACAAGGATGCTCTCTGAAATTGTCAGTAGGTTAGGATACATTTAGTTAAAGGGTCATTATTTTCACAAATATATGCTGAGTACTTCTTCTAGGTATGGGCCAGGTGTTGTAGAGAATGTTTCAGAAGGGACTCAGATTGGAAGCAGGGAAACGAGTTCAAACATAATACTGATAACAACCAGAGGAAATTATTTGAGATCTGACATCCATGGAGCAGGAATCCATACATGTAATATTTTTAGCTAATACAGCCCTTATTTTCCTTTTTGGATGTTGAATTCTATTCTGAAGAGTAATTATGAAGTAGAGGGTATAGTTTTTATGAAAAGGTATGCCTTCCCCCAAATATTCTCATAGAGTATTTCCTTTCTGCCTAGGCAAATTTAGACCTTCACAATAACTGTACTGTTAGAAGTATAAAATTAAAAGCAGTGATGCAGTGTCCTTTCTGTTATTCATCATTACTGCTTCTGTCCATTCAGGCATCCGATGATTTGAGTGATAAAGTTATGAATTGAAAATATTCAATGCCCGTTACTTCCCAGGCTTGTAGTTCAACATAACTGGAAAGGACCTGAGTCTCTCCATCACTTTGACTCCAGGTTTACAAATCCCAAGAGAGGAATCTGAGGTCTAGTTACCTGTAGCTTAGGGAGACTGGCCCTAGCACTTCTGAGATGAAGGAATTTGCTGATGTTTTGGACAAAGTGGTCCAGGTGATCTAAGCAGTCATTTATTTGTCTCCTGTTTTGAATAAGTAAATAAGTCTGCATATATGTCTATATATACAAGCAAACATTATTCATACATGCATATATTTATATGTGTACAAACGTATGTATGTGTATATATGTGATATGTGTGTATAGCTCTATACATATACATGTATAAAAATGTATTACACTGTGCCACTTTACTAAATTTCTATTTCTAATGTACTTTATGTTATGAATTGTTTCCACAGTAAACCTGGTAAAAAGCCCATTTAGTTGTTTAGAGATTTATATATATGTGGATTAAAAAAGATCAATGACCATTAGTATGTTGTCTGTTGCATCCCAAGGGGGTGTCTCAATAGGTAGCTTTACCTTTCAAACTGTTTTTGTATAAACGCCTATTTTAATTTACTTATGTATTTTTTAATCATTTTTGTATAATTATCTAAGTTAGTTACTGGCAACTTTGAGGATAAAAGGGAAGCAACTTATTTTGTTTTTCCATACATTATTTTAATGTTTACATTTAGGTTTTGATATTAAATTTGTTAAAAGATAATAGGTAAGGAAGAATTTGACCTGTGACATTACTGGATGTGATTAGTGAGGGTTACAAAATTTAAGTTGTAGGTAAAAATATGAACCTTCCAATTCTGTTTTGAGAAGTTGTGGTTCCTTTGGCAGGTTTATTGAAAGAAGTGGAAACCTTGGAAAATTTTGAAAAGTATTTATGATTAGATTAAGAAGTATGAACAAAATTTTGTATAGTTTAAAAATAATTGGTGGCTGTGGTGTATTAATAGTTAAAATTAACATAGGAAAGATGTAACTTAAAAATGTATCACAATGGGAGAAGTTCTCTTCTAGATTAAAGCATCATTAAGAACTATTATTTAAATACTGGATGTAAACCATTATTTGTTCCTTTTTGAAAAAATCAGCAAGTAAACCATGATAAATTGGATAGTGGGTGATATTAAATAGTGATTGTTAAATCAGGTGTGAAAGTAGAGTAGTGGTTAAATAGAAAACATTCTCATTTTTTAGTAATTGGAAATGAAAGGCATTTTGTGTATAGTTAATTTGAAAATAGTTCAGCCTCCACCCACCATCGCAAAAGAGATGAAGTGGGAAGATATTTAGCAGTTTCCAAAATGTAGATGATGGGTATAAGTGTGTGCTTTGCCTTTTTCTCTTTACTTTTCTGATTGGAATTAGTTTTTTGTGAAGTAATAAAGTTTATCACTATGGTTCTCTACTTTTCTTTCTAATACCACAAATGGGTTTAATAGCCCCATTTTTATTGTCTGGATAAAACCTACTCCCAGCCATATTTTGTATTTTTGTCTCTCTTCTTTTCTCTCAGAAACATATACCATATAAATAATAACTGTAATACCACATATTTATTGTTGCTTGCTGTTTGCCGTGTAGGGTCTAAGTGATTGACTTCTGGGAAACCTTTGAATCCTCACAGCGAGCCTATGATTTAAGTAATGGCGTATTGCCTTTTCATAGGGGAACAAACTGAGGTATAGAGAAGTCAAGTGGCTTGTCTTTGATCTCACAACTAGTCATTGGAGTACTGGGGATGGGATCCTTGGCTGTCTGTCTACATTGCTCATGCTACTAACCACTGCACTATGCTGCTTCTGTAGAATCATTTATTCCAAGTACTTGGATGTTCCAAGTATTACAGTACATATACCAAATTACAATATAAAATGGACTGAAACAAAATCTTCTAAGCAAAAATTATGTTCAGAGGAATATAAATAATTATAGAAATGAAGGAAGGGTTAATTTGAGAAGAAACTGTAATGGCTGAGATTGTTTATTTGGGAAATAAAGCATGATGGCATATATTACAGACTTTATAATAAAGTCCGCTCTTCCCCGAAGTTGGTAAGACTTTTCTTGATGCTTTAGTGACCCAAATAAAATTCAAACTTTGAACTCTGACTCAATAAGCTATTGTAAGATATATAAAATTTTCAAAATTATTAATCAGGAATGTGAATGATCTACCCATTACCTCTGGGTTCAGAGAGGCCAGGACAGTGGGTTCTGAAGAAATTAGCATGATTTATTAGTAGTTCCAAGTCGTATTCATTTCAATTTATCAGCACGACCTTGCTAAGACTCTTAAAAAGCTTCCAGTGTTCACCTTGAGTCTCTGTTCTGCTTTGGTTTGAACAGTGGTATAGTTTTATGGCCTTTTTTCTCTTTTCAGTTTATACTTGCTAGAGCAGGTCAGTCTCTGGTTTCAACTTTTCCTTCTGTCACAGTCTGAATTGATCAGAATATTTAAGGTCAATGGACCAGAATAATTTGTCCTTGGCCCTTTCTGGAGTTTCTTAGAAGTAAAGATATAAAGACTAGATTCATTTTTTAAAAATAGGAGCATAGAAGTCTCCTTTCTGTTACCAATTCTTTAAAGGCCTGATGGGTAATATCAGACAAGACATGTAACTAGGTAAGTTTTGACGTTCTCATCTGAAAATTTGGTAAGATGAAATCTAACCTGTTTACTATTCAGAAAAGTAAAATCAAGTAAGATAAAACATTTTCTTAAGCTACAAATGGATCCCACATCTGTGTGCATTATATTATTATTATAATTGATTCTTATTAATATTCCTGTATTAATTTTAAGCCTCTTCCAAAAAGACTTCCTTTCAAGGATATGCATTTTGCTCTTAGAATATATATATATATATTCTGTATCTGTAACATATATTTTTTGATAATTTTGTAATCCTTAAATAATCATGAGGCGTTATTCACCACACAGAAATTGAGATGGCTCCTATTACAGAAGCACAGCGATTGTGCTTGGTTTAAAAGCATTTCCTAAGTCCTCAGATAAAGAAGGTACATATCAAAATCTGGACACCCCCGGTGGTAAAATAGAAAGGTAATAGGTAGGTAATATCTTTAGAAAAGTGGTAATTTGAAAATTAAATTGGGTGTTTTTAATTGGTGGATGGCATGCAGCTGAGCTCTTTGTGGCCATGTCTATCTGGACAAAATGTGCCTTGGCAGTCAGCGCAGACACTGGCCCACTCTCCTTAGGATATGTATGTATCTATGTAGTTTTTTGGTTGCTGGCCATTTCACCTATGAGTACCTAGCAGAGAAGAAAAGGAATGACACATTTTTAATAAATGTTGGTTAAATGAGTGAAGAATAAATTCCACAAGTTTTTGTTTCAAGGGTAGTCCTTTGGCTTCAGAGATAATGTTCATAGTGATATTCAAGTTTTGATGTGTAATCCTGAGTCTGTTAATGTGGTATTAATTTGTTTCTTTTTTAAAATTAGTAGTAATAATAATTTAATGATTCATTTTTTATTAGATCCACACAAAGATCTGTATACAGATGCTATTTCTGTAGGAAAGCTTTGATACTAGATCCTCATATGTAGAATGTGATATTTACAACTGGTGAATAGAGGACGTTATACACTTTTGACCACAATTTTGTTTCTTTTATCTGTGATAAATTCATTTTCTTTTCTCTAAAAATAGAAGAACATTTGGCACTCCTTAGGCAGATTACCCACCTATTAATATTCTCATTGATATGTAGGTAGATTTCTGCATTCCGAAACAATGATGTTGGAAACAAGTGCATTTAAGCCCCAAGAAATATTTTAAGTAGAATTTTCCTCTGCAAGATACTTAAGACTACATCAAATGTACTGTGTTCTGGCACCTCATTAGTGAAATGGTACATTGTTTCTGTTAATACAGTAAAAATGATTCCACACAGTAAGAGGAAGAATCCAAGATTATTTTTCTTCAAAGAGGAAAAAAATTCAGTTATGTAACTAATGACCATATACAGTAGCTTTTTTCATTTCCATAATTCTAATCATAGTTTTTATTCCATTTTGCAAGCATTTGTAGTACTCTAGTGAAGCAAACACAATTCATTCCATGTGATATTTGACAAGGTCACTGCATTAAATAGCTTCTTCAATTTTTGCTTCTTAATTTTCTTTGCTTAGTTTCAGTTTAAATTAAAAACAAACATTAAAATTTTCCTTGCAGTTTCTCTTCGTAAATAAAATGGCTTGCAAATGCATTTTATCATTAATCGTTAAGAAAGAAAAAGATAAGCGTGGAAAAATCAACCAATTAAAGTACCATGACTGCAAAGGCTTGCCCTGAAAAGTTCTGTATTTTTCTGTTTGAAGCAGTTGGTGAGAACATTGGGCACTTTTTCCTCCCTGAACACTTTAAACTGAATCTGAACTTACTCATTGGTATTTGGCAACTTGCTATTACACTTTTGACAAAATATAGTAGTTTATATGTATTTTTTCAATAAAATGTTAGTGAGATTATATGTGCAAAGTGATTTAATCAGTCAATTAAAGTGGCATTGATTTTAAACATTGTCATCACACATTCAGTTCGTTACGCACTGGCATTAGGGAATTTTAAAGTTTATTTTATCATGTTGCTCTGGGGAAAGTAATGACCCATAGCTGCCTTTTATCAAATAATTACGTTTTCTGATTTTACAATATGAGTATACTAAATTAACTGCTTATTAAAGGTTAGTATATATTTCTCTTTGTATATGAGGTTAATTAAAACAGTAGTATGAAATAAGAAAGCTTTTTTAAGGGCATGACTTTTGGTATAATTAGAATTAAAGCAGTAGAATTTTTTGAGTTAAACTGAATGATAATAGTAGAGCATGTTGCTGTTTTTCTGTTATCATATTAATGCATTTCTGTTAAGGAGCAAATAAGAAAAGAGGAAAATGAGAAATTTTGATTTACGAGGTCACCAATTTTTAAAATATTCAATATATTTTATTTTATCCTTTTTATAGCTACTTTTGAAACAACTTTAATAACTACATATTATATCTACCTTGGTTTCCTGCTTTATTTGGTTCACATTGTATTATAATTCTTAAGACTGTTTTACACTTTTCCTATTGAGAATGGTTTCATTTAAGCATCAAGACCCACATTTTTCATAGCTATGTAGCATTAGTACCTGGGGAGCCTCTTGGTGAATATACACAGTTATAACAGTTTTCAGATAAATGTGAAAGTTGTTTAAAATCAAAAAACACCGATCTGTTTGGGGAAAAGCAAAAATGAATGAAGAACCCAAAGAAATGATACTTAATATGTGCAAAATAGAACATTTCTATGACAAAAATTAAAATAAATCAGAAGCAGTTACTTACAAATGATATGTGAAGGAAACTTCAAGGTTTAAAGAAGAATATGGCCCAGTGGTTAAGGTACAGACTTTAGAACCAGAATGACCGATTACGGACAATTAGCTTCGGCATTCTCACAGGGCATTATAAGTCGTTGCGGTGATGAAAAGGGCTAGTAGAACTGTCCTGCTTCATCCTCTTTTAAACCCATTTCCATGTGGCTCTAATCCTGACTATTCTGCCAGAACACTGTTTCAGTATTCATGTTGTTAAATTGAGAGATAAATTCTAAGTTCTCATCTTACTTGATCTTTGATGCAGTTCATCTCTCCTCCTTGAAACACTTTTTTCAGCTATCTTCCAGGTCATCCCATTTTCCTAGTTTCCCTTGTATTTTTCTGCCATCTCCCTCAGTTTTCTTCAGTGGTTTCTTTTCATCCTCCGCAGTGTATAAATCTTGGAGATCCTCAGTTTTTGCTTCTTTTCTGTCTTCTGTTTACATTCACTCCCCTGGTGATCTTTTAGTTTAGCATTCAATATTATCTAAATCCTGATTACTCTTGAATTTTATCTC
Source organism: Camelus ferus (assembly GCF_009834535.1). NCBI lineage: Eukaryota > Metazoa > Chordata > Mammalia > Artiodactyla > Camelidae > Camelus > Camelus ferus. Next base: position 59,020,556 of record NC_045697.1, on the reverse strand, counting down.
TAGCTCAAACATTTACACCAGCTCTAGGCTCAGATATGTGGCTACTTTCTCAAATATCTCCACTAAGATTTTTATTATATATCTCCAGCTTAATATATCCCAAACTAAACTTTCTTTCTTTCTTCACACCTAAAATGAATTTTTCTGAAGCCTTTTACAGTCTCAAAAATGGTGACACTTTACTTGCAGTTGCAAAAGTAAAAAACATTGACTTTTCTGTCTCTCATACTTCATAGGCAATTCACAGCCAAATCCTATTGGTTCTGCCTTATTTACAATTGAGAATCCTTCCACTTCTCACTGATTTCACTGCCACCACCTTGTAACCAAGTCAGCCTCCTCACTCACTTGGATTATTGTCATTTTTCTAGCTAATCCACCTGGCTCCCTATAATCTGGTCTCAACACAACATCCAGAGTCATCTTTTAAAAATATAAGTCATACCATTTTCCTCCTCTGCTCAGACTGTTAGAGCGGTATTTTACCTCACTGGGTACAAGCCAGAGTATGGGTAATAGCCTACACAGTCCCACCAGAATTAGTATGGAGGTCTCCCCGCCACTCAGCTGTCTGGTCCCTCCTGCCATTCTGCCCTCAGTCAGGCTGCTGCAGCCTTTTAGCCTTCCTGCTGGTATTTAAATGTCCTTTTTAGCTCTTGCCTGAGGGCCTTTGTACTTGTTCCCTCTGCCTAGAATGCTCTTGCTGTAGATACCCACGTAGCTTGCTGCCTTGGTTCCTTCAGGTTTTGTACTCAGATGTCATCTTCTCAGTGAAGGATTCTTTCATCATACTGTCGAAAAATGTGAAATCTTTAACCCCTCCACCCCCCAACTTTTTTTTTAATCACAGCACACTGTGAAACATACCCTGTACTTTACTTATGTTTTGTTTTTGTTTCATGGAGTTAGGAATATTGGTTTTGTTCATTACTATATTCTCATTACCTAGAAAGATGCCTAGAACATAGGAAAAGCTCAGTACATGTGCTGAATTCATTAAATATTTTTTGAATGAATGAACTTTAAAACACTTAGTACATGTTCAATTTAGAATATATATTCTTATTATCATGTTCTTGTTTTCGTTATTATACCTAATACATAGTATTATGTATGGCATGGATTAGTCTTTATCTGCAGTATTGGCTTTTTAACTGATATTGCTTGGAACCTAGACAGTTTCATATTGTAATTTTAAAGATTATAAATATTTCTAAGAAATATGAATACAGTTTATGATATTCAATCCAATGTGAAAGGGACAATTTATTAGGTGTCAAAATCCTAAAAAATGACCAAAATCATTATAAAAGATGATATATGTAAAATTTCTAAAGAATTTGAGATTAGTTAGCCTGAAGAAGAGAAATGGCAGGCTTTATGTATATGACAAAGGGTACTGACCAAAGAGTTTCAACAGCTAGCAAAAACAGAACAAAGAAAATTAAGAAGTGGTGTTTGGCCCAAGCTATAAAAATTTCCTGTCAGCTAGAGTTGTTAAATATCAGCATATGTTACTAATAAAATTTTCTTTCCATGATAATATTTTTTTAAAAGAAAGGCTTTTTCCTGAAAAGGATCTATAAACTCTAAGAGGGATTTGGGTTTTAGGTGAGTAAAAATAGCTCTTGGACACAACATCCTTCAGTGGACGTTTCTCTCTTACAGTAAAAAATACTGGAGGCTAAAATCCTTCAGACATTTAATGAGCATCTTTTTGTTGTATGCTCAAAACTAGAGATGCAACATTTTTGTGTATGCAGTGAACTTTCAAATAGCTCTTCCCCTGGTGGATGGCAATGTCACGTAAATAGCGATTATAATAATAGCAACTAAAATGTATGTATCAGTGTCACCAGTGAGCATGTGCCGGTGTTATTTCCTTTAGTTCTCCCAGCAGTACTGTGAAGTAGACACTATTTTTATATTAATATTCATACCAGTGAAGACAGAGAGAGTAGGAGGGACCGCAACCCACCGAAGGCCATGAATCTGATAGGCAGGAGGCCCAGATGTGAGCCCACTGCTCCTCATCCTGTTCTGCTCTTCCCAGTAGACAGTAGAATGCCGTGAGCCCTGCATGATATGGGGAACACAGCTGCTTGGGTTGAGTTTTTACCAATCCTGTGACTTCCTGTGACTTTTTAAATGCTTTGGCCTTCATTTCTTACATTTACAAATTGGGGAGAATTATGTTACCTATATCATTTGTGAGGTGAACAGTGCCTAGCATTTAGTGAATATTAATAAGTGTCAGGGATCAGAGAAGAATAGCCACATGTGATGAGTAGAAAGAGGGAAGGTTCGTTTTGACTTGATGGCCTGATTGTCAAAAGCTTTATTGAAGTATCTGCTTTTGATTTGAGCCTTGGAGTGTAAATAGCATTAAGCCAGCCAGGGAAAGTAGAGAGCAAAATGAAATGGTTGAGAGAGTATGGGCTTTCGGGTTAAACGGCCTTGATTTCTAGCCCAGATCTTGCCAATTCCTAATAAATTTATGTGTCTCTTAAAATCAGGACAGTAATGATAGCTGTCCTCATGACGTTGGGAAGATGAGTGGCTGCATGCAGAAGGGCCTAGAACAGGGCCTAACATATGATAAAGTTAGCTGTTTTTATTATGGATTTACTTGTATTTTAGGACAAGTACTCTGGAAGCAATAAACAGTATAAATTGGCAGAAAGAGAACAGGAGATACAGAAAACTATGATTGATTTCTATAAATTAAAATTAGCAAAAATGTTATAAATGTTATTAAAAATACTACAGAGCTTAGTGTTTTTTAGAAATATGCATAAAGATTAAAACATACATATTCAGTCATAAAATTGAAGACAAATATACAGAAACAGTTAAAGGAGTTATAAAATTAACTGTGTGTCAGCTGAAGTACAGAAGTTCTCTGGGGATGGATGCAGTTTCTTTTATGCTACAAGGATATATTTTGAAATGCTATTTTATATATATATTTCTTACATAGATGTATGTAAGAAAAAAGTGATTGCTTCCTATATACTTCTACTATAATAAATCCCAATGTCTTTTGTTAATGTCTGTTTTTCAAAGCTTTGTATAGCCATTTACCAATGACATTCTCATCCTCCCATATTGTAATTCAGAGCATAACAGACTGACACCAGTGTGTCATGACTAGGACTTAACTACCTTTTCCCCGAGTTTGAATTCTGTATTGTAGATACAAATGTCTAGCTTGAGGAATTTAAAATATTTCCTTCAGAACTTTATATTGAAAGCCTGTGAGATTAGCATGGCTGCTTCTCTAGTTAAGCAGTTTGTTGGTATGAGTAGCATTTGTCCTAACTAACATTAGTCTTAGAGGAGATTATTGTGATAATCATCATGTAGGCCTAGTGGAACTCTTAGGGATGTTCTAGCTTCCTACTCCTGTGAGGGCAATTTCTCATTTCAGTTGTTGGAACAATGACTATATTCAAATTATTGTAATTATTCTTTCTAAGGCTATAGGAAAAAGTTATTAGTATTAATATAACTAGTAAACTAAATTAATGAATTACTTAAAGGATTAATATAAGCTTGATAAGAAAAAAAAAGTGCATAATTTTACCTAAAATGCCATGCATTTTTATATCTAAATGTTATATGGTATAGTCTTACTCCAAAAGACTTAAAGATGTAAGTTTCATTTAAGTACTTTATGATGGTGTAGTACAAAATATCATCAGAAGTGATTACTAAATGTTCTTTTTTATTTATTAAGAAAGAATGCATTGATATTTTGTCAGGATTCCTGAGACAAGGGTTTCAATTAAAAAAAATCAAAGTCAAATCAAAAGCTAGTAATATTTGGCTATGTAAGATTTTTTTTTTTAATGTTTGAAAAAATTTTGCCCTTTGTTTTTACTCTGGTAAGTTTTCTTCTTGTAGTGATACTCACTTATTTCTTGAATGGCTAGAATTGTGAGCACAGGTTATGATGCCCAGCATAATATTAGCATGTCATTTCCTTCTTTCCTTTTTGCATATTGTAGATATATATTGTCTTATAACTCTGCCCTTTAGTAACTTGTTCATGTTGTTTACATTCTCTATGCTGTAGATGCCTCCTCTGTTGAACAGTGATAATGTTATTTACTTTATAAGTTAAGATTTTAAAAAGCTTATGTATATAAACCATTAAATCTATTTAGACCTTAGTAGCTAAAAATGTTGTGCCTGTTATGTGCTAAAGATAGCTCTAGGTTTTTCATGGGGTTTACTTTCTAAAATCTCAGTAGTACTTTAAGATAGTTCATAATCCCAATTTTATAGATGAACAAGTTGAAGCACAAACAATTTAAGTAATTTAAGCTTGCACAGTTAGTGTCAGAGTTAAAATTTGTAATCAAGCAGCCTGTTTCCAGAGCACTTTGTTTTTTTTCACTATTATTATTTTATTTTTAGATATTATATTTATGTATATAATTTGTGATAAATGATTGGGGGAGTGGTCAAACCATTCAATAAATGATATATTCTGCCTTCTACAGGTTTGTCATATGGTGGATGATACATGAATTTAGTTTGTAGGATAAATGAATGAACAAATAAATGAAGCCATTAACATGGATGGATACTCAAAGAAAGACATTCTAAACGTGGGTCACCATATGTACACACAGGTTGGAGTTAGAGATGAGGACAGGGCATTTGAGAGATCACCAAAATTTGGAAATAATAATGATTACTGTAATGTGACTTGCAGTACTTTTTCCAGTAGTAACCATACTTTAGTGGCATCATCAAATTTTGAACAGCTGTGTTTTGCACAGTATTATAATAGATGTAATAAACAATAATTCTGCGCTCATGTCCTTAAAACTGTTCTAGCAATTATGACAAACCTTACTTTAGCCTTAGATTGAATTTCTAGAGGGAACATTAAGCAGTAGGAGATTCCCTAAATGACAGCAGCACAAAATGCTTGTCTGGTCAAGAGAATGGAAGATGAGATGGGTATTATAGGCTAATATCATTATGCCCAAGCCGTAAGGCAATGGTTATGACATTATGATGATCATGCGGATACCATTGCGTAGGTGTCCTCCTAACTGAAGTTGGTTGCTCTAAACGGGGAAGGAAACAAAAGGTAAATTTTTACTGTTGACTTTACTTCACTATTTGACTTTGGAGATCACAATGCCAAAAAAAATCCAACTTCAATGCAGTCTACACTCAGAAGTTTAAGTGATTTTTGTAAAATGCAAAATCTACTTTTCTCTAGCTCTACAGAAACTGCTGAAGAGACCGATACTTTGGGAAATGGAAAAAGTGTAGAGGAGACTCTCAGCAAACACAGGCTACTTCATATTTGAGACCATTTGAGCTAAACTGTCTCAAAAAGAATTACATCCTCCACATACTGGAAGCAAGGGAAATGCATCCTTGGTGCCATTCCTGCTGTACGTTTTCATGTGGTCCAAGTGTAGTTCGCAGTGGTCCTGTTGCATGTCAGGACCTCAGTTTTCGAATCAACAGAAGTTTTGAGGGCATGCTTTATAGCAGCAAACCTAAAGTTGCTTTTGATTCAGCACTAAAAGCAATTCCTGGAACTCCTCAAGCTTTGCACCAAAATACTTTCTTAAGTGCATAGAACTGTAGAACACCAGTTAATATCTTAGAAGCTTCAAGTATTAACCAAAAACTCATTTTCCTTCTCTTTTCTCTCCCCTTCCCAAAAAACAGAAAACAAATGAGTATTTCTGGTTTGTACAGTCAAATTCTTATAATGCCTGCAACATTTTCAACAAAGGATGAATATAGATTTATGAGAATAATGATGAAAGGAAGAAAGATGATACTTGTTGAGCTTACAAAAGTTATTATCTGAATTCTGTTGTGAATTTCATTCACTTTCTCAACACATTAGACGACTTATTAAATAACTAATTTGACCTAGGGTTTAAAATTTACAATCTGATGAAATATCAGCTACTTTCCCTGAAAATAGGGTAGTAATTTGAGGGGGGAAAATTGACTTTTTTTTTTTTTAAAGAAATGATGCTACTTAATTGCTTTATTTTAAAACAACTCTTTTCCTTCCAATATGTATAGAGTCACTAGAGATGCTGAAAAGGTTCTAGATTTCTGTAAAGCCACAATTTTATGGAATATTTAAGTGGCAGTAATTTGGCTAACTTCATCATTAGCCACGTAAGCATCATTGTCTACTGACACATTATAAAGGCACAAGTGGAATGCAGCCTGGCATGCTGCTGTCTGTGCTGAGTTTTAATAGTGCATCTGCATCATTTTTCCCAGTGGAAAAAAACAGGATGTCGCCTTGTAGGTTTTTTTTTTTTTTAACTACTGTATAATAAAATATAGCCGTAATAAATAGAATCTAAATAAATAAAGCAGATTTGGACTGAATCCATTTTGCCTTCATCACTTAGTGTAGCCCAGGCTTTTAAGTAGTTGTGTATCCTAAATTGGCTTAATTAGATCAAGTTGCATTTGACTTTCTTTGACTGCAGTGAAGTAGAGAAAGATTTTATTTTTATTTGTCATTTAGGTAATATTTTCAGTATATTTTCCTTTGTACTTCACTATGCTATTAACATAGTTTGTCCAGATTGTAATCTAAATTGTGCTTTGATTAAGTTAGTTGACCTCTTAAGCAATTTTTAGTGTTGTTTTGTTGTTACTGTTATTATTTGTATCCCTAATATTGATAATTAAATAGCTCCAAACCAAGATGTTGTACATTGTGAAGAATTTTCACAATTGGCTCTGAGGGTCCTAGGAGCAGGAGTAATGTCTAATTCACTTTTGTAGCTCTGTTAGCTAACCCAGCTTCAGGTTTACTCTGGCTTTGTTTATTGGATTGATTATTGAATGAAAATGACTATGAAGTTTTCTTACTTGAAATCTAAATAGATACAGAAGTTTGCCTTTTTAATGTATTCTAAATTTTCATCCATTTTAGTAGAATGGAGGTTAAAATTACAAGTTGAAATATTAAAATTTAAAAGCTGTTGCCTATTAGTAGGAATTTTGCCAAGGATTAGAAGGAAAAAAAATCAATTTTGAAGGGTGAAAAAAGATTTCAGCCAAGTTTTTCAAACTTTTTCTCTCCTACTCTTCCAGAAATACCTTGTTCATCTTTGATCTTGATTTTTAACTGTAATATGTATAGCTTGCCATTCATACAGTTATAACAGGGATATAATAATCATGTAAGAGGGGATAGGTATATGACTTTTCTATAAAACATGGTCACTTAGATTTCAGTGCTGTCTTGAAGAAATATGCGATGTAAAACTTTATTTTCATTTATAGTTATAAATAAATTTATATTTGCATGCTTTATCTCATATGAATATGAGGATTTAACTTTATTTGTTAGAAGAAAAGTAGAAAAAAAATAGAAAATATTTTTATTTTAACAGTTAGTGTTTCCTTTTATCCCTCCTAAATCCATACTTCAAAGTAAATTCTTTCTATTCAGTAACAATGGACTCTAAATTCAATACCAAGTAAGTTTAAAAAAAACAATATTTTAATTCAGTGATCTCAGTTTTTTTGTGTTATGTTACGTTTTTCGACCTGTTATCTGTGAAAAATACTGTTTCAGTTTTATAGACCTTACTTTTTTAAAGTTGTATTGATTGCTTAAGCAATGCTCATTACTTTTAAAATATCTGTGGATAAGTACTCTTCCTCCCCAAAAAAACCAATTAAAAAAAAATTCTAGTGGACATTATTTGGAAGGAATGATGTGAATTTTCCCCCACCTGGGGACATGATATATAAATAGCTTAAAATGTGGGTTTATGTGTTTTTCTTTTTATGTACATAATTTATGGAAATAAAATAGATGTACTTAAAAGTAAGGTAATCCAGAGAGGTGTGTAAAGTGTATACATATGTATACGCATACTTTAAACTTTATCAAGGGTGTTAACTTTTAATTGTAATACCAGCATAATTTGACTTTATTGATTGATGACCGGTTTGAATTGTGCGTGTGTAAGAAATCAGTTATATAGAACCTTGTTTGGGCAAGGTGTTCTTTGCACACAGAAAACTTTCTGAAAAATTGAGGCAAATATGCACCCAATTAAAGTGGCCAAACTCCAGATGTTTGGTAGTTTGAATTAAACCATTTCCAATGTTTCTAGGTAGCTTTTGGTTTTCCTCAGAACTTTAGGTGTTTGTGGTGGTGGTTTGTCTGTCAGTATGTCAGTGTGCTGTCTCCCCTGATTTCTATTTGAAAGAACTCTATAGAAAATAAAGAATAACTAAGTGTTAATTGAGGGCCTCTCCATGAGTCAAGTTCATTGAAGTTTAGTGCAGTGTGACTTTTTTCTTTTTTCAATGTATTTCCTGATTAAGGATTGTACATTAGATTGATCTGATTTCCAATTGGTGGAGTCTCAAATAAGGCACTGATTACTGTGGCATATAATGCACATCAATTTGAAGATCTCAGTACTCCAGATTTTCTGCTTGAAATCTTATACAAAATGAGAAGTAAAGCTTCATGCAATGAACTACAGGCAGTGTAAGAATGGGACAGAAAAAAAAAAAAAAAGAGGAGAAAGCAAAGTAGCAGCGCAGTGGAAATCTGGTATTTGATATGTAAGCTAATCCCTTTTAGTCCTGCAGCCAGATTTTTTTTTTCACTTCTGCAAAAAGCATTTCTTTCTTTCTTTCTGGTTTTTGATCCCACACCCTGCCCCCTGCACAGCTGGAACGTGCCCAACAGACTTTGGCAGAGGTCACTTCTCAGAAGCTTTTTAAACTTTAGTTAGAATACATTTATTGATTTTTTTTTTTTTTTAATGACCAGTGGAATGAGGATTTTTGGAAAAAGCTCATCTGAGATTCAGTGTCTGATTTGGCAATCCGAACTCTCTTAAACCTTTGAGAACACTTCATTAGACGCCAGGTCCTCATATTGAGTAAAACTCTGTGCGGATTCTGGCATATTGTATTTTCCTTGGGACTGATATCAGCTGACAATTTGGCCTCATAGACATGGGAGATGAAAATCATCTTTCTAGAACTGACAGTCAGAAACTCCTTAAGTATAAAATATCCAGGAATTATGTTTTAAAAAATTCATTTGTTAGCCTGCTGAAAATATCTGGTAGTATGAGTTGGCACAATAAATTGTTCTTAGGGAATTTTCCTTATGTGTAATTGTTTGAGATTAATCTGTTTTATTTGTCTTAATCATCCGTGAAAGGAGAGTACATTTTTGTGAACAGAAAACCTGATAATTAAGGATAGGATAATGTTTAAAGAAAAATATCTTTTCAGTGCATTTTAAGGTTTCTTATTTAAATTTCAAACATGAAATAAACACAAGATTTCCTACATCCATAATTCTGAGATAATTCCCATATGAATCAGCAAGTGTACTCCCTGAGTTATTCAGGATGATACTGTTCTAGCACCTGGATTTCAGGTTAGGTTCCGGTGTCTGTTTGGCTGGTGTCAAAGGAGAGGAGATGGATCGATGGTAGACTGTTTAAATAATACACATTGAAAGTTGATTATTATGCATTTTATTTCAAAATTACTTAGAGATCATTTAAATAGCAAATAATTCCATTACATTCAAAATAAATTAATTCATATGCAACTTTTCAAATATACATATGTATAAAGAAAAAGGTAACTATATCTTTTCTTTATGTAATCCATCTTAAAAAAAGAGGAAATACTATGAGTTTTAAAATGTATGTTCAAAGAAGCAGTAGCAATCAGTATCACTTGGTTGAGGTACATTTTAAAAATTAATTGTATATAATTTATGAATTGTAGTTTCCTATTTTAACAGGAATTCTGAGACCCCATTTTTCCTGACTCTTCTGTATTTAAAAAATACTTACTATTTAAAATTTGTAATATTGCTACTGAAGTTGAAACAAATGAACATTGATCTAAATAATCTTCATAAATAAAACTCCTTAAGTACTAAATTATTGTTATATTTTCATTACTTATAATGCAAACTGTTCAAATTATTTTAAACCATTCTGCCATAGACATGTAAACATGTTTTTTTTTAACAGTTAATACTATGTGTTGTAAGTAATAAGGTAGATTTCAGTGTGTTCCACCAGAGAATGTTTATTTTAAATTATAGAGTAGGCAAATTTTATTTTAAATGGAGGAAGCTAGATAACTCCTATTATCATAGAATTTGGAAACTACAATTAGGATGCAGGTATGTTATGTATCATTATAGTTAAAACATAGCCAGTTTTGAGGGTTAAAAACACAGGTTCAATTGGATGGTTGCTTTTTATATTGAAAAGTTGAGAGCTGTTTCTCAGGCAGAGAAAGAAAAGAATGTACATTGTTGAGGAAATAATCTTCCTGGAGGCTCACCAACTCTTCTTGGGGTTAGAGCCACAGGCTGCTGACTACTTGTAATGCAGAAGTGTTAAAGGAGAGCGGGAAGCCCTTCTGCCCCCAGTCATGAATCCATCCTGCCCACACAGAGTCTCCATTATGAACAGTCTTTTTCTAGGTATTGGTTCTAACCTTCAGTAGTCACGCCTGTTGTATATTTGACCATCTTTTCTCCCATCATAGGAAGCTTCTCATTTTCCTGAGAATGACAGAATGCTTGAACTCTTTCTGATGCTGAATTATTCACAGCGGGTTGCATTGTCTCCCTTTTGATAGGGCAGTACCTGTGTGGTTCCTTATGTAGGAACAAGGTAAAGCATGTGAGTCAGTCCCAGGCAAAACCTGAAGAAGGAGGTGCTTGTGGGTATGAAAGCTTTGGCTAGTTTTGTATACTTGGGGGAGAATAATGTTCTTGCTTGTTAGTATCTTTATCAAGGCCAAAGAATACAGCAGAGACAGACCCGTGAAGGAATTGCCTCTTAATTACAGTGCCTTAACCAAGATGAGAGGTTTGGTGTTACAGATGCTGTGAACCTCTGACTAATCAGGACATTACCATTTCTGTGGGGCAAAAAATATCTTTGTGTAAATGAATTACAAACTAAGTAAAAGGCCCATTCTTTGGTTTTGATTTTAATAAATAAATACTGTTCTCTCTGAGGGCGAGAACTTTGTGTGCGCTGTCCTAATCCTAGGTATTAACCACAGAGGCTGTGTATACAGTAGACACTAACTAAGGGTTCTTCCCTTCTCTTCCATTTGCCTACCCTACCCTATCGTATTCTGCTTTATCTTACCCTATCCTAGCCAATCCTATCCTCTGTTTGCAGGCAACCAAACTGACTGTTACCTTAATACATTTCTTCCCTTATCTTGCATTAATTATAACATTTTGATATTCATCTCAACAAAATTTAGCCGTTTATAAGTCAAAATGTTGGGTAATATATTGATTGAGTTTTGAGGATTATTCTCAGTTTTGGATTGTCTGCAATCCTTTTCCCCTAATAAACTATCATTTGTTCATTTGTGTATTATTTATATCTTTTGTAGGTCTGTTGGCTGTTCCAAAAAACATGTTATATTTTTTCCATGGGGAGAAAGATTATGAGTAATTTATTCTAATTTATTCGTGTTAAAAATGAAAATACTAAGGGCTGAAAAAGGCACAGAATTTTTGATAATGTAAAATTAATAGTTAGTGGGAGTGCTTTCATTTTAACATTGGTCTTCTGGTCAACATTACACATTTTTTCCTTTATTATTCCCTTCTTTTAGATAATTTTGCATTTAGTTTGCTCTTTTCTTACTTCCATGTAAGGTATAAGCTTTAGTTATTTGTGTGGGAACATACTTCTTTTCTAATACAGGTATTTAAAATAAGGAATTTCTTTTGAACACTACTTTAGCTGTGTTCTGTAAAATTTGTTTTTTTGTGCTTTAGTTTTCCTTTGGTTGAAAATATCTTAAAATTTCTCTTGTGATTTTTTTTTTCTTTGATGCATGGAATATTTAGAGAAAATTTTTAAAATTTGCAAATATTTAGGGATTTCCAAAATTTGTCTTTTTTATTTTTAGTGTAATTCTATTTTGGTTAGACAACTCATTTTATATGATTTCAGTCCTTTTAAATGTATTAAGATTTGTTTTATGACCTAAGAGTCTAGCTGGAGACAGGGGGAGAGATGAGAAGATTTCTAGGCAAAAATGCCACAGCATCCCCACTGCTCTTTCCAAAATAGAGTAGTTCTTCTGGTGTAAGTACTCAACTTGTTGTATGACTAGTCAATTTCCATAGTCCTGAAACAGTTGTTTTTGGCGATTTTGTCCAAATGGCGATTTTATTGATTTAAAAGTCTTCCCCAAGGTACTCTTCTTTATACAATGGCATGCATTCTTGGGGCCCCAAAACTACCACATGTGGAAAATATGGCACATTTAGAACTAAACTTGGTATTCCTGATTTAAAATGTACCAGGAGTTCAGAGATGTGTTTATGCTCAAAATGTTGAGGATAATTTCATGGGAAGATTAGCCCTTAGCATAATATTAACATGGTAGTCAAAGCATGCAGTTAGAGAAAGTGCAGTAAGTGAGCATTCTTGGATCAAGGGTTTACATTAACAGGCTACCTGAGGAGCCAGTCAGGAACCCAAGCTGGCTGATGGGAAATTCTGTTTAATGAAGTAGTGTCAAAGAGATGTTTATAATGGAAAAAAGGGTATTCATTCTACAGAGGATCTTGAAAGCCAGACTCTATGGAAAGCAATAGGGTGGTTTTTTAGATTACTCAGCAGAAAACCATCATGAGGAAAATGAGGTCTCAGATTACTCTCGCAACTGTTTGCAAGGTAGATTTAAGAGGAGATAGAATAGTGCTCAGGATATCAAGGTGCTATTGCAATATGGCAGGCTGGGGGCCAGTGGTGGCAACATGTAACAGCAGGTGGCCAAACTAAGAGTCAAATACTTTGGATTCTTGCCTTGGCCCCATCACTTGATAACCATGAAAATCTTTATGAGATGCAGCTTTCTAATCTGTAAAGTAGAAATAATTCCCCTTTGCTTGCTTCACATGGCTGTGATGGTTATGGTATTGGGAATAGAGCTGAAAAACACATCTGAATACTCTACAGAGAGAGTAATATGGTAGTATATAATGATGGTTATAAATAAGGAATTAGGGTAGAAAAGATCTGAGGATAACTCATATAGACTAGTAGATGGAGAGCCTGAAGGGGAGTAGTTGGAAATGGCTTGAACATCGTAAGTAAAGAGACAACATTTGAAGGGCTAGTTGAAGTTATGGAGGTGGAATTTCATAAATGCCATTAATGTATCTATAGAGCTTTGTCTCATAAATTCTTAACTTCCAAATAATTTGAAATGATAGATGTGAAGGCCATATACTTCATTTTACAGATAATTAATTGTGGGTACCCCATATTTGTTTAAGTCTAAAAGTGATTTAAGGACTAACACTCATAGGCAAATAAAACCCCACAAAAAAACCTTATAATGATTTCTTCGATTCACTGTATTTCAAAAAAAAATCTCAGTTCTCATTGATCTTTTAAAAATATCACTGTCATCTTAGGCTGCAGACCATCTATTAACTGACACCAGAATGATCCTTTAAAAATATGTTTGTACATAGCACATCTTCATTGCCTCATGATCCTTTCCTGGACAGTTCAGTAGGAGATATCGTCAAATACATTTGGAATTAAAGTCACACAGGCAAAGACAATAAAATGTCTTTTCATCTTAAGTCCAGACTAATTTTTACTGGGATTTCCTGGAATCTCATTTAAATATCAGAATGTGAAGTCACCTTCTAATAGTCATCAGTGTTAGGAAATTCTGAGGTGACTATTTCCTGAGAAATTCATATAAGGACGCTTATTTTCTGCCTTCCATTATAAACATCCGCTTAACATACATGAACAGTAATAATCAGTAAAAAACTATTTGAGAAACTCCAGGGTATAGGCTCTGAATTTGGACAACTTGTATTTGAATTCTGACTTTTCCACTTAGTGTCTCAGAGTATTTATTTATAAAATAAAGATAAAGTTCATACCAACCTCAGAAGACTTTTGTAAAGGTTAGGTGAGAATATAAATTAAGTGTTTAAGTTCTTTAATTTTTTTAATTTAAATGAGGATATAAATTGTTCAAAATTGTGTTTAAATTTTTCAAATATTTTTAATAAATCTTAAAAATATTAAGTCAGGCTTTCTCTTTTTCTTTCTCTCTTTTCCTCATTCATTTCTTATTCCCCATTGAGAATGTAAGTGTAAATTCTATAAGTGATGTTTTTTTCTGTTCAGTTCACTCCTGAATCCACAGTACCTAGGACAGTGCTTGGACAACTGAGTAAACTTGTAACTCTTAAGTGAGGGAAGGAAGGTAGGAAAGAAGGGAGTTACTCTACTTTTTTAACATGCTATCTCAGGATTAGAAAGTTTACCTTGAACATTCATCTTTATCATGTTTTTTTTTTTAACTAGAGAATCAAACCTTAATGTTAAAATATTTTCCATTTTTGATGTCTTATATATGTGTTTGTTTTCATTTTATCTAAAGCATGGTTTAATTTAACTTTTAATTAACGCAATCTAGCGTTCACACCCAAAGTATTTCCATCTAGTTTTCAAAAGCTAGAGTGAATTGCAATAATTTTGAGTGTTTTCTGGGTAACTTTTGAACAGTGATGAAAACATAAACACGCCAAATTTTTATATCCTCCACGAGTGCTTTTCTTCAAAGTAGTCACATCGCTCAAAAATAATTCTAGTAGCTCATTTTAAAAAGCCTTTTTAGACAGGGTTCCTAATTAGAAAAGAAACTCAGGCTTATTATTTCATAGTGATAGAACAATATCATTTGATATGATACCTTTCCTTGCCTTCTATTTGCTTTTCTGTTCCTCTTACCTGTCCACACCTCTTTCCCTTTCCTGTATTTTACCTTAGATCAGGACTTCTTCCTCTTGGGAGGCTCCATGACCCTATGTGTGCTTGTTTTCCTCCGAGCTATCTACTAACTCTTAAGTGCCTTAAGTGGCTGTAATTGAATAAAGTACTGAGATGTTGAATAGAGAAACTAAACTGAAGAACCTCTGTTCTCCTGTATAAATAGAAAAAGAACCCATAAAGAATGTTATGTGAACAAAATCAGAGATACATATAATGGTGCATTTTTGTTCTTGGTCTCAATTTATGTGAGGCCAATACAAACAGTTTCCAATAAATAAATTTAAGTTCTTAACTAAAAAAAAAAAGTAATGTTTTGTTCACCCAGGCAGCATTTTTGAGGCCATATGAGGTGCTTAGTTCTTTAGGGAGGGGTAGTTTAAATTGAAAAAGTGGTCCCAGTTCCTGTTCTCAAGCAATCCACATTACAGTGTACGGTTCAGCAAAATAGAAGAATACACAAAGAGCTGCGGGAGCATCAGGGAAGGTATGACTGGTTCCTTCTGTGATGGAGTGGGTCTGGTGCAATCAGGGAGAACTTTGTGGAGTAAGTCTTGCTTGGATCTCAGAACTTCCTAATGCGAGGAAATAAAGAAAGATCTAAAGGGTGAGGATGTTTGCAGGAGGACCTGTTCTGTCATTGTTCATGCTTGTTCAGATATGTAGAATATTGCAAAAGAGGATATGCTTTGTCTTCAAAAATCAGGAGAAAATACTTTATGTAACGAGCCAGTAGTTCTTAAAGGAACATATTTGATTTGTTGAAAGTATGGTTCTGCAGAAAAACTCAAGAGGTTGATTGAAAAATAGCTTTTAGTTTCCTGTTCAAGGAGTCAAATGTGCCATTCAAACGTGGACTTAGATTGCTCTTGTGGTACAAAACCTCAATAATTGGCCAGATATGGGTAGTCAAATCTCACAAAAAAAATAGTGATTTCCATTGCTTTAATATTTTAAAATTCTCAAACAAAATGTAATGCTTTTATCAGTGAATAGTTTTTCACTAGTTTGCTCACATAAATATCTGATGGTAATCAATAGTGATTCTGTAAAGGAGAATTCAATTTTAATTTTATGCTAATGACTTTCTGCCTGTATTTAATCCCTTATCCCATTTGGGGACAAGAGTCTAGAATAGATAGTAGACACTTGTCATTGTTTCGGCACATATATGATTATTTAACCATCTGCTAGTAGCATAATAATATGAATAGCATAATAAATACTAAGTATCGTATTAGTTAAAACAAGTGGTGTTTGTATAAAGCCCTTAAATAGACTCACTACAAAGTTCAAAAATTGATGTGGGCAATTGCAGAACACTTAGAAAACACTGAAATTCCAAACAAAATACTTTGAAATGCTACTCCTTTTTGAAATTTATTTTTATATATTTATTTTTTTAACATTACTCCTTTATTGTAAAATGTCTGGCATATTAATACTAGTTTAATCATAACAGACATAGAAAATATTATGGCAATTTAAAGAAAATGAAGACAAAAAACCTTATAAATTTACCATTTAAATAAACTGTTATCTTTTATTTTTTCTTAATGTTTCTAAAATATGAATTTGTTTAAATTATTGTAATCACAGTCTCAGTATTTATACATAAATACACAGAGCATGCATATTTTTTATGTTTGTGTTTGTGTATGTGTGTATGTATGTATATATAATATATAATAAAGTAGCAAGATGTACTAAGGTATTTCTCATTTTTTCCCCATAGCAGTTCTTGTGATAAAACTGATTAAACACATCCCAGAATCTTAGCTAGAAGTGCCTGTTACAGGAAACTCGAAAATTTCTTGGAAATCTCAGAATTTATTTTAAAAACTTGTATGTTCTTTTAATTGGGAAAACATTTAAATTTCATACCTACCAAATTCATAAACTTTTCCCAGTGAACATTATAGTAAATTAGATGATATAAGAAGATGTGTCAGGTGGATTGAATTTTGTTTTCATAGGTCATTCTGCTGCTATGCCCTAAGCATTGTGGGAAAAAATGTACTTGACAAACAAAAGAAATTCATAAGTTACTCAAATAGTCTTACAGCTATAATCTTAAAGTATGTGTTTTTCTCATCTAATTAAATTTTTTTTTTTTACAGAAATGCTTAAATGTTCAGTAAATTGGAGGAAAAAAACATGGATTTTTAGCAACTGAAGAGAAAATTAAGGTAATTATTAGTTTATTGCTGCCAGTCATGATTGTTAGTAACTTAAAAGTATATTTAATATATTTATATTCAAGTTAGTGTATGCTTTTATGAGTATAATATTGAAAATTCAGCATATTGTTTAATCAGTTACTAAAATGTAATTTTACATATTTTTAGAAATAACATTTCTTTTGAACTAATATGTAAAAATATTTCAAAGTATTTGCTATTGTAAGGAAATATACCGTATCTATAAAATGAATGGGCTACTAAAGATAAATAATTTTAGTAGGATTATACCCCTTTCAAAAGGCAGTTTCTATCTTACTGTCTTAACTGTCTAATTATAGAATAACTATTCAGATTTTTAAAAATTAGTACATGTATACCAAGAAAATTAGTTAAATCATTCTTATTTAGTTCATTCTTTTGCTCTCAATTACATATCCATTATGGTGAATATGAATATTAGGAAATAAAATTATGCATTTTATAGACCAAGCAAATTCTTTTCAAAAGTAATGTTTTTATTTCAACATAAAAGACTTAAAGGAATATAATGTTAGGCCAGTACATGTATTTGCATCTTCTTCAGCAAATCACTTAATAGTAAGACAGGTCTTTATATTAGTCAGTCAGAAGTAAAATTAGAATTTTCTTTCTTCTGGAATTTACTGAAGTTAATTTCTGCAAGGGGACTTTGTAATGTCTAGAATGTAAATTATTGTAGATATTCAGCTTGAAATTAGAAATATCAACTTTCTTATTATTTTCCTTCATATTAAAATAATTCATGTTTATTTGATTTTGAATTATTGCTGTAATTTATATGCATTAAATTTTTTATAAATCTATATTCAACTATTCTGTATTTTTCTTTAACTCTAAGAGTACTGAGTGATTTAAGACTACCAAAACACTGCATTCTCACTATTGTAGGTACGAAATTTTCCAATCGATACTCCTTCTTTTTGAGATTTTTGCCTTAATTTCTTTGTCACAGCTTAGTTCTACACATTCATTCATTTATGCAGGAAAATAATATGATTTCTCTCTTCCAGAGTAGATATGATTGAATCTACTTTATTTGTATTTAATAGCTTATCCACACATTGACATAAGTTTTGCAGACATTCTTTTATTACTTGAGTGAAATGAATTTTTTGGTACTTAGTGCTATAAATACATTCAATTAACAAAAACTGGTTGGTTCAATCTTTTTTTTTTTTTTCCTTTAAATTAAGCCAAGTAAAACTTAGATGTGCCTGCTCAGGAGAAATTGAATTCTGGTGGGAAAGATATGAAACTCTATAGAAATTATTATATGCACTTTAAAAGAGTCTATGACAAGCTACTAAGGAAACAGTGGTGGGAGAAGTTCCCTTTTGTTGGAGGCTCTTGAAACCTTCATGGAGGCTGTGGAATTCACTGAGGGGGTTGCTCAGGCCAGGAGGGTGAGGTCATTCATTCCAGGGCAATATAATAACTTGTGAAAGGGCACATCAAGGAACAGGGGATGGCCATTGATGGATTGATAGTTCCGTTGTGACTGATGGATTACACAGGTGGTGGAACAATGTCAAGAGATGAGTCTGGAAAAGTAGATTTGGAGCAGTAGTATGTCATGTTTGCCAGATGAAAGCTTTATTTTCCAGCCTAGCTGTCTCTAGAGTGTTAAGGGTATCCCGAGTCTTGTGAGAAGAAATGTTCAGAACCTTTCCTGATAATTTTTTCATGAAAAAGTATAAGAAAAACGAAGAGCTTATAATATTCAATATAGTGAATACAACTGGACCCCCAAGTGTGAAGTTTAATTATAAGCATTTTTACAGTGTTAAATGATAGGCAGTGTTGGTGTCATAGTTTTTAAGTGAGATACAATTCATAAACCATAAATTCACCCTTTTAAAGTTTTTAGTATAGTCACAACGTTCTATAGCCATCACCACTATCTAATCTAGAACATTTTTATCATTCCTACATACAACCCCACATCCATGAGCAGTTGCTCTAAGTTTCTCCCTCATTCTGATGATTTACCATATACATGGAATCATACGGTATTTTTTTTGTATCTGCCCTTTTCATTTAATATAATGTTTTCAAGTTTTACTCTTGTTGTGTGAATTAGAACTTCATTCTTTTATGCATGAATAACAGTATGTTATATGGATAAATCACATTTTGCTCATCCATTCACTAGTTGATAGACATTGGAATTTTTACACTCTCTGGCTATTAATGAATAATGCTGCTATGGTCATTTATATACAAGTTTTTGTATAGGCATATGTATTCATTTCTCTTGGATACATACCTAAAGTGGAATTGCTGGCTTTTATGAGAACTGTGTGTTTTACCTTTTGAGAAACTTCCAAATTGCTTTCCAAAGTTGCTGTACCATTTTACATTCCCATCAGAAATGTATGAGTGTTTTAATTGTGTCATGTCCTTGCCAAAAGTTATTATTGTCATTTTGATTATAGCCATCCAAATGGATGTCAAGTGGTATCTCATTGGATTTTGATGGCAGTGTTTGTTTTTAAGAATATTTTAGTGTACTAATGTTACATGTGTTTGGATAAGTGCATTAAGTGGAATTACTGTCAATTTTAACTTTCCTGGTTCTCATATTTGGACAATATATTTTATGAAGTGTTAAATAAAATTTACAAAATGAAGATTATTTGATTGATACAAGCATAAGTCAATAAAAAATGATAGAGCTGGCATTTCTTCTATCCCTGTTAGAGAATATTTTCGGACTCATTATATAATTAAACAGTGCTAATCTCAGATTTAATAAGGATAGCAAAAACTTAAAACTACTGAAATGATTATGAAATAGGGATTGATCTCTTATATCATAAGTGATTAAACTCATCCTGAGAGCATATTTATCTTGAGGTATAATTTAATGATAGTGCATAGCATCATTAGTAGCAAGAATTTTAATAACTTAACATCTGGAACACAAATGCATATACCTCTTTAGGTTTTTCAGCAAAGTTTAAAGTCATACTGAATCTAGTCATCTACAAATTTCCGCTAAATTTATGATAAATGTTTATAAGCCTTATTTGAAATTTCCTGCAGGGAAAGAATGAAATCATTGGAGAAACCCTAGTTCTTCCTGCTGTGGTAAAAAAGGTCGAAATCACACAAGATAAATTATATGGCAGCAAGTAATATTGTATTACTCCATTAGCAAGTACAACGGTACTTCGTTGGAAGATGACATTAAACACATTACTTTAACCAGAAAAAAAGTATTAGAACAAATTATACACTATGATGGATTCACTTTACCTTTGGACAAAAATGTATGCATTTCCAGCATGCATCAGTTTATGCTATTTGCTGGATTATTTTTTTAAATCAGGTTTATTGATATATAATTTATGTATAGTGAAGTCACTTTTTAATGTATAATTCTGTTTTGACACATAAAGTCGTGTGAGGGTATCATCAAAATCAAGATAGAGACCATATCCTTCACCCTCAGAAGTTCTCTTGTGCAGTTTTGTAGTCATTCCCTTCCACCTCCATCAGCCCTGGGAACCTCTAGATTTTTCTTTAACAATAAAATATCCCCCAAAATAAATAAAACAAACACTTGAGAGGAAGAAGCAGATTAGAGAGGTCAAGTTTTGAAGACAAATTCTCTGTATGATCTTCTAAGTGTAACTTATGTAGACTGAAATAAAATCACACGAAGTGAAAGTTGTGGGTTAAGTTTTACTTGGGGCAAAATGAGGACTATAGCCCAGGAGACAGCATCTCAGATAGGCCTGGGGAACTGCTCTGAAGTGTTGGGGGGAGCTCAGTATATACGTGATTTTAGTGAAGGGGATACATGCAGTCAAGCACACATTTAGACAGAGTCTTGCTGCTGGTCACGAGGAGCAGATGTCACTGTTAATGCTTTTAGTGCTTTTCTAGATACGAGGAGATGCAAGAATTTGGGATCATAAAATCTTCCCCTGAAAATATCTAACTATCTGAAGGCCTGTTCAGCCAGTTTTCCCAGAGCATAGAGGGCCTCATTTCCTGATCTCCACCCTGAACTCCTTTCAGGGAGTGTTGGAGGTCAGTGGCTGCAGTGGCTTGTGATTTAATCCAAGATGAGGTAGGTGGCAAGTGCCAGCATGATCCAATCCTTATAGAGGCAGATGGCAAGTGTCAATTTCTAGTTGGCACTTATACTCTCTGCTTCATTTTCCTTCCTAGAAATAAGGGGTTTAACAAAATGCTCTACCATGTGTCATTTAGTATACAGCTAGATTTATCTAAGCACTTATAAACACTTAGTGTTTTTACAGTAAATTATAGTTTCTTGAACTTTGAAAAAAAGATATATTGGAGAAGATATATTTTCCACTGTAAATGACCTCTTAGAATAGATTCAACCACAAAGCATGAAATCAAAATTTTCAAAATAATAAAGCCAATTCAGAAACATCATGCTCACACAAGTTTTGGTTAATGGCTCCATTCTTCGAATTCCTTAGGCACAAATGCTTGGAGTGAATCTTGACTTTTCTTTCACATCCTTTGCACATTTGTCAGCACAATCTCTCTGACTACTGAGCACCTCCTTGTCTCCTCCCTCGGTCCAAATCACAGTCCCCTCTTGGCTGGACCGTTACAAGTCTCCTTTTTTCCTGCTCCACTGTTTTCACTGTGCAGCACTCAGAGCTCTGTTCTATCTTCAGCCTCCTGCACACTCCAGCTGCCCTGGCTTCATTGCCATTTGCTGAACACAGGAGGCCTCTCTCCACTGGAACCTTAGCCGGTGGTCCTTCCACCAATCACACTCTCCCTAGTTACTCCCATGGCTTATATCCTAGCCTTCAAATATCCTCTTCGCATGGTAGCCTTCCTTGAACAACCTGCTTGAAACTGAACTGCCTACGGGCACCCTCTTTCCTCCTCTCCTGCTTTATTTTTCTCTGGATCACATAATACCACATTATATACAATTCTGTTTATTGTCTCATTCCATCAGTTAATATATTCTAATTTTTTTCTCTTTAAAGCCTCCTTTTAATTTCTAATTTTATGTGTCTTTTTTATTGTACCACTGGTCCTGTGTATGGATTTGGACATTAGAAAGTTACTCTGGAGGCAGACAGTGTGGATGACTGTGTGACCAGAGGCAGGAGGATTATGTGGAAAATATTTACAATAACTCAGGTGAGGTATAATAAAGGTCTGGTTTAAAGCAACAACACTGGGGATTGAGTGTTAGTAACACATTTGAGACAGCGTTTAAAAGGTAAAATTGACACGTCTTAGTGACTGATTGTATTTGAATAGTGAGAGTTGAAGTCACAGTGGCACAAGTCTCAGGCTTGAAACTGGCAACCCCTTGGGTGGTGGCACCATGCACTGAGCCCTGGGTAGTTGGGGAGCAAGGGTTATTTGTGTTGTGTTTTTATATGGAATGATAATTAATGTTTTTACAGAAATAATAAGGATTTTTTTTTGCAGAAATAACATCCAAAATTGGGTGTTAATTTTTATCTCTATGTAGGAATGATCAGTACAAATACAACACCTTAAACTGAAGGTCATTAATTGTCTCACTTCTTTACCCATTTGTTTATAGAAATTAAGAAAAAATATTTTGGTTTTGTTCCGAATTATTTTTTCTAATTAATTTCAAAACCACAGTCAGAAAGTGTGGGATGTAAAAACTGGCCAGAGGCAGAGTAAAAAGCACATTCATTATTCAGACAGTCATCCCTGCTTATTCCATTCTTGGAGATACAGTGGCTGTCAGAATCTGTCAGCTGTATAGTTAGTGCCCTTCGGAATTTACATGCATAAATGGTGACCTTTGCAAATTTGCATAAAGATAAGTCTGGCATTTGAATTGATAGCTGCCAGTCAGTTTTGCAAAGCAAAAGTTGTCAGCCACGATTTAAACCACAGAATGGGCTGTGAAACAGGAATAGCAAGTAGAGAATATACAAAACAACAGTAATACTTACTTCACCAAAACAAAAATGCAGCCTACTTTAATAGATTTGTACAATGGCTAAAAAAGTTATAACCAATTACTGAATATCCTTGGATCAGTATTTTTTTTTTTTTTTGGTATATAGCTTTTCTCTCATTTTTGGTTAAACTTTTTGTGTGTAAAAATATCAAAAATTTAAAATTTAGTCATTTAAATATTTATTAGATTTTATATTATAAAATCAATGTATACTCGCTCATTATAGAAAATTTAGAAATATTACAGAGTTAGAATATTAATATTATTCATAACCCTACACACAGAGAAAGCCATGGTTAATGTTTCAGTGTAAATTCTTAGTTATCTGTTTAAATAAATAAATACACATAAATATTCATAGCTTCATATATGGGCATATTCTTACTAACATTGTACTGTTTTTTACTTATCGTAAATACTACTGAGATCAATATATATTTTGGCACATAAGCGATTATTTCCTTGAATAGATTTTTAGTGGTGGAATTATTGGGTTTCAGTTTATGACTGTAAAGCTTTTAATATACGTTGTTAAAATGTCCTTCCAAAAGGTTTCACTTTCATAAGCTGTCAAATTTACCTGAACACTCACATTCTTCTTCTAATCATTTTCTCATGTTATATTTTAAATGTTTGATGAAAGCTTGCCATGTAGGGAGTGTTGTATTGAAATATATGTAAGGCAGAAAATCATTTTCAATTAAAATATCTTTTTCTTTGATTATTGTTACCAATTTCAATTACTGTGTGTAGTAGCATGTCATGACCATTTACCTCACCCATCACCCTAACTTCAGAACAGTGCTGAGTAACTAAAACTAAAGTAAAAAAAAAAATTTTTTTAAATCTTCGAGCATTCAAAATAATTATACATAAATTGTTCAAAAGGACAGACACTATCAGAGGAAAAGTTTACCCTTCATCACCTGTCATTTTTTGCAGTACATCCCTGCCTATTTTAAACACCAATGTCTCTTCCTGCTTTGTCAGACAAGATAGTGACCACTGTAATATTGGAAAGCAACCAGACCTCCTTTAGTTTCTCCCATCTTGAAAATACCTGAACATGTTTCTTAACTCAGTACATTAAACGTAAAACAAAAAGATGAGTTGAGAATAAACTGTGAATGGATATGCAGTGTTTTCCTGACATAATAATAATAATTTGGACATATTATGGAAAGTATGCTACCCAAGTCAAACCTCTAAGATGATTGGATATTCACTTTCCATTATTTCTTATTTTTATGGATAAACCTGAACTAGCAGTGCCCTGGACAGAATCCTGTGTCCTGATCCTTGTTCTTGACCAGATCTTCTTTACCTTAAACTATCCAGTGCTCCTCTAATTTACAGCACTGAAAATACTATGACGGTTCAAAAAAGACTGCTCCTTTCTGCCAGAATCAAGGATGATCTGTTGAATATAGAGAGATCTGCTGCAGACCATAAATATTCATAGATTGAGGTTTGTGCCATAGCTGAAAACTAAAAATAGTTCATTATTGACTATTGATTTTATTTGTTTTTTGCAGGAGAGTGATTGGTTATACTTTTTTAATTGAGTATACACATTTAAAATTTTAAAATGTTTAAAATTACCCATTGTAAACACTTGAGGAATTTTATCAAATGTATATACCCATGCAACCATGACTTTTATTTTTCAGTCTGTATATCTGTCTGTATATCTGACTGTCTATCTATGCTTACAGCATTTGTTTTGTTTTTGGTATGCAACTCTGAGATTTAAGACTTGTATAGAATTGTGTTTTTATCACTACATGTAGGATACAAAAAGATTTTATCATCTAAAAATTCCCTCATGCTGCCCTTTGGTAGTCATTTTCTGCTTGTGTCCCTAACCCCTAGCAACCACTATTCTGTTCTGCATTTCTGTATTTTAAGATTTTTTTAGAGTATCATATAAATGAATTGTACAATAAGTAGCCTTTTGAAACTGACTCCTTTTACTCATTATAATGAGGATTATGAGATTCATCTTTGAGTATATCAGTAATTCACTCATTCTTTGTTATTGGGCAATATCCCATTGTATGGATGACTCACAGTCATTTATCCATCCAGTTGTTGAAGACATTTGGGTTGTTTCTAATTGTCAGTCAAAATAAAGTTGTTTTAAACATTCTTATGCAGGGTATGTGTATTTGCGCACGCGCGTGTGTGTGTGTGTGTGTGTGTGTGTGTGTGTGTGTGTGTGTGTTTATTTAAATAAATTTTTATTTCTCCAGAGTAAATACCTGAGAGTTGGGTTTCTGGGTCATGGTAAATGTATATATTATTTTTTTTATTGTCTCTTTTATATTTCTAGCTGTATTTCCTGTTTCTATCTTATTTATATTTTAAGTGACATTGTTACTGTATAAATTTATGTTGTACAAAAAGTTTAATTCTTCAAGTGCTAGGTTAAGGTGTTAATTTTTTAACACTTTCTTAACTATGACAGGAACTGCTTTTATTAGTCTCTGAATTTAAGTAGAAAAAAATTACATCATCCAAGTGGAAAATGCTGCTCTCACGAATTTTCCTTCTGAGATATTTTTTGCTTATCTTTGAAAGTGTGCCTTATTTCCTTTAGTAAATGATTCCCAAACAACTAACCACAGGAACCACAGCCTAACTGTTTCTGCATTGAATACGGTATTAACTGTTTTATCTAACTAAAGCACTTTTTACATAGAAAAGACCTTTATTGAGGAAAATCGTTTATAGTATGTTCTAACAGATTGGATCATCTAGCATTCAAGACCAGCAGATTAAAATCAGCAAATTATAAGAGTAGAAATACTAAAAACTAAATACGGATCTTACATTTCATATTAAGACTGGGGCCCAAATGAACATGGAAAGGCATCATAAAAAATTTAGTAAGTATAGCAGTCTGGATCTGTTTTATGTCAGAGCGAAGTTTCCTTATGTGTCTAAGAGCTTTTGAATTACACATATTTTACAAATGGGGTTCTGATTAGGAACAACTCTAGATCAGGTTACCTTCCCTCTAGGCCTGGCCTTGCTGTTAACTTGCTGTGAGATTTAGGGCACATCATATAATCTCTCTGGATTGTAGTATTCTCATTTGTCCAATTAGTGAGGATAGTACTAGATTATCCATAAAGGGCCTTCTTACTCTTAAAAAAAATAAGATGCTGCAATTCTGTCGTGATCTTGGGTCACTGAGAAGAAAAAGGCAGTTTGCATGTATTTAATATACTTTGTCAGAAGGCAAGGATATATACAATACATTTTAAAAGACTTAAAAAATATATATAACTTTGAAAAACAGTTTTGGTCTTTGGAAGAAATCCACTAAATTTTCAGAAAACTTGACTATTATGGGATCATTAATTACTCTGCTATTTTTCAAAATTTTAATAATTAAAAGAATTCTTAGATTTTGTTTCATATTAAGTATTTATATGAGTAGAGTAAGTATAAATTCATATCCCCATTTTTAGTATTATGTGTCTTTACTGAAAATTATATTTTTAATTTTTTCAGAATTCCTGATATCAATTAAAATGTGTTGGATGAACTTCTCACCTTAATTCTGAAACAAAGGGTTATAATAAACTCTCAATTTTTTTCAGAGTAAATATGATTTTTCTAAATAATTTTAATTATGAGAATAATCATAATCGTGAGAAGAGGCTTTGAAAGTATCATCTTTGGTTACATTGGCTTAATGCAGAATAACTATTTCTCCGTTAGTAACACATTTCAAATGCTAAAGAATGTCATCATAAATCTTGACTAAAGATTGAAACAATTTTAATTTATTTTTTAAAAATTATGTATTTAATACCTATTATATTAGTTTCTGGTGCACAAAAGACCGCTGTTATGTTCTGGAGTGATGGTGCCCTGACCTCCAGAAAATCACAGGTCTAGTTGGGGACACAGAAACATGTAAAACTAGCTATGTTATAATGTGCTAAATACTATAAAAGAAACATTAGAAGAATGGAGTAATTAATTCTAAATAAAAAGCCTTAGGCAAGCTGTGCAGAATTGGTGGTATATGAAAAGGATTTTAATACTGGAGAACAGAGAATGGATATTCTAAGAGAATGGATATTCTGAGTATTCATTAGTGAATATCCTGTTCTGGGGGCATATAATTTCCCTGGGTGATAGAGTTTTAGGTAAAGGTGCTTGAGGAAATTTAAGAACATTAAAAGTCCCTTTTAATATTGTTATGTATTTCGGATAAATCCAGTTGTACAGGTATTACTGCGATGTTTAAAGAACAGCATTTCTTGAAAGTGTGAGAGTTGCATTAAAGGTAGGAAATAACTATCAGATAAAAATCACGAAATAGCCAGAACCGATTCTGTATACTTTTTGCAAAAACCAGTACTCTTGAGCACTGATGAAATTTCAAATGCTGAACTCCCTCTGCTGAATTTTTACATAAACCTTTTAAATATATATCTTTAGAACTTATTTAGCTCAGGAGGACTATGGTTTTTTCTTCTTTAAAACATAAATTTTACACTCAAAGTTTCTTTTATAACTTTCTAATCAATCTAGTATACATTATATGCATTTTTTCTTGAGTCCTAAGATGTGTCTGTGGAAGTGAATTTTATTGCTTTAGAGAAAAAATGAAATAAAGAAATTGGATTTCTGGGTTTGGCTTAGTGCTGCCTTCAATGTTCTGAGAACAATAATGCAATTAGCTAAAATGTTTATCCACAAAATTTAATTCCTGGGGAGTAGCTTCTCAAATTGCTTCTTACAAGTGTAATGGAAGCAAGCAGTTGTTTGCTGGCTTTGTTGCCAAAAATTGTAAATGGCTAGATTTTTGTAAAACTTGGTGGTAATGCATATATAATCATGTAAACTCTCCATTGTCAGTTTGAAAGAGAAAACTGAATTTTGTAGATAAACACTTTTCGTTATATTGTATCTCTGTTCTCAGCCATGAGTGAAGAAATCTTTGATGTTATTAATTACTCCACAAATGAAGTTTTTAATAGACTTCTTTTTCATTTCAATTTAGTTTCATCCTTGATTAAATATATTGAATTAGCAAAATTTTTGGATTATCATTTTTATGGATATCTAGTGATAAGCAGTTGAAAATGGAAGTTTGATATTTATCCTGGGCATATGTAAATATCCAAAGAAAGTGAATGCTTCTTATCATTACACCTGTATCAGGAAACACTGTAGCAATAATTCCCTCTGATAGTACCTTTAAAAAGCATTGCTAATAGGAAAAGAACAACGTGTATTAGAAAACTTTTGCTGTAAATATAGCTTCTGAAAAGTTATCCCTGAGCAAAAGGCTATGCAGATTATTTCTAACAACTTTGCCTTACTGTACTGTTATTTCAGGTGCTTTCTAT
The DNA here is from genome assembly GCF_009834535.1 of Camelus ferus. Lineage (NCBI taxonomy): Eukaryota > Metazoa > Chordata > Mammalia > Artiodactyla > Camelidae > Camelus > Camelus ferus. Next base: position 58,992,145 of record NC_045697.1, on the reverse strand, counting down.
CTCAACTGAACTGTTTCCAAGCTGCAGTTAAAACATACCATTAGGTTAATCCTATACAATAAATATAATAAAAATATGAGGGTTATAATAGGTTATTAAATCCACTAAGCAAAATATCACAACAAATTAAAGCTTTCATTTAAAAAATAGTCAATTGCAGCCCATTTGTTATAGATAAGTTGTATGATAAGATAGCTAAAAATATTTGAACTGGCATGGACTTCAATATAATGCTAAGAAATAGATTTAATATAAAACAGTTTGCAAAACATTGATACTGGTATGGAGGTGGGTAGCTCAACTGTTATTTTAGAAAGAGTAACACTAATTGCCTTTTTATCCCATCTTCTGATGGGGCATCTTGTGCTATTAACAGACAAACAAGGAATAATGAGCTAATGGAGTCTCCACCAAACTATTCACCATCAGTTGAAGACCAAATCTGAATTGAGATCATTTCCAAATTGCATTTACTGTAGTCAATGTTAGCTAAAGAGAGAAAGGATTTATTGTGAAGTGCTACTTACATTATGCCTTTCACTCAGATGCCTGACACATTTCCTGTAGGTTTTGAGATCCAGTGACAAAGTTCTTTTAACTTTAGCTATAGCAGAAAGTAAACTTCTAACAAAGTTTAAATTAATGAAATAACATTAGATTTGTTCCTCATTATGTATATTCATCTTTAATATATTTAGAATGCAAACTCAATTATAATGCTGGCCCATTCTGCCATTAGTGATAATAAAGTCTTTAAAGTAAAAAAAAAAAAAAAAAAAAAGCATTTTTTACTCTCTTTGATAGTGCCATGGATACTTTTAAACTTAAAAGAATGCACGTATATCAAGTTACATGACAGTATTTTTATTATGTTACTCTGGAAGGAGAGATTCTTATTTTGACTTAGACTGGAAATTTGCTATTGCCATCTTGACTCATTTGAACTGAGTTCTTGAGTATTTTATTATTTGAAGGATTTTAATTTCTGATAAGATACTGTATAGTAAAAATACGAATGAAGAGTAACCAACATTCTTTTGGCTTTCCCAGCCACTGCCTTTTTCTGTCACATCAAAGTTTAACTCATCCAGGAGGAAAATCTTTATTGTTATATTGATGTATATTCTGGTTATTATAAATCTATGTGTTTTCCAGCTAATAAATTAGTTTATTAATTGACACCAATAACTTGTATTGTACAGGGCTTTGACTGGGGTTTTTGATATTTCTCACATTCAGATTCACAACTCTTGAGTGTCTGTGATGTCCCAGGTCCTTAGAAACATATTTTCATGTACTTTGTTTAATAATTCATTGACCTAGTAAGGAAGAGATTATTGAATTAACCACTGAGAGGAATGGAAATTTGACTTAGTAGAATAAAGTTTTACATTTCATAATCAGTTTCCTATAAATTAAGCCTGTTAAAACTGTGAAATAATATGTAACAACAATATTAATGCAGTTTCTAGGAGTTCAGTCATATAAAAATGTTATTAAATCATTACATCATCATTTAGTAATGATTACAGAATTATAGAAAGTTAGGATTTTTACACAACAAACTTTTTCTTTCTTACATATTAATATAGCCTCTGCTTTTTTTCCCCTCTAATAATTTTTCCTTCTTGTTATTCTCGTGGAACTTTCTGAATTTTAAATAATTTTGCTAAAGAAATTAAGGAGCAGAACAGATGTGACAGAAGCAGAGTGACCTTTTGTGTCTGTGGTCTGATCAGCAGTAAAAAACAAATAGTCAAAAGATACTTAAAAGGGAAATGGAGCAAATGCAGGGATATAAAAACATGAAAGTATGTGTGTGATCTTTGGAGGTTTTGCTTTTTAACTCCTTCAGGGACCACCTTAATCCTGCAGGGAATCGTGTATTTCACAGCATCTTTCTGCCTCTCAATTCCAGGTTAGCAGAGTTGTCTGTTTCCTCACCAAGTCTTCCTCCTTCTTTTGCACCAGTGTTTCTAAGATGCTGGTTGAGACTAGTCCTTTTCTGTTCCTTATATTTTCTAAGTGCTATGTGTGAGTATCTATCTTGGGAAAATTTGAATAATTGCAGGAGTTGCTAATCTCCAGTAAAAATTTTGAAAACAGTAACTGGTCTTTTCAGGTTCCAGAGGGGTATGTCGAATCTCTTATCTCTTAAGAATCATTTCTTCAAAGAAGAGATTATAAAGCTTAAAGATTCTACTTCTCTGTATTTTACTCTGAAGATGGTTTGAGTGTATAGTTTTAGAAACAGAATAGGTCAGTAATAAATCGGTCACTGGAGAGCAGTACCAAACCGTATTTTGAACTGTGAAGTAAGTAAATCTGAAACTTGAAAGTTCCGGAGTGAACCATTCTTCATACTATTTTAGAAGTCTTTATCACACCCATCAGGCTGGATTCTGAATGATGAGTAAAGTGATATCAGTTTTGAAGTATTTTATTTTGCCTTGAGAAAAAAATTCATTGAACAATGTTTCACTGAAACTGTAATCCTGAAAATTTGTCAGTGCCCTTTGTGAAATGTCTAAGAATTAAAATTAAGGAATAGTTGAAATGAGTGTGATAAAATATCATTTATTAAATAAGAAATCAACCTTTGAAATTCTAAAATTCCATACAAAATATGAGATTTTAGCTTTGAATTTTGGATTTTGATTGATTGAAAGTATCTGTATAAGCAGACCCTTCATTAGCTGTCAGGGGGTGAGAATTACTAGTCTCGGTAAATGTGTTGACAGTAAATGGTACCACAGTTCAGCTTGAACAGTATATTTTTTTAATTGAGATAAATTACCTTACCTTTTTTCTTATCTGTTAATACTTAAGACATGGCAAGAAATTTCATAAAGTCATCATCTGGACTTGGTTAGCAAGTTTAATTCATGATAATTCTATCCATCAACCTCACTTGGTTTCAGTAATACATAGTAAAATAACATCTTATTTTCTGCTTTTCCTGGCTTTCCTAGGTTTGCTGACCATTCCACCTTTATGGCTTTCTCTGTACCTTTGTCCTCTAACACCATATGTGGAACCTCTGGTATAGAACACTTTTTTAAAAATATGTTTGACTTCCTTGCTATACCCCTGAAATGAACTAACATATTCAAAGGATCTTTCAAAATCCAATATTTATTTAAATAAGAAAATCAGATCTGATGTAGAGAACATTTTAAAAAAGGAATCCTCTCTTCTTCTTTTTCACCTCTTCCCTTTGCCATGTGATTTTTCTCCTTCCACAACTGTCTCCTTAACCCCTGGTCCCCCTACACACACACACACACAGACACAGACACACAGACACAGACACACACACACACACACACACACACACACACACACACACACAGAGTCCTCAGTCCTTTTCTCTCCTTTATTCTTTGTTACTGCAAGGAAAGAATAATGTATACTAGGGTTACTTAAATTTATTCACATATTCTAATTAGAAATAAAAGTACTGAATGAACCATTTATAGGACAGGACAATCCCTTACTTGTAAGAAGAAAGTATATGGAAATAGAAATTCTCCATAGAGTTATACATCACTGAAATTATTATTCATTCAACTGTCAACATATTTGAAGATAAAACTGCTTACTTCAGTTAGTAGTCAGATTGTTACTAATAGACAAATAACATTAAATGAACTGTGTGAAACTTCCAGGAATAGATTTTTTTTTATATTTTTCATAATAGGAATTAATATTAATTAGTCAAGGACATTGCTGACTAATTTGGCACTGATTTTGAAAGTATGTTTTTATGGCTAAAGGAGAGTATCTTCCATATGAAATGAAAAATCATAGAAGTCATATATTAGACAATAATGTATAACAGAAATATTAATTTATCCCTATTTCATCTTTTGGGCCAATTCCATTAATTTTCAAGATCTATTTCATAGATATTATATAAACTTTATGTTTTTAAGGTATCTAAATTTGTAAATAAAAGTAGAAAAAAGGTATCTAAAGATAAGAGCAATATCACTCTTTACAGTGAATAAAATACTACATGTGTCCATAAAACTACCACTAATGGTTCTGTCACTAGACGTGTTAAAGGTGGGAATGAAGTTCCCTGGGCCTGAATTTCTACCCTGAAACTTGACAGCATTGGACTTTCTGACCAAGGTATCTTCCTGACTCTAAACGTTTAATATTTAAAGTCTTCCCTCTTGCTCTACAAACTTAAATTCTTTCTTTGGGATTTTGGAAGTGGGAAGGAATGTCATTCATGTTTGCTCTTTTATATGATAAGGTAGACAAGAAGCTCAGTCAGAATGACAGGCTATAATTTCCAAATTTACACTGTTGTGTTGACAAATGCAGTAAATTTGTACTTCGTTATAAACAGAGGTGTTCAGTTATAAGTAGAGGGCACATGATCAGTGCAAGTGTGCCCCTGAGACAATATAATTTTCTGCAAATCAAAATAATTAGCAAGAGAGCGTATATTTCCTTAATGGAGTACTGAGATTTTATCAGCTTCTATTAGAGTGTTCATTAAAAAAAAATAAAGAAAAAAGAAGGATCCAGTTGAATTTTTAAACCTCAGTTAAAGAAGATGGTTTTGCATATGTGATATCTTAATGATTAACATATCTAGAAGAGATGATTCCATGTTGAAAGCAGTGTAATAATTATAGAAATGAATATAATTATTATAAAAAAAACTTTTGCTCCAGTCGAACAGTCAAGTGAAATAAGTATGGAATTTAAAAAAGACTCTTAGAGTATAAAAAAGAGGGAAAATGATATACTTTATTTTGTAGAGGAGACTAGAGAGTCGGCTAGAAATCACTCCTGTTTAAACCTGGCATTTTGTAGAAGAGAATCATCACTATATATTGTCCATGAGATTCCCTGTGAATTACTGGCAATGTGAGGCTGTAGTAGTCAGAGCTCTTTATTCCTTCCAAACCAGTTATTGTGCTACTAATTAGAATTGGATATTGGTGGTAGTGGAAATGAGGGAGACTATCAATGTTACTTTGTGTTAAATTTTAATCACACAAGTTAGGACATTCAGAATTATGGTTTCCATGGTAACCACAACACTGAGCCCTGTGTGAAGGCATTACAGTGGGGGTCTTTGATTAAAAGAAAGTAAACCAGAAGTGAAACAAAATGCTCCATATGTGCCGCTAAAGTTACCAAAAATTAAAGAAAAGTCCAACTACCTTGTCCTTAATTATATTTGCTTAATAGTATGTCACGTGTCTGTGCAGTACACTGAAAAGTCTGTTGTAATTCTCGTGTGGATGCTTTGTTTTCATTAGATTTTAAATGATTATTTTTATAGCAGCTTTTGCATTTTAAAAATTCATTCAATTTATAATTTTCATTTTAACAGAATCTGACTTTAGAGAATTCAAGCTCATTCATATGGAAGGGGATTTTTTTTTTTCACTGAAAATTGTTTACAAAATGCATAGATTGAATTGTAGTACTGGATCTTTGTTTGTAAGCTTAGATTTTGAATATATGGGTTAAGATAACTACTTAAAGTTCCATTTTTACTGTTAATTTTTATCATCAACTTGAAAAGATTCCCAAGTAAGAAATGAGATTGTTGACTAATTCAGAGCATGTAGCAATTGGATTTATTAAGAGATTGATGCAATAAAAAGTAGTTGGAGATGCTGATCACTAAAGATAAAATGTATTTCGAGAAGATTTATTTTTGTAGAATGAATTTTAGTCAAATTGGAGATAATAATCATTACGCCTTTATGTTACATTCCTGTCTCATTTTTGATAGAAATGCAATGTTTAACATATATTGGAAAACAAATGTTTCGTGTGATTAAATATATATATAGACATTTATATATATGTGTATATATAAATGTCTATATATATATGTGTATAATGTGTGTGTATATATATATATATATATATGTATATATATAAAAGCATGACAGAGTAATATTTGTGCTGTAGAAACAGAATAGACCCACTCAGATAAGGAATTTCTCCTGTATTATAGTTGTGTTTTATTGAGCATCTATTATAAGCTGAGTTACGCTAAGTTCGTCATTATCTGAGTTTATATGCCTTAAGGAGCATATGATCTGGTGACATTTTTGACAAGAATAAGTAAAAATAATAACATATTTTTCTCCATTTTCATTTCTAAATAGAGAAAATGCTAATTCGGACTAATACTTCTCATTAAGTAGTTCAAAAACCTGTAATATATATTCAAATCAATAACATAGATTAAGTACTTTTCTATGAATACTTAGTCATGGAAGAATGCCAGTGAGTCAAACTTTAAAATCAAATACTGTTTTACAGACCATTAGTCTGTTGCAGATATCAGCAAACTTTTTTCTCTAAAGGGCCAGAGAGTAAACATCTTAGGCTTTGTAGGACATGTGTCTGTCCTCACTGCTGAACTCTGCTGTCATAGTGTGATGGCAGCTGTAGTCAGTATGGTAAAAATGAGCATAGCTGTGTTCCAATAAAACTTCAGTAGGCCCTGAACTTTGAGGTTCATGTAATTTTCACATCTTGAAATATTCTTTTTCTTTTAACTATTATAAAATATAAAAAAAAAAATTCTGAGCTTGTGGGATGTACAAAGACAGGGAGTGCTGCAGATTAATCTTGTGGGCTGTAGTTTACCAAACCCTGGTCTTTTTATTCTCTGATTTTTTTGTTTTTTGGTTTGTTTTTTGGGGGTAAAGGGGTTGTTTATTTCTTTATTGACATTCAAAATATAATATCTACCTGCACGTCAAAAATGAGTACTTAAACATCAAACACTTGTTCAAAATTATGTTTCAAAATTCTACATCAATTTCCATGGATGATTTGAATATTCGATGAGACATTCTATTTTGAAACAGTAGTAACATCATCTACATGGATTTGATGGGCCCTAAAATTGCATGTTTCTTCCATATGTGAGGTTAAATCAGAGTGAGAGCTAGGCAAATATTTGGGTCGATGGAGATCACAATGTTAATAAAGTGATTGGAGAATGTGGCTCACACATACAGCTGCAATGGGCTCCCTAACGTTGCATCCCAGAATTAAGCAGCTTCAAGCTCAGAGGGATACATACAGGCCTCCTCATGTGAGGTGCTGCCACTATCAAGTTTATGGGATGGAACAAAATACCAGAATCTCTGTTTCCTGCTTGTGCCTGACTGTTCGCTGATGGGAGAGGGAAAGGACACTAGCCAGGTATGTCAGTTTCCTTTCCAAAACTCATCCGTTAGGTAAGTCACTTTTTTTCCCTTTAGCAGAGTGAACAAAGGCTGGCAAGTGCCAAAAAGTTACATTAAATCCTGTTCTTTCCCAAGGAAAAAAAAAAGAATTGAAAGGAAAGGTTTTTTGTTCCTGTTTTTCCTGTCTTTTATCCATTCATTTATTTAATCATTCAGCACTTTTTTTTTTTTTTTTTTTTTTTTTTTTAGTTGCCCACATCTTTTTAGTTGTTGGCTTAGACTGTCACAACAAAACACCATAGTCTGGGTGACTTAAACAATAAAAAATAATTTTCTCACAATTCTAGAGGTTAGAAGTCCCATCTCTCGGCACCTGTTTGGTTCCTGAGGTGGACTCCTTTCCTGGCTTTCAGCTGACTGTCTTCTTAATGTCCTCCCATGGCCTTTCCTGCGTGCACCTTTGCAGAGAGAGAGAGGGAGTGAGCTCCTTGGTGTCTCTTTTTAAAGGGACGCTAATCCTGTCAGATCAGGGCTTCATCCTCATGATCTTATGTAACCTTAATTACTTTTTTTAGCAGCTCCATCTCCAAGTACAATTATATATGAATTTTGGAGGGACACAACTTACACCTTAACAACTACTCTGTGCCAGGCTCTGTTCTAGTTACTGGATATATATTAGCGAGTTCCTGGTACCATGGTGTTTGTACAGGCATTACTTGAGAAATTTCACTAACTAATGTGTAATAGCAAACTGAAATAACCTCTCTAAGGGAAAGAACAATATTTTTGAGACCATTATAATAAGAAAGTCCATGTATGTAATATATAATAAAAAACCTAACTTAGGTTCAGAGAAGGCATCCCTGGGGACTGAAGAGGAATGTTCCAGAGAAAGGAAGCATCTTATGAAAAAAAGCCTTGTCACCGTAGGGAGCGTGGTTCTGTAGTCTTTCCTGCTCAGTTACTGTGAGAAGAATAGTATCTTTCTCTTTCAATTGCAGCTTACTTATTGGCCTGCAGAGGTACAAGAATAAATCCATGTTCCATTGAGATTATTTAATTGTATTTGAAACAACTTATCTGAAAAAGTTTAGAATCATATCATTTAACACTTCTTTATCCTGCCTTTACTGTTTATTAATAGAGAATGCCTCAGCTAGGTGTTACAGCTAAGAAGTGGAAACTTTCTTTCAATCCTATCAATTTTTTATTGCCACTCTGAAATATAAAAATCTTGATACTGTATATTCGTAGTTTAATATGAACTGTTCACGAGAATAACATAGAAAATGATGATAGACAAGTATACAGACAACTAAGATGTAAATAAGAGATGGTGAGTATGCTTACAGTGTACTCCACTTGACCTGTTTTTTTGCTAAACTATTTCCCAGACTTGAGTTTGGGTAGTTTTCGTAGTAACTCCTTCTGAAAGAGATGGAATTAACTGGGGAGGGAATGCAGACATCAGGTGTCTTTGGAACCACTGCTACTTGCACATTATTGGAGAATACAGAAATATTGGCAGATTAAAAACCAGTCATGATTTTACAGTGAATGAACAATTCCATTTGGAAAGGAAACATAAAATTTCATAGGCCTTGATGAATTTTTACATGTGTGTCAGAAACTCCGTCTTAACTGCACTCGGTATTACAGTAACTATTTACATTTCTTCTTACTGTATGTAAACGGGCACAGTTCTGGAAGAGGTGCTATTTGTAAACTCCTAGCACTTCATCTTAATTGAATTAGTTATGATCTACCTAGTCCAGATACATATCTATAGTAATACCCAAAAGATTATTTTTTTAATCTGAGATTTATAATGACAGTAAAAGCTTTCGTTAAGAGTGACTGAAGCGTTGCCATGGCATGAGAACTATTCATTAAGCCCAGTGGAACACCAGATTGTATTCTTGAAGATACCATTTATTTCAGTTGATTCAAATCCTTCCTAATTCTGAAGTAAAAAATATATGTAAAATTTTAAGTAAATATTAACACTATGTGAGACAGATTTATTGAAATTTAGGGATGCAGAGTGATATTTAGATTTTGACCCTAACTTTACCAAATTCTTATGTTGAGAGGCTTCTTTGTGTTAAATGTTAAATGAAAAACATGTTTTCCACATCGCCAAACACTAAGCTTTCTAAATAATTAACATTACTCAGTGTTGTGGTCAGCCACAGCAGAAAAAGAATGCATTTTGATCTGTATAAATCAACATCTGCTTGACACTACAGTGCTAAGCCTACCAGAAATACTCTTTGCCAGATGTGACTTACGGTTACATCATATTTTATTTCATTCAACAAAATGTATTTGAAGAGAAGTCAAAAGATACTACCAGGAACAAACAAACCTAAACAGTTTTTTCTTTCATTCACTGAAATGGTAAAAACGATGAAAATAGTTAACATTTATTGAGAAGGACCTGCCCACCTTCTATTTGCATATATAACTTTGTTTAGTTTTCACACCAGTTCTGTGAGAACAGATTCTATTTGTTCTTTCTGGTATGGATGAGAAAACTGAAGAGAAAATAGTTGTGAATGGTCCCACAGCTAACATGTGGGAAAGGCCAGCTTGAATCCAAGCTGAGACCAAAGTGCTACACAATACAACCTCCATCTATGCTGCTTTAGTTTCTAGTGTGACTTTTGACCCTACCTATAAGAGTAACGAGTGTTTAGATTTACAGGTCAGATGACTTAATTTCTATAATGTTAATGAGGGACTATATGCTGATCCTATGAACTACCAGTCCATTTTAAAGATGATGTATTATTATTAAGGGAGATAGAAAAGATAATATTACATTAAGATTATTTTCCTCTAGTGAGCATACAGATTTTTTTATTGAGTTTAAAATTATCTTTAATGTATCTGTGTTGATAGATAATCCACTTTTATTTTTAAAAAGTCATTTCCAGATTTGTCTTATGTTAGACTTAAGCCTTTTTTCGTTTTCTTACTTTTTAAACTATAATAGGATAGATAATGTGGCTGATGAATCATTGGAGTTAACAAACCTTTGCAATATTACACATTCATACTTGGAGAGGCAAGGGTATGGTTCAGATATTTTAACTATAATGTGTTTGTATAGGAAAATATTCTGTGCAACTTACTTGACATGCCAGGTTAGTAAAAATATAAAACACTGTTAGTATTGTTCTTTGATAGGTGAGCTTATCTCCTATAATGGCTAAATGATGTCATTGGTATTTCCTTTAGCTAATAACAGTATGCTGTATGCCACAAATCATTCCATGGAACCAACTGTCATAAAATAGTGTGTAAGGTTTTATATTACAACTAAGGTTAAAAATAACAAAACAATATTTTATGGATATGATTACTTCAGTCAGATCTGTATACGTTTTATTTCATTCCTATATCATTCTAAGTTAGGCGGGTAATTGTATACGTAATTCGCAGGATTTCTGTTCTTTGGTTTCAGTGGTAAAATTTATATTCAGTTCCTAAATCTGATACCAAAAAACTTCATAGTACTTCATTATAATTTTGCAGAATTAATAATAAAGAAAATATGACATAATCTTTTCTAACTAGAAGCCAAGATTAGAGCCACATGGAAAAAGCTACAGTGAAGAATTATACTAAAGTAATATGCATAAGAAATAATTTGCTTTGATATTGCAGAACAGGATATGTCACTTGTCTTTCACATATTAATTTTCTCTTTGCTCAAATTCATAATGAGAGTGTAGTCCCAGCCCTTTAAGATCTGGACAAAGCCTGAAAGCATAATTCAATAAATACAGTAATTAATTCTTTAATTCCCTTCCTTTATATTCTATAAACCCCTCAAATTTCAAGATTTGACGCTTTCACAATCTTTGTTAGTAACATCCTGATGTGTCTTACAGTTGTCCACAAGGAACAAAAGAAAATGCCAGCTGTGTAAACCAATACAATTTACAGTGCGTCTTGTTTTACCTTCCAAACAAAGCTGTATAACAATAGTTTCTCTGTCATCATTCTAGACCATCTTGAAGGATTGGGAAAAGGCAATAGAGAGTCAAATCTCAAGAGATGGAGGAGGCTGGATTAGCTCATATGTAATGTACATACTTTACCATTAATTTCACAAATGCTTACATTTAAAGTTATAAAAATTCTTTTGGCTTGGATTCTTGAGTATAAATGTGTGATTCTATAGCTGAATGAATGAATTCATTAGAGAATGAGTGAATAAATTAGTAAATGAAGGGATTCTTTTATAAATCATGAACTCAAAATATAAATTAGTTTCCCATAACAAACATTTTGTATATTCATGAGGAATGTATCTCGAAAAATAATTATCTAAATATACATGATGATGAGTCTATTAAATCATATTTTGAAAAAGAGGGTGAGGGAAGAAAGAAGAAGGAAAAGAAAGTAAGATAAAGACATGTTAAAATAAAGTGTCTGAGAACTATTTATAGGATAGATTTATGGTTCTCACAGAAATGTCACAAAATTTTAACATCCAGCAATATTCTTTGGAAGATTGCATTAAATTGACTTTTGTACTCTGCTGTATGTGTTCTTTTTTGTGTAGATTTTCCCTTCTCTTTGCCTACAATGAATTCCAAATATGCCAGGCATATTTTGGTTCTTTATTCCCTTGCTGGGCCCCAGTTGGCCAATGAGAAGTCTATTTTAAACTACTGACCCTGCACCTGCGTATTTGTAGCCCGTGGGGGTATTAGCTGCTGTCCATTTTCCCCCTTCTTTCCTGCTTGAAAAGACTTGCCTGGCTGTAGGCTCTACAGAGATTAATTTTGATCATCCTCTGCTTATGAGAATAGGTTACCAGAAGCCCTACATCTATTTTCCAGCTCTCACTGTTATGGGGACCAACTTTAGACTGAAGGCTGGTGTTCTGTCTTAAGCCTTGTGCAAATGTCCCCTGCTTACCAGTATTTAAGTTGGCAATTGATTTTTAACTTAGATTATTTTATTTATGGGAACTACAAAAGAATCAGCAATGATGAACTTTAAAATTCTGAAAACTAATATGTATGGTTTTAGATAGACTGAGGTTCAAACCTAAATTGAGTGATAGCCTGATTTTTTTTTTCCTGGAAATTCAGTAAGAAAAGACTGAGTTTATATGCTGCCAAAGTGTTTGTATTGCCTCTTGCTAAATCCAACATGCTATTCAGCTTATTTCTGAGCATATTGAAATTGTTTTTATAGATTGATTAATTTTTATAAATTAATTTAAAAGAATCATTAGTGAGGAAGAGAGTTGTTGATTCTTCTGCTTACATATATTGACTTTAAAGTCTAAACAATGCAATTTCTGTATTAACTTTGTCTTCTTGACTCTTAATGTGTCATAAGAACAATGATTTTGGCTGTGGGATTCTGATAATGGCATTCTGTGCCCCAAGACTAACTCTACCTGGTTTACTACTCTTTATTCAGCTATCTTTTAATAGAAACAAACATATACTTTGAGAAGAGTCACTGTCATTCCCATTTTGTTAAAGAATTTTATGACAACTATGTCTCTTCCCAAACTTTTCCTTGTCATATTTATCAAGCAGGACACATAGAATTTATTTTCTTTTTTGATATCTCTGGAATATTAGGCATTGTGATAACCTAAATTAAGTCACAGTCTTTTGACACAAATGAAAGAAAGGCATCCAAAAAATACAAATTGTGTAGAGGTCTAAATGTTTCAGTTATACGCAAAGTCACCTCATTCATTTTTTTTTTCTTGTCAGGCAATACCCAAAAAAAAGAATATTGCCATAAGCCCTTTTAACCAAAAATTGAACCAGAAAGTAAAATGCTATACTTCCTTTTTTTAAATGACTTGTAAACATGGAATCATATATCTTTACTAGGACTATAAAAATAACTGTACTGGTTTTCATGTTTGATTTTTATTATTAAAATAAAAATATTATTCATAATGTACTGCACCTTACTTTTAAAGATATCTTATCCTGATATTTTTAAATGAACTTTTTGAACATTTAACTTTTTATAGAATTCAAATTTATTCAGAATTTAATTAAGAGATCACAGAATGGGGGAAATAGAGATAACACATTATGGTTACATTTTTGTCCAAGAGTATAGATATACTAGATTTTACAACAGTTAACCAGATAAGTGTGTGTGGTTTCTGTCTGTGTATGTGTGGTGTAATATTCTTTTGTGGGGAAAAAAAAAGCCTAAATCAGGATTTTGGCTAATATAAGGGAAGAAAAAATTGAAACTCTAAAAGACACTTGTTTCTAGTCATTCATTGCTTTAAAAGATTTGGTGTTTACAATAACATTTTTTTCATAACTTAATATTGATAATCCATTAAGCCTGGATTATAAAAATGAGTAGTATTGAGAGGTGAGCTAAGTAGGATTTTCTTCTTCGTTTTATTTGACCTACTGCATCTTGCAAATTATACAAAATTTTTCTGTCTATCCTTCAACTACATTCCCCCAAATATTAAAATTTTACCTGTTACTACAATTGCTAAAAAAAGACCACCATTTTTTAACACAGTGGAGATATGTGCTCTGTCATCCCACCAGGCTTCACACGCAAAATTACAAATGCAGAGATAAACCTGTGAAGCATTTCAAGATGACTACAGAAGAGCATTTAACTCCAAATGTTGATCTTTTTGAGCATGGGGCTTCTGTGACTGCACTGCTTGCATGCCCATGAAGCCAGCCTTGTTTACAGGTCTTGTTCAGTTGTTGTCAGTTGTCCTAATCGTGTCCATGATAGCAAAAGAAAATCCTTGATCATGCATTACATTCAGTGGTCATCCCTCTTTAGTTTCTTTTTTCTTTCTTTCTTTCTTTTTTTTTTTTTTCCTGAGTGGTTTCTCAGTCTTTCTTTGCATCTCATGACATTGAAAATTATGAATAGTATAAGACAGTTATTTTATAGAATGTCCCTCAATTTGAGTTTTTCTGGTGTTTTCTCATGATTAGATTCATGTTAGGCGTTTTTGACAGGAACGTCACAGAAATGATACGGTGTTCTCAGTGCATTATATCAAGAGGCAAGTGATGTCAGTAATAATAATTTGTCAACTCTCCTTCCTCTGTAGAGATTATGCTGTAACAGAATAAGCAGGACTCTTTCTTAAATAGCTTGCCAAGTTTTTATTTGCCTCGTATATGGATGACTGACTGTTTCAAACATTGTATGACCCATTCACCTGCTTAAGAGCAATATTTAACTTCTAGGATTGAATCGTTAATGATATTTCTGTACTTTTACATACAGTTTTGGCTAATAGCTCTTTCAGTCTTTATCTTTTGTTGGGAAAAGTATCAATATTCTTTACCTTATTTTTAAATTTTTTTTCTCCACAGTTTGTGACCTGTCAGAAATTTCAAGTACATCTTAAGCTGAGCTGTGGGAATGACTTCTTATATTTAACTTACTGGATGTCAGGAAATACTTGGGAGATTTGAGAGATTTCCCAAACACTTTCAAATGTAGTGATTTTACCAAGAAAAATCACATAAACTCAGCTAATGAAGTGATAATTCTATTTTAAAATGAGAACCACGTTTTGAAAGGATTTAAATATAAAGTTGTTAAAACTTTTCTTATTTTTTAGATTAAATATTATGAGTTTATTAACCCTTATTTATTCATTTAATAAACACTAATTGAGTTCTGGATAAGATATCTTCTCAAGGATAACTTCACCCCAGCTAACTAGATGCTATGATAGCTTGTCTCAGAAAGCTCACTGTTAAGCCAGAGATACTGATAGGTAACTGGATAATTTCCATTCACTGGGGCTAAGTCCTATGAAAGGGCCGTGTAGAGGATGTTCGGAGACCACTGATTTGGATGCCTGACTCAGCTTAGGAATTCATTGAAGTGTTATGTTTCCCAGTAAACTTGCCCTAGTATTTGATAAATTTTGAGTGGAGGCTCGGGACAGCATTCTAAATTTAAGAAATAAATTGTAGATATGGTGCTTACATCATCTTTTAACAGTTATAATGCTTTCTTAGTAAATTTGATTTAGTTTTGTTGATTCTCCAAAAGAGGTCTCATAACTCTCTGAAAGTATCCCCCCATGCCAGCCTCAAACAAGAGGTGAAACATAGCATTAAGCATAGAATGGGCTGGAGAGGATATTCAGATACATTAATTGACCTGGAATGAATGATTGTTTAATTAAATTGAAGCTGTAACTAATGCCGCAATGAGCATGAGGGTGCATGTATCTCTTTGAGATAGCATTTTTGTATTCTGTGCTAAATAACCAGAGTGGAATTGTTGGACTATGTAGTAGTTCTGTTTTCACTTTTTTAAGGAAGGGCCTCCATTTTGTTTTCCGTAGTGGCCGCACCAATTTACATCCCACCATGGTTCCCTTTTCCCCACATCCTCGCCAACGCCTTTTTTATTCTTATCTTTTTGATAGTAGCCATTCGATTTGTGCGAGATGACATTTCACTGCAGTTTTGATTTGCATTTCCCTGATGATTAGTGAGATTTTACATTCTTATTTCACTCTAATATATATTAAGATGAAAGATTAGATTTTTTAAGGTAGTCTTTTTATTTATTCTGTTAATCTGAAATGCATTCTCTCAAATATTTTGGGTTTTCAAGGAAAATGATTTAAAGGGAGATATGACATTATTGCAACTAAACTTCTTTTTATTAGTAAGCTTTGTGATATTTGTGATATTTCAAACAAATTTTTCTTTAATATCTTGGGAAAAGATTCTCCATACATCTTAAGTGGTGTGTGAAATGTTTATCAGTGTATAATTTGAAAAAATATTTTATTGTTATATTACAAATTGCAACCTATGACAGGAGCTTTGGGTCTGATAATATTTTGTAAAATAATAAAAAAAATAAAATATTATAAAATACCCACAGTAAAATATTCTTATATATTTATAATAATTTGATATATTAACTTCATTTTAAGAAATTTCAAATTCCTCAAATGTATTAAATATATGTACTAGCTTTTAATATTTCCATAGTATACAATGTTTAGAATCTAAAATGTACTAAAAAGTAAAATAGCTTTTTATTGAATTATATCACTTTCATAATTTTCATAGAATTTTTAGTAGTATGTAAAAAGGAAGAGACAAAAGTAGTTCTTGAAGTTGTATTTGCATTCTAAAAAATTGATACAAAACATTTTTACTTTTGCAGTTTACAAAACAATGGTTTGAAATTTGTCCATTCAAAATAATCTGCTAGAATTAGTTAAGTAATCACATAAGTATACAATTACTCTTATTTAACTTAAAATTAGAAAATATGAAATGTTTCCATTTTGAAATAGTGGTTAAGTTTTATATGCATAACTAATAAACAATTGAGTATGTATGCAAAAAGTGCTGGGAATTAGGATACACAGTTTCCCTAAGATTTACTTGACTAATCACTTTAGTAAATGTTTGAACATTTTATTATTTAGATCAAATTTTTGATGTCTTTTTGCAAATTATTTGGAAAACCTGATCACATTTGTATTAACTTACAAATTCACAAATACAAATAATTATAGTGTCTCATTATTCCATGTTACAATCACTAACTAAGACCTTGTAGTAGAGGATTATAAGTGAAAATTGTTTCAAACAAATTTTAATATTTACTTTTTAATTTTATTTTGAATTAAATTTTTTATATATTAAATTTATAGCTAAATGTAGATTAACATATAAGAAATGCTACAGAGAGTTTTTTTTTACCTTTTACTAAGTTTTCTCCACTGGTAATACTTAGCAAAACTACAGTAGAATATTATAAATAAGGTAAGACATTGATTGATACAGTCAGGATACAGAATGTTGTCATTACTCCAAGGATTTCTCCTGTTACCATTGTATAGCCACATCTATTTCCCTCCAAACCTTACCCCATCCTTAACATACAGTATGTAATCTCTGGGGATTTTTTTTCCCACTCAGTTTAATTCTTTGGAGATTCATCTAGGTTGTTACATGTATCAATAGTTCATTCATTTCTATTACTGAATAGTACTCCGTGGTACCACAATTTGCTTAACTATTCACTTTTTTCAAAAGACAAGCCAGGTTTTGGTGATTATGAATAATACTGCTCTGAAAGTTTATGTATAGATTTTTATGTGAATATGTTTTTGTTCTCTGGGAAAAATAATATACATGAGTGCAATAGCTAGGTCATATAATAATTGTATATTTAATTTTTTTTGAGAAACTGCTAAATTGTTTCCACTGTACCATTTTATATTCCATTCAGCAATGTATGAGTGCTTGTGTCTGTGCTCATTCAGTAGTTGTCATTATTTTTTATTTTACCATTATGATATGTGTGAAATTATATTCTATTGCTGCTTTAAATTGCATTTCCTCAATAGCTAATATGGTGATCATTATTCATGTGCTTTTTTGCCACCTTTGTATCGTCTTTGGTAAAATGTGTCTGTTCATGTCTTTTGTCAGTATTTTAATGAGAAAATTTTTTTTTTTTTTGCTATTGAGTTTTTAGCATTCTTTATATATGCCAGATACCACTCCTTTTTCTGATATGTGGTGTAAATATTTTCCTCTCATCCAAAAATTTTAACTGTGGTGAAGTCTTAATTGATCAATGTTCCTCTGTGGATCACACATTTGGTGACAAGTGTAAGAAGTCTTTAGCCCTGGAGCCCAAAGATTTTCTCCTATGATTTTCCCTAAATTTTTTTTATTGTTTTTTGTTTTATGTTTATATTTATATATTGTTTTATGTTTAAGTCTGTGATCTATTTTAATTTTTGTAAGATGTGAAATTAGATCAAGATTCATTGTTTGATTATGCATGTCCATTTGCTTCCATAACATTTGTTGAGAAGGCTCGCTCCTCAGTCGAATTGCATCTGGAGATTTATCAAAAACTAGTTGGGCATATTTGTCCTGGTCTGTTCTTTCTCAGTGACTGATGTGGTTATCCCTCTCCCTGTGGCATACAGACTTAATTATTCTAGCAACACAAGACTAGTGAGAATGGGCATTCATGATCTGAGGGGGAAATCATTTAGTCTTTCACTGTTCAGTATAATGTTAGTTATCATTTTAAAAAAAAACGCCCTTTGTTCAATTGGGGAATATCCCCTATATGCCTGTTTGTTTTCAGTGAGTTTTAACCATGAGTGGGTGATGGCTTTTGTAAAATCCTTTTTGTGCTCTGATCAATATGATCACATGTGATCTTCTTTTTTAGCATTTCTTAATTGATTATATTGATTGATTTGAATACTGAACCAATGCTGCATCAGTGGAATGAGCTCCTATTGGTCATGGTGTGTAATTCACTTATTTATATGAATTTTATTAGCTAATATTTTGTTAAGAATTTTTGTGTATATGTTCATGAGTGATGTTCAGCTGTATTCAACTATGGTATTCTGTTGTTTTTTTTTTTTTTCTTTGTTAGTCTTGCTAGCAATTTGTCAGTTGTATTGATTATATCAAAGAACAAGATTATTTTTTGTTTCGTTGATTTTTCTGTTTTTTTTAATTTGTTTGCTTTAAATTTCATTGATTTCTGCTTTTATCTCTTATATCTTCCTCCTTCATGTTATGAGTTTGTTCTGCTCATTTTTTTTTGTAGATTCCAAAGGTGGGAGCTTAGATTATCCATTTACATTATTCTTTTTTTTTCTAATATATGCATTTAGTACTCAAAATTTGTCTCTTAGCACTGCTTTAGCTCTGTCCCACAAATTTTGGTGTGCTTTAAATTTTTAAATTTTTCTTGAAACTTGATTATTTAGAAGTATGTTGTTTATATTAGTGTTCAAAGATTTCCCATTTACATTTTTGTCATTGATTTTTAGTTTGATCCCATTTTGTCAGTATACTCTGCATGATTTCAATTGTTTTAAATTTGTTGATGCTTATTTTATATACCAGGGTATAGTCCACCTGTGTGTGTGTTCTGCAGGTCCTTAAAAAGAATATATATTCTGATGTTTTAGGGTTCAGTGTTCTACAGTATCATTCAGAGTCTGATGACTATTGTTGTTTTTGAGTTTTTCTATATCCCTGATTATTTGTTTGCTGTTTGTCTTTTCAATTATTGAGAATGAGATGTTGATGTCTTTAACTATAATTATGGATTTTTTTTAATTTCTCTCTTTGGTTCTAACAGTTTTTCACATATTTTGCAGCTTTGTTGTTTGACGCACACACATTTAGGACTAATGTATCTTCTCACTGGATTGACCCTTTTATCTTTATAGTGTCCCTTTCTGCTTATGATAATTTCCTTTCTCTAGAGCCTTTTTTATATGACATTAATGTAGCCAGTCTTGCTTTTCCACTCTTTTACTTCAATTTGCCTATATCATTGTATTTGAAGTGAGATTCTTTTAGATACCATATACTAAATCTTTGTCTTTTATTTGGTGTGAATTTACATTTAATATTGATACTTAATACTTTAATATGTTAGGGCTTAAATTTTTGGTGCTTTTATATGGTAGATTTTAGGTATTACATTACATATAAATGGCTTATCCTAGTCTACTGTTGTCAACATGTCACAGTACAAATGAAGTGTGGAATCTTTATCTTCTTTATCATCCCCTTACCCTCCCTCATTTAGAATATTGTTGTCTTATTTTCTCTACATCCATTCAGAAACACATCAGTGTGAAAGTTTTGCTTCTAATGTCAAATACAATTTAGAAAACTCAAAAAAAAGAAGGAAAGTCTATCGTATTCACCCTTATTTTTTGTTACTGTATTCTTTTATCCTTCCTGATAATTGAGGATTTCTTCTTTTATTATTTCAGTTTAGAGAACTACTTTCTTTAGAATAGGTCTTGTGGCAACAGATTTTCTTAATTTTATTTCATCTGAGGATGTTTTTATTTCTCTGTGATTCCTGAAGGCT
Source organism: Camelus ferus (assembly GCF_009834535.1). NCBI lineage: Eukaryota > Metazoa > Chordata > Mammalia > Artiodactyla > Camelidae > Camelus > Camelus ferus. Next base: position 58,972,046 of record NC_045697.1, on the reverse strand, counting down.
ATTTTTCTTGACCTATAATGTAACATGTTCACAGATTTCAACAACTGGTATGTGGACGTCTTTGTGGGTCTTTGATGGGGTCCATTTTGTGCCTGTCAGAGCAGGAGTGGTATATATTTTACTATAGTTTCTGAGGTTCTTTTCAATTATTTTTAAAAATATTTTTCTCCTCTTTGGTTTAAATTTGGTAGTTCTATTGTTCAATGTAAAGTTAACTGATTCTATTCTCTGTCCTTTCCATTTGGCTCTTGAGGTTGTGACTTGAGTTTTTTTTACTTTGGTTGTTATATTTTTCTGCCCTAAATTTTCTCTTTGGCTCTTCTTTACATCTTAGGTTTATTTACTGAGACTTTCTATTTCGTTACTCAGATTGTTTTATCATTTGTTTCAGTAACTAAAGAATTACTGAGAAAAGGTAGTTTTTTTTCCTAAAGTAGTGTATATCCAAAACAATTTTTGAAGAACATTAATACTAGATGGTTAGAGAAACTCCAAATCTAGAAATTGATCACAGGAAAGCAATAACAATTTAGAAGTTGTATCACCTAGCACATCATTGTTTCCTTAAGGTTGAGATTCTATTTTTATAAAGACAATAAACTTAACTTCTAATGAGTAATGGTAACACATTGATTTGAAGTGTTAGTCTTATTTTACTCTATTCTGTCTCTGCTCCACTTCCTTTTACCAATCATTTCTTCTTTCTCTCCTTTTTCTCATTTTCTACCTTTTCATTAAAAAAAACCTTTATTTAAAATCTCTCTCTTTTTTTTTTTCAATATAGAATATATTTTAGCTTTTCAAATACAATCACTTGATAGAGCCAGGAATACATTTCAATAACGTGTCTTGGGGTTTCTCATTGTAGGGAATCTAGATGAGGACATTTTTTCCAAGTTCTGACACTAACGTATTACTCTGGCCTTTGAGCTATTCTCCCAGTAAAGTGCTGTAGAGCTTAGTAGTGGTCTTTGCCTTTTGAAGGCTCTCTCTTCCCTGCATCTGTGGTTTAAATGTTCATCAATATTCCTCAGTTTCCATTGTTAAGAAGTATAGGTTAGCATAGAAGGTGAATTTTAGAATATAAAAATACATTTTTCCTTTATCTTTTCTGTGTGCTCATTTTTAGAATAGGTAAAGATGTGTGAAATATTATAATGTGTTATTTGAAGCTATAGTTAATATATTTCCTCAAGCATAATATTGACTTGTTATCTATCTCAATTTTGCTGAAAACATATGATGGGAAATAAAAAGCTTTTAGTAAAAGCTAGGATTTCCAGTGTTTTTAATATTTCTATACCTATGAGAAAAAAATAACTTTTAAACTTTTAAAAGCCATTGAACTTGCCTTTTTTCTTGAACAAAAACTTCCACAGATTCCTCAAACTAATGTTACTTAATTCAACTTGTGGTAAAGAAAAAAGGATGGTTAAAATTGAGTTAGAGTATATAGGAAAAATATTTAGAAGAACGTATTTGCCTCCATATTTGAATTCCAACATAAATGACTTAGAAAAAGGGTAGAAAAGTATGGGCTGCAGATCAATACCCACGTGCTAATAACTGCTTGTTTCCAGAGTGCAGCAAAGCAAGGAAAGGTTGAGATTAAATTTTGGGAAACTTTTATAGCAATTTGATATCTGTTGCAACACCCAAACATATGATCAATGGGCTTGTTTTGCTGAGAGGGATGCATTTCATGAAAGAGTTAGTCTGTGACAGATTGCATTTAAATAACAAGTTCTTCACCACAGATAGTCTGTAAATCAGTGGGTAGAAAACACTCCTCTTGTCTGGTTTGATATCTTATGTATGGCTATTTTTGAGAAAATTTAGAAAAGTTTTCCTTAATGTTAAAAAAATGATAGTAGATGTTTTAAAATAGTTTAAGCCAAAATATTCTTTTCTTTTCACTTTGAAGGGAGATGTACATAAGTATAATGGAGGATCCAGTTTTATGTTTAAATTGTGTCCACTCCATGAATGATACATATGGGTTATGAACTTTGGTGAGGAAGAAAGTTTTGGGGGAAAAACCTTTGACTGCTGAAGTGATAGATCCAAGAGATCAGATTGATTGTAGGTTGGTGGTAGAGCGGTGAAGACTTCCAGTAAACATTTGCTGAATTTTGTTTTGCTTGTTATTTAATGATAGACACATTTTAGGTGAGTGTATCAGATAGCAGTCAAGCTTGGTACAAACTGATTAAATATAGGATTTTAAATTTTTCCAAAGATGAGTCCTCCTGACACAGGGAAGTAAGGCTGCTATAGTTCCATAGGACTCAGTTTTCCTGTTGTCGTTATGTGTAACTTTCATTTTCCCACTTTTGAAATGGTTACTAACTAGCATGTCCATCAACATGTTCTGGCTGGAACAGGAGGACAAGAAACAAAAGGCACATTTTATCTATGACTGCCATTCATTTTGGAGATTTTCTAGATGTTGTGCGTAATAACTTTCTCTTATATTTCATTCGACAAAATGATGCCATGTATTTTTCCATGTTGAAAGAGTGGAAGTATAATTTCTTTTTAAGGTGACAACAGAGATTCTGCCAACAAAAATGAAATTCTGTTAGCATGGAAGAACGAAAGAATGGATATTGGGTAATCACCTAGTAGTCTTCTTATTGATACTTTTTTTTTTATCTCAGCAAGAGCTTTGTTTTTTGATAAAATGATACACATTAATAAATTCTGCAAAAGAAAACCGCACCTTGAATGAAAAGAGACCTTTTGAATGGGGAAACAGAATTCTGTTCAGAACATTGTCAGTAAAGCTCAATTTTTGTTTTGTTCAGTCTATTCATCATTCATATGTGTTAATGAATGTGATATGGCTCAGCACTTAATTTTATTAACTGTGTAGAATATTCATACATCTATGAAGGGAGTTTAAGAGGATATACTTAATTGGATATACAGGTAGCACAGAGCAAAATTTAAAGACTGTTATATATAGAATTTAAAAAGTATGTTAATTTAGTTATTTTTTATGTTTTATTGATTATAATTAGAAATCCTATGTCATACATTTCAATAGTTTACTTGATTTGGAGTGGTTTCCATGGATTTACAGTTTTCTAAATTCATAGATGGCAATTATTGTATTAAGAATGTGTGTATAATACATGTAGGATACATGAAAGTAGATTATTAGTGTCATTCTGACTATATTATTGTGGTTATTTCAGAGAAGTAAAATATATTTACGTGTTTTAAATAATCTATTTTTATAACTTTAGGTAGACTGGTTGTATTTGACTACAAACTTAAAAACTTTAAGGCATTCCTTTCTAATTCATTTTTCTCTAACACGATATCTTTTACATTAGGAAGTATCACTATGTGAATGGGCATTAGATTTACTAATCAGTAATAAATATTTTGGTTTCTGTAAATACACACATGGGTTAGTATTTCTTCACATATATTTTATCATGCTAAATTCTAGAATAAGAATAAAATATTTGCACTGGATAAAAGTTTAGATAGTAGTTCAAAGTCTCATTTTTGTAGATGAAGAAACTAAAGCATAGAGTAATTAAAAATCTTGCCCAAGGTCAAAAAGCCACTTAGTGAGTGAGGTGAATTACAACTTCATTCTCAAAATAGTTATTTTCCTATTACCTGTCTCAAGAGGAAGGTTGCACACCAGATGAGAAATCCTACTCTAGTTATTTTGGAGTACTAGTGGAAGACCTATATTCAAGTTTTAGCTCTGTCTCTTAAAAACTGCACAGCCTAGGGCAAAAAAACTTGTCTCTTATCAGTTTTCTATAAAACTGGCAAATGCCATCTTACTAACAAATTCACACAATTGCTGTGAAGGTCAAGTAAGATGCATGTGAATAACACTAGAGGTCTAATAATGGTACCAAAAACAAAGATAATTTATGTCTCTATGGCACTTTTAGAAAGTGCTTTTTATTATTGTTCTAGTGCCTGATTCATTTGACCTGCTTATTTTTCTTAATTTCATGCAGAGAAATCATTTACAATATTTGTACATGCTGTGATACTAAATACAAGAAGGAAAATTTATCTTGTGATTTCAGCATGATTAAGTTAATTATTTATAAATTTTATAAATCAACTAAAATGAATTTCTGTAAATATCACAATCTGTATTATCAAATAACTAAATATTAGAAACTTCAGTAAAGTCAGCACATAATAGTTCCAGAGGTGTGATTGATACCCATGAGTCAAAACACCTTGATGGCACTGATGTTAGTATTTATGTTCAAACATAGGTACTCCTTGCTGGAAAACAGAAATACACCTTGCCACTGGATGAAGCGTCTCTCATATGTGTGTAGCTAAATACCATTTCAGTGTTTATAATTAGATGTGAATTTTCTTCAGGCATCCTTAATTTGTTGCATCAGCCTTTCTTGGCCTTGAAAACATGTATTCATCCTTCAGGTCCCAAATTGATACTACCACCTTTGTGAATAACTTTTCCTAACTTATCTTTTAGTTTATGTAACTTCTAACTTGTACAAAGGATGTGATAGAAACTTTGTCCCAACAAAGGCATGCAGAAAGTTACTGCTTTTCATTTTCATGTCTTTCCATGTTTTGAAGGGAACAGTTAACAGATTTCGATGTGTATATTTTGAGGATGGGAAGTCTTGAGATTCTTTCGTTTAAAGTAACCTTTAGAGCCTTAGAATTCAACTGGATGTATAACCCTTTTACGCAGGTAATAACTTTAGTGTCTCTGAAAAGGTTACCGACTAGAATATCCTCTTTAAAATGTCTTTCTTAGAACAGTCTTAACCATTTGAGCTTTCTAGATAAGAAGTAAGTTTCTTTGATTTCTAGTTTATTTGATTTCTCATCACATATTTGAGCTAAGATTGTGACAAGTGTGTCATTATGATGCTTGTCAATATATACTAACAGTCACAAACATATCATGTTTATGTGAACACACAGATAAGACAAAATTGAAGTATTATGGAGCATTTTATTTTTTATTCAATTATATTATGTACTAAGGTTTCCAAGATATTTTTTGTAAACATGATAACATCAAAATTGGTCCAAAATATTCTTCTATTAGTATATGCAGATAAGTATTTGAGCCTAATAAAAATGCTTCAGAATATCTAATTCATTGGTATTATAAATGTCAAGTTTGACATGGAGAGTATCACACTGTCTTATTAATTAATAAATTTTTGGTTATATGATTTTATTTTTTAATGAATAGGTTTTAAGAACTTTTATATTTAATATATAAACTATACATGTAAGAATACATATGCTTAAGAATAGGTACATTATGTAGATAGATAGATAGATAGATAGATAGAAAGAAATTATAAATTGCTGCCTTGGTTTGGCCAAAAAGTATTATGCTAAACAGAGACCTGAAAAAGTAACAATTTTGATAGTGAAATTTTGATAAACATAAAATTAGATGAAACAGTAAGTCCTAGCCTTAATAGTATGAAGAGGTATTGCTGAGAGGTCTAAGGGGACTGTATTAAGTGGGTTTTGACATTAATTTTATGTGGGAGGGGAATGGCTGAGACTTTTTAAAATTGAGATGAATTAGATTCTGTTTTCAGATAAAACTGTATCAGTTGTCTAAGTTGGTTATATTTTGATTACTCCTGAAGTTTTAGTTTTGTTTATCTGGTTTACATAGTATTTCTATTGGAGCTAAACCTTGGAGGTGAGAGTGGACTACTCTAGTAAAACATCGTAAAGGCACTGATCCTACCACTAAGGAAACAGAGTTATTAAGGTTCTGCTAGGTAGAGAAGAAACAGGTGGGAACAGAACTCAGGGAACAGCATGGATACAAGAAGCTTTGAACTCTCATTATATCCTAGGGACTGTTGAATCCAGTGTGGAGAAGATTAGCAAGAGATGAGCTGGAAAGCTATTTTTGAGGTTGAATTTCAGGAGTTACTGAACGGTATGGTAGGGACTTTGGATTTCATGCAACAGCAATGTGAAGTCATCTAATACTTGATGAAAATATAGGGAAGGACCTTTTCAAATAAGTCCCGTCTGGCAGCAGTGTGGAAGGTAAGTTAGGAGTCAGATAAGAGTTCACGGGGCTCTGAACTTGTGGAATGACAGTAATGGAATGAAGGGGATAGTGTTAAGAGGTATTTTGGACTTGGTTTAAAGGAATTCACAGTCCTATATGAGGAGAAGAATGTCGAAGAGGGACGTCTCTACCATTATAGCAGGATTTGTAATGTGGCAATCTGGAAGGCCTATGATGATGTTTTAATAGACTGAAGTCACGGGAAGTGAAAGCACTGGATTACCCATAGAGGGTAATGATTGTGGGATGTTTCAGAATTGCAGGAAATCTTTGTTGTGTTGTTTATTATGCAGTTGGAAATGTACTGTTTTGGAACTTAGAAGCAAGGCCAAAGTTAAATCGAAATATAAAGAATTGGACACAATGTTTATAGTAGCCATAGCCAAGGAAGGAATGCAGGGTAGAAACATGTTTAAAAATGGGACTTTGATGAACAGCTCCATTTAAAGATGAAATAGAGGATGAGGAATCATGAAGGAAGCTGAGAATGGTTAACATTAGAGATTCAGATGGAAACCCAGAAGGGGAGGACAATGTTGTAGGAGTTATTATTAAAGAAAATTTCAAAGAAAACAATCAACAGTGTCAAAGGTTACAAAAGTTAGGTCTGAAAATACTCTGGGATCTGAAAATATAGTTTGTATTCAAATGTTGAGGAAGTATGTATACCATGTTGGGTGAGAGTCAGCTCAAGAGCACAGGAAATAAAGAGAATCGAAACTTGAAAAATTTAAAGTAAGATTTAGCAGAGGAAATTGTGTTGCCTAAAGAAGTATTTCCAGTAATGGCAAATTAAAGACTCACATCAGTATCTAAAGAATCATCGCCCTTAACGTTCTTTCCATCGCAGTCTGTTGTTCTTCTAGAAAAGAGAGCACTGGGTTGAATGCAAGCTGAAAAGTTAAAGGGGAAGGAAAATCGAGCATATATTAAGTAAATAGATGGGGAGAGAAGACACTTTGGATTGGAATCATCACAAGTATATGGGTTCATGTATCAAGTATCTTTTAATATAGTCTCAGTTACTACACAAGGTAATTTTACACTCATTTGAATTGATTTTTACCCTCTCTGCTCTTTGTTTAGAGTAAGGGGAATGATTCGAGGTTTATCAACTTACTCTTTTTTACCTTTGAACGTAAGAAGTTGCTCTATAAAATCTCATGTACATATTTTAAAAAGGCCAATAAATGGTTGAAAAATGTTTCTGTTTTGTAGGCAGTATGATTTGAGAAATTAGGGCAATAGCTTGCCTAAGTATTGGATATTCAGAGACTCTCAAGTTATGAATTATGATTCAGAAATATGAATGGGAAATAGTCATTTTAATTAGGAAGATACACTTAGAAATGAAGTAATTTTTTTAAGGTAATTTCCTTGGTGAGTGTTTTACTGATCACTTGAATTTATTTACTACACAGATGTCACTATAAAATAGGTATTTATGGGGTAGTTTTTAATTAGAAATAATGGCTTGTAGAGTTGAAGTGATGAATCATCTTCTCTGTATCTTGGCTCTAGTGGCCCTAGTGAAAGAGGATCCCATGGACAGTTTTGGAGTATCCTAACTGAATGCTTTGTCTTCTAAAACACAGCAAAGTCTGTCTTACATTGATACTCAGAAACTCTGCATCAACAGTGCAGTACAGAGATAATCACTTTGGAAACGAACAGGGAATTTTACCTTTCATCATCACTGAAGCACTTTATAAATTAATAGAAAAATAAGTTATAAGGCCACATATTTCTAAATGTAAATGGGATTGGAGGCAAATCAGCCAACCTTGTCAAATTTATGAGCATGAGTGCAATAGTGAAGCTGATGAGATGGCTTCACAGGTAGGAAGGAAATGTCATTCAGAAGGACACATTGATTAGAGTTAGTTCTTTTCTGTTTGTTTGCATTTAATTATGTCCTAAAAGGATTGGTATAGAGAATAAAATATACGTGAACTAGCACTTCTGATTTATAAAAGTATATTAATGACATTTCAATTTCGAGTGCAACCTCTGTAGGGAGAGTAAGACTGTACATGCAACCTGCATTAACAATATTGAAATCAAATGGAAATTTATTTCTCATTCTTTTAGCCAAGATATTTTATTCCTACTGAAATGTACATTTTAACATTGCTAGTACTTAAAACCCACAATCCATAAAACTAAATAAGTAAAATTTGAAAAAAATATGTATTGAAGTTCATTCTTTGCTCATCCCTTGTAAACGTGGTGTTTCTCAATGCCCCTTAGGTAATAAGGAGTGAAGAAGTTGAATCTACCACTAACTGACTATGCAGAATTAAAATTTTTCTTGTGAATGCAGCACACATCTGAAATGTTGACATCAGAATATTTTGATGTTAGGGAGAGCAGAGGTTTAGTGGCAATGTCAGAACTGGAAAGTCAGGAAAGCCCCAGGGTGGTTATGAAAAGCAGTAGTTCAGACTGCGTCTTTGATGTGCACATAGTCATTGAATGCTACTAATATCCGTTCTCTTTCCATAAGTCTTGTTTTTTTTCTCAAAAATTTGAGCCACAGCCAGGGTAAGATAAACTGGCTCTCTCTTAATTTTTAATTACTTGTCATTGTAGTCATTATTATCATCACTTGTAACCAAAAGAAAGGAAAAAGGAAAAAGGTGGATTGGGGGCACCATCTCTGTATACTTTGTTTTTTGAAAGTATCTTTTGTATCTAATTGAAACTCTCCATCTTTGTGAGGAATCTGAGGTAAATTGCACCAGCCATGAAATAGGATCTTTAAGGTGCTTAAACAATTCCTCTATAAAACAAACCCAGTAGATGTGATGACCATCTGGCGGCAACAGCTGTCTTCCGTCGCCCTTCCTCGGTGGCTGCTCTCATTCCACAGTAGGCACCCCTTTCTGTGTCAGGGGAAGTTGTTGTCTCTTTAGAGACTGAACATTCAACAGAAGATGGCCTACTGAGATAGAGGACAACTATTTTTTGTCAGAGTACTCAGTCTCAGATAACTGGGGCTGTTTGTTACTACCTCTAACAAGTTCCATTGACATTTAACTGTTCTAATTTTTTTTTTTTGCGTAGTACAGAGAGCAAACTAAATACTGTTGACGCTTGAACAACACCGGTTTGAACTGTTCAGGTCCACTTATATGTGGATATTTTTCAACAGTAAATACTGCATTACTACACGGTCCATGGTTAGTTGAAACCACAGATGCAGGGGAATGGAGGGTACCTGGACTGAATATAAATTATAAGAGGATTAGCTCCTGCATTGTTTGAAGGTTAACTGTATCAACAAGATGAACTGGAATATAGCAAAGTTCTGTTGTAAAATCACCTTTTAAGAAATGATTGGGAAAAAAATGAAAGCAAGAAAATCTGAAAAGACAGATTTTAATATTAAATCTCCCTCAGGAAGGAAGCTATTTTAAGCCATATTATGAATGTCAATAATAGCTGATAATAGCTTATATAAATCTATATATTAAACTTGTCTAATAGAATATTTTAAAAGTAACTTAAGCTCTTATTAAATTTATAGCAATAATATGTCCTGTCTAAGTGACCATAGGTAATTTAATGTATTTGTCTCTGTTTTAGTTTTCTCATAGGTAAAATGGGCATAATAATAGGTACTTTATAGTTTTGTTATAGTGATTGAGCCAGTATATGTTGAGTATTCAGAGGGTTCCAGCACAGAGTAAGTTAAATATTTGCTATCATTTTTTAATCATTAATAATAACAAACTGGACTTACTGGGCTTTCCTTTAGCTTTCTGGAGAATCACTTGCTTTGTCTGACATGTGTAAACCAATTGATCTTTTCCCCTGAAGAATTAGTATAAGACCAAGTTCTTGAAACAGGCTTATTTCAAGATATGATTGAAATTGCACTGCTGCTTTTATGATTCTGTAAATGTCATAAATTTTTGTTTGTAGTAATTGTACAGATAAAAAAGTTGACTCTTTTAAGTCAAATTATTATGTCATATTAACCTGGTTATGACTGTTCTACCATGACATATTTCTTCTAAGCTCATCCATTTTGAGTCCATTTCACATCAATATAGTACCCATTATGCAATAAGATTATAAAGCAGGCTTTAACTTTTAATAGACTAGAGAAGCCTGATAAGTAACAAGTACATTGGACTCTCTCCTAACCCTAAATTAGTGTTGCCAGTGTCTCATTAATTAGAATACTTTTCTTATTCGTGCTCAGTTTTTTCTGTTTCTGGTGCTTCATTTAGGCATGGAGTTACTAATTTCCTAAAACATAGGATCAGGGTGTGCTACAAAACAAATAGTCATTGAAGGGCTATTTTAACATTTAGAAATGGCATTTCTAGAGCAAAAATGAATAGAATGGAGAAATTAAATGATTATTTTTATGCATTCCAGTGACCCATATTTTTTCACTATGCACTGTTTATATCTGGTATTTTCAGTGTTTCCTATGTATATTTGTATTATTACGTTCATTGTTCATTATATATAAATATTACATCTTATGTATTATTCCCCTTTGAATTGTCAGTTCACAGTAGATTGCTTGTCACTTAGTGGAAATTTAATAGACAGTTGTTAAATTTAATTTATGAATGTGTATATTGTGTATAAGATGTTTAGATACTGTCTTAGATGGTGAAATGTTTACAAGGCATGACTTTTGGTAATTCTAGCTTCAGCATTGTGAAGAGTTTTTTTTTTTTTTCCCCAGTTAACCTATCAGGCCACCTCACTCCCCAGTAATGCTGTCACTTCTGTGTTGCTAAATATAGTGGATAATTTCCAGTTTCATCTTACCTAAGTCTCCGTAGTATTCAGAGCACTTGATGACTCACTTTTTTCTGACACTTTTTTCTTTTAATGTGATGAACTAAATCACGTCTCTTGCACTTCCTTTTCAATTGGAGGCAGTACTGTTTATTTGCCTCCTTCCCCTCTTTCCTGAGTTCTTTTGGTTTTCTGTCCTCCTTGTCCTGCCACATTCCTATTCTGTAAATACTGACTCCATATCACTGACTCATAAATTTATATCTATATGGACTTGGTTCCAGACTCATCTGTTCAGCTGCCTCTTGACATCTCAACTTGGGTGTGTCATAGGCTTCTCAAAGTTAACATTTTCAAAAAGATTTAAAAACAGATCTGTCTCTGACATCCACAACTGCTCTACCCACCAATCTTCCCCATATCAATAAATAAGACTTCTGTCATGCCAGCAACTTTTGAATCATTTGTGATACTGTGTCTTTCTCACTCCAGAAGCTACTCCTTCATCAGGTCTTATTCATTGGACCCCAAAACATGTCTCAGATGGATCCAGATTTCATTATATTCCTAAATGCCATCTACTTAACCGAAGCCATTTAGTTTTCTGATTCAGTCTCCTTTACTAGAATGTATGCTTCTTAAGGACAGTAATTAGATATGTCTTGGTTGTTATTTTTCAAGGGATTAAACCAGCACCTGGCTCACACTTGGTACTGGAAGACATTTGAGGAATGAATGGATTGATCTGGGTTATAGAGGAGCCTCTTCTATAACCACTGATAAATGATACCTTGAGAAAGAGGTCTGCCATAGTCATGGTGGGGAGACTGCTAGCAAATCTTGTGTTAATTGACACTGATATTATTTGAGGTGAATTCCAACACCTTTTTGATGAAATCTTTCTACAACTTTGACACAGTGGTAAGTTTTGAGTGACTCATGATTTAGATAAAAGCAGTGTTGTATATGCCATGTGCACATACATCTTTAACTCAAAATATATATCTGACTATGAAAGTCCATACATTTAAAGAATAATAAAATGAAATGATATTTTGACTTTAATCCTTTGTTTGTAAGATCAGAATAGGTAATGGACACACACTGAATAGTTCCCTTTAATGTTAATGGAAATGAAAGCTTAATGATTATTCTGAATCGTACTGACTATTTTAAAACTGTTCTCAAATTTAAGATGTAATAATTTTGAATCAGAAAGAGCACTTTATACTGCTGTTTTTGGTGACTATTTAGCTTCTTATTCGTTGAGTAATTTTGAAATTAACCCAAGTACTTCAGATATGCCTTTTTTTTTAAATTTTTGATTAAGGCTGATTTTAAAACATACTCACAGCTTGGTTTCAACTGCCATTACTTGTGAAAATGAAGATTTGAGAAATTAAAGATGTATGTGTCATTACTCTCACTCTCATTTTTTAATTCAAATGGACTTTGCAAATATTTTAAAATATTAATTAATTGTAATTTATATTTATAAAACAAAATTGATTTGTATGGTAACATGACCACTGAAATTTAAAAATGACTTTATTCAAGTCCTGTGAGAAAGTTTTCAAACATTAAATTGCAGAACATAGAATTCATAATTCTGTATATTTTAAATGTTGTTGAAGTAAAAACAAAGTAACCCATATTTTTAAGTGCCAGAGCAATTTTGCTTTGCTATATATATATAAAAATTTTATCAGTAATATATATGATCATATGCAATTATCATATTTTTGATGAATTTTTGTGTGATGTGACCATTTAAATTTGATATCCTTTATGGAGACAGGACGACATTTTTTTTTTGGAGCTGTAGCCCCTGAAATTAATGATGAGTCAATGACTTTGCTATTTATTTGATTTTTTTATGATTTGACTTATTTTTATTCTTTCAAAAGGAAATAAAAGAAAAATGAAAATACTAATAAAAATAAACTATTAGAATACCAGTAAAAGATAAATAGTAAAATACTAATAAAAATAAAAGGAAAAAATAATAGCAAGTGTACAGAGCAAAAAGTAGAGGGCCCTTTCTAATCCTCTTCTTAAATTTCAACTCCTACCAGACATTTGTGGATTCATCCTAAATATCTTAATTTTCCCATGTCAGTGCATTTATTGGTGAGTGCATATGTACCCGTTTTCATTGTGAAAATAGAAAGATCGGTTTAGGTTTCTATGTAGAGACTCTAGTTATTTTGTTTATAATCTGTTGTCTATATAATATTGTCTTATTCTAAAATATGTATTGATATGATTACTTTTCACTATCTCCTTTGATCAATGCATAATCCAAATGATTTATCCCTAACCTAGACAAATGTCATCAGTCTCCTGTCTGGTCTTCTACTTTTTTATTCCCTGACAGTCCATTTTCCAGAAAATGGCCAGTGAAATCATCCCCAAAGATAAACCAAATCTCATCACTTCTCTGTTGAAAACTTTCAGGTTAGACATGGTTATTTGATTATTTTAGGAGGTCTGAGTTAAAGTCATCAATGGGAAAATCTTAATTGTGTCAGTTTCTCTCTTAGAGTTAGTATTCCTACTGGACCTTTATTAGTAACACTTTTACTATAGTTACTGTTATAAAATGTTAAAGATCTCAAGGTAATCATTTTAATATTAGACTATGTCAAATATCTCTAGGAATATTTCAGAATACAAATTAAAATCCTTTGGAACACTGGACTATTTAGTATTTATTTCCATGTTTACATAACCATTTATTGCCTATATATTACAGATTTCCCTTTGCAGGTTTTTCTTATGTCTAAACTATAGTCTTATGCATATGTGATAGTAGTTGGTATATTGTAAAATGTTGAGTCTATTCCTAGGCCATTTATTTCTGAGGAGGTTATAAAATATTGTTTATACAAAATATAAGAAATATCTTTGCTAGATCAAAATTCAATCTTAGGCAAAATTAGAGGGGAGAAAAGCTCAAGAATTATTTGAAAAGATTCTTATTTACATTTGTGGCATGCTCACATAAAAAAAAATGCACTTCGTGTCAGCTCACAAAAGGATATGGAGCAATTCCGGCTTCATAGTATCCATTCTTTTCTGCTAGTGCCTCTGTTTTCGTAAGGACAAGGAGATTGAGTGGTGTTTGTGTATGTGTAGTGTGGGGATTCATTCTTGTGCATCTACTCTTTTGATAATAAATATATAAAACTATATTTTGAGATTTTTTCACATATATTGATGAATATACATACTGTTTTAATTATTGGCTGTGGTGGTAAGTCAGTTAAGGAAGAGAGTGTAATTATTTTTAGGAGACGTATAGTAGAATATGATCTATCAGATTGAGACAAATTTAGAGAATGCATCTAATTTTATGAACATTTGTATCCTTTCTAGTTCTAGTGTGTTTTCTTGTCCCTACTCATCACCTTGCTTTACTTCTCTCTCTACTCAGTGATTTTTATCCTATTTTCTTAAAATAGAAAACCAAAAAAGGAACGTCTCAGTTGTATATAATCTAGCATATTTAAAAATATGTATTAAAAAGTTAAAAGTAGTTCCTACTGTATAATGCATATACATAAATATGAACCTTGCATAATAGACACTTTTTACAAATTTGGAATTTACTCTAAACATTTAATTAGTATGTAAATACTTGCAGACTTGATATACCCTAAACAACTTCATAAGTATGAAAGGACAAAAAGAATTCATTTCCTTTGCATTGTAATTAAGAGTAACGGATGATGGGTACTGAATAAAGTTTGATTCCAAATGTGAGCAGTTGTTGTATAATAATACTTTTTTTCAATACTAATTAGTACATTGTCTTTGGCATCTATTTATCGTTTGTTTAAAATTTACTTTTTGTTTTTTGGAAAAATTAAAGATGACAACTCTAATTCATTTCTTTACTTCTTTCTTAATTTTAAAGTATTTCCACATTTTGATTTTATTTGTGGAATAAACATTTATTGATATGTAATTTGATTAGCACTTCACCCTAAAAAGACCATGATTAATAGACCACTTATTATGTGGATAATCCTGATTCTTATGTGCCTATTCCTTGATCCATCCATGAACAGTCACTGAGTGTCACTCTGTTTTCTGTCTTAGTACTTAGTACTGGCTGGACAGTTTCTACTCTTAAGGAGCTCAGAGTTCAATTATGTCATAGTTGATTTGGGAAGATCAACTTTTAAATAGAAAGTTACAGGAAAATGTAGAAAGTTTCTTAAGAGATGTATATGCAAGGGGCATTGCTGAAATTTAGGACAGCAATGAAATTTGCCAAAGTTCACAAAGGAAAGAAGCAAGACCTAGGAGTTTATAGCACTGGCAGCTGTTCTTTCCAGGCAGAGAGAATATGTTAAAAGGCCCAGCGGTGTAAAACAGTGTGGAGGTACCCAAAGTTAAGGTACAGCAGTAGAGCAGGCTCCCTGTAACTGCTGAGGGCAGTTTTTGGAAACTCTATTTGTAAGGTTTATAGATGAGAAAATGAACACCTCATAGGAAATGCAGGGTGGGTACAAAGCCATTGTTCATATGTAAGAGTGTTTGAATAATGCTTTTGATTGGTCGGCATAAAGGTAATAGAGAAAATTTGGAATTGCCTAAAATTTCCAGGAACATTGAACTTGATAGATCTCTAGCACTTGGCAACTTCGTTTCTTGTTAATACACACATATCTAAAGATCACAAGTAATACTGCCTAAATAATGCTGGTAGACATCTAAAAGCAGGGAAATGGGAGATGAATACACAAAATGCTGTTACATGTGAACGTAGAAAAATCACGTTTGAAGTGAAGGGCATAATGACCATAAAACATACGCAACATATAATGAATACTTCAAAAAATCTTTAGGATTTGTGTTAAAAATGTGAAGACATCCCCCCAAAATATTGTGGTTTTGTTTTTTGTTTTGTGATTGCGAAGTTTATTCAACAGGAGTCTTTAATGTATCATAATATTACTGGCAGTAAGGCAGATACTTTGCATTGTTTTCCTGGCAGTGATAATAACCTTGACAGCTCCCTTTTTTCATACTTTTAGCCTCCTCGTCAGTCACGAAGTCTTGTCTGTGGGATCTGTAACAGTCTTAGATAGGTGCTTTCTTATTGCCACTGCTATTTCTGTTTACATTAAAGCTGTCACCTTCTAATTGTTTAAATTTCCTCTCTTCTTCCCTTTCAAACTGCATATTGGTCTCTGAATCGTCTTTGTAGAATACACTTTTACTGTATCATTCTCCTCAGAGATAACTGAATGACCTGATGTATCTAGATAAAACTTGATGAACAAGGTTCTCCTCAAGAAAACCTCCCTTTCAGTACAAGCGCCCCCTTCTATGTAGGCTCACCTCAGACAGATTTCCTCCATACTCAGTTCCTGTTCTTTTTCCAGCTTAGAATTTCTTGGTCCTTCTCCCTCCATTTCCAGTACTTGCTGTCACGTCAGAATTAAGATCAAATCCTATTCTCCTCCACTGGACACCAGTGACACTTCTCTCTGAATTCTTTTGGAATGCTTCCAAACTTGGAAATAACCCAGACTAATGGTTAACACCATTAACAGCTTTCCGTGTTGACTCCTCAGGCTTCCGTACCTTGTTTTCCCTAGGTCCCGGAAAACTCCACCCGGGCTGATTACACCTTTTGTACTTCTTGGAATTCCTTAGTCCTCAGCGTTGTGTTACTCAGATTACAGTCTTTCAGCATGTTTTGATGGAGTGATACAGCAGATGTGCCCTCAGTGAGGTGATGAATATGAGTATGACAGAGTGGAAAGGAGAGATGAATATTCCAATACCCTGCTTAGGAATTGCATGCTAAAATGCATACGGAAACATAAAACTGTCTGTATGTTTCTGAGTCACTCTGTCACTCTCTTTCACATTAACCTATTTCATTTCCTTCCTAGTACTAAGTATTTTCAGAAGTGAAGTGATTTATTTACTAATTTGGTTGCATTTTTGTCTCATTGATACATAGGCTAAGCTCCATCGGTAAAAGCTCAGCATCAGGGTAGCACCTGGAACTTAGTTAATATTTGCTGAAATAATTAATTACCTTAGCAGAAACACACAATGTTCATACCCCAAATGGGGTCTACAGATAATAGGATAACTGGGTATTAAACTGAAGGAAAGAGAAACCCAGGAGAAAGATACTGATGTAAAAAATTGTACTGGACACCAAATTCAAGGTACTTGTGAAAACAAGAGGATGTAGTGTTCTCCTCACTTAAAACCTCCAGCTTTGGGCTGAATTTGATAAGGAAGATTCTCTGTAAATCTATCTGAGATGTATTAACTCTGAAGTGACTATACTCAGAAATTATTGGAGGAGTCAAACACGCTAGGAGGTTGAAAGGCAGAATTTGATAAGAGCAACTTTTCCTTAGCTTACACTCCTGTCAAGATTTGGTCCCAAGTAATGCTGAGAGTGACCCACTTATAAATGAGTGATGATGTTTTTCTTCTGAAAGAAATGTAATAAATATCTTATTGGCTGAATTTTTATTTTGAATAGGTTTCTTTTTTTGATCTTAAAAAGATGATCCTTAGAAGTACACATTTCAGAAAAAACATACTACTTTTTTTTCTACACTCATTCTATACCTCCATCTGCCTTTTTTCCATTTGAATACCTTTTTTACACCTGTACATATACATGCATATACACACAAATAGATTTAATATGTATTCATGTCATATGCAGTAAAATTATTGCAATCAGCAATTCCATCAATGATGTATCTGTGCTGTATTTCTTATAAAGCCTGTGGTTCTTGCATTTAGAATTTTTGTTACACTTCATTTGGAAACTGACAAAGTTTAGAAGAAGGGCTTAGTAATCGGGCTGCTCAAGTCATATAACAGGTGATTCAAATTCTATTTATAAAACACCATCTGTTGTCTCAAGGGTCTCCTCCAATGTATCAGCCATGTCAGTAGATTTCTTATAGTTTGTGAAAAGTAGCTTTTCTTAAGAGAGCATGATGAGGATGATTTCATAAGAAGCTAACATCTGCAGATGGTTTCTACTGAGTCACTATTGGAAAATTTGAGATTGAAATTCATATAATGTATCAGAATATGTTGTTGACCCACAACGTTCCACTCATTTTTCCTACCATGATATATATTGTGCTGTTAGCCTGATTCTCACGGCTCCTTGCCTTTTCTCTTTCTTCCCCTAACAGTCATAGAGATGGCGATGCTGATGATAACAGCAGCAGGAGCAACAATAAAAAGAAAGATGAAATTAGTTAACTTACTCAAGTCCTGATATGTGGTAAATCATGTGCTATTCAATGTAAACATTATGCCAGTTGATCCTCATGATGGTCTGAGACTTAGGTTAAATTATTGGTTCAACATTGTGCAAGTAACAAATGACAGAACCAATGTATGAATTCAGGTCTCTTTGAGAACCTGTTGAGTGCCTCTCTAAGTTTTATTTTTTCCTGCTATTCCTCTTCTTTTTGTACTTTATCTTTCTTACGAAGCTGATTCATTCTTGCTCTGTCAGTTTTCATCTCATTGTAGATAATTCTTAAATTGTTATCTATAACCCCATCCCTCTCTTTCTTCTGACTTCTAATCTATATCTCCAAATGCCTAATCAGTACCTCTACCTGAAAATACTCTGGAGATATTACCATCTTTCTGGCAATACTTACCCCGTATTCTTCTTGTTTAAATCATTATTTTTTTAAAAACCCAGACTCAGAACATTCTGTCTCTGTTCTCTCTTTCAGTTGCTATCTACAAACAGGCAACACGTTTGTTGAGGTTTATCCTGTTCCCTTCTTTCCATCATTGTCCTATAGCTACAGTATCCCTGAGATACACAGCATTCTTTTAAATATTGTTGCTATTCAACATGTTCTAAAGCCTGCAAATAGCCATACAAATTACCCCTACATGTCGAATAATGCTGAATAACCTTTATGAAATAACTGTAAAGATTCTCTTTATTCTTTGAACAGTCTTCATTGCCTGCACATTTTCAAAAATAATTAGAGAGGGCACACTTGCCATATTTCTATCTTGATATTCACAGTCCTCCATAATTGCATGCCAACAAATACTGGTTACATCCAGAAATCTCTTCCACAAATCTTAAATGTCAGTCAAGCTAGGCACCTTTTCATTACTTATCAATGTGTCCAAGTCCTGGTTCCTGCCTCTTTTATCTCCCTGGAATATTCTGTTCTCCTCACGCCCTTATTAACTGCCTTCCTGAATTCTATCCTTCATTCTGATTAGATAACTTATCCAGTGGGAAGTAATCTCTTCCATGAACAAATTGACCATGCCTGGTTGAGCTTTATTTTTTCTGTTGTAGATGTTCAGTGAATGTTTATTGAATTGAATAAGCTTTGTCCAAATTCTAAGGTTGGCTGTTACAATATAGACAATTTTATAGCTCTCAGTTCACATGATGTATTGTTGCTGGAATCATAATTGATTTCTGATTTTGGGCATATTGCTTGACTATGCTTTCATTCTTGACTAGATAATATGGTTCAAGATGATGTTCATAATACTCTTGTTTAGAAATTGAGAATATTTTTGAATTATGAATTATGAATTTTTTATTTTTAAAGTATTACTTGACTCTGTAAAACGTATTAAGTCAATTATTTTGAATGGGGAAGATATTTAGAGCACCTAGTAGGTGCACTGTACTGGGTGTCTGGGAGATGAAAAAGACCTCGTGTCTGTGCTTAAAACAGAACGCTCAATATTAACAAAAATACTTTTATGATTACTATAATGCTAGTTCAAATAAAGTATTTGAGAACTGGAGTTGGTTATTTTACAGAAAGAGTTATAGCTGAGTATAGGAAAGATACTACAAGGGGAAAGTGTTGGACAATTTTTGAGAAATGACTATTGTGTTGTGCTCGGCGAAGAGTAAGCAGAGCTGATGAGGCTACAGTATCAGATCCATGGGAGACAATGACAAGAGGTTAGGCTTAAAAGTAAGCTGGAATAGGTGAAGGAGAGCCATTGGAGCCGTTGGATGCTTTTAAGTGGGGAGATGGCACAGTCGTATTTACGGCACTGTATCTGCTGGATTGGAGGGAAAAGAGCTGGTCAGAGAGATCATTTAGGAACCACTTCCAGCAATCTAGGAGAGAATATCATGCTTGCACTGCGGAAGGGAATAAGAATGGAGGGAGGTAAGTGTGAGAAGTGAAAGAAAATAGTACTCCACTGAGTGTGTGTTTAAAGGAGAGGGTTACTTAGATGTTTATCTTCAACACTGAGTGAGTGATAAAACTACCAATTTAATATAGAAAGCAGGAGAGTTTAGGAGAGGGAGCAAGCATAATGAATTTGTTTCAAGCTTATTAAATGCTTAATTTAAATTCCTTGAAGTCAAAACATGATTATGCATCTTAGTAATTCATACTTTAAAAAAACACAACATAAACATATATTTTTATTATAGTTCTCCATTCTCAAGCATGGAAGTTTTTTGTTTTTGTTTTTGTTTTTTTTTTAATAGCCAGAAAGAGAAAGGAGGAAATGTAAAACATTCTTATTCAAGGCACTCACTGCTATGGGACATTGTTCATTTCAAATTCATTTTTGTCCTAAATTATGTTTAATATGATATATCTTGGAAACATAATATGGACTGTATAGCATTTTAAACAGAAGTTAAAAGACTCAGATACAAAATCATTTTGTTCTAAATCCAGTGCACTTTTTCTGACCCTTTTTGTGCCAAACTGAGCCTGTTTTTTTTCTCAATGAAGTCATATAGTTTCCTCAACTAAAGGCCACTTAGTTTTTGTTTTATGCAGCACAGTCTGTTTACCAGCAAATGAAGTAATTTTCCAGTTCCCATTGGAGCATACACAACTACATTCTTTACAAATGCTCTTTATTTTTAAATGTTAAATGAGGATTTACAGGAACTCGTGCTCTAAAGAATATTTCAGTACTTGATATTTAATCTTAAAATTTAAGTCTTATTTTTTCTTTTAAAGCAATTGGAGCCATTTCATTTTATGATTAACAAGGTTATTTATTCTATTACTGTTCAATTTTTTATGGTTATTATCTTATCTAAGAAAGCCTTTAAAATAATAAGTTTAGCATATAAATCTGCCAGCATTTAATTTTGTTTTTTTTTAATATTTCTTTTAATTTAAAGATATTACTGATCATATGCTATGAACACTTCATGTGATCATGGTTTTCCTTTACTTCAGACCAGTTATGTGTGAGCAAGATAAAAGTTTATTAATGTATTTTGGCCCTCTATACTCTGTATTTCTCATTGAAAAACCACCTTTCAATTTTTCAAAGGAAAAACAGAATGGGGATAAGCCATCACTAACTTCCAATATCAAAACCTTTCATTGTTTGTCAGTGAGAGTGATGATGGCTACAAGGACAAATTTCAGTATAAATTATGTGAGATTTATATGAAAAACTTACTAATTCACCAACGCTAGGATTAGATGGTTTCATTCTCGGTGGGTGTCATTTTAAGTACATCGCAAATGTATTTGATTCTGATGCCTGAATCAGTGTGTGCTCTTAGATGAAAAACAATGGTGGGAATTTATTTTATATTATGCAGTATAGGCAAAGGGACTCTATTTGCTGGAATAAAAAGGCACCCCTTATTTACATTATCAGATCAGTTCTATGCATTTAATAATCATAACATTTAAGGACAGAATGCATTCCGTTCATGAAGGCATATTTGCATTACTCCTCGCTCGGTGTATTTGTTAGTTTAATGTGATTATTTCTTTCAGATGAGCAGCTTTTAGGAATATTGGAGCTCTGTCTGGGATCAGAGGCCTTTGATGCTGTTTTCCCAGCTTATCAGTTCTGGAGTTCTTAGGCTGTCTCCTTCCCAAACTCATGGATTGGCCTATGGACGCCCCCAGCCCCAGCCTCCGGCACCTCCCGCCCCTGGCACCTCCCACCCCTAGCAGCAGGCATCAGGTTTGATGAGTGGTTTTTGTCTTGATATCTGGACCCAGCCTCTAATTTGAACTCCCTTTGCCTCAACCTGCTTTTTATTCCTTTACTTCAGTTTGTGTGTGACTAGATTTCTGTCTATCTCTTCTCTAATCTTCTAATAAATTCCAGGGATCTTGGTTCTGGGCGCTAGATCTCACTTTGTGGTGATCCTTGTGTCCTGCATATCATTTACTTTTGTAGTTTCATCTTTCATTATAGACATCTCTTTGGGTCACTATTTCTCAATTCACTCAAGTTGCACTTTGTTTTTATAATCTATTACTGGCTTTCAACCAACCCAGTGTGGCCTGTGATGTCACAGGCCACACCATGGTTGTAAGCTATTCATGGAACAGATTTCATAGTTTTTTTTTTTCTCCCCTCAGTCATCCCTGGATTTTTAGAACAAACATTTTAGATTAGGTTTCTTAATCCTACCTACGAGATAAGATCAGCAGCTGACAGATTATTAAAATGTGCTACATCTGTGTGGGATTTCGTTTCATGTTTGCAGGTTCTGCATCTTGGAAGAAAATCCAGGCTCTAACCCAGGTTCAATGCTGGTAACACTCCCCGTAGGGAAAGATGTATTTTGCATGTCCTGCTTTTAGGGAAGTTGGAGAAAATACAGATGAGCATACCAAAAGTCAGAGCAGGTTTCTAGAAAGGCAAGGGCAATCTCATTTTTGTTAAATTCCCAGAATTTCCCTCAGTGGCATGCACAGTGTGCTGATAAAATCTTCCCCTGCTTCATTCTCAGTTGTTGGCAGCCAGGTGTGTATTTATTTAACTGCTTGTAGGCTTAGCCTAGAACAACAACAAAAAAATGTATTTGCTAGCAAATTGTTTGCTGCTACAAAGCTGAAAATATAACTATTAAGAGGAAGTGGTCATAGGGACAATATGAGAGATGAAAGACTTGGAGAAATAATTTTAAGCAACCTAGCTGTTAAGGATGAGCTTGTCTTGGGGAATTTGGAGTATGTGATTTTACTTGTCTGTGCATCAGTTTCTGCCCTTATTTGTGAATAACAAAAGTATTTCATAGATTATTGTGAGGTTTAAATGACAAAATGTATGTAAAGTGCTTAGAATACTTATCAGCATATGCATTATTTGATCAGTTAACACCTAATATCCTGAGGAATTTAAATAGTTAATTTGAAATATAATTCAAACATATATCACTAGCAGCTTTAAAGGGCAAGAATGACCATGGAGGTTATGTGTAGGGAAGTTGAAATTGGCAATAACATCTTTCTTTGTTCGACTGCCAAGGGTAGTTGGGATTCAGGGTTAACTGATCAATTCACTGAACATGCACTGATCATATAATCAATTGAAGTGTTCACATAGTCACTTAGTTTTTTCATTATAACTAGATTCTTAGCTCATCTTGATAAGTATTTAGTAAGACCCCTTAATGAATTATTTTTAGAATTTGGAGGGATACTGTTTGCATGTGTCAGACCAGAGAATAATGTACATGTAGGGAAAAATAATGTATTGTTTTTCCAGTCTTTTGTAGTCTTTGACCATGGGTGTTTATAATCTGTAAAGTGTATAGTTTCCTAAGAATAATAGTGTATGAACTGATAAGCTGCCTTTACTTTACTTAAAATGAAACAAAGAAGAAAGTATTTGAAGGAGGAGGGTATAGCTCAAGTGGTAGAGTGCATGGCTAGCATGCACAAGGTCCTGGGTTCTGTCTCCAGTATCTCCTCTAAAACTAAATAAAGTAAATGAACCTAATTACCACCCCCCCCAATAAGTAAAAAATTTAAAAAAGGAAAGTAGTTTTTAAAAGCATTTGAACAAGCCTATAGAATAAATATTATTTTATTTTTTTCTGTTTCTCTCTGGTGATGTTCCATTAAATTTTTCTCATAGCAGTATAATTTCAAAGCCTATAAGCAAAATATTTAATCACATGATATTTTCGGACAACTTTTTCTTGTGCATTGCTTTCTAGGATTTACTGGTTGTCATGTATGATGTACAGTTTGTTTACTATACAAGTAAAGAAGCCAAAGAAAGCCTGAAAGCCAGACTCTGCTTTGCTTCTCAAGGCATATTCTCTAGAATGGGGTTGAGAGTGCAGAGATGGGATACCTTTTTTGAATAAATTTGCACAGAATTACCTTATGGGCTAAAAGCAGCCCCGAATATTTGGGTTTGACATTCATTTAATGTACAGTAAACATTAGATAATATAATTGACTCTGTCACAGTTCAGTTATATTTACTTTGCTGTTATTCCCCTTTTTTATGAAGCTAGAGAGCCACTGGGGAGTTTCACAGCTTACATTACTAGGTATATCATTTTTTATTCCTTTATGTTAAATTCTTTGTGTCTTTATGTATAAATATGTTTCTTCTTTTAAACAAGATCTGTTTTTCTTATTACATAGCACAATTATAAGTGACAATGTATAGTTTAGTCTTATGTTTTATCCAACCTATCAATCTCTACCTATTTCATTGATATATTGTGTCTAATTATATTTAATATAATCATTTATGTATTTTGGTTTAAGACTATTATGTTCATGATTCACTTCTATTTGCCCCTTCTGCTTTTTGTTCTCTCAGCTCATTTTAAATGCAATTCTTTATTTTTGAAGTCTGTGTTTAATATCTGTTTAAAAATAAAGATAAAAGAGTTTTCTTTATACATAGCTTTTTTTATGTAAGCAAAATAAGTTTGTAATTTTGCTATGAAAATTTCCGAACATTACAGCCTTAAACATTTCAAACATCTATGAATAATCCTAATAAGAAATATTTGAGAACCATTTAATGAGCACTTATTGTTTACTGTTTCCTTCTTAATTATTATCTAACTTAATAGTTTAAATATTTTTAAAACAGTAAATTTGATACAAGAATAGTCAGTAAACCATTAGAATAGAATATAGATAGTCCAGAAACTGACTCTGATGTATATATAGGACCTGATTATAATAGAAGACCCAAACATACAAAAAAGAGGTTGAACTTTTTAAGAAGTGTTCCTCTGATATTTTGTTAGACATTTCTATAAAAGTGCATTTCCTCTCTTTCATACCATATCACTAATAACTTATAGATGGTTTAAAGACGTAAGTATTGAACATATAACATTTTAATGAAAAAAAGGCAAAGCAAAACTTATTCTGAATGGTGGAGATTTTATAGGCTTATAGGTAACGAAAAATATCACCAAGGCTGTACAACCACTGTGTTGAATATCGGTAGGTTCAACAATTTCCATATTGGTAGATAGACCAGCTCAGATATCACCAAGGTAAATAGAAAGGTTTACTTATATAATATATTTTTTAAGATCTCAGAGCAGTCTGGATACATGGCAGAGAGATTGGCAATATTTTCTAGTATAAATGGGCATGCAAACTTTGAGCTCAAGTTTCTCACCAAAGGATACAGAGATGCAGAAAATAACACTTGATCGAGTGAGGATTACATTATGCCTTCTGGAAACCCACATGTGATCCTCAGACTCTATGTATGTGTACAAATGTCTATTTGTTCAGAGTAGTCCAATATATATCCTAATCTGGATGTATCCTGGATACCACTTCAACTGGCAAGCAGCCCTCTTTAATCATTTCTGATCTGAGTAGAATAGAACAGGGGTCAGTTTCCCAGAAGTCACAGGAAGACATGGTAACAAGCAGACCAGCTGAAGAGTTTCTGCTATAGTAGACTAAGGTTAATACATACTGAACTCTGATTTTGCATGAGTCTATTTTCAAATCCCTTGCTTTCAACCTACACAAAAGAAATCACTAGTTGGTTATGGATATTTTATATACTGTTCAGATTCCCCCTCACCCTTTGAACTGATCTCCCTATTTGCCTGGAGTGCGGCTGCTTTGGGCTGACAGCTGAATCTCTCTTGTAAGAATTTCCCTCAGGCAAGGAGTTCCCTTGCTCAGGGTTATGTCTCTGTCCAAAGAAAGTCTTCCTCCAATAAGTGAATGATACTAGGGTACCCATCCCCTCTCCATTGCCTTCTACGACTACCTCCAAGGGCCATTTTGCCTTGCAGTCTCCTTATTAAAAGGGTGAGGCCTCTGTACTTTTGTAACACAGTTCACAGGTCTGCTCAGCTTTGCTTTCTTCACTCCTCCTGGGTATTGTTTCCAGTAATCCTCCTGCAAAAGTATCTTGGACTTAGGATTTGTTCTCAGGGAATTTGACCTAGAATACTAGTCATATTCATGATATCCCAAATCTTACAGATGTTATCTCAGTTTTTATTGATTCCTGGAACAGGAAGACAAGCTGTTGTTCTTAGTTGAACTTGTGGTGATAATGTTTGAGAATCTTTTAAGTGTATTTGCTTGGTGTTTGAAATTATATTAGCATCTTTTGAATCATTCACAGGGCTTTCAGGCACAAAACGTGTAAGTCTAATTCTGTATTATCCTCATTCTTACTAAAATTTTAGGCATAACTATAATGACTATGATATGT
Source organism: Camelus ferus (assembly GCF_009834535.1). Lineage (NCBI taxonomy): Eukaryota > Metazoa > Chordata > Mammalia > Artiodactyla > Camelidae > Camelus > Camelus ferus. The sequence continues at coordinate 58,945,732 of NC_045697.1, read as the reverse complement.
CCACATTCCATTTTGAGATTTGGAGAGTTTGTGATGTGAAATCTCATGATATACTTTAATTAGATAATGGGGAGCAAGTAAGACAACTCTTATTTCACAAAATACCTGAAACAAAACGCCAGCATGTAATAAAGTAACTTGGCAATTATTATTTACCTGATTTTTAAAGTTCTGTTGTGTAGACTGCTTAGAAGACATTCATCAGAAACTTAATATTGATTTTTCAGTAACTCAAACATGGAGACATGCATAGATTACATTTTTAGGATTCATATACTAAGTGCTAATTAAGTGATATAGTCTGTAAGTGCCATTGTTTTCCTAAAGTATCATAGTGTGATTGGGAAGGATTCATAAAGTAGAAGAGGCTAGGTCAGTGATGATAGATTTAATGGGAGAGCATTCTGAGTATAAGGTCAGGTAAGATGGAGTAGGTTCTGAAAGGGTGTGAATGTTGGTCTGAGGACATTGAACTTTCTTTTTTAGGCTGGATGAAATTTTAAAGGATTTAAGGGATAGGGAACATGTGAGAAATATATTACAGATAAAAAAGTGATATGTGAAATGAATTGGTAGAGAAAGAGAATGATGGAAGGGCCCCATTTAGGAAGTGATCTCAATAATGTAGGACACATTATTGATTATCATGGTCTCAATTCCATTGTTCAAAAATCGTACAAATATATTTATGTTACATTTCCCTTGGGTTGATTCCTGGGGGTAGCTGTTAACACGATTACCTCAGATTATTTTGTAAATGTCAGTTCCCTTTTAAGCAGTGGGATATTGGTGCATTTAGTCACAAAATTATCGTTTGGGTTTGTAATGGATATTGTATCGATTAAAATCACAACAGTCGCTGAAGTCCACAGATTAAATATATTGCTTTCTCCTTATCTACATTGCCTCTAAGTTTATCCCAGGAGAGAACTAAATTGGTGTGGAAGCATTTATACTTTACAAAGCCTTGTTGGGACCTACCTCATGCTTGTGCAGATAATTGAAAATTGATTTGAATTTATAGGTATACATTAACCTATAACTCATAATTACTATCCATTTCTTATACAGAGAACTGGTTTACCTCTAAGCTTCTGTTAGTCTCCACTAACTTCCTTATTTCATTTCAAAAACATTACAATAGGTAGTAGCCCTGGGAGTACTATCTAAAAGGTGCGTGAGTCCTGTACACAAAAACATTTGATCCATATATGTGCAAAAATATATATAGATATGCAGATATTTTGATATGTAAACAAGTATGCACATATATATTTGCTTTAATTACTTTCAAATTGCTGTCATTGTTCAGTTGTTCATTTTAATTGAATTAGTATTGGTGATTCAGATAGCCAGTATTTCAAATTGGAGCAAATTGTTTGGTATCTTCATTTATATTTCACTTGTTTTAGATTCTTTGAACTTCACATTTGCTAAAAATGTTCCTTGTTTACCATGTAGCTGATGGAAATAAGAATTATTACCTTTCAAACTAAGATAAACATCATTCTGAAACAAACTTGTGTCTTCCTGATTTCCAGCTATTTCACTTAATTATAAATGTAAGATATTATTAAAAGCTATGTGACTTCCGTAAGCAAAACACCTGTTTATGTAAACAGAGGTTTCATTAAGAGTTAACTAAGAAGTAAAAACTTGAAGTGTGAAGTTGGCAGAACTAAAAATTCAGATATATCAAATTGTACCATTTTATTTTTAGGTTTATTATAGAGAAATAATCTCTGTTATATTCAGTACTATTCAGGAATTTTATAAACAGGTAGCAAAATTATGAAAAAAATATATAAAGTTATTTTCAAGAAAACTTACCATTTCATCTATTAATAACAATGACTTTTCTTGGTTTTATTCATATTGTGAAAGATACTATACATTACTAGTGTTATTAGTGTTTTTTAATTATTTTCTTGTCCCAGCTTTCCTTTTTATTTTTTTTATATGTATTCCTGTTCTTTTCCCTGATAATATTCTTTAGGGCCATTGCTGTATATGTATCGTTAGATAAGAAAAAGTTGCATAGATGACCTTGGTAGAAGTTACTATAAAATTAGTTTTCAGTGAGACATACGATTCTTATGTAGAACTCATAAAGGAAAGAATAAAACAAAATGTAAAGTTTATTTCTGCAGATAAATGAGTAGTGACTGTATATGCAACCTTTTGCCTTCATGTCTCTTATATTTATTTTTACTTTTAAATTTGTTGTATTTTTACCTTGAAAAATTAAATCGAATTGTTTCTGGCAGTTTGAATATTGTTTTCCCTTTACTGAGCATGTGTTTGATTCTGTGTTTGGTTAATGGGTATTTTAAATGAGCGGTGTTAATTTTCATTTAACTTTAAGTTTTAATCTAATGAACATATGCTATAGTAATAGATACACTATTTTCACACACATGACTATGGTAATATCTGTATACACAACTTACTCCTTCTACATAGAATTTTTAACAATTGTATACATATACTTAAATACATGATAATCTATATTATTTTCTAATGTGAATTTGTTATGCAGGCCAAATATTTAAATATAAGTGATAAAAAACTGTAAACAAAAGCACACACACACTTCTAAACCTTCAAGGCCAATTGAAACTGAATCATTCACTCTTCAATCTGTAAGTTAGATTTCTGTTTCTTTGTTTCTTAATTTATTGATGTGGCTTTTTGAAATAAACTTTCTCTGAAATTCTTTGAGATTTAAGAGATAATATTTATTTATACATATTGTTTATATTACAACATCTTGATAAATGATTTTGAATCTATTGGACAAACATGTGTCACATATTTTACTGTGAATCCATATAGTTGATGTTTATTTGTAAAATTTTATCTTGAATCCTTTCTTTCTCTGTTCCCCACCTGCAAGGCAGAGATGTTGCCACACATAGTGAAAATATTCACTGATGGAGTGCTATAATTACTGGATTTTTCTTCTCCTTTTAGTGAAATTTGGAATTTAAGGCTAGGTGAAACTGTATTTCTCTCTCTGAATGATCATTCCTAATAGCAAAAATAGAAAATGTAAGCGATGTTAATGCATTTTAAAATTGGTAACCTAAAACATATATAACTGGCCTGTTTTGCGAATCATGGTTTCTTTCCATCCAGGCCTTCCACGCACAGCCATTTCCAATTGTGAATGCATCCTCTGGAGGTACTGGTGTGGGCAGAGGGGCAGCTGTCAGGCTCGCTGTGACTTCACAGCAGCTGGCCGTTTTCCACAGCTTCGCCTAAAAACAAAGCAGCATATTTTATACTATTTTTTCTGAACTGTCAGTTATGTTTCATTTTATGTATACAGCACCATGCTAACTAATACTTTGATCAGGAATACAAAGGTATTAATGCTCACCATTTTTTATAAAATATTTTAATCAGGAATTTTGATTTGACATGAATAGAGTTCTTAGGGAACTTATTTCCAGGATTTAAAATTGCTCTTAGAGATAGTGATAGCTTTCTCCTTGCAATTTATAGATCATTTTGGAATAGCAGCTGATATGTAGACTTTAAAATGTTTTGAAGCTTCTGCTGGTAAAAAATCTATTATTGCTACATTTTTCTGGGGAAGAAAGTAATTGGACATGAAGAGACCTAAAAACCTATGTCTAGACATTTCAATTCATTGTGAAGAACAATTAAAATAAGATATTCTTGAAAAGGAGCTGGATATGTAGGACAACACAAAGTTTAAACTCATATATATTTGGTAAGAAACATTTATGATGGAGAAATAAAATGTAGTGGTGAAGAGAATGGTTGTGGACCAGTTAGGTTTCAAGTCTTGGTGAGTGGCCTTGGGCAAGTCACTTACAGTCTCCGTTCCTTAGCTTATTTACAGACAGAGTAAAGGTACAAGAGTCCTTACTTTGTAAGGTTGTTGTGAATATTAAGTGGATTAGTTTAGTAAATTATTACTACACTTATTAAATTATTAAATACTTATATATTAAATTATTACTATTACTTATAAAATAATATTAGTGGATTAGTAAAGTGCCCAGCACAGTGCCTGGTAGAAAGGAAAGCTTCAATTATCTTGATTGTTTATCTTTGAATTATAATTCTTCCCGCAGCTCTGAATTGCCATGAGGTTTTAATTAAATAGCTCCTGTAACTAAGGTTCACCTTAATTTAGTGGCCTTAGCAAAGAAGTTAAGAAAATCTATACTTCTACTTTCTGAATACAAATTTTACTGAGAAAAATATAAGGGATCTTTAGGAAAAATAAGTGCTTTTCATCATTGATTTTTTTTTTCTTTGCTTGAGTTGTTTTTCATTCCTACCTTTCTTTTAAGATAATATTTACATAAATCATAACACGACACAAATATTTTGCATTTAGATTTGCTTCAAAATAAAGGTTTATTTTTAAAACAGAACAATGAGAATGGATGCAAATAGGATTTTTTTTTGGTGATAAGTATGATGTATTATTACATTGTACTGGAGTGTAAAGGGCTTGATGTATAACTGTGGATAGTTAATGGATAAATCATACATTGTAACGGCGAGCTGCTTCTGAGATTTAGAAAACATTATTTTACACATTGAATGAATTTGGCTGAACAAGTGGTAGGTTTTAGTTTGTGTGCATGTGCTCATATATAGGCATGCCTGTATATAGGTATACACACCTATAGTCTTTAGTCTTTTGTCCATGTAGACTTATATACAAATATTTTTATAACAAACTAAATCATACAAATATATGGTTGAATGGAATGATCCCCCCCCCTTATTCTGTAAGTGAGACGAATATTTATCTTTGGAATTTCTTTTGTGTAGAGCTTACATTCTCAGGAAGGCATGAATGCATTTCACGTTGGAAATGTGACAATGTTATTATAAAAATGAGAAATGTCATTATATGACTAGTAATATATTTTACCTATTTGTAAAAGCAAAACAAAACAAAACTCTTAAAACAAACACTTTATAATCTTGAACTAAAATTTAGTTGGTTCTCCTTTTGTGTACCTAAATGTAATCAATCAAAAATAGTGGTGGTGGGTGGAGAAAGAAATATTTTAGATCTGAAACACTTCAAAGAGGTTTTTTTTTAAGTAATGATGACTACTGAGGCAGAAAGAAGATCCCACAAAGGCTGGAGTAGTGGACAAGGCAGTAGGAAAAGCATCAAAGCAGTATTATTAAAAATGAAACAGAAGAATTAATCATAACTTTGGTATATTTTCAAAGTTGAAAATGTTTTTCTATGACAGGGATTACAGATGAGGACACTTGTAACTAGAAGAATTAAAAATATGATGAGAGCTTAGCTATATCTTAAGGCTAGATGCTGAAGCCATAATATACTAAATAATTCATTTATTTATTCAACTGATTTACTGAGCATCAACCATGTGCCAGGTCCTGAGATTGTAGGTGTGAACAAAACAGGCAGAAAACATTGTTTACTTGGGATTTATATTTGATAGGGGAAGTAGATAATTAAATAAATATTTATATGTATAATAAAATAGCTTTATTATGTTAATAGTACTATTAACTGTTCTAAAACTATCCAACTCTACTGTTCTTCTCTATTCTACACTATTCCATTCCATTCCATTCTACTGTATTCTGTTCTGTTCCACTCCATTATAGTGTTTACTTGATTCTGAATTACAAAGAAATTTTTCCAGATAATAGCCCTATTCTACTTAAAGAAATACGTTCTTTTTACATCACTGAGATATTTGAAATTGAGTAAACCTGTTACTTCAGAATTAGATGTAAAACACCTTTGATCAATAACAACATAGAGATGTATGTTTAGTTATTTGTTACATACACACACATACACACAAAAACAATTTTCACATAGATACTAGAAGTTATATCTGTTTTATTCACTTGATCTCTACCAAATTGTCTATTAGTTCCACATGTATTTATTAATAAAACAAAATAGATATTTGAACAAAATATTACAAAACAAATGCTAAAGGAATGCAATGACTTAGTTATTTAAACATCCTTTATTCTGTACCTATTGCCTGCCTTTGCTTTATAACATAGGCAGATCAAATGTAAAGTAAAACATGGTCCCTGGAGTTTGGGGAACAGGTAAGAAGAAACAAAATGATACATGGCTCAGATAAAACTATATAGGGATACTTTTGAGTCTAGAAGAGGTAAATTAGAGTTTTGAAATGTGGTGTATTGAGGTGAGTCTCGAAATATGCTTGAGAAGTTATCAGAAGGAGAAGATGGGAAATGACTTTTAATTTGTTGGTTAAAATTTTGTCATACAGATTTTATTATTTGGTAAAATGTAAGGAGTTATATAACTCAGTTTTTCTTCTAAATTCCTTTTTATGTTTTTCAACCAATGAATATCATTTATTCATAAATTTATACGCTTTTTTTAGTCTTTTGGAAAACTATGTACTTATGTTTTTTTCTTCTGATATAGTCTTTATGGACCAGACTGCATGTACAGTTTGTGTCTTTTACTTAAATTAATATATCATGAGGTACTCTCCTTGCCCTTAAGTATTTCTCAGAATGCGATTCAATGGCTGTTTTCATTGTTTCTAAAAAAACTGTATCCCTTTATTAAACCATGGTTTGAAAATATATAATTGCTTAAGTTAGTAGTTTTTCCAGATGTAAAAACAGTTAATTACTAGTTAAGAAAGTTATTTCACAGGTTGTATGTAGTAATCCTCAAATATTTATGGGTTGGCACCCAGTAGTAATAGTGATTAATGTGGAAGATTTTGGGAAATTGATGATTAAACATAAAGTAATAAAAAATATCATTTTTATTAAATCACTTACAATCTCATATACTAAGAAAACAGTAAAAAGAAATTTAAAATTCAGGAATTTCTGTCCATTACCCCTTTTTGTGAGTACAGGTGTGATAGCAGAGCTCTCAGGTTAAATCATGTAATAGTCATGTTCTGCAGTAGTTTAGTTTGAAAACCTCTGTTAAAATGCAAATTACATACAGTTGAATAATGGGAATTTAATCAAATAATGGGGCTTTAATTTACATCTTTAATCCCTTCTGACTTGTTTCTTGTTCTTTGTGACTGGTCAGATTTAGTATATTATTCTAGAATGAAACCTAAACTGGCAATTAAGATTCATGAATTTGCTTTTAAGGTCTGGTACTGTAAGTGTGAATATTATGAAAGTCATTTAACATGTCTTACTTTAGTGAGTTGACTTATAAAATGATTAGATTGGACAAAGTTGGAGTTTCTTATTTATTTCTGAAGATCTTGAGTTTCTATATAAAATCATACACACACACACACACACACGCACGTGCGCGCACACACACACACTCATGCATGCATGCACAGGTTTTTGGCCTGGAGTTCTGAATCTCCAAAAATAAATTTAAAAAACATTGATTTTTAAGGTCTCTTGTAAATAAAGAATTCAGTCTTTTTGAAAGTCTTCACATATCATGAAATGCTTTTTTGACACAAATTTATCAGAATGCTTTGTCAATGAGTTAACATCTTTGTAGATATTAACTATCTTAAAATAGATTGCCTGTGATAGTATTCTTTTTGTCATAATCAAGAGAATACTTTGCACTTTGCATTACTATGTTAGACTGCTGCTATTTGACTTATATTTGTTTTCTGAGATGTGAAAATAAATTATTGGATATGTCCATAGATAAAATAGTAATATTTTAGTTCATAAAAATATAATGAAACAATTGCTAAATATCTTTAGTTCACCTATAAAATTTCAAATTTTGAAAACTGAGTTAAATAAATTACTTTGCTTGGTTTTCCAAGGAAATTTCTGAAAAAACAATAAATAAAATCTTCATTAATAATTATTTATTCAGAAGGATTAATAAAATTTCAAAACTAGAAATATCACCTTCAGTGATGGTTCTTCATGTACTAAATATGTACTAGGTACATGTTTTGAAAATCTACTTAATATATGAGCATGATCTAATAATATTCTAGTTAGTTTTCAAGTAGTGATTTATCTTAGAAGAAACAAATTTGGAAAAATATAGGAATAGGTAAATTCCTAAAATTTGATCTTGAATATTAACTTATTCCAACTTTTAAATAAGACGGTATAATGCTTGCTTGCCAAAAAAAAAAAAGAGTTTACCTCATGAAATTTTCCAATACAAATTGTTTAGGTTACCTAATGTTAGTGACCAAAATTCCTTTAAAATTGTACAGGAAATACATTTTTAATTAAGAAGTGTTTATTTATTTCCTTTTTGGAAGCCTGTTATCCATGAATGGACTCAAGATATTTTATTTTTTGAAATAGTGAAATCGTAATATGATTTGCATGACACTAGGATCTCAAACTTTCCATTCCACTTATTTTTCTAATTCCTGTTTGTCACATTTTCTTTTAAATAATTTGATACATTAAAAATATCACCAATAAGGTGTTTGTTCAAAAACAATATTTAATGACATAACTGATGGTGATTTTTTAAAGAGTTCTGTTGAATGTTAAATACAATGCCAAGGTTTAAAAAGTAGATTATTTTCTTTTAAATAATACAGAGGGTAAAAAGAAATAAAAAATGTATACTCAGGTTTTTAAAATGTGTAGTCAAATTATTTTTGTGCAGAGATTGCATTTTAAACTATCCCTGTATTCCCATTCATTTATTATTTAGTTAACAGATGTTTAATGATATCTGATTAGATACTATTTTAGGTCCTTGGTTTATAATATGGCCGTAAAAAATAAAATAAAATCAATGTTCTCTTGGAATGTATGTTCTAGTTGGAAGGATAAACACAAGTACTATGTTAGAAATAGAATACTATGCCATTTATTAAAAACTGATATGGAGGAAACAGGTATAGAGCCTTATATGTAGGTTATTAATAAATGTGCACTTACTAAACTGAAACGATGAACTTTATATCACAGTCAAAAATAAATTTCAGTTTATTTTATTTAGCTCATATTTTATTATCTATGACTTATCTTTATAAATGTCTCATTAAGGACACACATTGAATCTTAAGTTTTAAATCCGTTTTCATTCATTGATGCTAAATTTTTAGGTACTTATCTTAAAAAACAAATAATTTTAGAAATCATTATGAACGGATTGTTTCATCTTTCTAAGTCACCAGCACAGATCTTAGTAGACATTATGTTGAGTAGATCTATATAAACACTGTATGGGAACAAATAAAAAGTAGACTGGATCAATGATTTACCTCAAGATTATAGCTAGTTCCAGTGCCGTGGAACCGGTGTGAGTCAGCTCACAAGTGCATCCTTTATTTTTTGTTATTCATCTGTTCAGAGAGGCTGCCTTTTCCTAATTAAAAAAGAAAATCAAACGAACAAAAACGTTATAAATGCCCAGACATGTATTATTAACTGGATAAGGTATAATGTAATATTTATGTGTGTAATTAAGTAACATCTTGTTATAAAATTTAGATTTGACCTTTCATTTTTATAGCCTTTTTAGAAACATGGTTATCTCCGTTGAATGCATAGGTGGAGATAAGAAATATGATTTTGTCAAGTGGTTCTAATTTGAGCTGAATTTTAAAATAGGCATAGTCAATTGTTGTTTATATATTGTTATTTCAAGGGTGCCAGAAAGCGCCTGGATCCTCTAACCTCTTACTTTGTTGATGAATTAAATCTCCAGTAAGATCAATTCTTGGCTCTTATTGAAATGCAGATGCTCCTGGGAAGGATAACAACTTGAGCCCCAGTGGACCTTTACTCTTTAGGTAAAGGAGCTTCTTAGCACATTGTTTTCTGAGTAAGGTAGGTAAGAAGGAGTGAGAGTTTGGGAGAAGGGTGCCTCTGAAGGGAAAAGGAAACATTAGAGTGGGACAATAGCTTCAAAATAAAGGAGACTGGGCGGTTGTCTCCGGGATGCTTTGGGCTTGGTTTGGTCCAGTTCACTAAATCAGTAGAAAAATGTATGTACTAAAACATAATTAGCAAAAGATATGATGACTTGATAGTGTTGTTATCCCTAGATAAACTATTTCTTAAATGTCAATTAACAGAAAAGAATAATAGAGTTGAGTATTTTAGAGAAGTAAAGAGAAAAGATAGTTCTGTTGAGTTCTGCTTTAACCTTGGCTGACTATTTTGGGCCAGTCAGCCTAGCCAGGTCTCACCCAGGATAAACAGCCATTGTTTAATTAGTATAATGCTTGTACAGTACCTGCTTCTTGGCAAAAGATAGAGGGCCAAAGCCAAATAGCACAATTCCTGCACCAAAGAGATTAAGGGTTAGTCACATTCGGGCCTCATCAGAGCTGTTTCAATGGCCCCCTGCTTAGAAGCTCGCTTTTCCCACCCCCAGGGTGTTGGGTAGAAAATGTAAGCCTCAGTTAACAGAGCTCATATTCTTCCAAAGGTGGAATAGTTTAAAAGTAAAGTGGATGTAGAAAGGAAATGACAAAAGGAGCAGACATAGCTACTTTTAACTTCCCTTGTCCCTCGATGTGGTTAAAGGGGCAGGGAGAATACGTATAATGACTTGCAATACCCAAGACATACTGATCCTCCTCAAGTATTATCTGTTCATTTGAAATTCACGTTTCACCTAGCATACTGCATTTTTAAATTTTAATCTGGCAATCCTCATTTAGGGGCACAACACTCAAAAACTTCATCAGTGACACATTAAAAAGAAAAAAGGTATATAATAAATACAATATGTATGATGCTTTACCATGAAAAAGATTTCAAGTTTGTTATGGAAGTGGGTGTCAGTTTGAGAGTTATTGTGAGGAAGGAGTGGATATGAAGATTATCTGAAATGGATGGAAAGTTCCAACACCAGAGGTAGATCAACTGAAGTCACCAGCTGTCATTTAAATGTGTGTTTGTATGTTTTGTGTCCTCTGCATCTGGGTTCAGTTGAGTGCAGCCATTTTACTAAAGTGCCAGAGATGAGCTGTTACAATTACTTCAACTCTACCTTTGAAGCATGAAAGGAGTCATAGACAGTACATAAAAGGATGGGCATGGCTGTCTTCCAGTGAAACTGGCCACCTGCTGGTTTTGCATGGGTTTGCAGACCCATGGCTTAGTTTTTGCCTACAAGTCTCACATAAGCAAATACAAAAGGTGCATTATACTCAAATAGTTTTCCAACCACATGAATTGCACAACAGGGTGAAAATTAAATAAAAAGTCATTAATGCCTGTCCTGGAAATATAAATATAAAAATATGTTAGCTGAGACATGCTAAGTCAGATTCACTTTATCTGCCCCAGAGTGTTTTCATTGTTCCATTTCTTAAATTTTATTTTTTCAATTTTACTTTTGGTTTGCCTTGTTTATATGTATGATTTTCAAATATCTGTTTACTACAGAAATCTCTATAGTTCCTTTTATATTTAATTTAGACTTTTGGAAAACATTTTAACTAAAGTTCTAAAATCAGAGCATTTAAAATGCATTTCTATTAATTTAAAATAATATGTAACTAATATTATAATTCCTAAAGAATTTACATTATATAATACACATTTTAATATTAGAACTAGGAATATGCATTGCTTATAATTGATATGGAAGGTGTTCTTTCTTGACCACTTAATTTAAAATGCTTTAAATTTTAGATAGAGCATTTATTAGTTCTATGTTCCCTAGAAAACTTATCAAGGTTTGGAGCATATAAATACATTCTTTACTGCCTTCTCTAACGCAGGCAACCTGTTTGTGTTTATGGTGTATATAGTTGGTGAATGCCTCAAGTAGTACCGTCGCCATATTTCTCTATAGAACAGTGTAACTATTCCTCTGATACCCATACCTTCTGAATCTCAAGCTGAACTAAAAGGCTTTGGGGTGTCCTTTAGAATTGTTCTTTATAAATTTTTGTTGTAAACTGATCTCAACACTGGGATCTTAATGTCAGTAATTAAACTAATAATTGAGGAACATTTATTGTATAAAAACTAAGAAAGTGCACTTAAAATTTTACAGAACCCAGCTTGAACATCAGCTTTGGTGATTTTAGACCAGCTCCTTTTTTCTATTTGATGCCGAGTGGCCACATTAATAAAATATGGATGACAATACCTAATTACAAAACCATTATGAAGACCCAATGAGAAAATGCACTAAGGCACTTAGCACAATGCATAAAACATAGAAACCATGCATTTTAAAAGTAATTAATTAAAAAACTTTGTGTATGAACTGATACATTCATCAACTGTGTGATAATCACTTGCTGTACCAAGTTTTGGTTTAGATCCTGGGGATGAAGAAATGAATAAGAAGACACAGTCTAGAGATCTTCGAAGTCAAGCAGAAGCAACAGTTATAAAAATGAATAATTACAATAATAAATTTTTAATTTCCGTAATAGAGATATGAACAGTAAAGTGTTAATGGAGACATGCATTTTTGTCTTAGGTATCTTTTGTTCCAGTCTCTTTCACTATCAGTGTCAAAGCTTGATAGCTGGTTAAAGCATAGTCCTGTTACATTGACTTCCTTACTCTATTCTTGAAATTATTTTTATGATGTTTTAGATCATACATTTAGTTAAAGAATTTCAGTGTTTGCTACTCTATAAATAGTTGTTGAATGGATGAATGAATGAACACATTAATGAGAAGGTTGATTACATTTCAGGTGTGGACACATACATGTGGGAAATAAATGTATATTGAGGTAGATGTAGGTGGAGAACAATTCCTTTAAGAAATGTAGCAGTAAAATGCACTCTGATTTAAAGTTGAAACATTCTGGAGTGGAAGAGATCTCTAGTTTCCTTGTCACAGTTTGTGTGCATATAGCTAAATCACCTCCTAATTATTTGACACCTCATTATCCCATTTGTAATTTTGCAGATTTTTCTTTCCTTCAACAATTTGCCTTTTTCATTAAAACAATCTTTGATTAATTATCATTCTCTCTCTCTCTCACATACACACACAGATCTATTTTTGATTTTTTAAACATTGAAGATGTTTTGGAACATTGAAAATATTTATGACTACAACTATATAGTCTCTTCTCTATTCATGACTGTGACTGCATGTCTGTCTGCTTTTCTCTGTATTTTTAGTTACTTAATTGACATGTACAGCAGAAGAACATTTTGTAATTATTGTAGAAAATTATATCCTTGTTACCTAAATGTCGTTTGTCACACCTCTGGCCACTGTCAAAGGAAGAATGGATTACACCTTGGTTAAGGCATGATATCTCAGGTAACATAGATTGAAAAGGACATGGAGAAGAACAGGGGTGTCCAGAGGTGAGAACGTGTGTTTCTCTCTGTGTATTAGGCAGAAAGGGATGCATTGGAGAACAGAGAAGTAGCCACCTTAGATGTGCTTCACCCAGCACTGGTCAGTAAACTAGTGTGAGACACACGCTGTATTTTAAACTTTGGACTAATTTAAGCTGGTCAAAGTGCCTCTTTCATAGGAGGAAGCTAGAGCTGTGGAAACAAGGCAACAAAAAACCTTGAGGAAGCTTTAAAATAGCAGCATGGAATATTGATGCAAAAGTTTTAAAGATATCAAGTTATTTGCCTTTGTTTCATTGAATGTCTGTTGCCATCCTCAGGAAATATTGCTTTGTAGAAGTCCACATATAATAGCTCTATGCTATGTACAATGTACAATAATTTAGGATGAAGTAATTTAACATATGTGAACCTATGTTCTGACATACTCATACACATATTGCTTTCCTTTACTTGTGTGCTAGGGAAGCAATAAATAGCCAGGCTCTAACAGTCTTTCCCCTGTAGTCTTTATAGTTATAAAAATCGCTTCAGGCTAACAGCTCTCTAAATCATCGCAGCATATATTGCAACAGGTGCTGCAAAGGAATGAAGCATAAAAGGGAATAAAACAAAGTAAAAAGCCCATTGTTGAAAAACAGTTACCATAGGCATAATTTCTTCCATCCCTTCTCCTAAACCCCTACCCATATAGCTGCCACCGTCACTTAAGCGATAGGTCGCTTTGTGAAACCGTGTCTGTGTTTTCCTGCCAGGCACATAAATACCAGGTAGGTCGGTTCCAGCGATTGTTTTCCTGACTTTGTGGCTATGGTGAATCATTATGAGGTGCAGCTGGGACCCCAGAGCTAGACGGTAGAGAGGGATCTCTTTTTGAAAACAGGTCTGCCTTTGTCCAGTCACCCTGAAAGGAACCATTTTTCTCTAAAAGACTTTTTCCGAGTGTCCTAAATATTCTGTAATATACAGGATGATTAGGGTTTAGACAAGATTTTACCTTATCAAAATCTTAATCTCAACTGAGTTAAAAATTCTTTCCCTTTTTTGTCCAGAATAATAGTGTCTTGCGAATCTGCATGTCGGAAATATTAGAGAGAGCAAACTGAGACTGGCAATAGAGGCTGGAAGTAGGACCAGGATACCTCTTAACAACTGTGAGAGGTCATTGTTTCTTGTTTAATGGCCTTAGGAAGCAGGGCTCTGTGACAGTGGCTGGCATAAGGGGGAATGCCATTCAGCAGAGCCTACATTGCAGACTCAACCAGGGAAAGAAGGGCACCTAACTTCCCTCCTTCAGTCATTGGCTGTCATCACAACCACCCTTGGTACTCCAGAGCTTCCCGTTTCTCAAGTAACTGGTAAAAACAAAAGATTAAATAGGTTACTAAAGTATATATAAAAAGTTATAATTAAACTCTTCCTACTTCCTTGTGTCCCTTGAACCAGACTCAGAGTTCTGGGCTGTTTGCTCTACTTGGCTGGGCTCGGTCATGTAACCCTGTCCTTACTCCAAGGACAATTTTTCTCTGTTCCTAATGGGAGGTTCAGCTACCTTTATACTGTGTGACTTCTGCTCAGCCCTCAGATCTTACAAGGAAGGGAAGCACAGTGCCTTGTGGTTTTGAGTTGAGCTCCTGAGGAGCTGCCTGGTTTGAACTCCTTTTTGGCTACTGTGGGGCTTTGTAAACAGTGATGTCTTCTTGGAAAATTATTTAATTGTTCTGTACCTCAGCTTCCTCATCGGGAAAAGTAATGACAATAATAGTGTATAACTTAAGTATTATGAGGATTAAATTAATTGAACTTTTCCAAGTGCTTTGATGTTTTAAATGAAGCTGAGCATATAGTAGGTATTTAGTACTAAGTAAAGACATCTGTTTATAAGATCTCACAGCCCCATGGATTTCTCTTTAGAAGCATTGGTCAGAGATGCAGTTTTACCTTTGTGTGTGTGTGTGTGTGTGTGTGTGTGTGTGAGTGTGTATGTGTGTGATTCAAGTCTGTCTCTTCATTTGATGGCTGTGCTCTTGGACATTTAAAAACTTGTTTTATATTAAAAAATCATTTTTACATCATCCTAATAACATTTTATTCCTTGTAAAATATTCTTGGTCACTCTTTTGAAGTTGAATTTGGATAGAAAAAGAGATAAATAGCTTTTGCCATATGAATCTTCTAAATTCTAAGTGTTACCCACTTTCAAGGCCAGTTATAGTTTACAACATGAGAATATTGCACAGAATACAAATGTCAAGAGAATATATAATATGAAAGTGAATTTAGGATATGGTTATGTGTGAATTGTTTGAGAAGTCATGCACAACTCCAAAGGCCCTAACTATATGTGCCTGGGAAGGAAAAGAAGACAGTATATTTTTTATTATGGTTGTACCCCCAGTAAGAATTAGTTTCACTCTGTCTTATCTGTTTAAAGAAAAAAAATACCTTGAAAGAATGGGGTATACTATCTACCAGCTGGATGTTTTATTTTACATTGACTATGCATACTGATTACATAAGGCTAACTTAAATTCAACTTTTCAATTCTAGTTACTTTGTCACATTTTTAGACAGTACATCATGGTAAGATGTGCAGCTGAGAGGAAATTCTTTTTTTCATATCATCAGAAAAACTATGATTTTGAAAGGGGCTGAGGAGAAAAATCTTGATCCTAAGTCCTTCTGAGGCAGATTCATTTAAAAAAACAAAAGAGAATATGTTGAATTTTAAGACCTGAAAATTTATTATCTTAAAATTGCCTGAGATTCCCATACCTTTTAGAGAGTCTTTCCATATTCCCAGAGTAGACATACCCGAGTTTAAAAAATGCTGTATTAAAACCCTTAGGTAACAACTGAAAATAACAGGGTAACCAAAAAGACAGAGTAATTCTTATCTGATTTATGGAAGCATTTAGATAACAGTGATTTCTTAGAACTGTGGAAGTGGTCAATATAGATGTTCTTGGACAGAATTTTTGCTAATTTTGGACATTTTTATAATATTTTGATACCTACTCTAAGGTCACAGATGTTATGATCACAAACAGCAAAAAGAAACCATATTTGAGAAACAATAACCAAGGTAGCACAAAGTGGAAGATTGTGGTTGGCTTTGGATACTAGAGTCAGTATTTTTAGCATATACTTGATCTGTTACTATGTTTATGACATTACTTATTGATTAACAGAAAAACATGCTGTATGTAATGGTGTTGGGAGGATAATGGAGTAGAACAATACAAAATGCTTTGGGGTGAAGAGATACTTAAACTATTACAGTAGTATCAGACAAGATGTTATATTATCTTGGTGCATGAAAGAAATTACTCAAATTATTATCTTGAAACAAACATTATCTCGAGTTATGTGGGTTATGAATCTGAGTGTTACTTAGCTGAATGCCACTGGTTCTGTGTCTCTCATGAGATTGCAGTCAAGCTGTTGGCCTGGACTACAGTCTCATCTGTAGGCTTAAGTGTAGGAGAATCCTCTTCCAGGCTTACTCATGTGGGTCTCTCTACTGGGCTGCATCATGACATGGCAGCTGGGTTCCTCCAGAGTAAACCATATGAAATAGAGAGTGTCTAAGACGAAAGCCACAGTCTTTTTACTATCTAATCTTGGAAGTGACATCCTATCACTTCTACAATATCCTGTTTGGTAGAAGTGAGTCAGTAGGTTCAGTCCAGCCTCAAGGGGAATGGATTACATGTGGGTATAGATACTTGCAGGCAAGAATCACTGGGGTCCATTTTGAGGCTGCCCACCACAGATATTAAAGCCTGAGATATAGATTTGGTAGAAGTACAAAGAAAGATCTGCATTGCTTTGCAAAAGCTTTAAAGTTTAGTTAGGTCCTGTTTGTTTATTTTTATGGCCTGGATAGATTGCCCTAGGAGAACATTGCTAAGATTTATGCCAGAGAATGTTTTGCCTATGTTTTCTTTTAGGAGGTTTATAGTTTCTTGTCTTAGATTTAAGTCTTTAAGCCATTTTGAGTTTATTTTTGTGTATGGTGTGAGGGAGTGTCTAACCTTATTGATTTACATGTAGCTGTCCAGCTTTCCCAACACCACTTGCTGAAGAAACAGTTTTCTCCATTGTATATTCCTGTCTCCTTTGTGAAAGATTAATTGACCGTAGTGTGTTGGTTCATTTCTGGGCTCTCTATTCTGTTCCATTGATCCATATGTCTATTTTTGTGCCAATACTGTGCTATTTTGATTACTGTATTGTCTGAAGTTGGGGAGGGTTATTCCTTTAGCTTCATTGTTTTCTTCAGAATTGCTTTGGCAATTCTGGGTATTTTTGATTCCATTTAAATTTTAGGATTATTTGTTCTAGTTCTGTGAAAGATGTCCTAGATAATTTGATAGGGATCACATTAAATCTGTAGATTGCTTTGGGTAGTATGACCATTTTAACAATATCAATTCTTCCAATCCAAGAACATGGAATATTCTTCCATTTCTTTGAGTCATCTTTAATTTCCTTAATCAGTGTTTTATAATTCTCTCTGTATAAGTCTTTCACGTCCTTGGTCATGTTTATTCCTAAGTATTTTATTACTTTTTTTGATGTGATAGGAAACTATAAACAAAACAAAAAGACAACATGCAAAACAGGAGAAAATATTTGCAAATGATGTGACAGACAAGAGCTTGATTTACAGAATATACAAACAGCTCATACAACTCAATAACAAAAAGACAAACAACCCAATCAAAAAATGGGCAGAAGACCTAAACAAACATTTTTCTAATGAAGACATACCAGTGACCAATAGGCACATGAAAAAAATGCTCAATATAGCTAATTATCAGAGAAGTGCAAATTAAAACTACAATGAAGTGTCACCTCACACACATCAGAATGGCCATCATTAAAAGTCCAGAAGGCGTAAGTGTTGAAGAGGGTGTGGAGAAAAGGGAGCCCTCCTATACTATTGGTGGGAATGTAATTTGGTGCAGCCATTATGGAAAACAGTATGGAGATTCCTCAAAATACTAAAAACAGACTTACCCTGTGATCCAGCCATCCCTCTCCTGGGCTTATATCCACAGGAAACTCTAATTCAGAAGGACACATGCACTCCAGTGTTCATAGCAGCACTGTTTACAACAGCCAAGACATGGAAGCAACCTAAATATCCATGGACAGATGACTGGATAAAGAAGCTGTGATATATTTATACAATGGAATACTACTCAGCTATAAAAAATGAATAAAATAAGGCCATTTTCAGCAACATAGATGGACCTGGAGATTGTCATACTAAGTGAAGTAAGCCAGAGAGAGAAAGAAACCATATGATACCACTTATATGTGGAATCTAAAAAAAAATACGAATGAACTTACTTACAAAACAGAAACAGATTCACAGACATAGAAAACAAACTTATAGCTACCAGGGGGAAGAAGGAGGTGTGGAGGGATAAAGTGAGAGTTCAGGATTTGCAGATACTAACTACTATGTATAAAATAGGTAAACAGCAATGTCCTACTGTATAGTGCAGGAAACTGTATTCAGTATCTTGGAATAGCCTATAATGAAAAAGAAAATGAAAAGGAATATCTATATATCTATATCTATATCTATATCTATATCTATATCTATATCTGAATCGTTACGCTGTACACCAGAAACTAACACAAAATTGTAAACCAACTATACTTTAATTTTTTTAAAAAAGGAAAAATCTACACTGAAGAAAGTATTGATGGACTTTGGAAAGGTAGCCTCAGTTTTTAACCACAGCTCTGTGTCTAACTTAAGATACGACACTGAGATAATTTACTTATCTTCTTTAGGCCATAGGTTTCCCATTTGTATAGTGAGGTATTAGGCTCAATTATACCTCAGGTTTTGTTATTTGGTGCTATTTCTGTTTCTCTTTTGCATACAATTGAATTTTAGGAGCCAAGAAATCTGATTAGTATAAGGGTCAACAGTGCTACAGATAAATTAAATAGATTGAAAACTATGAAGAGGTCTCGGGGTTTAAAAATTTTAATAAAGCAGTAGGGGATTTTTTGAGAGAATTTTCACTGAATGAGGGAGACAGAACCTGGGCTGGAAGTAATTAGAGACTGATGTGGCTGTGAGGTTAATGGAGTTGACATTTACTGGCTGCTAAGGTGAAAATTTTGGCAGCGGTATGAACAGGACACTTCTTTGTATGTGTTTAAATGTATGTATATTTTTTAAGCATGAGAGACTTTCATATATTTCTGAGAAGGATGGAGACCAGGAGTAAAAAGGAGCCCTTTCCTTGTTCACCTTTGTACCCTAGATACTTTGTTCAGTACCGGGAGCAAAGCAAACACAGGGCAAGGGTCTGGTGGGTGAATGAAAGCAGCTTTTCCATCTCCCATCATCAGAGGCTGGGGTATATGGCTAAGAGCAGGCACTACACTAAATCCTGGCTCTAGCACTTCTTATTTTGGTGACATGTATTTGAGCAAGTTCCTTAGATTTTTGGGTGGCTCAGCTTTTCCATATGTAAAATGGGTGTATTTCCAGACTGTACAAGACATAAATGAAGGAAGAAACAAAGAGAAACCCAAAATGTAAGTAATGTTTACAATAGGGCATAAGATGTGCTAAGAGCTTAATACGTATCAAACCTTATTATTAACTACTTTTATTTAAGAAGAAAAATTTTCAGTCATTTTCTGTTTGTCCTAACTTCTAATTCTCTGTTGTTTGGAACCTTAATCATTGGTTTGTTCAATTACAATTTAGTGAAGAAGAAATTTATTGACCTTCTATGAGTTGCCAAGCCTTGTGCCAGTTGATGGGAATGTAAAAATAAATAAAATATGACATTGTCCTTTTGGGTCTTATTTTGAGCCAGGAGTTGCACACATGTGAACCAAGAGAGTAATAAAGTATTCTTGGCCTTGTGATAGAATCTTGAATAGGCATTTTGAGGAATTATCAAGGAAAGCAATCCATGAATGTTATAGGAGTAGGGCTTATTTTGTGATGAAGAGGTTAACAAATGGATTGACGATGTAGATGATTAGGGAACTCATGCTTAATTCTTTATTTTTACAATGTAGCCCACAGACAGTATTTTACAAGAGTGAGTTCTGGCATACAATAAGAATGTTAGGACAACTTGTACAAAGCCCATCTGAAATATTCAAGATGTAGTCTTGCCATTTAGGTGCAGTTGTCTTATATGAACACCTTCTAAATAGGGCAAACAAAAGAATGTGAAGATCCTATCACCTTTTGTGAATCACAGCAAGAACAATACATCAGAGTCTTTTCTGTGGGAGGCGTTGTTCTGTCTTCCTGCCAGATGAGCTCTAAAAGTTAAGGACAAGTAACAAACACATCTCAGTGAGAGTTGTGTTAAGTAGCACTTTTAGGACACTGAGATAATTTATTTATTGACATTATTTGTTGCATACGGAGGTTTTATAGGATATTATTAGTTGCCAAATTCATAGAACCAATGTGATACCATTGCCCAAAACTGTTCATAATTTTTTGAGGGTGAACATGCTAAAATTTGTCTAACAAGAAGTATCAGTGAGAACACTTCAAATAGCAAAATAAACAAAAAATGAGAAATGTTCTTATTGTGTTTCTTATATAATTTTTTTTTTCACATAAACAGTAATGGATATGTTAACTTTAACTTCATCAACACCATAATAGATTTTATTAACAGGGAAAGACCTACGTATCTCAAAGCTTTAGCACTAAGGAATTACCAGCTCTTTAGTATCTAAAACATACATATATTTCACTTGAGTGCTATTGTAATTCATCTGTTTTACAAATGTAGTATATCTCCTCCAAAGGTCAATCATTTGCCCCCACAGATTTCGTTGCTGGTTAAATTAATGTAAATTACTGTCCAATTCTCATTAAATCACTATTGCCCAATTACACAAAGTTACGTTTTTAATTTAAAATGATAAATCTCTCACCAAAGAACTGTGGGCTTCATAAAGATCAATTAAACTATTTTAGATGAATCTAACAAACTATTTTAGAATGTGGTGGAAAATGTGAAATAAATATCTTTCCACTGTGCTGTAATTGAAGATTCTGAAAAGAATTTCCTTGTCCTTCTTTGTTTATTACTGATTTGTTCTATAGTACTATTTCTCGCATGTCACATGCCACAGGGTCCCTTAATCCTCTATGTAAAAAATAGTGATATTTGTTTGAATCATGAAATTTTAAGCATGCTTTATCGGAACTTGGAGGAGATGAAAAAAGTTGAGATACTGTTAACAAAACTGCTATGTTACCTCAGCCAAAAGAAAAAATTATGGTCGATTCTGATTGAATTCAGAGCTCGTTTCTGAAAGTGACAAAGATTTATAGTTTCTTTTCTTTCAGTCCCGCTTAGTCTCCATGGTACTAGATCTTTTTGGAAGTACATAAGAAACAGTGCTAACGGAAGATATTTTCTATAAAGGTGTATTTTAAAAGTGGATTTGGGAAATGTTAGCAAAGCCACTCTGATTTTTTTTTTTTTTTTTTTGGTAACAGTGATGAATTATGTCTACCAAGTGTGGGTCTTGATTAATATTCATAAAATATATCTTACATTTTCTTTGTTTTGTCGAAATACTTGCGAAGATCTTGTGTTAACTGCTACAACCATAGCAATTTCTAAGGAGACTTGATAATATTTCAAGGATTTAAACTTTAATTCAAGAATATTAAATCAGGGATAAATGAAACTTCTAAATTCTATTACCTCAGTAGATTTATAGACTATGTGCATTTAGTGTTGAAATCTATAGACATCATCTTATTCATTGTGAAGCAAATCTGTAGATCATTCATTGATGAAAAAATGACAACCTTTAATTTCAAAAAGTACATGATGTTACACAAGTGTTTTAGTTAATAATTTAGACTTTGCTCTTAAAAGATTAAGTGGCTTCTCAGAAAAATGTGGATGGATTAGCAACATTACAATTTGTCTTGGCCCAGGGGCACTTTTTCAGGCTGTGTTCAGGTTGGGGTCATAACTTCTAATATTCATCATTGTATTTGTAAGTTAGATTTTCTCTTGCCCAATAGCTACTATTTTACCTCCGGGCTAATTCATCTCTAATTAAGTATTCTTTCTAACCTAAGCTACCATAATCAAGTATTCAGCAAATATTCTTCATATCAGTAGTTTATAAGGGTAATTGTTATTGTTAGCAATCTTCTGTCCCACCTTATACTTCCTATTTTATTTATTTATTCAATAAAAGACTTGAACTCAGTTCATGGAAAAACACCGAAGAAATATACAGAAATAAATGAAAAGATATTGTACCGAAACTTATTCTTTGTGGTTTGGAAAAAAAGAATTATATAGTAATACGTCTGATACATAATTTTAAAAAAATCTTTCTTTCATAGCTTTTCAGTAATTTTTGGTTCACTATATCTAAACTAATTTCGACTATAGTTTGGGTCTCCACACAAATAATATAAAGTCAAAAAAGTCAACTGCACTGGATAAATTAATGAGAGTCCTCATTGTTATGTTAGAATATTCATGGCCAGAATTTTTATCTGGCAGTATGGTCAAGCTTTGTTGTGGTGGTCATTTCTGTTTTGTTATTATTAAGCTGTGGTAGCATTTACTTTCTAAAAATAGTGATACTTTAAGATAGCAATAACCCACATCAAAAATTATAACAAAGAATTGAACCAAAAAGGCCTACTATCTTTTTTGTAAAGGTATTAATTTTCCATGAACCAGTGAATTCTCTGGACAAAACTGCCTGATACGAAAAATGTGTGAAATCAAAAGTTTGTACCCTTTCATTCCCTATGAGCAGAAATTTCCTTCCCAACAGTATTTTACATTTTCTTTAACTTCCCTAAGACATTTGGCAAATATGTCCCGGTACCAAGAGTGTGCAGGGGTAGGATGCTGAGAGCTTAGGTAAGTATACAACATTATCTCCTCCTTACTTGACCTAAGGCATTGAAAAGTCTATGCATAATTTAAAATGTATCTTGGAGTATGTTTTGGGATTGGAGTTACTACTTTCTGCCTTAATATTATGGTCCTTTTTCTATTTTTTTTAAAGCTTTGATTATTTTGGTGCAAAAATATACTAGTAATAGAGTAGTCATAAAAAACTAGTCAGTTTTTAATATTTAATGCATTACTTTTCTCCTCTTAAAAAAGGCTTGAATTTGATGATTTTAAGAGTTTTCCTTAGTTCTGACATGCCATAATTACCCAAATATGGACTGTGTACTTTTTACATATATTAAACTATTTAATTAATTTCTTCATAAAATGTCTTGAGTCACATGTTTCAATTTTATTTCCTTATACATTTTCTTGGAGAATAGAGCATAAAATAATAATTACTTCATTTGGAATAGAATCTCCCAAAGCCAATAAGATGTTGATCTATGTCAGAGTAATTTTTATCAGTGTCTAGGATGAACTCTATGCTAAAAGGATTAATGCTACATTTCTTTCCAGATAACTTAGTATCTCCTAGGTAATTTTGAGATACACAGGCTCACATTGAGAAACCTGTTTGTATAAAAGCATCTGCACTGATAGCAGGGTGTTCTGGTAACGGTATTAGTGATCCTTTGCTTTCTTGGCTGGACCACTGTAAGTTAAAGCAAAAGAGAAGAAAAAAGAAGGAAACATAGTGGAGTCACATCTGAGAGGAGCTAATGGATGCTTTTGTTTAATCATGTCTGAAATGTATTTTTTTTAATACTCCTTAGCATTCAAAGAAAATTTTCCATTACATTAACTGTTTTAATCCCTGGAAACACTGATGTTCTCCAGATTGCCAATCACATTTCATTTTGGTGTCTGCTATATATCTTCATTTCTGAATCTCCGAAAAATTTAGGGAATCAGTGTATTTGACTCTTTCTATTTGAGATAAAGAGAATCATTGCTATATCTCTATCTTGGATCTGGATGATGAAGACGTTTTACAGTTTGATGTTTACTGGCAGTCTTCAGCAAATTTGCCCTTAACTATTGATTTGTAATAATACATCCCTTTCTATCTAAAATTTTTAAATGTGCCTGTGTGTGCACGTGTGTATGGTTTATTTATGTTCATGTGAAATAATAAAATAATAAAGTAATACTATGTTTCCATGATGAAGGAAACAAATGTATAGACATACTTTTAAAAACCTCTTTTCTTTCTATAACATGTCACATAGGAAATAATGTATTTTTGTTGTTTGGTAGACACGGTTGCTGTATTTCAGCTGAACTGACAAAGGTTTTTCCTTTTTCTTTTTTTTTTTAATATTAGTTATTAGCAGATTAACTCTAGACAGAATTGTCAAGAAGATGCGTCTTTGACATCTTAATTCTTAACGTTTTTTTCCCCCTTCCTATGGAATTCCTTGGTGGATAGTACATTAGAACCATAAAGCATTCCTGAAATCTGTAAAAAATATAGAATGTAGGGTATCATTCTTTCTACTGACTGGATAGGCCTGAATCTTAAAGGGAGGTCTATGTTGGAAAGTTTTAAAAAATATTTTTATTATAAGTAACTATTAAAAAGTTTAGGACATTGGAGAAGATTTAAATCAAAAACTATTTACTGAGCCCACCACTGGGGAATATAACATGGTGCATAATTCTTCCTTAAGGTGATTAAGGAAATTTGAGGGGTAAAAATATAGTATAAATTCACTGGAAACGTGTATATCAGAGGTGAAATTACCATATCTGTTTACATAATATTTTAAAATTTGAGGTCCACATTAATATTGTTCCCAATGATATAATTTTTCCTTTTTAAAAAATTAACATTGTTACATTCCAAGAATGAAGATGTCTTAATTTTAAATTATAATGAATTACTTTGAAGTCATTAACTTTACACCTGAACAGTTTATAATGGTCAATATGGATACTTTATATACAATTAAAAAATTAAAATGTATTTAACACACCTCTAGTAATATATTGACTTTGATAAGGCACATTTATTTCTGACAGCTAGAATCTGAAACTATATAATGGTCAGTGATCTGATTCATAAATAGTCGTAAGCTCAGTGATGAGATTTAATCAAATTAAAAGATTTCAGGCATTTCTTCATTCTGACAAAAGTGGCTTGGTGATTGCAAAGTTTTCTTTTTACAATGAATATATTAAAGAATAGCAATGAAAAAGGGAAGAAGAGGAAAAACAAGATAGTGTGTGCTGATCAGTGTTGCCACTGGGTAGACCTTGGTTTTCTCAGCTGCTTCAGGTGTGTTGAGGGACCTGGAGGAAGATGGACTTTGGCAATACTGAACTTCAGTAGGTGAATAACACCCACCAGAAATACTCATGCCCTGCATGTGGGCAAAACTGATGCAGTTATTAGAATTTTAAAAAATGACAAGATTATGGAAAGCCATTAAATAAAATTAATCCATTAAGACTTTCATGTTAGGAATACTTGGCATTTTATATATCAGTTAGGTTCCTTTGTCAAGACCATGGGGAAGTTTGAGAGAAAATACATTTATCTATGTTTATATTTTTTCCTTCCAGTTTTGTTGAGATATGATTGACATATAGTACCATATAAGTTTAAGGTGTGCAGTATAATGATTTGACTTACATACATCATGAAATAATTACCACATTAAATTAGTGAACACCTATCATCTTATACAGATACAAAATAAAAGAAAAAGAAAAATGTTTTCCTTGCAATGAAAAATCTTAGTATTTACTCTCTTAAAAACTTTCATATACAATACAGAGCAGTGTTAATTATATTGATCATGTTGTCCATTATATCCCTAGTATTTAGTTATCTTATAACTGGAAGTCTGTACCTTTTGACAACCTTTGTCACCATATAAAAACATTACATTGTTGTTGACTGTATTTCCCACTCTGTACATTTTATCCTTGTGACTCATTTATTTTGTAACTGGAAAAACCACATATTAGAGTATACATTTTCATTAAAGGTGAAAAATAAGACATATCATAAAAAAAAGAAGAAATTCTTTTTAAAAGGACATTATTTTAGGTGATGAAATAATCTTATTCTTTCACAGAGAAAAATAATTATCTTTATTTTATTTTAACAGTTTTAAGGAAAAAAGTAAAGGATGTAATCTTTCTGTTTAAACTGTCATATTTATGCATAGCATTAAAAATTACTGTAATGGTATATCTTCATAAAAGCAAGACTATATTTCTTTGGGAATGCAATTTTTTGAGATATTTCAGGGAATACCTTACTTTGAAAAATCACTAAAAAATAAATCAATGTCTAAAATGCAAGGATAAATAATCTTTGGGATGCTTTCAACTGTATCTTGTTCAGTAATCACAGATATGCCAGAAAAAGCAAAACCAGAAAACATAAATAACTGTTGATTCTAAAAAAAGATGAAAGATTTGTAATTGTTGTAATTCACCCATAAAAAATTAACTCCTCCAAAATTAGCACAAATATAATTATTGCTTTAAAGAAATGTTTTTAACCTTAAGATGTTTTAGCATCTTCTACAGTAGGTAGTTAACTGTTTTGGCTTTTTATCTGCTATCATTGCAAAATATATTAGAATATTTAAATAAAATGTTAGTTAAAAGGATTCAGATATCGTTGTGTATAATAATCCACCAGCTTGGTTGTTTCTGATGGATTTTCCATCACAGTCGATCTGTGGTTCCCTTTACTTTATTTCTAGTTAGAGCCAAGTGTTGAACAATGACACTATATATCTTTTTGTACAATTTGCCAATTTTGGTTACTTTAAAACCTAGGTGCTCCTGAATTGTCCTTGTGAATCATCACTGTTCTGCAGAGAAAGGACTGAACAAAGAAATGATTTATGTACTGGAATGTCAATGCAATTTTTAAACTACATAACTCAAAGATATTTTTACCAAAGCCAGAGAAAAAGGACTTTTTTATGAGGATCAACACAGTGGTATCTCTAAACAAATAGCCATTAAACTACTTTAGATTCTTAATTATTAAGAAAATTAAATTTTATGAGAAAAGCTTCTAACAGGCATTTATCTTAAATAATAATCTTTGTCAAAATAATTTTGGACAGCCACTTTGTGCTGCTCTTTTTCAAGTTTTCTTTCCTTATGCTTTTCAGTTGCATAGTCTCTGTGTAGAATGGATTGCTGTTTGGCCTAAATTAATTTAAATATAACTTGGTGATAATTATGTTACATATCCTATTACTTAATGGGAAATTCTTTCAAAGTCACCTTATAGCTCCTTATAGAATAGTATCTTGCTCAAATCACTCAGATGATTTCATTGATGTATCCTTTTTTTTTTTTTTTTAACACTTTTAAAAGTATAAATGCCCAGAGGGCACAGCATAAGGGCCTCCAGGTGCGATATGTGCCGCCCTGTGGTAGCTCTTCATACACGTTCACATTTCGTCATGAGGCTCTTCGTTTTCAACAACAAAAAATGACTTCGTTATTCTTCCCAGTAACCAAGAATCCTTTCTGTTTGCTTGTTTGTTTTACAGTTATCTTAGCTGTCACTGTTTTTTATTGGTTTAATTGTCTTTCTACATCAAAAACATGTACTATTATTTGTATAGATATCTTTAGGAGTTACTGAGTGTAATTTTTTAAATAAGTGCTTGACATTATATGATTTGAAGTGCCACTTATTTTTACCATTATAAAATATACCAAATATACCGAAGGTATACTGAAAAATAACAATTGATAACTTTAAATTACGTATTCATAAACATTCTCATGTTGTACTAGGTTAGTAAAATCACAAAAATTTTGAGCTGCAATATTTACTGGATAAAAATATGAATGGTATGATAAAAATGATCCATTATCATTGTAGTTATATGTACATTTATATAAATTATATATTGTATATGATTGAATAAATTAGTATATTAATAACTAAGTATAATAAGTGGTTATAAAATTCCTTAATTATAGGAATCCAAATAGGGCCTGACTTCTATGTTCCTTCTCTAAATACATCCTTTATTATCCTGCATATAAATGTATTAGCCAAACCTGTTTAGCGATTCCTTTTCCATTCAGGTACTGTCATTAGAAAATTCTCTTTTTTCCTTTTTCTTTCTGTTTTCCTTATATTTCGTTTTCTCACAACCTTTCACTTACTTATTCACGGCCCTAATTGATGCTTTTTAGTTTTTTTGTTTGTTTGTTTGTTTTTTAATGGTACTCCAGGTCAGTTTCTATGGTGATAGGACTAACAGAAACAAGATGAATGGAGCAAAAAGATGGTTTTATTCTGATTTCACCTTACTTCAGGTTTGCCATTCTGCCTACCAGTTAAAACCCTAGAAGCTGAGATGTTTTTGATGTAAAAAGAGACATCTTTGTCCTACAGCAAGAATGCCAGTGTCTCTATGTTATACTTATTTTTATAGCTCCTGAAGAATAGATGTTATGATGCTTATTATTTCTACTAAATTATATACATTTTACTATAAAGATTAAATTTACTTTAGTATTTTTTTCTTCCCCATGAAGAATATCCTTTGGGGTCTAAGCAGCTATCTTTAAAGTTAAGTTTTATAAAATGACCCATTTCATAATTTGGTAGCTATCTATAAATGCTAATTATCAGAGCATTACTGTAAAGATGCATTGATACATTAATATTTTTAATCTGTATCTTTGGGTTATGCTAAACCTTACTGTGTTAGCTATTGATTTTAAAACTATAAAAAATGTACTTAAATAAACTCCCAGTCAGACTAAAGTTACAGCAGAAATATTGCATCATAAGCTACAACCTTAGAAACTCTCCCTTGGCAGTAATGGTCCCTGACTCCCTTTGGGTATTTTAGGCATTGATACTTCATAATGGGCCATTAAAGAAGATGTTTAATTTGAGACCTATCCAGGTGTACCCGATTGAGATGAGATAATTTCAAAACGTGTATTTTCTCTCCTGCCTGGTTACTACCGATACACTAACTACAAGGAATGAAATATAGCAAAGTTATCTTGTGATACTTTATGAATCACAGAAATGTATTGTCTTTCATAATCTCAAGAACAAGATATTTAAAGTATGTAGATGTCCTTTGCAGGAGATTCTGAAAGAATTATTTTGAGACCTTGTCTGGTATACATTTTTTAAAAATTACAGTATTTTATGGTAATCTTGTTCTTATTAATACTTGTTTAAACTTCTTTTGAAAAAGAGACTTATTGAATTTTTTTTTAAATGTGGATATCAAGGGTTTCAACTCAATTGTTTATATGAAAGAGATGAGTGGGACTGGCCAGTCATGATAACTAAACCATAGTGAAAGTCTGTAGAAGAACCTCACTCATAATGAGATTTAGCTTCCCCTGCATTCCTCTTGGTTTTGGATAGCCTTCAAAGAAAGTGCAAGTAGATGTGTGTTTTTTTTTTCCGCCTGAAGGAGTTGGAATAGAATGAATTTGACATTACTACCTCAATTTTTGTAGCTTTCCTATTCTAGGCTTTATTTTTAAGTCTGTTCTTAGTAACTGTCATAGTTTTCAGGGAACTAGTGTTAAGAAATGAGATTCTCCCCCTATCCCCAGTTCAGCCCCTAAACCCGTACTGTAGCTTAATATGATTCTGGCCATCTAATTTTTCGGGGAAAGTTCACTGTTCTCAGCTATGGAAATAACTTTTTCACCAGTCTCAATTGTAGTGCTATCTGCATTGATAATAATATATTTTAGAATTTTGTAGAAGACGTGATTATTTTGGCTTTATATCAAATTCTGGAACTTCACTTATAACACATACTTACACTAGATATAATATATTGTCATGGTTGTTAATCATGAAGTACTTAGTTAATTTCTATTATAAAATTGTCAAAAAGGAAGTAACACAATGTACTACTAGTCTACCACAGTCATACTACCTCTGTAGATAATAAAAATTGAACAAATATTAGAAATACTTGAGGTTAGCTTGGTTGATTATTAATTTGATTTTAAATTTAAAATAAGTATGATAAAGTCACAAATAATCCTGCTTTGAAGACATATTTGCTTCTTCTTGGTAACATTCCGAGTAGTCTGGGTTTCCTTTTTGGAAAAATTATTTACAGAATTAAAGAGTTATGCTGTTTGAAATTAAATTGGTAGATATTGAAATCTTTTCAGAACTTTATTTGGCAGATAGCTTTTATTTTCTATGTTTTCCTGATTGTTTTCAACTTTTTATATAATTTAAGACGCACTTTCTTGGCTCCTAAGAACCTCCAAGATCATCATTCCTGGGTTACTTTGCCTGATGAAGTCTGGTGGTCCTACCCTTCACTCACTAAAAACAAGCATGAATAAAAATGGGTCATTTGTATCTATTCAGATATACCAAAAGATGTATGATGCCAGCTAGTAATTATGCAGAAGTGAAGATAATGAAGACCTTCTGTTAATACCATGATTCTCTCAATCTGAAGTCCCTTTGACTATTTCAATATATATATAGAGAGAGCCATATTCTAGAACTTCATCTCACTTCATTCAACCCATAGTCACCTTCATACTAGCGAAAGATTCCTTACGTGTATATGAAGTATTGTCTTGTCACAGGGTGTGATAAGAAAAGTACCACAGGCTGGATATCTAAATAAACAACACACATTTACCTCTCACAGTTCCAGAGACTGGAAGTCCAAGATCAGGGACCAGCCTGGCTGAGTTCTAAAGAGAGCCCACTTCCTGGGTTACAGACAGCTGTCCTCTTGCTGTAACCTCACATGGAGGAAGCGACTGTAGAAAGCTCTCTGGGGTTTCTTTCCTAAGGCGCTGATCTCAGGAGGATTCGGTTCTCGTGGGCGTATCACCTCTCAAAGGCTTCACCCACAAATGCCATCACATTGGGATCTGTATTCAACATATGAATTCTGAGGGGAACCAAGCATTCAGTTTATAGTAGGTATGCCATAGGATCAGTAGTCAATAGAAGCAATGAGAGACAGTAGGAACTAATGCATGAAAGCACAAAACATGGGTCTAGAGGGTTTAGGTGCAAATGTGAGCTCTTTTATTTTTAGCTATGTAACCTCAGTAAGGTCTTCAACCTCTTGGTCTCTCAGCTTCCTCATTTGCCACTTAGGAATAATAATAAATCTTTCCTTTGGAGTTGTTATAGGATTGACAATAATATTTATATTTAAAATCAATTAAGTGATTTAATATGTGGAAAGCTCTTACAACAATGCCTGATAGTAAGGGCTATTGTTATAAAGAGGACTATTATTTTGCCTGGTGCTCTAGATTTTGGAATAGATTCCCATGTTCCTGTTAGAAGTGGAATTATTTACTTTGAAGTAGAAACCTGTGATATTCTGCATGTTTTTACTGTAGCTTGTGTGCCTTTCCTAATTTCTACTTCCCTTGGAAAGAGAAATCTGTAATGATTATGATCATGAATGAAATATTGTAAAGCAATTGTTGATTTTTTTGAATAACCTTTTAAATAAGGGCTGTATTCATTCAGATTTATTTTTTGCAGTGAATATTGATGGTAAAAATTAGAAATTTTATGATTATTTTCATTTGTGAAGAGCAGAGAATCAATTTTAAAAATCATATACATGGAAAGAAATACGAGATCCAGTTTTCAGTTGTAATTCTCTCATTTCAAGCAATTGAGTTATTTTCCAAGCTAGTTGCATTAAAGTAATTATTTATACTTAGTTAAATTTCAAACTCTTTGATTATATTTCCTATTGAACATATCAGTGGGGAAAATTTTATCCTATTCAAAGCTTGTTGGAAGCACACTCCAATCAGATGCTTTGGGGGATCTCAAGGAAAAGGTTAACTCAAGGACACCTTGCAAGAAAATGATCCTCTGTAAAATATCAATCATGGTTAAATGATAGGCTGCCTTTAAGCCAAAAATAGCATTGTTCATTAAATCCAACTTTGTTCCTAAACTTTAATGGATACTTGTTAGATCGTAACACTATCTGAAAGACAGTTAAATGGTTCTTTTACTCTTGAGAACTTAGTAAATTTTTTTTAACATTTTTTATTGATTTATAATCATTTACAATGTTGTGTCAAATTCCAGTGTAGAGCACAATTTTTCAGTTATATATGAACATATATATATATATATATTCATTGTCACATTTTTTCTCTGTGAGCTACCATAAGATCTTGTATATATTTCCCTGTGCTATACAGTATAATCTTGTTTATCTATTCTACAATTTTGAAATCCCAGTCTATCTCTTCCCACCCCCTGCCCCCTTGGCAACCACAAGTTTGTATTCTATGTCTGTGAGTCTATTTCTGTTTTGCATTTGTGCTTTGTTTTTTTTTGTTTGTTTGTTTTTTTGTTTTTTTTACATTCCACATGTGAGCCATCTCATATGGTATTTTTCTTTCTCTTTCTGGCTTACTTCACTTAGAATGACATTCTCCAGGAGCATCCATGTTGCTGCAAACGGCATTACGTTGTCGGTTTTTATGGCTGAGTAGTATTCCATTGTATAAATATACCACATCTTCTTTATCCAGTCATCTGTTGATGGACATTTAGGCTGTTTCCATGTTTTGGCTATTGTAAATAATGCTGCTATGAACACTGGGGTGCAGATGTCATCCTGAAGTAGGGTTCCTTCTGGATATATGCCCAGGAATGGGATTCCTGGGTCATACGGTGAGAACTTAGTAAATTTACCTTCCTAGATTGCTTGTTTTCTAACATAGCACCAAATTATGTTTTAAATATAATTGTAAGGAAATATGTATTTTACTTAAGCAATAAAAAGTGTTGTTTGTTAGTGTTCAGACAGCGTATAGACATTGAGTGTTTCATTGCTTGAAAAGTGTGGTTAGTAACCTTCAGAATTTTTTCATTGAATACAAATAGGTGTTTCCTTGCTCTGATCTCTCTGAAACTTAACTTGTGGAGGAGACAGTAGGGAAAGAATGAAGGAAGAATGAAGACTTGAGTGAAAATTCTAGTGGAAATGTAGTTTTATTCCTGAACTAATCTCCATAATTCCAATCTGATTTAATTTTTCTTGTATCTTCTGTACCCATTTTCTGTTTTTTCCTTCTATTTTTCTCCTGATTTTTTCCCTTTCCACCCTGACAAAACATATAATTTAATAATTCTATAACTTGAAAAACTGCTGTCCTGACTTTTGTCAAATAATATATATTTTAAATCACAATTCTGCACTTGTAGGTCATTGTGAATTTCCACCATACTAACTAACTCTGGCTAATATTATTACTGATTCCATGAGCCTTTTTTTTTTCCCCTCTCCATTTTTTCCTATATACCAAGACCAATTTAATCATTTAAAAGCATGATGTTTACAATGTACCTTCTGATTTTATCCCCTTTCCCATCCAACTACTCAAAAATTCCTATCAAATGTTCTTCTGTCCTACTCACCATTAAATGTAGTCTCATTTACCATTTATAACCCTACTTTTGAATATAAAACCCTTCATTAAATGAGAAAAAGGATTTTTCTCACTTATTGAATGCCTACTCTTGCCAGGAATCTTTATATGTAATATATATATGTATATGTGCGTATGTATATATATAAAACTTTTATTTAAGCCTTCTAACCATCTGGTGGAATAAGTATTAATTTTAGATGTGAACATTAGAGTATAGAAAATTTAAGTAATCTGCCTGTGGTCATACAGCTCACAGCTTGAAGAGAGAGGACTTAAATGCCTTTCTCACGCCAAAGCTCATATCTTGTCCTCTTTTCATGCTGCTTCTGATGGTGCTGACTTATGCAATGTTTAATACTTGATGACAGGAGCTTAGATTTTTTTTTAAATATGTGCAGAAAATTAAGGACTAAGAAAAGTATGACCACATCCACTTCTAGGTCAAGGCAAACACATACTTAGTGTATATGAAATTTCTTCCAGATTGTATTTGTCCTGAATGTGTTATAAAGGACACATCTGTACAGATAAGTCATATAGATACAGTGTGTTATTTGGTAGTAATACACTGCCAAATGCATACAATACCATTGTGTTTAAAAGTGTACTGTTCTGGAATCAGTATTTGATCTCAAATAGGATAATAGTTGCTTAGCAATGTTATGCAACTTTGGAATCCTGACAAAGTATCATATTAAGAAAATGCAAAGGCTGCTTTATTTTTGTGTGGTATTGTGTTAGGTACTATCTAAATACTAGTTTACTAATTTAATGATTCACTTAATACCTCTGTTTCGCTTAATATCTCCAGTAACTCAGGCTCTTTATTTCAAACCAAAGGTCATTTACAGAAATTAAATTCAGAGCAAAATGTTCAAGTGTCTAGGAGCAATACAGAGGATTATAGACATTTTTAGGATGTACTCACTATAAATATTTACCCTCAATCTTAAAAGACAATGCTTGCGGTGGTTTTTATTTACTTACGTAATTTGTGCTTTTAGAAAATAATAAGTATTGTTTAAATTTTGAAAACATCATGGTTGGAAACTAACCAAATTGAATCCAAATTTTTTTGTACAGATTTCAAAACCTGTCCCATTCTGCCCCAATTCATCATCTGTGTGGTCTTCTCTTACTTCTGATTTACTCGGTAAACTTGACAAAACAGATGACTTGCAGTTCGGTAATTTATGCTTTGTCTTTTACCTGCTCTTTACCTTTCTTTGTAACAACCCTTAACCCAGAATAATATTCTTCCAATCATTGTTCAGTGAAATTTTGCCTGTTCTTTATACTCCAGCACAAGTATCATTCTCTTCTTATAGGTCTTCCAGATCTTCCAAGCTGGGTTATCTCCTTTATTTTTTTACCTCTCTTTTTAAAAAATCAAATTTTTCGATTTACATTTTATTATTTTATGTTTTTGCATCATCTCTTTCCTCCTTTTTTCTGTCTCATTGTTGTCTTTTTGCTACTCCTTTTCCTCCTCTTCCTTCTTTAGTGCAAGAACTGTGTCATACATATCTCACATACCTCCCGTGATCACAGATTGTATTGTTTGTATCCAACAATGATCTCTTGGAACACATTGATGAATAAACACATATGTGGGTTGATTGAATTTAATATTTCTTGAAAATATTAAATGAGGTGACTGAGAATTTGTCCTCTATGAATCTCCAAGGGGATCTAGCACTATTTAAGAAAGTATTTACTGCTAAGAAGCATTCAGCACCTTACTGCTACCAAATAGGCTCCATAATTAAGTACTTTTCAATAGTTATTTAATATAAGGTTCTTTGACTCCATAAACATTGAAAGAAAGGAAAGATCCTTGAAACTTATTGTAGTGCTTTGGTTTTCAGAGCCAAAATGTTGAGAAAGTGTTTAATTGTTTTTAAAGTATGAACAATAGTAGGACCCAAAATAAAGTGCTTTACAATCCGTAGTACACTCACATGCACTCTCAGTTGAGAAGTAACGTTTTTAGCAAACAACAAGAAAACTTTTTTTAAAAGTATATTTTAGGTTTTAGACATTGTAAATTACATTTAACATTTGAAAAACAGTATCTAGTTTACTCAGTTTAGACTCCTTTAAAACTTGTTTGCTTTTACCTAGTGGTCATTACACCAAAGATTTTAACATTTTATAGCATGATGATGCCAGGAAGTTGTGTTATAGTCATCTAATTTTTCATCTTGCTGCCCTACTTCTTTTCCCTAAGAATTAATATCACAGAACATCATTCACATCAGAAGGAGTCTTCCATGTTGAACCATTTCGGGAAGACATTTCTTTGGAGAATAGATGGCATCCATCATTTGATAGGGCATGGACTATGGAGCATTGATGTATATGTGCTTATGATTATGCAATATTAGTAAATCATGGAAATATTGCCATCTTAAATTTGAATACTGATCATTAAATCTCATCTAAGCATCTATGCATAGTTAAATACTCTAGATGAAATTTTTTTCAGCCTTATTAAATGAATATTTCTTAGAAATATTTGACACTTTTGGTTAATATGGATGACTCTTATTTATGGATGTAGTGAGCTTTGTGCACATAAATCATGTTTAACTAGATGTTCTGTTATGATAACAGATATTTGCTTTACTCGTTAAGTTAGTGACAAATGTTGAAATAACTGTTAAACTTTTTTGAAATTTACATCACTTTTCATGAGTTACCACATACCAGTTTTATATAGATAAAAAGTTAATATTTGGTTTGTTAATGAATGTAGTTTGAAATCATTTAAATTTCAAAATCCATCAAATAACCTGGTAGAATAGAGGTAACATTCAAGCAATATTTATAAATACTTCTAAAGTTGGAGGTTTTGTTTGTTGCTTTCTTGTGGTTTTTTTTTTTTTTTTTTGAGGAAATGACTACAGTTTCCCTATTTTGAATGAGGGAAAAAATGCTAAATGGGAAAATGTG
The DNA here is from genome assembly GCF_009834535.1 of Camelus ferus. Lineage (NCBI taxonomy): Eukaryota > Metazoa > Chordata > Mammalia > Artiodactyla > Camelidae > Camelus > Camelus ferus. Next base: position 58,909,128 of record NC_045697.1, on the reverse strand, counting down.
AAATTATAGTTAACAATGGGGTTATAAGACTATATACCAATTAATTATTTAAATAGTTCCACAAGGCATTTTATACATTTGACATGTGCCAAACATGTTTAAAAAAGCCCATTGAACTCTAAAAAGACTAATATGGCAAAAATATGTAAATATGCAAATTAAAATGTGGGTTAATAAAATTTTGTATGGTTGATAAAGAAGAAAATTTGGAGTTAGCAAAATTGCTAATAAGCGAACATTTAATAGGTAGCAAGATGTAAAAATATTATTGAAAAGTTATTATAGTATCTTGTCTAGGTTATTATGAGGGGGAAGGTATAATGATAACATGCAATTTACTTTGGGAAAAGATTGAGAGTAAGTTATCTAATAGACATGTGATTAAGAGCAGCTAAAATAGAAGTAACAATTCCAGGACGACTTGTAACTCAGATTCTAATACTAATCTTTAGAGTGTAGAAAGAAACCAAATATAAAAATGGAAGCTTTCAAATATGATTTGAGAAAGGTATATGAAAAAATTAAATGGGAAAAATGAATTAGACACCAGAATTTAAGGGAAGAGTTTCCACAAAGTAAAAAAATCAATGTTTTAAATTTAGAAGAAATTTTGTTTCAGCAATAAAAAAATTTAAATATGTTCTCAGAATTATTGTGCTAAATATGAATGGAATTTAGTCTAAATGTAACGTAAAGAATATTCCATGTGGTTTATGATCAAAGACTTTATTTACATAAAACATTTATAGATTATCTTTCCATGTTGTGATTTTTTTAACATTTAATGGAACTTGAGTCAAATTACACAGTTTCATAATTATAATCTTAAATATTAATAATATAAATTAGGATGCTTTAATCAACCTCACTTTTAAATTTTGAATATTGTGAAAAGTAGTGAAGTTAAGTTAGATAGTTTTGTTGGAGGACATATAAACTCCAAGTACCAAATCAAGGTCTACACTAGAAATACACTCCTTTCAAGTTTTAGACGGGGTAACATGCAAAAATGTTTCCCATATTGTGATAATCTTTGATAAAATTTAGAAACACCATCCTTCAATAATAATTTCTATATCATTTAATATGCTGATTTATTAATGGAAACTAGTAGCTTAAATAATAAAACATATTTTAAAGAAGAGAAGCATACAGGAAAATCCTTTTTTATAGAACATCACATTATTTTAGTATCCATCTTTCAGCCATTAGAATTCTCAAGGATAGTATGCATAGAATTCTCTAGGAGAGTGTTCATTTCTCTCAAGGAGAGTATGTTATTAGTTTCCTGAACTTGTAAGTGAGACGGATGGGAGTCAGGCAAATGGTCTATTTGTCATTATTGAGAGAATTAAGGAAACAAAGGAATTGGTGAATGAGAGACATGCATTAACAGGCATGTCCAATCGCATGACATCTCTGCATCAGACAATAATTTACGTTATCACTAATCCTCACAATCTACCTACAAGGGGAATATTATTCTCTCTTTTATAGTTGAAGAAACTGAGATTCAGAGAAGTTTGCAAACTTGAACAGCACCAGAATATTCAGTCTGCATGCTTTTAAATCTCTTGCTGTTACACACAAAAGAAAGTCTGGCAGTTTTTTACTGTGTGTTTCTAGAACATCTCATGGAACACATAACACATTTTGCACAGCACTATAATTATTGGTGACTATACCTTCTAGCGTCCATGTTTTACTGCACATTGTTTTAAAATGGTGATCCTATTTTAGACGTACAGCCACGCTTCCTCACTTGACCATAGTGTTAGTTCAGGGCTCGTACGTGGAGAAGGCTAAAGAAATTTTATTGGAAATGGAAACATGTTGAAATTGACTTGTTAAATGCTTTGTATCATTGGTATATCTTTTTATGAGTAATTATCTTGTCATATGTGACTTAATGAGTCCCTAATGTCTTTTCTTGTTTTTTTTTTCTTTATGTTTTGAAGAGCTATGTTTCAGAAATGAGTGAAAACTCCCTTTTGTATGAGAACCGATTGGTTTGGTGAAGTTAATGACAATACATAAATTGGAGAAAAATCATCCCAGAAACTTTTCTTTCTTTTTTTATGTTAACATTTAGAGAGTGGTGGTTTATCTTTCTGTAGGTTATGAACAATTTCATCTTACAAATTATTTATTAAAATGTATGTATTTTAATTATTGCAATTTTATTAAATATACCCCCGAGTTAGCACATTATTTTGGGGCTGTATAGGGTGAGAATTCGGGATAGGGATGAGGCTAGAGTGTGAGGACATGTTACCCTCCTCATATAATAGCTTCTGTTCATCTGAATTCCTTTCCCCACCTCTGTTTCCAGTCATCATGAGAACAAACTTTTATGCCCAAATCAAATACAGAATAATCTTAGTACTGTGGTTTTATGCCCTGCTGTGCTATCTTAAAATAAGCCATTGTTATAAATAATAGATAAGCATTTTCTTATTCTTTCTTTAAAGTAACTTTCTCCCATTGCTTCATCAAGGTGAAAATATACTATATCATATGAGATAAACCGTTCTGGTTTTCTCTAAAGCCAGACTGAAGTTAACAATAGCAATACTCCTGTTTCACAGTGGAGATAATCTTTTGGCTCCTCCAAAGGTACAATGCTATAATTAGGCTGTTTTCCTTTTTGAACATGTATTTCTTTCGTTTCTCTTTGTCCCTCCACTCCTACCTCATATATCTGTGCTGTCCTCCTATTCTTTACTCTTCACGATCAAGTAACATATTTAAGCAAGGCCTAAGTCTTCCTTGGAAACTTACTACCTTGTCCCCTTCCTTTGCACAATTAATACCCCTAGTTACTCTCTTACATTTTCTTGTTTGCTTCTACCATAGAGAAAGGAAAGAGCACTGATGTTGGAGTCAGACATTTGGTTTGAAATTCTTGCTGAGTATCATGTCTGATTTTCTTCTTCAGTAAACAGGAGACAATATTATCTGCCTTATAGATGTGTATGGAGAATTAAATCACATAATCGTATAATATCATCTAGAACATTGCTTGGCATATGATACGAAGTGAAAAAATGTTAATTCTTCTCTTTATATGGAGACTTCATTTACTGTGTTCTGTTTTTCCCATTACAGTGGGAGTTGTGAAAAAAAATTGTTCTAGTAATTTGCATTCTCAATAATACCCACCATGGTAGATATTTAGTATATATTTTTGAAATGATGAATAAATAACTCACCTAGATGCCTGCCCTCAATTTTTTTCAGTTGCAAAATAGTTCTGTATATATTTATCTGACATACATATGTGTCTGTGTTTGTGCATATGTTAGTGTGTATACACATTTCTTTTGATGCTGTAGTTACAGAGGAAAAAAAGGACAGTAACTGAGTGTTGAGGGATGGGGCAGTTCTTTACTTGTTGATGCATCAGTCATTTTAAGTATCTATCTTTAAGTATCTATTAATTGTTACATGCATGTTAAAGAATGCACTTTTAAATTAGCATCTGCTTTCAAATTTATTTTCAGAAAGAGTTTTACATATATAGCATTTGTGGCAATTAAGAATATGTTCTAAATGTTTTCTAGTAAGTCAGTGTGAATAAAGAAAATGAAAGGAAAATGCTGCTTATGAATCATTTTCACAGAATTTGTTTTATCTCAATCAGTTTTTTCTTGTCAATTCTTTCTCTATTTGTTAAGTGTTATGAAAGTGTCCATTATGAGCTTTTTTTTTATAATATCTGTGAGATTAGGAAGAAAATTATTTGATTTGTTGTTTCCAAATTTAGTATTCTCTGAGCCGGTCTATACAATAGTGACTCAGTAAGTATTTTGGGATTGAATTATCTAGCTTCTTACACATCCATGTTAAAGAATATGAGTAGGATAAAAGTAAAAACTGATGAGATACATAATAATTGTTAAAGACATATAGCACTTATCACATAGTAGACACTATTGTGGGCAGTGCATATTTTTACATATTTTATATAATTAAAATGACAAATTTTAGTTCATTTACTGTCCATATAATCATATGAATTAAGTAATATTACTCTCTCACCACTAACAGATAGGAAACCAAGGACTGAGGGTTTAAATGATTTGCCCAAGGTCATAGTACTAGTGCAGCTAATAACTGAAATTAGGTGGTCTTGCTTCAGAATGTGTGCTCTTAATTACCATGCTGTGAATAACAATGCCAGAAATTCAGATAAATCTGTGTAATTTTGTCTTATAATGAAGACAAGCAGTTAAATATTTTGGAATGTGTTTCTTTAGAACGTGGCTTATTAATATAATCCACAGTAAACTCTGTTCTGAATATCCCCTTCCAGAACAATTTTAAATTTGTGCCAAAATATGAAATTATTTTAAATATATGTAAGCCACCAGAAGAGAAAGGAGAGAGAAAGAGAAGAAAGGAAAGAAAAGGAAGGAAGTCCCAGTGTATAGTTGGTTGATCAGTTTTAAAGATACTGTGAAAGACAACATCTTCAAAAGTTGGGTCAGGTTCCTTCACTATTTTCACTTCGTAGGACAAGTCTGTACAGATTGTTTTGCAAGCGGCTCTATCAGTTTGGTTCAGTAAAACTGCTTTAATGCTGAAGGTTTTTAATGTGTTCCATATATATTCAACACTTTTAAGCAAGACTCCTCGTTTTAAGTTGTAGGATCCTGGATAATAGGTTGTGTGTTTTATTCTATATTCTATCCTATGTTCCTAGCCTGGTGCTTTGTATTGCAGTGGGCACTCAATAAACTTACGTTGAATGCATTGATTATGGTTGAGCATAATTAATCAACATAAATCTATGATATTCACAAGTGTAATTACAAAGATATTTAGAAAAGTAATATAATTAATATGTAGAATATTTTCTGAGTGATTATCAGGACCTGGAATGAAAGTAAGACTCATTTATTTAACTTTTTTTGTTTAAACACAGAGTAATGATACTGAATGATTTTTTTTTTTTACCTTCCTAATATTAGTAACAATTATATTTGGGAAAATGTTTACAGAATAAGTACCAGATCTATTTAAACATATTAATAAATTATAGAAATTAATTATTATTATATAAAATAATATTGGATAGTCATATTAATTAGTCCAGTATGACTGGATTATTCATTTCAGTCAGTGTGGGGACTGGGGAATAAGCACTGTAGTAATTCATGCATAAATAAATGTCCTTTAGGTTACTTACTCATTTTTGTATTTAATGCGTGTATTCGTTAAAATGAAGAAGAGAGGAGGTATAAAGATGCTCTAGTCAGGAAAGAAACTTTCAAGGTAATAAGAAAACTGCTGTAATTGATAACCCTTTTTTTTTTCTTGTTTATAGGATTCAGATTTGGGATATTGGTGTTTCTGTTTCTGAGGAATATTTCTTTTTGAGTTTTTTTTTTTAATCATCAGTCTTGGAACATAGAAGAAGAATCAGAAAGACATTTATTTCATTTCAAGTCTGGCACACTCTTGAGGCACTCATGCCCAAGTACACAACCATGTGGCCATCACAGCTACTAGTCTGCATGATGCTCTTAGCACCAACTGTTCACGGTAAGAACTTTAATTTGATTTTTGTGTGGTGCTTAATGTTGTCCCAGTTTTTCACACTAGACCCTTTCTTCTAAATCTTTGCTCTATGATTTTGCAGCTTTTGCCTACCATATATTAATAGCAGTAAGTTATATACCTTAAGCTGCAATAAATACGACTTTGATTTCTTAAAGTACCATTTGAAATGTATGTACAATGAAAGGCTTTTTAAAATAAATTTTACATGTTTTATTCTTTGTTTTACCACTTTTAAGGATCTAAATTAATCTAAATTATTAACCTTATCATTTATTATGAATTTTTTCTTTTACATATTTTTGTAGTTAAAAATCACTTTTAAGATAGTATGTGTGCACATTTGAAAGAAAACAGCCCAAAAATCTACATCAAATCAAGTAATCAAGAAATAACTCCTTTGGAAAATTTTATAGAATATATAATTATTCAATAAATAAGCAAGACAAATTATGTGCCACTTAGTATGGTACTCACTGAATCTCTCTAAAAGTTGGCAAATTAAAGTCTATATGTATGTTTCTTTTTCCCAATTAAAAATTTTCTACTAATTATTATTGGTTTTATACTAAGATGAAAATGGCATATTATAATCACTATCTCATATGTCAATGGTAATTAGAGCAAAGAAAAAGGGGCACAGGTGTATTTGCCACTGCTTAGGAGGTCTCAGAATATTATAGTGTATCAAGCAGCTGAAATGAATTTTTAGCCCTGTTAGCTCACTTTTGGTTTTTAATTGACTACAGAAATCTATTGTTGTTTTTCAGTGATGCGATTCTAAATTTGGCTCATATTCATAATTTCAACATGAATTGCATTCTGCTGTCAGTACAAAAAACTGGATAAAATTACTTGCCGCTTTTGACATTTCCCCTAAAGTTGCCCTGATTTTAACACTGTTTATTTCTAACAAATCACTATAAGATAGTGCTTTAAAAAAATTAGTTACATTACCACCTAGTTTTACCAACAATGTAAATTTGTCAAAATTTCCCTTTAATTCTTATACCAGTGCAGCATTTATACATTCATGTACTTGGGCATGTATAATATTTTGTGGTATGGGACAATACAAGATTTCTGTCACTTTAAACAAGTGCTTTCTAATTATCAGTAGTATCTCAAGATGATTCTAATTAGCTTTTTGATGTTATAGAAATGTCTCCCTCAAGGTTATTTTGAGGATTAAGTAAAAAGCATAAGTAAAGAATCTAGCACAGTGCATGACAGATATTAAGTGCTTGAACATGTTAATTTCATTCATTATACTGTCTACCTCTCCAGTTTATTTCTGTTCCAGTAAGTTTTAACAACCAGGAATTAGCTAATCATGAGAGCTATTTCATTTGATGTTGATATTCAGAAAAAATCTCCATGTATATGTACAATGCATGTTTAAAAAGTCAGTTTAAAATACACTATTAAAGCAAGGTAGGTTAAAAAATGGCAGAATCAGGCATTGTAAGAAAGACTCTTGTCAGAGGTGAAATTTCTGGTCTTCAAAAACTGACACCTGCTATGTATTTCAGTGGGCCCCAAACGTGGCTCAGCCTTAGATCATGGGTCTTGAGATCTGTATTAAACACACACACACACACACACACACACACACACACACACACACACACACACACACTCTCCAAGCAACACTGAGAAGTATTTAAAAACTCCTAAGTGGGCACATACAATATTGACCTGGTATACAAAATATTTTTGGCTAAAAACAAAAGTATTTTTTTCCCATTTTACATGAACTACTTTATATTATCTTGACTTTGAACCATAGGAGACTAAACAATATAGAAGCTTCTACTTATAAACTTTGTTTTTATTACTTTGTTGTAAATATTTTAACACTTTGCACTGGAGAAAATGCAACTCAGTTTTGTCTGCTTTCTATGGAAGGCTTTCTCCACTGCCTTTGTGATACCACTTTGGACTTATAAGTAAAGGGCTTCACATGAACGGCTTTTCGGAACCCAGCTTGCTCATAAACAGGAATATGTGTACCTTTGATCAGTGCTGAAATCTAATAGGATAGACATTTTTGGAGTCCCCACTGGTCCTGGTTGAAAGGAATACCATGTAACTTGAAACTTTACAGGACTGAGTCAAAAGGGATGTCTTAGTTATAGAACTACTCTTGTTTCCAGATCATCCCTTGATAGTATCTCCTTGCCCTACTGTTGTTGAGATGCCCAGCTTCATTGGTCCTCCAATCCACAGAGAATTAACTTTCCTGGGTATGGCCTGAGTTGCTGGCCTTTTCTCCAGAGTAAATAATAATGATGACTACTAATTCTACAGCCATAAACTTTGGGTGTATTGGTACAACTAATTCTCACAATATTCTCCTAGTTTTAATATTATTTATTATGATCATCATCATTAACTTTTTATAGTAAAGTTATTGGGGTACCGAGTGGCAAAGGAACTTGACTAAAGTTACACATGAGACCCAGAGAGGCTTGAAAATGAAGAACCTAGCTTATTGAGCTCTAGTCTTAATGCCGCTGATCAATTCCTATCAAGGCCATTTTTCCCTACAGCAAATCCCACCTCAACTCTCCTGGGCATTGGGGAGCAGGTGAGGCAGAAAGCTAAAGCACCTGCCTCTTCTGTGTTCTGGACACAGACAGACTGGCCTTTGAGTCTGACAGACCTGAGATAAAATTTTAGCTCTGCCCTCTACCAGCTCTGTAACACTGTTACTTGGTAAACTAGTTGACACATATTTATCACCCACTATGAGCCAGAAAACTGTGCTAGCTGCTAAAGATATGGTAGTGAATAAAGAATCCTTAATTCTTTCCTCAAGGAGCTTACAGTAACTTAAAAATGTTTAAGCCTACTTTTCATCTGCACAGATGAACACTTACTCCATGCAGTTATTTTAAGAAATGGATGGAATAATACATGTACAGCTTCTAACATAGAGCTTGGCATTTGGTAAATCTTTATATTTTATTTTATCACCCTTACCTACCCTGAAATAGAACTAACATTCTCAGTTTTAGATAAGGAAAAATGCATAATTATCCTTGTTCTTACCCTGAGAATTGAAATGTTCTACTACTTGAACCTAAGCATTTAGGTTTTGCCAGAAATTTCTTAATACTAGTACCAAAAAAAAAAATTATCAAACTGGTATGTAGAAAGGCTTAGTATATAACATCAGTATATAATAGCATGGTATATAATTGTCAGTGATGAAAATATATAATTGTCAGTGGTAGTAGCACATAACTGGTAGCATATAATTAGTCAGTGATCCGTTTTTTTGCATGATTTCTTAAGGGTCAAATTAGAAACTAAGCTAAAGAATTAATTCTGAGTAACATTTATATTAGTTGAATAATCTCCCACATCATCCTAGAAAGTCTGGCCAGAAAACAAAATTAATTTGTACATCCACACTGTGTATATATATATATACACACACAATTTAAAAATTAGGAAATGTCTCTGGTTCTGTGTTTATCTGTCCATATTTTACGTCTCTGTGTACTTCTGTATTTCTCTTTTTCTGTTTTCCATGACTGTGCCCTCTTCCTGTACAGATATAAAACCCTTATCTATAATACGATGACACCTGGCAGAAGTAAAGAGAAGCAGCTAGAGCAGATGGCTAGTTCTTTGCTGTTAACTAATGTAGTGTTGCATGAAGATAAAAGATTTTTTCTTGTTCTATTGATGTGGTTGGGAACAAGGGAAGAAAAGGGAATTGGAGAACAAAAATCCAGTGATAACATGGGAACCTGGGACTCATCCTGATTGTCAGTAAACCGATACTGTGGTTCAATGTAGGATCTGGACTAGGAGATCTGATCCATGGTGGGGTTGGGGGAGTGGATGTCATCCAAGCCACAAAGGATTCAGAGTTGAAAAGATGATTGAGGTGCTCAGATATTTTAACTACATCTCATCTTAATTAAACTGTACGTATAAACTGTGTCACAATTAAAGATAGAAAACAGGATCATTGGAACTTACTGTGGGTAAAGGGGGACAGTATTTTTTATGGTACTTTTGCAGAAAAATACAGGATTTCAAAAAATTCTCCTATAACTACCACATGTGTACTTTTTCCAGCAAGTCTATTTTTTTTTTGTCAGAGTTGCATGTGTGTTCATACATATTCATGAACTTTATAGGCTAAACTGCCTTTTATTATGTTAAGAAGTTAATTATTATAAATAGTTTTTAACAGGGACAAAACAATGATCAAATGCATATATATTTAGTACCATATGTTTTATGTAATTTGTATTTAATTATTCATCTATTTTTACAGTTATAATACTATTTAATGTGTCATTTTTAACCTTTTATAAGATATGAAGCTTGAGAAAGTACAAAATTACAACATAACATCTTATCACATAATTTTTTATGAAGTCATGTTTTATTAATTGTGAAAAAGACAAATTGACTTCTAAGCTCTACTTAACTTTGTTATTTTTAGAAATTAATCATCCTTTAAATGTTTATAATGTTTGCCAGCCCAGGTAATTTGTAATGCTTTCAGTAATATCACTATTTTTATGGTCAAAGATGTTATACAGAAAATCTTTGTCATTGTCATGATATATGAGGTTACTGCGAACACATCTGATGCCATCTGCATTAGCATTTGGTACTAAAATTCAAAATATGTATTTCAAAAGTTAACTTTGTAGTCTCTAATATCACAATATATACTACAAATATGCCTGCTGGTAGCCTTCCTTTGTACGAATGTGTTTAGAAGTCTTCCCTACTCACTTGATAAATAGGTTGGCAATTGGAAAAGAATTTTCTTTTTTGCCTTTGCACTTGCAAAACATGTTATATGTGACTTTTATTTTAGTGATACACTATGAGTAACAAGTGTATACCCTGAGAGTAAAATAGAGTTTTTTTTTTAATTTTGAGATTTTATATACTGTGACTATTTGAGCTATTTAAGATCATTTCTTATTTTTTTATATTTCTCGACCTTGGGCTGGACCATTACTGTAATAGGATAGCTGTTGTATACTTGATGTTGAGTGAATTTTAATATATTTTGATATGTAAGATACAAATATCTAATTATCTATTTTCCTCTTCTTTGCATTGCTATTTACTTTCATTCTCAATGTCAGAATAGTGCTCTTGCATTTATAATTTCATGTAAATAGCCAGAGTACATTTTTCATGTATTTATTTCCTCCATTCTGATTGGGAAATGATTCCTTAAAGAACAGTCAAAAAAGTGAAATGCAACAGGAAAGAGTCTCGTTGATTTGTTGTGTAAATAAGAGACTAAATATTGTATTATGATCTATTTTAATATGACTGCTTAGAATAAGGCCTTGTTGAAAAATAGGGTTAATTAATTCTCTACTTTTTTTCAGGTTTCTAATTGATAAGTTGAAAATAAACTCTTTAAATTTTATTAATAATTGCATTTTATTTAATTTGAATCTGTATTTCCCCTATATTGCCATCATAGCAGATTGAGGGTTTTTTGTTTGTTTGTTGTTAGAATTAGATTCTTTAAATATAGAAAATTGTCTTTTTATCAGAAAAATTATATATAAAGGATTTGATCAAATAAGCTAGGCTAGCTAAGGGATTTGCAAGAGAAATATGCTGGTTGTTCTTGCAAAAGTAATAGATATAGGTCTTTGTACAGAAATAGGCTCTCATAGTGACATTTGGTAAGTTTTCTGTGTTTATTTCATCTACACATACTAGAGTTTGTAGTGATCTGAATGTCCTGGAATCAAGGTTGTAGGTTACTGATAAAGTACAAGAACATAGTCTCATACATTTCTTCGTCATTAGCAGTGTCACCTACTTTATTGTCAAATATTTCTCCTCATACAAATTTAAGTCAGAAAGCAAAAATCCTATAATTCTATGACCCAGTGGTATAATTAATATTAATGTTTGTTAGATTTTTCTCACAGTTGTGTGTGCACATATTTTTAATTGTAATAACGTTAGAAATAAAATTTATATCTTTCATTTTGATTTAACATTAAAATAAAGACATTTCTAGCCTCTCATCAAAAAAATGATGCTAACATGTTATATGAATGAACCATTATTAGTGTAACCATTTGTTGATGGCTCAGCATTGAAGGTCATTGATACATTACCATTACAAATAGCACTATAAGAGAACATGGCTGTATATAAAATTTAAATGCATCTCTATATCCCTAGAAGAAAATCTCTTGAGATCTGGAAAGTAAAAGAATGATTTATATTTAGATTAATTAATAACTTTCTAAAATGAATCATAATAAATGATCAATACAACCTTGTTTATTATCACTACAATTTGTTTAAAAAAAGGTTCCATGAGTTTTGGCTACTATAATGATGAACAAAACATAAATAATAATAAATATTCAAATATTAAGATATAACTATTGCTTGTAGGGGTATAATGATGTATTCAGAAAATTCAAGAAATAGTAACTTTCTCAGTGTTAATGAGAGCACTGAGTTCAAGTATATGATTCACACGTGCACATATGATTCTAGTCAGCAATGAAATACATGAGTTACTTAGGAAATGTCATAACAGGAAATATATGGAACTTATGAGAAGAAAACTCTGAAACTAAATGGGAGTTATTAAAGAAGACATGCAATATACCATGTTCCTGGATGAAAAGACTAGGAATAGCAGAATTATAAGTTATTTCCAAGTTAATTTATATACACACACACACACACACATATACATATGTATACACAAATATTCACACAATTGCATTCAGAGTACTGATATGAGCTTTTCTATGTAAAAATTCAACAAAATTATTATAAAATATATGTTGAATATTAAGAGAAAATTTAATAAAAATGAAGTAATAATCATAATTTGAACATAAATTATGTATTATAAAAATACAGTAAGTAAGATAAAATATTAAAATTAGGCAGGTTGATCAATTATAAAAATGAAATCCCTGAAGCATCACTGTACTGTATATATTTGTGTGGTAATTTGATAGGAATGACTCTCCTCAGAAAATCAAATGTCTGACAGGAAGTAGCCGAATAGGGAACAAACCAATTATTGTGTGTGTGTGTGTGTATATGTTTCAAATTATATAATATGAAACTTCTGGAGAGAGAGTTCTTTGAGTTACTTCCTTTAATTTCCATTTTTGAACAATGTATTAGATAGAATAAACTTAGGGCCATAGTCACAATAGATACTAAAATTAATAATGACTTCTAGGGAATATTATCTTGTTTACTAAACATTCCAAGGCAAGTAGACAGTTAGACAGTGTGTGTATGGTTGGACAGTGTGTGTATGGGAGGGTTGGTAGGGGAGGCCATTCTCATGCCCTCACATTTATTCCAAGACCCAGTCTAATGGCACAAGGGTTCTAAAATCTTCCAGAGGGTCGTTGCCATTCATCTCCTCAGGAAGGAAGAAAAAGCATTGAGAAGACTCTAATGGGGAGTTTTTATGGCTATAGTAGTGCACATTACTTTTGCTTCCGTTTCCATTAATTAAAACTCAACCTCATTGCCACACCTATAAATGAGTCTGAAAAGTATAGTCCTCTTGTGATTAAGGAAGAAGAAAATATTTATGAAAGAAACCATGTAGTTCAAAAAAAAAAAAAAAAAGGCAGGATCTGATGCACCAATATCTTTTTTAATGTGTAAATGGAGATTAAAAAATACCTTTATTGAGGTTCATTTAACATAAAGCTCATCCATTTAAAGTGTTTAGTTCAGTGGACATTAGTGTATGTATAGTCTTACACCCATCACTGAAATCAATTTTAGAGTGTTATCAGTCCTCTAAAAAGAAACCCTATACCCATTAGAAGTCACACCCAGTTTCCTTTCTCTGAAGTGCCTGGCAGCCACTAATCTATGTCTCTATGGATTTGCCTATTGTGGACATTTTGTATAAATGGAATCATACAATTTTTGATCTTTTGTAACTAGCTTCTATCATTTAACATAATATTTTAAAAATTGATGTATATCATAGTATGTATCAGTAGCTAATTCTTTTTTGTTTTCAAATTATATTCTATTGTATGAATATACTATGTTATATATATCAGTTGATGGAACTTGGGATTATTCCTACTTTTTGGCCATTTTGCATAAAGCTAATATGAATATTCATGTACAAGTTTTTGTGTGGAAATGTTTCACTTTTCTTGGATACATACTTGAAATTACCGAGTCACATGATAGCTATGTTTAGCATTTTAAGGGACTGCTAAGTTATTTTCCAGCATGGTTACATGGTTATACATTCCAAACAGTAATATGAGGGTTCTCACATCCTCACCCACGCTTGTTACTGTCTTTTTTCTTTTAGCCATCCTAGTCAAGATGAAATAGTATCTCATTGTGGTTTTGAGTTGCATTTCTCTAATGCATAATGTTGGCTTTCTTTTCATGTACTCATTTGTATATCTTACTTGAAGGTGTATTATTCAGTCATTTCTCAATTTTTAAGCTTTTTGTTGTTGATTTCTAAGCATTCTTTATAGACATGCCTTTTTTAAAAAGACCACAGGATACCATTGTTAAAATACATTTAGATTTAAGAATCCTTTAGACCGCATTTTCTAAGAGAGGCTTTTTGCTTGGATTTACCCACTTAAACTTCATCTATTTTGAATTCACTTCAAAATTATTTATCATTTGTCTAGCCTCACTTCACTTCCTCTTTTGTTTATTTGATTTTAAAAATAAGTCATTAATTCACGTTTTTATTATGATGGCAAAAACTAGTAATTGGCCGTTTTTGAAACTTTATTCTGGTGTGTGAACCATACAGTGGTGACATAACAAAATAGCAAGGTTATTCATTGGGTTCTTCTAGTTAGTTTCTAACTACTCCTCCTTAAGAAAATGATAAAGGACTTTAAGCTTTATCATGGTGGCCAGAAATAGAAATGTCTCTATTTTTGCTGTAGTTTGTATTCTTGGACTTCCAGTGTCTGGAAATCCCTTTTTGACATTTTTGTATCTTTGCTCAAATTTTAAGTATTGAGCTATTTATTTCCATAGACTTTCTCTGTTATGTCCTACAAACAACTCAGTGCCTCTTTTGAGTCATCTCAAGAAATTTATGCAATTTACGTCTCTATCAAATTTATATATTTTATATTAGTGTCCTCTGTACTCACTCATATCACATTTTTACACAAACAAACAGAAAAAGATAAGAATCGAAAGAGAACCTGAGGTTTTATATGGGAAGGATCCTAGTAAATTTGTACTTCAGCCCATTGGACTCATCTGAAGTATTACTATTTCAGAAGAAAAGATTAAGAGAAAACTAAATAAAGATAATGAGTGATTTTGTAAATATTAATATTGAACAGCTCCTGCAGTTTTAAAGAACCCTGAATAAAGGAGGATGTCACATATTTAGAAAGAAATACTGTACACGAAGCCCAGAAACTGAAGTTTACAACATTGTCTAATCTAAACTGATTTAGAATCCTAATTTGCATGGTTCTGTTGAACAAAGTAGAAAGATTTCAAGCGTTAGAGTCTAATTCCAATTCTGTTACTTCTAAGAAACATGACCTTAACCAATTTGAATCACAGTTTCCTTATTTGTTAAAGGAGTAATTAGGCCTACTTTGTTATAGCATGAGGATTAAGTAAAACAATGTATAGAAAGGCCCGAACACAAAGCCTCACACGTTTAATCTTGGGAAAATGTGGTCATTAAAACATACCTTCAGGAATTAGAACCAAAACCCAAATGACCTGGATAGCAAGCAAAATTTAAAATACATCACCATCTTGGGGTCACTTATTTTCCATAGTGTTTTTCAAAGACTGCATTGTATAGTCTTAATCCCCAAATGTGACAGTTTCTCTAATTATGAGCCTACACATTTGTACACACATTCCATCATTATATTCAGGACTCACCCACTGGACTGTAACTAAGTCTTTAATGAGTTACTAATGAACATCTTAGGCTTAGATCAGCAAAAAAAAAAAAAAAAAAAAAGAAAGTTAGAGTGTTGAAAAGCTATTCACAGTTAAGCCTGTTGCTTTTAATTAGACTATAAGCCTAATAAAATTTCCTGTCTTCACTATTCTTCCCAGGTTTGACAAAACAATAATGAGTGACAGATGTATCCTCACTTTGATATTATCAGTTTAATGTGAAGTTAAAAGGGATAAATACATTGAGCTAAATTAGAGAAACTATTGTTTGGTTAAATACTAAGATATAATATGCAAAATCAAAATAGTGTGTTTTACAGTGATTCATTTTTTTTTCTTGGACTCAGATGACTTCAAAACAGATTTTGTTGTTGCATTAGAAAATAACAGATGACATGAAGAAAAAAAAAAGATCCAGATATGACTTAGATCATGTAGATTAAAAAAAAAAAAAAACAAACCTCTATGTTTATAAAAGAACAGTCAGCTTTCACACATTGCTGCTTCTCTCCAAGCTGTTAGAGATACCACGAAAGTAGTCATCATAGACACTACCTGAATTAGATCAAGACTATTCGTTTCTGTGCCTCTTGTTAAAAATCAACAATGGTGGTGACTATTTAGCAATGATCCTTTTTTTTATTATTATTATTCCTTTTGATAGTGAGGTTGGTGAAACCATGCAAGCCTTAAGGGCACATGATTTAATAATGAAGACAGATAATACATAAAATTCAAAGCAACAGGCTGGTATGATGCTCTCCCTCCAGGGAACACAACAGTTTTGCTTAAAAGGAAGCCTTTTATATTGGTCACAATGGCTCAGGACAGTTGGAAGAGCTGTGATAGCCCAGATGTTTAATGGGCTACAGGCTGTTGCTAGGAGGCAAACTTGATGTCGTGCCTCTGCACACAGATTAAAAACCACTATGTTGATTTTTAAAAGTAGATGTCTGATAATAATCACGCTCGATGTATATACTGTCGATATATGTAATCAATCAGTTTGATACGTGAGCCCGTCAACATCTCTGCTTCCTTGTGAGCCAGCATTTAGGCATTCATTTTGTATGTGTTGAGGAGGGGATGAAGAGGTAAAAATCTCTTACTACCAGAAAAAAAATACATAAAAGTTTCCATTCCTCTCAACTATCTTCAGAAATGCTGGTTATGATTAACTTAGTATGGGGAGAAAGAACTCACTCACAAGACAGATCTCTGTCAAAATATGTATGGTTTTTGCCACTCCCACACACACATTAAATATAATTGACAGTGTCATTAGGGAAAAGTGCCCTATTACTATAGTTATAAAGGTTTTTAAAGAAATTATTTACTTACAGCATTCTGAAAGCACATTTTCTAGATCATTAAAATTTTAATATCCTTTAAGAGGGGATTAGAGGAAGGGAAATTAAAAGTCAGTATTCTCCAAAGAACAAATTCCAGGGTTTTAGTTTTGTTATCATTAATTTAAATCTATTTGAATTATATTTACAAAGAGGCAGGTGTTTTTAGTTGGAAAAGCTGTTAGTTATCACTTTTCTGATGAATGATATATACTATGCCTTTTATTTAAATTTAATGAAAATAATATCTTTTTGTTGGAAACTGATTTTTTTTCATAAATTTATGTCACTAGCAGAAATTTTACTCTCTGCTTACTCATTTTAACAAATATTTGAGGTGTTTATATCACAATATTACAATCTAGACAACCATTACAATGAATCAGCCACACTCTTATTCTATTTTTTGGACATGGAAGATGCCACACTTGGAAGCTAATTAAAAATAATCTTTTAATGTTGTTTCTTTTATTATTGAACATTAGGAGTTAAATTTCCCTTTAGCTTTATTCATAACAAGTGTTTGGTTCTTCCACTATTCTCAGAATGTCTTTTACAGCTTTTATAACTTGACTGTTCAGTTTTCTGGTGAAAGTTTAGCATAATGTTTTATTTTACTGTAACAAGTTGTGTTGTAGAGAAGAACAAGGAACCCAGTTTGAAGGTAAAATTGCTTATCTTCATAGGGCATACCTACTCTGCATAGAGCAGTTCAGTCTAGAAAGTCTATTGGGTTAAATTGAATAGTATCCATATATGCATGAAGTTGCTTCATCATACACAGGTGGACAACACATCACTATTGAGCCATTTTCTTACAAAACCCAGAGGTGAAACAGACTTTTCTCTGTGTTTGAACATCCATGGTGTAATTTCTGCCTGGTGGCGTCCTTAGTCAGGTGCTTGAATGGGAACTTTTATGATGATTGTTAGTGATGACTACCCAGCCTATAACGGAATTATGCAGCTGTCACATGCACTTTGGGGAGAAATCAGGAAAGAAGTAATTTATTTATATGAAGTAATTTATTTATATTTAGTAATATTAATATTAAGTAATTTATTTATATTTAAAATGAAGGTGCTGGGAGAAAGGTAGAGACTTTCAGGTATGTGTAAGGAAGCAGGATTGGAAAATGAGCCTTTACTTATAAGAAAAGAAATGAAAGTGGTCGTCTCTGTCCTCTCCACCTCTTTTCCCTTTTGTTCTCTCCCTCTGCTTCCCCCCTAAGATGGATGGATGGATGGATGATAGATAGATAGATAGATAGATAGATAGATAGATAGATAGATAGAGATGTTGATATACATATAGCCAGATGGATCTGTATATGTCACTCAGATTGGATTAGACATTTTGTATTAATCAACCATTTGTTGTTATAAGTTTTTCCATATAGTTTCTAGCATTTATGTAGCACTTCACAGCTGAACACTTTTGCGCACAATCGCTCAGTATGTACTCATGACAATCCCATGAATCACAGGTAGTAGTCTCAGTAATTTTAAGATAAAAAGAATAAACTTGGAACCATCAATCTAATGATGCAGTGACATTTCAAATAGATTAGAAGAGAAGCTCAAATCAAAATATCCTTAACCAGCTCAAGGAGGCTTCTTTGAAAGGCATTTTAATCATCTACTGAACATTGGCCTTATTTTATAGACCAGTTATTTAAATTAGAAATAAACCAAGGAAAACAGCATCAAGAAGAATGAGCTAGAAACAAAAGAAGAAAACAAAAGAAGTAACACTGATAAAATTTATTTAAGGACGAAGGCAATATTGTGTTTGCTTAAATCTTGGAAATAAAAAAGAAACCAAGACTTTAAGTATTTAGAAGATTTAATTTAAAAGTAGATTTAAAATTTTAGATTTAAGTACAGAATAGAGGGGAAGTAGTGTGAAACTTGTTGCTGATTATATACATTGTGAGCAGTTTAGAAAAAAATATGGGAATAATGATACTGAGAGTATCATTTGGAAGCCTGAGCTGTAAGGGAAAGAATTTCCTATTAAGAAGGATAATTTGAACAAAGGATTAGGCAGTTATGTATAGAGAACAAGTTTTGTATTCAAGAGATAATAGTGAAAGGCAGAATTTAATATGTAGGTTAGGGTCATAGCTGTAATTACACTACATTTAAAACTCTGTAAGGCTCATAATTAGCTAATTATTTTAAAAGCTATGGTAAAATATTACCCCAGTACACGAAAACAAATGATTTGTGAATATGAAAGTTAAACCACTTGTAACTCTGGCAGATGATGCTCCGATGATGTCTTGTTGTAAGCATTTCTCTCTCCTTACAAATATTTTAGTACTGCATCCCATTGTGGGGTCTAGATTCCAGGCTCATGATTATGATCAATAGATGTTTGGAGGAAGAAGCTGAGTAACTGACTGAATTATATAGCTGCTCATCTAAGGTGAACAAGAAATTAGTAGCAGTGGAAATTGTTTGAAAAAAATGCTTACTTAGTATCTTTTAAATTATTTATAAATCAGTTTTGATCTTTGAAAGCACATATCATTGAAATCTGATATATTTGATATTTATTTCAATTATAAGCTCCACAGGTAAGATGAAAACTCCAGTCCTACCATCACAAATACTTTACCTCTAAGGAATAATGTTCCTATTCTTCCTTTTCTTACATCTTGCCTCATATTTACCCACAACCAATATTCAGAAACTTGGATGCTCTGATGGCCTTTGATGTTTGTAGTCCACACATAAACGTAGGGGAAATATTTTGACTGTTTTAGTAGGTTGTGAAATATTAATTTTTATATTTCATGCTTGCCCACTAGGAAAGCAGAATCAAAGTGTTTAAATAGTAAAAACATCTGAATATGAAGTAAGTATATGGACAACTTAAGTATGGCAACAACTCACATTGCTTATGATGAATATTTAATATCATTTATGATTAAAGCAGTTCAGAATTTTAAAAAATAGTGAGTCCCTCTTTTTTTTTAAACGCAATTTTTAAAGAAGTTAAGAATGAAGTGTTTCTTCCTTTGAAGAAGGTCTGAAAGAAAGAAGAACAAGATGTATTAGCCTTATCATTGTTTCCTGCCCTAGAACTGAGATTCTTTCAGACATCTTAAAATTATATACAAAAAGTTTGAAAATGTGGTCTCAAAAGGAGATGGGTGTGGAGTATAAGGGGGCTGTCTTCCACCTACAGTTCATGTCACAACATTGTGGAGTACTTTTCATAGTTAATTTGAAAGAAACCTTTCCCTTTATGAATCTGGAGAAGAAAAGAGACATTTTTGATGTGAAGCCTTCAAATATCTGTGAAGCCCAGTGTTTTCTAGGAGTAGCTTATTGTGTTTTGCAAATAGCCCATTTTTTATAGAATTTAGACAAGTGAGAGGAGAATGCAAGAGTATAGATATTACACTTTTCTCAACATGGAGAAGAACTTGTTGCTTCAAATGGAATTGGGTGCCCTAAGAGCAGAGTGAGTTTGTGATCACTGTCTCTTCGTGTGAAATTGGGAGATTTTTAGCAGGAAAGCTCGAAGGGTTATTATCTATCGTGTGAGTTGAATGATTCTTTCCAGACTTGGGATTCCATGCTTCTAATGGAATACTAGAATTATAACTGTAATGTTTATCTTGAAGTTTATTTTTTAAATAGCTTCAGGAAGACAAATTAGATTTATATTTATAACTCAAATAAATATTCCCCCAGAAGTTACACAATACATTTAGTATAACATATACAATAATTTTAAAAACAAAAATGAAGATTTAGGCTCTGTTCTCACAGCCCTTCTCCACATGGGTAGTGTAACAGCTCCTCCACTTTCCCTTCCACTGATCGGTGACTCTGGATTCCATTTATCAAGATGTCAATTTGAAGGAGAGTCTGATCTATAGACACATAAGGTACTCCAGCTTCATGGAACACCTTGGAGTCTAATATCCTTCAATTTAAGAGTCAAAGTCTATGTAACTTCCTGGTATTTTTGTATTTCTCTGTCTCACTACATAAAATTATTTTATTCTCTGATCCAAACCCACTCTTTCTAGGTCACTAGACCTTGCTTTCTAGTTGTAATTTGAACATTAATTTTTTTTTTGTTTAAGCTGTGATTCTTTCATTTAATACAGACAGTATTATATTTTTCAGCTGATGGTGATTCCACTCGATATGCATTTTAAATCAGTTGTCACTCTCTGCCTAATCTAGAAATTGACCTTTCCCGAAATTGATCTCTTTCAGTAGAAATCATTATCCCTGTGCTTTCCCCCTATCCTGTCCTATTCTTTTTTTTCCCAGGAGCTGTATTCAGTATCCTAAATAGATGGTTGATTGTCCCCAAACTAAACTCCTTACCCTGCTTTACAAAGCTCAGGATCTGGCTGTTGCTTACTCCTCTGATCTCATTCCAGATCATTCATCTCCCAGCCCACTGTCCACAGCTTCATTGGCCATTGTGCTATTTCTTGAACAGACCATGGTAGTTCCAGCCTGAGGTCTTTGCAGCAGACTGAAATGTTCTTTACTCCTGGTTTTTGTATGCCTGGCAACTTCCAATATCATTGAGATCTCATTTTAACTTTTACTGCCATAGATAAGTCTTCCATAAAGTCCTAAACAGAATAGCATTTAATATTACCCTGTTTAAACTTTGTTTACTGCGATTTGTCTGTGTCTCCCCCCACCACCATCCCATTGTCATCTGGATGTGGTTCTACTTTTTATTGGTCTCTTCCCCCCTCTTCTCTCTAACCCCTCTGCTCCCGTCTCCCCAGTACCATTTGTCTCTTGCTCTTTCTTGGGCTCTGTACAGCTCAGCTTGTATACACTGTGTACACACAAACAGCCAAGCAAAAACCCAATGGCAAACACTTTAAAAAAAAAAACTTTCTGTAGATTACATATCTATATGGAGTTTAAAAATGTCTATGAATTTGCATATTTTCTGTCTCCCACACAAGAATGGGTGATTCGTTAATGAATATAGTCTGTTTTGTTCACCAAAATCTCTAGCACCTAGAAAAGGACCTGATACATAATGGGAACTCAAAACATGTTTGTTGAATGAATGAACAAATAAATGCATGCTCCATCACTTCAGATGTCCTTATATGTTAATTTGGCTGAGTATGAGATTCAACATTATCATAACTGAAGCTTGCAAGATAAATAACAGCTTTATAATCTTTTCCTAATTTCCTTCCATAGAGTAGTTATAAAGATAGTAGGGAAAACATACCTGTACATAAGTCATATAAAAATAATAAAAAAAATTAGTCACATTGTCATTTTGGGTAACAAGGAGAGGGATATTTTAGAACTCAAAAGATCAAAAAAGATGCCACTAGTGGCAATTACTTAGAGATTTATTTTCACAAATTTTTTGGTCTTAAACCTTATTTTCTTCTTTGACACCCTTTTCGTTCACAAGAACTATCAAAATAGCATTCAGATTACCTTTTGCCTATATATTTTAGTATACATACATTATACTGAGTTTAAATAAAGATGTTTTTTCAGGGTGATGCCTTAAAGTTACATTCTAAATCTTTTCATCATAGATGGATTGTTTGACAAATTTCTTAATATCAGTTTGTTTCCTATAAGAGCTATATCATTTGTTGTGATTTGGAAGAGAACATGTTTTTCATTCTTAATTTGTGGAAATTTTATATATCAAGAGATTGTAGTGCTACTGTATAAACTTCCAGTATTAGAAAGACGATCATAAAATCCTCTTGCATGTTCACGTTTCTTATTTTCTCTCCTGCCTATGGAATGGTACCTATGCAGCATTATTATGCATGTTGTAGGATGTTAAATATAATTGTGTAAAGCAAAGTCTTTTCCCTTGTAAAGTCTGTTCCCTTCTGTTAGCAGGAACATTTTCAGTATCATTTCTATTTATTACACTAGTTGCAATTAGTGTAGAGAAATGTGTATCTATGTACCAATTCATCAGAAAAAAAAATCCTGTACTTAAATAGCTCTGTTTTTCATAGCATATAATGTATAACTGTTTTGTGAATATTAAAAAAGTCATGTGTGTACAATTTTATTTTTTTCATTATTGTCTTGGTCTTCCATATTTATTCATTTATGTACTATGTACCATTTGTCAGTAAAATCACTGTGTATATAAATGGCAAAAATGTATGTATATCTTTTTCACTTTAATGTCCATCACAGACTTAATACAGAATCTATCCTAAAATGTGAAATGACCTGAAACATATAAATAAACATAAAACAATCCATGTAAGTGTAATAATACAAGAACAAACAAAACTAATAAAAAAAAACACCTCTCTGAAACTTTCTTCACCCATTACTTTATCAAGCTTTTTGTGTGTAAATATTTAGTTCAGTAACCAATGTTTTATTGACACGGATATTAGTGCCCATAAATTACAACAGAATACTGTAAATCTATTTAAAATATCAATAATATTTCTATTTTTTCAGGTAGTTTTCTCTGCTTTCAATAACTATGTTTAGTTTCCTAATCGTTGTTAGGAATTAGGATGAGGTTTTTGGCTTACTGAAGACAGTGTTTAACTAGGATGGAGTTACACAGTCAGCATCACAGTAGGGACCAGGAGCTGTGACCTCCTCAGCTCCAGGGTTGTGTGAGTGGGGCCAGGGGTGGCTGGAGTCCCGGGCCTACGGCCTGCATCAGAGAGCAGCCTTGGGAAGAGCCTCTAGCAGGGCTCCAGTGAGGCCGGCCTGAGCTGAGCGGAGTCTGATGGTGCGCCCTGCGGTCCCCGCAGGTGGCAAGCACAGTGAGCGACGTCCAGCCCTCGCTGTTCCACTGCGACACGCGGAGCGCAGCCCAGGAGGCGCTCTACCTCCCAGACATCTCCTTCAGCAGCCAGCTGCGGAGCGCGCCACTGCTCATCGCGGACCAGGGCCCCGTGGAGCTACCAGAGGAGTTCGTGGTCCAGGTGCCCAAGGAGCCCAGATCTCAGCCCAAGGTGCGGCCGGCGGTGGGGGAAGAGGGCTGGGGGTGGCTGGGCAGGGACTCCTGGGAGGCTCAGCCCCAGGCAGTAGCCCAAATTTGTCTTCCTTTGTCTCTAGCCTCTGCGTCCGCTCGCTGTGGCTGATGTTTGCACTTAGTGATATCCTGGCCTGTTTAACAATGCATGCTTGTTCTGCATTAGAGCCTCATCACTATTTCAAAATGTTTGACTTTCAATTTCTGATTGGGTTTGAAATATCTTTGCATTATCATAGGAAGTTTAAAATTACTTTTAGTGACACTGACAACTGTTGTAAAATTTGAATGGTTGTAAAAGACACAGTTTACCATTTCTGATCATCTATCTGCTTGTTTGGAAAAAAAAAATCGCATTAATGGATACTACCAAGATTTTTGAGAAGATTATGATGAAAACATTGGTTAGGAATAGTATATAGTCATTTAAAGCATGAAACCTGATAGAAAAGTGTTAGTTACAGAAGCAACCTAATTTTCTTATGAAGATGTTGAAAAGTGCCTTATTTATATTATTTATAATATTGTCTCTGTAGCTGGCAAGTACAGTGAGTGACATCCAGCCCTTGAAGCTCCAGTGAGGAGCATTATGTCATATTTGCACAAAACTCAGTGATTTTTTTTCCTTAATACTTTAAAAATATGTATGTGTGTGTGTATATATATATATATATATATATGTATATATATATATATATTCATCTTTACTAATATTTAGGCAGTTTCTCACCAAATTCCATATAGACATTTATCCCTCTAATTTCCCATGGGGATTGTGTGTGTGTGTGTGTGTGTGTGTGTATATATATATATACACACACACACACACGTATACATACATATACACACACATATATACTATATAATATATTATTTAGATATTTAATATACAAACTATTTATATTATATATTTATTAAGTATTTATGTATTATTTATATAAATATTGTTTTATAATTTTCTTTGTGTGCCACAACTCGAAAAATGCTGGGAAGCACTTGGCAGGTGGAACCATAAATATCAAGCCTTGTCCCAAAACACAGTCACCTCTCCTACCCCATAATTTCTTCAAGGGGATGTACATATGAGAAATACTGGCAAAGGAACATGAAATGCCACTATATTAGCTGAAGTTACCTTCTAAACCCCATTCCAGAACTCTCTGGTAAAATAAGTTGGAATACTGTTTTAGCTCAGGGACTAAGAGTGATGCATCATAAATCAACTTGAGATTTAAGAGACCTGTGAGTGTAAACCTAACTCTTCAGTTACTGTCACCACATGGAAAGAGTAAGTGTGGGGATGACTGTGGCACTCATAGAGGCGCTGTCCACTCAGGAACACTGTTCAGTCAATGGCCTAGAATGTTTCAATTCAAATAAGCATTTCTTCCTTGGTGGTGGTGACTTGGGGGCAATGGTGGTGGGTAATTGCATTTATTTCTACAGAAGCATGAAAAATTGACTCTTAAGTGTTTGGAAAAATCAGGGGAAGTGTAGAGTAAACATTATTTAAGAACTTGATTTTTTTTTTCTTTTTTCTTTTGTTTTGCATTACCATTTCAAACCTGAAATTCTCTAAATTGGGTGCACTTATGTTTTTACCAAAATAGACTTCAGAAATCACAAAGTTTTCATCAGGATGTTGACTTTTGAATGATATTGTAAAGTAGTAATATGAAATTATTATTTAATTTACACAAATGCATATATGTTCATCACAGTTTCTAGTACTACTGAGGAAATGAAATCCAGAAATAAAGTTTAATTTTTGAGTAGATGCTGTAAATGTTTAAATCAGCAGCTAACATAAACACACACACACACACATACACACACAAACACCTGCTGGCCATTCTGTCTTGTGAGAAAAATTCAGAATAGCAGTAATTAGAATAGTTTTTCAGTATGGTACTTTTACTAAGATGTTGGCTGAATTTATACATCCCCTAACTTTTATAGCTTAATAAGATTTTTCTATATATCTAACCTTTACTTTTTGCCATGTATGTGGCAGGTGATTAAGTTATGTTTTTCTGTCAATTTACACATAGGAAAATTGCATAATATTCTGTTTTGGACAAAAAAGTAAGTGAAGGTACAGTCAACCCTTATGTGATCTCGTGAATGAAGACTGAAGTAAATGTCATTCAGTTTAAAAGGAGCCTGCAGAATCATGTTAATCTGTTATGATGAGGCAATGCTTTTCGAAAGTTGCTGTTGTGCAAAAGTAATTTTATCAGTGAGATACAGAGCAACTGAAGGTCATCTTCGAATGCTCCCTATAGAAAGAATAAAGAAGAAGAAGTAAATATTACAGGGGCATAATCTTTTTTGATACAGGAGATAGTACATACAGCTAGAGTGCTTGGACAGGTATTAAAAATGAAATTAAAATGAGATACCACATTACTTTGAGCTCTTCAGATTGAAAAGACATGGAAGAATTCAAACTAGAAATTATCAGTGAATTCCAGTTCCCTCCCTGCTTCCCTCCTCCACCTTTCTCAAAACAAAAACAAGAGTCTGTTATAAAAACAGTATACTTTGAGACATAGGAAACTCAGAAAAAATAAAAATAATAAAGATTAATATTAATGCAATATTTGATTGAAAAATAAAGTTGATATTACTTTTTTAAAAAGTTAACCTCTATTTGTTCTATAGATAGGCAAACAAGCAAATAGAAACCCAAGAAAAACAGCCTTAACCATATAACAAAAAGCCTTTTATTGGTTTGAAATTAAACTTTGGCCTTTTTTTTCCTCTTTACATTCATTTGACTCCAGATAGCTAATAGCAGTTCTTGAGAGTTAACGAGTGTTTGGATTCACAGGAATTAGGACTTCACAGTAGAGCAGCAAAGCATAAAGAATTAAAAAAACATTGTTCTCAGAAGACATGTTTCTCTTTAGCATATTAAGGCAGAAGGAAGTCTGAGGGCAGATTGCACAGCTAATGACTAGATATCAAGACTTTTCCTTGAAGCTAGAGGAATGTTAATGTGTTTTTAATCAGCATTTTCCTTGCTTTAATTGTGATTTTCAGGCAGATGCGTAAAAAGTTCATTGAGATGATCTACAAATAACCCTCCTGCAAGCCACATGTACCATGTGCAGAGTTCATACAGCTAAAGCATTTCAGTCCTGACCAGTCATAAAGACTCTACCTGGTGCTCATTTTTAAACTTTCCTTTTGCCAGAGCCAACATGCTTTTAGTGGGGCTTGTGTATTCTCTTAATCCTCTTAGTGAATCACAGCCAACCTGCCATCACTTTTTTTTCCCATTTTCTCCCATTCTTCGGTTTTTATGTTTATAGATGAGAATGCTTTTATGATAATTAAAGCAAGGAGAAAACTCCATTTAATTTTTTATTGCTTTAAACAAAAATCAGCCTTTAAAATTAGTCTGAATTATTAAAAATGGATGGCTCCTTCATTCATTCTTGCCCTCACGTATTTTTTCAACATTTAGTTCAGTACAGATGCATGCCGGGTACTGCACTGAGTGGCAGGAAGGCAAAGATGGAAAACTCATAAACTTTGATCTCTCAGTGGGTATTGGGGCACAAAAATGGGACAGTGTGGTAAATGTTTGCTAGAGGGTATCTTCCCTCTGCACCCAAAAGGCAGGAACCTTGTTTGTAAAATGGTAATTAACGTAAGCCTTTGTGTGTGTGCAGGGTCGCATGTGTGTTTGCTTGAGTGGGAGTGCCAACTGCAGGAGCATGTTTTAAGCATCTATAATTCTTATGGAAATCTAAGAATTCTTGAGTACTGGACCTTGGTAATCAATAAATACCAGAATTTTCTTTTCTTTCCCATGGGCCTGGTTCTTTGGTTCGCCTCTGACTTTCCAGCGGCTTTCTTTGCTCATTAACATTGTTAAGTGACAACCCACATTGTACATCACTGCTTTTAGCCACAGCACTCACCACCAACTGGCACTTGTCTTGCCTTTTAGTTTGAATTTCCAAAAAGAGAATTTATTCCCCATCAGATTAGGTGAATATCCCTGATTTAATTATTCATGTTATTGGCTGTCTCATGATGTAGACCCATGTAGAAGCAATTGTGTAGCAAAGAGGCAGTACTGGGAATACCTATTACAAAGATGAGTATAATGTACTACGGAGCATGTAGAGGGAATATCCACCCAGTCTTAGACGAACAGAGAAGATGCTCCTGAAGAAAAGAGGCATTTAATCTGGGACCTGACAGAGAAGTAGTAGTAAGCCAAGGGCAGAGGTAGAAGAAGAAAGACACTACTATAGATGGAGGAAACAGTAACACAAAGGCATAGTTCAGTATGATTGGAACCATACGTGTCCAGAGGGTAATTTCTAGATTTTAGTCCAGAAATGATCTGGATCTGATCAGGATAGCATATTACATTATGAGGAGTTTGGAATTTTCCTGATGACAGTGAGGAAACTATTAATCTTAGAGGAATTAAGGGTGGCACCTGGCACCTGCATTTGAAGAATGAACCAGAGGCTTCAGGACTGGAAATGGAAGGTTATTCTATCAATTCAGATAAGAAATGATGGTGGGCCTAACTCTAGGAGTGAATGACATTAGTGATAATTAGGACCGGCTGATGTAGAGAAAGATTCATTGGATAGGTGAGTAAGAAGAGGGAAAATCCAAAGAGGACTACCAGATTTCTTGCCTGAAAGATTGTGTGATGAATGATTGTATCACTTATTGAGATAAGAAAGACAAAAGGAGACACAGAATGTTGGTAAGAAATGATGGTAACAAATGACTTCTTCAACATACTCTTTGGAATAGAAACCCAACTTTCTGGCCCCAAATATAAGAACCCTTAACTTATATATATATAATATATAAATCTGAAAAAAAGGTAATTTAAAGTGCTATTTGTTAAGCATGTTATTCTCATCAAAAAGAAAAAAAATGTTATCACTGTTAGACATTCTATTTTGGCTTAGGTGTGATAAGATTCTGCAACAAAGGAGCATCTGCTGGGATTTTCATTCAATCCTTCCTTCTACTTCCCAGTAATACCTAGCTGGCCCATGTTGGAGCAAAGATTAGATTGGATTTTGAGCTCCCCTGTGTTCTCATGAAACAGCTGAGAGAATTCTTACTGTATATGTTCTTCTGCAATATATACTTTTCATTACTGTGGCAAGGAGACAAATTGAATGACGTTAAGAGTGTTGATCTGCAGGCCTAAATATATTTGGCATTCATTCAGTTCTTAGTCCAATGTTCCATGTCAAAATCTGGAAAGAAGTGGGAGACTGATCTACTCATGTTTGTGTTCATTAACAGTGTAACATAGCACACAGTTTAATGAAGTAATAACAAAAAAATCTTCATGTGTCTTTTGAGAATGCCTCCGAAATGAATCTTGGTTTATACTCTTGCCTAATTAAAACTGAGTATTAAAATAGAATATCCCTTGATGACATTGTAAAGTGATGCTTTATCTTAAGGAAATGTTTAACGTTCTCATTGGTTAAGAGCCTAGCAAAATAAAAGCTGCGCTCCAAAAAATGAACACTTTTAAAGTCATAGATCCAAGACCATGGTTGAAGAGCTCATCTAATTTTACATAAGAAGGCTTTAAAATAAACTGATCGAGGCAGGGAAGGGGTGGCAAACCACTCATTTATTGAAATTATTGTAAGACAGTGATTTGGGAATGGAGCCAATTCTTTTGTGCACCATGAACTCACCAACATGATAGGGCAGGTCATAGACATTAGAATAAAGAGGGACAGGGAGACAAATGTGGGATGCTTTAAAACCTTTGAGCCAAAACACATGCAGCCAGTCAATAAGATTAGTTGGCAGCACATTTTCTCTTACCTCCGACCACATCCCCACACATATCTTTTCCTTCATCCCCATGGAAGTTCTAATAATTGACTAGACAAACCATGCCCCCTTCCTTCCACATCTTCAGCAAATGATATCATCTTTGCTGGTTGGAATGCCCTATACCTCCTGAGTCCTATTCAGCTCAGCTAAAAATTCAATGTTAGGTTAACTTGAATTGATTTTCCTCTGCCTTCACTCATCCCTAGCCCTTTTCTTCTCCAAACAATTCTTAGCGTTCCTCTGATTCTGAATTAGAGTGACCTGAAAGTTGAGTGTATGCCTTTGATAAACAATTTCTCTTTACTTCCTTCTGGTTTTTATATTTTCATCTGATATAACTGATGATCATTGGAAAATTTGGGACTTTTTTACTCTGAATATGTTTTTAATTCTGTTATTTATATTGACTTTGATGAGTTAAGTTATCCTTCTGGTGTGTTCTCATGTTCTTACTCCCCTTACTCCCCAAGTTTTGGGAAAGCTGGTTCTAATTTTCTTGTTACATTATAGTCGGAAGGATATAGGTAAAGTCCAGGAATTCATGGGGCAGTGGGGAGATGAAAGAACTTGTAACAGAAGAACAGAGATTAATGCTGCTACGGGAATGGGAAACCCTCTGTTTTACAAGCTCAGCCTTTTGGATTTAACTGTTCCTGCAAGAGAATAATATAATGTGGCCTTCAAAGCGCTCTGTTAGCTTCTGGTTTTATATGACAATGCAATATTATTTCAGATAAAAGAACTGGTTCACATTTATTTGTGTCCCTCAGTGAGGTTTGCCAGTTTAGACAAAATGTCAGGTCTAATTGATATGCAAAACACATTCTTCGGATATTAACTGTCTAGAATTCTTAGGTACATAGTATTATATTTTTATATGGAAAGAAGGATAACAGGCATCTAGGGAAATCGGTAAACTATTGAGGTTCAAAAATAATAATAAACTTTGCAACCCTAAACATGATTTCAAAGCATTTCTATGAATACCAGAATGATGTGTCCAAATGAAAATAAAATGTGTTGGTGAGTTTGGCCTTCAATTATTTCCAGGAAAATGTGAAAAACTCTTTTGTTTCTCTGACATAAATTTCAAATTATTTTCCTTTTCCATCTGAGAAGTAAAATTCGAGTAGCTTTCAAAATGCTTATGGAAATTATATTTTTCACCATTATATTTTTCTTGTTACAAAGAATATGAATAATGGAAAATAGATGCTAAACTTTGACATCCGGCCAAAACATGTTTTGTTTCTTCTATTTAATTAGGAAAATATTATAAATTATTTTATTAATTCATTAATTGAGTATCTGCCACATAATAATAATTGTGTATATATTCCAGCATATACCAGTAGGTGTTTGACTCATTGATTTGGTGAAATGTGGTGTCATATAAATGCTGTAGTATTTTAAAGAAAGAGGAGATGGCATCCCAGTTATGGGATGGAGGCAAAGAGAGTGAGGAAGAAGAAAGCTTCCTTTGATAATGTGTTATTTTAATGAACTCTTGAAAAATCCCTACGACCACTTGCAAGCTTAGATGGGAGGTGCTGGCAGAGGAAGAGTGTTTCAGAGAAGTGAATTATGTGAACAAAGTTATAGTTGGGGAAAATTGAGACATTTTTATCAAACAGTGAATAGTCTAATTTAACCAACAATAAGGATGTGAGGTAAGAAGTAGTGGGGCAGGAAGTTGAGAGGTGGGCTATAGTCATCTTGTGGAGGATCTGGGACTTTGTACATAATTTTGTCCATGGTGGGGATTCTTTAGAAGCTCTTGATCAGAGTTGCAGTTTAGAACCTGTCAGAATTATGTGGGGAAAATGTAGGGTAGAGAGGAACTATACGTGGAGAGATCAGTTAGGGTGTTGCCATAGGGCAGAAGGTAATGAGTGTCTGGACTAGGGAGAGAGCAATGGGGATGGAAAGAGAGGAAGGATGTGAGAGATGCACAGAGGTTGGATCTGTAGTGCTTGGCTTCTAATTGGATGTCAGAGGTTAGGATGAGGGAAGAATCAAAGATGCCTAGGTGACTGGGTGGTTGCATTCACAGAATTAGGATCTCAAGAGGAAGCTTTGGTTTTCAGAGGAAAAAACGGTGAATCTGGTCTTAGAAATACCGAGTTTGAAGTGTAGATGTGAAGCAAAATCTGAAATATTAATCTAAATATCGAGAGAAGCTATTGCTAGTAATAGGAGTTAGACATTTTCAACATAAAGGTGATAGTTAAGGTCACCAGGGTTTATGAGATTGCTGAAGCAGAAAAGAGAATGGGCAAGGAGAGAAGCTGGGGGTATGCTTTCATCTAGAGAAGGGAAATTTATAAGCTGATGAAGGTGATCGAATCGTGTGGGTTGATACTACTGGTAAAAAAGCCACAAACTTTTCTTATGCTTTGCCCCTATGGCAGCCTCCACTAATGCTAAACCACAGAAAGCTCATAGATAGGTGATAAGATGATGACAGAGCATGAACTAAATGGATGAGAAAATAAAGTGTTTTTGATTCTCACTGATAAATTAGTGACGTGGTGATCTTTCTCAAATGCCCTATAGCAAGGAGAGCAAACAACAAAGGATTAGATTTATGAGGATATATGATGGAATTGGGGAAATGTGACTAAGTTTAATGATTTTCTTCTGTTTTGGAATTGCAGTTCCCTGTTCTTTTTTGATCATTGATTAACTGTAAATCATCAGGCTTAAGTAGTGCTGGAGTGAACACATATTCAAAGTATATAAAAGTTTTTAAATTTTTCATTTCTGGAATGTTGTAATACTGTTTGAAGTAATAGAAAAACACTGGGATATCTTTTGATGTGACTTGGAAATTAACAAACTGGATATTTTATATTGTAGTAAGTTTTAACTGGATTAATCTAAACATACTTATATATAGTCTATAGCAAAAAAAAAAAAAGCAAAGGCTTGTTTAGGTACTTAAATCACTTTAACATTTAAGAATTATACCATGGAAAAAATATTTGTCTTTAATGATATGTTTATCAAAACTAGCCTTGAATTTGCAAATATTTGCAACATGTTTTTCTTAGACATACAAAATATTTATATCCACCTTCATTTCTATATTAAAAAGTAAGCACATTATGACTTTCATTCTTTAAAAATCTTAGGAATTTAAAAACAGATTGACTTCTCAGTTTTATTTGAAATTACTGGTCTTATAAAAGTAATTTATTCCTACAGTTTCACATATGAAAGGAAAAAATGTACCATGTTGTTCATCTGGTATTTATAAGTTTGTTTTCATTCATATTAAGTAATGTGATTATTTATAGCATTAGAAAAACAATGTGGTTATTTCAATAGGAAGATATTCTAGCAGAATTATTGGAATGGCTTATGAAGATATGTCTTGTTGGTTTATTTATTTATTTATTACCTATATTTCATTGTTGAAAAGTTACTTGTATGGGATCTATTTTTGTATTTCTCACATTTTTCATTGCCAAATACACATACACACCTGCATATCCATAGGCTTACATATAATAATTACATTTGTGAAATTTAAACAAAATAGAAATGGATAGAACTCTAGATTAGATGCAAATTCTATTAAAATCTTTACTTGTATTGCATTGTAGTTCAGAGAATGTGGAATATTTCAATAAGATATTGCCACAAATTAAAAGAAAGCTATCATTAATTGAAAGTCTCAAGGCTTGTTTCAATTTTTGTGTTTCATGCTACATGATGTATTCATTTACTTTCCCCTTATAGGATTGTGAAGTAGACTTGAATGATGGGGCCATGTGAAAAGGGAGGTGAGAAGGTGTTTTGGTCAGGAATTTGATAAGCTCATATTCTGAGCCCAGCCTAATTTAACAGCTTCACTCTTACAGTTCCTCATACCTATGCCATGTTTTAACTTTGCTTAAGTATGGCTGTTATCTTGATTTGGGTTCTCACATTCCCATGCCCTTCTCTCCTTTATTTGCCTTTCTAACTCTCATTCATATTTTAGTTCTTGGCACCTGGGATATGAGGCAGTATACTTTAATGATTAAGAGGATGGTTTCTTGAGCCAGAATGTGTGGCATTCAATCCTGACTCCTCCACTTGCTAGACATGTGACCAATCTATGCCTTCCTTCTATTTTTCAGATAGGAATAATAACTCATAGGGATGTTGTGAGTATTAAATGAGTTAGAAAATGGTATAGCATGCAGTAAGCAATAAATGTTAGTGAGTCTTTTATTTCGATTCTGTTCTCTTTTATTTTGTCTTATTCTATATTCTTTGGTGTCATTTCCTCTGGGAAGCTTTCCTTGATCCCTGAAGGCTGGGATATGACAGTACTTTCATACCTTATCTGTTTACCCCTCTCTTTTCCTCCTTGGACTCTGTTTAAGAACAGAAGCTGTGTCTGTTATTTTTGTATCCCAAGCACCCAGAACTGAACATACTGTGTGGAAGGTACTCACGTTTGTTGAAAGAGTAAATAAATTAATGGGATTTTGGAGATATGTGGTATTGTGTGGGAATTTATATCAATGCAATAAAATCCTGTACATAAACTACCAGGCAAGCGATAACAGAGGTCATGACTGAAAGGCTCACAAACCAAGAAGCCAAGATTCTGGAATCACATGCCTTACTTATCTGTCATTGGAAGCCAAGGACAAAGCTCTAGGGTAGGTTTACACAGTTTTGGGATAGGGTTCCATTGGACGGTTGGAAGGATCATACTTTCTTAATTCTGTTTTATGCAGTGTTGCAATATCTCGATTCACTTTCTGCTTCGTCAGCTATTTCTGCTGATGGTGTGGTTACAAAGGCCAGATAAAGGTGGAAGCTCAGTAGTTGGAAGGTGCCTGCAGGTAACACAAGCCCGCTTTGTTGGAGAGATGCAGGGACTCGTACACCTGACCACAGCTGTAGCTCACTGTTTTAATGTATTGAGCTGCTATGACTTATATCTGTCTCTTTCAAGCTGAGAGCACATGGGGTCAGAAAGGGACCAGAATGGTTGTCACCAGGGGAGGCAGATTTAGGGGTGAATATTTGTCAATCTAGAAGTCATATGATGTGGGATTCATGTATATTTAAGGTTTATGGGCTTTATATCCCTTTCTAAGTAACACACTATTTGTTCCATTCTCATAATTTTTCCATCAGTTCTATATTATGTCTAAGGGTTTCTAGCTTTCTCTTCTTAGTACATCTTATGAATTCTGCCTGTGTCTCCCAAGTTACTTGCCTATACATTATGCATATTTAACACGTAAGTTTTATCTATCCCATTTGTTTCTTCATTTATATCTATAGCAGATTGAATATTCTCAATTAAAGCAGCAAATACACATTGAATGTGTTGTAGTTAGGCTAACCATATATCCTGGTTTCCCCAGAGAGACCAAGTTTATGACAGTTGTCCTCCGGTAATCCTTAACAGTGTCCTTGTACATTCTCAAAAGTGTCCTGATTTGGGTGATAATGTATATAGTCACCTTAGTATTAATCCGCCATCTGCTACTTGTATAACTATGTAAATTGAGGTAAATTATGTAATATCTATCTGTAAAATTAGTGGATTGGCTATTATTTGTCAAGTCCTTGCCAAATCCAAAAATCTTTCATATTTATAGAAAAAAATATAAAGCCTTTTACTCCATTGAGTCTATTCATATGACTGCTACCCTGAAGACAAGTGCATTTTTCCATTAAAACTGGATCTAAATGCAAGTTGCATATAAATGTATGCATTAACTACTTTGAAATGTGCAAAATTAATGTTTTAATTTATACCTGGGGCAAAATATTTCAGACATTGCGACCATAGACTTTAAAGCTGAAAAACTAAAAGCACTTTTATTAATTTCTTTAAAAATGGAGTATATTAAATAAAAGGTTTTGAAATATATGTGGTTTTTAAAATACTTTATGGCTGTGAGTTCAACCTATGCTTATGTTCCTTATCTGTACTTTGAATTAAATAGTTGGCAAGGAATACTGGTTTCTGAGGAACATAATGATTTTAGTTTTCAATGTGATATATTTTCAGGTGTCCCTGGCCAGTTCTGTAGGGATTTTGAGAATAATGGGAATTAAAGTAAATCAGATCTTTAGCAACAGATTTGTATATCACCTACAGAAAGGAAATCACATAAATGTATGAATTGTCCCAGAAGGGTTAGTGTAGATGTAAAAGGGGAGTAAAGAACATCTGGATAGCATTTCCGACTTTTTTTTTGCTGATCGGTTAATTCTTGTTTTGGGGGACTTTGAAGACTGATAACTAAAAATCTTACCATTTAAGTAACTGGGTTTGCTCCCTGCTTTAGAAACAAACAAACAAACAAACAACTTCACAGAATTTATGGATATCTGAATTGTTTCATTTTAAAGCAACATTGCATATTTTAGTTTTTGTCATGGCTAGAAAATGCTATGGCCCAGCATGGAGTTTGGTGAATACAGACTATATGGAGATAGAGTTTGCCTTTTGGAATTTTGTACTTACATTGTTATCCAGTTTGAACGAGGTAGAAGTGTTACCCCAGAAGGGGAAGGGAAAAGACCCCAGTTCTTGTCTTACCCGAAAGATAAGATTACAGACAGGAGACAGCGCAGTGTATATCGAAAGATTTTAAAGGACTTATTTAGAAAAGGAAAAGTACACTTCCAGGAACAAGAGGCTGACTGCTCCAAGGGAGGAAAAAGCCACAGTCTTTGTTTGCCCCTTCTCCATACCCTCACTTAGAGGTGGTCTCTTGACTGATTGATGGCTTTTGCCCCTGGAATGCTTAGTCATGTTTGTCCCCTTTGTGCATGTCCTTACCCATGGTTAACACAGAAGACTCATGGCAAGGCCGAAACTGCAATGTTAATTATATTACAATGAGCATTGGGTCATGTCTGATTAAGTCCTTTCTGCTACCGAGCAGTTGCGGCTGTCGGGTTCTAACCGGTTTCTTCCTGGCACTCATTTAGAAGTAGTAAAGCCCCTTTGTGCTGGAGGTGGGCATAACGCCATCTTCAGGCCATCCTCCCTCTCCTCCACCTTTCTGCCTGGTGCCCCCACTTATCTAAATGCTTAACAGAGGCGATACATTCATTTGTTATTCACACTTCCCTACATCCTGGCTTAGCTGATCTGACACCACTGAAAAAATTGTTCTATCAGCCTGCTGTGATATCACCTTAATTTTGAAAATCAAGAAATTTGATGGGTGATTAAATGATTTGGGCTTGGTGGAAACTTTCTCATTTTTGTAGGTGGATGGAGATGCAAGAGTGACGGAAACGTACTGATCTGTGTATTACTCGTGGTTTACAGGAATTAGTATAGGTGTGATGGTGACACTTGGCACTTAAATGTCATGGTAGATTCTATCACACTATCATAGTATAGTTATGTATATATGTGCCTTTTCCTCCTTACTTGATTATAAAATTATTGAGATAATTAACTATTTTGTTTATCATGTATTTGCCAGAGTTCTTAATATTATCTATGGCTTGTAATATTTACCCAATAAATATTTCTTTAACGGTATATTAATTATAAGGTAAATTGCAAAATATTTGTGATCAGTAGACTACCATATATGACAGTAGGAGGTAGCTGATAAAATATTGGCATGTTTGTATGACATATCACTGACGAGCCTATTAAGCAAATAAAAAAAATGAGTCTATGTGTTTGCACACATGTTCTTTCACAGGCTTGAATCTCACCAAAATAATTAGGTGCTTTGCTCCCACCTCTGCCCTGCAGGAGACACGTTTTTCTCCTAGTTTAACTTGTGTTATACTAACAGGCTGCAGTTCAGATTTCAGTTGTTTGCTTCTGGGCTTTGTAGAAACTGCTCATTAAGTCCTTTGGGGTTGTGGAGGGGAGGAAAGCTGAGTGCCTTGCATCATTCTGTGATAGGCCTCAGGGGTTCATTCAGGAACCTTAGTGGCTTGCTGTGGTGAGAGCAATGAACAGCCTTCCAGTTGGAAAGACACTGTAATTAAAGCATTTCATTTCCTTCATGCAGTAAGCATTTACTATGAACCTACTGTGTGTAAATGCACGACTCTGTTTACCTAAGTAATAGGAATCTGGAGATTTAACTCCTGCTTGGGAAGAAATGGTAAGCCAATAGATAAATTGTAAAATGAAGCAGAGAACAGAGTGACCCTGACTTAAATCATCATTGAGGGCTAGGGGATAAACTGTTGGAATAGAATTTCCATGTGCGATGTGCTCTCTAATTTTCTAATAGTATATTGTGTTTCCTCATGTCTGCATTACTTTGCCTTTAGTAATTCTTAAGAAAAGCAGACAGTTCTTTTTATCCTCTATTATACTGTTTGTTAGCCTGTGGAAGTATTATTTCTACCTCCCATAACCTAACTTGAAAGTATGTAATATAGTGTCTGTGTTTCAGATGAAGGTGATGTGTTTTCTACAACATGAATATATATGAAACAAGGAAAGGGTCATTTTAAGCCTCCGAGTAGTTACTTACTTGATTTTATTCAGTCTGTTTTATAATACCAAATAGTTAACAAGCTAAAACAAAATATTTGGCAGAGCTGACTACCCCCTTCCTTAGGAGAGATCTTGGAATCAGAAGGCGTACCTCAATTTATAGAAAGGTCACCAGTTTATACTGAGTGTTTAGGAAGGGAGGCTGTCAGATATGCATGGCTGCATCTAGACGGGGAAAGTCTTGCATTTATAGCCACAGCAGCCCTTGCTTTATCTTCAAAGTTAGAATAAAAGCTTGTGTGACTTGGAGTGGGAAAAAAGTTTATCAGCAAGATCATTAATAACTTGGTACTCAGCTTTTCAAGTTACAATTAGCTGCTCAACAGCTGTGACCTTCAAGAACTACTCATTATTGTTGGTCCTGATTGTTCACTCCCACTCTAGAGCTCTTTTCAGATATAGTGTCTCTGACATCATTGACCCCAGGGGTCAGAGTGAGAAATGAGTCTTCAAGCACTCATTTGTAAGTCTTGTTCCTGCAGGATGCTGTGTGTTTGTGTGTGTGTGTGTGTGTGTGTGTGTGTGTAAGGAATTAACCAATGGTTAATGCCTCATTGTAAATCCAGCTGTTTGGTCAGATCCCAATTAGGATGATGCCTCTTTGAAGAAGGGGCATTCCTGGGAGTAGCAAGATTTAGTGGCCTCAAAAACAGAGTGAAACTGATGGTAACATAAGCTCCATTTTATTTAGATGTTAAAAAAAAAAAAAAGGTCTCAATGCACATGCTTGCCAAACTCTGTCATGCACTGTGTAGCATCTCAACGGATCAGCAGGGATTTTAAGCATGCTGTGTGTTTGGCATACACTGTGACCCAAAGAGAAAGTGGGGATTAGAGAAACTGTAGTGAAGTATGAAATGAAAGCTCAGCTGGAAAAGGAGGACTGGATTATGTTCAGCTTCTTTGCCTCAGTTCCTTTGGATATTAAGAACATGGGGCTCCTAGGAAGAAGGGATTTGCTTTCTCAAGGTACAGTGAATAATCTCTGTGTTCTGAAAGGAGACTTAATTAGGGAAAAGCTATCTGTCATAAAACAAAGAATAAGCACACCGGCAGGAAGGTTGGTAGAATTTGTTATTGATGAGGACTTTTTTGGCCAATTAAGAATCAGAATTAAATGTTTTACTCTTTGGGGTGTCTGGTCAGTAAAATGTATCTATAATGAAGCTTGTGAACATGCAGCCTTGGCAGTTTCAACCTAAGATCTCAAACATATGAGGTCATTGTGACTCTGGATGGGAATCTCTGGGTAGGACAGGGTGGTCTGGTTTGTAGTTCTGACTCATTTCCTTCTAAACCATGTGATTCAGGACGGCACCTCTGATCTGTGTGCTTCTGAATTCTCATTTGAGAAAATGATGGGACCAGGTTAGATTTGGATGATATGTAAAGTTCTTGGGAAACTGTAATTCTTGGCATTGTAATCTCTCTGAAAGCATTTCTTTTTCTCCATCACTAGCTTCATTGGTTTCACAATTACTAGCTTGAGTGACTCAAAGAACCATTGAATAAAATCTCAATAAATCTTGGAGGTCTCTTCCTTTGCTCTTTGGACATTAGTCTCTCTATCACAACATTGTTATTTCTTTGCCATGTCTAATGTCAAATGGTTAGGTTGTCTATATTCTATTTTTTGAAATATCCATATTCATGAATTTTCTAATACTAGGATTTCTAAAGCATAGCTTTGCACTCACATTTCTGATAAGGCTCCTCTAAGACATAACTTATTAATGATGAAATTGAAATTATGGTTAATACTTGCAGTGAAAAGAAGATACAGATGAACAATAACAGCAGTAGTAATATCTTACTCATTAAAAATGTGCTGTGTACCAGGCACTTTTTTAAGCACTTTGTGTATTAACTTATTTACTCTTCATAACCAACCTATGATGTAGGAACTATTATTATTCATTTTACAAATACAGAAATTGAGGCACAAAGAAATTAAATGACTGGTCCAAAGTCCTGGCAGAAGTAGGCTTTGAACTCAGGCAATCTGCCACAAAATCTGAAATCTTTACCTCTATTACCGCACTAATACTAAGTGAAATACAATAGACTTTCCAGATGTTTCAGACATTAGAATTCTTACACACATTCCTAAAACTGGATAAATATAGTAAAATCTTGAAGGAGATCTGAGAATACAGCACAATTGTGAAGTTTGAATTCATTGTGCTTAAAGATTAACCTGAACTGAATGTCCAGGTTGATATTTGAAAGGGACGTTTTAAAAAAGATCACATCTGTGCATATGGGAAATCCACCACTGATTATTATAACTGATTAGTGACAGAAAGAGGCATCTTTGTGTATAGAAAAGAAGTTAAAATATACAATGTTAATCTCACCAGACTTTAACAATGGTTTCGTTTGATAAAAAGTGAACTATTCCCCAAAAGGAAAAAAAATTAGCCACACACCTTTATTCATGATGTAATTAGGATCAGCTGGACTGACCGAGCTGGGGATTTAATGACCCAGAGGCTTGGTAAGCAGAACCTGCAAGGACATTGTTATCAGAGACAGAGTCAGAGAAGCATTCCAAAGTTCACAGAAAGCTGGCAGCCTGGAGAGTCGTAGGAAATGAAAGGTCCAGGGCAAGGTGGGCAGAAGGAGTTCATGGCCCAGGAGCCAAAAAAAAAAAAAAAAAAATACTGAAGCAGCTTGATTGCTCAGTCTTGACTGTTTTTATTTGCTTCACCCCTGGTGAGAGTTCGTCCCGAGAGAACCTGGCCAGCAGGTGAGAGTAACTGAAAACAGCTGGCTGTTAGTGAGGGCAAGGGTAGAGCAGATGCTATCTTCTGGTAGGTTTTTTTTTTTTTTCTTCCCTAACTGGTCAAGTCACATGTAGTTTACTCTTTTAGCCAGACATTATAATGGTTCTTCTTATAATCCCATGCCCACAGGCCTGCCATTCTTACATGCTTGAAGGCTGATGTGTCTAAGGAAATACAAATAAAGGATTGGGAATGAAGCATTGATATTGTTCAGTAAGGTGGATTTGCTGCCATCTCATAGCTGAACTCCAAAGTCATCTTGACAGGAAAGCTGTCATTGGAAGGTGGAAGAGTGCTCCCAAGAAAGCCAGAAGGAATAAACATGAGCTCTGTTCAGCTGGATTACCTGGAGAGCAGTGCCTCTGCACATTTCCAGAGGGAGCTCTGTGCTAAAAGAACTACATGGTTAGCCAAAGTTCCCTTGAGCCTGGAAGTGTGGCCTTCCCATCTCTCTTATCAAACCAAATAATCTATAAAGAAAGGCAACCAACCAGGCAAATGGATATATTGAGCCTTAGACATACATACACTAGCATTTCAGTAGCAGCGCTGGTTGAGTTTTGAAACCATTCAAAATTGTTTCAGTCTGTCTGTGCTTGTGACAGTATTTAATGATATCTTGCTGTCGGGTTGTGACAAATGCATCAGGACCTTGACAAACTCTGATTACCAGAAGTAGTCTAAGAGAGTTTCTTTTTTCTGATCATTTTTGATCTAAGTAAATTATGTAGATTTTGATGTAAATAAAGGTGACTATGAAAGTAGGAATGCAATTCAAATCTGGATATTCTCATAAAATGTTTAAACTTGGAAGGAACATTCAAGATTATATCCACAATCCACTTATTTACAATTGAGGAAATTGTGGCCCAGAAATTTCAAGTGACTTCCCCATAGGTAATGGGCTGATGCCAGTTATGAACTGAGTTCCATTTCCAAACAGGTTTCACAGTTTCTTTATTGTAAACTTTATTGTAAATATTTTTAAGTAAAATATTTATGTTTAGATTTTAGTTGTTCAAACAAAGACAATTTTGAGGGCTCTTACTGTGTCTAAACATTTACATTATGTCTGGGAATTAAAAATAATTCATGTTCATAATAGAATATTGGGAAAACAGGAAGTTTTTAAAGAAAAAAAAATAATGTATCAACCTGCTAAAGGCAATCACTATGCAGAGTTTCGTGTATTTTTAAAATCTTTTTATCTGTGTTATCTATTTTGCCTATATATCTATGTATTTATGCAGTTGTGATTACAGTATAATTTTTATCTTTCTTTTTTTTGTAAGATTTTGGCTCTTTTAAAGTGTTTACAACAGTTGCATTTGCATGATATTCCATTAAGAGATAGAATAATTTATGTGCTCTATTTTGTGGCATTTCATTTTTACTATTAGATTTTTGTATACTACAAATACATTTTATAGAAGTGACATTGTGTTTTATCACCATTTCCTCACCTCACATTCTCTCCTCAATCCACTTTAATTCTACATTCTTTGCTTCCACTGTGCTCAGATTGCTTTGATTAAGGTCACCAAATATTTCCATTTTGCCAAGTTCAGTGTTTGCTTCTTCTATCCTTATCTTAGTTGACTTCTCAGCATCATTTAACACAGCTAACTCCCCAATCCTTTTCCTACGCTATTTTAGGACTTCAGGCACACAGAATTGAGTTGATTTCATTCCTCATTGGGTGTCACACTATCATCACTTTCCCAATTTGTTAAATCTTTGTTTTATTTACTTATTTTTATCTTTCTCTGTGGCAGAGAGAATAATGGCCTCCCAGAGGTAGTCCTCATTCTAATCCCTGGAACCTGTGAATGGGTTACCTTGCAGGTTAAAAAGGACTTTGCAGGTGTGGTTAAGTTAAGTACCTTGCAGTAGGTGGATCCAGTTTAATCACAAGGATTCTTAAAAGTGGAAGTGGGTGGCAAAAGGGAGAGGGAAGAAAGAAAGACACAAAAGTATGCAACATTTGTTGGCTTTGGAAATGGACAAAGGGGACCTCTAGAAACTAGAATTCTCTCCTAGTGGCTCCAGAAAGGAACACAGCCCTCCTGACTTTTTGATTTTAGCCTACTGAGAACCACATCAAATTTCTTACCTATAGAACTGTAGAATAATAACATTTGTGTTGCCGTAAGCCACTTAGTTTGTGGCAATCTGTTAACAGCAGCAATAGAAAACTAACACATACCTTTCATCCTCCTTTCTCAAGCTTGTTCTCCTTCCCCTCTCTAGTGTATTTAATATACTCTTCCACTCATACTTTCAAAGTTTACTTAAATGTACTTACATCCTTAAAAAATTAGAAAATATTTTACGTTTTTAATACACATAACTGCATAGGTGGTATTGTGCTGTTCATCTTATCTGTTTATTACTTTTTTCACTCAGTGCTGTTACTGAACTCCATATTGATATGATGTTTGTTTAGTGATTCTAACTACATCATACTCCATTATTTGAGTATTCCACTGCTGTATCACATTTCATCATATGTATGTAGCACATTTTACCCATCCAGTCTTCTAGT
Source organism: Camelus ferus (assembly GCF_009834535.1). Taxonomy (NCBI): domain Eukaryota; kingdom Metazoa; phylum Chordata; class Mammalia; order Artiodactyla; family Camelidae; genus Camelus; species Camelus ferus. Next base: position 58,865,597 of record NC_045697.1, on the reverse strand, counting down.
GATTCTGTCTGCCCATCCTTGTCCATCATATGTGTGGTTCACATTTTACTTATCCAGTGATGGATACTGAGGATGCTTTTACTACTTTTTACAAAAACAATGTGCCAAACATTGCCTTAGATATCTCTTTGTGGATCAGTATGAGAGTTTCCTTGTGAATACCTTCCAGAGTAGATAACACACATAGCAAAAACTAACTTCACTAAGCACTGACAGGTTGCTCTTCAGAATGGCTGCAACAGTTTCCACTTGAACAAATAGGTCAGAACTCTTCTTTCTTTTTAGCTTTACCAAAGCTTAATGGTAGAAGCCAGCTTTTTTATTTTTGTCTACTGGATAGATATTAAGTGTTTTCTCATCCCTTGTTTTAATTTGCATTTCTCTGATTACTAGTGAGACTGAAGATCCTTCTTCAATACTAATTAACCAATTGGGTAGTTGATTCTGTAAATTGACTCTTCACAGTCATTATTTTTCTCTTAGGTTGCCCCCCTCCCCCACGTTGTAAGAACTCTTGATCGGAAGCCTTTGCCATTTTCATTTGGGCAAATATCTTCTTCCTTTCTGTTGCCCTTTAAATAAGTTTGAGCAGGAATCATTCATTGAAATATAGTAGGAACATGCCATTTTCTCCCTTTTGGTTTGTGATTTGCAGGTGTTTCGGAAACCATTCTTCACCCAGTGTCATTAATATTTTATCTTACACATTTAGAATCACTCTTAGAATTCAAGTAGATTAACTTGAAGTTTTTATGTTATGAGTTAGGAATACAACACTTTTGGCTGTAGTTAGGCATTTTTTTTTAAATATACATCACAAATAATGCAAGCTCTCTTCAGTGGTTTGTGATTCTATTTCTGTATAACAAATTCCCATATACTCATAGACTCTTTGTTCTCTTTTACTGGTTCATTAGCCTGAATCTAATCCAGGATACCAGTATGGCTTTGCAGTATTCTTAATCCCTCCCTCTTTTTTACTCCTTTTCCAAAATTGTGTTAAATTTTTAAAAAAATAGATTGTCAAGTTCCTCCCAAATTTTATGATTGAATTTTGATTAAAAATTCATTGAATTTGGATTGATTTGTGGGAATTTGATAAAGTGAATCATGTTAACATCTAGTCTGAAATCTTGAAGCCTTCTTGCATTTCTTGTTTTTGTTTACGTCCCCCATTCTACTACATTACCTTTAATATTTAATATTTAATATATTTACTTAATTTATTAATAATTTATTTAATATTTTATATATATATATATATATATATATATATATATATATATATATATATATATATATAAGAATTGCTGTGAATGTGATATGTGGGTTTTCTACGTCTGATCTATGGGCTGTGCTGCCTCCACCTGAATCCATCAATTAGTCTAGTCAAGCTACCTCTAAAACATCATTGCAACAAATACAACCTTTTCTAAGCCATCGTTCTTTCTCAACTAAGCTTTTACAGTAGCTTCTATCTGGTCTTCCTGCGTATGTTTTTCCTTTTTGGAATCAATTCTCTAGAGTACTGAGAAGGAACATTTTAAAACACAAATGAGTCATATCTCTCTCGTGATTTCTACCCTCTAGTGGTTTTTCTTTATTCTTTCAGTGAAATAAAAACTCGCTTCATTGGTTTACAAAACCCTTTCCTGCTATGTCCACGTTTACATCTGCAGCCTCATTTGTGTCACTTTATATCCATATTGAACCAGCGTGCTGGAGTCAGCTTGCTTTGGACCTGTGGGAAGCAACTGGTAAATTTTCAGAAAATTAGCAAGCCAGTTGTTAAAACCAACTATTAAAAATACTATATAATCTTACAATTAAGTAAATTACATCACAATCAAATGCAGTAAATACTCCAAGATCATCACTTTCTAATCATTTTATTACATTTTACTATTATCTATAAAATATATAGATATTTGGGGGGTCTTTTCATGTGTACTGTATGTATATGATCAAAATACTATGTAATGGTTTGCTTTTGCACCTCTCTTCCCAATTTCATGTACAGTGAAGTTGTGTTGATAGCTTCAGATCAACTCTGGAGGGAGTGTTTAACCATAGAAATGGGAAAACATTATAAATCAGGGCTTACTTAATGTTTCATTGATTGTCTAGACGTACGAAAGTATTGGAGAAAATTATTAGTGTAGATTTAACAGTGTGTCTGTGTAGCTGTCACATTATGAATGGCATAAAAATTCGAGGAGATATTCCAGAATTTAGAAACTATTGTGCAATATAGCAAAGAAATTACTCACATTACCCAGGAAATAGTGAAGTTTCAACATTTGTCTTTGTTGTTTTATTTTCATCTTGCTCATAAAAATAAACAGAAATATCAATCAGCATTCACTTAGGAACTACAGTTATATTAGTTACAGCCTAACTTTGGCTACAGATACAAGAATTCAGCAAGTCAGTGACAGCATTCGGTGAGAATCAATTGGCTATATAGAATTTACAACATAGGCTATTGCATATTTTATTATTGTTTGCAAATTGTGTGTTATATATCTTTTATATCAGTAAAATTTATAATAAACTGAATGTATATTTCTATATACACATGTATTTTTCTAGAAAGCCTGTTAAACATTTATCAACACACCTCTGCTCACCCCCCTTACCCATGAAGCTCTCACTTCAGCGCCTTTGCCTTAGTTATGCCCTCTGCCTTGATTGTTCCTCCTCATTTTTACTTGAATATTTCCTCTGCAGTCCTCAGTTTGTCACCTTCGTAGAGACCTTCTTTGACAAAAAAGTAAAATAGTTACTCTTTACCACATCATCCTATTTTAATTCCCTGAAGAAGACTAGATACTTTCATTAATTATTTTCTGTTTATTATCTGCCTCCCAAGTTCTACCTTTATCCCTCTAAAATATAAGATGCCATGAGATTTGGTATCTGGCTTAATCACTGCTGTATTCACAGGGCCTTGAACAATATCTAGCATTTATTAAACACTAGAAAATATTTTTTAGCTAAATCAATTAGTATAATGAATCTATGCAATGATTAGTAAATGATGTGACTGTTTTAAGAAATTGGTGAAATTTTGTTTTTTCCAGCAACCTAATATAAACTTAAACTTTTCAATAAATTCGTGTATTTAAGGAACTTAATTTAAGGAACTTTTTTCTTTTTAGATTATCATAGAAATTTTACATTTAAAGATTGCAATTTGATTTTTAATTACATTTACAATAAGTGTGGTGAAATGTTATCAAAACTGACATTGCTCTGACTTGAGGGTACTTGTTCGAAGAGTATAATTTTTTTTCATACTGCAATGATGCAGGAAGAAATCAAATTATTTACCTTTCTGGAAAAATACAGAAATAGCATGAAATATACCACTTGAAGGTTTATTCTGTCTTAATCTGCAGGTACTATCTAGTATATTTGTTGTGGAGGAAACCACTGCACTGAAGACTGATACTGCGTTTTAAATACATCAAATATGTTTGATTCTTAAAATTCATACAGTATCTTCATCTTTACAATTTTTTCTGATCAGAATAATTTTACTTTGCAATTCAGTTGAGGTGGAGAAGATAAGTAGAGTCATGGAACTAGATGGTGTTTTCTTCTGCTGTGTTTTCTGGGATAAGAAGACTAACTGGAGGGTCCTAAAAAGGATAATACATGATCAATTAAAATAATTCACTTCTCTTAGAGAATTTCCAACTTCTTTACTTTTGTTACCGACCTTCCTGGGTCAGTCCATGGGTCAGGTCCTTGGGGCGGGTCCTTCTGCCCTGTGTAGTTCAGGCCAATAGAACAAGACTGAGTTGGGTTCAGAAGGATGGGAAGGCTTCATTCTCTGATCAGACCATGGATTGGTGCCAGCTGGTGCTCTGGAGGCCACGCGCGCCAGGACAGGCATTGGGAGGGGCTGCTTTAGAGGGATCTGGTCAGCGGGTCGGGGAGCGGGAGCAGTTCTCGCGGGGCGGGCGCAGCCGTGCAGCTCGCGGGACTTCAGCGCTCGCTGGGCGCCCGCGCAGCGTCTCTGCACACCGGCCGCCGCCATCTTGCAGTGTCCCGCGCTGCGCTGCTGCACGCGCCCCCGTGAGGCGTCCGCCCGGCACTTCCCAAGAGGAGCTCCGGTCTGCACGGCCCTGTGAGCAAGTGAAAATAAGAGTAAGCACGATGGAAAGGAAAAGGGAAAAAAAATGGTTAGACTTTATTTTATTACCGACAGTCTGTTTTTATTTCCGGGGAGTTGTTAATGGGGTTTGCCAGAGACGCTTTCTGAGAAAGAGGCGGCCTTACCTGAACAGTAATTCAGGTATGCACGCACACGTGTGCACGTATTCTAATTGGATACGCCAATAAAGTATTATGGGAATACAGATTACTGCAATGTCCTGTAATCGTCATTGATTCACTTTATGAAGTAACAGACTAAATATTTTAAGTAATTTGCTGTGGTGAATGGTGAATCAGCGATAAAGACAGTAGTCAAGGGATAACAAAGGAAAGAATATAAATATTATTCCAGAAGTATTCTTCCTTGTGAGGCTGAATCATTTTGAGAGACTGGCTAAGGCATAGTTTTAAAGTTGTGTTATATTTATTAATTTATGGGTCATTAATCTAGGGAGCTGGCCAACTAAGTAGTTACCCTATTAAATAATGGCACTATAAATCCAGGTAATTCCTAAATATCTCACTATTTACATTCTAAATTGAGCTAGTCATAGGACCTTTCAGTGCTTGATTGTGAGTTTGTGTGTGTATGTGTGTGATTAGACACTTGTGAATTTTGACATTGACGATGTTAATCACACTGTAGCTACCTTGTCCTTTTTCGTATCAACTCGACTGTTAGTAGACTTTAGCTAAGCACCTGATCCAAGAGTCACTGTATATTTCTTTTAGATTAAGCTGAGGATTCTATGGATATTTTTTTCCAGTACTACGCCTTGAGGCAGGTGTAACTATTTCAAATCATATAATAAATCCTGACTCCTAAACTTAATTATTTAGAAACTTGCCTTTCAAATATTGGCAAATTCTAGTGATGTTTTGTGTAATTATAAAACCAGTCATGTGCCGGTAAGGGAATAAAAGAATTTACCCTCTTCCCTTCTAGGTTCTTTGGCTGGTCTAATAATTAAGCTGATATGAAACAGATTAACAGGAGAAGAACAAACAAAATTATGTATGTGCAGGAGCCCCATAAAGATGAAGACTCAAAAGGCAGCTGGGTAACTGAAGCTTATATAACATCCTAGCTAAGGAAAGGGGTGGAAGACCATACAGAGGAAGGCAGAGATGTTTAGAAAACAAAAGTTACTCTGTTACCTGATAAGTTTCTTAAGTAGAAAGGTATCTCTGGTAATAGCTCTTTTCCTTGTACAGGCCTCCTATCCAGTGGAAATTAAGGCTATTGAGGGAGAGGTAAAGAGCTGTCCCTGAATCGGTTGGGATTTTGATTACCTTTAGCTCAAAATTATCTTCATGCCAAAATGACATATTTGGGGGTGACAAAATCTGCTCCCCTTCATGCTCAGTGGAAAAAAATGGGTGTACCTCAAAGGTCATAATTAATCAGAATTCTTTTTTTAGCTAGAACAGAAAGTATTAAAAAAAATCATGACACTATGGATATTGTCATGTTAAAAATGTTTTGGTAATTTTCCTCTTCCTTATATTGCTTTCATCAAATATGAAAATTAAAAGTAATAACTCTGGAGGAGACTGAAGAAATGTAGAAGTTACCAGTCTATTAAGGGAAAAGGAAAACACCATTTTTTTGTTAGACAAGTTTCACTTATTTAACAGTTTTGGGCTAATTATTTTAAGTGTTTATGATACATATTGATTATAGGAATAAGCGCTTATTAGGGAACAGACTCAATAAATACAGGTACATCGGCCTAGTGACAATTACTGACCTGAATCAAATAGTACTGCCAGATACTCATCCAACAAAGATGAGTTTATTCAGGATCAGCAAAGAATTGCACCTGGGGTCTACAACCATGACAGGCCACTTGCAAGCCCTCACACAGCAAGGGACGGGGAGGGCTTTTAAAGAGAGGAAAAGGAAGTTGGGAGGGCTATAATAAAGAAAATCCCTGGCTTTTCATTGGCTGGATCCTTGCCAGGAAGAGTGAGTCCCTCTTCTTATTGGGTTCTGCTATCAGCACAGGCCGCGAGAGCTCCCCTTTTGTTTTCCCAACTGTTTATTTCAGGTGTCTGGTTATTAGTTTTTTTAAATGATTAAAGGCTCATATATGTCATTTACACACTACCTCATTCAACCAAATTTATTGAACGCCTAATGTAGTATCAAATGAAGTACTGTTTGATCATAGTCTGCTGTCTCAGATTTTATTACCAATTGCTTTCTTTACTTTTTCTTTTTTAAATTGAAATATAGTTGATTGACACTACTTAGTTTCAGGTTGCTTTATTTTCTAATCTGTAGGTAACTGGTTTAGGTAACTGGTTACAGATACTTGATGTAGACTTTTTTTTTTTTAATTGAGTTATAGTCATTTTACAATGTTGTGTCAAGTTCCAGTGTAGAGCATAACTTTTCAGTTATACATGAACATACATATATTCATTGTCACTTTTTTTTTTCACTGTGAGCTACCACAAGATCTTGTATATATTTCCCTGTGCTATACAGTATAATCTTGTTTATCTATTCTATCTATGCCTGTCAGTATCTACAAATTTTGGTCCAGACTTTTTAATTTAAAAGTATTCATTTTTTACTTAATAAAAAAGGAAATCCTCAGAAGATTGCTTAACTTTGCATCACAGGGTAGTACTACTACACTGAGTCATATTTTCCTTTTATGTGTGGAAGGCCTTTTGTCAGTTGTCTTAGTTATATCAAGGCCAAGACTACATTATTGGACCTTGTATACTAAAAATATAAAAATTTACTTCTCCATTTAGCTTCTTTCCTTGTTTTCTCATTTATTCTTCATATTCTGTCCTACATTCAACTTCTTATCTGTTTCCATAAATATTTTGAAGAGCCTAAAATCTGTCCCATGCCATGCCAAGTTCTGGGAAAGATGTATACTTTCAGTCTTTGCCTAATGGGTGATGCAACACAAGGTAACAGGTAATTTCAGCATATGTAAAAGGTGTTGGCTTATTGCACCTTGCTGTTTAAATTATATGCTGCCTCCAGTCACTTTTAGAAATGGGGATGAGTTATAGGTGCATTTTTCACATTTGGAAATGTGAACTATGTTGGCTGGCCAGATTTCTCTTAATCAAGTTTTATACAAATAGTCTGTGACAAAAGTGAAACAGCTGTTATTTCTGTATTTCCACTCTCCTTTATCTTGAAATTCCAAAGCCAAAGAAAGCATGTCTATGTATATAAGCATCTCTGTACCTAAAATATAACTATAAAAATAAGCATAAATAAGTTTTCAATGCAGTAGATAAAATGGAAAAATATATTTAGATTTTTAGACAGAAGAGAAAGAGATTTCTTTTTTTCTGGATAAAATAGCACAACTATTAATTATGTTCCCACAAGCATACAATACTTCCCAGAAGGCTAACTAAGGAAAGTTAAACAGTGCAAATGATTTAACATTAAAATAGATTCAGCCTCATCAGTTGATTACACAACTCGTCAGTTTGTGTGATTTTTAACCATTATTTAACTTTATTTTTTTCCCATATGGACTTGTTAGTTAATTAATTGATTTTTGGCTGACTCACAATATAATAAATTAGCTGACCTCACAATGTAATAAAATGAATGATTATTTAAGTATTAAGAATAAAAGTAAGCATAAAAAGGAAATCACAATAATTTTAACTCATTGGGCATTTTTCTATCAAGTGCTTACCCTTGTTGACCTGAACTAAATCGACTGCTAGATATTTCTCCAACAAAGATGGATTTATTCAGGATCGGAAGAGAATTATTATTTGGAATCTGCAACTGTGGTGACCCACTTGCAAGTCCCCATGAGCACTTTTATAGGGGAAAAAGAAAGTTGGGAGGACTCTAGTAAACAAAGAGTCCATGACTTTTCGTTGGCCAGGTCTTTACTCGGAAAGAAGAGGAGTCTTCATGTTGGGCTCTGTTATCATCAAAGGGCATGAGAGCTCCCCTTTCTGGTCTCACAATTCTGTTTAAGTGAGGTTTCCACTTACTAATTTTCCACACTGTCTTTTTCTAAGCGTCTCACCCAGTGGAAGTATTTGGTTAATTAGTGGCTAGGCAACAGGATGTTTTGTAGACTTGGTGGAAATTTCTAAACTCCTCAATTAACTTGTTCAATTGACATCTTTGGATTTTCACATTCTCAAGCTCAAAACAAAGTTAGCAGCCCATTTTTAAATTAGCTTATGCAAATGAAGAGTATTTGAGCTGAGGCAATCAGAATTTACATATCAATGTTATGTGGAATTTTCTTTAGTTTAGTGCTAGGGCAATACCTCTACACATTGGTGGACCCAGGAGAAAGTTTTTGAGTAGAAGCTATTAAAAGGGGGGAAAATGAAACAAAACAAAAAAACAAAACAAAACAAAAAACAGTTCCCATTTTGCCAATCTTTGTTTTAGGAATTTATTGTAATCCTTATTAATTAATAAGATTATTAAGAAATACTTTTAGCCCAATTTGGAATGAAAGCTCTTTAATGAGAATATCAAAGTGTTAATTAGCTAGACTTTTATTGTTAAAGACTTGGACCTTTTTTTACATTTAAAATATGTGGTTGTATTTATTTATAAAAATTTTTCTCTTAATATTAGATGCTTAGTTCTGTCGTTTATATTTGTATTTTCTATGACCTATTTCCTAACCCGCCACCTCTGTGTGTGTGTTTGTGTATTTGTGAGAGAGAGAAACAAAGTAGGAAGAGACAGAGACAAAGGGGGAAGAAAATTGATTCTGAATCTAAGTGTATAAAAAACAATTACTAAGTAATACAGATTTTTTATTTTATGACATTTACACTTTAATTTCAGGGGCACACTGAATTAAATTGTATGTTAGTGTAAAAGAGGTAAAACTTTCCTCTTTGCTTTCTTAGATTCAAAGTTTGGAGCCTCCACATTAAAGTGACGCGAGACAGATAAGCAGGGGAAAAGATTTATTTTGTATGCATGTGGGGGGCATCCCAGAGAAGAAGTGGAAACCCAGAAAGTGCGTTACATCTGGGGGCATATGTACCATTTTAACAAAGCATAGAAGAGTATATATCAGAGACTTGATACAGAAAAATGTTTGGGGGCTTCTGGGAAAGGGAAGGAATTGTGGGAAATATGTGGGGAGCATGAGTAATAAGGATCATATAGTAAGGTTGTGCAGATTTCTTTCATCTCAGGAGATAAGAGTTGTCTCCAGAGTAGTTCTCTTAATCCTGGTACGGGGGAGGAGGATACCTCTACAAATGTAAATTTCCCTTCTATAAGGGAAATTTATATTCTGCTTTTAGATAGAAAGTGGAAGGGCAAATAGCTCCTCTTGAGTTTGCTGTTTCTTAATTGCTTTTAGCTCAAAATAATCCTTAAACCAATGTGGCATATTCTGGGGTCACATAGTCTGATCCTTTTCATTCTCTTTAGAATGCCATTAATTGTCCAGCAAGAGAATTTTCTTCCAATTTGTATTGATGTATCTTAACTTTAACATACTGTATCCCTTACCTCAATATTTACTAACTAAAAGGTAGCAGAAATGTGTATCTTAAAGCATGCAAATGGCAAATGAGGCTATTCAAAAAATAAAGTCCAGGTTGTATGCTTTCCACCTTTTATCAGTAAGTATTAATTGACTACCAGTATGTTCTAGGAGTTGTTTAGATACTGAGAACACAGCAATGGGATAGAAATGAGCAACAGGCAGAATATTTTGCTTTCTTGGATAGGCAGTCTAGGAGGAGCAGATAGAGAAGAAAACAATGGAAATATAGTTCAGTGAAATACTGTACCAAAGAAGGTTTTCCTCTACCCTTCTAGCTTCTTCTGGTGTTACTGAACCTAATAAATTCAGCCTTCTCCCTTGATGCATAGCAAAGCCAAGTTACTAAAACTAGGTTGTAGTGAAGGAAAGTACAGCATTTATTTGCAGGGCAACAAGAAGGAAGAAGAGGCAGGTCTCCTCAGAAGACCTGAACTCCCTGATGACTTTCAGGGAAGAGTTTTTAAAGGCAACTTTTGGGATGAATGTTGCACAGTACATGACTTTCTTCTGATTGGTTGGTGGTGATGCAACATGTGGTATTTCAGGAATCTTAATCATCAACCTTCTGGTTCCAACCAGTCTGGGGTTGACATGCTTGTGGTCAGCATATAGTCACCGTCTTCCACCCGGGCAGAGGTCTTAGTTTCTGCCTAACAACTCAAAGATACGCATCAGGTTAATAACAATATATTTGAGGAGGAACTAGGACTTTGTTTTATGGCTGAACTGTTACTTAAGCTATCTTGCTTAACTGCTTTTCCTTTATTCTGCATTCCATCACTTTAACATGTCACTGCTTTAGTCTGATCTTTGGAACTCAGGGAAGACCTAGGAGACTAAAATCTTTTTCTACAAATGAGAAATGGGGCACATGGAGGGTATTCTGTATCTGGGAGGCTCTGCAGGGTTCTGTTTGGTTTCAATCCTTTCTTTGATACTCTTCAATTCTGAGGGGAATGGGGTGGGACAAGAAAGAGAATAAAGTTTTGAATAGAGAAATTAATCATAAACTCAGTTTTAGTGGGACTCTGTTTCACTGGCTGATTTAAAAATTATTCACATGGGACAGATTAAAATGAGAAAATTGAATTTAATTTTTTACATGTGCTATCCCCATATATATGAGAAGTTTAGAGACAGAAAAGGTAAAATGAGATCTATATGACATCCTGACCTAAGGAATGGGGTAAGGGCCTGGGGCACTCAAGGACAGGAGGGTCATTCACAGGACAATAAAAAGAACAGATAAGGGGTAATTTTTGTTCATCTGCCCTGTCATACAGATAAGACCACTTAGATTAAATTTATCTGATAATAAATAACTCTTTCTGTGGGGGGAAAAAGGGGGAGGGCAGTAATTTCTCTTGAACCTCAGGGTCTCCATTGCTTAACTTAGCTCAAAGTAATTCACATGCCAACGTGACACATCTTGGAGAAGCCTGTTCTAAAGTCCTATGATACCGTTTATCAAAACACATGGTGTATCATATGTCAAAAAGTGATACAAAGAAACATAAGGCAGGGTAATGAAAAGGTTGCAGCTATAAAGAATACAGTCAGAAAGGATCACAGTGAAAAATGTGACTTCTGATCAGTATCTTGGGTAAGAGCATACCAGACAGAAGGAACCAGTAGTAAAAGAAGACTGTGAGACAGGTATTTGAAGAACAGCCAGGAAACTGGTGTAACCAAAGCAGAATGAGCAAGGGGGTGAGTATGAGAATGCGAGAGTTATGGAAGTGGGAGTTGTTGCTGGGAGGTTATTTGGGGCAGAGTAAGGGCTTTGGGTTTGAGGAAAACTAGAAGGCTTTGAGTAGCAAGATTTGACTTCTCTCTTTCCAAGATCATCTGGCCTACTGTACAGAGAACAATGGGGAAGGGCCTTCCTTATTTTGAAATGAAAGGTTTTGCTAAACACTTAAAGCTCCTCACTCAACAAACATAGATGCCTGCCAGGCTAGGAGACAATGTAGAAGAGTAAACTAAATATGGAAAGCAGCTAGTTGTTAGATAAATAGGTATTTGGCCTCAGTGATGAGAATTTTAGGGTGTGGTGAAGGCTGCGGCAAATCAGATTGAGGTACCCAAGATGAAGGAGCTCTTATTGCTAACCACCAGTTTTTACAATGTGATGACATGGGCCCAAGTGTTGCCAGGTCTTGAGATTTTTTAGTAGAAACCAAAAATACAGGTTTTTATGTTCAATCTTCTATCTTTAGAAGTATGGTTACTCACTCATATTTAAAACCCTTAATAGCCCAATACTGTCTGGATTGATTAAAGCATTTTTGAGCATAGGATTTAACAGAAAGTCTCCAGTTTGCATTCTCTAATCTATATACAGCAAGATAAAGCTCATAGGAGGTCCAACACTGGTAAATAAAAGGTGAGATGAAGATGAAAGGAGAGAGATCAGTATCTATATTCTGATCTTTTCAGGTAAAAGGCTTATCAACTTTTTCTTCTTAAAAATTATTTAGTCATAATCCAAAAGTGAATATAACCTAAATTATTGTGCCGTAATGATTTTTAATTTGCTTATCAGACTAAAATGATTCTTAACACAGACACACATTAGCAAACTCCATCCCTAAATGAGGATGAGAGGAACTCATACATACATATTATCTAACACAGATTTTTATTACGGATTTTAATGGATGCATGGTACAGTTTTTTTTTTTTGTTGTTGTTACTAATATATCATTGATTCCCAAACATCAGGCATCAGGAATTGCTGGAATCCGTAGACTATGTGGTTTTATTAAAAATAAGGCAGTAAAAGTTGGTAACACATTTATTATCTGTGTGTACCCTCTAGAGAATTGAGTGTTTTAATGATAGCACTGCCTGTTCCAGTGGATAGAGCTCCCTAACAGTGGCATTTATAAGTCATTACTAATGTGAAATTACCCAACAGGCTGACTGCCTGTCTTTTACTCTGTAATGCTAAAGTGCTTTTGGTCCCCAGAGTTGCAATTAATAAGAGCACTCAAGAACTAACTTAAGGAATTTCTCACAGGGTGTGGTTTCTTTAGTATGAAAGTATGCATACACTTTGGCTATTTTGCTTTTCAGTAGTTTTCTTCTTCTTCTTCTTCTTCTTCTCTTCTTCTTCTTCTTCTTCCTTCTCTTCTTCTTCTTCTTCTCTTCTTCTTCTTCTCTTCTTCTTCTTCTCCTCTCTCCTCCTCCTCCTCCTCCTCCTCCTCCTCCTCCTCCTCCTCCTCCTCCTCCTCCTCCTCCTCCTCCTCCTCCTCCTCCTCCTCCTCCTCCTCCTCCTCCTCCTCCTCCTCCTCCTCGCTCTCCTCCTCCTCTCCTCCTCCTCCTTCTCCTCCTCCTCTTCTTCTCCTTCTTCTTCTCCTCCTCCTCCTCCTTCTTCCTCCTCCTCCTCCCTCCTCCTCCTCCTCCTTCCTCCTCCTCCTCTTCCTCCTCCCCCTCCTTCTTCTTCTTCTTCCTCTTTTTTTTTTAAAGAAATCATTACTGTGGTGGGAAGGGTATAGCTCAGTAGTAGAGTGTGTGCTTAGCATGCAGGAGGCCCTAGGTTCAATCCCCAGTACCTCTATTAAAATAAACAAACAAACAAACAAAATTACCCTCAAAAAATATATTAGAGAAAACATTAAAAAACTGTGATTGACTCCAGCAATTTTTCATAAGGGAATAACAGGTTGTCTGGATAAGAATATTTACAAAACAGTTGAGGTAGCATGGATCTTTATCTGAAAACCCTGTTTCAAACTCTTGGATTAAAAAAAAAAGCAACCTTGATATGGTGGCTAGTGAAATATGATTTTAAAAGTGTCTCAAGTTTTGGGAATGTCATTATATATGTCTTACATTTTATTAAAGTACCCCTGTTGAGTTAGTTTGATTTTTAAAGTTTATATTTTTTCCCATCACAATATCTTTAATTATCTGGCTACAAAATCTGATGAAATCTGGAGTTTTGATAGAATTGTAATACTTTTTTTTTAAAGGATTTAAAATAAATTTGTGGATTAGATATTGATCTCTGGTTAACATGGGAAACTTGTTGAATTATACCTGTTTTTTCCTTTTTTCAGTTTTATTAGGTAGAATTATTATATTTTGACTGCACATAGACATCATATTGCATGTAAACTCATATATACGATATACTGCACATTTTTTTAGTTACGTATATTTACTGATTATTGTTTCTAAGACCAGAGCTTTAGCTTTTTAAACTTAAAATAGTTATCAAAGGAATAAAGCCAACTACAAAGTAAGAATCAACAGAATGCAGTAATCCAATCATAAAGGACAGTCAAATATGTTTACACATATTCAAGAAATCAGTAATACTTTTAAGTCATTTTTGTTATGTGTTCCTGGCTCCTTTCCTTCTGGACTTTACCATTCTTCATTGGATGCCTATTTTACATGCTAGTTAAGAAAAGGTGGCACTTTGAAATTAGTATTTAGCCCTTTGATGAACCTCTAACCCATAAAATTGCTTTTGGTTCTCTTATCTTTTACCAGTACCAGAAATAAGATAGATCTCTCTTTTTCTTTCTAGATATCTACCTGTCTACATATCTGTCTATTTACACATCTATCTATCCAAATTCACTGCTAGTAAAATTGCTTGAAGAACATTATTGCTATTATTCAATTGCTGTTCAAAAAATCTCTTAAGATTTCTACAATTGAACCATTTTATTTTAAAGAGGGATCCTATTATGCTTCTGGCAGAAATGGGTACTAGTTCTAGGTCATGAGGAACATATTAAGCATACCCAGATCTCTTATACAATTTCAAAGTACTGTTGAACAGTAAGTGAATGACTTGAACTTTGTGAGCCTTCTTGTCTCATTGGTAAATCTGGATTATAATACCCCTTGGTTTATAAGGATTAAAGGAGAATGCTGTGGGTACACAATAGTTGTATTGAGGATTAAATGAGAATAATGCTTAGTACAGGTACTGGTGCAGAATAAATGCTTTGTTGTACGTAGAGATTATCATCATCATCATCATCATATATTGTGCTATGTAAAGAATAAATGGTGCAAGTTATGTTGCTACATCTAGGGCTGTCTGGCACAGAGTGAGCTCTCTGCAGTGGTAGCTTATTTGCATCATCACCACCATCACCATCCCTAACCGTTGGCACTTTCTCAGTACATAAAATTCCAAATTTTATTCTCTGAATCATAAATAAAATTATCTAAGTAGAGAAATAAGTCAGTGGCTACGCACTGATTTTTAGTTTCCTTTAATTTTTGCATGGTGACTTGAAAGTCTTCTGTCAATTGCCCTCCCTTTGCCAGTATAAGCTGCTTTTGTTTATGGCCTGTCTGGATACTTAAATAAAAATTAGAAAATGAAAAAGTTTAAAAATAAAAGCTTGGATTGCACCCACCATGGCATTTAGTGCGATTAGGCTGAATTTGGCTTCTACTTGTCTACTAATAGTCAGTGCATCTGACACATTGGCAGTAGGTTTTTCCAGCACAAATGTTCGTGCTTTGTAATATTTTGTACTTAGTGTGTGGACATATTTGTTATGTGTTACTTTTTTTTCTGGCAGTACCATAAGGGGATGAAAGTGTGACTAAAAATGTAGGAAACAAGGAAAGCATGAGTAAAATATTTGTGTCTTTCTTCGCTATTTGCTTATGTCCGTATTGTCCATATTAGTGTGTACAGTCCACTGACCTAAAGTGGAAATAATTGGGTGTTTATGCATAATCAAAATCATGTTGTTTTTAGTCTAGTGTTATATATGTTTTATAGAACAAAAATTAGCTTTGAAGGAATTGAATATGATACTCCATGCACTGTTACCCTGTGGACATGCCATCTTCAGTCATGCCTATTCCCTCTATATGAAATTCTTTTCTTTCTCTTTGATCTTTAATCATCTCCCTCTGATTCACATGACAAGCTCCTAATTATCTTTCAAGATTCAGCTTTAAGGCTCATTATATCCTAAAGAGGCCCTTCTGTGCTGTTACTCTTTGCCTGGCCAGGCAGAATTAGAGAGGCCCCTCTCTGCTCCTGTAGCCTACCTTCCACACTTCTATTTTGGCACTTAGCCTATTATATTGTTATTGATTATTTGCCTGAAGCAAAATAAAAGTATGAACTGGGGAGGAATGTTTCTTTTTGAATGTGTCTTTGTTGTTGTAGTATGGTGACTGGTTTGTGATGTACAATAAATAATTGTTTCGGGAAATAATGCATGCTAACTGTAATTGTTAATAAGGTATCTTTTGTGTATCCAGAAATCACTTGTAATGTAACATCATTTCCCTACATTTTAAACTAGTAATTGTAAAAACTAATGGTAATCTTACTGTATTTGAACTTTAAGTCACTAGGAGATTAAATTTCCAAGGGTCAAATTATTATATCTTGAAATTGTTGTGATAGTTAGGTTTGTCTTCTGCGAAATGATGGGATAGTCTGAGCACCTAGTTATTAAGGTGGACACCTGCCTTTGGAGGTCACAGAGTGTTAGCAATAGAGAAACCCAGTCCTGCCAAATATGCCGGATATTCCAAATCTCATTGAATCTGCTTGATTTTTTTTAAACCTTACTTTGAAGAAGGGAGGGTAACCTACCTTTTTTATAATAACCTAAATAAGCCATTCATCTCCATCTGGCTGGTTTCATATGGCCCCCCAATTTAGGACCTGCTATCCATCAATCTCCCTTACTGTGACAGTAGGGCAGTGGGAAGGAGAAATGTCTATTTGCTTTCCAGTTATAGCTTTGTTTTCATTGTCAAAAAAATACAGATTCTCTGATTTGTTTATGGTAATAGCAATTTTCTTTTAGGGGAAATGTTTTCTTTTAGGGGAATGATAACTTAGGTCACTAATAACTTAAAAAAAGTTGAGAAGGCTATAGTATAATGTAGATAAATAAGCATGGTACCTTTATTATGACTTTATCTCAAGGTGCTTAAGGAATGTAAGTATGCTTTATTAATAATACTGATCACTACTTAAACATTCTAAGTTTTTTTATCTTTTTTTTTTTGCCATCCAGGGAAAATTCTACCATTCAAGACTCATTTCTATTAGGATTCAGTACTTCATGGTGAATACCTTATTTGGTAGTAGATAAATTATTTAACAATGCTGTCTTAAAATAATTTTGAAAAAAGTATTTCATTTCCAATCTTCTGATTGAGGAAAATTGTTAAGAAGGTAATACATGTTTTGGATAAAGATAGACCTTTTAATTAACAAGATTTAGTTATTTCAGCCTGTATCTCTATAAATGATAATCTCATCTAACTCTAGTTACCTTAAGTTCCCGATACATTTTCTCTTCTCCAGGAAGAAAAATAAGTAGTTTACTGCTATTTTAAAACATCTGATTCAGGGACCTAGAAAAGATGAAAGACAAAAATCTCTTCAGGATATTGATTCTACTTTAGGACGCCTGAATTTTCCATAGCCTATGCTAAGTAAGTATTAGTCAAGTCCTTGTAGAGAAAGCAGATATTCTCTGCACATGTTTCTCTCTATTATGAAACACCCTAACATTTGTTCTAATTCTGTTTCATGGAAAATTAGGAATCACAACCTATAAGTCTCTTACAAGTCTGCCAATAAAATATGAATTATTATTTTAATTCTCACTGAGGTTGACTTTAGAAATTCTTTTTATCTGTATGTCATGTTTGTTCTTATCTTGCCATAGCACCTGTCCTGTGGTGTGCTAATTCTAAGCTGAGAGTTGCTATCTTGAGAGTTTATTTGCTGCTCATAAGATGACCCTAACTCTATATTAGTGTTTTGAGTAGACTTACAATTTATATTTAATCACATATCATTTTGGCATTGTCGATGAGGATATAGGGTAATAAATCTTGTCTAACTGTCACTACATTATTTCTAAAATAGAAGACAAAATCAATGGAACTTAGGTATATCAGTTTATGCATGTGGGCTTTTCAGTTTACTTTGATTTGAGGATCTATTTCAGCTATGATACTCTAAAATGGTCCTTTTTCCCCCTCCTTTGCTTGATTTTGTATGGATTTATAAACTGTTTACTTGAGATTTGTGATTTCCAAGTCATAGTTTTGAAGAGAAAAGTCTAAAAGTATATTGATTCTAGGAAAGGGAGATGAGAAGATTTGCCCAAGAACGTGGAACTGTAGGGAGTTTATTAGTTTATTAGGGCTGCTGTAATAAAGTACCAAAAACTAGGAGGCTTAGACAACAGAAACTTACTGTCTCTCAGTTCTGGAGACCACAAGTCCCAGATCAAGCTGTTGGGTTTTTTGTTTTTTTTTTTATGATCTGTGAGGGAGCAGTTTGTTCCAGGACTTTCTCTTAGGCTAATAGATGGCTGTCTTTTCTCTGTGTCTCTTTCTGTAAATATCCCTTTATATTTTGTCTCTATCTCCAGATTTCCTCTTATAAGGATACCAGTCATATTGGATTTTGCTCTATCCTAATAACCTCATTTTAATTTGATTATCTTTGTAAAGATCCTATCTCCAAATAAGGTCACATTTTGAGGTACTAGGAGTTAAGACTTCAACAGAGAAATTTTGGTAGGGGACACAATTCAACACATAAAAGGAAGGAGAAGTTGCACTTCAGAAAAAGCAAACTAGACTTTTTTTCCCTAGTAAGGCTGTAGCTGCTATTTAAAGTTAATTTTTAAAATATGAATCATTTCTCTTGGTATCCATGGTACATTATAGGAGATTAATAAAATATATTTTGTCATAGGCTCAGTAGTTTTAATGTGTCTGAAGGTAAGACATGTATGATTAATAAATAAAATTGTTACATATATGTGCAATTTTGACAGTTCATGCAAGGAAGTTTGTTCTTAAAGAATATCTTTGAATAACTTAGTGTAAAAATTGTACCATTTTACTATCATAAGCAATATATGTGTGCCTTTGTTTCCTTTGACTGTTATTTAAAAAATTCCTTCTTTGATTAAATATGATCTATTTGCTCAACAAAAAACAAGACATTCTAACTTATATAACATGAAATTAGCCATGTTGTATCATCAATCACCTATTTAACTTGGACTGTGAGCTTGAAGAACATTATTAATCATTTACTTCCCACATTTTATAATAACAAAATAGGTGCCTGAAGCAGAGAAGAAGTTTACCAAATTACTATGCAATTAGTAGAAAATGTAGGACAAGAACTGAAAAATTACAGAAAAAAATTCAACAAATTTTACAACTTTAAATGACCTTTGAGTTCGTCAGCTCTGTAATTTTCCAGATAAGGAGCTAAGGCTCAGAGAAGTTTAATAGTTTGTCAAAGTCATATAGTTAGTTCAGTAGTAGAAAAAATATTAAAATGCACACTTAACTGCTGCACTCATTTCTAAATCAAGTCCAGCAAGATTAGTGTCAAGGGATGTTTTAGGGGCCATTAGGTGTCCTACACTGATCTTCATCACCCCTTCTTAGAAATAACCCTACATATAACTACTAAAAAAAAGTTAAGCAGATACATACATAGGTAGGAAAATTAGGGATAGTATCTACAATCTTTAGACTATTGAGGTCAAGCTCAATTTGTACTACTGTTGAAACAAGGAACCCAGCATTAGGAAGAGAAATACATTAAAATTTAAGGACAAGACCCTCTGTTCTGCTATCATCTAAATACCCAGTTAGACTGGTACTCCTCAGGCCCTCTGGAGCTCCTACTGAATTCACCAGTCTTCCAAACATCTTTCTTTTCAAGGCAGGAAGTAAATTAGGTTGAATTATTAACTTGTTCTATTGTGGTTTTTGTACTTACTATGGTGCCTTATATTTTTCCTCACTCAAGTTTCATTTATCTTTTAATCTACCTAATTATATCATAGCAGCAATAATACACAAAAATGAAAACAATCCAAATGTCCATCAACTGATGAATGATAAACAAAATGTGGTATGCTCATACAATTGAAGATCTTTCAGCAATAATATAGAATGAAGGAGGTGACAAAAAGATTTTAGAACTTGATATATGTGGTCACTGCACATCACTGTGAATGTATTAAATGACATATAAGTATACAATTTTAAATGGTTAATTTTACGCAATGTGACTTTCACCTCTACAGAAAAATTAAAACAAAAAATTTAATTCTGTTACATTCTATAACTTACACGGACCTTGAAAACCCTATGCCAAGTAAAAGAAGCTAGTCATAAAATACAACATATTGTATTATTCTATTTATATTAAATATCTAGATAGGCACATCTATAGAGACAGAAGGTAGATTAGTATTGCACTTACACTACAGTTAGAAAGCTTAATGTCAGGAACTTACACTGCAGTCTATTAGATTTTTTGCCATAATACTTCCCCCTAATGGATACAACATAAATTTATGGTTCATTTTCTGTCTCTCCCATTCAGAAATTGAGCTGCATGTGGGTAGAGATTGTTTTCTGTTAGTTTACTGCTGTCCTCCAGGTTTTTGGATTACATGTAGGAGCTCAATAAGTATTCGTTGAATGAAGGAAAAAAAAACTAACCCAGTACTCTTTTCAACATAACCTTATTCACTAGTAACATGTATTGTTTTTTGTCTTACACCTGTAGCTATAGCCAGACTAGACTGAATGAACATATGTTATCTTACCTCTGTGTTTATTTCAATTTAAACCAAATGGAGAAATGGGTAAGAATTAAAATGATTGAGGCTGCAGTGCAGTGACTCTGGATTATGGGGAAAGGTTGGTCAAAGTGATTCTGAAATGAAGGTTATCTCAAAAGACATCTTTCAGCAGTGAAGACACAAAAGGATGTAAGATATGATCTGAAAAAAAAGCATGAAAACCAAAAGAGATTTACATTGAAGCAGAGACCACAAACATAAAATACTACATTTGCAGACATCAAGGCAATTAGAGGACTCAGATCTGAGGAGTGTACAGGTTTGGGGCAGCATGGTGGCATATAGTTATTTTATTGGATGCCTGTGTGTACTTAGGGCCCCCAGATGGCTCTCTATGCCTTTATTTATACCCTTTCATCTACCAGAAATGATTTTGTATATATTTCTTACATTCACTTAAAACTCTGGCAGTATTGAAACATACTAGATATGTCATTTTGATGGAGTGCTTATTATGTGCCTGGCACTATGCTTGACAATTAATTTAATTCCTATGAAGGAGGTTCAAATTATTATCCTCATTTAATACAGAAGAAAACTACTGCTTAAAAAGTTTGAGAAAGTTGCTCATGAATAAATAGCTTTTGGATAGGAACCATAAATATTTATATTCATTACATTCATAGTCATCTCCCAGAGAATAAAGCTTATTTTTTGGCATATAATACAACTCAACAGCTGTTTGTTGAATGAATAGCTCAGTAGATAGATAAATAAATTGTATTAACTTACAAAAAATAATAAGAGGTTCACATCAGATGATTTTTCCCAAATGAACTGTTTGAGTTTTTTTGAAGATTTTAAAAATATTTAAGAGAGTTTTCAAAAATTCTCTTGGCTTGTTTTAAATCCTTTTTCTTGGCAAAACTTGCTTTAATACATTTAGTGTTACAGTAAACAAGCCCATAAACCATACAAAACACTATAATTATGCAATTGACCACTTTTTTAAAAGTGCAGATATTATTTCAGTGGGCTTACATTTTCTCTACAGAAACTGATCAGGGGACCACCAGTACAGAAGAGACTTCAGCTCTCCGTAGATCGTATCTGTGCAGTTACTCTTCCTCGTGTCATTTTTTTGCTTCAGTAAAAACCACAATTCATTCAGCTTTACATAGTCTTCTATTTCGTTTTGTGAACCAGTTTATAGTTTAGAATGTCCTTGGACTTAGAAGTTAAAATTCCTAGTTTATCCAGATGTTGTAGTGTGAGAAAAGAAATACAGTTTTAAATGCATATGCTTTTAAAAAGAGCAATTTATGAGACAATGTGAATTATCTAAAAGAATACAGATTAATCCCTTTTTTAATATAGACATTGAAAAATACATTTCCCAGTCATAGAAAATTTAAACCGTGTGACTTGTGATATTTATGGCAATGTGATATCTCAAAATACTATAAATTAAACAACATGTCCAGCAACTTGCGATTAATAAAAACCTCACTTACTTATTTCACAGTTTTCCCCCATAAATTGCACTGCATTAATTTCTATCATGTGCAATTAAATACTGCAGAGATTTGTAAGTACTAACAAATGTGAAAATTTTGTGTGCTCTCAAGGCTCCATTCTGTGATCTACTTCATCTTTGAGACCACCCAAACAGATGCTTGACTTTGAGTCTCTAAACATCTTTATGTAAATGATCATCTTTTGCCAAAAGTTCAGTTTTTTGTGGCAAATTCTTAGTGCATTTCTGAGATAAGAATATAGGACCAAAATAACAGTTATTTATTACTGAACAAACTAGAGATATAAAGGCACTTATTCAATAAGTGCATGCTAAGCATGGTGTTAGGTATTGGGATCTGGTGGGATCTGTTCTATTGTATCTGAAAAAATAACTTCATAAAATAAATTTAATGTATAATTTCAGTTGGCCCTAGTATTTTATAATCTTGAATATTCTAGGGTTTCAGATTTTCTCTCACTTTCTTCCAAATATGAGCTATTGATTAGTGAAATTGGATTTAAATGTTATCATTATAGTACATAGATTTTAATTATATCTGCGTCCTGGCTCCCTGGAGAGGAAACATTTTATTTTTATTTTTAAATTTTCAAGTGCCTGAACGTATTCCGTACATGGTAAATAGACATTTAATACATATTGAATAAGTGAGTGATTGAATGAACATATATCTGTTTCTAGATTTTCCCTTTTCCCTACTCTTCTTTTCAGGAAAATTCCTTATATTCATAATATGTTATAAGAGTTTTTTCCTAAATTAATATTCATGTAATAGTAAATTATGTTTCTGTTAAATAGAAATCAAATCATTCATATTTTCCCACAAATTTCTGAACTAGAATAGAATCTCTTTTTGGAGTGACTTTGTATTAAAAAACTATTAAATTAAAATTGATAAATATAAAGAATTTTTAAAAATATCTCTACTGACTTGTATTCAATATATATCTATAGAATATTTACTCAATTGCATTCACCTGACAGATGTAAAACATAACCAAAGAAAACATTAAGTGAGAAAGCTAGATATTATTCACACTTTATTATATAATTATAGTTGATTTTTTTTTTTTTAATAACCAATGGTATCTTTTTGTTAAAAGTTCATATGGGGTAAAAAACAGTACAAAACGTTGGCCAAATAAGTGTATAAATAAGAAAAATAAACACTTTAAAGTGCATTAATGGTATTTTTTAAACTCTTTAAAGTGAAATATATTCATTCTCAAGCCAAAGTGACCTCTATCCTTCAACCTAACTCTATTTTATGACTAAGGCATTTACTGGTAACCAGTCACCTTGAAAGCATACTTCAGATCAAACCAAGAAAAATAGTGTAGCTTCATCAGACCTAAACCATCAGCAGTACTAGAAAAATAACTTAAAAATTCACATTTTTATAAGGCAACCATATGTATGTGTGTGTGTGTCTGTGTGATTTGTGATCCTTGTATATATTGAGAAAGCAAGCATAAATAAATGTAATAATTGCAATAAGGTGTATGTGTATAGTCATTTGTCAATATCAGTGTCACTTTAGAACTTTAATAACTAACTTCAAATTTTAGCTTTTAAATAACTTGGCAGAGTGCCTTCTGAAATCATTGTATCAAGTCATTAAACAAGGTAATAAAAAAATCTTCCTTAAATATTAAGAACAGAATCTTGTTTAAAGAATAGTGAAATATATCAACATGAAAAAGAATATATACATGTGTGTGTATGGAACTGAATCACTCTGCTGTACATCAGAGACTAACACAGCATTGTAAATCGACTATACTTCAATTAGAAAAAAAAAATAGTGGAATATATCAACCATAGTCAACATTAAACGAGGATCTTGGAAGTACCAGAGGATACAAAGTGATAAATATGAAAATAGATGATCAGCTGGATATAATTAAAGTTTAATTCAGTGACTCCAGTATGGTTGACAAGAAGATAGGTCAACTTGGGAAATAATTTTGAATTTATATATTTTTAATGATGGATTTTTTTCTTGGAGTTTGGCAAATTTCTGGGTATTAAAAGGATTCTTTCATTAAAAACAACTTTCATTTTTTCTTGTAATCCTGAAGTCCTGAAATGACAATTTGGAGACTTAAAATCTGCAAGATATCTTTGCCCACATAAACTATTTTTAGAAATAGAGAGATTGGCAAATTTGTTATTAGTATAACTCCATATATTATTTGTTATTAATATTAGTAGCCTCCTCTATATTTTTGTTAAATTTGAATACATCTGGAGGGAGGGTGTAGCTCATGATAGAGTGCATGGTAGGGCACGTGCTTAGCATGCATGAGGTCCTGGGTTCAATCCCCAGTACTGCCATTAAATAAATAAACCAGTCAAACCTAATTACCCCCCCTCCACACACACACACACACACACAAAATATACAGTGCTGTATGTCAGTTATACCTCAGTAAACTGGAAGGCATTTTTTTTTAAAGTATTGAATACATCTTACAGCTGCATTCTCAACAATATGTATTACATTCTATGCCAATTAAATCAAAGATCTGAACACCTACTCTTTACAAATGTCAACATTTTCTTATTATCAATCTATTTAAACCTACTTGTAAAGTGGCAAGGTTTGATTGAAGTGGGAAAAATAATGCACTTTATTCCTTCATTCTTTTTTGGTATGAATCACAGAAAGCCATTTGTGAATGTAATCATTCTTTCTGCTCTCCCCTCCAACAACTTCTGATTCAAGTAATGTCTGTAATAATATGTTTTCAGAAGCTTCCTCTACTAAGAGTTTGAGCAAGACTTAATGAAATCATTTATTTTGAATAACATTGAACATTATAAGATTTTAAACTTGTGTTTTAGTAATTTTAAGAACAATCTTGCTAAAATCATTTTAGACATTCCCAACTTTCTTGGGTAAATCAGAGACAGATACATTGTTCAAGCTGCAGTTGGTGAAACTGTGCTGTTTTCTCTCACAGTATCATATTTTGTTTTGTTTTGTTTCCATCAGAGTTCTTATTATTATTTGTGGGTTATTTAATCATTTGTATATTTAATTGTTTTCGATGTTTATCCCTTTCTCCCATCTGCTTTGTAAATTCTGTAAGGTCATAGATCAATATTTTATTGGCCATTGAATACCCGTAACCTGGAATGGTGTCTGGCACTTTCTTTAATTCTTAATTTATATTTGCTGAATGAATAGAATTAAGTTCATCACTGATATGAAGGATTGATATTCATCATTCAGGCATATCAGAATATGTATTTCTCAACCATCATTTTGAAAATTCGTTTTTATTTCACAACTTATTTGTTTAATGATTTGAAGAAACATTGATGTAGATGTTTAGAACTTTGATTATAATCTCTTTCAAGAAACTTGCTGTGTGGCCCTGAAAATGTATTATATAAATGCATTCTATTAAATTTTTTTGTAGGTGGGAAAATTTTACTTACCTCAATGGTATATTTTGTGGTTGATTTGAACAAATATAGTAGAGTGCTATACATGCCCTCTGTCATTTCATGACATGTTTTCCACTTACACAAATAATCCTGAATATAACCTTTATCATCCATTTCCTGTGATTTTTAAAAATGTAGTGTTTGAATTCAATTCATATGGCTTTTGAAACTTAAGTGTGTGAGGTGCTTTTCTCTTTTTCAGAATATTTTTGTTGCTTTTATTTTTGTTAGAGAAGAGAAAAATCTATTCAGAATTTTTCTGGTGGGTTTGCTTCAAAGCTTGGAAGAGATGAGGGTTCACTTCTGAACCAGCCCAACATATTTCACTTTCAGTCAAAAGATCTTCATTAGTGTCCAGAATTATCCAGTGTATTCTTGTTTTTTGTTTGTTTGTTTGTTTTGTCTAGAATTTATGGTTTCATTTTGGCTAGCTTATTTCACATTCTGATCTTTTTTTTTCATGCTTTGGAGAAAAAATTGTCATTAAGTATTTACAAAAACAAGACAAAAAAACTGTCTGGCTAGTCTTCCTATCCTACAGTTTGTGTTTGGCAAATTTGGCAAACATCTAAAGTTTTCATAGGCTGAGGGATTTGGTTGGCTAATACAGTCCTCATTTACTGATATCACTAAATGGAGATTAACTGTATTTAAAGCCAGGACTTATATTCAGCATTTAGTGTTTAGTCAATTTCTTGATGAAAATGTATTTGTTTGAAAACATTGCTAATAACGATAATAATAAACATTGCTAATTATTTTATCCACCAGGAATAAAATAAAGAAGAAGCATTTCATTTTGCAAGCAGCACCATCAATTTGCAAACTTATTCCTAACAAATACATTCTAGTGGAATGAATGTTAACTTTTAGCTGCTATAAATAGGTAATAGGAAACTTTGGCTAGAAATCTTATCAGTGTGGATTTGGTCTGGCTCTTTATGGTTAGATTTATTTTTCTAACCTCAGGTGCATTACTCAGACACTAATGTTCAACACTGATTGGGCGAGTTTATATATATGAAAGCTGTTGTAAAGCTTATGGATAAAGGATTTATAAACAGTGTTGTATATGTTTTTCAATATTGAAGATTACCAGAGAGGTTATTACGAGGTCTTTTCTGCAGAAGATTTATGCTGCTGAATTAGAAAGAGTCTTAACATTGCTTTCCTTAAGGATAAAACAAAACAAAAATTTGTAAGCCACTGAAAGCTCTTTATCCTTTCCAACGAGTAGAGTGTGTTTGGGAAGTGGGAGGAGGGAAAGGATGCAAGTGCTGCTGGTGTACTTCTCAATAGTATGTTCAGTGCAGTAGAGAGTTTATTCACTGTTTAAGAATTCCTTCCCTTCAAAATTAAATATTGTTTAGTCTTAACCTGTGTCATTACTGTTTATTCAAAACTTATATTTATCCTCTCTAGATTTCCTGTATATCTCTTGTTAAAATCCCTATGACTACAGATTTTCTCTATTGTATGACAAGAGTAACATAAACCTTAAATTCAGTGATTTGCAAAAAAGAAACCTATATATTTATATACTGCAATAAAGTATAATGACAGCATTTGAGAATTAATGCCACATTTTCAAATTAAAGTCTTGACTTTCCATCTTACTGCAGTAGATTTTCACACAAAGGAAATTTTCGTATTAGTTTTTCTGATATAATATTAAAGTGTATTAAAATGTTAGGAAATATACTTAAAATTCTCAAACTAATAATAGTATGCTATTATGGTTTGTGCTATTTAAAAGAAAAGCCCCTGTCAGACACGGTAAATGGAATATTTAACTTTCATTTCTTATTCAGAAATTAGACTTCATTTCACCAAAGGAATGGCAATCCATAGGCTTTATATTATTGATAATTAGTGTGATATTTTCATATTGCCTTATGTATATCCTGACAGAACCCCCCTTCCTTTGTTCTCTCTGTGTGACACACAAGGAGAGTCATTGCTTCTTTTTTCTCACCTATATGACTTTCTGGTTCATGCCTCCCAGTCTTACCACTTTGAGCTAAGCCATAGTTTCTTGGTATACTAAATGGGGGTGATAATATTAACAAGATTTATAGTTTGGAGTTTGAAATACAATGATACTTTTTAAAAACTGAAATGATACTTTTAAAGCACTAGATGTGTATAAGCAATTATCATCATCATATTACTGCAATATTTTTCTCATTAATTCCTAGACTCTGTTATCTTTCACTCCAATCTGAATAATATATTTTAAGCTTCTGAAGATTAATTTCATTAATATTATTATTATGTTATTCCATTATGCTGTAATCTTCCATTGCCCTGTATAAATTGGGCTATATTCTCAATCTGATTTTAAGGCTCTTTTTGATTTCACTACTATTTAATTCTATCTGTGTACTCCTGCATCTCTTGGGAATATATCTTTTCCCCCATGTTTATTGAGATAATTGATGTGTAATATTGTATATTTTAAGGTGTATAACATGTTGATTTGATACACGTATATGTTGTGAAATGATTACTACAGTAGAGTTAGTTAACACCTTCATCACCTCAGATAATTGCCATTTATTTTTGTGGTAAGAACATTTAAGGTCAACTCTTGTAGCACCTTTCAAGTATATAATACAGTTTGGTTGACTGTAATCACCATGCTATATATTAGATCTCCAGAACTTATTAAGTGTATAACTACTAGACATTTATACCCTGTGACCAACATCTCCCCATTTACCTTATCCCCCAACCCCCACCAACCACTATTCTAATCTCTGTTTCTATGAGTTTGGCTATTTTAGATTCCATATAAAGTGATATCATACAGTATTTGTCTTTGACTTACATCGCTTAGCATAATGTCCTCAAGGTTCATCACTGTTGTTACAAATGGCAAGAATTCCTTCTTTCACATGACTAAATAATATTCCTGTGTGTGTGTGTGTGTGTGTGTGTGTGTGTGTGTGTGTGTGTGTGTATCTGCTCTATCCATTCATCCCTCGATGGGCACTTAGGTTCTTTCCATGTCTTGGCTATTGAGAACAATACAGTAATGAACACGAGGGTACAGATAATTCTTCAAGATCCTCACTCAAGATACTGAATATAACTTTCTTTACTCAGAATTTCTGCCTGGAATAGTTATTATCTTTTTGCCCATGTTCACATAGTATTTCATCTTTTAAGGCTATCTCAAGTTTGCTTCCTTCAAAAATCTTTCTTGAGCAATGAAACGTATAGCTTCATTACTTTTTCATCTGTTTTACACTTTCATCGTACTTCATGATGGTTAAGCTTTGCATAGGTGTGTGCGATCTCTCTGTGACTGTAAGCTTTTAGAGTGACATGGAGAGACTTAGGAAGAGTCTCAGTACTTTTGCTCTGGATCATCTGCCCGTCTACCCTCCCCTGTCATGAACTTTCACCCATCTGATCTTACTGTCGTTATTCTATAACCTTTGGTTTTAGGAATCATGGATACTGTCTTTTGGCTTTTGGGATTTTTGCCACACTCACATTGTTAGTCAGGGTTCTCCAGATTGTTTTCCAGTTTGGTTCACAAGGAATGAAAATTTCTAAAACTGTGTCATGTTTCCTTATCACAATTATCTATATGTAGATATATATATATATATTTATACTGGAGTTAGTGAGAGATTAATATAAAAATATTTAATATGAGAGATTGACTTACCCAATTTTAGAGGCTGAAAAGTCCCATGATTTGCTATCTGCAAGTTGGAGGCACAGGAAACAAGTGATGTTCCAGTCCAAACTCAAAAACCTGAAAACTCAGGGAGCCTATGGTGTATGTCCCCATTGGAGTTCAGAAGGCCACTGGTAAAAGTCCAAAGGCCTGAGAACCAGGAGCACAATGTCAGAGGGCAGAAAATAGATATCCCAGCTTAGGCAGAAAGAAAATTTACACTTCCTCTGCCTTTTTCATGTATTCAGACCCTCAGCAGCCCACCTAAATTGGTGAGGGTGCTCTTTGTTAGTCTTACAGAAAGAATCAAATGCTAATAATCTTTGCTAATCTTTTCCAGAGACACTCTCAGGGACATACTCAGAAATGTTTTACCAGCTACCTGGGCATTTCTTAGCCCAGTCACATTGACACACAAAATTAAACATCACACACATGAATGTTTATCATTTTCTTGATTTTGTGTGATACCTCTGAAGCTCCTTCTGCCACACTCTTGGAATCCCATTCTGTACAGAATAACTCCTAGGTCTGAGATAATCCCAAAGTGGAGAGGGAATTTAAACAACAACCATGTCTTATGTTTAATAACTCCCAGCAGCCACATTGTAGCTGATAAATATGCATTTAGAAATTAAATTGCCATATCCCTTAAAATTTCTTTTGAATTGTATAATTCTTTTTACTGAATTCTTGTTTGTCTTGAAATTATAATTTTTACTCTTAGAACATTTTGAACAGCCAGTTTGGAGTTTCTGACATTTAGAAAAAGCCTGGGATAATTGCGGTATGTGAAACTTGACACAGTTTTAGAAATTTTATCCCTTATGAATATAATTGGAGGACAGTGTGGAATGTAATTTTATTAAATGTTGAAAACTTATAACAAGTAGATATGAATTGATTTATTCAGACACTTGCTATGTTTTTAGGCAATCTCCATGTGGACAATTTAATTTAAAGGTCACCACTTTGTATATGTATCCTCAAATAGTGTGATTAATGTTACCCTCATGCCAAAGCTTCATAAGTCAAAAGGAATAGCTTTATATTAATTGTTTTATAATAGTCCACTCATTATAAAATTTTTTCCGCTGTAATTTTGGTAATTCTAAATTTCATGCTTTTCTTTTTGACCTCAGAACATAATTGCCTTTGGTTATTCCTCCAGGGTGTTAATTTTAATTGTCACTGTGTTACACTTAATTAAATACTAAGATATTTAAATTATATATATTCTTTGTTGAAATAGACTTGCTGAAATTCAGTTTATTAGATGTTTAACTCGTAGTAGATGTACTTTTAAAGAAAGTAGATGATAGATTGATATTTCATTGGGTTTCCAGTGTTATTTTTGCTTTCAAGTATTTCAGACTAGATTTTTGGGGCACATATTTTAAAACTTGGATAAGTGTTGGCATGTAAAAAGGCACAGAAAAATATGTACATTTAAAAATATCATGTCATAGGCTCTGCTGAAACTTAAAATTGGGAATATTTGCTTTTTGGCAGCATTTAAGTTATGAAGTATTTTTAAAAGTTATTGCTGATAATTTATTGTAGAAAAAAACCCACTTCCAGATATGTAAATGTCCTTCTCTATAATTAAGAAACTCCTTTAAAATCATTAGCCTTGACTTAGAAATATTTTAATTTACTTCTTCTTCATAAGGAACCAGATCTGTTTCCTTTTTCACTTTAAAGTTTTCAAAAGAGCCTTTTTTCCTTCTTACGATCATTGGTAGATAGGAGAAAAAATTGTTTTTAATCCTACTGGTAATCTATTTATAGTGCTGAAAACTGAGTATTTTTATATTATATATAATGTATGAAATACATGATTAAATAATAAAATAAGATTAAAATATATTATATTAAGAAAAAAAAAACTAATGGCCTAAATAATGTTTAAGCAAGAGGATGGTAATATTAGACTATCAGTGTGGGTCCATTCATAATGTTTCTCTTTTACTAATTTGGTAATTCTTAAGTATCATCTAACAGTTTCAATGTCCACTCTTTAAACATTCTTTCAGACTTAATTAATTCTGCACTGTATTGGTAATATATAGCCCAAAACTTAGTAGCTTTAAACAAATACTTTACCCTCTATGGATTCTTTAGGTTAGCAATCTGGGAGTAGTTTAGCTTGTTGATTCTGACTCAAGGTTTCTCCTAAGGTTGTAGTTACCCAAAGGAAGAGTTTCTGGTAGCTGGACAGTCAGCCTCCAAGATGCCTCACTCTCCTCCTTGCCAGTTCATTCTGGCTGTCAGCAGAGTTCTTAGTTCCTTTTCTAAACTTCTCATGGGCTGCTTGTTAATAAACTGCTCTTGGAAATAAATAATACACTCTCATTTCTACTAGGCTATGTCCATTAGAAGTGAGTCACTTAGTAAAGCCCACATTCAGGGAGAAAGGGGATAAAAATGGAGAACTATCAAAGGATTGTAAACACATTTTAAAATTATATATGTCCAGTGATTAAGTAATATGCTCTTCATTTCTTCAGTGCCCGCTGATATTCCAACTTCTGCATTCATTCTCTTCCACTCTGTAGGCACTCCTTGAGCTACTTCATGTTTATTACCATGGTTTTAGCCTGAGTTCTAGACTCATGAATGCAAATGAGGACTGAACATTTCTGAGTATTATCCTGACACCTTAAATTCAACGTGTTTAAAAACTTAATTACACTGGGTTAATTCCGTCAACCAACTAGCTGGCTGCTTGCCTCCTAATCAGTGTTGAATCTTTCACTTATATTTATTTATATACTTTATCCTAGAATCCTATGTCTCAGATAGCACTTCCTTTTTGCATACTCCCTTCTAATGTCCTAGGGTTATCCTAGCAAGTCTCTGACCTCTGTTCCTTGGAATCCAGGAGGAATTTTTTTTTTTGCCTTACATTTAAATTTTTTTAATATAATTTTAAAGGTTACACTCTGTTTATGGTTATTACAAAATATTGACTATATTTCCCATGTTGTACAATACATCCTTGAAGCCTAGGAAGCCTATCTTACATGCAGTAGTTTGTACCTCCCACTCCCCCACACTGTATTGCCCCTTCTCTGCCTCACTGGTAACCACTAATTTGTTATCTGTTATCTGTGAGTCTGATTTTTTTTGTTTCAATCATTTCTTGTATTTTTTAGATTTTGCATATTTGTGATATCATGCAGTGTTTGTCTTTCTCTGTGTGACTTATTTCACTTAGCATAATGCTCTTCAGACCCATCCATGTTGCTGCAAATGGCAACATTTGTTCTTTTTTATGACTGAGAAATATTCCATTATATATATCACATCTTCTTTATCCCTTTATCTGTTGACAGGCACTTAGGTTGCTTCCATATCTTGGCAAATGTACATAATGCTGCTATGAACATTGGGGTGCATGTATTTTTTCAAATTTAGTGCTTTGGAGTTTTTTGGATATATATCCAGGAGTGAAATTGCTTTGTTACATGGTAGTTCTATTTTTAGTTTTCTGAGAAACCTCCATAATGTTTTCCACAGCAGCTGTACCAATTTACATTTCCACCAAGTGTAGGAAGATTCCCTTTTCTTCACATCCTCGCCAACGTTTGTTATTTTGATGATAGCCATTCTGACAGGTGTGGAATGATACCTCACTGGAGTTTTTATTTGCATTTCCCTGATGATTAGCAATGTTGAGCATCTTTCTATGTGCCTGTTGGCCATCTTCATTTCCTTTTTAGAAAAAAAGTCTATTCAGTTCTGCCCTTTTTTTTTATTTCACTTAGGAGATGGATCCAAAAAGATATTGCTGCTATTTTTGTCGATGAGTGTTCTGCCTATTTTTTCCCTCTAGGAGTTTTAGAGTATCCAGTCTTACATTTAGATCTTTAATCCATTTTGAGTTTATTTTTGTACACAGAGTTAGAGAATGTTCTAATTTCATTCTTTGCCTGTAGCTGTACAGGTTTCCCGGCATCACTTATTGAAAAGACTGTATTTTTCTATTGTATATTCTTGCCTCATTTGTCATAGATTAGTTGGCCAAAGGGCATGGGTTTATTTCTGGCCTCTCTATCCTGTTCCATTGACCTCTATGTCTGTTTTTGTGCCATTGCCATACCTTTTTTATTACTGTAGCTTTTCATATAGTCTGAAGTCAGGGAGAGTGATTCTTCCAGCTCTGTTCTTGTTTCCAGAGACCATTTGGGGTATTTTGTGTTTCTATACAAATTTTAAAATTATTTGTTCTAGTTCTGTGAAAAATGCCATTGATATTTTGGTATGGATTTCTTTGAATCTGTAGATTGCCTTCAGTAGTATGGTCATTTTAACAATACTGATTCTTCCAGTCTAAGAACACATTATATCTTTCTATCTGTTTGTGTGGTCTTCAGTTTCTTTCATCAGTGTCTTACAGTTTTTGGAGTATAGGTATTTTGCCTGTTTAGGTATTTTATTCTTTTTGATATGATGGTAAAAGAGATTGTTTCCTTAGTTTCTTTTTCTGATACCTCACTGTTAGTGTACAGAAATGTGATAGATTTTTCTGTATATTAATTTTGTATCCTGCAACTTTATCCTGCAGGAGTAATCATTTTCCTGTTTGGTCTCTAGCTTTTAGCCTCCTGTCTCCATCCTCCCCCCTCCATCTTTAGATTAGTCTCTTTAGTTAGCATAACTCACAATTCACCAAGAATTTATAGCATTTTGAGTCCGTTGTCACCAAGCAGGATTACAGTAGAAAAGCCCGAGGAAAGACTTAAAAAAACAAGAGGTTTCAGCAATATAATGGCTGATGTCTCAGAAAAGGAAAAATGAATCGGAGTGATTTATACTGAAACAGCTAATCATGAACAGGGAGCTATTTCTCTTGTTATTTAATCCTGGGTCAGGAGCGCTTTAGTTAGGCATATGTTTGACATGGAACTTGGACACATCCTGAGTTTCTGGCCACCTTTAGCAGAGAAGCTCAATTTCATTTGTGTCTCCATAGTCCCATGGTCAATGGGTAGTTCCAAAGTACAACATCTTACCAGAAGTCTACCAGATTCCACATCTAAAGCTTTTCCAATTTATTCAGCCAATGTATATCAGACACCCAATAGGTGACATTCTGTTCCTTGTTACAGAAGATTAATAACTCATGGGATAAAAGTGGGAAGGAGCTCAAGTCCCATATTATTTTTCCATAGTCACTTCACAGTGCCCTGTGCAATATTACCCTGCTACAGAATACAACAGACTTCTTCATTGACTAACCTGAATTTGAATTGTTGACATTTTCCATATCTTAATCTTTTTCTCTAGTAACCAAAGTCTCTCCATTGTTAGCATGATAACTGAATAGTAAACAAAACAAAGACCATTTACCTTAAGCATATTTTTTCATTGAATGTTGGTTGTTGATTAAAGCATTTTGCAATATAATTAAAAGTAGTTTAAGTAGCTAATTAGATAATGTTATACAGTAATTTCCAGTAACACATTCCTTTAAAAGAAAGCATCTATCATTTAGGAATGCAATTTATCACTGAGTTACTGTTACAAATGCAATTATATATTAAATGGAAGAGAGCATCACAAATCAACTCTGGTATTCTGTAAAAATTTCCGTATCTATAACTTTTGAATAATTCTTAAGGGGTTGAAGAGATATGTGAGAAATTTGGGACTCCATATTTTAGTTGACCTTGCAATTGTCTGGGATCTGGTTCTAAATCATATTTTTGGCAGTTAAGACCCAGATTAAAGCTAAGTCTGTGTACACGTTTTGACAAAATTGACTGATGAGTTTAATCAACCAAATTGTCCACTTAGTCAAACAAATGCTTTGACTGTATGATTTGCTTATTTGTTTTTTTGTTAAACCTAACTTGTTTTAAACAATTAACTTAATTGGTTAGGTTAACAAAATATAGCAAGATTATCTCAATGTTTGGAAGCAAGTTCAATGTAATTTTCTTTAAAATGGCTATACCAAAGTTAAGAAACAAATTGTCTCTTAGCATATGCTCTAAAGTTTACTGTAAAACATTCTGACAAATTCTGATTTCAAGAACCTTTTATAAAAAAGCAAACACAAAACATCTAGGTTCTATTTAAACTGATTAAAATCATGAAACTGGATTCCCAAATTGGAACATTTTTATTGTTCAATGATTTTATTATTTAAAATACTGTATATACTAATCAAAATATCTTTTTCCATTAAGATAGAATCTTGGTACTAACAAGGACTTCACGTTTAAACAGCAAACTAATTTCAGAATGATAGATAAACATGTATACTTATTTTAGAAACAATAGAAACACGTATTTCAGAAATTCAATGTCTATTGTGAGACTGTCCTGTCAAAATGCTGACTCAACATCAAACTTCAGAAATAATGTTACAGCCAATTTCTGTTTATATTAATCTTCATAACATTTCTTTGATCAGTGGTGTGGATGTACTAGTCTTGTGTGTGTGTGTCTGTGTGTGTGTCTGTGTCTGTCTGTCTGTCTGTCTGTCTGTCTGTCTGTCTCCCTGCCTGTGTTTGAAGAGAATAGGGGAGAAAACAGAACAGATGTTGAATGATAACCAGACCAGAATGGAATTAACTGTGCAGTGCAGCTTGAGCACTTTAACCTGCTTTGAACTTATTCTGGGGTCTTTGGTACGTTTATAGTTTTTCCAAAATATTATAGAAATGAGGTAAAAACTAATCTCTTTCTCAATTTTGAAATAATACATGTGGTTCCACAACCAAATCAATATTTTCTGTAAGTTTCAAGGGAAAATATTTATAGTAAAAAAATTTCTCTTTCCTTATTCCCACTCTTTTAACATTTTCTCACTTCTCTCTACTTTACCTTTAACATTTCATGTTTAGTAAAAAAAAAAGCCATAAGAAAAGTTGAATGTATTTATTTAAATATGTTTTATGTATGTGAACATTAGTGAGTTAATCAACTATCCATGCAAATTTATAGCTATCATGCATTTATCCCTATGATTAATTCTTTTATGTGAAAATCAACTTATTAGCTGGCTGGTAATCACAATTTTAGAATTTCAACTATGTGCTTTTAAAAGACGACTTGTTGAGTTTTTACAATAAAACATTTGACTGTCTTCCAACAATGTACTGATTATGTTCATAATCTAGGAATGTGAAACTCTTAAACCCGACATGAAAAGATAGACGATTTTCTGTATAAAAATGAAACATGTATGTTCAGCAAACATCTGAAAGCAGTAACAAACTGGAAAAACATATTTGCCATGAATATAAAGAACAAATTTTCAATTTTCTTTTTTGCCAAGAACTTTTGCAAAAACAAATTATGTGCAAATGTGAGCAAACAATTCACAAAAGAAGTATGAAGGGTCAATAAATATATGAAAGTATATTGTGTAAGTAAAATAGTGAAAATTAAAGATATTGTGTCTATCACATTGTCAAAATATAAAGGAATTGTTAATATGTACTTTTGAAGAGGAAAGTACTGCTGGTGGAAATGTGCATTTGTAGTAAGGTTTTTGGACATCTTATTCATATTTGCCAAACTTCAAATATATATGCCTCTTCACCAATTTCATTTATAGAAGTATACCATAAAATGTATTTGGATAATTGTATTTTTCTATATTATCCAAGGTACACAGATATGTTTATTTTTCTTTGCAATATTATGGCACAAAAACACTGGGACATTTCTAAATGTCCATCAACATAAGACCAATTAAATTATGTTTTATATGTATATATAATGCAGCCATTAAAATGAGGGATATGGCATAGAAATGAAAATATTTCCATCATACACTGTTAAATTAATAAATAAAATACATCAAGGTCTCAATATGTGTAGTGTTATATTACCTGAGTAAGTTACTTAGGTAGGATTAAAAGAGGGGTAGGAAGAAACATAAAATGTTTTTTTTTTTTCCTATAGAAAATTCTAATACAAAGGTTACCACATTGTTAACTGGTTGTCTTTTGATACTGGAGGAAATATGTGGGGAGGGAGCTGAAGGAAAATTTAATTTGTCTCCATACAAATTTCTATTTTCTTAAATAAAGAACATTCACTATTTATATAATTAACTCATACCTGAAACAATAAAACAATTTAAAAATTGAAATAGACTATTTAAATCAGTATGTACAAACTCAAGAATAGTGCATTTTTTTGTAATGGTTTCCATATAAAACAAAACAAAACATGCACACGATATTCTTGAGGTTAATCTGACAGTTTGCTCTACAAACTGCATGATATTTCTGTATTGTCTTTAGCTCACATTCCAGCCAATATTTTAGAAAATCCAGGGTGCTTTTTTCCATTTATAAGAAAAAATAACTTACATTTTTTATATACATATAAGGTTTTTAAGAAATAATTATTATTGTTAGCATTTTAAAAATCCTATGAAATTACTGAAGTGTGAGAAATCTATTTTTAGTTAAAATTATGAGTCACAACTGCTTTATTCCTTGTTTTAGCTTATTCTAAACACATACTTTTCCTTTGTAGATAAAAAAGATGATTTATTTTTCTTTCTCCTCCTTCTGGTAGCTTTCAGCCGTGCCCCAATTCCGATGGCTGTGGTCCGCAGAGAGCTCTCCTGTGAGAGCTACCCCATAGAGCTCCGCTGTCCAGGAACAGATGTCATTATGATCGAAAGTGCCAACTATGGGAGGACTGATGACAAAATTTGTGACTCTGACCCTGCTCAGATGGAGAATATACGATGCTATCTGCCTGACGCCTATAAGATTATGTCTCAAAGGTATGATATTTCTAATATTCTTTGTGCATTTAATATAAACTTTCAAAATGCATCTGTGACATATTGAGTGTAGGTAAGAACATAAAAAATTTGTGTGTTTTAGGATTCTCTGAACTTCTTTTTCAGTATTAAACTATTCCCCATATCACTGAAATGCTACTTTTAAAATTGCAAGTACTTTTTGGAAAATATTAAAATGTATTAGATTATTTTTTCATGGTCTACTCTTTGTTCTCTCAAACTGGGCTCATTAGTTGAGAAACTAAATTTGTTTTTCAGTTTTCAAAAACAGAATTTTAGAATTTTCTCCATAAATTACAGAAAAACTGTTTTACTACTAGCAGTTATTTTCCATCAGTTTAGATAAAGAGAATAAAATTTAAATTGACAGGAAAACTATCTATTTATAGTTATTAATCAAAATATAGTAAAAGACTATTGATTAATGACCATTTGACCTTGGAGAACAGTAAAGAAAGTATTACTTTGATAACTAGTATGTAAATTAATTCATTTAATATGTTTAAGCTATCTGAAATATTACCGTATATTACCAAAT
The DNA here is from genome assembly GCF_009834535.1 of Camelus ferus. Lineage (NCBI taxonomy): Eukaryota > Metazoa > Chordata > Mammalia > Artiodactyla > Camelidae > Camelus > Camelus ferus. The sequence goes on along the minus strand of NC_045697.1, from coordinate 58,827,309 downwards.
AATATAAATTAAGGTACTGTATAAAGTCCCTGGATAAGTAAAAGAAGATCTTTAATTCTAAAGAGACTAGTAAATAGGAATCCATATTATAAAATTTTTATACTAAAAATTCTTGATAAATTAGCTAAATATTAAATATATTTCAAATATGTGTTCACTATTACTACAATTTCTCAGAAATCAGTGACAAAATCGTATACTATAAGCCTACTATAAGCCTTCATACTTTCTGATTACTTGCTCACAAAGCAGTTCTTAAATAATAAATGATTTACTTAGTGAATTTGTTTTTCATTAGAATTTCTATTTAGGCATTTCTTTTGTTTAAGGATTTCTTAAAATATGCAGGAAATCATAGCATATGTAAAAATAAACAAATTGAAGTATAAAAGCAACAAGATTTAAAGAATTATCTTTCTTGTGCTTAAGAAAGCCTACCTTATTTTTAATCTTCTTGATACTGAAAATTTTGAGAGATACATATATATATGTATATATTTGTGTGTAATTAATACATTGATAGTCAATATTTTTAAAAAATTATGTGTATAAATTATTAAAAGAAATTATATCATGCCAAGATTTTGGTGATCAAAGCTTCTGAGGCATACTTGATGGATAGTGGTCTCTCTGGGGAAATCTGAGGGCTTTTATTTGTCTATTTCTAAAATGCTGACTCATGCTAAGGTGAATTTTAACAGAAAATAAGCCTTTAAAATTAGGGATTCTATTTGATATAAGTTTGGTTGCATTCAACTCTTCTTGTGTGTGTCTCTCATTGTTATATGTTTGACATATCTCTAACTATGGTTAAATTCTCCAATGTTATATCTAAAAGAAGTCTAAGCATTTCATTACATGTAAGTGTTGTAATCATCTTTCAAGAGTGTACTTTTCCATAAGTAGTATAGAATAGACACCATGACTAAATTGTCATTTTATTTGTATCAGTCAGATCATCAAACATAGGATTTTTTAGAATCCATTCTCGATGTGAGTTGAGGAGGATTTTCAGCTTTCCTGTGATTAGGTTTTCATTTAGAATGTAGCAGAAGCATTAACATCACTAGCTCTTTGATCTCTATATGATTTTCATTGAAATTGCCTTAATCCTTTCATTGATATTATTAATGGCTCCCAAAATAAGTCCTTAATCTTATAATTATTGCAAAAATTAGTTACAATGGATCCTCTGGAGCTACTGAATTATATAGGATGCATCTATGAAGTGACAAATCTGCTGAGTAAAACTGCTTCAGGCACCCTGAGTAAATCATTTGTAGAAGCCCTCCTGGGGGGTTCTCAAGTAAAAATTGTCAGTTAGCTGAAATAGCTGTGGTTAATTCTCCATGGAGGCTAGTTCCTTGTTTGTATTTGAACTGTTAAATGTACTAAATTGACACTTGGCTGAAATAAATGCTTTGGCTCTTGGAGAGAAGAGATCGTCTTCCATCTTGTAAGCTCCCAAGAGATGGATGATCATGTCCACTTAAGCTGCTTTATAATGAACTTTCACTGTCATGCCAATGATAGCATGTTAAATAAGGCTAATAATAGCTAATTATGATATGGGCATATATATGAATTATGTTATGGATAGTTAAATGTGTTTGAATTAAAATCATAATAGAAAACATGTTTTTTAAAAGATATTTTAGATTTTTTAAACTTCTAGAATGACACTATGTCAGAGTCTAAAATTTCTAAGCATGTCTCTACATGGGAGGATTATCACTAAATACAAACAATTATTTATGTATCTTTACATAACCTTGTTAAAAAGCTTCATAACTTGCTTCAGCCTCAAAAATTAGACAGATGTCACAGGCAAGGACAGGCATGAAATGTTATTCACACAAATGTTTGAATACATATTCAACAAATACATAATTAAAACTGTATACTAAAATGTTAGTTCTAGGTGTGAAAAAAGGAAGACTTGAAACAAAAAGGGTATGACATGTGATTTCTGCATTTTTTTTCCCCAGTAGAACTATGCAGTTTGACATCTGCTCTAGAGAAGCCAGTTTCCTCATTGCCTTTCAGATTGAGCCTGGTATTCTCAAATCCAAGTGTGTTCTGTTGCTGTTCTGCCCCCAATCCCTGTGCTTTACCTCTTTTTCGTTATACTACTAGAAGGCTTGTTAAAATGTAGAAATGCTTTTATTATCCTTCTCAGAACTTCTAATTTCATTCACTGACTATCAACTACATCCATCTTTATTTCGTCTAAACAATAATCCTATATTGTCACACTTCAGTCAGTTGCCTCATCTTAAGTAAATTATAGACTTCTAGAGGGCAGACTTCTTTTGATTTTACTCAAAAATAACTTTTGATATGTAATGATACATAAGTGAGTGAATAAATATGCTCTCCAATTTTGTCATGCTGTTTGAAAGCTTCCCTAACACTATTATCTGAGTAATTTTTTGTTTCTTTTTATTTTGTCTTTACACACTTCAGAGTTTAAAAAAACAGTACATATAGCTTTGGAAGTCTAAATGTGAAATGACTGTTGGCAACTGATAACTGCAGAAAAGGTTTTGCATTTTGAATGCAGCTGAGGTTTCATGTTATCTTCAGTTATTAATGGAAATACTTACATTTTTTAATTCCACAAACACCTGAAAGTCCATGATTTGTAGTTCATTATGAGAGTTACTCTGGAGTTCAGTGGATGAATAAGCCAGGCCTGGTTCCTGCCCACAAAATTGTAGTTTTTTGGCTGATATAAAAACAAATAGCTATATCATTAGCTCAGTAATTTACTTTCATCTCATTTACATTTATTGAAGAGTTCACAAGTGGGGAAATCTCTTCTACCTAGATAGTTTTATGGAATGTTCACTGAAGAGGAAATGTTAGGCTGGTCCTTGAAGGATTGGGCATAGGTAGAACCAGAATAACCAAAGTGTCTTTAGATATATAAATGGACAAACACCAAAAAAGAACACAAGGAAACAGTTTCCCTTCAGTGACCCTTCACCCATCCTTTTCTGGCAGGGTTTTACAAGCTTATTGGTGTCTGCCATGCACCATTTAATCTCTCTAGACCCTCTTCCAAACATGCCTGAGACCAGTCCCCCACCACCAACCATCCCTATAGATCCAGTGCACATGCTCATATGAAACCTTGATAATTCTATGGTAAATTAGTTTGGATACACTTCCGTTGTCAATAACCTCCTAATGGTGTCCATTTTTACAAATTGGACATAAATGCCATCTAAATGTGTGAAGTTTGAATATCATATGTTATGACATCCTCATGCCAGCTTTTTATGATAAATATTTTAAATATGTGATATAACAGCCTTACTTTACATAGAATTGCCCATATGTTTTAAACTAAAAAGGAATTTTGAATAAGCGTATATATGTATATATGACGTACATTTATTTATTGAGGTATAAGTTGTAAACATAAGTTTACAACTCACTGAATTTTCACAAACCAAGCTCATCCAATTAACCAACATGTGAAGACTGAGAACATTAAGGGCACCTCAGACACCTGCCTTGTGCTCTGTACCAGCCATACTCCCCACCAAGAATTGCTGCTATTGAGCCTTCTATCACCTTAAATTAGTTTCGCCCATTTTGGAATTAAATAAATGGCTTCATATAGTACTTGCATTTTAGTATCTGGCTTTTCTCATTCAATGCATTCATTTTTTAATATAACTTTATTAAAATATTTTAATGTACCATATAATTCACCCATTTCAAGCGCACATTGATTTTTTTTTTTTTAGTAAATTTACCAAGTGGTGCAGTCATCACCATAAATCAGTTTTACAATATTTATATCACTACAGGAAGATTCTGCATGCCCATTGTTGTTAATCCCCATCTCCTTCCTCACCCCATGAGATGATTTGTCTATTTTCGTCTATCCTAAATGCATTATTTTTTGAGCTAAAACAATATTTGAAATCAAGCTAGGAGTAGTGGATGTTTCAGTGGGGTTGTTATCCAAAGATATATTAACCGTTATTTCTGGAGGCATGGACATAAATATGTTCCCTGCCTTTTGATTTCTCTAGAATCAAAAGATTATGAATCTAGACATTTAAAAGATGCTCTAGAGTTTTCTGTCAAGGAGCGATGTTAAATGTATAAAGGAGTATTTTTTTTCCTATTTAAATGACATTTAAGTTTGACTTTTAATCTTCTAGCAGCATTTTAGCAATATTACATTTTCATGTGTCAGAGTCACATCAGAAACATGCAAAACAAAAAGAGGCAGAGAGGAAAGGAGAAAGAATTATTTCTCACTTTTCTTGAAAAGTTGTATTTCAGTTTATATCAGTACCACTGCAGGGGATTTTACAGCATACAAAAAGGTCTTGGTTTCTGTTGTATTCAATTCTGGTGAAGTTAAGAACCCCTTCAATAGCAGTAGAAGAAGAAATGCCAGTGGCAGTTTTTGTATGTACATAGCTGAGTAAATAATTCTGCAATAACCGTGTATAGACATGAGGGTTTCTTTTTTTCCAATTTGAGTATTCTCCTTTGCTCCTTTGACATATTTATTACATTATGTCTTATATTTCTTTTATGAATAATAACAGATCAAATACAATTCTTCATTTCAGGGACTTTCCCATGAATACAGTAAAATGAACAAAAGAACAGATAGGCATAGGAACTATAATATATGACTAATTGCCTTAAGTATTACTGTTTGTTTGCAAGTTTATTAAGAAAATAGAAAGAAAAAAAAGGAGGGAAGAAAATAAAGGAAGGAAGATAACTTCTATTCCCAAATCCCAAATGCAGAGACAATGGAAACACTGGAAAGTTTCTGTCTGGAAGATATTTATCTCTTCTTTTTTAATGTTTTGTCGCATTTCAATTCTGAGAATATGTATTTGATAATATTCTACTAAAATGCTTCCTGGTACAACTTACTATTAATTTAATTTTGAATGAAATTATATATAATATATGTAGTTCAAAATTTAAAAATTTAATGATTGAAATGTTTCTTGAAAGCTTAGTATAAAAGTGAAAGGGAGTTGTGTTGGTTGTCTTATAGACCTTGAGAAATATTCACACTTTGTGCTAGGCACAATTTGTGGAAACTTGGAATCCCTGAGTCCTCTATGGGGATTCCACATGGCCAGAACTATTTTCATAACAATATTAACATATTATTTTCCATTTTCATTGTCTTAGACATAGACACTGATGGTGCAAAAGCAATGGTAGCAAAATTGCCCACATCTTAGCAAGGATCGAGGTAGTAGCTACAATGTACTTTAAAAAAAGTCTTGAGTTATTTTAGTTCTAATATGATAAGTATTGATAAGATATAACTCACATAAACTGATAGACTTTGGGAATCTTAATAATTTTAAGAGTTAAAGAGATCATGAGACAAAACCTTATGAAAATCAATGATTTAATAAACAGTTATTTTTTCATTTCTACTTACTGGCTGAAAATTAATGATTAATGTTTTGTTTTTTATTATTTTTACATCACATAATACTCATTCTATTTGCTTTAAAGTCATTTAGACTTTTTCTATGAGTGAATTATTTTTGAAGGGAAGAATAGCTATACGTCATACAATAGCCCTTGCTAATAAAGAACCAAATAAGAATTAGACCCATTGCCTGAAAATTACTAGCATCATTTTCTGTTCAGAAACTCATGTGATAAATCTTTCTTAGAATTGTGAAAACCTGTTTAATTTAAAAGTAAAATGATTAAAACAATGGAAAATTAGAATAGCAAATTTTTAAAATAAAAATACTGCACAAATTAACAGTATGTTTTTATGGAGGGGAGAGAGAGTCCTGTCATGACATAATTCTAAAAACAAATATGTTGGAGGAACTAAATTTATAAGTATGTATACTGGAAAATATATTTTCATATCATTGTCAGTTTTCTTTTTTAAAAGGAATCAACCTTGTAAAGACAGAATTTAAAGAGTTTTGAGCAGCTCTTTCCTGGCACTCTAAATTTTCTGAGTTCTTTTTAATTTAGCAGTGTTAATGGTAACTCCAATGCCTGTAACCATTAGTAAATGCATTGGCAAACAAACTAAACCTGAAAAAAACTAAATTAGAGGTAGAGTGAGAATGGTAGATTTACCTGGAATTTTACCTGTTTCACATTTAATTTATAAAACATAAGAATCACAGTTTTTCATTCATAATAAATGATCACATAGTTGTTCCCATACCTCTAGCTTCTTAGTTGATTTTACACTCTATAGTCAGCCTATAGAACTTGGCATCTTGTGGAAAATATTTAGAAGATACTACCAAAGAAAGAAGATAAGAAGTTTTTGAAAATTTGAGGATATAGGATTAAAATGCTGAAGCAGTTATCTTGGATATAGCTTAAATCCTAATGGAAAAGAACTAAGCAGATTATGAGCATAAATTCTGTCACTGATTAATTAGATATCACTGGACTCTAGAGGAAAATATGTTACGATGATATCTAGCAGACATTTAGAATAAGAACCTCAGTTTCTCTATCATAATGACTTTAAAGATTGTTGAAGCTATTGGGGGAGGGGGTGGCTTTCAAAGTATTTTGACTGCATTGATGAGGCTGAGTTACATGGACGTAAGAAATTTACCTGAAATTACTTATTATTACTTATTATATGATGGTACAAACATGCCTGCTCTCTTTGGGTACAAAGTCCATGGTTTTTTTGCTGTGCCTTTTTTTTTCTTCTTCTTCTAAGACACTAGAAAAACTTTTTTTCATTTTTTACAAAGTTGAAGTATAGTTGATTCACAATATTATGTTAGTTTCAGGTGTACAGAAAAGTGATTCAGTTATATATACATATATTTTTCAGATTATTTTCCATTATTACAAGATACTGAATATTGTTCCCTGTGTTATACAGGAAATCTTTGTTGCTTATCTATTTTATGTATAGTAGTTTGTATCTGTTAATCCTATACTCCTAATTTATCCCTCCCCTCAACCTTTCCCCTTTGGCAACCATAAATTTGTTTTCTGTGTCTGTGATTGTGTGTAGATTCATTTGTATTATTTTTTGAGATTCTTCATATAAGTGGTATCATATAATATTTGTCTTTCTCTGGCTTACTTCACTTAGTATGATATTCTCTATGTCCATTTATGTTGCTGCAAATGGAAATATTTCTTTCTTTTTATGGCTGATTAATATTCCATTGTATATATTTATGTGGATATATATATACCTATAAACACACACCCCCCAACATCTTAAGCCAATCATCTGTTGATGGGCATATGGGTTGTTTCCATGTCTTGGCTATTGTAAATGGTGCTGCTATGAATATTTGAGTGCATGTATCTTTTCAAATTAGAGTTTTCATCTTTTCCAGATATATGCCCAGAAGTGGGATTGCTGGATTATATGGTAGCTCTATTTTTAGTTTTTAAGGAACCTCTGTATTATCTTCCATACTAGGTGCACCAATGTACGTTGCCACCTACAATGTATGAGGATTCCTTTTTCTCCATACCATCTCCGGTATTTATTATTTGTAGACTTTTTGATGATAGCCATTCTGACAAGTGTGAGGTGATAGCTCATTGTGGTTTTGATTTGTAATTCTCTAATAATTAGCAGTGCACTAAGAGTAATTTTTGTCACAAGGAAAGATCTTTTTACTTTTTTAGTAGATAAGAAAAAGCAAGTGAAATATTCAAATTGTTCACATTTTATATAATTCAATCTGTTGGTCAAATAAGAAGAGGATTTTAATGAAACCTGCCTTATAAAATTGATCAGTATAGCCATTTAGTTTTATCTTTGGGAAAATATCCTTTCCTTGCTTACTGATTTTACCTTTAGCTAGAATTTTACTATCTAGTATATTATGCTCTTGAATAAGTAGGAAGCATATTAAGTTGTTATTGTTTGCAATAATACCTGTTAACATTTATTGTGTGCTTTTTATTTACTGTAAACTCTGGTGATGAATTTACCTTTTGTTATCTCATTTATTCCTCTCAATAACACTGAGAAATATATATCATTATCACTCCCATTATATCAACACGGAATTAAAGCACAGAAATTAACTTAGTGAAGAACTTATTTTAAAGCCAATATACTGCCTTATTTGAGGCGCTTGGAATTTTGTTTATTGTAGCAAGCATGATAAAATAATAAAGTGTTAAGATTAAGAACAGGGCTCCTGGGGGCGGGTATAGCTGAAGTGGTAGAGCGCATGCTTAGCATGCATGAGGTCCTGGGTTCAATCCCCAGTACCTCCCCTAAAATAAATAAATAAATAAACCTAATTATGTCCCTCCCCAGCCAAAAAAAAAAAATATTAAAATAAATAAATTAAAAAAAAAAAACAACAGGGCTCCTTATCATGATCATGATGGTGGGAAAAGAAACTCATTTCCTCTCATTGAAACACTCAACCATATATTGGGTTTGTTTGGCTCAAGTGTTATTAATATTCAACTATAGCTATACAAAATTTTTATTATTGAAATTTTTGATAGAAATAATTCGATTACTGTGAATCTTAAACTCTCCAGTCTTCAACTCCTTTTTTATTTGAATCAATTACGTTTATAAAGTGTTTCGGGTAATCAATGCTTCTTGAAAAAACATGCGTTGATAGAACAGAGCTGATTGTATTACTAAATGTTACCAGCTATAACCATATATAAGCAATATTAATTGAGAACTTTGTATGAGTGATACGGTGTTTTAGGGACTTTATATGAATTAACTCTTTAATTCTTCCCTCATTCCCATGAAATGGATACCACCGTCATTCCTTTACTGATGGGGGAACTAAAGCATAGAGAGTTTAATTAACATATCCAAGTTACACAGTTAAATGGCAAAGCTGCAAATTTAACCTAGGCAATCCAGCTCCAAAATTCACAGTAACTACTACAGTCAATCACCTGGTGTCATTTGTCTAAAATATGCACTATTTTTAGTAAAAGGACTATCCCAGGAAACAAGTATGGATCAGTCACTATTACTGAAAAGAAAATACACACATGTGCATGTGTGCGTGCCAAGCCACACGCTGTACATACACTATTAGTGACATAATGAAAACCTGGCATGAAGCTTATTAAATTATACGGCATTTATTTTCTGCCTTTGGATAAGTTTTCAGAAAAAAATCACTCAAGTACTTGTGGTAAAATTTACTGATTTACAGATTTTACTATTGCTTTTAACATTTTGGAGTTTATAGAGACACAATTATCTATTGGAATATTTCAGTAAAAGAGAAGTTACTGATAATATTGGAAAATAAGTTTAAATTTGCATAGTTATATGGAAATAAAAGAAAACTGATAGCACTTAATGTGCAAACTTTAGACAGTGAGGGCTCATGAGTTAAAAACTTAATATATCACATGAATACTTTGAAATATTTGTAAATGAGAAAATGTATTATACCAGCCTTTCTTAATCAAACTTGAATATAAATAACAGTGTGCTTCAAAATTTCTAATGCTTTATATAATGAGAAATTTAGACAGCATACATCTCCACAAAGCTATTGGTAATAGTTATAAAAATGAAAGTGGATCTTTATTTTTACCACATATGGTAACTTCATTTTAGTATAGATCTCAGTTTATTCTTGTTTAGTATTTTCCATTTCCTGCCAGATTATGCTGAAATATATTGTAAATTTGCTTCCCTGAATACTCTGTTAGACACAAGCTTTAACTGATTTATTATTTCTTTATTATTAAGACTATGACCAAATGAAGTATAGTTATGAAGTCACTCTATGTAAAGCATTTTGAACTTTCCCATGATGTGTTGATGTGATTATAGTTTCACTATAGGGAAAAAATGGTATTTCTCAAATTGTTGGGGGATAACCATTACTCTAATATTTGTTAATATGAAAAATTACATTAATTGATACCAGTTTCTATAAAATTAGATATTTACTTTGTCATATTTGTTGCAGAAAGATATGTAAATCATGTTTATTTGTAACTAGGTTTACCAAATGGTAAGAGCAAAACATGTTTTTTCATGCATATGGACTGATTTCGATTTATAAATATATGTTTCGGTACTTTGGCTCAAAAAGACTTGAGGTCTTTCCAAAACTGCTAGTACCCAGAGCTATTAGTACTATGAAAATAAACATTTGGAGCCGTTTCTTAGACTTGTTAGTGTATTGAGGAAGTAATATTTGGAAAAGAATTCAAGCCTACAAAAATATTAAAATATAAACAGAGAAAATATTTCAAAAGTAATAAAAAAAGATAAGAAGAGATGGAGATGATTGTTACAAAAGGAGGAACTTGATGGTTATGGGCTTGAAGGGAAGTAGGTGACAACTGAACTTAAAAAGAACCTTTTCAGATAGAATTGTTGATGTTGCTGAATTATTTAGAGATACTTTGATGTTCCCAGATCTTCACCACTGGTCATCTAAACAATGCTGTATGTTTTATATTTAATAAGTGTACTCCTGGAGATTTGAATTTACTCATCAAATATAGTGTAGTAATTTTATGTGAAAGATTTACAGCAGTCCTCTACCAATATGAACATCTTATTAAAGATAATATTCTAATATTATCTGTTGATTTATTAATACTTACTTTTTAATTTCATGGCAATAGTATTTTTTTGTTCTCTTTCATAATTATACCCATAAAGCCTACCTGGCCTAGCTGTGTGCTACATCCTTGGGCATTTCTGTTACATAAGAATATGTTATATATGTGACTCTGATATATGTTATATCTGCATGGTTCTAACTTTATTTAGATACTGTTTTTTACTATCTTAATTCTCCCCTCAAACCACAAATATTTGTCTTTTCTTTAGAGTATGGTGTAAAATATCTATGACTAGTTTTATCATTTATAACCATCTAGACAGTGTGAATTATTTCTCTATGTATTTTAGAAATTAGGTTCACAAAAATGCACTCCTTTTTCACAAATTAGTCTCTGCAAAATTTGTCATAATAAAAGGCCTTTCACCTTTCCAAGGAATTCAAGTAGATCATCCTTGCCTGAGGAGATAGGATTCTGAATTACTTTCCAAGTTCAATTCTTGGGGGGAAAAAAAGGGTAGAGTCCTTCAAATGACTTACATTAAATTATTTCCTCCAAGAGCATTTCCCTGCTGTGACATTTTAAAAAAAAACCCTACAACTATAACAAAAATTATGTGTAATCTTTCAGTGAAAGTTATAGAAGTGAAAAAGTATAAATTATTAAAAGCAGCACAAGCCCACATGGATATTGGAAAGGAATATGAGCTCCATCTGCAAACTAACAGGAAAAAAATTTGTCTCTGTAAGATGTGAAGTATATAACCTGTCTAAAATGTTGCATCATTACACATGAAGGAAAAGATAAGTATCCATGTGATGTAGTTGAATACATATTTGATATCAAGCTGTAATTGCATTATAAAATGATGTCAGCAACAAATGACAAAAAGAAGCTACAACATACATCTTACCTGCTAGAATCCTCTAGTCTGTTGTGTCACAATTTCTCGTGGGAAACAATGGAAGAACATGTTCTATAGCATGAACTCAGTGTACCCCTAGCGTGGCAGCTTTGAAACTATTTATGCCAGCAGTGTTGGTATACCTGTGTATACAACATGTATACAAATACAAATAAATGAGAATATCTGAGATATAAGTGTATAGAGCATTTATGATGTGTATTTCTAGGATGCTGATTAATTCCATTAAAAAAATGTATTTACACTGGAATCATATAGTTATATTGTTATCTAATGGTTCAAGATTTCAAAAGGTTTACTTTTCCTCTCATTTATTAAGAAGTAGAGGAACATGTTTCTCATCCATTTATTTCATTGTTTTATTTTTAAAAATTTATTATTTATATCAGGAAGATAAGACATTTTATTTTAGTATTGATAGTAATGATGCTCAAACAGATAAAATGATTCATCCAAAGTTAAATGTGATCCTGAGCCTTTATATATTAATTAATCTATTTTCATAACTAGTTTATTTGGAAAGCGGACTGACTCATTTGATATTGTATGTCTTTCATTTATTGGCAACATGAAAAAACTTAGTTTAAATTCTTAGACTATAATTCAAAATGAAATTTCCTGATTAAAGAGGAAACAAACTGGAAATGAGATATTCAACAGTGATATAGAGATTTTTTAAGGAAAACATGTCTTAGAGTTCCAAAATTATATTAGTTTTAGGAAGAGGTTTAGAAACCAACTCCTTCCTCCTTAGATACTTACATCTCCCCTTATAGGTTCAGAGCATGTGCTTTGCAATCTTTACAGCAGACTTTGATTTGAAATCCAAGCCATGTGTCCTGGTGCACATTGCTTCTATGAGCAAGTTAGAGGTAAAATACTTGCCTTGAAGGATCATACTGAGGATAGAAAAATCTGTTTTTTCACGTGTATAATAGCACAATGCTAAAGTAGTTACTATTATTATTACTAGAGATTCATATTTTTGTTTTATCCTCTGTTGTTGAATTAGAGGTGTCAATCAGGATTTTGGTGTTTGTTTTCCTATATAAGTCAAAAGTGAAGTATTTAAAGAATTTCTGTCTCAGAAAGAATCTGTCTCCATTATGTCTTTAGCAATACATCAACTTCTTTAGCAATATATCAACTTCATATTATGATCTTTGGATAGAGACTTTTGGTTCTGGGAAAAATCCTTAAAGCACATGAATTTTTCCTTTGAAACCAGGAAGTTTTTTTTAAAAAAATTTTTGTGGGGCTTTCATTTCTTTAAATTCTGGGACCTCAGGCCTCATTTCTGTAGTATGTATAGTCTCTTTTCCCTACCCCATTCCTTGTTGTATAGTCCTATGTAAGAATGTCATCACTCTTACTAAAGTTCTCTCTGAAGCTAAGAACTGTTCCAATTTCAGGTAAAGCACATGCCTCAAAATGATGGAACAATGCTCACCAAAGTTTTATATATATATATTCCTGATAGAAAATGAGTGAAATAGATACTGGGGAGATAATGAAAACTATCCACCCTTACTCCAAAGGCAATTCAAAATTTTATGTGGAATATCACAAAATAACTTACCCTTTAGAAAGAATCATGCCAAATGTAATACTGTATAATATATTACAGATACAAACAAAGCTATTATTATTTCTTGAAAGCATTTACTTCCCACTTAAAAGTTCATCTGTATACTTAAAGAGGCTATATTTTGAGCCATAAAAATGTCACTAACTTGACAAGAAGTGTGGCTTGGGAATGTATCCACAAACCATTCCTTTAGTCTTGAATTGAATGATATTGAATGATAAGATTTTGTAGATTTTCTCTCTTCTATTTATGTATGATATTTCAAGCAATAATCTTCATAAATTTTTTAAGGAAGGCCTATCCTTGTGAGTTTCATCTCACCAGTGTCATTTTATTCTGTCAGTGTTGTTTGAAACATCTAGATAGGCCACATAAGGAATAGTCACCCACACACTGTTTACGTTAGTAATTAACAGAGAATTTTCAGAAGGATTATAGGCAATGTCATCACTCCAGCATTTTCTTCTTAATGAAGTAACCAGCACAGTGGGAAGCCAGCTTCAGTTTTAAACCCAGCAGGCGAAATTGTGGAATAGAAACTATTAAGTGTCAGAAGGAAGGGTTTGAATACAAAGTTTGCTATTACTGAAAATGATAGGAAGTTCTCTTGTAAGGAAATACCTCTTGGAGAATCTAGTCTAGGAGCTTAGAAAACTTCAGGGCTCTTTTCAAATATACATTACGCATTTTCTTGTAGTTAGAAATTCCACAAGCCTAAAGAGGATCAGATTTTGCCTTGGCTTGTGAAGACCCTTCCCCGTAAAACTAGGACAAGGATTGTTTAAGTAGGCTCTTTCACATATGCCCATAGGTTTGGGGATAAGTAGTCATCTCTCAGCACTTAGAATATTTTCAGAAGAAAAAACTGAACAGGAAACAGCAGCCGTTTGAAAAACGAATCTAACTCCCATTCCTCTTAGTCTCCCTTCCCGCCCCCTTTTGCCTGACCTCTGGCCTTTGGTTTAATGGCACTAATGACTAAGAATGGTTCTGATCCTGGGGGAGGCACATGCCTAAAAATAACAATGCTCAACAGAGGAAACTCTGTTCTTGACAGAAAACAAGAGAAATAAATGCAGGGAGATAATCAAAACTCTCCTTCCCTTACGAAAGTAATTCAGAATTTTATGTGGCATATCACAAACTGGTTTTCCCTTTACTGTAATTAACAATGCCAATCACAAAGACTCAGAATCTTTCAGGTCTCTGCAGTACCACTTCCCCTCGACAGAACCAAACCAAGCCAAAGAAGACAAACAGTGTTCCCACAGTGGAGCACTCCAATTTTGAAAGAAAAGCAGTGCCTCTGTTTCAGTCTCACAGCACATAGAGCACGGGAACGCCTTGTCATCTGATTGGAGGTCCTACATTAAAGAAGAGATATTTGGCAGGAATTAAAGTTGAATTCAAATTCTTTTTTGTTGTTGTTGTTGTTTTGTTACAAGTTTTACATAAGGCGTTTGCAAATTCTCCTCCTCTTTTTGTCACTGATCTGAGGAGCCTAGCAGTGAAGCCTTGGGCTGGTACTCACCCCTGAGTGTGTGCTGATGCTTCTAACCAAGACCTGGTCCCTCCTTTCTGTCACTGCCAGCTCTGCACTCCAGCTTGTTGGAGGTGCAACTAGAAAGAAACTGGATGTGGGAAGCACTGGCCAGGCTTCCTCCTAACTACAACCTCCAAGATTCCTTAAATTTAAAAAAAAAATCAGTGGTATTTTTATTCTGAAATAAAATGTTCATAAAAGGTAAAAAGAGGAGAACCATCACATCTTACTCTTGGAATGAAATAACTAGTGAATTCCATATGGAAAAAATTAAATGTTTAAAATTGCATATTATGACTTACCAGGAAAAAAAAGTCTTAAAACAATGCAAAATATCAAATGAGCCTGTCTTCCCATTTGTCTACTTTAAATTACACTTTAAAATTTGATAAAACAATTCCATATGTTCATGACAATAATTGCTGCAGTTTTTACAGCATCCTAACATCTCTTAACACATGTACTAAATGAAACATTGCTAGATGTTTTATAGTAAATGGTATGATTCATTTGTAACAGAAAATAAATATATATTGCTTTTATCAGCAACCAAACATTTGAAAACTATTTTCCATTTCAGTCAGAATAGAAAAAAATAAATAAAAATTATATTATAAACACATGAAGCCCATTAATCTACCAAAAATTAGGAAACATTTTCATTATAGGAAAAAACTACTGTGCACTAAAATGGAAATCAAAAGTTAATTATTCAGGTTTTTGGGAAGCCTTTAAAGTTGTATTACTATGAAAAGACAAGAAAGGAGAGAGTCCAGATACTATAAAAAAGAAAAAAAGTATTTCTATCTAAAGCCCTGGCCTTCAAGAATGTTACTAATTAACCACTTCGAACTTGTCAGCCTTGTTACCTGGCTAAAGTGTCTAAGCCAGAAATGGAGGGAGATAATGGAGCTTTTCTCACCCTGAGGATAGAGTGTAGAAAAGGGTGGTGTGTATAGGGAAGGGTCAGATATGTAACTCCCTTTGGCCTGTGTGCATCTGGTCCAGAACTAGTGTTCACAAGAGCCAGTCTTTAGCTTATTTGTACCATCCTTCACTGTTGCCATGTCCCCTATCAGAGAATGTAAATCATTTTAATGTTAGGCCAAAATAAACAACCTTTAGGGTACACATGTTGTCAAAAAAGATAAAGTGATATATGCTAAACCAAATGAAAATGACTTGGATTATCTACTACTTGGGTCATCGGGTTCGCGGAAGATTAGTGCAAGAAACTACAGTTTATTGAGGGCATTTTAGTTTCTTCTACCACTTCAGCAAGACTTTGTCCAGACTTTTCTCTTAGCTTCTTGCCTTGACTGTGGTTCTTTGTGACAAGATGCTTTGGTTTGTAAAACATAATGTGGAATAAAGGATCCACTAAAGTCAGAGTGGGGGAGGAAGGAAACCAGGAAGTAAATTTTGCAGAATTTGGAGCTTCAGAAAGTAATCTTTTTCAGCTTCTGTGCATATGCATTGAGTAAAGAAGATTGTTAATTTTGTTTCGTAAGAGAAAACAATGTTTCATAAGAAATGTCGACAGCAAACCTGTGTCTGCAAGAATAAAACATACAGTGTGATGCTACTTCTTAGAAGTATCTGGCAGCTCCAGTTGAGTCAGTCATAATAAATGCAAGAATATATACTTTCGTTAATCATTCCATATTCTGTATCAAAACTGTGATGAACAAGTAGTTCTGCTTATAGTCTAGGGATATGGTTATATTATGGATAGTTTAAGACCCTTCATTTCAAAGTAAAAGCCTAAAAGAAACCAAAAGGCTGTTTGGTTTTGTCAGTAAAATTACTTTAATACAAAAGAATACGAGTTTTACTTTTCAAACAGCCAAAAAATACTCAGAGTCTCTATATTGCCATAGATCTTTATTGAAAGGTTATATATATGAAATGAGTATTGAGAGCTGATGCTGAGCAAAGTCCAGGCTTGACAGCATAAATGTACTTAAATTAACCATAGAGATGAGCTATTACTAAAGATGCTTCCACTTACACTGCTGTGCCATGAGTCCTGCTAAGTTCCAGGAACTTAAACATGATGAGTATGGTTCCTCACTATAAGGAGTTTTAATGGAGAGGATTACATAAGCAATTGCATTGAATAAAATGTAGTAGATGCAGTGAGAGTGATACAGATAACTAAATGACTAAATGAAAGGGCTCCTAATGTAGCCTGAAGTGGACCGGAAACATAAGGGGTGGAATCTTAGCTAAGTCTTGAAGTGTGCGTAACAAAGGCATCAGAAGGGCACTGAAGGCTAAGGAGTAAGCGTGGACTGAAAGGAGAGATTTGGGATTGCACGGAAGTGAGGGTACTAATGCAGTTCAGTGACACTGGAAGTTAAAGTATAGATCAAGGACTAGGAAAAGATGAGTTACATAGAGGAAAAATGATGACCTTGATGATCATATTCAGAATATTGGATTTTATAATAACTGTAGTAGTTTGCTAGGGCTTCCATAACAAAATGGCACAGACCATGTGACTTAAACAACAGATATTTAAGTTCTCACAGTTCTGGAAGCTAGAATTCTAAGATCGAGGTGTTGAGAGATTTGCTTTCTCCTGAGGTCTCTCTCCTTGACTTTTAGATGACTTTGTTTCCTACATGGCCTTTTCTCTGTGGATGGGCAACCTTGGTCTCTTCCTTTTTGTATAAAAACACAGTCCTGTTAGATTAGGGCATACCTTATGGCTCATCTAATTTTTATTTATTGCAATGTAGTTTATTTACAATGTTTCAGGTATATAGCAAAGTGATTCAGTTATACAATATATATATATATTTATATATATCTTTTTTCATATTCTTTTCCATCATATGTTATTACAAAGTATTGAATATAGTACCCTGTGCTATACAGTGGTCCTTGTTGTTTATCTGTTTTCTGTATAGTAGGGTATATCTGTTAGTCCTCAATCCCTACATTATCCCTCCTATCCTTTCCCCTCATTTAATTTTAATTACTTCTTTAAAGCTCCTAACTCCAATACAGTCATTGGAGGTTAGGGCCTCAACATATGATTTGGAAGAACACAAATCTATCCATAGAAATAACTATGAAGAGGGCCCACTGAAGGGTTTTAAGTGAAGACGTATGGTAAATTCCTCCATTAGGAGAGTTTGTGTCTAGATGCATAATGAAGATTGATTTGAAGGGGAAAGATAACGGAGGCCTGCATGTGTATAATGGAGATACTGGAGGTAGACATGTGTAACAAGTTGTCCAGATGTGAGAGGCTTGATCTAGGGCAGTTGTAGAATAAACAAAGAATGAGAGACTGAGTTGAGTGAAATCTGTCATTAATTGAATGTGGTACATATGGGGTAAATAATAAAGTCCCAACTTCTGTCTTAGGAAAATAGTGGTTCTACCACATGAGTACAGGCCTACATAGAAAGGGAATAAATTGGACAATCTGCTTCCATTATGCACCTCCCACACTTGCCCACACAGGTTTTCCTCTCAGATCTTGTCTCTGTACTCCCAGTCTTACTCCTTCTGTTTCAGCTATGATGATGTCCTTGAACATAACAGACATAAACCACCTAACGATGCCCTTTGTTCTTCCACTGATCAAGTTAACAGCATAAACATTGTTCCCGTTACCTTGCTGTGGAAAGCTGTAGACAGTTTCACAAGTATAAACAGGAAAATAATAATAAGACCTCCTAGGCAGAGTCAGCATTATAAATAAACTGAGAAAACAAAACAAAACAAAAATCTGAAAACAAACAATAACTGAGGCAAAATTAGAAATGAAAATGGCAAAGAAAAATAGCATTTTACAGACTCACTCAGTGTTTGTGTATTGAGATGTAAAGACAAACTACTGTGGCTTTAGGGTAATAATGGTAAGAACTGTGTTAAACTAAAGTACACTGTCTAGAGGTTTGTTGTTTCAGTGCTAGCCATGTGCAGTTGGATCTTATTATTATTATTAAAGAGGAGAATAAATTAGATTTTTTAATAAAAATTCCATGAATTCAATTAGATCACTTAAAAATACACTATGTGAATTGAACAAATAATATCCGGAAAAAAAGAGAGTTAGCTTGTATTTGACTGGTGTCTTCTAGAATCTGGGATACAAATATGAATTATCATGAATGACAGTTATCACTTCAAGAGGTCAGTGAATGAGGCTGTATTTAATCTTCTGCTTAAAATGCATTTCAGTCATTCAAGGATCTTAATTAATGTAAGCAATCTCTCAAGTTCACAGACCCAACAATGTCAGGGTTTATCTCAGTTTACTTTTAAATTCATAGCATGCACTTATGTTCCAGTGTTCTTTTGGATGGTAATAATGAAAGGAGGAGCTGAAGACCATCGGGGTATAACTGTGCAACACAAACTGGAATTATGTCAAAGCTAGGTTTTCATAATTACATTTGGTCAGAGCCAGATAGTAAAATAATGAATGATTATAGGCTTATTAGAAATGTTTTCCCTCAGACATGATGTCATTAGGAATGGTATGCCTTCACTTATTTGTAATTTGAGAAGATGTTGCCTGAATGAACCAAATGAGCCAGGACAAATTATCTTTGATTTTCATAGTTGAAAAATATAGAAACATAACTGTTTATAAATTTCCAGCCAGGACAAATTATCTTTGATTTTCATAGTTGAAAAATATAGAAACATAACTGTTTATAAATTTCCAAGTGTAACTTAGTTATACAGGGGCCAAACACCTCAGATTTGTCACATAATTATTCTTTCATTTATCTGGCTCTTCCGTTGGCCTTTTCACATGTTTTACCATATGTGTATGAAGAGAAGGAGGTGAAATTTTTCATCCAGTATCTTTTAAACATGTATCTGTCTTCTTTTCATGAGTTAAGTCTTTTATGGGAAACCCTACAAGATCATAGGTATATGGAGTTTACTATACCTTTTATTTATACTATTAATTGAGAGTAATCTAAATCATTGATATATGCAGTAGCATAAAGATATGACTTAGATTTGAAATATACCTGAGGAAATTGTTAGTGATATACAATCAGCTCAACCATATGACAGTGTTTTAAAAACAAAATTATTATCTTTTTTGGAAAATTAATATTTCCCTGACTTACCCATAAACTCATTTGTAGTTTCTTGCTTAAGATTCAGAGGGAAAAAATTATTCTTTTGTGTTAAAATTGTCTCTTTCTTTTTGCATTTTACAGTTTAGCATTCTGTTTGAATGCTTATAATACTTACTTGTTTGTGTTTATGTAGATAAGCCTTATCAACTGTGACGCTGTTAACTGTATAGAGGAAGTCACAGCAAGGATGAGGCAGGAAAATCCTTCCAGCAATATTCTTATTGGTTAGTCTTTTTGCCAACTTTACATGGAAAAAGATATCTGAGTTCCAAATCGTTTAATATTGAGATTAATTAAAATTTACTCATCAGGATTCCCAGAGAAATCTACACTCATGTGTTATTCCATACCTTCTGAAATAATAAATTCTAACTCTGCACAGTTGTGCAAATACCTCATTAATAAGCAAGGTACAATATGCTGTATATACTATTTTGGACTACACCCTAAAGACTATTTTAAAACTTTTACTAGGTTTCATAAAGTCATTTATGAGTAGGAATGTGCCTGATTAATTTTTGTAGATATTAATATTTAATAGCATAGCTCTTAAAATTACAAAAGTAAACATGGTTCATGGGGAAAACACCCAAAATGGGATTATTTTTAAAGAATTGTTTCATACTTTTACATATTATTTAGTTCAGTTTCTCTGTATTTTGAGTATTTTAGAATTCTTCCTTCTGAATTTTCTTTCCTGTATTTATTTGTACAATCCTGATTATGCAACGCAACTTCACCTAATATTGTTATATCTTAATCCTTCCTTCCCTTTGGCATGCCCTATGTTATTTTCAAATGTGTAATATTGTGATAACAAATATATCAAATTAGGACCCTCCAGCTTCTGATATGAATTTTAAATATTTCCTATGAGTGGCTGGTTTTAATATACAGAATAAAATTGGGATAAATTATACATGGCTATTTTTGGTACCATCAGTAAACTTTCCCCCCAAAAGAAACTGAAATATAACAAATATATAATAGTTACCAAAGATATGTCATATGTAGGGCAATATGTATTTTTGTCTAAGGAGAAACATTTTTGAAGGTCAAAGTAGGCAGTGTTAATATTATGTCAAAATTATAAGGGTATACCAGGAGAGTCCTAATTAGAACATATGTATGAAATCTACCTACCAGAATCAATTATATTTTTATGAGTATTTCATGTTAAAACAAGAGAAGTGATACTTAATACCTCTTTTTATAAAATTACTTGATTTAACTTTTCATGCAAGGAAATCTATTATGCAAACATTTAATTATAGATCCAATGACTCTCTAACTTAGTACTTTTCTTTAAGACAAGTGCCACATTCCTAAAATCCACTCTTAATTTTAAACTGATGTGAGTAGTGCATTGATTCTTCATCTCTAATGGATCCTATTTCCAAAGATTGCTCATGGGTAAGTCAACAAACTACAGTTTAAAAGATATGCAATTTCAAATTTAGACATGATAGGTCATCTTCTTATATCAGAACTGATCTTTAACAGATGTGATGGGCAGAGAAACATTATTTCCAACCTTGAAGAAATACCACTTAATGTTTGATACTGTAAGTGATCTGGCAGATTAAAAGAATAACCATAGTCTTAGTATTTGTTGAAAAGAAATCCTCTAGAAATAATTTCACAGAGGTAATAGTGAGATGGTCATGCGATTATAGCATATCATATTTTTTCTTGACTTTTAGCAAGAATATAGGGAAACATTCAAATGTTCTGTTTATTCTTCTAAGATGTTATTTGCTTGTCAATGGAAAGAAAAAGAAAGGTTTTAACCACAGGGAACAGAATACTACGTTAATACATTGAAAGAGAAAGTCTTTTATTTCTTTTAGATTACAAATTCATTTCTTAAGGGTCAAAAAATAAATACTAAAGAGATAGAGAGGTGAAGTATGCTTGCATATAATCAGCATTAGCAATTTCACTAAAAAGTGACAACTACTTATCAAAATCTTTTAATATTCTTAGGCATAGGGAAAATATTATTTTTCTTTTTGTTCCTCTCAAGTCCATTATGTCAAAATGTCAATATATGCAGGGCCATTCTATATTAAGGAAATGCTAGATGCTCTTTTAAATAAGCCCAGAATTTTAGTGGCTTAACACAGAGAAGTGTATTTCTTGTCCTTTTAAGACTTTGGAGTCGATACTTTGGCAGGTGATTTTCTTTCATATGGTTATCAGAGAACCTAGGATCCTTTTAACTTATGATTCCCATTTTCCCTAGGGCCTAGGAGTTCCTTGCATCCAGCTAGCAGGGGAGACAGTGTACAAGACTAGATACAGAGGAACCTTAACAGCTCCTCAAAACCCTAACCTGGAAAGGTCACCTACTGCTTTCAGTCATGATCCACTGGCAAGAACTAAAGCCACACCTGTTAAAGGTGTTCTGCCCA
Organism: Camelus ferus; assembly: GCF_009834535.1. Lineage (NCBI taxonomy): Eukaryota > Metazoa > Chordata > Mammalia > Artiodactyla > Camelidae > Camelus > Camelus ferus. The sequence goes on along the minus strand of NC_045697.1, from coordinate 58,805,168 downwards.
TCTGTAGTTTCTATAGGTGGCTACTTCCCACACTCTGGAATAAAGAACACAAAATTTTGTTGACAAACTAGCTGTCTCTACCATAATAACTATGGTAAAATTAATTTGATAGTGAAAGTCCATTCAAAAGATGAGTATTAACAAGTCATCAGAGTGGTTTTTCTACGGAGGTGAGCTGGGTCCCTGAGGGGAAAAATATCTTCAGTTAATATCTTTTTTACATTTTGAATTAATACCATATCCATAAATTAACTGATTAAATATTAATTATATTTTAAATACTCGTATGTGTAGTTTTAATGGAAAGTAATTTTAGTAATCATTAACTTATCTACCCCAATGTTTTAGTGTAAACTGTATACATTATCTATTCCCTTAGCACATTACAAAATGAGGGAATTTGATTATTTAAAGAGAATAAAAATTGAAAAGATGAAAGAGGAGTTGCTTAATTTTCCTCTTGGAAAATGTTTCTGCTAATTCACATGATGAAAGAAAAAAAAAATCCCTTTATCCTGTTTGGACTGAATGTGGCCAGTTAACCATACAGTGAGTACTTTAGAAATGAAAGCAGATAGGGCACAATATAACTGGCATGATTTGGGTATCAATCAATCTTTAAGCCACGAGGTTATTGTGAATTTTATTAATTGAAGCATTTACTGGTTGGAAGTCAGCTCTCTTCAGCTCTGAAAAATCTTCAAGTGATGTCATTCTGCTAAAAGACTCATGAGAAGACAGAAACAACAGTCAAAGCCTCACCAGATGCTAGATTGTGAAAGGAATCGTGATCATGCCTGTGTTTTGTCCTGCAAATATTTATCATTACTTATTTGTGGACCAACCAAAAATATGAAGAGTCTTTTATCTAGTTCTAAAGAGTTCACCTTACAACAATGACCTTTTCCTTACATTTACAAGATGGTTGTTACCCTTGGTAGAGATGGTAACACACCTTGAGAGAGAATTAAAAAATGAAGGCACTCAACACTGCAAACCCTATCCAATACTAAGCAAATTTTTTACAGAACTATAATTTTAAAATTTGTATAGAAACACAAAAGACCCTGAATAGCCAAAACAATCTTGAGAACAAAGAACAAAGCTGGAGGTATCACATTCTCTGATTTCAAACTAATACTACAAAGCTAGAGAGAGAGAAATAAGTCAGACTAGAGAAACACAAATACTGTATGGTTTCCCTTATATGTGGAACTTAATCAATAAATGAATAAACATAAAAAAGTGAAGGCACTCAAAAAACCCTTAAATGCAAAAATCAGTCCTTGGGAAAATGAATTATATTACTATCTACAAACAGGTGGTAGATTTAGGCTTTTGCAAACTAGTATCCAGAATAAAGGGCCATTAATAGATTTCACTACTCTGAGCACTGCTTAAATTTATTGTTATACATGGGATGTCTAGAATGATGTGCTCAACGGTTTAGTCTAGCCAATGTGAATGTGAAATCGGCAGTCCTTTGTTAAGTTTTAGTAGGTGTACTCTCAAGGGCATGGCTCAGGGCTGTTATCTACTTCTAGGGAGAAAGGGGAAAAGAAGAAATCGTAAAGCTTCTTTAAATCTTAAGAGGGTGAATGTATTTGTTTATTTTTTTCATCCTAAATCATTGTATAGGACCTCTGTGTGCAATTTAGACAAAGTCCCTACCCTCATAGAGCTGAGCTAATTTAACAAAAATGTTAAAGGAACATATTAGCCACTAAATAATCATATTGTGTGCCTTACCATGGTCTTCAAGGCTCAATATGATGGGAACCCCAACTCCCGTCTGACCTTATCTCCTACCATGTTTCCCATTCTCCCGAAATTCCACCTGACTGCTGTTCATGACTCTGGATCCATTCTTTTAAATTTTTCTTTATACTGGTCTTGGAAAACTTTGAAGCTGGCTTAAATAACAACATGATTTTTATTTCTCTTATCTATTTTTCTCCTTTTGAATATTTTACGACAAAGAATGATATTTATAAAGCCTAAGCATACAATTCTGTGTTCTGAAAATTTTCACTGATGTTTTCTAAGGATTGTTGTATGTTCAAAAACTTGGGCAAGAGTGGGTTCTGCAGATATGTTGCAGTAGTAGATTCAATTATGATAATACAAGTACAGTGTTAAATGACATATATAAACTGAGATGCAAATGTGCAAGTATATCTTGTAAAAAAATGAATAGTGTGGTAGCAATGCTGCAGTTTGACACTATGGAGTACAAGAGTCCACCTGTGAAGAAAGAGGCACCTGTTAAATTCCTAAATGGTATATTCATCAAAATTGTCAGTGTAAAGTTGTCCAGAATTTATTGCCAGGGATGTTTTATGGATAATGAATTTATTCCCCACAAGTTTAATTTGTCATGAAGTTGAAAAAAGTAGTATTTTTTACAAAGGAAATAAAATATTTAGAGCCCAAGAAATTATTACAAAGTAAAAAGTTACCACAGCTAACTATATTTGCAATATTCACAGTCACCAGCCAGCACAGAAATTGCCTTTGGAAGATTCAAAGGCTGCCAGCATGCCACTCAATACAGTACTCTCACTAATAGCATTATTCATGCATACATTGAGAATGATCTCAAAAAAATTGAATTTATCCCAAGTGGCAAACTTCAGAAGGCTCTCTTTCTAAACTTTATAGTATGTAGTTCAGAAAGTGATTGATCTTATTAAGCAACTGTTGTTGTCTGCTATGAGGCAGCTGATGCTTAAGGTCACTACTTATTCTGTGTACCATTTATCCCTACTGTGAATATTTGCACTACAGGATGTGAGCAATCAGTTGGGATCCTGATGGCTAAAATATTAGAGCTAGCTTCTGTTAGTTTCAATAAGCTGTACTAGATTTAAAGTACCTTTTAGCATAGTAATCACCCTAGTGCTAAGAGAATTAAGATGAATTTGTCAAGTCTAATAGAGAAAGAAAAATCCAGGATGCCAAGAAATGACATACAGTACATGGAGTGATGCTCACTTTATTTAGTCTCTGCTTAAAACTTACCTCTGAAAGAATCTTTCCTGGTACTCCATGTCTCAAAGAACAGTTGAGACCCTGTCACCCCAGACCCACAGACACATTTATTTTGTCTCCTTCTCCTCATTTATTTTCCTTCAGACATGACTACAAGTCCATATAATCTATTTAAATTCATATATGTATATATGTGTGTATCTATTTATATATATATGTATGTATGTCTCACTCAACTAGAATATCAGCTCTATGAGGGTAAGGACTGTTTTTTAACTCACTGCAATATGCCAGTGTCTAAAACAGTGCCTGGAATGTAAGTGACATTTAAAAAAAATAAACGAATGGTGTAGAGTGAAAAAGGAATGTATTATTATTTTTTTCCCCACTGAAACCAAAGTGAGGAATTTTTAAAAACAATTTCAGAATACAGAGAGTTTTACAGAGAACCTTTTATAATGAAAAGGAAGCTATTAATTTATAAGATAATGATAATAAAAAGTACAGTTTGAAGGGAAACAAATTAATATTTATATGAGGTATGCATAGGGATGAAGATGTTAAGAAACCAAATGTTATCCTGAATTATGACTGCTATAAGTTTGTTTTTAAAAATTATTAAATTATCCTTACTGTGCCTGACATTATACTAGATATTAGGCATAAAAAGATTAACAGAGCATATGTCTCACCCTTCAAAGGTTCACAGTTTGGAGAGAGTGGAAAGCAACTACAATATATTTAAATCAATAATGTATGTATTAAAATAAAAGCTAGTACAAGGTTTTGTGGGAACAAAGAAGGGAAATGTCTTACAATTTTATGGGAAAGTTTTGAGAAAGAGGTACTATTTAAATTGAATTTTGAAACATGACAGATATTTGTTGGTTGGTTAGACAAAGAGACAAAAAGGAGGAAAGACGTGAGAATTTGCATATTCTGATCAACACTGTGTGTAGGTGTGTGTGTTATGTGATGGCAGGAGACTGATAGAGAAAGAGGGAGCAAATTATGGTTTTGAATATCAGAGTAGAGAATACCTTTTAATTTTATTGGTGATAGGAAGCTGCCAAAAATTTTTAAGCAAAGGAATATAACTTGAACGCTTGTGTTTTAAATAAATGATTTTGACATCCAAGGTAGGAGACTGATAACTTACCCCTCTGGTGTTTCCCAAGTATGTTAAATGTTTGAACACTGGTTTTAGGGGATGTCCATTGAGAGTATTTGAAAAAAGGATCATATGGTCCGTTATGTTTTGGAAATATTAAGTTAAGCAAAGATGAAATGTTTATTATTTGTATTGTCTTATTATTGTAATTATTATTATAAAACTTCTTAGCAAATTCAGTACATTTATTAGCATCATGAATCTCTAAGTTGGGAGAATGTTAAATCGTATTTACCGAACATAATTGACATGGAACCATGTACCTTCTCTCCTCCTGTCAATTGCCACCTGCCCCGTCCTATTATACATGACACTCTTGAATTATCAGTAGGGCTAGCTTTTAGGTGGGCTTTCTCAGCTGGGCTTCTGTGAGAAATTAAGCCCTCTAGAAAATTATTTGAATGAGTCTTCTGGCAATTCTCCCAAGCATGTTTCATAAGGAATACCGTTCTAGATGCATAAGGAAGCAGCTAATTCCTTACAGGAATGCTCTTGGACATTAGTAATTGATCCTTTAATAAGACTCTAATTGAGAGGAACACACTTTGAAGACTTGAGTTAAAGCTATAGGAGTGTTAATAAAGAAACGGCCTCCCCATTCTTTTGGGGAGGAATTTATGGTTTGTGTAGACAGCTGTTATCAAAGATTTTCTTTATTGAAGATATATAAATAATACAGCAAAAAGTATTTCAAATTTGTATATATTTGAGTTTATGAATCTGACTTTTTTCTCCTCATAATTACATGAAATCAAGGCAGAGTCCTGATCAAAATGATTTAGAGACACCTTAAAGTAAGGAACACACTTTCTATAGAACATAATGGGCAGGGAAAGTTTGCGTCTCAAAGAGTCTGGGAATATATGTTTCAACAAAACTGGCCATTTTGTTGAATCACAGAAAATACATTGAAAATACACTAAAGATCACATTGAACATTATGAGGAAATTTGATACTGAGAGAAAATGGTCCAAAATATTTATTTTTAAAGGTTGACAATACAAGTGGTAGGAAAAGAAAACATGGACTTAAGTTATTTGATCAGAATAATTAGTGGTTACATAATAGCTGTGACATAGGGATATGTTGAAAACTGAAACATTATTAGAAATAAAAAATTTTAAAAGCAGTTTGAGATTTGCAAATATTAACTATTATATGTAAAATAGATACACAACAGGTTTCTTCTGTATAGCACAGGGAACTGTAGTCAATACCTAATAGTAACCTATAATGAAAAAGAATATGAAAACAAATATATGTGTGTATATGTATGACTGAAATATTATTCTGTATACCAGAAATTGACACATTATGAACTAACTATACTTCAATTTAAAAATAGCAGTGTCTTACTGAAAATATGAAAATTTGCATGGTAGATGCCCAAACTTCATACAGTTAACATTTTAAAGTATGATTAAGTCCATTTATATTTTTATTTTGAGAGTGAAAGCTGTTGAACAGTTTAGTGGGCAGAACAATTTTATCCTACTGGAGATTAATTTTCACTTCAGTAATCAGAGAAAGGAATTAAAATTTTGCTGTCCTTAAAAGATGTCTTCTAGAATTTTAAGCAACACAAAGGCCACAAAAGAAGGCTTGTTTTTCACAAACAGCTTGATTGGTGGAAGATTTCTTTCTTTTTTTTAAGTAGTGCTATTTTGCCAGTTGGGTAGTTAGTCTCTATCCAGCTATTGACTACAACCTTCCTGTGTTGATAAAGATTTTTTCTTTATGAATATTTTTTCTTTAAAATTTTGATCGACACCTGGAGAAGGAAAGGCTAGATTTTTATTACTATTTTGTGACTTTCAGTTCTGTTATCCAAAATATACAATGTGACTAGTGATAAAAATAACCTTTTATATTATAAGTATGTTATATTCTCTTATGTTGGTATCCAAAAGTAGAAAAATTATTAATGGATGGATTATTAATATTTAAACATGATACTACAATTTATGGTCTCTTCCTATAGTAAAATCTTATCTTTATGCTACAGTGAATATTTCTTTTGTTCTTATTTCATGAAAATCAAGACTTGCAAACGTACTTTCATAGGCATAGGATTCATTAATTTTGATTCCTAAGAGATTTAATCACAGATGTAAATGGTCTGCGTTGTTCATGTCAATGATATTTTCCCCATATTTTATACAGGTGTGAAAATACAACCTTACATGTAAACACATTGTAGTTTTACTTAATATGGTGCTTATCAGTTCTGATGTTTATGGTATTCAAGACAGATGCTAGCCTTTGGAATTTTAATAATTGATTGAGTACATTCATTTTTCCTTATTTTCTTTCTTCTTTTTAACTTTTTTTTCTATTGATACCATTTACATTTTCTTAAGATTCAAGATTCAAAAGCAATTACTTTCTCTACGCTGTTTCATGAGCACTTTCTTTCTAGGTGTTTAATTCCTCTCATTATTTTTGGTGATTACTAACTGGCTCCCCCACTTTTTGCTTTTTTCCCAAAATTACTTTGAGTGCTTCCAGTAAGGCCATCACCTCTGCTGCTCAATCAAAAAGACCTTTCTTCAAAGCTGCTCCATTTATAAAACGAGCAAGTAAGAGGCAGCCAAGAATTCAGTGTCTGCCCCCAGCTCAAGTCACTTCAGTGTTTCTTGTTCAACAACTCTAGTTTTTATTTCTTGAACTGTGGATCTGATTGATGTAGTTTGAATTCTGAAGACATGCTCAGTATTTTTTCCCTAAGCAAAAACCTTGACCTATCTATTCTGTAACTTTCGTTGCAGATCTTACTAAAGTATCTGTTTACTTCTGTTATCTACCTAAGGTCTCTCACTGCTCTGTATGATCCAAATCAGAGAACTTCTACTAGTAAATTCAGCTCAGCAACATAGTTGGGATGTCTACTGTTTTAAAATGTTTAATTGACCTGAGTATTAGGGCTTAACTGACAATGAGACATCTTCCTGACTTTGAAGAGTTAAAAGTGTAGTAATAGAAGAAGTCACATAAATAAGTAATTTCAGCCTAATATCTAAGTCCTGTAATTGAGGGTATGATCAAGATTCTGTTGGAATCCAGAGAGAAATTCTTGGCTTGATCTTGAAATTGAAGGATAACTTCCTGGGAAAAGATCTATCTTGAAGAAGTAAGCAGAGTAGTAAGATATTTGTAGTAGCAGAAGCTCAGATACGGAACAGAATGAATGTGAGAAAAACTAGAAATTTTATATTTTATTTGATAAAAACTGTTGTATTATTTTTAATACCTGTTTTAAATTGTTTTTTATCCTTGTGAATTTTAATCCAAATAAGATAGCACGTAAAATTACTGTGTCATCTGTTTTTGTTTAACAAATCACTTTACAACTTAAGGTCTTAAAACAATAAACATTTATCAGATTCACAGTTCTGTTGGTCAACTGTGTGATTTTTCTGATAAGATCTTAGCCAGCCAGGCTGAGGCTTGATGGCCCAGAATGGCCTCACACACATTTCTAGCGGTTTGCAGAGTGATTTGTTTGGTTAGAGGAGAGTTGAAGGGATCATGTGGGACTGATTTTCTGAGCTTTCCTTGATCTCTGATTCTCCAGGCTTTAAAAAGTGATCTCAAGCTTCCAAGGAGCCGCAAGCAAGAGCAACGTCCAATATGCTAGCACTTTTCAAATATCTACTTCAGTCACTTTTTTTTTTTAATGAACCATTAGCCAAAGCAAGTCACATGGCCAATCCAGAGGCAATCAGTAGAGAAAGAAGCTTCACGTCTTTAAAGGAATAGTTACAGTTCATGTTGCAAACATTTATATAGGGTAGGAAGAAACTTGTGGCCTTTTGTGCAATTTACCAGTCACTGTAGACTTTATAAATTTTCATCATCTGTTATTTTTTTCCTTCATTGTATTGTTTTCACATTGAAAAGCACATCCTAATTTGCCGTAGAGCCAATTATTAGTCATAAATTTACAAGAAGGGCTGATCTGTTTTTTGTTTGTTTGCTTTTGTTACTATTAAATAAATACATTTACATGTTCACAGATCTCCTTGTTCTTTCTGTTTGATCTTTTTTAATGTAATTTTCCATAAAGAAATTCCTCCAAATACTTTTTTTTCTAGAAATCAAAGCAAAAAAGTAATGATTTCTTTGGAAAGAGATATTGAAATTATTTTTAAAGACATTTCTATGCTACTCATTGTCCACATTTGAAATATTCTCTTTTCTTTTGGTAGCTTTATTGCTAGACTCTTTTTTTCCTGATTCACCCCCATCTTATTTAATTTTTTCTCTTCTGTTTTCTTTTTCCAGTCACATATATATACATATATTCATTTTCATACTCTTTTTCATTATAGATTACTAGAAGATATTAAATATAGTCCCCTGTGCTATGCAGTATAAATTTGTTGTTTAATCTGTTTTATATATAGTAGATAGTATCTGTAAATCTTGATTTCCTAATTTATCCCTTCCCACTACCCCCATCCTTGTAACCATAAGTTTGTTTTCTGTCTGTGAGTCTGTTTCTGTTTTGTAAATAAGCTTATTTGTGTCTCTTTTTTAGATTCCACATGTAAGTGATATATGTTATTTTTCTTTCTCTTTCTGGCTTCGCTGAGAATGACAAACTCCATGTCCATCTATTTTGCTGCAAATGGCATTATTTGATTATTTTTATGAATGAATAGTATTCCATTACAAATAAATAAATAAATAAATACACAACACACACACACACACACACACACACACACACACACAACTTCTTTATCCAGTCATCTGTCAATGGACATTTAGGTTGTTTCTATGTCTTGACTATTGTAAATAGTGCTGCTGTGAACATTGGGGTGCATGTATCTTTTCAAATTAGAGTTCCCTCTAGATAAATGCCCAGGAGTGAGATACATATGCTGTATCATATGGTAAGTCTATTTTTAGTTTTTTAAGGAATCTCCATACTGTTTTCCGTAATGGCTGCACCAGACTGCATTCCCACCAGCAATGTAGGAAAGTTCCCTTTTCTACACACCCTCTCTAGCATTTATCATTTGTGGACTTCTGAATGATGGCCAGACGTGTGAGGTGATACCTCATTGTAGTTTTGATTTGCATTTCTCTGATCTTAGCGCTACTGAGCATTTTTTTCATGTGCCTATGGGCCATTTATATGTCTTCACTGGAAAATTGCTTGTTTAGGTCTTCTGCCCCTTTTTGGATTGGGTTGTTTGATCTTTTTTATTATTAGGTTGTATGAGCTGTTTGTATATTATAGAGGTTAAGCCCTTGTCAGTTGCATCGTTTGTAAGTATTTTTCCCATTCTGTAGGTTTTTTTTTTGTTTTGTTTATAATTTCCTTTACTGTGCAGAAGTTTGTAAGTTTAATTAGGTCCCATTTGTTTATTTTTACTTCTATTTCTGTTGCCTGGGTAGACTGCCCTAGAACATTGCTAGTATTGCTAGACATTTGCAGAATGTGTTGTAGATACATTTTTTGCTCATGCCTTTGGATGTATAGCAACTTTTATGATATTTTTGATCCAGTTTTTCCCTAGTGTCCAAAGTACTACTAGCTAGTAATTGAAACTCACAAGGCTCATTGCTGCTTTCTGGCCACCTGGGTGCTATTTAGAGCAGAGCCACTGTTGCCACTGCAGTTCACACATGAATGTTCTAGAGACTGAAACTTTGCTCACATTTTTCTTTCTTTCCTCACTTAAAATATGCCAACTGTTTCAAAAGAAGCATCCTACCAAAGGACTTTACGTTCTGGAGAGAGCAAATTTCATTTCTGAAAAGTACTGCTAAGTAAGCAAAAATGTGCTGCTACCCATTCTGATAGAAACAAATAGTTAAAATTTCTCTGCGTCAAGTTCCTGGTGGAGTTTTTACCAGTAGAAAGAGTAGAATGGAATAAAATTATTTTAAAAAGTTAAAATCTATTCTTAGATAATTTAGGATTTTTTTCCATATTGTAGGTACACATACACCTATATTTATATAGATGTATAATATTTATATATATGTAGATGTGTGTATATATATATAAATATAATAGTAAGAGAAGGGTGGATTTAGGCTTCTTACTTAAAAAACTGTTGAGGGGTTTCTTTAATAATATACGAAAGTACATACAAAAACACTTCCCAGTAAATGTAGCAGTTTTAACTCATAAAACTAATTTCCCTCCCTTATGAATCCCATTCAAATGACAGTAAAAAGATTTTTAGGACATAAATTCTACAACAATGGAAAAAACGAAGGAAACAATAACGAGACAACTTTGGAAGCTGGAAGGTAGATGAATGAATGGTAACTGAGCTTAGCTGAGAAGTTTCAGTTCTAAACCACTGCAGAAAGCCTAAAACCAACCCCATACAAAAGTTGAAGGGGTTGATGGTATCAGGTCCTTCTGGAGGTGGAAAATAAAATAAAATACAACAGTTGTTTGATAAGCCACAGTCACAGAGAAGCCCAGGCCCTTGAATCTACACAAGTGTTTTTGGTGTGTCTTTTATTCTTTCCCACCTCTTATGCAGTAGTATACAGTTAGGCTAACTTATTTTCTGTTCTTGTATATAGTGTATGTAATGTAAATTATGCCTTCCTATAGGATAGTTCATTTCTGCAACTATTATAATTTTATGTATTTATTTTTTGTTTGTTTCCTTTTTGTTTTTTTGTTTTCAACAAAACCTTAGGACTATGGAGAATTACCCTCATTCAAAGAATGTATATTAATAATGAACAGTCTTACGGCTTTAATACTGATGTTTTTTAATCTTTTTTTCTTATTTTTCTAACTGTTTCCTAAGTTTCTCTTTACCCATATCCCTTCTCTATTATGTAGTTTATTTTAATAACATGTATGAATTGAAGCCTGAAGATTACAATTAAATTATCACAGATTAACTTCTAATCTGGAATTTAAATAATAACAATGATGACAAACACAGTAATTTCTAAGAAAGATGTTTCACCCTTCATTTCCCTAATGGACCTCAAGATGCAGTTGTAAATTTCTTAGTGTTTATGATTGTTAGAATACTTCCCTTGGTAAATTGGTAAAATTTGAATGGAAAAGATTTTAATTTTGAATCTTTTTTCATTTAAAAAAATCTTCAGTGTTGAAATCTTATTATATGTGTTAACATTTTGTTCCTCTTCACTCAACTGTTTAAAAATATTATGCTCTTAATGTTAGTAAAAATCTTTATACGTATATTAACTGTTTCCCAGTATAACCAACATTACCCTTTTTTCGCTCAGTGTGCTTAGTTAGTTCTTTCAAAATAGCTAATTTTCTTTTTACTTACTGTCACCAGGACAGCAGAGCTAATTAATTTGAGTACAAAATGGCAGTTTTTAGGGGTGTCTTTTGGTGCTTTTAATTTTTGCTGTGAAATTTGAAATTAAAGAAGAAAAAAATAGCTTTAACTCTTCTTTCCTGCCTTGCCAGTGGAGAAAGGCAATTTCTACCTCTATAATTTATTCAAGTGAAGACCAAGGGTAGAAGAAATTGCTGTTTTCATCTATGTCTTACTTGTAAGCAAAATTTTAGTCAGACAATTAGACTAAGTAGTTATTCATCAAGAGACTGCCTGTATGTCTGTCACTGCTGTTGGTATATTTATATCAAACCAGTGTTGATTTCAACATTTTTTTAGAGTTTACAGAAACAAGTTTGAGGCATGTGTACAAAACACTGGAACTGCATCTCTTTTATCCCTTGCAAAAAAAAAAGTAGTCTTTTAAAGGAAAATTATATATAATCATTGACCTACATCAGAGCCAAAACTCTTCATTTTCATTGAAAACATTCCATAAATCCTTCTATATTCAGATTGAGGATAGTTTGTTAAACTAAAAGAATAATAATTCAAACCATAATTAATATTATGGCATGTGGGTTTAAAAATGTCCACATCATGTTCTCTCTGTGCATTATGAAGGATTCATTTCCTAGCATGCTCATCATTATTTCCCATTTCCCTTAAAATTCAGTCTGGTCTGTTAAGATATCTTTTTATACATATGGCAAGATAATAATAAAAATAGAAATAATAAAAATGAAAATAACACTAGTAATAATTTGATAATGATGGTGGAGAAGAGAACAGTTAGCATTTATTAAATATTTGCTATGTTAGGCATTTTGGTGGGTCTTTATGTAGGTTATCTCATTTAATCTTCACTATTAAGTAGACTAAAAAAAATTGCTTCTAATTAAAGAACTGGAGCAGAGAGAATTTAAGAACTTTTCCCAAAGTCATACAGCTAGTAAGCAAAGGAGCTGAGATTGAAATCAAAACAGTCATTTTCAAGAACTCGCCCTCACCATGACATTCTACTGCCTCCTCCTCCTTAGTGGTCAGTTTAGTCATAAATTAAAGTAATTCTGATGATGCCATTCTTCTCAGGAATATTGAGAAAACCAGCTGTTCAGTTTCTAGTCTTTACATCTAAGAAGGAAAAAAGAAAAGTTGAAAAATAAATGTTTAGTATTTTTATTATTTTTATATGACCGTTATTATAATGGTCATATTAATAGGCCAGTGAATAAGAAATTGTTTTAAAAGCTAACTTGAAACTGGCTTTTTATCCAAGTATTGCTCTCTCCTGCTGTGGCCTAGAATTCCCCAAATTCAGGAAATGATGCGGTCTCACATTCTTCAGACCTTATTCTGCTGTCCTTTTTCATCTTTGCCACATGTCTTCCCTAATTTAAAACCCTAACTTATTCTTCCCTGACTCATTTTATTTTTTCACATCTTCCCAATAAATGAATCTTTACTTAGCAGTTTTCGTTTTCCAAGAGGCCATCCTAGTCACTGTGTGTTAGCCCTTTCAAAACAAGATAACTTTAAAAAAATGAAAAAGAAGGGTTATTTTCAAGTAGAGCCATGTGGTCAAAACTCTAGAATTTAAAGAGATTTTAACATGAATTGATTTGGCAACACAAAAATTTTCTATCATCTTTCATGAAGTTTGAATTTTAGGATGTAATATTTATAGAAATACTCTTTGTGGATTTTTCCAAAGATAAAATGATAAAACATTCATCCTTCAGGAACTGATACAGTCCCCTCCATCATTAACCTCTACTTATTTGCTAGTAATTGGTATTTGGCTTGCCCCGATCTTAATAATTTCAGCAAATATTTATTATGTTCCTAGCATGTGTTAGACATTATGCTAAGGGATAGGGAGAAAATATTGTCTAATGAAGAAGACAAACATTCAAATAATAACCCCAAGAAGAATATTACTCATCTGATAGAAGTGCTCTGAGCAATAGGAGCACAATTCTAAAGAGTGTTTAACAAAGGAATCTGAGCTAGTCTGGGTGGTTGGGGTGTGTCGGGAAGAATCACCCTAAAAGAAACCTGAGCTGAAATGCTGGAGAAGGCTCAGGAGGCATATGGAGGTGAGCTGGGAATAGGATTGAAGAGGAGGAAAAGTATGGCCAGTATCTCTTTCAAGGAACTTAAAAGACTTCATTTATAATATGTGGCTGGTGCTCACAGTATAAGGCAGTGAATGAGTCCACAGTGAGGCTAGAGATACAAGAATGTCACAGGTCATGCAGGGTCCTCCTGGCGACATTAGCACTTTGGTTTAAACCTAAAAACAAATGGATCTAAGCAATGATAAACTAATTTGTTAGATTTGCATTTTGAAAAGATCTAGCTCAGAGTGGAGTTTGAGGGCAGAATATCAAGAGTCACTATCCAAATTGGAGTCAGGAAATAGCTCTTGTAGATGCCTAGAGTCTAAGAGAAGGACAGTAGCAGTTGTATAAGTAATGATCGGTGAGATATAAAGTATGAGGCCATGAGATATGTTCAAAATGAGTCCTTTTTTTTGGCTTGTATTACACAGTATATATATTAATAGTAAAGAAGGAAAACTGGGAAGAGGTTCAGATTCAAGCAGAAGATTTATTCAGCAAATATTATTGAGTGCCTACTCAAGCCCTTCTCAACCTGGTTTTCTTGAAAGAGTTAAGCCCTAAGTACCTCTCAAGGCATCCATTGTATATATTGAATTACCTCTTTCCTATGTATCTAAAATGATACCAGTCTTGTGACATCCTTGGAAGAACTGAGGAAATAGTCATTCAAGTCACTTTATGTAGGGTTTCATTATCTTGGAGAATCCTGGTTGAGAAAGACTGTGCTTTATGCCAGATACTATTTTACCTGTGTCTTGAATATAATGAATATGAGACATCTTTAAGCATTTGAAGTAAAGAAAAATCATTGCCATGACAAAATTAACCATAACAACTTAACTGTGTTTAACAGTTAAGATACCACAGAAACAGCTTATATATTTTGTTATGTAGAGTTAAGAAATTCCTTTTAAAAACTTGTAAAACATCTCCTTAATAGTAGATATGTGCCATTAATGTACGCTTTCTCACATGCTTCAGAAATAAGGTTTTTGCTTCTTATGTACTTGCAGTTCTTTTTGAAGTATGCATAGCTTATTATTTTTGAAGTAGAAAACTAGGAATTATTTTGAAAAATTGCCTGTATGGTGATGAAGACCCAAAATGAAAATGTTGAAAATAAAATGTAGAAAATGAAACAGTGACATCTAAACTTTGAAATTTAAATGTAATTACATTAAGATAAAGTATTGTTTTTCATCCAGTCATTCAGTACTTATTTATTTAGTGTTTGGTATATGCCGAAGTAGTATTTATGACACTGTCATAAAGCAGTGAACAAAGTAGATAAAATAAATGTTTGTGGGTAGGGTAGGTCAGATTGCTATTTATATAAGGTCTTCAGAAAAGTTCTCATTAAAAAATTACAAACAAGATTGATAGTATTTCTTACAAATAGTATATGAACTTTAATTTTAAAACTTTAGGTAATTTTTGCTATTATTTTGCTCTTTTTATTAATAAACTTAAGTGTTAGAATGAATAAAGAATGTAGAGACCTGTATATTGGTTATAATATATATTTAAGTTTAAAAAATCTATTTATACCAACCCTAACTTAGATGTTTTACATTTTTAAAATTTGAGTATTTTTTAATTTGCATATAGATCATTTGTCCCTTTGCAGACCTGAAAGCCCTAATGATGGTCAGCCAGATACATAAAGTTGCATAATACAAAGCTAAGAACTTGGATGGGGTCAACACAGGGTGATAAGAGATCACACTGGTAAAGTTCGTGGTTCAGCATAGGTGTGATGAAGGGATGTTACAGAGAAGATATTAACTACTTGAGAGAGGAACACAGTTGAATATATTTGTGGCTGTGGGCACTCTTGTCATATCATTAAAACTGATTTTTAAGATAATGGGAAGTAAATACATAATGGGAAGCACTGCATCAAGTGACAATATTTTCTTTTGCTCTTTTATATATTTTTTGTATATGTATACCACAGAACAAAGATTAAGCAGTTCTGCAAATGGTAACTGTTTATTAAGTAGAACTCTAAGAATTTGCAGAGTAAATTAAGTGCCATTAAATTACAGTTGACTCCTGACCAACACACGTTTGAACTGGGTGAGTCAACTTATACGTTGAATTTTTTCAATAAATATACACATATTTATTGTGGTTGAACTTATGTATGCAAACCCCATGGATATGGAGGGCCAACTATGGGACTTGAGCATCTGCAGATTTTGGTATCCATGAGGACCTGAAACCCATCCCCCATGGATACTGAGGGATGACTGTATATTTCCTAAGAATGTTATAGTTTTGAGTAGTTGTTTACAAAGCCTTTTATTTCACTTCATCTCAAATTAGAAAACTGGGTAGAGATACTAAATAATTTCTCACTTTAAAAATGTATAAGAATCAAGAACCCTTTTTTACATGATTTAATGATTTATTTTATTCAGAAATATTACTGTTTTAGTGATTAAATGAATGTTTTACACAGAGAAAGTTTTGTCTATGTCTTCAGCTCCATTTCCTCTCCTCTAAATACCTACTTATTTGGATTAAGTCACTTGTCATCAAGCATTTATATTTTCATACAATTCATGATTCAGCATATTTCTTCAAACACAACGGCTCACTAAGAACTAAGTTGGAGTCGTAGACTGTATGCTCTTATATTCTCCTCAGACTTTTTTAAAAGATAATGTCTCTTTTGCTCTCTCTGGCATTCTCCTGTTAGTATTGTCTACCCTCTAGCAAAGTTGAAGAAGTTAAAAATGTTCTTCCTCAAGAGGGATCAAGAACAACAACAAAAAATTAGTCATTAATTAAAAATTGTATTTCAAGTCCAATGATGTTTCCTAATTTATGCTTATAAATGGTTTACTTTCTAATTCCATTTTCTGTTACACCTTTATGAAAGACAATTCTGGAAGTAGTTTGGTGCTGATGATCACAGGCTTTAAAGTGGTAGAAGCCTAAAGTTATTAACAATCTTTGTTTGTCAGTGAGATTACCTATATTTGATCTTCACAGTTACTATCTTAATCTCTAAAATTGGAACAATTATATTAGATGTATAGTTTTCATGAAAGTTAAATAAAACATTTACTAGTCACCCTGCAGTGTAACTGATGTAGAGGTAGTTCACAATTGTATTTCCTTCTGATTTTCGTCATTTATTAAGTTAGACATCTACCATTATATTTGAGCACCTAAAACAGTAAATACTGCATCAATTTATGGTTTTAGTCGGGGTTTGCCCTTTTCCAAAGAAATTGGAAAACCCCTCTCTCCTGTGTTGCTTCTGATTAATATTAATATTTATATTGTTATTTCCCTCATATATCAAGGGGCATAGTCATTCTGGTATTCTGTAGAATTTTTCAGTCTTTACTAGACCCTGTATTCATTATACCTTATTTTAAATTTATCTTTTCTTCTTGTGCCTTGTGAAAAATAATAGTCATCTTTCCTTAAGTGTTCACACATTTTCCTTTAGAGCTGGTACATTGGTAACTATTAATAACAAATTCTAGCTCTTGGTATATTGGAATTATAATAACAGATTGCACAGAAAAAAAGTACAGAGTAAGCGGCAGCATTTGGCTACTTCAAAGTGAACAGTACCCTCCTTTAGCCCACTCTGCTGGCTTACTTATAGCCTTAATTTCCCAATCATTTAAACCTTTCTTTTTTGCATTAAAGTTTGTTTTAAAATATGAACACATTACTTTAAAGATTATCTTTGTGTCACTATCATATATTTTGTGATTGGGTGGGACAGAGCTGGAAGAGAGGAAAAGGAGGAGATGCAAAAACAAGGGTATGTAGGTAGGAAGTAAACCTGGGTAACAGTGACTCTTCAACCAAATCTGCATATTTCATGGTGGCTGCCCTTGGAGTTAACTTGATAGCATGGTAGGAAGAATTACATAGCCTAATAATAATAAGGAAAATAATAGTAGCTAATGAACAGCATACCTATGCACAACTTAATGATTAGTAGGACAAAAATAATGCATGTTTCAGATTCTTTGACAAAGTATTTGTTTTAAAACAAAGGAGTTCTTGGAGAATAATGAGTATTTATAATGTGGTTTACTCATGACTGAGTTCATTAAGCAATTTCATATAACAATCTCACTGATGATAACTTCAGTTTAATTATAAGTGAACAGTAAGAGTTTAAGTCACATTTTGACATCTTAACCTGCCTACTTGGAAAATTTTGGTATGGTTCCCTATCATGAAAGATGGTCGGTTCTTTTCTCTCATGGATTATTCTTTCTATTTGTTGTTGTTGTTATTCTTTACGTTTCGAGGGCAGTGTTCCTTTCTCAAAGAGATGGCTGTTAAGGAGGTTGGGAACTGCTTTGCCAAAACTCAGCTTTTCCTGCTTCAAAATACAGCTTAGGGACAGCTAAGAATCCTCATATTAAAGAATTTGAAATTGGACCTTGCTTTTTTTGATAGTATATAAAATGCCTGGAGAATAAGTGTTGCCACAGCATAGTAGTGGTTCTTTCTGTTTATATTAAGCCTCTTCCTACAAAGCAAATACAACCTTGTCTGCATGAAAGCCTCTGAGTCTTTGAAATGTGAGATCTTGCTACCTCACTCGGCTAACAAATCGATGCTGAAAAGACACATGAGACTTTGTGAGACTGATATGATTTGCAGATAAGCAAGGTGAGAATGAGTGAAACCTACTATATACAGATGGCGATTCTCTTAAGGAAACTTTTTGCCTTAAAAGTGCCATGGAGATAGAAAACATTCATTTTCATTTTCTGAAAGAACAGCTGGTAATGTTCACAAACGATTGATACTGGTATTATCAGAAATTGTAGGGTGAAATGTATATTTTCATAGTGATACAGTGAGATTAGTTATTTCTATCTCCATTGTCACTTAATTTGTGAACTTGCAGTTCAACAACATATATCTTTCATAGTTTTTGGGGGCCATAAATTATTAGTATCTGAAGTTGTACTTCATGTTTCTCCTCCATCTTTAAAAAAATCGAAGTAATTTCAATTCATCCAAAAATCAAAATGTGGATTGCCAGAATCAGAGTCATTTGCATTGAACATGTGTCCTAATTGTATCCATGTGTTGGCATGATTTCTGTAGAGACTAATTCTAATCAATTCTGTCTAAACATTCTGGATTTCCCATAAATTACTATGCTAAGTCCTCGACAGAATTCCTGCCAATCTATGGCAAATGCCTCCCAGTACTACCATTTTAACACCCAAGAGTGAGAGCAACATGACAAATCTTTTCATCTATGCATTTTGCATACCCACTTTATTTAAATGTGAAAGATATTACTCCTGTGAAATCTGTACTTTAAGGGTATTACACTTTTCATGGATTATGTTTTACTGTGTAGATTGGAACAGTATATTATCCCAATTTTCTGAACTGAATTGACAGTTGAATTATTAGAATATGTTTATACAAATGTAATATTCAAGCATACTTTAACCCTTCCAACAAATAACAATGCTTCTCAAAAAGTGAAGTAACTTTTTTACTGTTGACATTATTATAATTTCAGATATGTAATATTATTCATGACATTTCTGTTTTAAATATAGGTCTTTTTACTGCAAGAAATAAGATCTTAGTAAAAATAGCTTGATTGAAAAAGAAAATTTTTGTAAAATATATTGTGTCATCTACTGAATTCACATTTTCCTGGAACAAAGAACTGTATAAAGGCATTAGGGACTCAGTAAGCTGTGTGTCTTTCCCTGTTCCACTAACTTTCTCATTATTTTTTTTCCCTTATTCTCTTTATAATTCCTTTTTTCACTTATTTTTCTCAGTGTTAAATGTTTCTTACAGCTAATGTGTGGAAATGGCCAAAAAATCCCATTGAAATTCTGTTTACATGTCTGCAGTTCAAGAAACTAGCCAAAGCTGGCTAGCCAAGTACCCAGGAAAGAACATTTGAGTTAGATTATAAATCTTGATCACAAAGTAGATACATGAATATTTGAAAAGTGACTATATAAATATGGAGCCTTTTTTATGAACAGGGATGTAGGTGGTAGTTCACAAAGAATAAGTGGGCAGGCACTCTGAAAGATGTCTACTTATATTATCATTTAGAGGATTTAGAGGATATTGTTTTCAATCATTAAACTTTGATGGTTGAAATAGTATGATAGTTTTTTTCTTCATTAGCCACCTTCCTAGCCTAAATAATTCTGAATGCTAAGTAAATATTTATTGCATGATTAAATGAATGAAGTAATGGCAGGCATACCTATCAGTATCTCAGATTATGCTGATAATTCCATTGTTTTCCCATCTCCCAAGCTAAAAACTGTGACAGTAATCTTTGACTAGCCCTTATCTTTCATACTTCTTTAGTACACCCTCAGAGGTTTTACCTTCATCATGCTTAATGAATTTGTACCTTTCTCAAAATTTCCAGTGGCATCTTCCTACCTAAACCTGACTTCCCCTAAATCAGCACTTTCTAAATTCAGTTTTGTGGAATAGTCATATCCAGTGAGATATTAATGAGTGTTCTGGGGAAAAACAATAAAAAGTTTCCACTTTCAAATAAATTTAAGAAAGCTGCATACTCTGTCACCCCTTGGAGATTCACAGTGTACATTAGTGCTTTGAGAAGTTCTGTAATAAAGAAACCTGTTTAATGTTGATTAGCCTAGCACTTCTTTAAAGCATTTGACCAGTGAATTATTTTGTCATGGAGTATCTGTGAGAGTCTCATGAGACTGGTATGCTATAGATCAGTGTTTGGGAAATGCTGAGGTGGAGTATTAGAAGGAATTCTTAACTGCTTTCTCTTAGTTTAGTGTCTTTCTGAGTCTGCATTCTATACATTACTGTTGAAATAATTGTTATGAACTAGAACCATGTAATGGTCATGTAGAAAGTGGTTACTAATCCTGTCGACTAGATTTACTACCTAGAGAAACAAGAAAATGAGTTTAATTAAAATCAGAAATTACTTGCTAGAATGTGACATTTGTTAGTTACTTAAAATAAGCTTAAGGTAATTTCAAAAAGAGTAATGTAACTAATATTGTTTTACTTAAAAGCTATTATTTACATCCTTATATCAACAAGGCACCTATAAGAAACTATGAAACAAAATACCTAGACAACTTCTTGTAACACACACCAACTCAAAGATATAATTGCTAATAGGACAAATCAAACTATTAATTTTGATCATTGCTTCTTTAATTTGCCCATATGTATATTATTTTATTTTAAATGAAGATACTGGGAAATATTTTCCAATTTTAAATTCCTACCAAGGAAAATATTTATTTATTTTGTGTACTAGAAATTTTAAGGCCATAATATTTATTCCACCTTAAATATCATGTTTATAGAAATATTGTGAAAGTCATACTAAGAATGAGAATGTGTTATTGAGTCTTTAAATCTTCATGAGTATTAGCTTGTTCTTTTAAGTTAATGAAAGGAAGCAGTAGTCATCATCAAAGCATGTATTGTTTAAAAATCAATGAGGGAACTGCCCTCTGTGTTGCTCTTGCCACTTTATTTTTTTTCCCCTCTGCCTAGAAGCTTAGGAAGGGTCTTTGTTCAGCCTTTCGATGTACAGTCTGGTGTCATGCCTGTTAAGTCCATGATAAAAATGGAATAGCATCCCAGTCTAACCTAGATACTGGCCCTTGATGCTTTATAACTGGAAGCTAATTATTGTTTCCCTTTTCAGAGCCTCATTACCCCCAAACAACTTTTCTGTTCTCATGCTTATTTTATTTCTCTGGCTAAGGATAATTGCATATAGTTCTTGTTGCTTTCCTTAAAGGTGTAAATATAAATTATCAATACAGTGTAATTGTTGGCTGAGGTAAATGACCTTTCTAGGTTTCCAGAGTGTTTTCACCTTAGTTGAGCTACCATATATATTGGGCATTAATGTATTGTATGTGAATTCACATTATTAACAATAATTTAAAAGGCTCATTCCTTTTTTTTTGAGGGAGTAACATTGATAACTTTTAAAGTTTAGAGCTTCCCAGTAATAAAAATGATGCTCATATCTTGTATTTGAAAGTGATTTATAGGTTTGTAGGTGTGCCTTCACATATGTTACCTTATTTTGTCCTTACAGCAACCCTATGAAGATCATAGATATCACTATTCCATAAAATGTAGGAATGAACTGTATATTGGAAAGTCAATTACATTGTGTCCTCATACACATAGTAAGTTTTAGAGCTAGGACTGCAAAGCAGTTTTCCTTACTCTTTTATTCCTGAAGCAGTAACATGATAAAATTGGACCCATGTTGCAGTTTTTGGTTTTAAAGAATAGTTATATGGCACATACACGTAGCCTTAACATCTACTTCATGTACAGTCCTAAGTTTATTTTATCTTTTGCATGCCCTTTTTATAATGCAAAAATAAAGTGAGCAGACTCCCAACATTAATGCTAATTGCAGATCACTTCCACAGTACTCTGTAAGCATACGATTTCACATATTCTAAAGGCACAGAAAAGAAACAAATATTAGTGTGTTGAAAAGTAAAAGCAATACACCAGACAAGAGCTCCTATAAAGTCAGACGACTTGGGTTTTAATTCACTACTTCCAAGCTCTGTGATCTGGTCCAACTTACTTAAGACTCATTTTTCTTATGTGTAAAGAGAGTACCATTAAAGTATTTTTCTTGTAGAATTGTTCTGAAAATTAAATGGCATAACGTGTAATGCCCTTAATATAGTGTGTCTATTTAGTAAACACTTGATAATTTTTAGCTATGAAAAAAAAATAATGGAGTGAAAACTTCACACCATATTGAGACCACTGAGATATCAGAATACACAGGCATTGAGAAAAGAGGGAAATGATGAGGAAGGGAAACCGTTAGGGGAATGAGATAGGGTAATTAAAAAGAAATGTGATGGGGCTACTGTTTCTGTTTAGGATGTACACTGTTGCAAGAGAATGCCCCTCCCAACCTGACAATAAAAATAAGCTGTGTAAACCATAAAATCAGTTATGTTAGCCCATTAAAGAGTCAGGCCCAAAGCAATTGAAATATATTAAAATCAAAAATTTGACAAGCATCTCCTAGGATATACAGTACTCAAAGCTGCTTTCATTTTTGAAATGTGGGAGGAGGAAGTCACTACAGATGCAGTGAAAATATAGCAGCTGAACTTTTAAATTTTAAATGCCGGATGTGGGCTGGTGTAGGAGTGTAGAATTCCTGGGAGTCCTCGCTACAAGGGGAATCGTTGCTCTCTCATCATCTTTGTTTTTCCATCAGCCTTCACTTGAGAGCTAATGAGAAAGGTTGGGGTGAGGGCAAGAGAACTTAGAAGTGCATCCTGTGAGGAGCAGGCACCGTGTGTGCAGTGGTCTGAGTATGAAGAATGAGAACTAAGAAATGCTCTGTATTCTGGGCCTTAGTTGAACAAGAGGCAGAAGCCACCTGCCACAGAAGGGGCAGGAAAGATCTCCACCACTCTCCATCTGAGGTGCAGTGGTGCAAGGCTGGACCCTAAGCAGAGGGTGGGAAAGTGTGTGTCGAGGGGTGACTAGCAGAGCAGAGACTTCGCATGCAGCATGCTGAAGTGTGAGGGCAGGAAGGACTGAGAGAAGCCCACAGACAGCGTCAGTGTCTGTCTCCCATTAGGGGAGGGAGAAGCCCTCTAGGTCCCAGGTGCAGATACCCTGTTGAATGAAGTCTGAAGATGGAGCAGGAATAGGTGCCGTCAGTGCGCTGGGGGTTGAGATCGGAACCGAGAGAAACCAGACAGGCATTCTGGGCCCTGTACCACCGGGACAGGAAAGGGATTGCTGAGATACACCTTGGGGGCATCTGAAGACAAAACCTTTCACTTAGATTCTAAAATGGAGTTTCTAATTTCACCCTCAGACTTTAAGCCTGTGGTGAACTGACTTTAACTAAAACCACAGCAGAGCCCCAGCCCATCGCATTAGTTTGGTAGGTATGCTGTGGTGAACAACTACAGACTGAGGGACTAGAACAACAGAAACTTATTTTCTCATGATTTTGGAGGCTAGAAGACTGAGATCAAGGTGTCATCCGAGTTGGTTTCATCTGAGACCTTTCTCCTTGGGTTGTAAATGAAGGTCTTCACACAGTTATCCTTCTGTGTGTTTCTCTGTAGAGACTTCCTCTTCATATAAGGATTTCAGTCATTGTGGATTAAGACCTACCCTAATGAGTACATATAACTTAACTATTTAAAGACCCTCTCTTCAATCACAGTCATATTCTGAGGTACTGGGAGTTAGGACTTAAGCATATGGATTTTTTTGAGGTGACACACTTGAGCTTATAAAACCTGTTTGAACTATACTAACATCTAGTCCAAATGAGAGATGTACCCTGTCTGTGTGTAAATATTATTTACCTCAGTCCTTATTGTTCTTTCCCACAATGTTCTCATTCAAGGAAAAGAGAATGAGAGAAGAAATACTTGAAAAATAATTAATAGTTTTCCAAAATTAATGAAAAACATTGATCTATAGATCAAAAAGCTAGAGAACTTCAAGCAGTATAAATACAAAGGAAAACATACCTAGTCATATCATAAAAAAATCACATACTGAAAATCAAAGATAAAGAAAACTCAAGGAAGTAACCAGAGAAAAAAGACGTTAAATACGAGGGAAGTGATACAAGGGATGCCCCAGTTTCTCATCAGATGTAATGGAAGCCATGAGGCAATGGAATAACATCTTGAGGTTCTGACAGACAGATTTATCAACCTAGCATGAATACCCCGCAAAAATATTTTTCAAAAAAGAATATGAAATGAAGACATTTTTCTGAATTAAAATAGCTGAATTTTTCTAAGAATTCTCCACTATCGATATGTTAAAATAAAGAAAAAAATCCATCAGGCTGTAGGGAAATGTTACCAAATAAGTATCTGGTGATCTCTGAGGTAAAGAATACCTCAAAGAGTCATATTTAAATTAACATAAGAAATATATTTAAATATATGGAATATATACATATGAATATATATGTGTATATATAGAAATGTACCAATATATACATATATTTTATGTAATAAATACACACACATTAAATTTATTATCAACATAGTTAAAGGTATTTGTCTGATTAAGGAAAAGTAATATGTTTATAGCATATTTAGAAGTAAAACATGATAAGAAGAGAAAAATGGGAGGCTGATCACTGGAAATGTATAATTATAAGGTTTTTATGTTTCTTATGAACTCATGGAATACTTTTTTAAAGTAGACTGTGATAAGGTAAAGATGCATATAGTAAGATTTTTAGCAATAACTGAAGTCAACAGAGAGAGACATTGTTATGGATTGGATTCTTTCCCCTCTCCCAAATTCATATGTGTAAATCCTAACCCCCAGTATCTTAGAATGTGCCCTTGTTTGAAACTAGTGTCACTGCAATTAAGATGAGGTAATTAGTTAAGATGAGGTTATACTAGAGTGGTTTAGACCCCTAATTCAATGTCACTGGTATCTTTATAAAAAGGGGAAATTTGAACACAGCCAAGAACCCAGGGAGAATGCCATGTGAAGATGAAGGCAGAGATCACAATGGTGTTTCAACAAGCCAAGTGACATCAAAAATTGCCAGCAAACCACCAGAAGGCTGGAGAAAGACATAGAACAGATTTCTCCTTCGTAGCTCCCAGAAGGAACCAACCCTGCTGACATCTTGATCTCAAACTTTTAGCTTCTAAAACTGAGACGATTAACTTCTGTTGTTAAGCCATCCAATTTGTGGTACTTTGTTACAGCAGCCCTTGCAAATTAATGCAGACATAAATAAAAAGTCGGTAGGGAAGATAAAAAGGAATACCAAAAATACGAGGTTAACTCATGCCCAAAACAAGGCAGAAAGAAGGAAGAAAGAAACTAAATACAGACTGGATGAAACAAAATGAAGCACCTGGACAGTAGAATTAAATCCACACATTGCAATAATTGCTTGAATATAAATGGACCAGACACTCCAATTAGAAGGCAGAAATTGTCAGATTAGATAATAACTGTTTGTCAGTTTCTCATAAAAATTAACATACATCAGTTTTATGACTCATTCCAATACTAAATATTTATCTATGAGAAATGAAAAAATACATCCACAAAAATACTTGTACAAGGATATTGATACTAGGTTTATTGATATTAGCCCAAACCAGGAAATAGCCTAGATGTTCATCCATAGGAGAGTAGATAAGCAAACTGTGGTGTATTGCTACAGTATGAAATTACTCACCAATGAAAAAGAACAAAGCACTAATGCCTGCCACAAAAAGGAAAACTCTCAAAAACATAGCTGAGTGAAGGAGAAACTAGGCACCACAAAGTATATACTGTTTAATTTCTTGGTAATAGAAATCAAATGAGTAGTTTTTTGTGTATGTGCCAGCAGAGTGGGGATCCAGAGGGAAAGGCATATGAAGTAAGTGGTAATGGGAATTACCTGTGCTTCACAAAATTGACTGAAACACATTTAGGGTCATTTTATGTGTGTAACTTGGAAAAATTGGACTAAGAAACACATGTACTGGTGTGCAATTTTTTCAAATTTGAGTTTGTCTATATTTAGTGACCAAAGTATACTATGTTTTAATCTACTAGTATACTACTACCACAACTGTTTAATATTAACGTTTATACTGAGTCTCAGTTTACAAAGTAGTCTACGTACATAGTTTTTATTCAGGCTTCTAAATTACTCTGAATTGAACAGGCTCAGTATGATTATCCCTACTTTATAGAGAGGATAATGTCACTCAGGTTTATTTATCCAGAATCACAGAGGTGATCAGTGGCCAAGACAGATCTTAAATGACAACACTTTGACTCTGGGTCATTTCAGTGAATTTCTTCTACTGAAAGTAGATGTGTAGGCAAATTTAATTCCCCCACCTCACGCCATCCCCTTCACTTAACCAGCTTGCTCAC
The DNA here is from genome assembly GCF_009834535.1 of Camelus ferus. Taxonomy (NCBI): domain Eukaryota; kingdom Metazoa; phylum Chordata; class Mammalia; order Artiodactyla; family Camelidae; genus Camelus; species Camelus ferus. The sequence goes on along the minus strand of NC_045697.1, from coordinate 58,778,645 downwards.
GACTCATTTATGTGAAGTAGTTCTCTCTGGGCATTAGGTGGCATAAGGCTTGGTGGTTTGTTGAATTGACCTTATGTCCTAAGCCAGTCGTATTTTACTTCCATGTCCCTGAATGAAATCTGGTTACTGAAAGCAGCCAGAACATCAATGATAAGAGTGAGATTATTTCCTTTGTGCATATAATAGATTTAGAAGTAGAAGAAATGCCAACTCAAGATGTCTTTGAACTCTAAAGTAGAAAACCCATTTGTTTTAACCATATTTTTCTGTGTCCTTCTTTCCCTACCTCCCCAAGGCTGTTAGACGTGTGATGATTATTGAAAAGCCTTAGATTGTTGAGGTGTTAGGTTTTTTCAACTTCTTAAGGGGAAGATAAGACTTTGGAATAGTGTTTAATGTAGTATGTGAATAATGCAGTATCTTAATAAATAAAATCATATACACAATTTTTTAATTAGATAATATATCTCCAAAAATAGAATTAAACATTACTTCTGTGTTCTGAAATTGGTTGTCAAAGTTTATACACTTGTGAGATCTTAGAAAGGACATTTCAAGAGTTATATTTGCAACTCAAAATAGGAAAGGGTGAATATAAATTAGAATCTCTCTGGAAAGTAGGTTTATCATATGAAATAGGACTAATTCATTAGGGGGATTTATTTTACTCAATTAATAAAGTATAATATCCTGCTGAAGACTCTACTGAAGCAAGTATAAACTGAAGTAGCAGAGAGGTCATAAAATCTCATTAAAAAGGATTTTAAAATTGTAATCTCAGTAGTGGGTTAAATTAAAGAAAATGAGTCCACATATTTCTCATTCAGAATTATGTTTTCATAACCATAATTTTTAAACTTCAATCATAGAGCCCCTATTAAGTTCTAATTAATATTGACCATCTTTTCAAATAATGTTAGTATCTATCTAGATTTTTACTTAGTCTTTCATGTTACAGATTACATGGAAAAATGATTGAGACCATCTCTATTTCATAGAGGCTAACCAATACTAACACTCATTAAAGGAAAATGGAATTTTCTGAATAAATTACTTCTGACTTTCCTGCTGACAGGTGGAATCTAGAGAACGGTTTAGAGTATAATGATATCCTTACCTCCCTGAGCAAGAAGTGGTCAGAATAGTTAACACCTCTTTTTACTTCCAGCCAACTGACTGCTTAGAATCATTTAAACTGCTGTGATAAAATAATCAGGTAGGATCATGCTGCTGCCACCAACTAAATCTGTTCAGAAAGCAGAATATGGCAAGAGGAAATAATTGAATAAATCTTCATTTTGAGTGGGGAAAAAAAGAAAACAAGAAAAGTAGTAATTAAGTACAATACCATGTTTTTAACAAATATCATCGTTTCAAAGTAAGTTACCTAACAGATTGTTCTGCCTCTGACAACATCCACTGGAGGATACTTTTGCCCTCTGCAGGGTGAAAACTAAGAAGGTTAAAGGTGCCCCTCAGCTGTTACATAGTTAGCTGTAATTGCCTTTTTAGGGTTCACAGGCTGATTTTGTGGGCTTTTTGTGAGCAAATCCCTGCTCACTCTATCCTCCATGCAACCTTATAATGATACGTCTTCATCATACTTTTTGATTTTTTAGATCATATCCATCTCCTCTCAGTGGACTGACTCCATGTGTGTGACTAACTCCATGCATGTGAAACTGCTTTTCATTAATTTATCTATCAGTTCTAGTGATCCTTGTCAGGACTTGACACATGATAGACACTCATTAGGTAGTTTTTATTTGTAATACTTTTTTACTAAAAAAAAGGATTGATTTCTACCAGTCAGTACTTTGAAAAAGAGACTATTTTTTAAGTCATTCTTTACAGATCAGTGGGTCTCATTGTTATGCTTGAGTTTTGCTTGGATGGGCTTAATTTTTAAAGAAACAAAAGTGCTTTATTTTTCTAGGATAAGCTTGTTTTCCTTTGTGAATTAACTAGCATTTGACAAAATAGGCTTCTGTTTAATTTTCAAATGTCCAGTGTTATGTATTAATTGATACATCTTTCAAAGATTTTTCTTTAGAATTTAATTTTTAAAGCAGTTTGTGTGTGTGTGTGTGTGTGTGTCTTGTATTCTGCCCACCCCTTCTATTTATTTCTCTTTTTTTAAAATTTTTTTTTAAAAAATTGGGGGGAGTAATTAGGTTTATTTATTTATGTAAGAGGAGGTACTGGGGATTGAACCCAGGAACTCGTGCATGCTAAGCATGTGCTCTACCACGTGAGCTATAACCTCCCTCCTAAAACAGTTTTAGGTTAACAAGCTTGAGAGGAAGGTATAGAGATTTCCCCTATAGCTCCTACTTCCCCACATACACAGCCTCCCCCATTATCAATATCATTCACCAGAATGATACATTTTTTAATCAAGCATGAACTTACATTGACACATCATAAATACCCGAAGTCCATAATGTGTTTTAGAGTTAGTTTTTGGTGTTAACACTTTCTGAGTTTGGGTAAAATTATAGTGACATATATCCATCAGTAAAATATACAGAATATTTTCACTGCCCTGAAAATCCTCTGTAGCCTGTTCATACCCAGCCCCCACCAACACCCACACAACCACTCATCTTTTCTGTTGTCTTTATAGTTTTACCTTTTACAGAATGTCATATTGTTGGAACCATAGAGTATATAGCCTTTTTAGATTCACTTATTTGACTTCGTGACATAATATGCTTTTAAGGCTTAATAGCTCATTTCTTGTCAGAGCTGAATAACATCCATTGTCTGGATGCATTCACCTACTGAAGGCCATCTTAGTTGCTTCTAAGTCTTGGCAATTATGAATAAAGCTGCTCTAAACATCCGTGTGCAGCTTTTTGTGTGGACATGAGTTTTCAACTCCTTTTGATAAACATCAAGGAATACCATTGCTAGATCCTGTTAAGATTATGTTGAGTTTTGTAAGAAACTGCCAAACTGTCTTCCAAAGTGCTTGTCCATTTTACATTCCTCCCAGCAGTGTATGAGAGTTCCTGTTGTTCAAATTTTCACCAGCATTTAGTGATGCATGTGTTCTGGTTTTTGGTCATTCCAGTGTGTATATGGTAGTATCTAGTTTTATTTTTCATTTCTCTAATAAAGTGATGTAAAGCATCTTTTCATATGCTTATTTGCCATCTGTGTATCTTCTTTAATGAGATGTCTGTTAAGGTCTTTGGCTCTTTTTTAAATTGTATTATTTTTAAGAGTTATTTTATATTTGGGATAACAGTCCTGTATCAGATGTTTCCTTTGTAAGTATTTTTTCCCAGTCCGTGGACTATCTTTTCCTTCTATTGATGTTGTTTTTCACAGAGCAGAAGTTTTTAATCTAGGGTTTCAGTGTGTTGCTTTTAAAAATTGGGGAATGAAATCTGAATGTATTTTTAAGTTGAAGACAGCTCTTAATGAGTGAGTTTCTGTTCTGCAATGTTGAAATGAGATGCATTTCTTTCTAGGTCACTAAGCTATCCAAGTTAAAGATTTGTCTCCATTGTCATTCCTATTGCTCACAGATATCATTTGTATTAGGAGGATTTAGGGTTTTTTCTTCTTTTCTTTTCCTCTTCTTTTTTTTGGGGAGGGGGGAGTTTAAAAAAGTCCTTCCATGCTGAGTAATCCTCTTTTAAGTCTGTGAAGCTACATGTCTATTATGCCACGTTTCTATTCTCTAATGAGAGGAGAAAGAATAGTCTAGAATATGAAACATCATTGCCTTTTATTAATGAACAAGGGAGGAAAATGAACAAACTGACATTTATTTAGTAGCTGCTATGTGCCAGGCACTGTGAAGTACCTAACGTATCATTTCAATTACTTCTCATCTAATTCAGACATTTAGATACTGTTTCAGTTTTATTGATGAGGAAATCAAGGCCTATTGGATGTGGTAATTTTCAAAAATAATTTTACACCTAAAAAGTACTAGGGATGTAATAAGAACACAGTTTCCTATGACTTCAGTCATTCCTTCCCTGTATTCTATATACTATCTTTCTCCCTTTTGAGTTCTTTAAATTATAGGAATAATGTTTTCTAACAAAACCACATCATAGCCCTTTAAAGTAACCACTTTTAACAATTTTATTGCTGCATATAGTAACTATATAAGAAAGTGGGATCTTACTGTATTTATTGCTGTACATATAGAGCAGTTGAAATAGATATTTGTAGTTAAAATATATTTTGGAAATGAATGCTAGTAAATATACTGCTATCTCATTCTTTTTAATAGCTATATATGGAAGTATAATATTATTTACTAATTAATGAAAAAGTCAAACTCAAAAAAATTTATGATAATATGATTATAAGATATATATCCCTCTAGTATTTGGTATTTTATTAATAAGATGAAGGTATGTAATTAATTCATCCTTAATAGCAGCAACATCTAAATTTGCCAAATTTTTAAGGCTTTGGGTCTATTTTTATTCTCTGATATGCTTATCTTTTATTTGTATGCCTTCATTTGTTAGTACATTTATAGGTTGAACTTTGCTTTGTCTTTTTATATTATCCTTTATTTTTTAGAGAGCCTTTATTTCTTTTGCTAGATCTACAGGTTATTCATATATTTTGTGCAAGGGTTTAACCTTTTGTCACATCTCTTTATTTGGATGATTTATCGTTTTTTTTTAAAGCACTTAGCAAAACACAGAATGCCTTTTGGGCTAACCTCAGTGATTGGTTATCTTATTATTTTACATCCTTTGTTGTTTCAAATAAAAGTTTTAGAGAGTCCAATTCCTATTTTACAGATAAGAAAATTAGTGTATCAATTCCAATGTTCTTTGACCTGTCAATAGCAAAATTAGAACCAGAACCAAGCACTTTCTAGTTAGTATCTTCAGAAGATACTGCTCTGTGGACTTGAGTCCACACTCAGTTTACTTTCCTCTTACAGTGATCTTTCATATTTTAGGAGGGAATTGTGATTCTTGTTCCAGTAAAGATGACAAAGATTTACTGATCTAAACTTGTTTAAGCTTCACTGTGACCTTTTTCAGAATGGGCAGTTGGAGTTGGAGTTGGAGCTGCAGCTATTGTAAGGTATCTTATCTGCTCTTTTTGAAGAGTACTGTATCCAGTTAACAATAACAACTTATATATTGTAACTAGCTAACAGTGTGAAAGTAGAGAAGCAATTTAAATCTAACAAGGGAAATACTTTTATTACTTTGTCTTGAACAATAGTAAATTATTCATATGACTTCTTATGTTACCTGGATATACAATGAAAATTTATCAAGGAGTATATCAATAAAATAAAATGCCATTTTATAAACTATAATCAAAATTAGACTGATTCTATCTCAAAATACTTATTACTTTTTAAGAAGTAAGTTGTAACTATGGGTAACATGTACTCAGTAACATTAGAAAAAAGTTTATTGAATGAAAGTGTATTATAAGGCTTCCAAAATTTGACCAGGTTCAGTATGCAACGATATTATCAGCACTCTTAATCTTGGCTGAAGTTACTCCATTTTATATTTTTTGTAATGATATATTCCTAAAACTTAAATAGTAAGTTCCAATTTTAATGTTTATACCACAATGTTTATTTTAAGAGGTATGACTACTGGCTTTCATGTTTTTGTAATGTTTTGGTATTTTCATTTTAATATGTTTTCTGTGGGTTTTTTGTTGTTGTTGTTGTTGTTGTTGTTTTGTTTTGTTTTGTTTTGTTGTTTTGGAATTTTTTTGGTCATAAAGCTGACCACCAAGTGAACTAAATGAATAAATGGTATTAATTTGACCTGGATACTTATCAATTGAAGAAGACAACTTGACTTTTTAAATACAAGGTCATGATGGAGATCATACTTCACCTTAACCATAGTACATAAAATAATTAAAATAAAATAAAATGTGAAAATTAATTTGGACCCTATATATTTATATATGAAGTGGTAGTGAGTTGGTAAAAATCTATGCTTACTCTGGACACTGAATGATAAATAATTTTAAGAAAGGTATTTTTAAAATATGTTTGGTTGCTTAGGGAAAACAAAAAGGCATAATAGAAAAATACAGCCAGGGATCAACAAAAGGACAAAGATTTAAATAATATAATCAACCTCAATCATTGTGATTCTCAAACAAAATTTTTTTTTTTCTTACTAATTTGGTTGTTTTAAAATGTTGGGAGGAAAGGTTTTAACTTATGGAGGCACTTTCCATATGAGAATGAGGTTAGAAATCTTAGCAAATCATTATTAACAGTCCATTAGAAAGTAAAAATAATTCTTCTGGGGGATCATATTGCAAGGGTAATTGCAATCCCCAAACAACACAAATGGGATGATGAAAACTGATAAACAAACTGATACATGTGCACCAATTACTTAAATCCTTTTTACTGTTTCCTAAATCACTAAAATATCACTAAATATATGATATTCTTTATTAAATCAGTTAAAAAATAACTAAATTATTAACATTTCAGTGTCATTAATTGCTATATGAGAGCATTGCTAGTATACTATAGCTTTATCCAGCAGCTGCAGTTTTGAAGATATATTTAAATGGTAATGCTTTTAAGATTTGGGATGAAAATTATTCATAGAGAGACTACTATTTTGGGGGGTAATGCTTAAACCATTTATTAATTAATGTTTTTAAAATAAATTACTTTTAAGATAATTTTAATAATGTTTTAAAAATAAAAATTTTATTAAAAATGAAAACATTTAAGTCAAAGAAGAAGAGGTAATTAATTATTACTTCTCAGACTTTCTGACAACATTTGTATATGCTCATTAAGAAGGAATTTAATACTCTAACAGAACTGGGAAATGTATAGGACAAAACATAATTTATTCTCTATGTTTTGCCAAGCATCTAAGGGATAGCCTTAGTAGAGATAATGTCATCAGAATATTGCAGAATATTGGAATGTTTTTCTTGGTGGTGGTGGTGATTTTGCTTTTTGTTGTTATTAATTTTGCTTAGTTTTGTTTTAGATACCAACATATGCGTGGAATGCAATGCTGTATTATTTTAAATTGGGGGAACTTTTACTATTAGTTAATCACAGAATGCATAGGATTTTAATAATTATTTTTCATTTTGTTTTTTACCCAGTCTGAAAGTTAAAGATAGCTACTATTGTTGAAATCAAAATAGAGGGTTCTTCGGATTGATTGCTTGAATAAAGCAAGGGAGAGCAAGCAGTGGCCTTCATTCCAAACTATGCCTGTTGTAACACAGCTTATTTATTTGTTTATTGTTACTGGAAATTTTCTTGCTACAATGACAGAGTTGAATAGTTGTGACAGAGTCTGAAAGGGCCTAAAATTTTTACTATCTGACCTTTAAAGAAAACTTTTGCTGATTTCTCAAAGAAATACATACATATATATCATAAATAGGTCATCACCATATTATAGGATAGTAAAAATCATTATGTAGAAAAGTGTTTGGATATAGAACCTGTAAGTTCTTCTAAGATTATCTCTTTTTATGTTTCCCTGACTTATTTATATTTCTGTCATAATTATAATCACCCGTTTATTCTTCTAAGAGCATTTTTATATAATGGTAGCCAATAGAATAATTCATTAATGCATTAATCAATTACTTAGCACTTACTGTGCACAAAAAAAGTATTAATGATAAAAGTGAATGATGTTGTTCACAATCCAAAGAGAGAGTCACAGATAATATAAATAAGCACATGCGTTATATGCACTAGACAAGATGTAGTCAGGCTGAAGAAAACTCAGCAACTCTGAATTGCAAGGAGCTCAAGCGTAACTTAAAATGACTTACAGAGAAGGAATTTAGTCTTTTATCCGAAAGCCCCAGGTTTAATTGACTTTAGCTCTGTCTTCATGTAGGTGCCCAAGTGATGCAGTCAGATATCTGTCTTTTCCCACTTCTCTTGTCCTTTATGTTAGCTTCATTTTTAGGTATTAGCATATTGACTCCCAGCAGCACCAGACTTATGTGCTTGACCTTTCAATCTCAGTTTGAGTTTACCAGCAATCTCTTTTCCAGTGTGTTCAGCAGAAATTCCAAATTTGGATATTATAGACTTCTGTTGGATTGCAAGCCCATCCCTGATTGAATCACTGTGACCACAGAGATGCATTAGGCAGGCATTGGCTCACATGCCCAAATAGATTGAGAATATGAGCAAATGATTCTACAGAAGAATGTCCAGATGCACTTGTAGGAGTGGGTGCTAGGTGGATATTAGATAATGACTACATTCAGTTAACCAAAAAGCTCTTCTAGGGGTACTTTTCAATAATGTACTAATTCTGTATACTTAGGATTTTCTTCAGTAATCTTTCTTCGAGATATTTTGGGCTAAAAAGAATGTGGCTTTTTTCTTTGGTGATGTACAATGAAAACATGACAGAGGACTACGTAACTATTTTTTTGGTAAAATTTTGAATTTCTCATGTTATATGCACCCTTGTAATTATTTAACTTAGAAATTTGAAACATTAAAAAAAAACTTCTGTTTCTTTTATATCCCTGATAATGAAAATTACTGTAATGAATGTGACTTTTTTCATTAAGAGAAAAACTAAGTTTAAACTTTCTCTTAGTACCCCCAAATTTAGGTATGAATACAAGTATGACATGATTATTATAGTAACTTTGGTTGTCTTTTTCATTATTATTGATGAGGTGAGTTTTAAATATTTCCAGATGAATATATAAAACAGGATAATTGCTGTCTGACTTAAAATTTAAATATTAAAATGATTTTTGACAATTTTGTACTTCTTAGAATTCTGTTCCATTTCATATTCTATTGCTTCCTGAAATAAATATTGTTATGAAATTTGTATTACAGTAAATACCTATAGTAAAATACCTGTGAGTCTACTTTGGAGAGAATATTTTTTAATAATTGTGTACAAAAGTATATAAGGAGAAATGAAAAGGAAACAATGTTTTGATAATGTAGTTCTCCAAGAATCATCATCTTTCTGAATGAGCTGCCTTTCAGTATTTTTTGTGTGTGTGTCTCCTGTTATCAGCACTATTAATACCTAAAAGAAAGTAGTGTCTTTGTGAGCAGTATTGTACTTACGCACACTATATGACTTGCCTCTTTTAATTCATACAGGAACTCTATGAAGTGTGGGTACAATTATCTCCATTATATAGATGAAGTGTTTGAAGCTTAGAGAGGTTAAGTAATTTATATAAACTATAATAGCTAATTGACTGATTCAGGATTTATTCTCAAGTTTGCCTGATTTTAAGCAAATATTTTTAACATATGCAGGATTGCCTCTAAATTATTTCTTGTCATGTAATCTGAAGGTCATACATTTGAAAAGCATTATAATAAAAGCAATAGTGTATACATAAAATCTTCAAAACAAATCTTTTATGATTGCATTTAATAGTAATGTGCTTCCTCAGGTTTACCATTAAGTCAAGTCAGTGTTAACTAAGTTAAATAAAATTTAAAAATAATTAAACAGTTTATAAAAGCAAAAACATTTTTACAGTAGGAAAAAATAATTAACCTAAAGTTTGAGTTACTTTTATGCAAATGCCTGTCTTTTATGCAAATAGTTCGAGATTGAGGTTGTGGTTAGTAGCAACTGAGACTTTCATTTTTCTCTAGATTGTTAAGTTCATTCAAAAATTTTGTAATCAGTGATTTCTATTTGCTCACCACTATGGTAAATTATGGTATAAACTGACAAATTAGACCTCTGCATGAGTTAAGTTTCTCAATAAGATTTATTTTATTTTTCTTCTTATGGAACTCTAAGTATACAGTTGACTTGAATTTAATTCAAATAAAACAAATATAATGTTACCATAGCTTTAGGTTTTTAGTAAAAACATATATTTCCTTTGGATTTCTGAGATTCTGGATATATGTGGATTATTTTTTACTCACTGGTTTAAAAGAAAAATACCTGCTTCCTTGTCAATGTTAAAATTCAAGATTGATGATTGACTTCATCCCACCTGTTCGGTTTTCCCAGTGGCTTTTGATGTTATTTTCTAAATTACGTTTTTAATGTTGAAATAAAACATTAAAACATGTTCACTTTATTGCCCAAAGGGCATTTATTATTTTAATGAAGCATACATTTCATCTTTCAGCAGATAGCAATACAAATTTTATGAATATCTTAGTGTTCTCTTTTGGTATCACCTATATGTGTAGATCAACATCTTAAAAAGCCTTTAAAAGATTAGTATGTATCTTTAGTTTTTCTCCATGAAATTAAACATATATGACAATTTGCTGAATGAAATAAAAATTTTCAATAAATGTATATAAATTGGTTGAAACATACAAAAACATACAAAAATATGTATTCTGTTACACTTTTTTCCATTGATGCATGCAATGAACTCAAATTCTTGAAGATTAGGGTAAATATTTATTAGATCCTATATCCTTTAATTTTGGAATCTAAATTTTAAAACCACATATTACAATTACTGTGTAAATAAATTGTTTTGTTCCTAGGTAAAATACAAGTTGAGAGAAGGTTTTTCATATTTTTATCTTACTATTTTGTAAATTTTGGCAAGTTGAGATGTAGTAGTTATATGCTGCATTCCTAGAGTGGGTCTCCACTGAAGGTAAAAAAAAAAAAAAAAAAAAAAAAAAGCCAATGCTCTGTTAGAGTTGAAAGAATGAATTTCCTAACTTTAGCTCTTGCTCATGCTTAGTTAGCCATTGCAGCTACTTAATTTCTATCCCCTGCTATTTCTCTCTCTGCTAAACTTCCACTGGTTTTCTAAGCTGGCGTGCTATCAATGTCAGTCTCTCAGTATTCTTTTCCCCTTATAAAAGGAGCAAGCACACCCTTGAGTTTGCATACTCTTGCGAAATATCTATCCTTTTGATGCCTTATATTTGTAAAATGTGTTTACTTATCAAATGGATTGAAGTGCTTGAAATATGGTAACCAGTAAATAGCTTACGTGTTTTCTCACCTTTGCTTCTGTCCATTCTTGTACTTCCCTTTTAGGCTTCTCCATTTTTGTTCCATCATTTTTATGTAACTTGCTTTCAGCTGAGAAGCCACCAGAGTGGTAGAGTGGCTTTTCCTCAAGCTGATGCAAGTATTGCTCCATAATTAGACCATAGGGAATGCTACAAAAGGAAACGGCCACCTTCTTTCCCGCCTTTAGGGACTGCCTATCATCTATGCAAGACACTCAAACTCTATAACCCTCAAAAGCTAATTCTGTAAACATACAGATATGCCTTAGGTAAATAAATGTTTGTTCATAATTGCATATCTTCAAAGGTGCATTGCCAACTGATGGTAACTCAATATCTGACAGTATGGGAATTTTATTCACATAGCTGTTCTTCTCTCTAGAGACTCAGTTCTTTAAAATGTGTTATAAAAATTCCCATTTAACATAAAAGCCAAGAAACCAGGTTGTCCTTTTAATTCCACAGGTAGCCAACTACCTAAAGCATTTCTTGTATTTACTCTTCTGAGAAATTTGAAGTATAGTTGATATACAATATTGTGTTAGTTTCAGGTGTAGTGGGTCTTTCTGATTAATTTTGAAAATGTCTCTTTGGAGAAAGAACAAACAACAACAACAAAATCTGATTATACGAATGTGTGTGTACTGCATTGGAAATTGCTAAATATTACAGACTATGTATTAGAAAACCAAATGATGGATAACCAAGTTAATTATTTTAGCATATGAGATTTAGGCTTATATCTTAATCTCTTTAAGGACAACAGTAAACACTGGAGAGCAAAAGATGGGAATCCGTTTAACAGGGTGCTGCTGTCTGCCTCTCTGCCACGTTACAGCACAGTATAGCAGAGGAACAGTGCTTGTTGAAGGACACCAGAGCTTTATCAGCAGCCATTCAGAGCTCTTGTTGTGCACACATCAGTACTGAACCGGTGCTTCATGTGTCATTTTCCTAATGTAGATCAACTGTAACTTCTGCTCTCTTATATTTTCTGTGGCTTTTGAGGTTCCACCACCAGACGTTCAATTCCCAAACCTAGAGTCTGCCATGGTTTCTCCCTCTTTTAATTCCCTCACATTCCAATTATCAAGACCTTCCAGTTTTACTACCTTAATTTTGTTTTTAATTCACCGATTTTTCTCCGTCTCTGCTATGCAATCCCTATGCCTGTAGGCCTGTACTTCACAGATTCATTTTCTACATGAATAGCAGATTAATCTCTATCAAAAGCAATGAGAACTTATTACTTCCTTGTTTATAACACATTCTATGATCCCACTTAACAAAACAGATCAAGTTTAGACTCATTTAATAACTAGCTGGATAACCCTTATATAAATCACAAATCCTCAAAGCCTTGTTTTTTCACATGTACATGTATATAGCCCTATTAGAGTCATTGTCATGATTAGACAAGATAATGCACAGAAAGCACGTTGCTCAATGCTGGGCAGAGAGGAAGCAATAAATACGTATTAGCCACTATCATATGTTAACATGTTACATAAAATCTCACATTTGAGCCTTTGCTTGCCTCTCTGACCTCTTCTCTTGCCAGCCTGTGTCTCCTGCTCCAAGAATACCCAATGGCTTCTAGATCTCTGTATAACCATGCTGTTTCAATTTCCTTTCTCTTTTTATCTTCCTGAGATGCCTTCTCTGTTCTCCCATTAATTTCACCAAGATAACTATTACTCATCTCTTAACACTGAATTCTGATGTCATCTTGAGCAGGAAACTTGCCCTGAAAGCCCTTGTCCTATCTAGGTTAAATGACTGTATTAATTTCCTAGATCTGCTGAAACAAAGCACCACAAACTAGGTGGCTTGAAACAACCAAATATATCCTATTGCAGTTCTGAGAGCCTGTAATGCTAAGATGTCATAAGGCCATGCTATCTTTGAAACTCCAGTTAGAATCCTTCCTTGCCCTCCTGGCTTCCTGGTACCATCAGTCCTTGGTACTCCTTGGTTTGCAGCTGCAGCACTCTATTCTCTGACTCTCGTGTTCTCCCTGTGTGTCCAGATCCCCCTCTTTTTATAAGGACACTCGTCGTATAGGATTAAGGGCCCACCTACGTCCAGTCTGACCTCATTTTACCTAATTACATCTGCAACAAGTCTAATACCAAATGAGGTCACATTCTGAGATACTAAGGGTTAGCAGTTAAACATATCTTTTAGGGGGGACAGAATTCAACCCTTAACAGTGACCCTCAGGGGTCTTTTCATGTCACCTGTACATACAGGTATCATTGTACTTAACTAATTGTGTGTTAATAACCTGTTCATGTGTCTGCTCTAAAAGATTTCATGCTCTTTAGTGCATATGCCAAGTCTAATCTATCTTTGTCTTCCTAGCACAGGACACATAGTAAGCTTTTAAAACATGTCAATTAAATGAACAAATTATTGTTCACTATTCAAAAAACAGGTCGTGTGATACAAAATATTACAAGAATTGATAATGTCACATAATGCTTAATAATATAATTTTTATTTTCCCTTTACTACAAAGAGAAAGGAAATAGAAATACCTTTCACTGAAAACAAAGAGAATTTAGCTCTTTTCCCAAGATCCTCATTGTTGGTGCAGCCTTGGGGAAACTACTTAATTTCTTTATGCTTATCTATAAAATATAAATGAAATAAGCATAACTTAGTGATTTATTTTCAGGTATTTATATTTTACACTTTCCATTCTAGAACCACTAGAGACTTAATTTAATCAGAAAGTAGCAGATACTTAAGAAGAGCCTGGTATGTCATGTTTAGTTTTTAATCTGTAGGAAATGAAGGGTCATGAAAATCAAGTGGGGATTATGAAAAAAGCTGAGTTAAAGCAGCAGTAGTGAAGCTGGTTAAGAAGGAATAGTGGAGATAAGAGAGAGCTCACACAGGGTATTGGGGCTGATTATATATTGGGAAGAAGTAGAAAGAGGTTCAGGAAGCAGTTTTTTTGTTTGTTTATTTTTTGTTTTTGAGAAAAATGTTGAAATGTTTATTTGGTCTTATGTATTGGTTATATAAGTTGTCCCAGAAATAGAAATGCAGATTATTCAAAGGTGATCAGGGGATCATTTTAGTTATAACCAAATGCTAAAACCTCACCTTTTTATAGCTCTTTATGATATATAGGGCTTCCACACACATTTTTTCATGTGCTCTCTTAACAATTCCAAGATAACTGTGTAGCAGCTTTTATCTTCAGGAAGCATTGTTGATTGAATCTTTGAACACTCTAACAAATGCCAGGAATGATCCTTATTGATGCTGGAATCTCAAATTTCAGAATTTGGTCGAATGATGTTTTTGAAAACATAGGAAGTTTTACCCGTCTTTCTTGTATATGTGTGCTTCAGTGACACCTCTGTTGAAGTTATTATACCTTGTAATTATAAAATATTTACATTTCCCTCATGTTCCCCAACTTTATATTACCTTTGATGTAGGAAGGTGAAACTCTGCCACAGTTGTTTTACATATGAGTAGAGTAAAAGTCAGAGAGATAAATGGTTTGCTTGCACAGTTATTACTTTGAAAATGATCTTTTGATTCAGAATCTTCTTAAACTAAAGCGTATATGCGGTTTTAATCTTACTTTCTCTGGCTACATCTGCATGTATTCATTCCCTTAGCTACTAAAAATCAACAAATGTTTCTTAGTCACTATCTATCTTTAGGAAGGTCTATTATAATAGTTGAATATATCCTTCGTATTTGGAGATGGACATGATCTTAAAGTGCAGCACAATTCTCCTAAGCCCAAACTAAATAGTTTTCTATTTATGTCTCCATTAATCAAGAGTATTTTAATTAATGTATTCATGAATAAGATCTAATGGAATAGTGATATAAAGATCACCGTATATTAATAATTTTAGTTGATAACAATCTTGTGTAAAGGAAGGAAAGCATAGTGTACAGTCCAAAGTGGCTTCTTTATTCTGAGTAGCTTTTGTACATTTAACCCAGTCGTTCAAAAGTGAAACCGTGAGGTTTGGATGTAGAATGCTTTGCTTAATTTTCTGTGGAGTTGTTTCATTTTATTTGGAATTTCAAATTAAAGACTTTTTAGAAAAGATTCATTTTATTTTTACCTTTTCAATAATTTAACTCTTACTATCTTTTGGTATTAACTATCATTTGTCTTTGACTCAGTAACTCAGCATTTATTGAGTACTTATAACTGTCCTGGGTTATATGTTGTGTTATCCTGTATATTACTGTTTTTAAGTCTTAAAATAATGATAGATTAACAGAAATTGAGGCCCTGAGAGGTTACATATCTTGTCTTGTTCTTCACAATAGCATAAGTTCAAATACATGTTTCTAAGCTTAATTCTAGGATATTTTCTTTATCGCTAATGTTATCTAGTCTCTTAACTGTGGATTTTTAAGTACCTTAAAATGAGTTCACATTTCAAGCATTGTCAGTAACCTGAATACTACTTTTGCACATTTTGCATATTTTTAAAATATGAATAAAATTATTTGAATAATACAATATAAATCCATTTAAAAATAATAAGAATAAAATGACAACTTTGCATTGTAGACTTTTTCAATCAAAAAACAATAAAACTACTATTGTTCTACAGTAGAATGGTATTTTTCTTACAAAGGAGGCCTATGTTCTTGGAAACCATTGGCTTATATCAGAGCATTCTCCTAGTTAAGTGTTATGATATATATGAATAATGAAAAGTCTAGTACTTAGTGGACACATAAGTAGGTATCATAAAAAACTTTATTTTTTATTGTATGTTTATTAGTTGTTATAAATATGTATGAAACTTTCCTTTCTCTAAAGGAAACAGTTCTTAAAGGGCAATGTAATGACTGTTGAATTATACTGATATTTATTGATACTTTATTTCTCATGTTTAAGACATAAAGTAATGATTATATTTCATTATAAAATTTTCTGAAACAGTGTATTAGGCATTCTGCTGCATATTTTACTTGTATTCCATATATGTGATTTCATAATCATAAAAGAAACTTCAATAAAACATAAAATTATTTAACTTTAGAGGATTCAGTAGTACAAAGTTCTTTCACTTAAAATTCAAACTGTGTAGACTATTCATTAAATATCTGTCTGCTTGTCTACCTATCTATCTATCATCTATCTACCTACCTACCTATCTACCTATCTGATTCTAAATGCAAAAAGAAACACCAAGTGCCAATCATTGAAAATAGCAATCTGACAACCAAGAAAATAAATGCATTGCATTTACCTAATGGCTGCTTATTCTCTTTAAAGGTGGGTTGTGATACCAGATTTTTTTCACTTTTCTTTTTTACCACAAACTTTAAATTATTGATGGCTTTTCCTAAACATGCATAAATTTTGAAGCATATATCTCAGATAATTCACTGTGTTATATGAGTATTATAATACCATTTGAATATTTTTCTTTAATATATGGAATAAGAACCACAACTTTGAAAAAGACAAATGTTAAACTATCCTTGAAGACAATTTCTGTTCTCATTATAAGATGTCATAAGTTGCCATCAGAGTCATTCTAAGATGGATCAACTAACACTGTTATCATCTTAAGGCCCTTAGCAACTGTAGAAGAGGTTATCCAGTTGTGAATGATATGTAGCAGGTTTCTGGACGTGTGGCATGCTAGATTTTCATTGTGCCAGGTTCCTAGGTGACCTACACCTGTACATTATCTCTAGAAAGAAGTTATTTCTCATCTCAATACTGAAAATAAATGTTTCTAGAGGCAGAGAGATGTGCAGTAAATACAGAAAAAACTTTGGGAAAGTTTTACAGAAAAATATCTTCTATGAAAGCTGTATTATATAGATGTTATTATGTAAAATGTTAAAAGAGTTAAAAGATTATCAGAATATGAAATAGTTAATACAGATAGTCCTGAAAGAATTATCATCTTCTTTAAATTTTAAATAATGCTTTGAGATGATCATGAAATAATAAATGTTCACTTTGTTTTAAAAAGGAGAAAAAGTACTAAGAAACTGAAAAATCATAACTATTCTGCATCTCAGTGTTAATCACTGTTGCTACAAATCCTTCATAGCTATTCTTTACATTTATGCTTTCATACAGCATACATGTATGAACTACGTGTATTTTTTAATGCTTTTATTTTAAATTTCAATATGGAGGGGTTTTTTTTCAGGTTAATAAAGGAAGAGTTACATCACCATTTTTAAATGTCTGTCGAGTATCACATTGTAAGGATGAATTCTAATGTGTTTAACCAGACTCTCTATATCAGAATGCTTATACCATATACATACTTACAAATAAAATAGTTTTAAATTTGAAAAAAATACTTTTTTAATATGTCCCAATTTGGGGGACACAATTGTTAAATATTCTCCAAATTTTATAATATCTTAAATATGGGGTGCTTTTCACTAGAGAAGGGAACTTAAGAGAATGGTATGTCAGATACGGTTGTTTGCCTACCACAAACCCATCCTCTAACCACCCCTGCTTTCTTACTCACTAGCATAACCCTGATTTGTTCTCTCTCTTGTAATTGGCCATGTGCTTCAGAGAGGCCTAGGGGTGCCTCTCTGGCCCTGTGATGATGAACCTTCACTGAGTTAAACCAGTCATGAGGATGTCCTTTCCCTCTGGGATGGTTTTAGGCATATTCGTTGGCTCATTTTGGCCAATGCCCATTAAAGGTAGTTTGCTGAGTGGTTCATGTGTAGAACATCTGCATTCTTAAAATGAGGCATAAGATAGGAAGTTTACTTTTTCTGGATTTTACCTTTGCATAGCTTCTACAAATGTAGTGACTGTCTTAGGGCCATAAGATAAAATCCAAGAAAATTTCAAAGAATCCAAATCACAGCCATGACTTTGTTAAATCTCTGAATTAACCAACTTGAACCAGCCCATCTTCCAATTTTTTTTAATATGTAAGCTGACGTAACTCTTATTTTTAAGCCACTTTACTTTGTATTTGCTGGTTTTTTTCTCATCCTAAAGCATTCTGATACAAATAGAAATGTCCTTGCACTTCACTTGTACTTATTGCTTCCTGGTGATACCGTAATTCAAAGCAGTTAGAATATATGCTTGAAATGAGACTCTGTCTGAGGTCATGACTGAACTTAATTCAATAGAACCAACCCAACAAAGCCCTATAGCAGAAGTCAGTGCTGAAGTAGCTTAGAGGAGAGTGATGCATGAGAATTGTTGATCTTCAGTGTCTGGCATACTTGGGTTTTCTTTCATGGTTTGTTATGCTGCACCACATACCTTATGCTTACAAAGCATGAAGACAACTAAAATTATTTTTTATGTGATATAAAAACTTACTGCTTCACTCTTCAAAAAAATCTATGTATGAGGACAAAGTTAGATGCAAAAGTTCATTTGTCTCTGCTATATATTCTGCTTTGGAAGTTGTATGTATATAGTCTTCATATACACACAGAATTATTGATTTGCTTTCATTTAGCACTTTATTAAAAGCAAATGTGAGGAAGCCAAAGCCGTTTTCCCGGCTCATCTTATGTTGTTCCTCTTTTTGGCTTTCCTGTTAACTGACTTCAGTAGCCAGCATTAGTAAAATTCCTTTTTCTTTCCAATTCTCATTCTCAAGGTTTGATTTCATTACTTTTAATTTCTCTCATACATGAATAGTTTGATTTGGAAATATCACACATCATCAAAGAAAAACCTAACTAAATGACTCAGCATGGTATCTCTTGTCTTAGCCCTGTCATGGCAGGTAGGGAGCTTTTTAGCTTAGGGAAGAAAAGAACGCCTTGCAACATTCTTAAGAAGTGTAATGAATTATGTTTGTCTCTGACTTAAAAAAAAAAAAAAGTGGAACAACATAAGTAGTCCTGGAGAGTAAATTCATATATTAATATCTTATAAAACTGTCAGTGAAGTGAACATTGACTTCACTTAAGAAAAATACATATGTATAAAATATTGTTCCTTTATATTTAGGAGAAAACAAGTAATACCTCTATTTGCTATATTTTCACATAATGAATTCAGATGCACACTCTAATTTATTTAGTTAACCATACATTCAAGTAAGGAATGTCCAGCTCTGATATGCTGCCACAAGTAGACAATAATAAACTAATACAGATGCAATTCCAGTTACTTTTAAATGAAAAGATTTTCATAATTCTATATAGCCATTGTTATAGCATTCAACTCCCACCAGAAGATTACAACTTAGAAATCACTGATACGTAACTCAGGACTGAAATGCATTTCCAAGCAATATTTGTGAACATGTTAATTTTAAAAGCACATTTCCATTTATTTTAAACACATGCTGCTATGAATTGTATTCATGTCTGACATAGCTAATTATTTTATTTTTGGAATGGGCTCCATAAATATTCTTTGGATGCTGACTGACGATTATGATAATTTGTTCTGTCAAATATTACCCAGAGATGTGTGGAATATTTGGAAATTGGACTTCCTTGCAAGATTACCACATTTTCAAACACATTTCTATATTTTCAGGATATTATGAAGTTAATTTGAAAAATTCCTAAAATAAGCCTTTAAGGCTTATAAATTTATATTATAATAAGAAAATCTGGAAAGGTTTTTATTTTTTAAATTGCTACTGAAAAAGTTTAGAACGTAGGCAAATAATATCTTTTTAGTGCAGTGAAGAATTAGTATTTTAAATTAGACTTTGTCAAAATAAAATCATTTATTTAACTCTGCAGATACAAAATAATCACTTTTCGCTTATTAATAGAAAGGTGTGCTAACACTGAAACAAGTTCAATTTACTATGAATCAATCAGGTTTCATAATAATTTCTTAATACTTCATATTTCATATTTATGAAGTTTTATGTAAGTTCAAAATTGAAACAACATCCCAGTTTTTGTAAAATGTTTTAAAGTTACCTTTATTGGTCAGACAAATCTGACTCAGTTTCTCACATCTGTATCAATAAGCTTTATGCATTGAAAATTCCATTTTGATCAAACAATACAAATATATAATATGATATCTTTTAGCCAAACTATAATCAAAACATTTATTTGTACTGAAATATAATGTATATAAATGGAAGCTTATGTGTCCTTTTAATATATAGAACTGTAAGTTATAGAGACATTAGACACCTTAGCCATTTTCCACTGCAATGATATACATCTTCCTATGTAAGATTTCTTCAGGGTGACCACCTCACGAGACACAGTATTAATATCTTTTTGCTTAAGTCCTTGTGGTAGGCTGAATGATGACCCCCCACAATGATATTGACATTGTTATCCGCATAACCTGTGAGTTCTACTTTATATGGCCAAGGTAACTTTACATATGTGACAATGTTAAGGCTCTTGAGATGGGCACATTATCCTGGATTATAGAGGTGGGCCTTAAGTGTAATCACAAGGGTCCTTTTAAGAGGGAGGCAAGAAGGTCAAAGAAGGAAATGTCACATTAGAATCAGGATGGAAAAAGGTGATGTGGGGCCACAAGCTAAGGAATGAGGACACAGCCTCTATAAAATGAGAAAAAAAAAAAGGCAAGAAGACATTTTCTCCAGAGCTTCCATGTGAAATCTACCCTGCCAACACCTTGGTCTTAGCCCTAAAAGACATGTTACGGACTTCTGCCTCCAAACCTATAAGAGAAAAGATTTGCATTGTTTTAAGCCACTAAATTTGTGGTAATTTGTTCCAGAAGCAACAAGAAAATTAATGTAGTATCCTGGTTTCTGTGGTCCTCCTCATTCTTCATCTCGGTTATGTTTTCACTTGCTTGTGTCAAATCATATTTTTCTAATATGAAGAGTGTTTGTAAAATTACATATAAAAGAATATAGAAAATGAAAGACATGAGGCTAGAGAATTACCTTATGAATTATGGAACTTGGTTTACATGCATTGTCACAATGTGTTCTGTAAGATCCTACAGTATTTTTAGTTTACAATTTAGAATCAATTTTCTCAAAAATAAAAACACCAAATTAGGGCCTTATAACTTTCGTTCCTCTTCTTAAATTGCCACTTAACTTGTATATGGACAGCACTGGCTTTGGCACATTCCTTTGTGAATGCTAGGTATATAATGACAATATAAGAATTACAGAAATTTTTTAATGTTTATGATGATCGATTTCTTTTTCTCTGAGTATTTAGTTCTTTTATTATTTGGGATCTGGATGATTCCTTTATGACGTATATATTCATATTCTACCATGAGATCCTTATCTTTTACAGGCTTCTAAATTCAAAATGAATGACATATTAGCAGTACTCAGAGTGACAGGCAGTGGAACATACAGAAAGTACAGACTTGAGGAAAAGGAGTTATGTTTAGTGACAGTGAACAAAATACTGTTGTTATTACAAATGAATATACATTTTTTATATTGCTCCATTCCATTCCTGAGAATTAAAAACTCCTAGTACCCTGATTAACCATTTTCAGATTTTAAACATTAATGTATTGTGATGATGGTGCCTTTTTTTTGCATAAAACATTTTCCTCTTACAACATAATGCCTTATTATACGATTCAAAGACTGTTTTCCCATATTTTAGATAATGTGAATTCATTAAGTATACTAAGTATAATATGTTTCTTCATCACACATGCTTTTGTATAAATGTCATCTGATAAGTACTAATGTAAATTCATATGACTAATTTTGCTAACAAAAAGACTCACAAAACTACCTTTTTTAAACACAATCATATCTTGTTATTCCAGTGATTTTAAATGGAGTTTTATGTATTTACACGGCTGAAGCAGTAATTGAGAAGTTTCTGAACATTCCCAGGATTTTTTTTTTTGGTACACACTGATTTTAGAGTGTAATAAAAATATGTAATTGGGTTTATTAATGGAGAACACTATGGATTACACTCCTAGCATATAAATATAACAATGTTTTATTTAAATTATTTTAATGGTACCATTTTAGATTACTAGAACAATGGAACCAACCAACACAATCCTTACATGTCTAGTATGTAAGAATGTTTTAAAATATAGTTATGTTTAAGATTCATTTTTGAATGCTTCATCTACAAATACATTGTAACCAAACAGGAGATAATGGGCTGATAATTTTTATATGGATAATGGAAGTTAAAACAAACATCACTTTATTAAATTTAGCAGAAAAGAGGCTGATTATTTTATATATAATGAGAACTTACTCAATAGTTGATGAAACCATAGCAATATCATTTTTATTATATGTTACAGTATGTTGTAGCAAATGGAGGAACTTTTTTGCCCCAGAGGTGACTTTTTCATTATCATACTTAACTAATTTTGTTCTTATACTGCTATGAACCATATTGGAATGAATAAGTTAGCAGCAAATGATTCTGTATCTGATTACTAATCCTGTGATGATGTGTATCTTCCCTGGCAGTCATCATAAGACATATTTTAAGTTAAACAATATTGCTTTAAAATTAATGCCAGTAACCAATAGCATTCAACATATTAAATGACATTTATTAAATAAAGTTGATCAGTAGATGGCAACTACACTTAAATTGGAGCTTGTATGTGGGTTTAATTAAAATGACATGTTTTTGGTTTTGTTTTTTTTTCTTTCAGAAGTCTATATAAAAATAAATATTCAGTTATCCTATTACTCCCTCTACCTTATGTTCAGAAATTTATCTTTCTGATGGCTGCATGCTATTCAAATTGAGAAGGCCTGGTTATGTAATGATAATTTAAATTCAGAGCTTCCTTGGAATGCTTGATTCACAGTACATCTGAATGAATTTTGGGCCATTTAGATGTATCAGATCATAGTACTTCTAAGAACCTGTAAGAGTGAATTAAATTAGTTTCCCAGAGTGACCATGAAATGCATGACTCACTGTCTCACAAGACATTGGGATCGTCAATTTCAGGTCCCTGTTCTGGAGTCCAGTGACTATTATTTGATTACTGAGAGCCTGAAAAGTTACTTAACATCACCACACCTGTTCCCTCCTCTGTAAAGTTGGGAGTAGTACCAGTCATTTCAAAAAAAAAATAAAAGTGACAAGTGGATATATGTGAACATGTTTGATAAAGTTTAAATAGTTACTATAAAACTCAAACATTTACTATCCCAGGTAAAATACTTCGCATACAACTAATTTACTTGGCTTACTTTTATTTTATTTTTTTTTAATGTGAATCTGTTTTTACCTCTTCCTACTCTGAACCCAAAGAATTTATGTGCTTTTCTGTGTGTCATTTCTTCTAGTTGTGGGTTTCTCTCAGAAGACTTAGTCTATCTGGAATGAAGTGTTATTAACCCATCTCCCAAACAAATAACTAATGTTGATATTAATAAGGATAACTACAGCAACAAATAGTATACGATATAGTATAACTTGTGCACTTATATGATACTTTACAATTGTTCATTGCATTTTTATAAGCACATCAACTTTGTGAGGTAGTAAAATAACTGGTATCCATGTTATATGTGTAAGAATTGAGTCTCCAAGAGATTTCTTTGAGAATTCTATCTGGTATTTGTTAGTGTCACCTGCTTTATTTATCAAATGCTTTATTTAAAAATTGTCCGTTCTTGGGGTAGAAAAATTGTTATTGCATAAAATTTCTAATGAAAAAATATTGAAACTTTTATCAAAAGTTTAAGCCTTAACACTTTTATAAGAGTGTGGTATTTTCTCTGTGACTGTTAGTGGATTAGGATGCATTTGACCATATTATTGCAGCATTTTCTCATCCTTTATTGTGGTTTTAAGAATATCTTTAATATCAGGGATACTGAGAATTATTTTTTAATTTATATTTAAATTAAAAGTAAATACAAAGAAAATCTGAGTTTAAAGCACATGAGAACATTTAATTATTTTATTTCACTTTTATCATCAATAATATTTTAGAATGAAATTACTTTGAACAACTTTTATATAGCAAAGTATTCTTACTGGTATCAGTTGATCAATAATCTTTAATCTAATATAAAGTTAATTTAATTTTGACTCATAGAGCCTGAAATCATAAAAAAAGAAAGGACAGACTTTTAAATTCCTGTTTTGAAATGTAGCTGGTCTTTAAATAATCAGTATTACATCTTATACAGAAATAATATTCCAGAGGTTTTCTACCTTTCTCCTTTTGGTTTTTAAGGATTTTAACTTATAAAAAGCATTTGGTATAGAAATAGTAATAGAATATAAATTATTTTAAAAAGTAAATGTTGTAAAGCATTGTTGTTTTCTATAGAATAATGATGACAATGACTGCAATCTATTCCTGGTATAGCATGTTTTGGTTTCTGTACCTCTCATAAACACTATCTCATAAATTAGAAGACTTTCTTGATTCTTCTTTGGTTAACATTAAGTAAGATATTTGGGACTCAGAATGATGTCTAATGTCTATAACAAATGGTTATGTGTCTGAATTTTCTTACATATACATAATTAGTATTTTTGTAAATTATATATAATATGTAAAGTGGTGAGTGCACATATTTAAATAATTAGATGGATAAATGGATGTGTGTAACGTCCTTATTGTATTTTTAAATCTGATTTATACAAATATAACTATTTGAAATTCTTTTTGATTCATATTTGAATAACTATAAATTTTAACTTTCATGCCCTACTCATAAAAGACTAGTAATTTGATTTGTTGATAACAGTGTTTAAATAATAAAAAACTTGTATTATATATGAAAATTACAAGAAGAGATACAGATTTTATATTAATTTCATTATTATTAGAACTGTAGTAATTAGAAAAAAAGTTGGTAATAGGGAATTAAAACAATAGGCCAAGAGAGAAAACATTATATATATATATATACTATATTATGTATATGTGTATTTATTTCAAACTTACATAATTTAATGACTGGAGATCAGCAATAATGGTATATTTACAGAATATTCAAATATCAAATGTTACCATGTATACTTTCATTCTCCATCATTTCTACTTCAAATGAATTCCTGGTAATAGCTGATTGTTTTTGTAACAATTATAGGCTTAATTGAGTTTGTATAGCTGCTCATTGTATAAAATCCTGAGATAGACTTATGAGTTTATGTTTTCAAAGTATGATGTGAAAATTGTATTTCTTTAACTGCAGAAAAATATGTCATAACTTGAGACAGCTTCTTCAAGTGGCTTTTCTATGTGATAGGAAAGTACTGCTATTTTTTGTTTAGTTTGAATACACTAAAATATCAAGCCACCTATTTCCAATGCATGTGTGAGGACAGCCACATTTACATTAATATTATTACACAGTTGTCTGATAATCATTCTTAGACACTTAAGTTTATGGAAGAGAACCTTAGAATGTGTTGATACTCAGGATTAGTTGTTATGCTAAATTACCTGATGAGTATGGAATAGTGGCTTTTATTAATCTTTCACTAATAACATAGGATATATTTTTCAGTTTAAGACATTCACTTATGAATCAATTTTTATTTAGGGTGTAAATAAAATCCTTATTAATCCTGACAAATGGTAGCCTTGAGTAAATACAAAACATTTTTACTCTTAATCAAAATGAGTTCTGCCCTAAATACTCCTTATCCAGCAAGTATTCTAGCAAGGATTCAGAGGTATAGGTCATACTACAGGAAGAAGCACCTATTTAAGAAAGTAGCAGAAAAATCTAGCCTGAGATACTGTATTTCTGAAATGAATAAACAACATAAAACAGGACAGCTAGAGTATCTTATTCTGTACACTTAGTGCCAGAATTTTAGGTGGGAAAAACCATTGTTTTTTCCACAGAAATGCCTACTTATTGATAAATTATTGAGACTAGAAAATTTCTGAGTAAACTGAGGCTACTGTGAACTTGCATATCTTTTTCAGAGTAAGAATCAATTTCATTGTATGTATATTTATCCATGAGTATATTTGGATAACCCAGATCTGTTTAGCCCAATTACCACAAAAGATGTCCAGTGTATGTTTCTATTTCAATAGTGATGTCTGATTATTCTCTTTGGAGATTTTAAGTTATCTTAAAATACAGGATATTGGCATTTATGAATAGCAATCTGTAAGGTTAGTGTCGATATTTGGCTGAATATAAGAATCAGTTTTTAGAAATGGTTTTACTTATGAGGTTAGTTATTATTAATTTATATAGATTAAATTTTAGATATATTTTAATATTTAAATATTAACCATTTATTGACTTTATTTTTTAGGTTTGGCTAAAAGTTTTCAACACTATATGTTCACTGCCTTTAAAATAAATGGCATGATATTCAGTGAATTTATTTTACTACTGCCTAATAAAACTCTGTGGTTATATTTTCTAAATTTTTTTTTTTAACACTAGGAGTCTTTCCTACCAAAAATTCTGTCTTCACATGGCAGTATCCTTCAGTTAATGTTGCTTAAGAGTATTTAACTTCTAACTCAAAATCACGCTGTGTTCAATCAAATATTAAATTAGTTTAATATTAGTTTAATGTCTAATTTTAAAAAATGTAGTATAGATTTTTCCTTAATAAGTCTGAACCCTAAATTGACCAAAATCTTATTTAAATCTGTGAAATAGGAACTAGAAGTAGTATTGATGTTAATGATGATTTAACAGTGCACAAGCTTATTATTTTTTCTTTTCTTTTGACTTCAGGTGCAATAACAGAACCCAGTGTGCCGTGGTGGCAGGTCCTGATGTTTTTCCAGACCCATGTCCGGGAACCTATAAATACCTTGAAGTGCAGTATGAATGTGTCCCTTACAGTATGTATATTCCTGTCATTTTATTGTAAAAAGGAAAAAATATTAAGCTTTGTTTTGCATGCATTGACAAAATTTCTATGAAAACATATAAATCACATAAATTTTATGAAGAAAACTGACTAATTTTAATTGTTCAGGATCACAAAACTCTCCCCACTATTGAAAGAATTAGATGTTGCCTACATGATCCTGCAGCATTTAATTTTGAGTATACATTTCTGTACATCAGTATCTATTCTAAGACTTTTCTTAATGCAAGAATATAAAATATTTAGAAAAGGGATGAAAGAGTGGTATGTCAATACTGCATCCTTCCAGGTCCATGCAAACAGAAGTGAAAGTGAATAATATACTTGTATATATAGTAGTATAGAATTTGATAAATTTTGAATTTGATAGAAGCAATTATATCTAAGCTTTCTGGGCTGCCAGCATTTTGAGAATCAGAAATATATTCATCCAGAGGGAGCAGACTGGAAAGAAAATACAAGGATTACGTGAACTAAAGCACTCTTTAGAATGTGTATGTTTTACAGCTTTAAGAAATGTGTCTTTGCAACCTTTATGTCAGAGATGGTATAAGGCAACAACTTCTTTTTTTCTTAAGGAATAATGAAGAATCAAACAATCAAAACTGAAACTTGTTTTCTGATTTTTTTTTTTATCCAAAGATAGAATCAGCATCTCAAAAATATTTTTCATGTGACTAGCTAATTATTCATGGGGTACCTTAGTGAAGATCACTCAGGAAATCCTGTATTCTCGTATTAGATATGCAGCTCATCCAAGAGGTAGAAAACTCCTGGGGTCACAAACAAATCCCAGGTTCCAACTTGCTTTAACATCTGAGATGAAGCAAAGTATCTAGGGATCAGCAAGTTTACTGTGCCAAGAGGTAATTCTAGGCTTGCCTCAGTTCTGTTTATTTTAAAAGCATCACATTGCTCATGAGCTCTAAGTGTGCATACTTCAATAATAGAGAGAAATTTGGCCAGCAAGAAATGAATTGAAATTTAAAATAATGAAAGCAATTAAGAGAAAATTTCATTTTTCCTTCATTTACAGTGTGATTGATAAGAGAAAGTTTATCTAGTGAAGTTTTATAGCTAATTTTCTTTGTTGTGAAAAACAGAAGTGTTTAGGTTTCACTGAAGCCTCAGTTGAAGTTTTGTTTCTTATATTTTCATCTCTAGGGACCTTTCTATGAAAACACAAAGCTAAATGACCATTTATCATTTACTAGCAGTATTTTAAAGAAATAAAATTTGTAGTCCATTTTGGAACTGTGGCAGTTATACTTGGATTATATAATAAGATCTGAAATACATAGAATAGCTATATCCAAAGACAATTTATTAAAGTATAAAATAAGGCATGCCTCATTTTTAAAGACAGTTTTAAGAAACTTGCAGTCATATTCCTGAAACGTGAAAGCTGAAGTAGGTTTGTCAAATTATAGGTTTTTTTCACAATTTTTTTCAAATTAAAGAATTTTACATTTTCTTCAATTTTCTGTATTTCTTCAACAATCCTTTGAAGATAACTACTCTAATATACTGTGCCAAACTCATTCTGAAAAATCATCTTCTTAAATCATTTCAATATAAGTAAGAACTTGCTCATACACTTTTGCATAAAAGGATTATGGTTTACCACAGATTTCTTTTCTATCTTATGTATTTTTAGAGATAGGTGATTTGAATTCCTAAATATCCTATAATTTATAGGTTTCTGGTAATCCTGAAAATGTACTGATTGCCTTAGAAGTATGTTCACATTCTATTTAAGTACTTATCTCATTGTTTCATTAAATAAGAATTATAAAGTCAGGTGCAACCACTTGCTAGTTTATATACTGGTTTAATTTATATTTTATAGTATGATTGTTTTAATTTAAATTATCTTCAGTATGTTTCAGTTAAAAGTATAATGCATAACTGGGAATTCATTTTGTAAATTTAACATGATTTTAAAAGAAAATAATTCAAAAAAGTATAAACTATAAATTAAACTACAGTGACTCATTTGCAAGGTAGACTGGTTTAGTAGGAAAATGATCAGAGATCAGGAGGCCTGGGTTTAGAATATGATCTGATTACTTAACAAAAATGTGGATCCTTTAGCTCAGGTAAGCTATTAAAACTTTCTGGATATCACCTTAAAGACTTTCCTTGATCTATGAAGTACAGTAGTCCCCTGTTATCTGTGGTTTCACTTTCCTTGGTTTCAGTTACCCGTGGTCAACCACAGTCTGAAAATATTAAATGGAAAATTACAGAAAAAGAAGAATTCATAAGTTTTAAATCATGTGCCATTCTGAGTAGCATGATGAAATCTCCTACTGTTCCACCCCAAAAATGAATCATCCCCGTGTCCGGCATATCTACTTAATGTGTGGCCCACCAGTTAGTCACTTGGTAGCCTTCTGGATTATCACTTTGACTGTCATGCTCTCACAGTGCTTGTGTTCAAGTAACCCATATTTTACTTAGTAATGGTCCCAACTGGCAAGACGAATGATGCTGGCAATTCAGATGATTTCTTAATGTGCCTAATTTATAAATTAAACTTTATCATAGGTATGTATGTATAGGAAGAAAAACAGTATATATAGGGTTCGGTATTATCCGCAGTTTCAGACCTCCACTGGGGAACTTAGAACATATCCTCTTTGGATAAAGGGGGCACTGCTATAAGTCCTGATTTAAACAACAGTAAGCTGTTTTTTTTCTCTCCAGCATAAAAAATACCAATTTTTTTCCCAACGCTGAGAAGATTCGCTTTATTAAAGTAACAGTCATGTATCAATCCTTACTATATGTCATTTACTACATGGGTTATATGTATACACACGTTAGTGTATTTAGTTCTTACAGTAACCCCCCTGTTAGGTATGAGTATCACCATTTTACTGAACAGGAAACTGAAACTCAATAGGATAAGAAATGTCTCATGTTAAATGTGGAATAGCTAGAAAATGGCAGAGCCAAGAGCTGAGTCTGTCTGTAATACCTGTTCTTAAGGACCCAGCTGTAGTCCCCCCCACAGATTTTTCACTTTATATTTTCATGAGTTATTCAGTGCTGTTCAATATTTAACTTTTATCGGTACAGTAATGGCATGTGGTGAAAGCAAGTGCTTCAAGAGCTCAGACCCTTTTTTTTAGTTCTTTTGCTATTTACTTTTAAGCAGTTTGTATTTCTTTCTTAAAGCAGCTGAATCACTACAAAATTTTATTTTCCCAAACACCTAATGAAGCTTTATGGCAAAGACTGATTTGTGCTATAAAAATACCACCCACAATTTAGAATGAGGCTCTTATCTGAATAGTAACTTAAAAAGTTGTTTCAATTACCTGTGTTATAAGAGAAAATCCCTGTACTTAATTAATATGCTTGTTAAAAGTCCCTATTGTATTATTATATTAGTAAAAGGCAAACTTCATATTTAGGGTTCAGTATTAACATTTGAAAATGTTCTAACTGAATAACTGAATAAACAATCAACCAAATAAATAATGTTAGATTCTGTTCATTATACATTTCAGTAATATCCATTTTCATTTTGAGTTGAAGATGACAAACTGCAGTATACATGGTGATATAGGTAGTATTTTTTAATCTTTTCTTCTTAATATTGACATTTGTAAAATATTGATGTTTTCTTTATACATGCTCTATGTATGTGTATATGTATCTATGGTAATATTGATTTTTAAGGTGATACTTTTTTTGGACAATATAGAAAAAGTAAAAATATATAGAAAAACACATTGATATTAATGACATATAAGCATATTAGAGGTAATAGAGAAAACAATTCAGCAAAGTTTACTGTATCATACAAGAGAAGGAAAGTTAAAAACAACTAAGATATGATTGCACAGGGTTTTAGGAGTCCATAAATAGATACGTCATTGAGCAGTGATAGTTTTAGAAGAACCTTAACCAGAATCAACCAGATGATATGACTTGTTTTTAAAAGATGCCAGTAGGAAAGAAAATAAGGAAAATTAGTAATTGTAAACAATTTAGTGAGGCCACTAAATTTTTCTTGTATTCAGTTTTTTGACTGTCTTGTACTTAGCTTTTTCCAAATCACTAAAGTTGTATTTAATCTTTTCTTCCTGCTGTCTGTATTTTCTTGTTTAGGTTCGCGGATACCCTGTTTGTGAGCAAATTTGAAACAGATGAATCAATACTTTTCTCTGTTCCTGTCACACTTTAGTTCCAGTGTGACTTTTATAGCCTATGTGTTTTATTTTGAGGTTTGATTTTTTTCCCCCTTAGTGATATTTCCTCCCCAGGAGATGACCCAAATATTCAAGAGGTTAAACCTCAGCATTTAAAATGCCACATTTTTGCTCTCAGTGTCTTCCTTCTTCTCATCCC
Organism: Camelus ferus; assembly: GCF_009834535.1. NCBI lineage: Eukaryota > Metazoa > Chordata > Mammalia > Artiodactyla > Camelidae > Camelus > Camelus ferus. Next base: position 58,747,555 of record NC_045697.1, on the reverse strand, counting down.
ACCCCATCACTTCTAGCCTGATTTAGGATGGAAATTGTGGCTTCTTTATGTAGAGCTTCCTTCTTTTAGCCAGCTTACAGGGCTGACTTGTGTTAGGGACAAAACAATAAAACAACTAACCACCTACATAGTGTTTCTGAGCAAAAAATCTTTACTTTATATCCTGCTGACAGTTTGTCTTTCTTCCAAGGTATACAATTTCATGCACATTACCCTCAAAAAGTGCTTGTCTTCTCTCACGATCCAGCTTTTCCTTCAGGTCTTTGTTTCTTCTTTTCAAAAATACAAAGCACATACTACTTATTCTAGCAATCTTCTCTCCTGATAGCTTTTTTTAGTAAATGGATGGGGGGACCACATAATTGGAGAGCTACGATAGAAATGAGTGATTAAATCAGTGTTACGTTATAGCACTTGCAGACTTTCCTCACCATTCGCATTAGCCATCTGAAGATACGTATGTGATTATCTTTATAGAAAGGCATACAAAATGAGTATTATTAGAAATTAGTATTTATAATTAATTATATAATCTGTTATTTAATCTTTTTTACTATGAGAAAAATATACTTTCTTTTAGCACTTAAAATGAACTAAAGTCTTTAAAATTTAATTATAAAGAAATAAAATTTGAATAACTAAATATTCAAATGAGTACATGCATTAATATTTGCATACTTTGGTTCCTTATATATAAATAATTACACATTCTAAAACTCATGGTGCTGAAATTAACACATATTTAACTTTTGAAGTATCACAGAATGCCAAGATACAATTTGATTCCCAGTGCCTCAGTGCCTTTCCCAGTTTCTCACAGGAGACATTCAGTGACTATGTATTGAATGAGTGAAAAAAAAAGAAATTTAGTCAAAATTTAATTCTCAGAAACTGTCATGGTCATTCCTAGAATGATAAACAAAAACTTTTGTCTACAAATAAGACCTTATTAATTCAAAGGAAAGATCTATGGTAAAAATATGATTATATGAATTTAGTTTATTCAGATTGCTTGATGATTGTGATTCTATTCCCCAGTAATGCTATTAGCAACCAGTTTGTCTCTTACATTATTCTTCCATATACCTCCATGTAATATATCAAGTATTATCCCTCTATAAGAGGAATGTCAGTTATCTGAATTCTCTTTTTTAGAATGATACTTATAATAAGAATAACAAAATTATTCCTTTATTTGCTCCTTTTTTGTCACCACAGTTTCTCTCTTTCTCTCTTATAATTTCTTTTTACTTGATGGTGTCTTGCACCTAACATGTAATTCATAAATCTTTTGCACATGAATCAGTGATTACTTAATAGGTAATTTAAAGTTGCTTGTATTCCCCAAATAGGACATATTCATAAAAATTGCTAGTATCAGTTTGGAAAACAGGAAGCATAGGTGGACTACATATTTTCCTAGAAATCCTTATCCTAAGTTCTCTCATACCTTTGTCTAGCTGCTTCATTTGTTATGGAAATTATTCTCAACTAGATTATATCATTTGCTTTCAAGACTCCTGCCTTTTATCTTCCTTCCATTACTGAACATCTGTTGCAGACCCAGCATTATGCTAAAGGTTAGGTTTCTAGAAAGCTAAGACAAAGATTCGGCCCTAGAGGAATTTAGTCAAATGAGGCTCAAAGTCCCCAAAGTTACAGAGTTGCTAGTTCAGCAAAGCAGTTGAGAACATCATGTTAACATGCCCATCCCATAGTGGCTGCTGTGTGTATGGAGTGTGGGGGGATATATCTTCGTGGAAGGTTTTCTAGAGGAGATGACCCTTGAGCTGAGTCTTAAAGAATGAGTTGACTTTAGTGAGCAAGGCAATCATTTTTGGCAGATGGGACAATGGAAGATAGGAAACTGTTACTGTGACTATAAAACCAAAACAGTTTGGTGTTTGCATGAAGTACACAACACAAAAGAAATAAGAGATGAACCAATAGGTGGGCAGGGTAGAAGTCATGACTTCTCTGTACACTGTGATTCTTCTGATACCTAATACCCATCACTGTGTGAAGCACAAAGATAATAAACTGTTTTTGAATGTAGTTAACTAATGTATTAATAAGAAATACTTGTGTACAAATCTGCAAAAACCAATTTAGACTAATTTAAGTTGAAGAAAGAAGCCTTTTGAGGGGGTAGGGGTTGGGAGGAATATAAAACAGTAGGTCCAGAATCAGAAGATAAAAAGATGTAAGCCAGGTCTGAAGAAAAATAAGATCCAGTGACCTAGAGAGCAAGGGGTAGTGGAAAGTCTCTTAAGGACTCCATGTTCGGATGAATCAGTTCCAAAAATGGTCTGTCTAAATCTAATTCCTGTAATGATTCAGGCTAGAACATCAGGATTGCATGAAATTCAGTATCAAGGTATTATTTCCAAGGAAAGACAATGGGGCTGGCAGAGAGCCTACTATATATGATTAGGAAGAATCAGATCCCTCAGTAGGCTTTAGAGGAAAGACTGCAGGTTAGTGGTCGTGTGCCAGATTCATCCTGCAGAGGGTTTCCTTAGGCCTCTCAAACACTGAAAAGTCAGATTTAACATAAAGTCTTCTGGAGAATAACTGGACCTGTATTTCCTTCGGCAACAATAGACAACAGCTGAGTAAGTGCTGCCCCTTTTAAATAGGGTCTGTTCATTCCTGTTTCCTGGTACTTACTGTATTGTCATCATTATAAATCTTTCAAAATATCTTCTGGCTTCTGAAGATACTTATATTTGCAACTGTTGTTCTAGGGTTTGGATCTAATCAATACTAATAGGTGTAAAAGCACTCTAAATTGTCACTATATTTTTTAACTTTGAAAATATATAGTATCAAGTTCTTGCACCAACAATACTATTAACAGAAGTTTATCAGTGCCTGTTATGGGTCAGTTACTGTGTTAATTACTGAAGAAAAGTAGGTTTTGGCCCTATGGATCTGGTGGGGGTAAAGCAAGTGATAAATACATGAACCAAGACATATAATCATCAATGATAGAATGCAAGAAGAAAATAAACACGATTGTACAATCGAAAACAATAAAAGGGCCAGCTTATATGAGTGTGATAAAAGACTGCTCTCAAGAGAGGATATTTGGACCTAAAGAATGAGAATGAGACAGTCAGGCAAAGAGCCTGGGAAAGCTTTCAAAGCAGAGAGATCATCATCTCCAAAGAACCTGAGATTGGGAAAAGTTTGGCCTGTCCTAATACCTGATAGAAAGTCAGCATAACTGATGGGGAAGAGTGACTTTGAGAGATATGACCCAGCAATTATTGCTTTAAGACTGCTAATAATGAAGCAGACATTTCTTTCAAGTTTTAGGATTTATTAAGAATCAAAATATGTTTGCAGAATGAAATTGAATAAACTGATATTTCCTTTAAAATATATATTGTTGAAAATATTACAGTCTACAGTAACATAAAGTAAACTTAATCAAATAAACCAAGTATCAAATGGCATCAACAGCTAGATTGGATTTTTATACATTTATAATGGTTTAATAATATTTAAATGTACACATTGATGCTGATTGTAAGGGAACAGGATGAGTTGAGAGTATTAAAAAGTTAATTGGATTGCCAGAGTTTGGAAAATATTTGATTTAGGAAGTAAAATGATATTATAGACAGAAATAAAATTTGAGGGATTAGCTTATCCGTACTCACTTGCTTTATTTAAAATAGTAAGCTTATAGAGCTAATGCACTTAAACTTAATTCAAAGGAATTTTTATAAGACCCTCAAATTGAATAATGTAAACAACATGGGATTTAAAGATGCGTGGAATATAACTTTTTTTTTATAGTATACTGCATAAAGGAAGATAAGTAGTGAAAACATTTGAAGGTGAGGTTTTTTCCGATGTGTTTATTACTAAAATGATCTTATAGCAAAAATCTTGATGTATGAGATCAATAGATTTAATTTTCAAGATAAAATTTTCCTAAATTCTTGTAAAATCAATTAAAATATTATGAAAGAGAATTGTTAATTTTCTTGTATTCCAATCATTAGTCTTACAAAACTAGAAAAAAATAACCAGTATACTTCATTCAAATATTTAAATTTTAACTTAATAGTACCTCATTAAAATGAGTAGTTAGTAAAGGATAAAATCTATGTAAGTTTTAATGTTTCTGGTTTATTTTTGAGTCATTTCTCAAATGGTAGGAGATCACAATTCCTGTGAATGCTGTAAAAATTTTTAATTGCTTGAAAATTTTCACAACTCTCCTACAAAACACAAATTCTTCTAAACAATGAAATACTTATATGGTAGATTCAGTAGTGGTCCCTCAAAGAAATCCATATCCTAATCCCCAGAACCTGTGGAATATGCTAAATAGCAAAGAGACTGTTGATTTGATTAAATTAAGGATCTTGTGCTGGGGAGATGATCCTGGATTATCCATGGGGACCCAGTCTAATCACCAGTGTCATTATAAAATGAAGCAAAATGGTTAATGTTGGAAAATGGAGTCACGACAACAGAAGCAGAGATTGGAGTGACACACATTGAAGATGGAGGAAGGGGTCAGTAGCCAAGGAATGCAGGTATCCTTTAAGAAGCTGGAACAAATAGGATGTGTGTTTTCTCTTAGAGCCTCCAGAATGAACTCTGCTGACCTCTTAATTTCAGCCCTTAAGACTCATTTTGAACTTCTGACAAATTGTCCTATTTCAAATCACTGTTTGTAGTAATTTACTATAGCAACAATAGAATACTAATACAGTCTGTCATAATATTAACTTTTTCCCCTAAAACAATTAATACAGTTTTAAAAAGTCATTGTTTACTTAGCACATGGATTAACAAAGACATATTTTTGTTTTCTAAATAAAGATTATTGCATATTTCTATAATGATATCTTACAAATTTAAACATATTAATCTTCTCTGTTATGGACTGGCTGGGTGTGGGATGTGCAGCATATTGTTTATAGACAAAAGTCATTTTGATTCTATGAATATATCAAATACAAGGCAAACTTAAGTCAAGTTAGTGTTTAGTAAAGTCAATTTTGCTATATTATACCTATCCACTGTTTATATGAGGCAGCAAAAATAATGAATGGGTAAATAAGGGGTTGGTTCTAAATATATGAGCTAGATAGGATGAATAAATGTGAGTTTCCATTTAAATTTTCTCACACTTTAAACAGACAGGAATTTCTCACAATAGCGGACTTGTAATACTTGAAATAAATCCATATTTATGGACTTCCAAGTCTACTCTGTATGTATTAATTTAATTTATTTTTATCAGTAAGTAATGAAAACCTAGTTATTTTTAAAATATTGCACAATGTGAAAATGCCCCCAATAGTATAAATGTGGCTGTTTTCTAACTTCTAGGAATCCATAATTTTCTCATTATTCTGTCATCCTTACAGTAATCATATCATCATACAATCAGACTGGGAAGGGAACTCAATACTGCTTAGTTTTTATTAGTATATATTATAAATATTTTTCTACTCTCTGTGCTAATTGCTTTTCTAATTCAATTAGAACAGAACCCAACTAGAATAGAACAGCGAGTGATATGGAGACAAAAGAATTAGCTGTTTCCAAGTATTCTCCATGGCAGTGACATATTTCTAATTATTACTTAGGCAGGTGGCAGGTCCTACCACATTTTCCCTATCTTTGCCTTACCAAGTTCTCTGAAGCATGAGAGTATAATATAGTGGTTAAGAGTGAGAGTCTTAGAATTTATGTTCTGATTTTGCCAGTTAATAGCTATTTTCTAGTAAAGTTGTTTTAATGCTTTGTGAATGAGGCTCTTCACATTGAAAATAAGGATGATAATCAGTTCACACAGTTGACGTGAAAATTAACGTTAAATATACGTAAAAAGCTTTGCACAGTGATAGTCATATTAGAAATTTTTAGTATATCATAGCTATTCCAAGTCATGACTGTTGCATCTCATCCATTTTTGAAGTTTTTTGACAATCAGTACTATTGTGCCCTGGGGCTTAGAAATATGTAATGTTGTTAACTCATCGCAAGATTTGGGGAGCCCCAGGCATCATAGAGTTATAGCCTTCTCTGATGCTCTTAACTATTGGCATAACTTCACAGATAAGACTTTTGTCTTAATTCTTCATTTTTTTATTTCAGATCACCTCAGGATTTTGAGTCCTTCTCAGAACTGGTTACAAGGGGATCTGCCATATGATTTAGCTATTGAACCAGTTCTCTCTTATAGGGTTGCTCTCTTTAACCCACAAGTGATACTAAGACACATCAAGCAAATGTTCTGAATCCACACTCAGCTCACTGGGTCTCATGTGGGTTATTTATCAGTTAAATTCCTTGCTCTGCGTTGCCTTTGGACTTTACCTGCTAGTGCTAGAAGTTGCATTAACCACACCCAAGCTTGCTATGGAATTTGGACATTGTGCCTTTTATTTTCATACTTTCCTCACTGGTGTTAGCTTTTAGTACTAGATTATTTTACTTTCAGACCCATTTCTCCCTGCAGATCACAAGAGATAAGGAGGTGCCAATGTTCTCAACTGCCTCCAGGCAGATCCTGGCATGTTCATTTAGTTCATCCCACAAATACTGGTTCAGCCCTTATTATATGAGTTTTCACATACTGTCTCTACGTAATAACAGTGGAATTCAATTACAAAGCAATCTAAACCCATCTTTTAACTTTTTTGTAGGTGAACAACATAAGACTCAAAATAAGTGAAATAGAGATTATATAGTTAGAACTCATTCTCTCTTGTCAGTTGGATTGTCTTGCCATCATGCTACTTTGTTTCTTTAAATTTCAGTATAGTTTTCTACAGCCGAGAGATAGAAGTGATTAAAGCATACTCTCGAAAATATAAAATATTCAAATATATTCCCTTTAATTGAAACTTGGCATTATAATTCAATTCCTCATTTTAATTCAGATTCTTCCCAGAGATTTTCAGAATTCAAAATAGCCCTAATGTGACTGCTTGATTATTCTGTCTTTGTTTGCCTTCACTGTGGCCTATAATTAATACAATTAATGATGGCATATTGAGATATCAAAAAACCCAACTTTCTCAATATTATGGAAAAGCAATTTTTTGCTCCTACAGCTAGATTTCAAGCCTCATGGCCTTTCTCATAAATTTATTCCAGAATTGCCTGGAGAAAGCCAGTAAGTGAACATTTTTAGAGAAGGTTGGGTGTGCAGTTTACTTTTATGTTCACTACATGCTAACCATTACTTTTGGAAGCCTTTAAATATGCATCCAAATTTCTGTGGCAAATGTTTTCTCAGTTTAGTTTTTAAAGCAGCTTGAAGTAAGTTCAGTACTGAGTAACACTGAGATTTTATGGCTGCTGAAAACTGTCTGCAGTTAAACAAAAAGACAAACAAAAAGTAACTGATGTAATTACAGAAAGAAGAGAAGAATGAATTTCTCTCAAAAGTCAGAATGTTGGGTTTCGTTTACTCTGATTTTCCTTGACTTGCTCTCTCCCCTGTTCGCTTTACCTCTTAGAGAACTCACTGATGTGAAGTTTATCAAGATAACAGGAAAGACTCAGAAGGGGGGTCATATTCAAATTTATTGGAAATGAAATGCATTTATCTCTGAAAGTCTTCCTTTTTTTTTTTTTTTTTTTTTTTTCTTCTGTATTCATCCTGTTTGCTCAAGAACCTAGAGAACTGGTAGCTGGCTATTTGTGTGTTTCAGTCTGACAGAAATTGTTTTTATGGCAGTATTTTGGCCATACCAAATACTTATGAGCTATTCACCCAGCCTCATCAAGCTTTACATTCAAGAAAAATGCTGGGCTAGTAAAAGAGTATTATTGGGAATATTATTGAGACAAAGTTCTAAGAATTCCTCATTCCACTTTAGCATGCGCTCACAAATACTCATATTAAATGGGTTCAGATATCAAGCTTGGATCTCATAAATTATGAATGACTGCCCTGCAACAGATGGCATGTGTTGCTCTTTTTAAGAATGAATAAGTGTAAAGTGAAAAAATATAAGCTATCCTTTGTCTTTAGGATCCAACAGTCCTTCAGTCATTTATCAGGATCGGGCTACATTTCTGATTAGAACTGATTCTAATACAAAATTCAAGAGTTTCCAATGAGTTCTGTTACTTGATTGAATCTTACCAGCTGCTGCTCCTTGGGGTATCAGACGGTATTTTTAAAACAGTAAAATACCTTCTCTTTATCCTCAGGCAGTAGCTTGAACACTAGTAGGAGACTTTTACTAAAAATCCCATTTATCACTGGTTCTAAAAGTGCTAAAGATTCAGAGCTAATAGGGACCAACCTATAAAGGCTATTTTATTTTACCTAAGTAGTGGAAAGCCAGGATCTTTTTTCCCTCACTGACTGATAACAGAGTCGAAGAGTCTCATTGTTTACCAGAAATATCCAAATGAATCTAATGCTTTTGAAATATTTTTTATTTCTTTAATGCAAGCACTTATGTCAAAGTTCTATTCAAGTAACTCATACACACAGAATTAGTTTCTAGCACACAAATAGTGCTTGATCAAAGTTTGCTATTATTATTTTAATAAGTCTTTCATACAATATGGGTAGAGTGTTTAGCTTATTGTTGAAAACACTAAATCATAAAGTTCTGAATACCAAGCTATAAATGATACTGTGCATTCTTGATGTAGGCTTTTGAGATATTCTATCTGGGTGTTGTTTTTAAGAGTTAAAATTCTGACATGGACTAGTATTCATCTATCTTTGAATCCTTTTAGTAGGCTGTAGGCTTTTACTGAAACTCAAATCTAATTTTATATTAGTGATGGTTGCTAGGTAACTATTTGATGCAAATAGTTCATTAAAGATTTAGCAGACAATTCTCTGATTGGAATGGAAACTGGAGTGACTTAGAACCTTATGGCCCAGGAAATGAGTGGGAAAGAATATCTTGGAGTGTTTAATAAAAATAGACTATAATGCCTCTATTTGATTTTCTTCTTCTTTATCAAAATTAAAATATAAAGAAGAGAAATTGCTAGAAGAAAACGAGAGTTTTTCCCTTCATTGTAGATATTGTTGTCTCAGCAATTACCAAGAGCTAACACTATGCTAAATACTTTGTATAGTATATCATTATATCTTCTTAGCAGTTTGTTTATTTATGTAGTATAGTTCCCATTTAAAAAATAAGGAACACAAGAATATAAATGAAGCCCTTAGTTTGTCCAAGTTCCCATGCCTAGTAGATGAGTGGGGAGGGGGGATTTGAATACAGGTCCCTTTGCCTCATGTGATTTTTGTTCATTTTGCTAAAGACTGGTAAAAATATCTTCTTGTCTGAGAATTGAGAAGGCTAACCAGCTATTCTTTGCAAGACATTGTACTGCCCTATAGCCTGATGCCTAAAAATTAGGGTTGTGCATGCTAAAGTTAGCTGAAGTTAGCTTGGCTTCAAAAGAATTTCCATCGGGAGGTAGGAAGTATTGTTAGGAACCTGTGTTAAAACAAGGAGGGAGAGAAACTGCAGTTAGTGAATGGGTGATCACTTTATAACTCTTGCTCTGAACTGAATCTGATCTATGTTTTGTTGCTGTTAATAATGGTTAAACTTTTGCATTGGTTTTCTACTGCTACTATATCAAATTACCACAACATGGTGGCTTAAAATAACACAATTTTATTCTCTTACAAGTGTAGAGGTCAGAAGTCTAAAATCAGGATATTGGTAGGAGTCCATTCCTTTTGGAATCTGTTTCCTTGTCCTTTCAATCTTCTAAAAGCCACCTGCATTCAGTGGCTCCTGGTCCCTTCTTCCATTTTCAGAGCACATCACTCCAACCTCTACTTCTGTCCTCAGGACTCTCCTCTGACCTTGACCCTCTTGCCTCCCTTTCATAGGGACCCATAATGGGCCCACCTGGATGATACAGGATTGTCTTATCTCAAAATCATTAATTTAGTCACATCTGCAAAAGTTCCTTTTGCCATGAAAGGTAAAATGTTCACAGGTTCTGGGGATTAGGGCATGGAAATTTTTTTTTGTAGGGCGGGGCATTATTCAGCCTTCTACAAATTTGTTTTAATTAAAGAGCAGATTTTTATTTTAAAAAGAGCACAATTCAGTATAGAACACATGTGAAGCTCTATTGCTCTATTTCTTACTGACCAAGTATACCTCATTATCAAGTATCAACATTGCAGAATGCTCATTATACCTAGGAGAAAATGGGCAGTCCATGGCTGATTTCAGACTGATGGATTAAATTGAAACCAGTCCACTTGTCTTTTTCTTCTGTGCTAAAATATCTTTTTTCTTCCTGGTTACATAATAAAGAATAAATAATCTAATAAAAATATTAAAAAATGTAAGTAAAAGTGAAAGTAAAGTTTACTTGCATTTCTATCACTGGAGATAAATACAACTGACTTTGTAATGACCATTGTTTTAGGTATTGCTTTATGCATATATGCACACATGCATAGTTTTACAAGGGTGAGATTTTTATATATATACATATATATAAGCACACACATATATTAAACATACAATTTAGTGTATGTACTTCACAGTTCTTTCTGTACACAGGTGTTCTTTGGAGATCTTTACATGAATATAGATTTATGTGTGTGTCTAGGTGTGTGTGTGTATGTGTATTTACAAAAACAGGATCATATCATATATACATCTTGCTTTTCTCATTATATGATACTTTGCGAAATTTGCCAGAGTCAGCTGGTATAACTTTGATTCTTTTGAAGGGCTTTATGTGTTCATGGGTTTATGTAGACAATGTATTGAGCCATTCCCCTGTTGATGGAAATTTTTGTTTTGCTTCGTATGTAATAAGGTGAATGATGTTTAAATCTTTACCAGTAAGATGATCTCATTTGATCTACCAAGAGTCATTTGTTTTGTCTTATTTTTCAAACAGCAGTAAGGCACTTGCCACTTGACACAAGAGAACCTGCCTGCTGACTGGAGTTTATGGTTCAAGCTATAGAGTCAAGCTGAATGGGACTGAACCTGTGACCCTTATTTCTCCATCAAAGTGACTGATCCAATACTGATCCAATACCATTGGCAATTCTTAGCCTTTTCTAATGCTTGAGGCATATGTTTTATGTATCTGTACAGTCACTTGATTTGGAGAGTCTTTATTAAATAAACTTTGGAAGTATCTCATAACATCTGTCACAGTTAGCACAGCTCATTTACTCAAACTACCTATGATAGGAGAAGCAAAGTAACTTTGAGCTACTCAGGAACAGAGGGACTATTACACATATGAGCTAATTTCTGTAGTGACAGCAAGGCTGGAAATTTTGATTTTGTTTTTGTTTTTGTTTTTGTTTTTTACCTTAATGATACTCCTTAAGCATTTAGTAGTTACCTCCTTGCCATCTTTTTATTCCACCAATTTACTTGTAATATTTTATCAAAAACCATCTGAAACTTTCATTTGAGTCAAACTTTATTTTGTCAGAGCTCATTCTTCAATATTGATGCAATGGTTGTGACCATTTACCATCTCTTCCTTTACTAAGCTCTTTCTTTGACTTATATGAAAATACTATCTTTTACATAATATCTCTCTAATTCCATCCTCTCAGTTTCCTTCTTTAATTCATTTTGGCATTCCTTTCCTTCCCTCTTCTCTGCACGACTTTTCTTTCCCTGCTATTCTTCAAACTCTATTTGAAAAACTATACAAAGTACTGGGTGAGTTTTGTTTGCCTTCTATCTAACTATTAGTCATGTAGTCTTGTCTGTCTGTCTCTCACACATACATACACACATTGAGAGTGTCAATACTTCATTAAATTTTGAAGAACCCCTCCCCAATTCAGTCTCATATCACAGTTATTATTTTATTTTGTTAAATTTAATTTGAATTTACTTTGAAGAATTCAGTGATCCTAATCCTTCCACAAATGTGTAGAGGATAGCTTCAGTGGATTCCTGACTAGTCATGGAAAAAATGTGAGTTCTTAGCTTGAAAATTAAGATGCTTCAGTCCTTTTGCCCCTTAGTGATTTCTTCACATCCCCAAACTATGGTACAGTTTCATTTTTTATAAAGCTTCCCTGTGTGAAAGTAATTTAGAGCTCAGGGAAAAATGTCAAAATCTATGAACAAAAATACTTAAAAGTTAAGGACAGTTTTGTTTTTTTTTTCTTTCATTCTTAGGTTTGAAAGATTTAATGATCTTCACTATTGTGAAAAGAAAAGCAATAATTGGAATAATAACAGAAAAAGCATCCTTTTGTTTTATGTTCTTCTATTATTATGCTTTAATTCAATATTACCACTGTTTTTTTTAGTTTCTTATATAAAATAACCAGATTAATTTTAAACTGTCATGTGCACTTTTCCAGAGCTTTGAAGGAAAAGAACAACTTTAACTCCTATGAAAATTTATTGTATATTTTATGTGAGTTTTAGACAAACCAAAGATTTAGCCTGCCAGAATTATAACTGGCATGCCTAAAGCTTATAATGTTATACCCTTAAATTGAGTATTATTAAATCACCAAGAAGTTTCAAAGTGGTAGAATAAAGATTATGTTAAGTCTGAGATTAAGCTGTCACATCAGAGTAATTTGATTTTAAGTCTGGCTCCACCACCTGCATTAGTAATCACATCCTTGACAGAGACAAAGTTCATCCAATATGAGTTCTCACTGCAGATGAAGTATTGATGTTTTCGTGTTACTTTGGTCAGTCAATAAGGTTAAAAGGATAAAGTTTATTTAGTTTTCAACATTGCCTTCTTGAAGTCAAATGTCTATTTAATTAAATTTTCCAATATTTGGCAAGAAAGGACTGGTCATGTCAGCTTTCTTCAGCTTGGTATTAAATAGCATCTTGTGAAACTTGGTAGAGACTGTCTACAGTAACATGAAACAGATATACTTCCAGTCTGCTTAGAAGAGCATCAGGAAGTTCAAATTCTTTGTCAAGGTAGTTAATAACTTCTAAGAGTCTCCTAATGCTTAAAGTTTGAGTTACATCTACAAGTTATAAGTATGCTGTTAATTTTCTAACTGGCTTATAGAAATCTGTAGTATTCTGCTTCTTCAAATATTTAGCAAAAAAAATATATAGTATATAATTCACAAACTTACTTCTGAACCAAGCAGATGATAATGACTTCAAAACAGTGCGTCTTCTCCACTTTATTTCTAATCCGGTCACCTATGGCCTGCCCTATTGAAAAATTTACAGTTGCTTTTTTAATATGCTGACTACATGTATAAAGAAGAAATAAATAGAAATTTAATTTATGAAAAACTTGACCAAATTTGAGCTATTAACATTTTATTTACTCAACAAGTTTGTATTTTTAGTTTAACTCAAAAAATTACAAAATTTATTTGACATTTGAATCTTGCACGCAGTAAATATAGGTGGTATGTTAAGGAGTCAATATGGACGAATGAATAAGATGGATAAGAGAGACACTTAAGCTGTTTTTTCCCCAATATAGCATATAGCTATTAAATACAACCAATACCTGCTTTTATAATAAATAACTATTACAAAAGAAACATCTAACAAAACATATGAGTCTGGTAGTAAATTTTTAAGGGTAGAATTTCTTGTTCATACTTATTTTATGTAGATTTCTATATCTACATCTGACTTGATCCGTCAAATCAGGAGAAGTATTCTATTCCAGAAAGGAGAGGGCTTCCCAGGACAGGATTTTGACTGACTATGAATCTTATGAGTTATCTGCAGGTGATACTTAATATTCGTGGTAATTTTCCTTCTGTAAGGAAGTAATAGATAAACTGTGATTTTAATTATCTACTTTATTTCTTTTTTATCACTATTGTCATAGATTTAAGTGATGATTTATTAATTTAATTAGATATTTGACATCCAACTAACTTATATTTTAATTACAGTTGCACCAGATGTTGTATTTTAAAATCCCACCTTTCACAAAAAGAGTTTTCTCATGTACATTCAACAAATATTTATTGAATGCCTTCTATCTAAATGATAAGTGATATATTTCCCAAGTTCCATGTGGTCAGGAACTATGTATTTCTTGTCCATGTTCATATCCCATTATGTATCACCTTGCTCAATATATAGTAGACACTTAGTAGTATTTATTCAATGACCAACTGAAGATTACATACAAAGATAACCTCAATTCAATATCCTTAAAAAAGTGTATCACCAAATAGGTGATATAATACAAATTCACAAATAACCACTATAGTACTCTGTGTAAAATAAAAATTATCATGCCCAGGTTCTATAGAAGTAGAAAGAAATATTCAAAAACAAAAATAAGCAGAGATTTCCAGGTAGAAGAAATACTCATGGTGAAGTGGATTGAAAAATAAGCCTCCATAATATTTTAAATCAAACATATCTGATATTATTTAAAAATTGATAAAAACAGGTGGGAAAGTCCAAAAGTTCAGTGACACATCAGAGGTCCTATACAAGAGGTGTAAGTGACTGAGGTGTTTCCAAGAAAACACTATCAACTGTATTTCTGTCCACTTCTGAATTCTCCAGGAGCTGGCCTAATAAAGCATAGCACACTGTGCTTATGCTTAGGGAACTTGCTGTGTCTTTGAACTTGAGCCAGTGCCCTCTTTGGAAACCCACAAAGCTTCTGCACCAGTTCTTCCTGAGAGTGCAGTGGAACCTCACTTACTAGTCTTCAGTTAGCCTGTTATGTATATCACTTAACCACAGAGAAATTTCTGCCACATGAAGCCCAGGAAAGATCTTTGGACTACAGTAGATCATTCCTGATCTATACCATTATATCTCAGTTATGGAATAATATTTAGAATTGCTAAATACTATTCAAGGGGCTTCCTGCCATTAGGAATTGGGAATCAGAGAGGAGAATATCACTTATCTTAGTTTTGTCTGTTGGGTTTCTGACTCTTCCTTTGAGGCACTAGTATCAAAACTTATTTGGCTATATGAGATTATAAAGTATTAATGATGTGAACTTGATGATGTATTAAAAAAAAAAACATTTATTGAGCTTCAGTGCTATGTACTAGACACTGGGTGAAAAGCTGAGGCCAAAAGTGAAAAAAATAGTTGGTCGCTGACCTTACAGAGTGGAAAAAAAGGTTACACACATTCAAGTCCTTGTGACATTCTTAAATACTTAGTTTTAAAACCCCACTAATTATATATTAAATAAATTATCTATAGAAGTTTTCATAGTGTGTGAGATTATCTTAAAAGAAATGTGTCATTTAGTATTATAATCATTTTGGTGTGTAATTCTTCATTCCCAGTCACAGTATATTAACATCTTTGATTCCAGCCCCTGCTTATAAACTGAGATAATTGCATATTACATAGACTTCCAGAAAATCCACTTTTAAATTGTATCTTATGTAAATGGAAGACTGTTCTTTCACAATGGGTGGCATTATTTAATCCAGTTAAAATTACTTACTTTTTAACTCTGGAGCTTTGACTTAAATTAGTTTATCTTGAGGCTTCAGCATCTCACTTAAACCATTAGTATGTGCTTCTTCCTCTAGGGACTCCCATTTATACTTTCCCATTCAGAATGTAATCCTATCAGAAATGGTAATAATATGTTATACTTGGTAACATCTTTCATCCAAAGAAGTCTTGAGCACTTTTAAATATGACCTTGTTAATGTTTCCAACATCCCTGAGATGTAGCCACTAGCTGAGGATTTCTTCAGTTTTACATATGGAAAAATTGAGTGAAGGAGAAAAGCAGTGTTCTCCAAGCATGATTTTAAGAGAAAAAATCTGATACAGTGTAATAAGCATTTTTTTAAATTGATGATTTACAATGTTGTGCTAGTTTCTGGTGTACAGCAAAGTGATGCTATATATATATATTTATATATATTTATATATTTCATATTTATTCTTGTTATTTTCCATTATACTTTATTACAGATTTTTTTCAGATTATTTTCAATTATACTTTATTACAAGATATTGAATATAGTTCCCTGTGCTATACAGTAGGACTTTGTTGTTTATCTATTTAATATATAATAATTTGTGTCTCCTAGTCCCAAACTCCTAATTTATCTCTCATGTAATGAGCATTTTTAAATGATGGAAAAACTGGGAGGAGTAAGTTAGGTATCAGAGGTACTCCAAAAGAATGTAAGACTTTTTTTAGAAATGCTACTTCTAACCTATTCTAATATTTAATTTTAATTTTTAAAATCAATTTTTAGTAATGATTTATTAATTGACTACTCTGGGCCCTCTGGTAAGCTAAGCACTGAGTACAGCAGGAAACAAAATAGAACCAGGTGAGGATGGAGAGGAAGACATGGCGTTCAGATGCTACAAGGCCTGTGGGCCAGGAAAAGGGTTTTGCACTTGGACTAAGTTTGTTGAAATGCTTAAAGCATGTTTTAGTTTTAAAAAAAGAAAATCACTCTCAGTAGAATATGAAATTAGGCATTTAAGAGAGGGAACAGAGAAAACCTATTAGGATTTTAATTTCTAACATTGTATATTGGTTGTTTTTGCTCTTATCTCTTAACCACACACTCATGGTTCCTAAACCCATAATAATAATGTCTAGAAATCTGCAATTATGTAAGAATAAGTAATGTTGAATGGATTGAATTTTCTAGTAAAATAGGTTTTTTTTTTTTTAAATTTAGGAACTACTTGAAAATTGCCTAACTTAGAAGAAAATATTGTAGATAAATCATACTTTTAAGAAATTATAGTCTGATAAGAAAGTTTAGATCTGTGCTCAGATAACAAGGATCGATCTGTTTATCTATCTACTTATTGTATAGAGTAGGTAAAGTATTGTAGATTTCTCAAAAGAAAACTATTGCTTGATAGGAATATGACCAACAAAGGAAAAAGAGGCTGTATATTATATGAGTCAGTTCATGAAAATGTATCTAAATAAATTTATAAATAATTATGTCATTTCCCCCAAACACTATGAAAATTATGAAGAGGATATAGATGTGAATAAGACATTGTATCTGTATTCAGAGTACCCGTAGTCTATTGGAAGAAAAAAATACTTGCATTAAAAACTCTAATGCTAGGCAGAGTGACGTTAAGTACCACAATATGGGAATATGAAAAAAGAAATTTAAGCGAACTACAGAACCCAAGGAGATTTTAAATTTGAGAATAGTAAAAAATAAAATAGCAAGTTTGACTCAAGAGAACAGATCTTTCCTTAAACACCAGTTTAAAAGAAGACAAATGCATCAGAGTATTTTAGAAAATACTATGGCAACTGTGTTCAAATACCTTAGACTCCAGACAGAATAGGTAAGGACGTGAATCCCACAGTTTAGCTGCTAAGTCATTCCAGCTGAACTAAGATGCAATGATAGTAATGGAGAGAAATGAGTTTGGGGTGAGGTGGTGAAGAAAACTTGACAGAAACTAACAAATCCGTAAAAGTGCTAAAAAGTCAAGAACTGAATTTTGAGCCATAGTGATTGTGCAAGAGGTAATACCATTGTTTACAATAGGAAAATGAAGAAATGTTGGCTTAGAGAGTTCAGTGATGTGGAATTGGAATTAAGTCTTAAACATATTAAGTTTGAGGTGCTAAAGAAATCTGCAGTGCCCAGCAGTGATGATAGCCCAGGGATCAAAAAGGAGCTTGGGTTCAGAAAAAAAAATAAGAGTGAATAGTTAAGTATCTGAGGCATTTTTCCTGAAACCAAATTTAATTCTCAAAACTTGTTGAGCAAATACTACTAAAACCCAAGGTCACACAGGTAATAAGTAGACCTGAGATTTGAACTCCTTTAGAGTCATTTCACTGAACCAAACCACTATGCTGCCACTTAGGAAGGAACTAAACATTTGAGAATCATTTACAAAGAGGTACAAGTGGAATTTTGAGAGTCGTGTGAATATCTGAAACTAACCAAAGAAGAAAAGTTGTGAACAAAAATTTAGAAAATTTAGTGGGAAACTAACCAAAGAAGAGAAGGTAGGGAACAAAAATTTGCAGAGCAAGATGGAAATGTATATGGAGAAGGTATGTCAAAGTTTAGCAAAGCTAATCCAAAATCTAGGAAACAAGCTGTTGTCACAAAAACTTGAAAAAAAGTTTTTTAAAAAAAGAAACACATTAGCTTGTAGAATGCTGTAGAGCAGCATTTCTCAAAATATGTTCTGTGGAACATTAGCCATATAATATATTGGAGGTGGATGGAGGGAAGACTCCCATCTATCATCAGGTAAATTTGTAAGATACAAAATAATAGGCTGTCACTATCACTACCCTCCTTCCTCTCATCTCCTAGAATCACAGTGTAAATTAACACATTAAAGAAAGGTACAGGGAAGTAATTAAAGGAAGATATTAATTTCATGGCAGCTTAGAAGGCATTTTCTTTGTTATTTTTTGAGTCTAGAAAATACAGATTTGAACATATTTTTAACAAAATCATCATATTTAGGGATAGGATGAAGATTCTAAAAGAGAGGGGCTCTTGAGTTATTTGGACTTGAGGAATGTGCAGAGATTAAAGAACACTTTAAATCTGGACATGAGGATTAAGGATAAAAAATGAAAGACAGTTGTTGACCTGTAAAATTGGATGAAAGGGTAAGGCCACTAGTTTAGTGACTGTGTTAGAATTATCCTGGAGCCAGCTTGGTTACAGAGCCTACTTACTACAGGGAATCTGGGATGTGCAAAGGATGACAGGAATACCAGACCCTGAATTATTTCATCCTGCTAATTACTCCAGCTTCTTTTTTCATGATTTCTAGATCCTGCTCCTTTCTGGTTTCAGTCTTTGAACTAGTCCACCTTGATGATGTTGCTCTCAAAATCTGTTGCTCAGAACTGAAACAGTAGTTCAGTTGCCTTTTCCGGGGCACTGTATGTTTTACGTCTTCTGACAACATGATCAGAGGGCTTATTCCCTTTGAATTTCAGTCAATTGTATTCAATTTAAATGAATTTTTAAAATTCTTCTAGTAACTATACAACTTTTGTACATGAATGAAACACCTTTTTAAGGTTATTTTAGAATTTTAGAATTTGTATTTGCATTTTATTACTACCAGCCCTTTATTCTTGCCTGGTATTTAAATGACTTTTTCAAATGTTCATCCTGACTTCCTTTTTGTTAGAGCCTCTAGCTTTGTGTGAATTGCAGATTTTACTTTTATTCCTTTGATTCCTCCAATTGAATATTAATATTAGAGTGATCAGTATGAAGGACAGAGCTTTGCTGAAAGCCACTAGAAAGCATTGTCTAACCTTACCTGACCCAGAATTCTCTCTGGGTACAGTTGTTACTTGTGTCTATCTCATTGGTTACAGTTTTGAGTCCTTTTAAATGAATTGTCACTTATTTTTATTTTTACATCCTATCCACTTATATGTCAGGATGAACTTTGTCAAAACCATAAATCTTTATTCCTGCATTTCCTGATTTTCTATAAAGAAAGGGATAAAGTAAATATTTCTGTATTTCCTGATTTTCAATAAAGAAAGTGGTATTAATTTGATATATTTGTAAGTGATTCCATATTTATGTTCAGGTCCTTAGGCGCCATCTGTTCAGTCATTCTAGAATCTTAGTTGTGCCCTAACTCAGTATCACTAATGTGTTTCTCCAAACATACATCTCCTCCCTTTTTACATAAGGCATGTGTCTTTCCTTTTGCTTCCCCACAACTCTCCTTTGTATTTTATTGTTTTGTTTGTGAAGTAGTTTTATAGTGGCTTTAGATTCTTGAGTTGTTTACTCAAATTCTTGTATATACCTCAGTTTCCACATCAATAGCATGAGACTAATTATAGTATTTACCTTGTAACATTGTGGGAATTAAATAATTTATATGTTGAGAACATATTTTACAGAAAGTAAATGCTCAGCAAGTCTTGGTGGTTATTTTCTCAGTACCCTAGTCTTGACTAAGAACCATGATCCATTTACAACCTTAGTGTGAGAGTACTTTTGGGAGCTGTAACTCGTTGAATAAATACATGAATTTCTTTCCATTACTAAGCTTGAGGAGTGCAAGGGTTATGCTGGGAACAGAGTCTTTAATTATTTCTACATAAACAGCTTGTGGGAGACATCCATCAGTTAAAAATATGTAATAATGGAGGGTTCTGTTTATATATTCAGCATCTGAAAATAACTTTCTGAATTTGGTGTTACAATGCCAAGTATCAGAAAAACAGGGTATGATTTTGGAAAAATGGATCAATCTGTAAAAGAGATAGACATCAAGACTGTTATTTCTATTGTTAGGGAGAGCAAATTAGGACCGTCTTGCTGGGCAGTGACTCAGAGAGGCAGATGACAGAGAAAATGGGTGCTATAAAAAGACCGAACCCTGTCACCACAGAATCTACAACCCATTCCTCTACCAAGCTATAGGATGTTCCTTTATGATATATATCTTCTGTTATTTGCTTTGATGTTTATTTTAGCCATTTTTTTTCTTTTTACATAAAAAGATTTGTTTAGAGGCCAGAATAGAGAAAAGGTGAGGAATAGTACCTGCACCCTAAGAGGTGGTCACGTGTCATTGGGGGCTCAAAATCACTTGATTTCAAAGTGCTGAGCAGGATACACTTTCTTTGGGTAGCGCTGTGCTTTCCAGAAAAATGTGTTAGTCTTTAAAATCTAATTAACAGTGCTTCATGGGGCAACACTACTACTAGCTGAAAGATTTTAATGGAAACATAATTATAATTGCTAAAGAAGTCAAGCTTGTCCAGGCTTTGTTATTTGATATCACAGGAAATCAAGATTGATTGCAAAGAAAAAAAACTGTATCAGGGTCTCTCCACTTAGCAATATGTCAGTGTTTTCACAGGAAATGCCCTTATGTGAGTACAAATACTTGGAAAGAAAGGTAAAATATAG
Source organism: Camelus ferus (assembly GCF_009834535.1). NCBI lineage: Eukaryota > Metazoa > Chordata > Mammalia > Artiodactyla > Camelidae > Camelus > Camelus ferus. The sequence goes on along the minus strand of NC_045697.1, from coordinate 58,726,710 downwards.
AGTGTGTGTTTTGGTTTAAAAAAATAAATACCGGTTTGTTGATTTCTTTTTAATGTGTTAATATTGCTATCTTTTCAGTGATTTTAAGTGTGTTTGCTTGACCTTGTTTTTTTAAAGGCCATGTTAGTTTAACTTTGTTTGAACACTTGAACATTTTTAGTTATCTAATCAGATGTTAGAAATAGTTTTCAGTATGTTTAAGTGTACTGAGAAATTTCTAAGCAAATGAAAAACTATGGAAAAGAAATGAAAACCCCAAGGTTTCATGTGCTTGTCTCTCTTCATATGTATCCCAGCACGCACTCCTTCGTATGTAAGATCATCTGCTTTTCTGAGACCCCCTGATGATAAGCCCATATTTGCTTGCATATCTGCTGTAAGTCTGATAGGACCCCAGTACAGGCCACCATATCACTGCCTGAATTACTTTATTTCGGACTCAGTGTGGGTCACCCCATCTTTTTATTCTTTCCCTTCTTTTGTTGCTATAATGTATAATTTAACTATGTTTTCTTCAGAATGCTACATTCACCCTCCCAAATTTCAGACATTCTTTTCTGAAATTCAAATTTCGTGGGTCATTTGGCACAGCTATTGGCTTTTTTCCAAACTCGCCATCTCCCTTTTGTTTAGTATTGCTGACATTTTCATGTTTATTCATGAAAAATATCATCTGAATATACAGTGGCACTGGGAGAAAGTAACCTCAGTGCCAACAGTGTCATTTTGGATGTAGAGGGATTTAGAGCCATAATAAATTGTTTCACTCTAAGTAAAGTAATGTATCAGAGTCATCAGTCTTACCTTTCAAATACCTTTCTCTAATTTCAGTTGCTGTTTTTTCTTCCTACACCACTGGCAAAAAAAGCTCTGATTATTCTTAATATTTTTAAAGAAAGTTTAAAACATGTTTTTAATATTCTTTTTTTTTTTTTACTAAGTTACTGGTTGTTTAAACTCTTAATGTCTTAGATTTATTTTAAATGTAAAATTTCCAGATTGAAAATTCAGAATTTCTTAGATTTATTTTTTTTTAACTAGGAATTGGAAAACTCAATAAAATTCAAAGAAACATGATGTTTTCTACTTATATTTTTTTCAGTTATGAAGTTAAAAGATCACCTATTCTGTTTTTAACAATTCTTAAACTTTTAGTTTCACCACACCCATACAAAATTTCATAGAGTCATACTGACCTTAATATTACAACCTTCTGACTATTTATAGCACATTGTATCTACTTCTTAAATTTAGCCCATTATTTTAGCCCATTATATTTTAATCCAAATTGTATTTAATCTGGTACTTTATTTTATATTTAAATGTTACCTAATTGGTTCATTATTTAGTTTTCTAATTATTCAATCAGTAGATGTCATATCTTTTTTTCTCATTCTCTGCTTTTATTTTTATATTTTAAAACAGCATGTTCACATTTGTTTCCTAAAATGTTGTCAAATCAATATTATTACCACACTTTAATAGAAAGGATGTGTTGAAATTTCCTGACTCCTTTTTACTTCCTTTGATACTTTATATTCCTTTATTTATTTGTTTGTTTGTTTTGACTTAACTATGGTAGATTTAAGAAGTCATATATTTAACAAAATTATGAAGAACCATAAAAGCAAGTAAACCATGTGTTTGCTCGTTTTGTGTTTATCAGTGATACTTCTGTCATATTAGTCATTTTAATAACAATAATAAAAACAGTAGTAATAATAATACCTAGTAGTTGCCAAACATTTATTCTGTGCCAAGCCCTGTTTAAAGCTTCATGAAAAACCGAAAAGGTAGAGTCTTTTATTATGCTTATTTTCAACAACAAGGAAACTGATGCACAGAAACATTGCAACTCACCCAGGGATACATACCCAGGATACCATCTCCAGTGGTAGAGCCAGGATTTTAACCCATTTAAAACTATGTGATTCTAAGCTTGTTCTTGTCACCACTGCAATACTTTGCCCAATTGAAAAAAAAAAAAATACCATGCAATGAACTATTTGTTGAATAGGTTATTTTTATTTATCAATCTAAATTCTGTTAGTTATTGTTAGTATAAACTTTATTAATGATTGCAATAAAATTTCTGGTGTATTCAGGGGAGTTAATACTTGGTCTTGGAGGATTACACATGACATAATAAAACTGAAGTGGGCAAATGCATCTAATTTTCTGGAGTGACTTGTGAGTCCTAGTGACCTTTTTCAAGGTGTGGGCATGCTGTCTCCTAGGCAACAGTTAATCATAGAAGCATCGGTTTTTACTCTAGCAAAGTTGGCTTTTCTGTGGCTAAAGCTTTGGAATCATTAACCTAGAAGACATGCTTATTATTTCTCAAACTGAGCTTGGTTAATGGAAGCTACTCTTACAGATACTTAAAATGGGATGGAGTCTTCATCATACCCAGATATCCAAACAATGGCATTAAAAGCAGTTCTGAAGTCAGGTGACTGGACGGTTGATTTGCCCCAGGCTTTAGAGTCAAAGCTTTTATGAAATTCTAGATCTCTATATTTATAAAAGAAATATTATTAATGATTTCATGATTTAGAAAAATTTGGTAATATTTATAGAAAGAAAAGCTAATGGGTCAGTCTTGGGGAATGGCCATGGATCCAACCTTGAGCTTTAACATATCCTTAAATTTACATATGGGAGGTCTCTCTTCACAACATCCCCTTACTATCCTGGAGATCCTTACCTGCAGAATGCTACTACCTTTGCTCTGCATGGTGAATCCTTTGATTTTCTGTCCAGGTGGCAGGCCAACAGGAATAGAGCCGTTTTTGTTGAATTTCTGAATTCCCAAATAGTATTTTGAAAGGATTATACTGAGTAAAGTTAATGTAGATTATGCTTAGAATATACAGCAATGGACCTGAACTTTTTTGTGAACCTGTATGTATTTAAAACACATCTAAATACCAGAATCTTGGTGGTTCTCGTAAATGAATTAAATAATGCATTCACTAATTAACTTAGTGTGTTGCTCTCTCAGCATAACTGTTTTCTGACCTATTATCCTTACATGCTTGTCAAGCAAAGTTCATACATTTCAAGTAAATATTACTGATTTGGGATTCTTTTAAATTTGTTTGTTTGGGAGGGGTTTTTTTGGCATTGGCTGTACTTTAAGTAAGTTGTACCCTACATGTTATCACATGACTCCACTCAATTTCAGATTCCATTCAGCAGACACTGTCCTCCTCTTTTGTGCTAATGATAGCTATTTCACATATTGATCAAGATTTGACACCACATCTGTCAAGGTTTTGTGGCATATTGTGAATTATGAATTACCTTTGCAGACAGTCCAGGACAGTCAGGCACAGGTGGCCATTATGTCTAGGAAAAGACCAATCCCAAGATTTCAGTCACCTGATTAGACATTTTTCTTATTAGATACAGCCTCTTCATATATCAGAGATGGCTTTGCTTATAAAACACATATTGTAGCACAACTGTCAGCATTCACAAACAATGTGAGCAATATTATTTGCCTGTTAACAATTTTAACAGGAAAATGTATTTCACTACACTAGAAGTAGATGATACCTAGTTTGAAATGTTGAATTCCTCTTAAATAAAGAGTCTGCAGTGATTGCTAGTGCTTCTTTCCATCCTCTTTGTCTGTTACTAAACTTAGGGTCCATTCAGCAACAGGGGATGCTACAAACCGAACAGTGCTGACTTAAAACATATGCTTCAGAAATTTTGCTGTAATAGTACAATGCTAGAACTAATAGATGTCATTGTTTCAGTGAGTCAATTAGAATACCAGTGGCTTTAAGCAGTATCAGGGGGAAATGTTTTTGAGGGTTTTTGGAACCATTGCAAAGAAAATTATATTTTACATTTGCATTTCATTTTATACTCTATCATATCCACAAACAGTAGTATGACATTTTTGTTAAAATATAGGTTTTGTAATCTTATAAATATGGGTTGAAAGCCCAAGCTTGTCAGTCACAGTTGTGTGATTTGTTTCCTTAGACCGTTCAGTTCAGTGAGCCTCAGATTCCGTCATCTACAACGTGAAGGTAACTTACAAGATGGATACAGTGAGAAGTTGTATGTAAAGTGTTTAACACAATGCCTGTATGTAGTAATCACTCAGTTAAACCGAATTTTAAAATTGACAGGTGTAATTCACTACCATATATCCCAGTTCCTGCAAAAGGTTACAGGAGGAAAAATATTTTTCCTACTACCCTTGTAGTTTGTCTGGCTGGGGCCCTGCACACTGGATTGACAAAAGACAGAAATAAGAGAACAATATACAAATTGATGTTAAGTTCTACGTGACATGGGAGATTTCATAAGGAAATGAAGACCATATGAAATGGTTAAACCTGTGTGTTTTTATCTGAAGTTTGATAAAGAATAGGAAGTTGTGGGAAAACATGAGAGGACACAGGGTATGTGTGAAAGCTGGTAAACGGGAGAAACTTAGACCTGTTCTTTAGGATTCCTCTCAGCATCCCTCTGTCTTCAGAGATGAGGACACTCCTTTCTTTTGGGTTTAGGGAGAACATGTCTCACAAAAAGATTTTATGACCTATTTCAATGGATAAGAGGAAGATCAGAGAGTCCTTCCTGCACATGCTGTTTTTCACATTCCTTCAGCTTAAAATATTTAATATGCCAAGGCACTGTATTCTGGTATCATATTCTGATCCCCTGCATGGGCCATACGGTTACATAGCTGATATCACTATGTGAACATACTTGCCACCTATTTAAATTCAAGAGATGGCTGCCACCTGCACGGAGGCAAATGATTTTTGGCTCCTTTTGTTCTTGATGTAGCACTCTCTGTATACACTTATTTCTGTGTTTATGCATTGAAATTTGCTGGTTTAAAATTAAACTTGCCCTTTTTGACAAAAGATGACTATCATATTCTTTCAAGATTGTCTATCCATTAAACCCAGGTTTCTGAGTTACGTAACACCCAGATATATGGAAAACGATGAGCACTCATATTGCAGCTACTTCCAAGTACCTTGCTCATTAAAAAGTGATTATATATACATGTGATGATAAGACCATATTATTATTTTAGTATGTAAGTGTGAATGCGTATTACTGTATTACTAGCTTGATTTTGGAGCTACTTGTACATTAATAAATATCCTGTCATTTTATATTAATTATACAAGTAGTAAATTTTCATTTGCTCATTTCCTCCAATGAGGAAACATTTTGGAGCCAATTATGCTAGTATGAGCATTGAGTGTACTCATTTTTTTCTATATGTTCTTCCTCCATCTAGAAATTAGTTCTTATTAACTCACCATTATGTTCATTAAGTTGATAAATCAGCATGTATTTATTGTGTACCCAGTGCTCACTAAAGCATACATTTTGTTGCCTTTAAATTGCTTCTAAATATTTCAGGTTGCTTGCTAATTTATTGTGTTAAATTGATTGACCTTGATCTGCTTCTAGGTTTAAACTGTGTTCTCTCAGAATCTTAAAAGTTGCAAGGGTCCACTTTTCCATATGTAAGTTAGTAAATGAAAATACATGAGTTAAAATTGCAAGCATTGCTCATCCTTTCATAATCTCTATTCAAGAATTTGGGACTACTTTTAAATATCCTGAACTACAGATGTTTTGTTAAAATAACTTTCTATGCTGTGTTTTGAAAGGTCGAGAAATAAGACCCCAAAAATGAACAATGAATTTTACATAGGAAGTATTTTAATAGTTTTGTATAATGAAGGTCTATTTAATCACATTTTCTCCTATCAAAATAGGAAGGGCTATCCAAATACTAAGTTTAAATGAATGTTATCATGTAAAGTAGTAGAAAAGAATCATTATTTCTGCTGATGCCCTACTTGTCAGCTGGATCTTTGCTGCTTGTGAACTTAGGGTATGTGAGCTAAGTGATTTCTCTTTCTCTTTCTCCATTTCCTGGATTGACATGAGAATAGACAGAATCAGCCACAACAAGTTCCATTTTTCTCCTTTCCAGTGCCGCAGTAGGAGTTCTGTGGAACGTGTAAATTTTAGACCCCTAGCTACAATTCTTTTCTGAACTTTACGCTCTCAGCTGCATGTAACTGGAAAGGATGTTGCAGAAATAAGCTAGTAATGTTACAGAAGTAAAAAAAGAGAGAGAGAGGGAGAAGAGAAAAACTCCTATGTAAAAAATTATGAGAGTAACAATATCGTTTCTTGTATCCAGTATTAAATGACTGCTAAATAAATGTAAAACTTAATATTATGAGAAAATAAAAGTTAAAGATTAAGGTCTAGGTACTGTTTTGTTTATGTGCATGCATACACACACACACACACTCACTCAGCATATGCCTCTGGCGCACATATAGCATCACCTTAGCTCAACTCTGATTTTACCCAGACTGAAGTGAACTATTTTGTGGGCATTCAGGCCTTCCTCAGTTACCTCATTCTCACCTCTGATGCCTTCCATTTGTCTTTTAGCATTCTGCCTTAAGAACTTCCCCATGGCCAGAAGCTTGTTTGGCTGACAGCCAGCCATTCACTTGCATGCAGGGGAGTTCTCCTGGTGAAGATTGTCCTCAAACACTGGGGAGGAAGGGCCTGTGTGTTGTAAACTGAAATAAAATCACACGAAGTGAGAGTTGCGGGTTAAGTTTTACTTGGGGCAAAATGAGGACTATAACCCAGGAGACAGCATCTCAGATAGGCCTGAGGAACTGCTCCAAAGAGGTGGAGGGGAACTCATTATTATCTATGATTTTAGTGAAGGGGGGGGCGTGCAGTCGAGCACACATTTAGACAGAGGCTTGCTGCTAGTCACAAGGAGCAGATGTCACTGTTTATGATTTGAGTGCTTTTCTAGGTATGAGGAGAGGCAAGAATTTGGGCTCACAAAATCTCCTGAAAATATCTAACTATCTGAATTCTGCCAGTGTTCCCAGAGCACAGAGTGCTTCATTCCTGATCTCCACCCTGAACTCCTTTCAGGGAATGTTGGAGGTCAGTGGCTGCAGCGGCTCATGATTTAATCCAAGCAGAGGCAGATGGCAAGTGCCAATTTTTAGTTAGCAGTATCATTACCCCAGATTTATATTTCTTAGAGGATTATCTCAAGGATCTGGGCAGCATTTGGTCTTCCCTGCCAACGGTGGCAATGGTAATAATAATGCATATTGTGACTTTTCTTCCTTTTTAGTTTCTCTCTCTCTGTTCCTTCACACTTTTTTTTTCCTGGGATTACCTCCCAAATAAAATACCTACATCAAAGTTATTTCAGGCTCCGCTTTCCCAGGATCCCAAACTAGGACACTATACCACATATGAATGTTTTAATTTATTATGTTTGAGTAACTAAAAGCATTTGTAGCCGTCATCAATCAATAAATATCTACCGTTATTTAATTATTTAGTCGTGTTATAAAAAATATTACATAGCATTCTGTAAATCTGATTTGACAAAATGTTAATCATCTTACCACCTCTTTTAACATTTAGCCTATTATCTACCTTCTTGGAAAGTAGCTGTAATCTTGTTAGTGAAGTAGGATTTACATGTGTGCAACAATTGTCGGTTTACTGAATTTCTTGTTAACATGCTAATTGGAGTGATGTCTTATTCCGGATCTCCCCAAATGATCAGTTTCAGCAGAACTTTCTTCCTAAGTCTTATCTTTCGAAAGCAGGCCTCTTGAAAGCTGTAATTCACATAGAAGTTGTTGAAAACTTATGAAAGAGGCGGGATTTCAGCCAGTCTTAGATAAATGTATTGGAGATTGTGAAAGTCAGTATTAAATTATAATTGGTATGTGCAAGGGCACAGATATAGGAGAATTCCGAAAGAGGTGGATTGGGAGAGAGTGGCCCTACAACCAGCTTGCTTTTTCTTGTGTGAAAAGGGAAGTTTGTGTGCAAGAAAATAGTATGTGAGAGTGAAAGTAAGGCATTATTTCGCATACAGCTTTTCAGAAGAAAATCAAACATGTCATAATAAAAATTCTGGCATTTGTCTACTAAGACATATTTTGTACTTGTGGTAGATGCATGAAAGATGTAGTATAGCTCTCTTACAGCTATGGCATGATCTGATTTAATAAACATCAATATTTTTCTTCCATTGTGTTGCCATAACCAAAGATAAAGTGATTGCCACATAGGACTGGGAGAAAACTGGTTGTGTTCTCTGTGAGCTTCTATTCTGGCTGTTGCATGCTTGACCAGTTGGTGAGAGTGGCTCTAGGGGATTGACTGCATAAGCTGTATTCATAACTATCTTCTGTGGGAGGTAAGGGACTGGAACAAGGAAAGAGTTTGTCCTCAAAGTAAAAAATCTTTTTCTCTACAGTACTGTCAAGAAAAGTACTGACTATTTCCAACATTTTCTTTAGCCTTCAATTATCAGTTTAAGAATTTTGGACTAAATTTGCTTTAATTTGATTTTTATTTGTCCTAACGTAAATAAACTAGGATTGTTAGTAAGCTACTTCTCTGGTGACAAAGTTAAGAAAAACATCAAACTAAGGTTATAAAATTCAGTCAGTTAACTTAAGCTATCTTGCCTCTTTTCTATACTGAAGAATTGTATGGCGCTGGAAACAATAGAAAGAATCTTTTGAAGTCTTAATATACCCCTCATTGACCCTTTTTCTATATATTTCCAAGTGCATATGAGAAAAATAGACCTGGTCTTATTAAACTGCCATTTATTAACATTAACGAAGTAGCATTGCTGCCATGGACAAAAAAGGAAAAATAACCTATTTTTCTGCCTTCTTGAAGTTTGCAAGATAAATATGTACTGATTCTAAATGAAAGGGAACATCAGTAAACTACACAGATTTATTGAGTTAGCTTGTAGCAAAATGAGCTTGCTCCATTTTCACATACTTTTTCTGGTAGTGAATGTTTTAATCTATTGATGCCATGGAGAAATGCTACATTAGCTATAAAACAGAAAAAGAGCACTGCTCAGTGACAGGACCAATAATATGTATAGTGCAGCAAATACTTTGCAAGATTTTAATGGCCCTGACTTAAAAAGACAATATATAGTTTACGAGGCTGAGGGAGAAGATTCATGAAAGACTGCTGAATTCTGCAAATGCATAAACTTAACTTTGACAAGAAATTAGGACATTAGTTTTACAGTAATAAAAGATCCTATTGTGATTCCAAAAAAAAAAAAAAAAGAAAATCCATTCTCATAGCACTCCTGCATGCCAGATTATTATACCCCATTCTCTCTATTGTAGTGTAAGCATTTGACTATTAGTTCTGTTGTTAAGGAGTTGTAATTTTCTATCACAAATCTCTCCTTTTTAAAATTGGTAGGCACAGTAGAGCATAGAACCCATGGCCTAATGACTCCATGCCACATGCGTCGCAAGTGAACTGATGCTAAGAGAAGATTTGTGAATTAAGATGCTATTGGTTGTGAATAGGAAATATCCACTTGAGAAATCTAAAAATCTAAGCCTTACCACACACTGTCTCTGCAAATGTATATGTCATTTATTTGAAAGTAGATATCAGATTCTGTAGACTACATAGTTTTTTATATAAGTGGCAAATCAGCCAACATTCACAACTTGAGATTTTATTTAAAACATAATTTGAATCTATTTTTCAAATGTATTGACATTTAAAATGGGGCATCAAACTGTGGTGTTACTATATGTTCTGGGTGAGAAAAAAATTAGTCACTATAAACTGACAAGTAAAATCTTCTTGAGAAACTATGTAGACCATCTGATGGGCATAAACTTTAGAGCCAGGTTGTTGTCTTTTACCAAATCCTAGCTCTGTTTCTTACTAAATTTGTGACCTTAAGCAAGTAACTTAATTTCACCTCCTTACATTTTTCTTAATCTGTAATATGGTGATAATATGCTTACCTTAAAGAGTTGTCTTGATAATTAAATGAGTTAGTAGTAAGGGTTTCCAAGCAGTAAACATTCAGTAACTGCTAGCTATTGTTGCTATAAATGCTTCTTGTTTCAAAATTATGCATTTATTGTCAGGTGTTAAAATGCCAAAAATGCAAGTTATTTTGTTTTAAATGATTATTATTTTTAATTGTAGCATGATGTAACAGAATATAGTAGTTTTTAAAAAGTAATTAGATATTAACCTAAACTGTCTAGTGGGTTTTTTAATTAAGTATTGTATGCAAAAAAATGTTTACTTCAGCATAGCAAGTATGCAATCCACATACATATATCATTAAAAATTTTTTGCCTTTTATTTTGCCTTTGGTAATATGAATAAAGTTATACCACTTATTTAAGAGCATCAAAGATAGAGACCCTTTATGCTGATTTAACAAATTCAAAATATTCTCAACTAGCTTTTATATTCCAGGCACTGTTCTAGTTGCTGGGACACAGGGGCAAATAAAATGGAGAGGGTCCTTGGATATATACAACTAACTTCCTAGTAGATTAATAGAGTGTGTCATAATATGGGGGCTTCTGAGAAACTATAGTTTCTACCTGAAATTTATTTGGTCTTTAGTGGTGTATTTTTTTTTCATCTTACATGGTAGATGTAATAATAATACATATATAGCATTTACAGTTATACCTATAAACATGAAATTAAAAATTTAAATGAATACCATCTACAGTGAGTTTACTAGATATCAACTGCTTTTTTGTCTACATTAAGTTTTTTTATTAAAGAGTGAGAAAATTATACATAATAATGTTATATTGTTGATAGTTCCTTCCTCAGTGCTCTAACCAGTAAATTCATTTTTATGATCCTTCTACTAACAGAGCTTTTAAGGCAAAACTGATTAACAAACAGTTGGAGGCTAGTTAGTTTAAATAGACTGTAAAGCATGTTGCTAGTGGTCCTCTAGAGCAAAGAATAATGTGGTCATTTGTTTCATTCTCTAAAACTTGTTTTTCCTCTAATTTGATACATTTTACTAAAACAAACAAAAAATACATTTGGTGAATTACTGAGCAGATGTTGGCTGAGTATTATAAAGAATGGAAAGGGAAGCACAATTTATGTTGTTTGTTTTAAATTAATTTTAAATTTAATATCTCAGCTTTGGATGTTGTTCCACATTATATACATTTGAAGGGCTGCCTGCTTGTTATTTCCTTTCTCAGCTTTCACCTAGCTAATTTACAGTCATCTTTTAAGGAATATTTATTCCTTCTGTCACTGTCTCTCAAAGGAAGAACATAAATTCACAGGGAAAAGAGATAGGGAAGAATATGCTCCTGTTCTTATATCAAATAGTCTGGCATTGCAGAGCTAGACTCCATTCTGAATGCCTTCAACTGCAAATGAGGAAAAAGTAGGAACTATTCACTCTGCAATTTACTATGTTTGGCCAGGCCAGTGGAATCTTGCTACTGAATTGTCACAGACAGGCTATGATGGACACTGAAGGATTAAAGAAGAAACAGGAGACTCCCTACTTCTACCATTTACTCTAAGATTCATAATTAACAAAACATGTGTGTTTCCTTCAAGTAGGAAAAAAAGTAGCAAATAGTTTATGTTTGCCACCTTTATTTTGGTGTACTTAATTCTGTTACCCCTGCCTTTCTTCCAAACCATGTCAGACATTATGGACTTAAGTCACATGCTGCCTCCTGCCTTTACAGTTGACCAGTACAGGCATTGTAAGCCTAAAATGTGACACTGCCCAAAAGGTGTCAAAAAAGAAAGTCTCTTGTCTGAAAAGAGATTGTAAGTAGATGACTCTGAAAAGAGATTCTTTAGCAAAATTCAGTGTAAAGCTTTTTTCAAGGTAAGTTATTCCTAGTTATTAGTACTAACTTTGCAAAGTTTTGTTTGTTGAAATCAGGCTATCAAATCACTTTCTATATCTGATAAATATAACTTAGTGGATAAAGCACTGTCAAGATTTGGAAAGTAATAGGGGTAGCTGAGAACTATTCCTCTCTCAGTTGATGCGATTATTCCACAATAGTAGCTTGCACTTGAAAGATAGTGTCTACCACTTGTGTCCTTGTGTCAGAGGGCTGGCACTGGATGTGGGTCTTCCACTTCATATTTATTTAGCTTTTCTTTATCTAGTTTCCTTCTTTGTAATATCAAAATAATAATATTGTCTACTTCATAATGCTAATGTGAGTATTATGTGGATAAAATGTGTAAATTATTTTAAACAGTAGACCAGCTAGTAATTAGTAAGCACTCAAAAAATATTAGTTATCCTCCTTATTTTCATCATCATCACCTTCTTGTTTGCCAGAGAGCATAGCATTGAGGTTAAGAGTACAGGCTCAGAAGTTCAAATACCAGTGTTACCAAGTCCAAACTTGTTCTGCTTGCCACACGGCAGGCCAAATAATCGGGAGACCAGGTGTTGGGGCAAGGAATAGCGACTTTATTCAGAGAGCCGGCAGACTGAGAGGATGGCAGACTAATGTCTTGGAGAACCATCCTCCCCCAGTCAGAATATAGGCTCCTTTTATACAAAAAAAGAGGGAGTGCGGTTGGTTGTTGTAAACTTCTTGGTGTATGAATTCTTTGTTCTTGTAGCTGTCCACGTGGGCCAGCTCATGGTGCTCCTGCAAAACCTCCAACAAAACAAATGTTACTCTCTATTCTGCAACTTGTTATCTTTACATGAGTGTAGAGCTAGCAAGACTAAGCCTAGAAAACAGGGCACAGGGTTAAAGCCAAAGGAACAGATCTAATATGGAGTCATATTTGTTCTTTACTATGATAGCAACTCTACCAATTGCTAATTCTATGACCTCAGAACTCCTCACCTATATAACAGCAACAACATTCTCAACAGGATTATTGTGAGGTTTAAATAAGATAATACAGATAAAGTACTGGGCAAATAGACTGACATAGTAAATAAACAAATAAACAAACAAACCAGACTAAAAGCTAAATAAACTGGACTAAAAATAAGTTGTAATATGGTTTAAGGAGAAATTCCACAGCAATTACAAAATCTTACTTAGCAATTGATTGTAGAAGAAATATTTTGCAGTGTACGATTGTATAAGTAGATAGTGAGAGTTATAATGGACTCCATTATACAGAGATAAGAGGTGGTACCTAAGGAAGATTTTTATGTGCCTCTTTAGCAGCAGTACTTTGCCATCTGTAAGATTTGTCCCCTTCTCCTTTGTTCACATCATTGAACAAGCCATACCAAGTTCACATTTGGAGCCATTTGCCAGTGATTTTAAAAGCATGTCAGTGCCAACATTTATTGACCAGCAGTTATAACAAGACATTGAGATAAAACTTGATAATCCCTGAGTGAATGATACAGAGTCCCCTGCCTTCAAGAATCCGTCAGTATAGTTGGCATTTGAACAACTTGAGGGTTAATCTGAATATCACTTATAGTTGGCCCTCTGTATGCACAGATTCAACCAACCACAAACCATATAATACTGTAGTACTTACTATTGAAAAATATCCATGTGTAAGTGGACCTGCATCATTCAAACTCACGTTGTTCAAGGGTCAACTGTGCTTCCAAAAGATAGAAGGTAAAAAAGCAAAACAAAACAACAACAACAACAACAAAAACCAAGGGCCGAGAGAATAATAAATGAGACGGTATGAGTGGAATAAACTGGAATAGATATTGGCAAACTATGGCCAAAGGATAAACATCCAGTGCATCATTTTTTTACTGGCCCATAAGCCAAGAATATCTTTCACATTTTTAAAGAATTGTTTAAAAAGAGAAGAAGAAGAAGGAGAAGGAGGAGAAGGGAAAGAGGGAGAGGAAGAGGAAGAGGGTGGGGGAAGGCGAAAGGGAAGGGGAAGAAGATAGCTATGTGACAAGGTTTGTATGTGGCACACAAAACCAAAATTATTTACTGTCTGGCCCTTTGCAGAAAGTTTGTCAATTCCCAAACTAGAACATTATGGAAACCTCTCCCCTATAACTATGTTAAAGTTATACACTTTTCAATATGGGGCTAGAAAATAAAGTAGTATTCATGAAGGAATATGTTAGAACCTAAAGACAGAGTTTGGATTAACTAGGGGATGAGGTATGAGGTTCTGAGCAGGCTACAGAGTGAGTAAAAGTTGAGAAATAAATATAGATGTGGAGTATATAAAGTAAAATAAATAAACCACTGTGAAGAATATGGTTAGCATATAGGATCAGTAAGATACAAAATTAGAAAAGAACATTATAAAAAACACATTCTTGGAAAATTATAGCAATGAACATAAAGACCTGAAATTTATTCAGATAAATTGGTATTAACATCCTAATTTTATCGAACACCAAAAGCTAAATGAGTAAAGATCTTATATCCACTTTTCAAGAGATTCAATTGACATGTATGTGATATATTTGGTGTGTATTTCCAAACTAATGAATTCTGTAAATAATTTTGTTTTTTAATAGTTCTAGAAATCATATTTATATTATTAACCATGCTATTACTGAATACAAAATATTTTCCTCTCTTTGGCTAGTGAATCTAGTCCAAGTTGGTTGGGGTATTTGGAAGAGTTCTACAAAGTGCCCGAGTATGCAGTAGCTCCTCAGATTCCTTAAGCTCTTCCTCAGAATGTTTTCTTCTTTCCATACTGAATGTCACCATGGATTTTGTTGTCCCATTCTCTTACACCACGTGATAATAAAAACTTAATTCTAAGAGTAATTCACAAGGTCCTAAGAGCTCTAGTGAAGACTGAACGAACAGTATTTAGTCAAAGTAAAGTAACTTGACTTCTTTCAGCTTCTCTTGTTTTCTCATCAATAAAATTAGGATAACCATCCCTGCCCTTACAGTGTATACAATTGTGACTCAAAAAGTATTGCATCACCTAATAATTTGTTTTTAATACTGTTAAGGGTTAAAAAGTAAACTGTAGTTTGAGGCTAATATCCTAATTCTCTGTTTTCATTTTTCTTATCTGTAAAATATTGGCTGGAATTAAATATCTAAAAAAAAAAAAAAACTTTCAGCCCCTGAACCCTGGAAATATTAATTATAAGGTATTGACTAAATATTTGGAACTAGATCTAGATTCATTTTGAATGTCTTATTTTTGCAATATCCAGAGCTGGACCCATAGACTCTAGTCACAGGCATCAGTCAAAAATACACTTCTCAGGAGCAAATGTATGACATTTTCCACATGAAACTTGATTGTAGTCAAACTGTTATGCCTTGTGTTTCTAACTTCAGCTTCTCGTAACAAAACCCCCTCTTTTTGCCATTCATTGCTGTTGTCTATTTTTAATCTTTTTATACCCATTCCTTTGAAAGCATTTAAAAATAACATATTGTTGGTAAATAAGTTAATGAAAATCACCAGTTGTAAGCTTCCCTGAGGCAGAGATCAGTTCCTCCTTTGTAACATATTTGTCATAGTACCATCAACTCCAGTTTCTTTGAGGATTAAAAAAAAATGATCCACTGGATGACTATTCACATAGTACCTGTTCAGTAACTGTTAGGTATTATGATTATTAATATTTGTCTCTGTATGTACAGCTCTAAGAGCTTTGCACATGACAGACGCATGCAGTAGATCTAATACATAAACATGTAATTCTAGTACACTCTGAGGGGACTCTGCCTGTGTTTTTTGTTTAGCAATTCTAAATGCCACATGGTTGTTACATGGTGGTGACAAATCATTATGACAAGGGTACATCTTAGATGAACCAAATGTAATGTTCACTTAAACTGTTATCAGTGATAACTTTGAAAAATTATTATTTTTACTAGAAGCTATCACCAATAGATTCACAAAAGAGGCAACTAATAGGACCATTTTCTTTTAAAAGGCTAAATTAATAGTGTGAAAGGTTTTCCAGATCTATCCATGGAATGGAAAGTTAATACAAAATAAAAGAGTCTCAGTTTCTGCAGCATCTACAGATACTGTATTTAAGTGCTTAAATTAGAATGTGGCTAGTGAGAGCATTTTATGAATTGTTGACATTTTCAGTCTACACGCTCCAGGATAAAATTCATTGGGAGGTGATAATTTTGGAAACGCATTATATAAAGCCGTTGTAAGACAAGGTGCTTGAGCAGCACTTTTATTCACTGATGCATGGGTATCATTTGAAAAACACAACTTAGAAGCTGAGCTGCAGAGATTATTCTTGTCTTTCATTACATAAAAGATTAGCACTTTATTTACTGAGCAAGACAGATGTCTGTCAGAATTTTTGATGTGCAGTATACCAAAAAATTAATGAACTTCATAGATCTTTTTATTTATATTTACTGAAGCGCTTCTGTATTTTCCTGGTAGATGTGAAATGGAGAAGAGAGAATTTTCTCTGCCTCAGAATAATAATTAATAGGACATAAAGTATTCAGCACCGGTTTGTTTCTGGCGATAAGAAATATCTTGTTTCCTTGGCCAAGAAATAAGGAGCCCATTTTTTTCTATTATTTTATCTTCTCTAGAGAGGTGCTTTGCACTGCTATTCTCATGGCTGATAGCCCTGAAAAGTATGACATTCAATCCCTTTCTTTGAAAATACCACAGTTCAATTCATCATTGCATGGAGGCATAAGAAATATTAATTGAACTCTTTCTTTTTATGTGCTGGGCACTGAAGATGCACTCATGAATAAGATCAAAACTTGGATTTGAATTTCAGCTCTACCACTTACTAACCAAAAAAGTTAAGATAATGAGAACATCTGCCTCATAAGGTTGCTTGCGATGATTAAATTAGTATTGTATACAAAACGTTAGTGCAATATGTGGCACATGGTGCATGCTTAATTAATGTTAGTTTTTGTAACAGACACAGTGCCCTCCCTCAGGAAGATTCCATTTATGCTGTTGATCTCCTCTAAAGTGCACTCCTACTTGGATCTGGTGACAGAACAGAAATGGAGAGCAAGAGCACAACAAACTGTGTTTGATTTTACATGTTGTGAGAACCAGTGTATGCTATTACACAAATGACAGGACTCTGCCACCTGCCTGTGTTGACGCTGGTCAAATCCTTCAATCTTTTGAGTTTCAATTGACTCATCTTTGATATGGCAGTAACTTGCACCATATCACAGTGTTGTTTGAAGAATTAAATCAGGTGATTTCATGTGAAAACATTTTGTTAAGTTTGAAAGTACTATACAAATAGAAAGTATTATTGTGAACTTTTGGTTATCCACTTCTAGATAATTTTCTATGTAGATAATGCACTAGGAAATTTTCAGCTAAGACTGATTTTTTTATATTACTTATTTGCCTTACTGCCAGCTGGCCTGTGACAAGTATACCCAAATGTATTTTTATAGTCTAAGCCAAATGTAACCAAGAAAATAATTATCTTTAAAGTACTACTACATTTCAATGATAAAAATATTTGATTATAAGTTATTTAATATTTTATAACTATCTTATGCTCCCCATAAGTGTCTTTTTATTTATATATTACAGAAATATAGAGGCATTATTGGATTATAACATTCTACTCATTTAGAACATTTAAATTGTAGATAGAAAATGTATGATTTGCAGTTTAAAAGAAAAGAAAATTTAAGCTACATTAGAATTAGATACAATTTCATAGTTCTTAGTTATGGCAATTTAGTTCTAACAATTTTTGGCAGGCAACAATTTTATTTCTCTGTAATTTGCAGTGCAATTTGAAAAAGCTTGGCAATGCATGCGTATGCTCTCTCATCCATACCTTTTCTAATTAAAGAACACAATTTAAAAGTGTTACATATGGTATGGATATGGATAGAACTAATAACATCTTATTTTTCTAAACAATAACATAACAATATATTATGTCTATTTTATAAACTGTTGGGGAATGAAAGGAAAATTTACTAGTCTTTTTTTTTTTTTTCCTATTTCTTCCTTTTATACAGAATCAGTTACCCTTTGTTTGAATTTGTCATTTACTCTAACCACAGGATATAGCTTATGATGTTAAGTTTGACAAAGGACAACAAAGAAATCACTTTAAGGAAATATATAAACATATTTATGGAGGTTGAATGGACAATAAAAGTAGTTTGGGGATTAAAAGTGAATAGAGAAAAGGAGAGAAACTAGTTCCAGAGAAGTTTGGAAATGAACAATGAGAGCTACAATGTCAGAGTTCAGGATATTGGACCAGACTAAAAGACAGGAGTCCCTGAGGAAGCCCTTGCAGAGTTGTCATCATACAATTCGTTTATTTATGATCTCATTACAGAGATGTGAGAAGGGAGTATTTTTGGCCTATGTTTTTAGATTGTCACAGACTATTTTAAAGCAAAAAAATTTTTCTTCCCAATATGCCCCCAAGACCATTCATATACTTTTTCTTCTTTTCCTTTTTTCCTCCAGTTTTACATTTAATGAGTTGGAGGTACAAACTGCTCATAATTTTTACTTTCCTCTCATCCCTTAAAATATTCAGACATTATGCAGATAATTCATTGCACGTGTGATACTGGATAACAAATCCAGATTCTCTTTTGCCACTTTTT
Source organism: Camelus ferus (assembly GCF_009834535.1). NCBI lineage: Eukaryota > Metazoa > Chordata > Mammalia > Artiodactyla > Camelidae > Camelus > Camelus ferus. The sequence goes on along the minus strand of NC_045697.1, from coordinate 58,708,285 downwards.
TTTTTCTTTTTACCACATGTTTAAATTATCTAGAAGCAGAATTAATCACCTTTATTTGGATTATGTATTAATTTAATAGTTGTTCATTGAGTATTATGTGCCAGGCACCATGAGGTTGTGAAGGATACAAGGGTAAGCATGTTTTCTTACATCCATGCAATTTGTTTCCTTATTTGTATTTTTTTTTTTCAGGTGAGGGAAGCTTCTAGAATTAGAATTAGATGATGGACAGTGACTGGCTAATTCGGAATGTTACTAAGCTTATCAGTGACAAGTTATGTTTGCCTTGCCAGTTTTTGTTATGGGAATATAATTTGTGTGTGCTTCTTTCAATTTAAATTACAGGATTGTTTTACTTCAGTCTTGAAAATAGCGAGTAAATGATGAATGAGCTACAGCCAGTCATGACATAGGCAAGACTGTAATAATTTTCTCTAGTAGTAGAACTACCTAATAAATCTTAATTTTGAGTCAATGGCAGTAACAAAGCAGACATTCTTTCCTCATGCTAGTTTATGCCAATTTCTCTTAAATTAGACCAGGACCAGAGAATTAAATGTAAAATTTTACCTAATGACATTTGGGAAAACAGAGGTAAAAGATCTTTGAAAAATAAAACTGTTCATTAAATTGTAGGATAGTATTTATAGAATATCGTAAGTGCCTTATCAATACTTTTTACTGCATATACCATCTTCCTTATTAAGTATTTGTTGAAGAGAGAAATACTAGTCACCAAGAAGTTGAGACAATTGTGCTTAAGAGTTAGACGAAGAATTTTATGTAGAACAAGACTAAAGTTGTGTGGGTACACTTTATGTTGTAGAATAGAAATACCTTCGTGTTTAACTAAAAGGATATATATTTGAGCGATTTCAAGGAATGAAATTAGTTATAGAAATTCCCTTGTAGGTTAGTCCTTGAAAAATACTAACTTTTATATAATATCCCACTCCCAACCTCCATCTTCATTGTAAAATGGGCTTCCAGTCCAAACTTTTGAGACTAATGGTTAAGTAATTTTTTAAAAGTCCTTAGTTATGCTTCTTCTAGTTGTCAGTCTGAACTCAGGCTTGTTAGTATTCTAGTCATAGCATGAAGTGCATCTCTTAGGTAAAGCTTTTCAATGACCTATAATGAGGCATACAGCCAGTGATGACTGCAGTTACTTCATAAAGATTAATTGAGGATGATGGTAAATTGTAAGTGTAAGAGTATATAGAGTTTTTAAAACAGTCCTAGAAACCCTGTTAAAAATAAGATTTGTAAATTAATGAGATAAGCAATCTAAAAGAGATAACCCCACTTGCAACTTCCTAAGCATAACTTTTTATATATACCAGTTTTGTCTCTTTTGAGCTTTCAGAAAAGTCAGTGGAGACAAGTGAGTGTGATATTGACAATAATTGAAGACATGGGCTTAAATTAAAGCACAAAAATCTCACCCAAATGTAATTATCCCAAACGACATTATATTACTTATTGTACATGTAGTAGCTCAACTTATCCCTTCCACTGAAATTATCTTAGATTTATATCACTTGCAATCTGTGATTTTTTTAAGTTTGTGTTATGAACCCATTCTTCCCTGACTTTTCTGCCCTTTTTTCCCCCTAATGATCCCTTTTATCTTGTGATCTAGGCAAATTTTCTCTAATGAGATAAATGTTTATAAGAAAAAGAAGAGCCTGCTTGATGAGTTTCATGCGCGTGTTACAGTTTCCAAGAATTTTCCCTGATATGTATTGATCAGTACCTTAAAAAAAAAATGAAATCTAACTTGAGACATACATAACTATAACGGTTTTGAGGATTTCAATATATTCTTCTAAGAGTTTGCTGAAAGACTCAGTTAAGAATTTCAGAAAAGGCCAGGGCAGGTGGCTTATTATTTATATCAACTTTCAGATACAGATTTTTCTGAAAGACAGTATTTTTCCACAATTATATAAAATACTGATGAGTGGGAGGAAAAGGAGTTTCTTCAATAAGGATTCTAAACCCATTTATTCAGGTTGAGAGCATCCCTGTTAACGTGCCATCTCATGAGGTGCATTTCTCATAAGACTGACAAGCTATAGAAAATCTTAGACCTTAGGAAATTAGTTTCAGAGCAGTTTCTTCTGAAAAGATCAATCTTGAGTTGGGTAAAAAGCCAGACTATTATATTAAATAGTGGTATAAACTACAATATTTAATAAATGAAACTATCCAAACTATTTGAAAGCTTTCTGTGTATAAGTACCAACCTGTCTTCAAATGGAAAATACTGATGCTCTTATTATGAATATTGTGTTTCCTATGTTTATAGTTTGGAATGGTATGTTTATTCAGTCTTGACTTGATTAACTTTTGCCTTGTTTTTCCAAGTTTGTACTGTATTTTTAAGCATATAATGTGATTACTTCTTAAAAATAATTTCATAGAGAAATGAGGTTTTTAAAAAATAATTTTGTAGAGGAATAAGGTTTTTAAAAACACAATGTTCAATAAAGCAAGTATGAGTGAAATAAATTATTTACTTTCAGTTTGGAAGAGGTGAATAAAAGTGCTTGGCCAATATCGTACCATTAATCTATTCTCTTTTCTCCTTTCTCTCTTTACTTCTCTCTCTCCAATAGAAGTGGAACAAAAAGGTAATTAAATACCTTTCATAAATTATATACTATTTATAGGCTAAGTTACTTAACAGTTTAACATTTAGTTAAAATAATTTTGTTATTAATTCATATCTATTTTATGAAAATTTATTTACTACTTCTGCTGCTCAACTTCACTTTAATCTGTTGTACTGACCAGTGCTGGTTTGAATTTTTTAATCCTAAAACAGTTTAATAGTGTAAAATTTTCAACCGTGCATTTTATTCGTCTTTATTTTTAAGTAGTTAGAAATCCAGTAGATGGTGATGGATAGTGACTGCTTTAGATTTGTTTTTATTTCCATACTCGATAGTTTTCCATTGTTTTGGTGTGGTTCCCCTGTTCCTTTAATTTTTAACTATTGGGGGGAAAGGGGAAATGGTTTTCTGAAATACCTTAAAATAAATTGCTTTAGTAACCAAAGGGTGATTATTAACCAACAAAACGTTTATATACTGTTTTGATGATAATACTTACCCATTCTTTATAATTATAGACATTATATTCGAATCCTGAGAAATTATTCTAATAATCAATTTTATTATTGAGTAAAAATTGATGATGGCCCTCTATCCTTGCTATGGAAGATTTTGATAGTCAGGTTTTCCCCTAAACTTTTCATTTTCCTAAAGTAAAACTTGGGGCATTTTCACAATATATTTTCCTTTTTAATAACCTGAAAATCCTAGCTGAGTTTTATCTTAGATTGTTTTCCACTGGATGTAGGCTTATAATTGCTGTTAAAGAGTTAAGCACTAATATCAAGAGAATAATAATATAATCATTAAAGTACGGGTCAACATCCACATTTCTTGTGATTTCCTAATTTCTCCTCCCAGTACACTTCTAATAATTTAAAACATAACGGTGGACTGCATGATTATCTTTCAGTGTGTGTGCTCTGCAAAAAAATTAGAGCAGTGTTTCCCATAGCAGGTTCAGCAGAACACTACACTGCAGACAGGCTCTGTAGAAAGGGTTCCAGGATCAAATTCATTTGTGTAATTTGCTCACTCTTCCACTTCTGCCTTGGAGATCACTAATGCACCTAAGATATTTGAATCTCTGCCACAATTATGTGTAATATGATATTTCTTAAACACATATGGCTAGGGATCTCTGTTTTTTTCTGTGTGACACATAGCTATACCACTTACAACAGGTGCTTCAAGAACCTCCCTGTGGGAAACATTGCTTTATAGCCCCTTCATTACAGATGAATCAGCCAAGCTTTCTTACCACCACTCCCATGATGTGCTACTGAATCATACTAAAACTCGAGTGAATCAGATAATTCCTACCCATTTTCAGCCTGAAGTATGAGCAGCAAAATATTGTAGCAAGTAATCTTGTTTTTTAATGTTCTTCTCATGTAACAGTAAAAGGTACATGTTTTTAAGTTCCAATACTACTGTATTTAACAGGACATTTTTAACTGATTAAAATCTAGATCTTGGGTTCTTCTCTGTAACCTTTCACCTTTTCTTCTTTCCTTATTCCTTCTTTCCTTTCCTTTTCTTCCTTTCTCTTTTTCCTTCCAGTATCCATCCATCACTCATTTTTAATTGTGTGGGTTGCATGCTCTGTGTGTGCTATAGCAGCTTTAAGAGCTTTTTTTTTTTCCTAGAAGATTCAGTGGCCTGATTTACAGGGCTTTTTCTTTTCCCTTATTATATATTTGAATTTGTATTAGATTTTCATTTGTTTCTTAGTAAGTGTAGAACAGTTAATAGCACCAGAGTGAAAACAGTATTTTTTAAATTTCCAAATAAGGTATATAAAACCATCACATATAAAAATTTATATTTGTTATATGTCTGTAGAATGCATAGACATGTCACATCTATATACATAGTATATCCAAAAACATTGTAACACATTTGCAAAGGTAAAAAATCGAAAGAAAGCACAGCTACTCATAAAAAGATCGGATTTTTTCAGCAAATGAGATCAAAATGATTCTGAACAAATGTCAATGTGGAAGACTGTTCTCAGAAGAATGAAGGAAAATAATTAAGTGGTTGTGGATATTCCTTGTTAGATTTACATTCTAGTTGGTGAAAAATAAGAATATATGACAAAATATTAATATATTTATTATTTTAACTCTTTCCCTTCTGACAGTTTTTCTTTGCCCTGGACTACTAAAAGGAGTATACCAGAGTGAACATTTGTTTGAGTCCGACCACCAATCTGGGGCATGGTGCAAAGACCCTCTTCAGGCTTCTGACAAGATTTATTATATGCCCTGGACCCCCTACAGAACTGATACCCTGACTGAATACTCATCCAAGGATGACTTCATTGCTGGAAGGCCAACTACAACCTACAAGCTCCCTCACAGGGTGGATGGCACAGGATTTGTAGTGTATGATGGAGCTCTGTTCTTCAATAAAGAGCGCACCAGGAACATAGTAAAGTTTGATTTACGGACTAGGATAAAGAGTGGAGAGGCTATCATAGCAAATGCCAATTACCATGATACCTCCCCTTACCGTTGGGGAGGCAAATCTGACATAGACCTGGCAGTGGATGAGAATGGGCTATGGGTAATCTATGCAACAGAACAAAACAATGGTAAAATTGTCATTAGTCAATTGAACCCTTACACCCTACGGATTGAAGGGACATGGGATACTGCATATGATAAAAGGTCAGCTTCCAACGCATTTATGATTTGTGGAATTCTGTATGTGGTCAAATCTGTATATGAGGATGATGACAATGAGGCTACGGGAAATAAGATTGACTACATATACAACACCGACCAAAGTAAGGATAGTTTGGTGGATGTACCCTTTCCCAATTCATACCAGTACATAGCAGCTGTGGATTACAACCCCAGGGACAACCTTCTTTACGTATGGAATAACTATCACGTCGTGAAATATTCTTTGGATTTTGGACCTCTGGATGGTAGATCAGGTAAGTTTGACTTGATGTACTTTCAGGGGAAATCAGTTTGTTCTCAGTAAGCTTACTGGATATTTCGATTAGACATCCTTTTGTGATCTTTCTTCTGGTCTCCATATCAAAAATTATGCATTGTCTTTTCATCTGCACAAATACTACTGTTGATTACTTTCAACTGTAAAAATGTATAGGCATAAGAAACTGACTCTTTCTCCCCTGTGCAGCTAGTCTGTAATCGTCAGCCCTTTTTTGAAGGGCATTTTCATTATCAACTGGTTAGTTCGTTGTGTAGTGAAGTAAACAAAACCTTTGCAAAAATAGAATGCCATCCCATCTAATTAATTGTGGCATGCCCTGAGACATGCTCTTGACTTGAAAATGTCAAATGGTTGGCTTGATATAATGCTTCAGGAACCCTACACCAACATATTCCACTCACAGAGAGCATCATGTATGACCACCTCTACTGCAAATATTGTCAGCTTGAGTGTACATATGTCTGAGTGTATCTAATAGATGTATACATAAAATGTTCATAACTGATAAAGAGAAAAAATAGAGCTCAATTTTATAAGAAACAGCAATGAAAAATACAGCTTTAAATACATTCGAGATGTTTTAATTCCCATTCTTTAAAAGTTTATTTTTCCTCTCTAGGACATACTGTTTGCTTTTAATGTTGTTTAAAGACAGTCAAATTGCTTTATCTTTTACAATTTTATTTACACAATTGAGCAGAATTATCTTAGTTTAGAAGTTAAATTATTTTAAGTAGCAGTAATATTGTTCCTCATGAAAAAGTATAATGGAAAAGTAAGATACAAGTGTCTTAATTTTGATAGTAACATAGGAATTCAAAGTTGACTTTTTTCCTTGAAGTTAATACTTCTTGTTTTTGGCATTACTTTTACTGTATTTTTACTAGCATGCCGTTCTGCTTACCAACATATTTCACTATATACATATCTTCTTATACAACTAGATTCTAAGTGCAATGTAGCTAATAATCTTGCCTTACCCATCTTTTTGTTATTTTTCATCTGATTGTTATTTCTGCCTTCTTAAACACTAGTGTAATATATGGCATATAGAAAATAAAGGCTCAATAACTCTGTTGAATGAATGAATGGATGGATGAATGAATGAATGAATGCTTTTCCACTTTTCACTGTGATAGAATGTCAAATTGGGTGGCATTTTTTTTCTAATCCCTGAGAGGCTTTTGTCAAAGTCACAGCAATTATTTTCATGGCCAGCAATGCTGATATTATGTTGAATTGCTTTTGTGGAAGGAGAAGCCTAAATATGCAACAGCAGCAAAAACAACTTCTCCTTAATAAGCCTTCAAAAATCTCCTAGACCAAGTGCAGTATCTGGCTCACCTCTGTACAGGTAAGGTTTCTCAATCCAGTACACCCTTCAGTTAAAACTCTAAGCAAGAGTAAATCATCTGGAGTATTTGGGGAACACAGTTCTTTCAGATCTGTGATATTGTTAAACCAAAATTCATATTTTGGTAGTGAAAATTCTATTGGTGAGTAGTTCTTAGCCTTTTTTGACTTTCAGTTGGAACTGGAGTAATTTCTTTGCTTTCCTTTTTTTTTTTTAAAGTATGGTTGATTTACAATATGTGTTAGTTTCAGGTATACAGCAAGATGATTCAATTATATATATTTTTTCTCTTTTCCGTTATAGGTTATTACAAGACACTGAATATAGTTTCCTGTGCTATACAGTAAATCCTTGTTGTTTATTTGTTTTATGCAGAGTAGTGTGTATCTGTTACCATACTCCTAAACTTATCTCTTCCCCCCAACTTTTTCCCCTTTGGAAACCGTAAGTTTATTTTCTATGTCTGTGAGTCTTTCTGTTTTGTAAATAAGTTCATTTGTATTATAATTTTAGATTCCACATATAAGGGATATTACATAATACTTGTCTTCTCTGTCTAGCTTGCTCCACCCAATATGCTAATTCTTAGGTCCATCCATGTTGCTTACTGCAAATGGCAATAATTCATTCTTTTTTATGGTTAAGTAATAGTCCCTTGTATCAGCATACCACATTTTTTACCCAGTAATCTGCTGATGGACATTTAGGTTGCTTCCATATCTTGGCTAGTGTAAATAGTGCTGCTATTGGGGTGCGTGTATCTTTTTGAATTACATTTTCTGTCTTTTCTGAATATATGCCCAGGAGTGGGATTGCTGGATTATATGGTAAGTCTATTTTTAGTTTTTTAAGGACACTTTGTACTATTTTCCATAGTGGCTATACCAGTTTACATTTCCACCAACAGTGTAGGAGGAAGAGGGTTTCCTTTTTTCCACACTTTTTTTAGCATTTATTTGTAGACTTTTTCACGATGGCCATTCTGACTGGTGTGAAGTGATACCACATTGTAGTTTTGATTTGCATTTCTTTAATAATTAATGATGTTAAGCATTTGGGTTTTGTTTGTTTGTTTGTTTTGGTATTGAGCTGTATGAACTGTTTGTATATTTGGGAAATTAAGCTCTTGTGGATTGCATCATATACAATATTATTCTGCCAGTCTGTAGGTTGTATTTTCATTTGTTTATGGTTTCCTTTGTTGTGCAAAAGCTTTTAATTTTGATTAGGTCCCATTTATTTTTTTGCTTTTATTTCTATTGCCTTGATAGAGTGCCCTAGGAAAACATTGCTACGATTTATGTCAGAGAATATTTTGCCTATGTTCTCTTCAAGTTTTATGGTGTCATTTCTTATATTTAAGTCTCTAAGCCATTTTGAGTTTATTTTTGTGTATAGTGTGAGGGAGTGTTCTAACTTTACTGATTTATATGTGGCTATCCAGCTTTCCCAACACCACTTGTTGAAGAGACTATCCTTTCTCCATTGTATATTCTTGCCTCCATTGTTGAAGATTAATTGACCATAAATGTGTGGGTTTCTTTCTGGGCTTTCTGTTCTGTCCCATTGATCTATATGTCTGGTTTTGTGCCAATACCATGCTGCTTAGATTATAATAGCTTTGCCTAACGTCTGGGAGGGTTATGCTTTCAGCTTTGTTCTTTTTCTTCAGGATTGCTTTGGCAATTTGGGGTCATTTGTGGATCCGGAGTAAATTCTAATTGCCTCCAAAGAAATAATACATAATAACTAATACCTTTTGATGTTAGTAAATAAGGAGCAGTAGCATTTTAATTTTTTTATTGGAAAGATCATGCATTATTTTTATTTAGGACAACAGATAGGTTAAAATCCATTAGCATTCCAGGTTTTGATTTGATGGGCAAAGCAAATTCTTAGCTTAGTTTTTCTAAATTTTCCTTAAAGAAAAAGATGATACAATAGCCATATGTGTTTAGAGACTTGCCAAAAAATATTTCTAACATACATTAATAAAAGTATATGTGTGTAACATATATATGATACTCATTGTAATTGTGAACATAGGGAAATTATACCATTCATTTAATTTTGTTTATTTGTTTATGGGAGTTAAAATATGAGCCATCTTGCCCACTTGTCCTAGTGCCCATATTTGTTAAAAGGATGTTATTAAAGTGGCAAACACTGAGAAATAATAAAGTTCAGCTTTAGGAAACAAATTCCAAACATAAGCCAGGACATTCAGCTTTTACTCTTTTTAATTGAAAATGAAGAACCTTTCTGTTTTGCAAAGAGAGAGATTTCACCTGTATTAAATTTGTAGATATAATCTCAAGAAAAAGTATCAATTTTCATGCATGAATGCTCAGTTAGAAAGCTAGTACTTTGGCTTGGTCTTACTGCAGTTTAGATTCCGTTTTGGATACCTGTATCAAAAATGCTTGTAAGCAATACCATCTGAGGTCAAAGTAAACGTGAACATGCTTCCTCTGTTTTTTTTTTTTTTTTCCTGAGCAGAAACCTATCAAATCTAGAATTTTCTTCAAATGTACTTTTAACTGAGCCTTTCTCTTATCTTATAAAATATGATATAAACTATGGACACATTCTTCATTATCTTCAGTTGACTATCTGTTGTAAAATATACATTAAAAACCTCCAATTAGCTCTTTTACAGATTATTTGAGTGATTCTTATGTTGGAATCATAATTCTAAAATTCTACCTGCTATCCTGATACATCTGGTGTAGGGGAATCAAATAGTTCCTTCACTTGCCTTTAGTGACTGGTATTGACTGACTTTCACTGTGGAGTCCTCTCTCACAAACCACCTGTGCTGAGTTCATTATTCATTAATAGATAGGAGATATGAGGTATTTTCTTTCACTTCCATTTTGTTTCTAAACTGTCCACTGAACAATGTAAACTTTCATTTTCAAATATACAGATATTTTCCACTATTTTCTACTGAAGGAAGAAGTAGGGTCAGGTTGATAATAAGAATATACAGAGAAGCCCAGCTCCAAAAATTTCCTTAAATTAATATGTCTTAACAGGCCTAAAAATCTATTGGTTGAGACTTAGAGAAACACATCAAGCAATCAGTATGAACAACAGATTATGAGAACACAGAGCTACCGTCTGCTGCCTGCTCTTCTGCTTCCCAAACACAATCCACATTTTCTTGAAAGCCATTTGAGATTATGTAAATGCAATCATTCTTATAAATGCTGAAGATAGTAGAATCTAAAACAACAATGAAAAGCCTACACATAACAGTTTAATAAGGCAGATAAGGTGAACCTTCTGTCCTTATAATATGCTAATTAAATGCATTTGTGGCTCCAGTAAAAGCTGTGGCTATGTAGTGATGAATAAGAACTTTAAACACACATGACACCTTGTTAAAGTGTAATTTTCACATCATATATCTGAGCCCTTTACTTTGACAGCTGAGTAATGTGAGTGCTGGGCAGAGAATCTTGAACATTTTGAAACTGTCACGTGTTTAATAGGTAGCCGAATTCGCTTCCTGAACGTTTTAGTTAAGTATGGTGCACCCTAGTCACAAAATAAATCCTGAAAGTAGTGGGATCTTAAATCAAACTTGTCCTCAGCCTTTGGGTTATGATTGCTTCACAGTTCCACTTGAGATGCCACATTATCTCTAAAGCTTAATTTACTTCTATCTTAGTAGCTGAGTGAACTTTACAAAAAGAAAAAATAGCTACTTGTTGCAAATTTCATCTAGGTCTGTATTTTTGTGCATCAGCTCTGCCTGTCTGCAGAGGCGCCCCCCTCTTTTTCTCTCTAGTGCTTCTTCATTGCCTGTAGTGACAGCTGCTGCCTGAAGGGGCACTGTTGCTGGTGATTTTTCAGAGGGCACAGCCAAAACTTGGAAAATCTGCAGTAGCTATTCCATTGCCACTTAACATCAGCTGAATTCTCTGATGTTTGTTTTTATATTTCTTGTGTTTTTCTTCTTCATAATTGAAGGCTAAACCTTTCCAGAATGGCACCTTCTGTTTTTCAGGGTTTGAATATCAAAATCACAGTCCTGTACAAGACAAAGCTGAACCTGGCGTTTTACAGTGAGCCCAGTGTTAGCCATTCATCCAACATCTCTAGGTGTCCTTCCTTACAAAGTAAACAAACTGCAAGGGATAAAAAGGTTCACTGCTACTGATTTATTCATTTTTGTTACAGAGTGATGTCCCAGATAAATTTACAATTATTAGAACAGTAATCAAAATTATTTCTACTTGTAGCTCACAGTCAAAAGATGACTTACTTGTGAATAAGCTTCCCACTTCCACCAGCTGTCCTTTCTGTAGCCACTTCACTGCTCATTAGCACATCCACCAGAGGGCAGGCAGGTGGAACTGAAATAGTTGAGCTGCTCATTATTAGCACATCTTGTCGGGGTTGGCGATACTGATTCAGATGAGATTTCTGGTTATCAAGGGGTTGCACTTTAGAATATGCTGCTTCTACCCGTATTGGCACAGATAAGTGAGAATTGACTTCATTATATAGCAAAGTCGGACATTTGCTTTATTTCTCTGTTAAAATTTTAGGCAGTGTTCAAATTCCTTAGAATAAAGTTGACAAGCAAAAGTATGAATTTAAGCACAAGGGTATTTCCCTCTTAGTAACTACTTTTCTGTCAGAAAGCCAAATTCTCAGATAATAATGATGAATGACCAAAAATTTAAGATACCTAAATGACAGGTAAAATCTACCATGCTGCATAATTTTAAGAGGATGAGACGTGTTGTCAGATTTCTCTGAAAACAAGTGAAGAAATACCCTTTTTTGTTTACCAAATAAGCATTCTGCCTGTTTCTCTTCATACCTTTCAATAGTACAAATTCATGGCCAAACTCTGTGCATCCACTTACCCCAGTGAAGATACAAATTAAAATTACCCAGCACTTTCTCTCTGAAGTATCATGTGACTGAAATATTTAGCCTTAACATTTGGATTTTAGATTTAACATTTGGATTAAATTAATGTTAGAAAAAACAATTCTACAAAAAAGATACAAATGAAAGTAAAGAGGTATTTATGGGTTGTATGACAGAATTATATCTTATGCTTAAAGTATAGAAATTTATTTACAATCACTTAGTCCCAAAGCATTCCTACTTGCCCATCAGGTAATACCTAAAAACAATGAATTCCACAAGCCTAATCAGATTTACACATAGACCATGGTTATTAAGATAATCAGGTTTTGTACTTTTACACTTAATCCTAAATTGCTAAATTGAAAAAGATTTCTATATCGCTGTTACATGCACAATAGTCTCTACTATTTCCCAAAACTGCTATACAATGAAACACAGGTTGTGAATGTTAAAATGATAAATGCAGTAACTCTTATGATAATTTTTAAATAAGAAATGCCTTTGAAGATACTTTTGCCTTTGATAAAAAAAGCACTTTATTTAGAAACACTTAATTCAATAATAATAACTTTTTTAATTTTTAAAACTAACTTTTCAATATCTATGATAGTTTTGCTGTATAACAGACACATTTACATTTTAAGCAACAAAATTAGGCTTTTATATTTTGTAGAGAAGCCCACTGAGAGAAATAGTAGTAATGGTTAGTGGAGAGGAAGCTTAAAGGTAGAATTAGAAATATTAAAAAATGTCAAGATGAATAGTGAAATTCAGGCACAAAATCAGACATGCTGTAGAAAGCAGAAGCAAGGAGCCAAACTGGGCTTAAGTCAGAAGTCCAATGACTGAGAGATTCTTAACTTCCTCTTTCCCTCTGCTTCCTCCCTCCCTTTCTTCCTTTCATTACTCAGGACACAAGTCTTTGGGTAGCTGAGGCCAAGCACTGTGCTGTGCTCTGTAGTTACAACTATGGACAGGGCAGGCACTATTTATAGAATAGTGAAAAACCGGTAAGAAGAAACAGAAAGAGGAAAGAAGGGGGGCTGTCAAAAAATGGTAGCACTTATTAGCTACTGTTTATTGAATGTTTTCTTTTCTGGTCTTTTACATCAATTATCAAATTTAATCATAACAAAAATCATGCAAAGAATGCATTATCCTCATTTCCAGATAAAGAAATTTAGGATCAGAGAAGGAAAGTAACTCAAATGTCACATACATAGTCCAGAGTTACAGGTAGAATCTTAGTCTCTGACTTTCTGCTATCTCATATTGCCTCCATCAGTAATTAAAAGGAATACAGGTGCCATAGCTAAGGAGCTCAGGGAAATCAGGAAGGCAATGTGCATGTACTAGAATGTAAGTAAAGCCGTTAAAACGAAGTAGCAAATACAAGGCAGCAAGACCACATCAACCTTCCATTAGAGTAAGGACAAGCAAGCAGCTTCTGGTATTAAAAAGCACCTGCCATCCCTCTCAAATTGCACTAGGTTTCATATACATGCCTTAAACCTTAAAAAATACTATGACGTACAGATGTGGAAACTAAGACTCTGAAATATTAAGTCATCTGCCCAGAGAAACCCAGTTTATAAATGTAGATGTGAGCTTCAAAGAAGCCCAGGTTTATTTGATTATTCATGAAGCTGAAACACTGTTTATAATGGAAAAAATTATAATACACACAGACATACAATAGAATGTGATATAATGGTGCATGGATTTTATGTGGAGTATGTGTGTATGTGTGTGTGTGTTTTCTTAGAAATACTTGAATAAACAGATACAATTATTGGAGGACTTGAAGGCTTAGAAACTTTTGCAGAAATCCTCAGCAATTTGAAAGACTTTAGAGATTTGGAGACAGGATTTTTTTATTAGATTTAATTCTACTTAACTTGTATTATTTCCATTTTCTTAATCCAGATGTTTTGGATAGTTTTATGGTAACTATCTATGAGCAAGATTAGCAAAATGGTGAAAATGTAAAATGAATAAAGAAAAGAAAGGAGTTAGTGAGGTGAGAAATGAGAGAAATAATATTTTTTCCTAAAAATAAATGGACAAAAAATGAATGAGTTCTTTTTCTTCAAAGGGAAGGTGATGAAAGAACGTGCATTTAAAAATGTTACGTTATTTTCCAAGATTGATTTAAAGAATTACCACTGAGGTATCAAGTGATTAAAGATAAAATTAAGGACAAAGTGTGGAATACTTAATACCTTGCTGGTTGGAATGCAAATTATTGTCAGCCACTTTTGAGAGCAGCTTGGCAATATCTAGTAGATCCTATGTCTAGACGATTGGCATACCTTTTATACTAGTAAATCCACTTCTAGGTTTTCTTGCTGGAGAAACTTTCTTAACTTAAATTCATAGAGACTTGTAAAAGGGTGTTCACTATAGCAATGTTTACAGTAATGTGTAAGAGGAGTGGACTGAACTGTCCCTCAGGAGGTAGAAGGATACGGGATGGGGTAGGGAAGAAAGACAGAGCAAGCAAGGTCTGTGTGCTGTTGCCCAGGTGACTAATAATATTAGCAGCTGAAATAGGAGATATGAATGTGACAGCTATTTGCACTGGCACCAGAGTTTTAAAGTCCTGGTCAGTGCTGAAGGTAGAGGGAAACATTATGTGATCACTCAGCCCTTAGAAAGAAATACACCAAGTCAAGTACTGGTGCCCATGAAATGGTAAGTGAGAAAAGATCTCATACAGGAATTTGTCCTTTCTAGTAATATTACTTCATTTGGCCTCAAGCTGACTATAACAACTCAAAGAAGCCAGGATGACAATTTCCCAAAGCACTAACAATCTTTAACTCCTATAACTTTCTATGAAATCATTACATGGTTAGAAGAAGCCCTCTTTTGTCCTTAAAGGAAAATTTTAGTCTGAAATTTTCATCGAGTATAACCTGTAATAGTAACAATCGTGTGGTTCAGCTATGTACATATTAAACAATTCTTGAGAACCTCACTGAACTTTCACTGAATGTTCCCAAGGATAAATAGATTGACCTGCCATATATTCTGGATTCCTATGGCAGCTTTTAGTATAACGATAATTTTTAAGCTTTCAGGACCATGGCAAGGAACTTCAGGGAATAAACAGGCTTCTGAGTTGGCTGATCATATTCCAGAATTAAGGATTTACAATACCATGCAACAGGTTCGAGTGCCCAGTTTTTGCAAGTGTGGAAAAGCTAAAATTTTCTAAACCTAACAGTGAACAAGAAGGCTTATACATGAATGAAGTGAAGGTTTTAGTTCCGTGAGTTACAACTGAAAAAAATAAATCAATCAGAAGAGATATGTGCCATAAAAGCATTGAATTTCAGAATACCACATAAGGAATATAAAAATAATTGTCTAGTGAGTTGAATTGTATATTGGGGTTAGAGTCTGTAAAGTCATCTCTTAAAGTAAAAATTAAATATAATCAACTTACTTTGAAACTCCTTTAGGTTTATAAAATACAATGAGTTTTTTAAAGTGTATCCCTATAGAGTACAGAGATAGCATTATGTATTATTGTACAGTGTGTATTGTACATAATAAAAAGAACCTTTACAAAGTATAATTTTACAATATTCAATTATATAACAGAACTACTTGAATTCATGTAAATCGAATGTAATATCTGTGATACAACTCTGTATTAAAAAAGGAGAATTCTGTAGTTATTTGTCTAGATAAATTCTTTCCATGAGAACTTTTCCCCCAAACAACACACGTATTCTTCTTGAATATATTGATTTTTACTTTCCATTAAACTTGTACATACTACAATTATTAGATCACTTATTAAGTACCTCTGCAGTACAATTAAAGTAGTTCTGTGGTATAAGAATATTTAATAATATGAGAAATATTCATTACATGTTGCTTTTTTTTTAAAAAAAGCAGGTTTAAATAATTTAGAATTTAAGTCGTTATACATTTTCTCTACTCTTGTTTATGTTTGAAAATTTTTATAAAAACCTTTCAAAAAATGACTTACGTAGAATAGGCCTATTTATTATACCTAGTACATATTTTAACAAGCATAGGATCCAAGTTTTAGTGGTAGTTAATTTCTTAATGGTTCAGATTTGAGCTTTTCTGGGTTTTCCCAGATTTCTTTAGTGAATATGTTCAGTCTTTGAAATGGTGAAATAAAGTTCTGAAAATTATGCTACTATTCCAACATGACTAGAGTACTGATCACCTGTTTAGAATCCTGTGATGAAATGTATAAAGGCCTTCTAATTGTGTTCAGCACAGTTATCCAACTCCCTAATTACCACCTCCTTGTGATCAGGACACAGAAATAAGAATGTGCCAAAGTCTTATTGAGAGAATGAAACTGTAAGAAGAGCCTTACTGTTTCTAGCTATTTTAACTTTGCTAAGGAAGAAAATTTGCTGTTCTTTAAAGGTATTGCATATTCGTAGAAAATTTGCTTCTATCCTTTGATTACAAAGCTATTGTATTGTTTGCTTTAGTGTTGCTTTCTGTTGATTTTGAGTTTTAAACACTTCAAACATCAGTTTTCACCAGTTTTTTGTAAGGATAAAAATTGAAAAGGGAAAAACATAAAAAGAAAACGATGACTTTAAATATGCTGGCATTTAATTTGAATGAAGGGAGAGTTATCCATTCTAATCAGAGAGGAAATTTAAATACTTCACTTTTAGCTTTGACAGTAAAAGAGGTAAATTTGCCCATCTGAAATATTCAATATTTTTTTATTCAACTCTGCATTTTTATGGTCATGCTTATATTTCCTAGAAAGGAGTAGGTATGGTTATTTAAACATTGAATATTAGCCATTAAAATAAGATATCTAATGAATACTTTTGATGAGAGAGAAGTTCTAATGGTCGTTATCCTGGTGTAATGGTATTAAAAACCATTCATAGAGAAAGTATTTGAGTATTTTGCTGCAATTTTATGTAATTACTTTAGGAGGCAAATAATTTTGTTCTAGCGATCAGTGGGTTTAAGTACTTTGGTGAATTAAAAGCTTCTTTTTATATTTCTTTGTATGGCAAACCTTAAGTATGTGCAAATAGGTTACAGGCAAGTGATTCCTAAGCTACATAAGATAATGGACCTCAAAGTGTAGTCCAACAGGAACTTGTTACAAATGCAAATTCTCATGTCCCACCTCAGATTAAATCAGAAACTGGGGGTGAATCTCAGTAATCTATTTTTAATAGGCTGCTAAATTTGGGAATTATTATGAAGGCCATAACCCCTAGGTTATGTATACGAGGCTAGTTAGTATACACTACAGAATGTAATAGCAGCATTAAGCTACTTTTTTGCACTCTGCATTTCTGTGATATTTATTGATTGCCTTTGTTTCCCAATCCCTTAGCTAATGTCTACTACACAGAGGTTTTATAAATCACTGAGGGGAGCATGTTAAAATGAAGGTTTTCTGTCTCTTTCAAATCACAGCCCTAAGATGTTGATTCAGTATATGAAGTTGAGGCCCTTATATTTAAAATATATTAAATATTAAAAATATTTATTAAATAATAGAAAGTTAATACATTCAGAATATTTTAAAAAACAGGTGATTCTTGGTTTGGAAAAAATCACTGTAGATTTTCAGACATTTAAATAAGATTATATCTTAGCATGAATATTGTCTTAATGCTTTAAGAATCTGTGGAGCCATACAACTATCTCCCTCCTCTCTGGGCTAAGGCTGTTCTGGCAGTGAATGCATCACTTTGTTTCATTAAATGACCCTGTTTTGTGTCCTCATAGAATTACTATCTGTGTGGTTGACAGAAAAGAACAGGAGCCTGATACAGGATGGACATATCCCCTCTCAGGGTGGTCCTGGCATGCAAGGTGTCATTCATCTCCTTGAATAGCTGGAATAAATTAACACAGTGAGAAGAGCAAGGAGACGCTAGACAATCATGCAGTGTCTCACAACGGCTCATGGTCTCTTCATGTGTTGAGAAACAAACAAAAAAGGTGGAAAATGGGCAGGAAAACAAATTAGAACTTTCACTGTAATTGAAGGAATGTAGTCACCAGCAGAATCCCATGCTCACCATGAACCACCTCATACTTCCCTGCTTATAATTTAAGGCTAAGATATGTTTCATATTCAAAAGTGGGGGTAGGAAGAATTCTGAATTTTTAATATATGTGCATAATTTTCCAAGTATACTAGCATATAGTCTGCAATATGTGTTAGTTCTTTCTTCTGTCCATTCCTGCTGACTTTCCTAAACAAGGACAGATGACAAGCTGTTTTGAAATGCTGTTTTGCTGCCTGAGTCCAATCATTCTTTCTGAGTGTGTTCATTTGTTCTGGCTACTCAAGGCCAGCGTGAATGGCACTCAGCTCTGCCAGCTGAGATCTGAGTGGATGCAGAAAACATGCCCATCCTCAATCAGGCTGATGTGTAACCTTTGTTTGGTCCGGCCCCCTGCTGCTCTCACTATCCTCTTTTAAGACAAACATCTGGTGGCTTTGACCTAATAAGAATGTAAAATTTAAAAGCACGTTTTTCAAATGAGAATCTGCTGAATTAAATATGCAGATATACTTAAAGGGAACTCAAAAAATTTATATCATTTTGATTTCTAAATTAAAATTTTGCATGAAAGTGCTGACTCACTTAATGAAATAACTATTTTTAAGAGAAACTTTTCTTTATGTTAAGTTCTCCCTTCACCTTTTTAAAAAATATGTCATTAGAGTTATCCCTAGAAATATTTGGCTTAGTGATTAGGGTAAGTAGTACTTGTTTGTTCTAAAGATCTTTTGTTCTGTTTCCTCTAATTCTTTTAGTTTTATACTACACCATCTCTTCCCCCAATTTTGAGCAAAAAATGCAGTTATTCATTTTGCTGCATGAAGTTTTATTTATTTATTTACACTGTCCTTTGTTCCAATTAGGATGTAAGGCAATTCTCCTATTATTTCTGTTTAAAATATGAAATAGTAAAAGCAATAAAATAATATGAAGCCTCACTCAAGCCTTGGGAGTTTTTTGCATTTCTAAACTGTAGGAAAATGGAAAAATCTAAAAGATGGGAAATCTGAAAGTCTTGTTTCACTAATAGCCATCATAATTACCTATTTTAGATTCTAGGTATATTCTCTTTGAGATAATTCAGAGGCCTTTTAGTTTTCCTTAATTATTTTATATAATAAGGCTAAAAAATTTACATAATTTGTTCTGTTAACAAATACTTATTGAATTCTTTATTTTGTGTCTAGCTCTGTACTCAAGATCTTAAATTAATTAGAATGAATAAGTGATGGAATTGAGCCTTTTAAATTCCAAAGCAATTCATTTTAGTGTTAAAGTGGACTGATTATACTGCTTGAAATGGAATGAGTAGGACATAGTTATCATTTGGCAGAGTATCGATGGGCACTATAGATAGAGATGCGATGCTGGCTGCATCCTAAATATGTGAGCTCCCTGCTATTTTGACATGCTTTGCTTATACTAGTTTCCTTTCTTCCATTAACGAGGAGGAATAATATTCACTAATTCAGTGTGTAGCACTTGGCCATTATTTGCTGAGCTGTATAAACAATGAGCAGCTGTGTCATTGTTTATATTACATGATTTTGTTTATTCATTTAAAAATTTTATGACAGTAGTGTAGCTTAGCAGCATGCTTATGGTAATGAAGAAGTTAATTACAAATATTGAGCAAGACTTCAAGAGATGACTTTTAATAAGTAGTACTGAAAATATTACAGTAGTCATCCACAGATAAACATAATAAGCCTCAGACAAATGAGGAAAATGGTCAGATTACCAAAAAAATCACATTAGAATCTTTTAGCTTTCAGTTTAAAAAGAATAGTGCAGATGAACACATACTCATTCACATACCATAATTTCCCTGTTTTGTTTTGTTTTGGTTTTTTTCCTTAAAAGAAAACTACAACATGGGTAGAAGACGGAAGATTACTTTAACAGAAAATAAGCAATCATCTTGTAATAATAAATTCACTCTCCTAGAAGAAGACTCTGCCAGTAAAAGAGTCAGACAGCTTACCAAGAATCCTGGAATTATATGAGCTTTCTAGTCCAGAAATATTGATAGACATAGTCTGAGTGTGTTAGTCTACTTTGTTTTAGAGCCAAACAAGTCTTAATTCAAGCACTAGGAAATCCATAATTGGAAAGAATCCTGCAGTCACTGCTGATATTTTTCTCTAATTATAAATGACTTTGTTACATCATAAGCCCACTTAAAAACTCTTAATTTTTGATAAGAAAAGTATTATCAGGATCCATTTACTAGACCTGATGTAAGAAATTCACTTCTTAGTGAGTGCATTGGAATGTCATGTAGTATTTGATAAAGTGATATAAAAACACTGATATTGGAGTATTTTAATATAGTATAAATTTTGCCTCAGGGTTAAACAGAGGTTAAACTTACATTTCTTGACATTACCAACTTAGTGGACACTATGACTCATTTCAGGAATTCATTATGATTGTGGCTGTTGACGTTCCTTTACTTTATTCTTTTGTCATGCCACCATCAGCACTGTCTCCATATCTGGGCCAAGTCGACTGGTTAAGTATATATTCAATTTCCATAGACCTGAAGAGGTTACTTTTAATGAGGAAAAGGGATTTTTTTTCTTTTTTATAAATGTCAGATATATGAGTCTCATATGAATGGGAAGTGCCAAAAGTTATTAAAGCCAAGAGAAGTTGGATTGGTGATAGGAGATATTTTGAAAAGAGATAGTTCCAGGAAATTGTACATAAAGCCTCTCAATGAAGATATTCTGTTGGATGAGTGATGACCACACTCAACGTATTGGATTTTATTTATTCAATATTCAGTGAAAATTTATTACGTGCAAAATACTTTACCGAATGCTGTGGGAGATAA
Organism: Camelus ferus; assembly: GCF_009834535.1. NCBI lineage: Eukaryota > Metazoa > Chordata > Mammalia > Artiodactyla > Camelidae > Camelus > Camelus ferus. Next base: position 58,687,558 of record NC_045697.1, on the reverse strand, counting down.
AGAGCCTTGGCTCCATAGATAAGAAACTTATAATTTAGTTAGGGAGGCAACACACTTGAACAAAGTTGATTCATGCCAAGTAACCAAATTGTTTAATTTTTAACAAAACTTAACAAATTAATAATAAAACATCTCAGTAAATAAAACAATTAATCTTACAAAAGTCATATTCAGCCTGGAGTTAGTTTTATGTAAATGAGGTATTTAGGATGATTTCATATGACACTCTTAAAAGAAGATGATGAAATGTGGATTGGATTAGATTAGGTTAAATTATATAGAATTACCAATGTTTGACAGTTTTGATTTACAAAAATACCAATTTCACATGACTTGATTTAATATGATGTAATGTCTTCATAAATGGCCTGATTTACTGAGAGTAAAGCAGTATGTTGATTTTTCAGAGTAAGCCTAGAAGGTGGTGTTCTGGGCATGTTGACAGTCTTTGTCATTGTCCCTCTCCTGCTCAATATTTTTAATCAGTAATTTTGATGAAGGTATAGAAGATGTGACAATTTGCATTGCTGGATGACAGATTATTGGGAGGGAATATAATGGACCAGATGATAAAATCAGGAATCAGATGTGTCTGGACAGCCTGTATCAGTGATCTAAAATGAAAAAGATGAAATCTGACACAGATAAATGTAAAGTCCTCTGTTTAGGTTGGTTGGTTAATTCGTGTATTATATAATTACCAAATGAGAAGACTCCTAGACAGTTGTTCGTGTGAAAAACAAATAAACAAACTTTTAGTTCATTTTCATCCAGCAGGTAAAAATTAGTTGACTCACTCATTGCCAGTCACAGCATAGTATACTGGGGATCCAAACTGTCCATCTCAAGCTTACAGGATTTGTGGGACCACAGATTAAATTTGTATCAACAGTTTGGAATATGAGGTGGAAAAAAATGAATGCAGCCATCAGTTGTGTTGATGATAACAATAACAACAACAGCAACCGTGAACACCTAGAATAAAGAAGAAATTTTCATGCTACTCCCATTATGCATGGTCAGACCATTTCCTAAGAATTTGGTTCAGAACTTCTAGGCACTAGCTTTTAGGAGCAGTGTCACTATGTGATGGTAGAGTTTGTTCAGTGGAGAATATCTAGGTTGTTTATTCCGGGAACTATGGTCCATTTGATGGAGGGTTGAAGGATGAGGATATTTAGCTAAAGGCGATGAAATCTGATTGGATGAGTTCGAAAATGGCTCCTCCACTTAATACTTGTGTAACTTGGGCAAGTTACTTGGTCTCTCCTCACCTCAGTATCCTTATCTGTAAAATGGAAATTGTAATAGTACTGTTGACTGAAATAAATGCACAGCCTAAAAGTTGAGAGTTATGTGTTATTCGGTGGACAATTCTGAGGACTCAGCTCGGGATGACAGCCTCTCAGATTGCTCTGAGGGACTCCTCCGAAGAGGTAGGGGAGGAGCTAGGATATATAGGAGTTTTACAACAAAGACCTGGTCATTGGAACATTAAAAGATTACTTGTTAACTAAAGAAAACCAGGCATCTCAAGTTAAAGAATTCAGCGCTTTTCTATTTATGGGAGGAAGCAAACATTTGGGCTCACTGAATCCATTCCTTTGACAAGCACCTCGCTATCTAGGGCCTGTATCCTGTCCTTTCTTATTCTGAGTCCCCTCAGGGTGCACCATTGTGAATGGCTGCAGAGGCTGGGCTGCAGGCTTGTCTTCACTGGGGGGTGGCGGCAGCCGCTGATGACTTATTGGCTTTAACGTTCTTTGTTTACTGATAAGGCTTGCAGTATTTTTCGTTCACAGTACCTACATCTCAGGTTTGCTAAGAATAGTTAGTGAGTTAATATTTGTAAAGTACTTAAAACAATGAATGAAATATGTAAAGTGACATATATGTTCTAAAATTACATAAATGGCTAGAAAGGAAGAGAGGGATGGAAGGAGAGAGAGATTTTTGATAAATAAATAGAAGTGTTTAGAAAGAAAATCAAGAAGTGTCTTCAAAAATCTGAAGAGAAGTCTGTGGATGAAAAAGTATTCATACTTCATTCTTCCTACAAGAAGCATGATCAAGTGGTTAGAAACCATAGGGTGAAGACAAATCATATTTTTTAACAAAATATAATTTACAATTTTTAAATTTAGCCAGTTTTAATTCTGCAGTGCTCTCCTTTCTGAATTTTGGTAATTTTCAAAATGATTCAGGATTTGCAAAATTATGCAACAACTCTACAACTGGACCCCTCTCCTGTGAATCAGGTGGCAGTGGTTTTAATGTCTAAACAAATTTCAGAAATATTGTCAACTCCTAAAATGGAAACAAAATGTTTTCTAATAATGGTTTGGAAGCCTAACTGAGTACATGCCATGTTAGGCTTGACTGCCTATTGACTGAGAACATAGCTAACTTTCAGTGGTAAGCAGAGGTCATAGGGTCCCTATTTCAGCATCTCTTCTGCCAGAGATTATCTGAATAAACTCAAATAATTTTCTTAGTCTCTCTTCTTCTTTAACCAAATAAAATCTCATCAATGCAGTGCTATTACTAACATTACCCGAGCATTCTTGCAGTAACTGGTCATACTGCAGTGACTTCTTCCTCTGCACAGTGCTTGGTTATTTTTAACGGTTTTAGTGAAACCTCTGTTACTAACATTAATTTAATGTAATATTTTCAAAGTAAAACTGTGGTTATAAAGAGACAGTGGAGCTTTTGAAACAGTATTTTAAAGAATTTTAAAGAAATTGCTTTTTTCCCTTGGTGTGTTAAGCCAACAATATTTTTAGGCCATCCAAAAATAATTCAAAAAAATAAGAGTGTTAGCATAACTACTGTAGTTCACTGGTGTTAGCTGTGTAGTGTTATGTAATTGGGTAGCAGAGGTTTTCCCTTATAAACCTGAAGGCTGTATACCCGGTACAGTTGTATATATACTAGCTGTATTATTTACAACTTCATTTTCATAATGTTAGTTTTGTGTCTCTACTGATCTATCTAAATTCATGCTACTGTAGAGCCATTTAATGTTGTTTTGGCTGTTTTTAGAAGGGACATTTTCTCCTTATTAGAAATGTGGAAGGTTTGGGATGTAATTGGCAAGTAGTCAGTTTTTAGCATTCAGTAAAATAGTTCTCTTACTCATCTTCCTCCAGTTTAAACATCCACTTGTTCATTCTGTTCTATGTAAGGTTACTTGGTGGGCACTGTGTGTGGACTTAACATATATAAAAATATGTCTCTTGCCCAAAATGAGTACTGTCCAGTGCAGACACAGACCTTAAGTGAATAAAAGCAAATGGAAAAAAATAGGAAGAACATGCATAAAGTGATGAAATAATACTCAAAAAGACAAAAGACATGAGAAACCATGGGAAAAAGGAGATATAAGATATTATTTGATAAGGCACCATTACCTTAGTTGCTATTGCCATTAGCCAACAAAGTATTACACTCCCCAGAGTTGTTGTTTATTTTTACTTTCTAACAAGTAACCTATCTGGAAAGGATATTAGATAGTACAAGCATTGAATTAAAAAAAATTGCAGTTCTTCCTCACATATGAGCTTATGAACTAATAGGATTTTTTAACCCTAAATGAGTTTTTGGTCCAAAAAATATTTTATTTGCCCATTATGTTTTTACATGTTTATTGGAATATAACTCCTTAGTTTTCTGAAAAAAAAAATAGAATGGAATTCATCATGTTGTACTCTGAATAATTCTTATATTATGATTTTAATAAGCCACAATTCCAAAATAGACCTATTAATTTATTGATAAAGGCAAATGTTTTATATTAAATAAATCTTATTTTACAGTATCAGTAACAAAAATTAGATCTTTGTGAAGTCTTATTCTCTATAAACTCTATACTTTAGAGTTTTAGTATTAAAAAAAAGAAAGAAAATTTGTTACACAAAGTAATGTTAATTATTATGGCATTCACCAGTATACAAAACAAAGAGAAATCTGGAATAGAAATTAATTAATTAAAAATAAATGTATTAACATTGCTTAATTTCCTGTACTAGATATGCCCTGGGAGGTTGTTAGAGGCAAGGGAGTTGCTGTTATATGCTATAAGTAACAAAATTTGTGAATAACTCATTAACCTTACAGTGGAAGGTATCATTTCTCTTTGATTGATGTATCACATAGGACAAATTATTGTTTTTCACTAAGTGCGTATGCTATCCAGGATTGGACATCCTAGAATCCTGAAAAAATTTCTAATTATTCTTATATTATTTTTCAAACATTCCAGCATTTAGTAAACATTATGTGTTTTACAAAGAATGGGCACATATGACAGAGAATTTGGATTAAATAATATTTTGCCAGTTCATATCTAGCACTGTGTTCTTTGAAAATCCTCTTGTATGTTCCTTCAATATTATGAAGTAACACCATAAAGAGTGTTTTGGGAATTTTAATATTAGCTTATGCCTGGGAAGGGAGAAAGTAAGCCAGTGGAATTTAGTATCCGAAACAAACCCATTCAAAATAATTCTGTTTTTCTTGCAGTTTACTATTAATTGAAAGCTTGTGAGAGTCTTTATATGTTATTTTCTTTATGCTATATTAAGATTCTACCTTATTTCAAAAAAAATTTTCTTCAATTTTTTAAAGAACAAATTAAATATATATATAAAATAGTAAAATTATATACATAAAATGTAAAATTCACCTATTTTAGTACAAGTTTCTGCAAATTTTGACAAATACAGTCATAAATTCACCACCACAATCAAGGTACAGAATAGTTTCCCAAAAATCTAGAAAAATTTTAAGATGTCTTACATTGATACATAAAATAGAGTAAGAGTACATAAATTAAAACTGAAAAAGATAAGAAAAACAATAAAGAAATACAGTGAAGAAAGTAATGGGGCTAAAAATGCATACTACATAACCTGTTATATGGCTACAATTTGACAGGCTCTATTTCTATAAATGAGAATATGATAAAATTTATATCTATATATACATATGTGTATATGTAACCAAGTTATCAAATATTGCAGTCAAAAATGATTAGATGTTACTATATGTATCTTCTCTCCCTATACAGAAGTCTGTTGTAACGTATGAGTAGATGGCCATCCTTTCTATGCTTTGTGTGGTATGGGTTCCATTTTGGGGAATGGATTCCACTGTTGAGAACTGATTCCATTGTTCCAGTGTAATAAGTTCTTCCTAACATGGCATCAGTATCTTTCTCTGTACATTTTACCCAGTTAAAAAAAAAAGTTTTCCACTTTACTTTGAAACAGGATGCAGTGAGTCAACTTTTCCTTAAATATAATGGCCCATCACAAATGTAATAATTGCCCTTTTTCTGCCTTTCTTCTCCACTCTGAGCATCCTTAGGGTTCAATCATGTATCATCATGATATTGTTCTCAAAACTCCCTATCTCTTTTTCTCTTTCTAGTCCCAAAGCTGGGCACAGCATAGAGATATAATGTGATCAGTGTAGAGGTGGTTTGGCTAGCATCCATAGTAACCACTAAAATTTATTGAACCTTTCCAATGAATTGTGAGGTTTTATTTCTCCTATTTTACAGGTAAAGAAACTGGGAGTTACAAATGTTAAACTGTATCTCCATGATCACGTAACTAGTAAGCTTAAGAGCAGGAATTTCAATCTACATCTGACTTTGTTCAGAATACAAAATATTTTAATATGGACTGAGAGTATATCAAAGTTTAAGCACCCATATTGTTCTCTTGATTCATGATGAGTTCAAGAAAACCAACTAAAGCTTTCCAATATGACTTCTTTATGTGAAATATTTTATATTTATCTCTTAAACCCTGTATATACAGGTACAATCCATATTTTAAAACTTAAATTCAGTCCAATTATGGGATCCTAAATGCAGTCATTCTTCACATTTAAGTAGAGAATAGGAAACATTTTAATAAATGTTAGCATTTAGAATCAGGATATTAGAAATATATATGTATTTATTGTAATAAACTCATGCATTAAAACTGTGCTATTATTTATCTAGATTGTTTTTTAAACTTTTTCAGAATATTTTTGCTAGAATATACCTCATGTTTTAGATCAAACCTATTATTGGAATGAAACGTATATGTTTATATACTGAACTTATGTTTTCTTAGAATACTTTTCACTTAATTATACAAGTAAAAATTATGGATATAAGTTAATCTTTATTAACAAAAGAAGAAACTCTCAGAAGAAATGTCCTATGAGGGCTTAACATTTCACACTTAAACACAATGTAAGTGTTTACCAATTAATTACAAAATATGCTGGGTAAAGTAATTATTTTGTGACTTGCTAAGGGAAGATCTCAGTATCTGCCACCGCTGTTCCTAAGATATATCAGATATGTGGGAAAGTATTTTAAGAATTTTACTCATTAAGCTTAATTTTTTTCTTCAGAATTTAAAATGTATTAATGTTTGTTTAGGTTTTCTAATTATACTTGTGATAATATTGCTAATTAATAGTATACTAAGCTTCCTTTTAATTGACAAGTTTGAACTTTAAGTATGTAATTGGTACTTCATCATAAAAATGACCGATAGTCCACTTTCAGAGAATCCTCTAAGGAATAAAATAAATCTTCATTACTGGAAAGTGTAATTAATTTTAAATTATTTTCACTTTTGCAAAAATACTTTCATACATAAGACATACATTATGTAACTCCAATGGTAAAGGTTCCAAAAAGGCAGTGAAAAAGGGTTGCATAATCAAAACTGTAATGTACAAAGTGCAAATGCATAAATGAACCATGCCCTTTTCTCAGCACTTATTAAAAGTAGAATGAAAGTTTTCCTATTTGAATCCCTCAGAAAATGAGTCATTCTGAATAGCTGAATTTTCCATATAAATAGAGTGTTTAAGCACTAAAACATTTAAAATACATTTTAATCATTTTGGAGAGGTTCTTTCTGTAATTTTTACATCACACTTTTCTACAGCAAAGCTAACTCAATTCAACTTTTAACTTTTTGGTTACAACAGGTTGTAATTATGCCTGTGCGTTTGGGCCTGTCTTCCATATATTTCATATTTAAACTCTTGGTTTTAAAATAAATAGGTTATTTTTACTACGACATTTTGGGAAATTAAGTGCCTATAACTTAAAACATATGTTCATTACAAACATTTATAGTTCTAAATTAAACTTTGACAGCTTCTATGACAATATTTGGCTGAACATTTATTTATGTAGATCATAAATTACTTGGATTACACTAACTGAATTTCTCCTGTTATTTAAAATAAGCAAGAACAGAAGCTAGAACAGTGCTGACAGTAAAATACCTCACTTGCATTCATTCTCTTCAGATTCTGGGATTCTAGTTTCATTTATATTTTTTAAAATCATATAACCTTGGAATCCCCCCTTTTGCCCCACTTTCATTGTTTTAGTTCAGTCCATTGATTTTCTATTCAGGTGGTGGGGTGGGGTGCAAATCATGTATTATAATCACCTAAACACACATCAAGATTCCAAAACCACCTCATCCTCAAGAGTTTCTCCTGTTGAGAATAACTTCAGGGTGAGTCACTGTTTCTGATGGAAATGTGTCTTTCCTTTACATGTTCGGAGGCTGAAAAGCAGAACTATTGGTTCAGGCTCCCAGTATCACTTACCGGTCCTCTTGTAGCAACTGATTTTACTCCCAGCCTCCAGTCTCAATATAATCCTCTCCACTCTCAGTCTGTCTTCGACACAGCTACCAGATATTTCTAAAACTCAAAACAATAATTTGAATCCTGTAATTTATTTTCTTGACTCCCTGTTGCTTTTATGATAAACTCTATGAAACCTGTCATGAGAAATATGACTTCAACAGAGTCTGCACTGTAAATGTACTGTCATAATTTCACCTATATTTATACTATGAATGAGAATGCATTTTAAATAATAATATAATAATAATAATAATAATAATCATCATCATAATCATAATCATAATGATGATGATGATGATGATGATGTTAATTTAAGCCTAAATTTTAAAAAAGGATTTTAGGTACATTAAAGAGCTGGAAAAGGTGGAATAATTGCCTGTTAATGATCAGCATATTGAGTCATGGGAAACTGCTTTACAAGAAAGGGTGTTAGATGCTATCTCCATGATGTCATAACCTACTTTGCAAAATACAGCCATAGTTGATAAGGTTATATTGCCTTGAGAGAACCAGGTAGGGCACATTTATTTTTGTAGTTAAAAGAGTCTTAAACATGTGACCTACTTTAGTTGACAAAACTCAGACATATTGTAATTTAGCCACTTTTCGACTTGTAAGTTTGCTTAAAGGACAGGGAAGGGGCGGGAGTGCTCATTATCACCTGAACATTATTAACCAGGGGTAAATTTGTCTTCACAAGGTAAGGACACAGTGGATGGATTATTATGCCATGCTGTCTTTAGTATTTTTCCACTGTAGGAGTTCATACCTTTGTGATGTCCTTTACTAACATATTCAAAACAGGAAGGAAATTTTTGCCTGTGATACTTTCTGAAAAGACCAAATTGGTTGGTTTTTAAACCAATTAATCTAAAAAAGAGAACACCTATCTCTTCTTAACTAGTAAGTGTGATGTTTTCCTATGAATGCAGTTTAAGAGATAATGCAAATGTGAATAGCCATGATTCATCTCTAGTTGTCTATTTCTTCCAATTTGAAACAAATAAAAGCTTCCTGTTACTGAGGTTCCTGGAAAGGAAAGACAAGTGATTGTTCACTTGCCTGTGGAGATATTCTTAGTGAAGAGGAACTCAAATGCACTTGGCGATGATTGACTGACTTGAAGAATAGGGTAGCAGAGTTTAAGAGGCACTTGCTCATTTGTAAGTCATAGAGCCTAAATGAAGAAAACCATTAGATGATGGCTCCTTCAGTTTTCTGTCATGTTTGCTTGTGAACTAATGACCATTTTGAGCATAGATCTTAACTGCAAATTATTCTAAAGAAAGTCACTCATTGCTGTTGCATTCACAATTACTTCCACATGAATAACTTATCTCTTAACCTCTTTTCATGCCTAAGCAGCTCAAAAAATTCCTATGCAATAAATGCATTTTACATGAATGGCTTTATGTCAGGACACTGAGGAGAAATTGAAGAGCTATTCATTGGATTTTTCTGTATCTCAAATAGAAACAATAATAGCTATTTTCTAGAAAAATGAAAAAAAATCAGTTTGAGCTCAACTTAGTTTAAAAAAAAAGAGCAGATCAAGAATAATTAGAGAGCAACTACTGATCAAAATTCTTGAGTTTAATTCCTTTCAGTTTATATGTGACCTTGAGGAAATCCTGTGAACTTATCCATGGTTAACTATGGCTAGAGAGTACATATATTATGCAAATTTTGAAAGTAATATAGAAATATAAAGAAAATGAGTCACTTTTCCAGCTTATCAACTACCATCTGCAAATGAATACTTTTCAGCTACTCATGATAAATATGAGTCAGTTTTTCCAGCTTATCAGCTAACCTCTGCAAAGGAACATTTTTCAGCTATTCATGGGGGCTTCCATTGTTTTTTAGAAGTATGCTAAGTTCAGATGGAAACTCAGAAGAACTACTACTTTTTGAGAAAGGATCACTTTATTTCATTCCCTCAAAAGATTATTCTGCAACCATGTTGGAAAGCATATCCAGAATCTGATCCTGCTCCATCCCTTAGCTCATATCCCACTTCTTCCTCCTTACAGTTGGCGCCCAACACAATGGACCTGTGTCCCTGTGCTATTTCATGCAAATTAACCTCTGCACATGTTGCTACCTTGATGCTGTCTCTCTCTACTCAGGAAGCAAACTCCTCCATATAAGACTGGGATGATCATAGAATTTATCAACCAACTGGGACACTTGAGAAGAAAAGGGAGCTAACTAGACAGGACGTCTGAAAATAAGTGTCAACAGGGCCCCCTTAAGAGCCACCTAAAGCATTATCTCCTCTGTGATGTTTCTCCCAAAACAGAGGTGCTTGTTTCCTGTTTTTATTGCCGTTGTACGTCTGTTACTGTCACTTGACACACTGTAAACTTACAGTTTGGTTACATGTCTCTGTCTTTGAAATGGGATCATTTAGGGCAGGTTCTTAATGCTGTGATCATTTCAAAGCCTCGTCTTACTTTCTTCACAGGGAGACTCAATTTTTTCCATTCTAGCATAGCTGAGGGACTTTCTCCTCTCATCAGTGTCTGTCTCATTACCAAAAAAAATCCTTGGCGGAGATAGAAAGGCTGTCTCCCTGAATTTAAGATAAACGGATCAAATCAGAAACAAGTCAGAGCTCTTATGAAATTTGGAAATTCTCTGATGGTGATTCTGAGGGAAACATGGCTAGAGAATCACTGGCTTAACACATTTCGTGGATTTAATAAAATAAATATTTATTGATGAATTAATGAAAGAGGTGCCTGTCCTAATAACAACACTTGATTAAATCTATTGTGACAGAAAAAAGCTTCACTGATTTTTTTTTACCTCTGTTTTTCCAAATTGAATCTAAATGTATCTCCTTTTTTGTGTTTGTTGTTTTAGTTTATTGTTATTTACCAGACATGACTTAAAATTTTACTTAGAATACTTTGAACATTAATGAATTTCATTCTAACAAAGTGGAAACATTTCAAAAGCAACAAAGGGAAAAAGAAACCAGTTTACACTGTATTTTGGGTTTTGTAATCAAACACTTTGATTTTGTGGTGGGGTTGTTTTCCCTTTTTCTTTAGAGTCTTTAAAGGTCAGCACTTACAACCTTCGCTTTTCTTTTTTCTTCTCTGTAGCTCGCTTTACCTTTTCTTCTCAAACACAGCACCCCTTCACTCCTTCAAAGAATTAAAGAGATTTCTCAAAAGTTCTTGCCTTTTTTTTCCCTTAACATGACCAATTCAAATGAAATTTGGTGATATTTTCTTTCTTTCAGTTTTTTGAAAGCTTTTCATCCACAGGGAAGTTAAATTTATAACATAAGAAAATCAGAGTATTGGTTAGGACTCTGGTATCTAAGAAGGATATTCAGAGTTTATAGTGCATAATGATGAACATTTCAAAACATCAGTTTAATTTTAGACCAATATGAATGTTAAATACCCTACAAAAGGTATTTCTAAATTAAAGCCCTTAGTATTAATTTGGGGGTCATATTTTCTCTGAAATTACTACATATTTGAGGCAGAGTATATGGTGAAAAAAAAAAACAATTTAAACTGAGACCTAGCTTCCTCATTTGTTAAACAGGCATAACTAGAACAACTGCCTCATTGATTGTTGTAAAGATAAAAATGAGATTATAAAATACTTAACAGAGAATGTAGCACAGAGTTAAATATTCAGGATAAACCAAGAAAAAGTCTAAATGTTTAATCAGATATTCATGCTGTTGGGGGAAAACCCCAAAACACATACTCCTTTTTAGATTAAATTTGACTATCATGTATATGAATTTTAAATTCTTAATGGGTGTATTAGTTTTCTCTTTCTTGTTCAACCTGCATATTAGAAGCCATGTCATTGTTAAAGTATTTTAAATAGCTAATATATTGTCATTTAGATAAGGATACTATCCATAAAGTTTCCAACCTCAACGGAGATAAATGCAGGTATGGTCAGAAAAAGTTAATAACTGGCCATCGATATGTTGAAAATAAACTGGCTCAGAGGTAGAATACTGGGAGCAAAGTTTCAAAATAGAACTAGAAATCTTTTATGTTGTTTTAATAGGTAACCCACCAAAATCAAGACATCCCCCTGGAATTACCCTAAAATATAACTGAAGGTACTTGTTCGGACATTTCCGGTCACTTTCTAATAATGTATTTTATTTTAATGGTTATCAGTGAGCAGCTGGGTTTGGACTGAACTCCTCTAGAGCCTTCTCAATAATAGAGCCAGTTGTAGGTCATCAAGCGGAATCCTCAGGAGGATTTTCTAACTTAGCAAATAAATAACATAGAACAAGAGACACACACACACACACAGAAGTGCCCCCTCCATGTGTATCATGTCCAGATAATGTGATGACACTGTTTTGGAGTAACAACTTAATTTTTTCCTTTAAGAGTACACTTTATGGTATATGAGTCCAACTGCTTTTTTTGTGGCCAACTTTTACTTCCTCAGCCCATGTTCCGGTACTGATCTTCTCCTTCAGCACCTGGCTTACAGAGATAAATCTGCTGTCCTACACAGTTAACTGTTCAATTTGATCAAGTTAAATAGATATTTAAGAAGGTCCACTAGCCTCAAATCTTCCATGGAGTTAGCACAGTGTCACCCCTGATGTTCAGTTGTGGATGATTCAGCCATCAAGATTCAACATTGCTTTGCTGGCTTCACAACTGTAGGTAAGACCTCATGCTCTTCTGCATAGATAATCTACTTGAGAATATGCTTATTTTTAGAAATGAGGTTAGTGATGGGTACTTGGTAAAGCCATCACTAAAGTGGAGGCTATGGATAATGGCTTTTGAAAGGTTTATGTGATTTTTTTTTTAGATAACATTTCTTTGAGCATCAGGCATTTAGAACATCAAGGCAATTTAAGTACAGCACCAGCATCTGATGTAAAATACTAATGATAAGAAACAGTGGTTTATGTACATCATAAAATGGAACAAATTTTGAATTAAATTAAGAAATGGTTTGAATTATATTCATTCTCTAGCTTTCTTTAAATAGAATCTTACATTCATTTCATGAAACTAAGTTGAGTAGTTGAATAAAGTGAAAAAAGCATTATCCTTTCATTGAAACCATAGCTTGTTACAAGCAGAACCTTTTATGCCACATTCTAAGTCACTGTAGCAGTGAAATACAAAAAAGAGGAAAGTAAAATTATTATGATGCCTCATGGTATCATGATATAAGACATCAATTGCTCCTTCTGTACTGAAGGGAGAGACAGAAACAAGTCTAGCATTCCTATATAGTACAGACAGCTCATAGTAGGATTTGTTAAGGGCATTAATTAATTAATGCCTAATGTCCCTAAAATGCATCAGTAAGATATAACAGCACTTTAAACATGTTGAATATTGACATAGTTAATTTCCAGAAATGAGTATCCTCCTTAATAGTTTAATGATTTCATGCTTTTCCCTCAAAACATATGAACAGATTTAACAAATTTCTCCCTTTTTTGTAGCTATTGCTGTCTAAAATTTATTGTCTCCCCATTATTGCTAATTAATAAGCCCTTTAGGAGCACTGATGATGAGTAATTTTAAAAAGAATCATATATTAGCCCTTTTAATATTCCCACTCAAAAAGTTATATATTAAGGTGTGTTAGTGAAATACTACTATCAAAACTTGTGCGATGCAGATAGAGCAGCAATTAGTTCATTTTAGGTTTAAATGATTATGTCAAAACAAAAACAGGTTAAAACTCAGTAAGTGATACATTCATCTGAAGATGATAGGAAAAGAACAGCAAAATAAACCCTAAGAAGCTGGAAAGAAGGAAATATGAAGACTCAGGCTAAAATTAATGTAATAAAAAGTAAGCATTAAATTAAAAAGATGAACAAAAACCAAAATTTGGTTGTTTGGGAAGAGTAATAAAATTGACAGATCTTTGGCAAGATTGATCAAGAAAAAACGAGCTGTCCCCACTAAACAATATGAGGAGTGAAAAGGGGGATAAATCTACCAGGATTAAGGAGGTAATAAACAGATAGTATGAAACCTTGCATGCCAGTTAATTTGAAAATTTATATGAAGTGGACAAATTCCTAGAAAAATATTGCTTACTAAAACTGATTCAAAAAGAAACAGAACACATGAAAATTCATCTAACCATTAACAAAACTGGCAAGTAGTTAAAGATCTTCCCACAGAGAAAACGCTAGGCCTTGGATGGCTTTACCATGAAATCCAACCAAACATCCAAGGAACAAATCATTTCATTTCATAGAAACTATTCCAGAGTAGACTAATAGAGGGACTATTTCTCAACTCACCTTATAAGGCTGATGTAAAACCTAATGTGGACAAAACAAGACAGGAAATTGCAGGTGAATCTCATTCAGAGGCATGTGTACAACAGTCTTAAACAAAATATTAGCAAAGCCAACCCAGCAATGTCTAAAAGGAATACAACATACCCAAGTTGTGTTTATCTTAGAAATGCAAGGTTTTTAAAAAGCATTAGAAAAATCAATCTTATTCTCTACATTAACAGATCTAAGAAAAAAATATTGTCAGTAGATGCTGGAAAATAGTTTGATAGAACTCAACATCCATTCATGAAAATAACTCTTAGCATACTAGAAATAAAAGGGAGTTTGTTAACATGATAAAGAGCAAGTTAAAAAAGCTTAAAGCAGATATCAAATTTAATAGTGAAACAATGTTTCCCCTTCAATATTAGGAATAAGACAGGTGTGCCTGTTTTTACAATTCCATTCAATGTTATACTGAAGACTGTAGCACAGAAAGTAAAGTTGAAAAAAAAGTGGTGTTAGTTGAGTGACATGCAGCTGAATTAATTGAAGTGAAACTATTTTAGTAAATTTTTTAGTGGTCAAGGGAAATAAGCTAAAATGATCAGCCTCCTTTTATAGTGTACACTTATTAAAGGAAGAAAATACTTCTGCTTCTCAGATACACAAGCACGTGTCTGGACACACAAGCTGCTTTTGTTTTAAAGTGAGAAAAACCCAACTCAAATTGGCTAAAACTAAGAGAAGGAATTAGATGTCTCAGATAATTGAATTTCCAGAGTGAGGCTCGCTTACAACCTACAAGGAGGTGTTGTGTTCCATCAAGGCTCTATCTCAAACGGTCCCTGAACTCTGCTTCTGCTTGGCATCTTTTTCAGATACAGTTCTTGCACATGGCAACAAGATGATCACTGGCAACTTCAGGCTTATGTTTTTCATGAAGCTTAGGTTCCCATTGGAGCAGTCCTTCTCCCTGTTAGCACTAGCAAGTTCCAGGGGAAAATCTGATACGGTCTTCTGACAGGACCCTTTGAGTGACCCAACCTGGGTGATAAACTCACCTCTCAGATTTTAGAGGTATCAGAGAGGGTCAGCCCTATTGAATGTATTTAGAGCAGAATTAATTTTGAAAGCCATATATATCCTGAAACAAAGGAAACAAAGAAAATAGACATATAATTCTCACAACAAAACAACCATTTTAATTTATACTAGTAGAGCTTTTTTTTAATAAGCATGTATTTCGAGTCGTGTTTATTGCTTCTGTTTGTTTCCCCAAATATAAATCTTAAAATCCTTTACGAATAAGAATCAAAACTATAATCTCACTTGAGGCATGCTTATCAGATGTTTCCTTAAAGTCTAGAGGGAAAAAATAAGACTATATTATGCAAATTTTTCACCAAAATTGAGACATAATAGAAGCTAAGAGATTCATTTAATCATATATTAAGTTGTAATAATGAAATAGGATGACCATTTTACAAATGTGAATATATTATATCTGTCTCTTAAAGAGAAAGTGTAAAACCATGAAATAATATGGCATAACTGTGAAAAAGGTATTTCTATTAAAATGTAATATATCATATATTAAAATCAAACTCTATACTTATGTTATTTTATAAATATTTTCACTTCTATGATAATTTCTACTCTTTATAGATAACTATAATATAAATGCCTAGTACCTCCAAATTATACTAATGGTGCTTGCTATTCTTTGAGAGTAAAGCTAAATTCTAACTTTTCTAAATTTCTTTGATTAAGACTACAAACATAAAACTAGGGTAAATCTGTCAGAAATGAACAATTTGCACAAAGAGTTCAAATTTTTCAGCTGACAGCATTTTAGCACACAGAGGGGAGTTGTCAAAATTTCACTACAGGCAGTTTCATTCTATGCTATGATATATTTTAGAGTTTATTGAAAAGAATTAGGTGGTAAAATTCACTGTCGTCATCCTGAGAGAATATCAATATCCTTTTATTTCTCTTTGTGCCAATCTTGTTCTATTGTGCTTGGGTCACTCTGATCCCACTTTTGTAAGTCTATGCATATAATTCCTTTGCATGTAATTTTCCCAGTTCAGGTCTTTTGGGGTATATATTGATCTCTGTCAACTAAGTGAACATGCTGGCAGGTCCTGCTGGGCTGTCTTAATGAGAGATCCTCTCACAGATCACATGGACTGATGAAAAGAAAGAAGGGATCTGCCCTGATTGTGGGGAAGATACACATCTCCCTGTCCCTTTTCTTTGAAAAAAAAAGTTAATTTCATAAATGAACCGTGTATATATCGTAAAAAATCTCCTCTGAGTCTTCATTATCTTGCCTAACTATATCATTATAAACATAAAGAACTTCCTTGAACGCTGGACCTATAATGAATATATTTGAATTTTTCTACTCGTCTCTGAAGTAAGTTGAGGCACATTTAGTTTGCTATGACTGTATTACCCAAAGATCTCCTTCTGATCCTTCTATAGATATACCTTCTCTAAGATTTACTGAAAGGAAAAATGCCTAATGGGCTTCATTTGAGAGTAACACATGATGAGTAGCTTTAACTTTGAGATCTGTTGTCACACTTCTCCATTGATCACATTTATTCAGTAAAATCCAGGACCATTTCCGTATCCTGGACCCTTCCTTGAGGGTGGGGGCTCAAAGCAAGGGGTTAGCATTTTTTTGCCATCTACCTGTGAACCTTGTTTCAGGTACCATTAACATGCTTTACCATTCCTCTTTTTGAGTTAGTGTTGCAGTGGATGTTTTCTGATCTATGGGCAGGGAGGACAAGAAAATTTAACATACTATGTTTTTCTTAGCATGCTAGGAAAGTCTTTGAAGCAAAACTTTAAAAACATAAACACAGCAGGCCAGCTTCCTGGCTCTGTGCTCTAGGGAACAAACCTCTTTGTTGTGAAGACCCTGGTCTATACTTTTCCCCTTTGCTGCTTGGCTTCTGTGGTTCTAGAAGCACATTTTCACCTGCGAATTCTCCTTTGAAGTAATTCTAATACCACTTTTCAGGCACCATAACCTTTTATCCTAAACACATAATTTCAGTCTTTTCCTTTGTGGCATCAACTATTTTCAGTTCCATTATATACAGATAAATAATAGAAATATGGTGCCAATTTATCTAAGTTTTTTACAGTTTATCATAATAATGTAATTGCCACCTCCTTAATAATTATATTGGGGAAAATAAAACTAATAAAAGTACTTTAGAAGAGTATTTCTTAAAATAACTACTTTACATAAATGCACTGGGTTAAAGTCTGTATTGGGGGAATTGCCAGTTGAAATGGATACGCTGAGAGAGTTAACATAGTTATAAAATGTATAACATTTCTCAATTAATGAAAATTAGTTGCACTATGAATTTATTTCCATTTGTGAAAGAAATTTTCCCAGTTTTACTATTTACCTTGTTTATGATTTGAAGTGTAGCAATTTTAACATTTGTCTTAATTTGTCTTGTGTCAATGATGTGAATTTTCACCAGAAATGCCTTGAATTCTCACAGTGACTAAGACATTTGAGTGGGTCCTAGGTTGGAAGAGAAGACACAGAATCAGGAGTTCTTGGGCTTCCATCTCTCACGGAGTTGAGTATCTGAGTTGTCCTGTGTAAAGTCGTCACCAAATGTATTCATTTGGCTTACTCTTCCAATAAAGGCAGGTTAGAGAAGTGAAAGGGCGGTTCAGTTTTATCATTTATAAAGTTGTAGCAAATGTTAAAACAAGTTTAAGAAATCCTAGAAAACATTGAGGGTAGCCAAAATGTATGTCTTTGCACGAACGTGCGTGTAACTGTAAATATAAATATATGCACATACTTGCTATTCACATTTTTCGACATAGCACACAATTTCTGGAGAACACAAATTTTTGAGTATTTTATAAACTTTTATAACAGAAAATGAGTATAAAGCCTATTTCACCCTTTTTGTTTTCTTGGAATTTGATATATAGGCTGCATGTTGAAAAGGTTAAATAGTTGATACGTTCTTTTGATATTGTTTTGATAGGTGAATTTAATTGTAAGTATTTTTGTGGATTCAATAAATTAATAAACTATGCCCTTTATGCATTTTTGCCATAAATAAGAAACCCATGGGAACTCCTCATCTTTTTTTTCTCTCTTCAAGAGCACTTTATAATATGGTAAATCATATTTCCAAATATCACAAGATAATTAGGAGAGCAGACATGACAAATAACTTCAGTCTTACAGAGTCATAGTACCCACCTTGTGCTGGTTTCTCTGCTGGACTTTCCTGAGTCACTCAAGGAGATTTTACTCTTTAGTAATTAAAGTTATTTTTGTCTTTCTTATAGACAAAAAATAATTATTTATTGAAAACCTACTCTGAGTCACATACATATTTATTGGGATCCCTTTAACTTTAGCAAATGGGTTTTTTAACTATATCCCATAATTTTGTATCTCTAATTGTAAATTCCAAGAATAAGTAGTTCACTTATTTATTTCCAGCACCTGGTATCAGTCACTTAGTAGGCATTCATTAAATATCATCCTAATGAATAAATGACTAATTGAGGGAATTAATGAAAGCTCATTCACTGTTCCTTTCTCTTTTGCTGTTATTTAGGTTAAAGAGTTATTTTACCCAGTCTTTGCAAGTTCCAGGATGAATAACTGGTATAAAACTAACAATTGATAATTTATTTTAAAAATATACAATTTTAAAATGACTCACTTTGAACAAAGATATATCATCAAGAAGATCATATATACTTTTTATTACAATCCTGTGCAGAATATTCATTATATTCTTAAAATGTCATGAAGTATCTGAATATCAAGAAATGCAGCTGATACATAACAGAAATTTTGAGTCAGTATCCAAGCTGCCCACATTTTAATATCCCGTACCCAATCAGATTGTGAGTGTCAGCAAACGTGACAAAGAATGATCCCAGGTTGATCCAAAATTCTCATGTCTTAATTTCCTCCCTCCAAAAATTGGGTAATAAAAAAAAAAAACTTTTAAAAAGTAAGTTGTTTTTCATTACTTACATTTATCATTTTTGTTTGTTGATGAATAAGATGTCAGAAATGCACAACACAGCAATGAAATATCCCAAAAAGAAACATTTATTAAAAGGGTAGAAATGGTAGAGAAACTCATGTTTAATGAAACTTGATTCTGTACTAGACACTAGTAATCTTTGTCACTATTAATTTCATTTTCAGAGTAAATCTGTGACCTAGATAATTTCATACAAGTGTATTGACTTTTAAGTCTCCCTTTTATACAAAACTTTATTTTCCTTTAATACCCCATTGCTAGCCCTATTTTTCTAGCCAGCCAAGTTTCTACACTTTCTACATTTTCTCTCATAAAAAATTAGGGAAATAAAGGAGGAGAAGAGTTGAATAAGCAGAGCACAGAGAATTTGTAATGTGGTGAAAATACTAGTATCATACCATAATCATGGACACGTGTCATACATTTATCCAAATCCATATAACACCAAGAGTGAGCCTTAATATTATATGGACTTTGGGTGATTATGATGTGTCAGTGTAGATTCATCAGTTGTAACAAATGTACCACTCTGATTGAGGGCACTGATAATGGCTTTAGTTGTATGGGGATAGAGCATAATATAGGAAATCTCTGTATCTTTTTAAATTTGCTGTGAATTTTTAAATACTCAAAAAATAACATCTTAATAATAAAAAAAGATAAAGAAATAGTAGTATACAAAAAGGACACATAGATATGAGTCCTATAACTATTATCCTATGTCTCCCTCTGCCCTTAACTAGAGCACGAGCTTGAGTGAATTCTGTCTTGCCCAGACCTGTTTCCTCCTCTGTGAATTACGGGAGTTGGGCTAGATGATTTCTAAGGAAACTATTTCATCTCTTTGATTTTTGTTTTGCCTAGTAAACTATCTCATTATATAAAGTTGTGTTTTATGCTTATCATTTAGTTGCAATCACCAAGTTACTACATTTCCTTGAAAAATAGTCTCCTCTTTCTGATTAAAGGAATTTCGTGTTATCTGTGCCATTGGTGATATTTTAGGTCATGGTACATTCTTAATCATGTGATACAAGAATCTATATGCATTAGAAAGGTGTGGTTAAACAGCTGATGTTCTAGAATTATACTTTAGAGCAGGCTTGACAAAATGCAGAATATCAATGTGTTTCGATAAGGAAACAATTCAAAAAAAATAAATATATGTTACAGTTGTGTGTACGTGTGTTATAAGGGGGGAGAATAACTCCAGAAAGAGATACAAGATACTGGAAAGAGAGACTGCCTATGGGAAGTCATCAGGTTGATTAGATGCTATCATTTTGTCCCAGTTGAAAATGTACCATATCCATGTATTAGATGTTCAAATAATTAGTATACTTAATAAGAACAGGGTATTTTTAGAATTAAAATAAATACCAGTTATTGAGTTGCATATTAGTTTTCTGTCACTGCTGGGACAAATTACCACAAACAGAGGCTTAAACAATGCTACTTTATTACTTTACATTACTCTAGAACAGAAGTTTGACACAGGTCTCACCAGGCTAGAAGCAGTTCTTTATATAGACTCTGGGAAGGGTCCTTGTCTTTTCCAGCTTATAGAAGCAGCCCCTGTTCCTTGACTCTGGTCCCCTTCCTCCATCTTCAAAGGCAACAGTAGCTATCTAGTCTTTCTCACATTGCATCATTCTGACTTACTCTTCTGCCTCCCTTTTTGACTTTTAAGAACTGCTGTCACTACGTAGGATAATCTCCTCGTCTCAACTGTAAGCAAGTCTGCAAAGTTGCTTCTGCCATAGAAGTTAACATGTTCACAGATTCTGGGAATTAGAAAGTGGGCATCTTTGGAGGACCATTGTTCTATCTACCATAAGCTGTAAGCAAAATATCTGAGGTAACTTTAATTCCTAAATCAGAATCGCTCTGACAGAGAAGGAGGTTTATGGATACCCTCTTGGATGTCCTGTGCCAACTGACCAACTGAAATTATTGACCCCTGTGTTCATGCTAACATCACAGTTTTGCTCATTACGTTTGCCTATGTTTTTTTTTTTATAATCTAGCTTTTCACAACTCCCAACCCTGAACATTCACATCCTCAATCAAATAGGCCTGAATATTAACCACTCCTGTAGTAAAATATATTCCCCTTATTCTACTGAGTGCAAAACATGCACTAAGTACAAGGGTGATAAACAATAGCAGAGATGTGAGGGGGGGGGGGTGTCAGGGAAGGACTGCTTCCAAGGTCTTTTTTCTTTTTGCCAGCTTTTGGAAATCACAGTGATTAAAGGAGAGCTGTATTATTGAACCCTACCATTTTTAATGCCTCTGTTAAAATAAAATTTAAAAAAAAAAGTTGCCAGAAGAAGGCTAATATTTTTAACCTTTTATTAAGTAGAACATAATGTTTTGCTCATTGTTTGAGAAAAGTAATTTTAGAATCCTGATTGTTCTGTAATTTAGTCTTTTAGTAATGTAAACACTTTGTTTTAGGTTAGCCTGGAAAAGAAGAACTAAAAATTTCTAATGTTTCAGAAAGTTAGTATATTTGCCTCTCCCCACCCCGGTAGGTGTATTTATAGGATGTGGGGGCAGTGAGCTATATAAGAACATGGTCTCTGGACTTGGAACCTGATTCCCACACACACTGTTGTGTAACCTTTGAAAATGCACTTAGCTTTAAAAGCTTTAGTTACTGTGTTTTTAAAATGGGAAGCAATATTTACCTCACATGGTGCCTCTTAGTATTAGGCTCTTAGAAAATAATCATTTTTATTCATGTGATCTTCAGTTTTCTAATGTCATTCCTCTTTATTTTTGAAGGATTATAAAAAACTCGAAGTATAGGAAAGATAAATGCTCTGATATCTTTCTTTTTTCTATTCTCTTTCTAGTTTATTGTTGTAATGCTTGCTACAATAGGTTTTTGATACTTCAAGGAATAATTTTGAAGCAGTGCTTCCAAAATTCAGTGTTTGTCATTTTAACTACCAGGTCTATTTCATTAAGCTTGTGAAAGAAAGAAAACCATTTGTATGGTTTTATTAAATAGATTCTCCTGTATATCTGTGAGCACCTGGAATTCATCATCAGTATAAAACATTCCTCAGTCCAATACAATTTCAGCACTAAGGCCAGTGTGATTGAAAGGTTTCACTTTTTTTAGATTGACTGATTTCTTCCTGACAATTGCTTCATTGAATCTTACATTAAATTCATTTCACAATGTATCTTCTTAATTTTTAGGTATCATAATGGTATTGTGTTTTAAAGAACTCGTATTTTATAGATATATACTCATGTAATTTACAGAGGAAAGTATATGGTGTTTGAGATTCACTTCACCATATTCTGCGATGGTGGAAGAGGCATGGGCGGAGAAGGATGGAGCAATATAGCCCTACATTGACCGTTGTGGAAGCTGGGTGATGGGCATGTGTAGAGGCAGAAAACCTTTCCCTTCTTTCCATCTAGGCTCTTTGGACTAATAATTAAATTGACTTGAGAAAGATTAACAGGAGAAAAACAAATTTGATTTCATGTGTACTGGAGCCCTGTAAAGTATAAGACTTAAAGAAGTGACCAAAGCAGGAAGCCTTTATACCTCTTAGACACAGAAGCAATACATTTGTGAAGAACTGTAAGACAAAAGGGTTTGGGCTTGGGGTAGTAAAATAGTAAAAAAAGTAACAAGGTCTGTTTATGCAGCTTCCTCAGCCTTGAAATTCTCTGTCTCTGGGATAGTGATGCTTTCTACCCTCCTTCACCTGGGAGATTTATTTCCTGCTTTCAGCGGGACAAAGAAGGGTCAGTGTCTTCTTTGCGCCAGCTGTTTCTCAGGTAACTTTAATACAAAATAATCAATATGCCAAAGTGGCGTATTTGGGGGTGGCATATTCTGCTCCCCTATACATGTATTCTTTATCCTTTCTCTTTTGTACATTTTTGAAATGTTTTATTATTTCTTATCATCTTTGCTGCCCACCCTGCTTTGTGACTCCCTGCTCCCTATTCCTCTCACTCATCTGATCTGTAGGCTTCCTTCATATCCTCCCTTCTGCTGCCCCATGCCCACCACACTGTCACTGGACGACCACCTGCTGGTCCCTCAGTCTCTCTTCTCCCGGGTCCTGCTCTCCCCTCTCTTCACTTACCTCAGTTAGATGCTGTTGTTGCTCTCTTTTCTGTCACCTCTGTCAAGGTGCGTATCATACTTCACTGTAATTGCTGAACCCTGCATCTAGGCTGAGTCTCTCATTGGAGCATTATATTATCTTGCTCATGTGGTATTGGTAATACTGGCCACAGAGTGGGAGTGGGTACTGAAGAAATAATTGCTGAATGAAATACACACACACACACACACACACACACACACACACACAAAACTCAAGAAAGTTACCTTTGCTTCAAATTACTCCATCCATTTTCTGTATGGCAAGTAATATCCACTGGGGAGAAGACCATCCGTGACCTTTGTGCCTCCATCAGTGACTTCATATACTCAATAAGTCAAGCATGTAGTTGTTTTTCTGTTACTTCATATTTTACTAAAGTCACTGAAAATAAGGATGAGTAATAAGATGAAGTGAGAAAAGGAAACCAGAGTGAAAAGGTAGGTATTGGCAATTTTATAACTCTTTTCTTTGATGATTACTTTTGATTGGTGTTTATATCTTCACCTGAAAGCTTACTTTTTAAATGTCAGATGGTTATAGTCGGACTAGGATTTGAAGACAAAAAAGCAAGCTGTTGTAAGGCTAGGCACACCCAGTTTTTCATCAGCACAAAACAACATGTTGACCTCTAGTATTTTTTTTATAGATAGCTGAGATTATTTCCAAGCAAAAAATTAAACTTTTTATGAGGAGGCGTAGCTGCTTTCAGAGTATTAGAAAAACTTAGAAAAATTCCATATGCCATTCTTAAATGTAATTAGTATATGTTCCCATATTCCACATGGAATCATTATTGTAGAAGGGCAGAGAGATACAGAGATGTAACTTGCTATTATTCTAAAGCTTGTAAAAGGAAAATGATGATATTAAAAATCCGATGAGCAAAAATATGAGATTTATTTATTGTTTTTAAGAAAGGGGAGATGTCATATCTCTAGAGGAAGTAATCAAGATCAGAAGTTGAAAATTTAAAGCAAACAAACAAAAAAGAAGGCATAAAATCTGCCTAGAGAGCCGTAAACTATTAAAGTTGTTTACAGTACTGTATAGAAAATGAGGAGAATTTGAGTTGAAGTGTGGTATAACTGGAGAAACCAGTGGGGACTTTATGGTAATAAAATGTATTTTTACTTCAGGAGCAAAGTTGTGTTCATTTTCCCAATTATATATCACTGTATTTTATTTATGCCTTTTTTTACTCATTGGTCATTGGTGACATTATTAATAGGTCTATGACTATGTGTAAAATTTGAAATAAATGTATTAGGAAAAAGCATCTGATACCAGCACATTTCATTCTTTCATTCTTAATTACTAGAATTAGATTTGGGCTCTTATTTATACTTTTATCTTTTTACAGTTTCTCATAGAAGTCTGATACTATCTCCTGCCTTCTCTTGAACCCTTCAGATGCTATTCATGGAAATTAAATTAGGCCTTCCCTGCTTCACTCTAAAATTTCAACCTGCCCCCTGCTTCCACCTCAAATACCCTTTAACCTGTTCTAATGTGTTTCCAGTGCCCTCAGCATTTTACGTGTATAATATTATTGATGCATTTATTGTGTTAATTGCTTACTGTCTGCCTTCCCCTACTTAAGAGTGCGGGTTATCATTTATTTTCTTGTGTGGCGTATGCCAACAACCTAAAAAGGCACCTGTCATGTAGTAGGCACTCAAGGAATGTTGGTTGATGAATGAAAGAATGAATTACTAATAATAGCTAAAAATTAAGTACTCTACTGTATACCAGTTGCACATAGAAATTAAACAGCTTCATACTTGCTGGCTAATAACTTAGATGCCTAAATAGTTCTATGGCAGAAATGTGGCAGAGTTCGAATACCAGCACAGGCAGTCCTGTTTTCCAAGCGTGATCTTACCTGTTATGCTAAGCTTTCTAGACATGGCTCAATGGGGAAAAAGTACATATTTTTATAAATAAATAGTTTTCAACTCTTTTAATGTCTCAACACACTTGAAAAGTCATGCCCCACACACCTTGAAAACAGCGACTTGCTAGGTAAGGCTTCAGAGGTAAGAGAGGGTCGAGGGCAGTTTTCTGCAGGCTAGCTGCGTGCCCTTTCTTACTGTCCTCAGACGTCATTCTTGACAAACACCACCTTGATTTGACTTTTGAAAGTCACCAATTTCTCAAGATTTTAGGTTCCTTATTCTAAAATGTAAGTTTGGGACTATAAGCTAACAAATATCTTTCTCTCTTCAAATTCTGTGGTTCTGATTTCTGTGCTATGATGTACAAGTAAAGTATTGACAGTAGAAAGAGAAAAAAAAAAGCCTTTTCCTGTACCTTATGCTGATCAAGCCTTTGCTGTATTTGAACTTTAGTAGAAATTGCACCGGATTCCTCAGTGAAATAGAAATTAAATAAAAGTTCAAAAAGAGATTGAAGATAGAAAAATAATGGCTTTTCCAAAATCTGTAATGGCCTTTGGGTTTTGCAATAATGCTGGATTCTACTGGCAAGAACTCTTAAAAATTCTGCCTCTTTGGCATACCTAACACTGGATAGTTCACACATTGCCCCTTCAGAATGTGAGCTGCTCTTCCTTTGTTTTTGTTTTTTAGCCTAGATCATTTTTCTCCTACTTTCTTGATGTGGATGAACTATATAACTCCTGACCCAAACCCTCTGCTTTATCTTTCTGTGTTCACTTGAGGAGATTGTTCCCTTCCCAGATTTTCAGTTACCTTAATTATTTCAAAATCTCATCAATCCTGATTTAACTACACCATCATCTAAAAACAAACAAAGCAAACAAGCAAAAAAAAACTTTAAAAAAAAGTCTTTATGAAGCCCTCATACACTCCTAATGAAAAATAAAATGGTACAGCTTCTTTGGAAATCAGACTGGCAGTTTCTCAAAATTTTACATAGTGTTTACTATATGACCCAGTAATTCCACTTTTAGGTATATATATTCAAGAAAAATGTAACTTATGTCTGCACAAAAACTTGTATAGGAAGGTTCATAGCAGCATTATTCATAATAGTCAAAAGGTGGAAATGACCCTCAAAATCCATCAATTGATGAATGATACAAAAAATATGGTATTTTTAATGGAATATTATTTGGCAACATAAAAGAATGAAGTACTGATTTGTACTACCTGAAAAAATTAAATTGAATAAAGGAAGTTGAGCACAAAAGACTATGTTTTTTATTTACCTGAAATTTACCAAACAGGTAAATCTATAGAGATGAAAAGCAGATGAATAGTTGCCTAGAACTGGAGTTGGAATGAAATGGAGAGTGACTGCTATGCTAGTAAACAGGCTTCCAATTTCTAATGGTCTCAAGTTGATTGTGGTAGAAGTTGCACAGATCTGTAAATATACTAAAAATACTGAATTGTATACTTGAAATGGGTAAATTGTATGATAAGTAAATTACGTATCAGTATAGATATTTCACATAAATGTAAACATATGTAGGTAGATATATGTACATATACAAATACATACAGTGACATCTTTGTGCAAATGTATCATTCACCTAGACTAAAATTTGAATAAAATCTAACTCATAAGCTTCCCACATTGCCATTATTCTTCTAGACTCCTACGCAGTAAACCAAGAAACCTTTTTCCTTCCCCCTTTTTAATTCTTTGTAATTATTTTTGAAATCTATCAGTAAACAGTGCTTATTTCTTTGGTAATTAGTTTGTAGGAAATTAAAGGTAAAATGACAGGTGAACAGTAGCACCAGGAAATTTTAGTGGCACCTAAAATGCATATCCTATAAATTCAATCTTTAAAATTTAAATTCTGCAACACAAAATAATTAAGAACAAGAGTATATAGATGAATTTTAACCTGGGGATATATTTCTTACAAGAAACAAAGATCACAGAACATAACTAAAGTGTTATTTTCAGTATATCTAGCTCTAAGGAGGTAGGAAAGTCAGAGTCAATAACTAATAATTACAACAATAACAATCAAAAAAGTTTAATGACAGATATCAAGCAAGTTCAGAAATTTCATTCAAAATGGGGAAAATAGAATACTTAAACAATGAAATATCCTTACAACCAAAATATAGAAAACTTCAAAAAACAGTTTTTTTCCTATTTATTGAAAGGCAATTCAAACAAAAGGCAATTCATTTAAAACATATGAAGACAAACTATATTAGATGTTTATTCTGAAAATTATGGAAGTAATGTAGTTCTAATAAAATCTCAATATGACTGTTTTGCTTTAAAAATTAGAAAAGAATGCAATAAAATTCAGAAGGAAAAATGAGCAGGTATGTATCTTTTTAATTTGAAAAAGTAAGGGCAAAAATAAAAACAGCACATCACATATTTAGATACATAAAGCTGCAGTTACAAGGACCAGGCAAGACTAGTAGAAGACAATTATGGTGGAAAATGTGTCCGAATTTTAAAAATATGTGTTTGTGATGCTTTTTACCTCCCTATGCTCTTTTTGAACTGATTATATTTTTTATTGTTGAACATTATTCACCATAAAGTTTAAGAGAAATGTTTATGGAAGTTATTTATGGTTTTAACTGGAGTTTATTATTACTATTATTTTGCAGTTATTCATAATGTTCTTTCTTTATTTGCTGTCTGTGTGCTGCTAGGTGGGGCTGTGTACCCACCCAGTTGGTTGCTTGTCTGATGCCTTCCAGTACTGATACCTACAGGTTGGTGGGCGGGACCAGGTTTCAGTGCTAATAGGCTAGAGGGAAGGTTCCAAAATGGCACTTACCAACACCAGTGTCCACATAGTAGAACAAGCTCCTAAAAATGGCTGCCACCAATGTCTGTGTCTCCAAGGTGAGCTTCAGGTGCCTCCAGCCTCTTCTGCAGGCTTTCCAAGGTCAACTGATGGGTCTGACCCAGGCTCCTTTCAAATTACTCCTTCTGCCCTGGGTCCTGGAGCATGTGAGATCTTATATGCTCATTAAAAGTGGAGTCTCTATTTCCCACAGCCCTCTTGCTCTCCCTACAGTAAGCCCCTTTTGGCCTTCAAAGTCAAATGTGCTGGAGGTGTGTCTTCCCGGTACAGGTTGGGGAGCCTGAATGGGGGCTCAGGCCCCTCACTCCCTGGGGAGAACCTCTGTAGTTGTAATTATCCTCCCCCGTGTGGGTCATCCCCCAGGGGTATGGGTCTTGACTATATACCAGGACTCCACCCCTTCTACTGGTCTCATCGTGGTTCCTTTTTTATATCTTGAGTTGTGGAAGATTTTTCCTGCTGGGTTCCGGTCTTGGCTGTCAATAGTTTGCTCTGTAAGTAGTTGTAATTTTGGTATGCCCATGGGAGGAACTGAGCTTAGGGTCTTCCCACTCCACCATCTTGGCCAAACTCCTTTTTCAGTCATTCTTAAAGGGGAGAAGGTGGAACTTTGAGAGACACTGAGTATTTTTTCAAACTATGCAGACCTTTCCCCATATTCCCATATGCCCAACCTGATAAAGAGCAGTTACTGCCCTGAGAATTATTGCCTCATATTTATCTATTTGTTAGTTAGCCTTAGTTAGAAATAGTGCCTATTAAAGTAGGTTTTATTACCCTTCATGTATTTCTGTGGAGATAAATGTGTGCATACCACTGATCTAAAGTAAAGCAGAAATCTTTAAGGATTGGATTGGTGTAATCAATCAACAACATTCTCCATAATTCCTAGTTTTTATTCTGTGGGTCAGAAATTTCAGTCACCAAACTGAAATCCATTACTGCATTTCTCACCTTTCTCTAAGACTTAGAATCCGCTGTCAGTTTTTACCACCGTGACTTTCCCTGCCACACCTCTTCCTGCAGTTTGGTGGATTTCTCCTTGGAGAGAGAATGGAAATGATTGCACACCAAGTTCAGGACGTGACTACCAATCCTCCCCACCCCATTCCACTGGCTCTTTGATATCCCCATTCCCCTCAAGGGACTGCACACTGGTCCTGTGCTGCCTACAGTATCTGTGTTGAACACTCTTGAAGTTACATGCTTATCCTAAGAAAAGAGACACGTGTGGCATTTAAAGGGACTGTTTACTTCATTCTGAATGTCGGGGTGACAGTTCTAAAAGCAGTTGCCTGTCAGAGTTTAATCACTAAATCTATACACATTATTTGCAAGTTTAGTGTACCTTCTTTGAGACAAATATTATGACAGATGAAAGCACTTCAAATTTGGAGTCAAATGCTAGCCTTGCTATGTACTAGCTGCAAGTTAGTTACATAAGCTCTGCTTGTTTCTTTGATTTTAAAATATGTAGACTAGCATAGTACCTGCCTTTAAATTCTTATAGTGATATTGGCTGCATAAAAGGAGATGATGTATGTTTGAATGCATAGTGGTTATTATATGTGGTGAAAGCCATGTTCCTTGATTAGACATGAAATCAATATTGTTTTATATGCTGAGATTCTTTTCAACCAGTGTAGAGTGAAAGATTCTTATTTTCATTTTACATGATTGATAAAGTTTCAAACCAATTCATTTGCAATGCAATGACACTGGACCTTAAAAATAAAAATGCATTTGCAACCAAGTTTGCAACATAGGTAAACATCAGGTGTTTTTGCAATTAAGGATAATCTGAAGATTTTAATAAGCTATATTACACATGGACTGCTAACAATGCATAGTCACCGTCTTAACTTCTTTCGTAATGGTGCTTTTAGTATTCCACTGAAACATGGCCAGTGAATGCACAATATTCTTAGTTACCATTATGAGGGGCTCTGTGTATTACAGCCTCTCCACTGTGTCTGCTGTTAGCTAGAAAAATGCTGGGAGCAACAGCAGCTACTATCAACAGGGAGCCATATTAATTATTTGAAATGTGCCTCATAAGAGGAATCAGCAGAGTTTATTACAAGTCGAATATTACTTGAAACGGGAAGGTTACTCTAACTGTTATCATAATCTATGTGTCATTAACTTTCCTTGTTTAGGAAAAGAGATTAACACCCCTGTTAATTGCTATAGTAAATGTATAAAGTATAACTGCATATTCCCATTGTAGAAAGAAGGTAGTGTGTTTTCTACTTGTACCCAAACCTTTTTATATAAAGTAGGTTTAGAAATTGAACTCTAGTTATGCTTTCTTGCCTCAAAATCCTAATTGCTTACTGGATCATAGGTATACAAACTATATAGCTACTTTGAGCATTAGAAAATCTGTTTTTAAGCTGGCTTTTTTTTTTTTTGCAGTCAGCATTTTGGCCTTCAAATCAATTTTAACACTTTTTTAACTCATAAGACAGAAAGTGTATTATTGCAGATATGTATGTGTGCTGGCAAAGTGCTTTGCAAAAAACAGAGGATGAATCCATCTACCTGTTTTTTATATTGTGGTTAGTTACTATTTTTTCATCAAATATAATCAGCAATAGGAGTAGTTTTCTTTTCAAATACAGGTAAAAAATACTTAAAAAGCAAAGTAAATCATAAAAATAAAGTGTAAATTCATTAGGATCGTAAAGTTGTCTAAGTGCTAATCATAGCGTTATCTGATGGAGAGGACAGTCTGCAGATTCTTTATTACTGATCTGCTGTGAAGTAAATGCAGAAAGGAAGAATGTTTACAAACACTTAAAGTAAATTGATTGAGTACTTAATTGCTGTTTAATCTGACAATGAAACCAAGGTTTTTTATTTGGCATGTCTTTGTTTTTAATTTTTCCACGTCATTTTTCGTGTCAGTCATTTTTATTGTATTTCTTAAAGTTTCACTCTACAATAAATTTGTGATTTAACAACAGCAACAACAAAACTAGATGGTTTGAGGACTGATTTAATTGGTTGATGTTTAGATGGCACACAATGATTCTATGTTTGGATAGATCTGCCTGCACTCTTCAGCGTGGAGAGAGATGATGTGACATCATAAAAAAAAAAGTAAAAGACATAATGTCTTCTTAACATTTATTTTTGGGTCCACAGGGCAGGCACATCATGGACAGGTATCGTACATCTCTCCACCAATTCACCTTGACTCTGAGCTAGAAAGACCCCCTGTTAGAGGTGAGTTGTTGTTTTCTTTTTTTACTTAAAGGAAAAGAAACTCTATTCATTCCTTGATGAAGGCCTTGATAAATGTGTATTTTACAATGCACTGCCTGTTTACAAAACAGGAGGAAAATGGTATGTCAGGACTATGATAACAGAAAGAGTAAGTCTTCTTTATAAACTAAGATGGGAAATGTTGTTCTGAGAAATGTTGGTAAACCAACAGAAGAAATAGGGATCCACAGTGGAAGACTAGTTGAAAATCAGCCTAGATTTAGAGATGACCAGATAATCATTCCTTTTTTTATTGGAACTGTCTTCTACTACTATCCTTTTATTTTATTTTTTAAAATAAATTGAAATATCTAAATCTAAGTCACACTGACAATTTCCTTGCAGAGTGATATTTTATATTATATTGTTATTCTATTTAAAAGTCATTTTAGTATTGATACGATAATTTAGCTTTAAAATATATAGATTAAAGTTATATATTTAAATTGATGCCATCTGTGTAAAGATTTTTAAAAATAGCCAGTCATACAAAATAGGAGTTAAAAGTAACATTTATTATCTCATAATCTAAATATAGAATGTATCTTTCTACTTTAAAAAATAGTGATTTTTTAAATGTTTTGTAATGTTCAGAGTGATGTAAAGTAGACACGACTTTTGATTTTATAAATACCAAATACCCTAATTTAAATTTGATTAAATTTAGTTAATTTTTTGGTTTAAAGTAATACAGTATATTTTCTTTAAAAGCTATTATATCTGACTTCCATGAGCATGTTTTCTGTACATGCTATTTCCTCTTCCAGGAGTCTCTTACCTTTTCTACCCAATAAGTTTCTGCCAGTGTTTCAATGCTCTGCTTATCTTCAGTTCCTCCATTAAGCCTTCCTAGACTATGTACTAGACAGGAGCTAAGTGCACGCTTCTATCCTCCAAATATCTCCGGTGCTTGCCTCAGTGATTACACCTAAAACATTGCATTTTATTTTTTAGTGTGCTTGTTTCCTTTTCTCTTCTGTAATGTCCTTGAGGGCAAAGAGGGCTATAATTATTATTTCTCCTCCAGCCACTGGTCTGTGCTTGGCCCATAATAGGAACTCACAATGATTTCTGTCTAAGTGACTGAAAGTGAAGGTGACAGCCTAGATTCTGAAGGATGCATCCTCATTTTCCAAGAAGAAAACAGCAGGGACAGTTAGAGAATCTCACAAAGAGGAAGCAGAAAAAACTATGGTTATATGAAGGTTGTGGTATTTTTCAGGAAATGTGCTGGGTGCGCAGTAAAATGGGCGTAGTTCTAGAGGAAGAGACTGGAAAGATGTAATGAGGTAGATTGTGGAAGATTCTGTATCACATGCCAAGGAGTTTGTATTTTATCCTCAGAAAAAATCATGAAATATTTTTAATTTTTAAAAAAATTTTCCCAAGTTAGTAGAGTATTACATCATAACATTATCAGTTCTTGATATGAGAAAAATACCTCTGAAGTCAGTGTAGATGATGAGAGATTGGCAGAGGGAAGCTGTTTCAGTAATCCAGGTAAAAGAAGAGTGGGAAATTAGTTAGAAGTGTGTTGGCAGCAATGTCAGGGCCTGAGAAATATTTTGAAGAGATGTGGCATTGACTGAACAGATACAGGGGAAAGAGCAGAAATGCTTCTAAGATTTCTATATTGATTAACTGCTTGGATGCTTATGACATAATTCCTCATCATGAGGAATAGATGAATTTTAAATGGATGCCTTGTTTTAGACATGTTAATGCTTAGTAGAATGTTGTTCCTGTCAAAGATTTATGCAAATTGATGGCTTTAATTTAATTCTTCACGTGATCCCAGTATGATTTGGAAAGAGTACTGTACAATCATGGATAGGATAGTGTAGTAATCTACTCTAAAAGTCAGTGGCTTAAAACAAGAAACATTTTTATAGTTCTCAGAATTCATTAAATTGCATCTGTGGTGACTTGACTGAGGTTGGATGTTTAGTAGTTAAGCAGGCTGATGGATTTTTCAGGGGAGGAAACTCACTTACATGTTTGGTTGGTAGTCACCTTGATGTCATCTGGGGTGATGGCCATATGGCTGTCACCTTCCAGCCCACTAGCCCCTGCTCATTCCCATTGTGACAGGATTCCTAGCAATAAATAGGAACATCCCAAAGTTCAAATATTGTTCAAGACTCTGCCTGTGTCTTGTTTGCTGTGTCCCATTAGCCAAAGCCAATCACACAGCCAACTCCAGACTTAAGAAATAGACTCCATCTCTTGATGGAGGAACCACAATCCAGAGGACCATGGATACAGGAAGGAGAGGAATTTAGGGCCATTTCAACCAACCATAGCTAGGCAGACAAAGAGTAAAATAAATTTAGAATGAAATAAGACAAACACTGAATGATAAAATGAAGGGCTTTAGAGCCAATAAACTTAAACTGGGAGTTCTAGACCTTTCTTACCTTTAGTTTCCTTAACTACTACACAGAAGATCAGAAATAAGAACTCCACAGTGTTTTTGTGAGGATTAGGGATAATATAGAGTCTGGCATCTGGTAGGCCCTAGATAAAATGTGGCTGTTACTATGTACTTGCAGGTTTGCGGCTGTGGCATATGGGAAGGAAGGCCTGCCAGGCAGCCAGGCAGCCCTGCATGACCTGAAGCAGCTTCTGTCTGTCACCTGTAAAACAAGGATAATGTCACCCTGGCATGTTTATAGGGATGATTAAGTGAAATAGTTAGTGTCAAGTTCCTGGCAAATACCTGACATAAAACTAGACCCTAAAGAGTTAGTAGGCAGGTAGGCATTATCACGAGCTTTGTTTTAAAATACCATCTTAGTAAAAGTAGTCATGGTATTGACCTGTGAAAAATGAGTCACTAGAATCCAACAATGATCCCTGCTTGATATTTGCCTCCAATTGTGCTCTCTATGTTAGAATGATTGTCTTGTTAACTTGTAGTTCTCACATTGTTCCTCTACATGCAGTGACCCAAAGACCCTTCTAAACTGGTCTGTGATTAATACAATTGCAGTTATAGTTATTAGCTCATGTGCCACAGTCCTGCAATTTTCAAAAAAATAAGGACATTTATTAGATAAATAAAAGTTTGTATAAATCACTGAAGTAACATTGCAGAAGACTTGCTTTTTTCCTTAAAATTATCTAATATTTCATTTAAAAACAAATATTGGAAATGGTATAGAGTTGGAAATATCATTACTTTGAAACTACAAAACATTTCCTTCGAACTTCCAACTATCACCTCCTCATCTTCATTTACTATTTTTAATTATACTGTACATTTTTTATATTTATAATGTAGTCAAATTACACAAATGACCCATACAAATATCTATATCTATATAGAGAGAGGATCTGTCATGAGTATTACAAGTTTTTAATTGAATGTATGCAATATAAGATAAATTAGCTTCTTTAAATAATTTGGAATTCTATCTCTAACAATTTTTCACAAGATTATATAGTAGTGTCCTTTGTACTACCTGAAAACCAACATTAGTGAACTCTTTTAGCTTTCCTTTTTCTATTTTTCTACTATAATTTTATACATACTGAGAATATGAGAGCTATGTTGTGATATCCTCCTTTCCCCACTGACCTACAGCTCTCTGTATTCTCTTCCTTTCCCTTCCTGTACCAGTTTTCCCTAGTGTATATGCATGTTAATGTTTCAGGAATTATTGCTTAACTTAGTAATCCTGTGCATTTTTCAGACTTCATTACATTTTTATGGAAAAGTCACACTTAATTGTTTTATTGTCTTCAAGCTAGCAATACAAAACAATATTTCAAAATGTATTAATGTAGTTATCAATATTAGCACAGGGAATTTTTCAGTAGAAAGTATGAATTATCTAATATACAGTTGCACCGTCAGATTGCTTCAGATATTTTGCTGTTTTATTATGTTCTCATCTGAAATATTTTGGATTACTTGATAATCCAAGTAACAGTGATTGTGCTTTGAGTATTTGAGACAGTAAACTAAATATTGGTAACTCTGACATTGTGTTTTAAGCCTCTATTTTAAAAACTAATTACATAATTATTTTTCATATAGATAGATGTAGATATAGATATATATTATATTTTCATTCCTTTTTTTGTCCCCTCAAGTTCTATATAACCTGTGAATCCACATGTCACCATGCTACCCTCCTTGCAATTCTTTCAATTTCTTTCACTTTTGCTCTCATCTTTTTTTTACGGAAAAAATATTTTGTGAAATTGATGCATTAGTTCGCCATAATATATTTCTTCTTTGGTATTGTGCATTTTAATTGTGACCAACATGCTTTTAGTAACCTTACAGAATAGCAGCAAGCTACCAAATAACTTTGAATAAAATGTTGAAATCTATATTTCAAAGTAGCTGAAGTATATAAATTCAGTGACACTTACTGATGTGTCACTGAATTTCTTTAAATCTAATGTGATCATACATGACATTTGGTCACATAATTTATGCTTCTGATAACTTTATATACATTCTTCAATTTACAGATTTTGCTACTGAATAAGGGTGTAAATTTCAATAGTTTACTAGTACATTAATGTCACAATACATTACAAGGTAATTAACCAGAGCTGCCACTATAAATAGAAAAATAGTCACAGCCCTCACTATAAACTACTTAATAAAAATAAGATCCTGAATCAGCATTCACCATTATAATAATTTTTCTTGCCATACGTCTCATTAATCAGGACTTAAAAAAATTAGCTTCATCTAGAAGCACTATTATTTTTAAGCCTTTCATTATTAAAAGAAGTTTGTTACAATTTTGTACTTAATTTAATGGGATTGATTATATATTTCTGTATGCAAATAAACTCTACATGCTTTTCAGACGTATTTCCTAATTCTGTATATTATAATTGGAAATGAAAGCCTACTTTGGTAGTTTTGTAGTAGATTTGTAAATAAGCACCACAGATTTCTTAGCAGGGCTCATTAGGATTTGCAGTTCTGAAGGACACGTGTCCTCACCAAGGATCCTTTCTCCTCAACTTACATTTTGCTTCCTAATTTCTCACAAAATACCCTACCCAGGAATCATGTCTATATTACAGGCAGAATGACTCAATGAAGGTGTTTGGGTGGGATTTGTTTTGGAAGCTGAATCAGAACCCTAAGCAGAGGTGAATATTTAAATGCAGATATACCAGTCAAGGGCATACCTTCAGTTGAAACTGTGTTTTGTCTTGGTTTTGTTTCATTTCATTGTTTTTCTATACACTTTATTGACAGCCTCAGCAGTCAGTGATAGAGCACTACCTGTGAATTCTTCCCATCACTAGGAATTTAGATAAGTTCCTGTCAGTAACCAAGGAAAGACATTAACTTCTGAAAAATGTCTTCCATTTATATTGCTAAGGATGATATTTTGAATATTCTGCTAAATAAAAATTTGACAGTTATCAGATACACTTCACCTTCCAATATGGAAAATCACTCATAATAAAGCTGGTGAAAACTGTAGTGTATTTATTTTGTACAGTATTTTGTATAATCTTCTTTTAGGTAAGGTCTTATATTTGATCACAAATCTAATACTAAACACTAATTTATACATTTGCTAATTGTTGACAGTTACAGTTTCTACTCCAAGAAAAAGCTAAAATATTTGGGCACATTTGAAAAACTGCATCTATTTTTTAAGCTGTTTTTTCTATAATAATATGAGTAATATAAACATGATTCCATTGGCAGATAATCAGTGAACTAGAATAATGCCAGGCGTTATTCCATGTGCAAACTGAATTATATTCAGCAATCTACACACCAAAAATATTTTTTTTAGATCAAAATAAACATGATCCTGCCTGGGGCATCTGTATTAAAAATAGGCTATAGCCAAAGATTTAGCATCACAAATTTTAGACATTGACACACAATATTATTTAGTGAAATACAAAAACATTTTAAATTGATTAAAATGAAATAGGAGCAAGATACCTGGCATTCTTATTGAGGAGTCTCCAAGCTTATTCTTTAATATGCTATGGTGGTGTTTTTCTAACTTACCTAGTTAGTTAGCAGATATCATGTGGTGGAACATAATTCTATATCTTTATCCACTCTTAACCCGTGGTGATAAAAATTAAACTTGCATATAACAGAGTGCTTTGACCATGTTAAATAAACATCCTTTTCCTACACTTGCAAGTGCCAAACATTGTTTTGCTCTGTTTAAAATACTCTGTGAACACCTACAAGATAGAAGCTTAGTGTATAGCTTGTTATTATTAATGGTGAACACCACTCCCGTTCATTAAGTATTTATCTTGTGTCAGACACAGGAAAAAATATTTTATACACATTGTCTCCTTTAGTCTTACAAGAATCTTACCACTTTTTTCATTCAGACTTCCTTATCATTATTCCACTTCTAGCATCAAGCATACTACTATAATACTATATAGTAATAATTGAATTTGGGTTGAATTTAGTTGAAGCTAAATTCTAAACTTGATAGTAAAATGTACTCTTTATTCAGTATTGTTAGGAATATGCAGTGAAGATTTTGTAAATTGTAACATACTTAAAAAATATAAATTATTGTTTAAAAGCCAACATTTATTATTTGAAATAATTTAGCACATTCCTGCAGGCCCCTTGTGGAATATAAAATTCATGTGTTGAGAATAATTATTCCAGAGAGTAGTGTGATGTGGTAGTTTATCACATTAGGTTCCTAATCAGCTTGTCTTGGTGATCTCTCAGTGAGCCTGAATGAGAAGAGAGCTTGTCTGAATTCTGCTTCCCCACTGGCTGATGGAAAGATATTCTTAAAATTCAAAAGGTATTAAATAGAAGTGTGATCCTGTTGTAACCTGAACAGTTCACCTTCAGATTCGGTGTGCTTGATGGCAGATCCAGTGAAAATGATCCTTGACTAGAGTAGGATGGTTCCTCCGTGGAGCTGTCATTCAGGGAGTAGGGACGTCTCCAGGATTAGGATGTCTCTAAGAAGCTGTGACCAGGGCTCAGTTCTCTGTACTTCACACCTCCGTACAGCTCTCCACCGCCTAGCTCTCTGTGTCCCCTCCTAAGACTGCTCACTGGCCCAGCTCTCCACAGATTTGCTGCCTTACATTCCAGTACTCCTCTTTGTCTTATTTTGGTTTTAGTCTCACTCAGACAAATGGGAGCATAGCTGCTTTAACTTGTTCAGGGAGAAAACATTTAGTATTTTCTAAATGCCACTACTTTTTTACAGTGAGGTATTGCTAGTCAATAATAATAACAAGAATAATAGCTAGCATTGATTACTCAAGTTAACTTTAAATCATGTGTTCAAACTAAAAATTACCTATATGATTCCCTCTCTCCCAGTTCCTAAAGAGAGCCAATCATAACATTCTTCAGGATAATTTCAATAATTACCACCTTTTTGAGTTGACATGATATGAACACTTACTATTTATACTTAAGACTTGTGCCGAGCTGTTAAGCACTTGACATGAATTATTTCATTAATTTCTTGAATCCCATGAATAAGTTAGTGTTATTTTGATAACTTGTGAATGAAAAAACTAAGACATCGAGAGTTTTTTTAAACTTCATAAAGTTCAGGCAAGTGTAAAGTATTGAAGCCAGGATTCAAACCCAAGCATCTATAAAATCTGGTTTGGCAGTTTTTCATTTGTACTAAAGAAACAGTGACTTAATTTCCAAAACTACATCCTATAGCAAGTAATTAGTAATGAAACATATTACCAGCAAAGGATGGGGCATATGACCGTCCAGAGTATAGTATTTTTTTTAATTCCTCACTGTTTCCATTATTCATCTCAAGAACACAATATGGCACAAGCAGTGTGAACACTTATGTACACTACTGCCCAGTGACAAATTTTTTGTGTCTGTTGTCTTTTTTTATAAAAATAGGATATCTTTATTCTACTACCATTCTGTTACCTTTTACTTTTTTCATAAAATGTCTTAATGGTTTTTCACAAAAGAGATACCTAAAATCATACCACAAAAAAGTAAGTCAGACATTCTTATAATGTTTCACAAATTGTATATAAATTAATGTACTAAATTTTGTTATACTTTATTTGTGATAAAATGTCCTGTTTTTGTGTTTTTCAGTATTTTCTCTGCAAAATGGTTATTATTTATAGAATCACCAGAAAGTTGTTTTTATACCTGTATACTCAAAATAATTGCCTTACTGCCAGGAGCAGACAGCTGGCTGATAGCTGTGTGTCAGGCCACCACCAGAGCCTGAGATGGGGTGAAAAAGGAGTCGACTTGACCTCCAAATATAACTGTCACCTGCATCCCCACCTGCTGAATGCCCACAGCTACAAGGTTCTGATTTTTTGATGCACCCACACAACACATGCATACACACACACACACACACACACACACACACACACACACCACTCAGGAGTAGTACCTTCTTTAATATAATTCTAACTTGACAATAGATTTAGAAGATAGGTATGATAAAAATAAAATGTACAGTAAATCCTCAATATTCAAAATATCTTTTAGAGTCAATTGCCTGAGATTAGATAAGATCTCTTTTCTCTAGATTCATCTTTTATATGTGGATGGAAGGAGTTGAGACTATTACAGATAAAACATCCTCCTACACATCACTATCACAAGAATGGGGAGAGTGAGGATCTTGTTTCCTTAAATTTAAAAGGCATATGCTTCTGTATGGGAAGCAGCTGACTTTGAGTATTGTCCATCCCATAATACGCCAAACAGCATTGCCTTCTAAAAAGCACTTGGCTCCCTCAATACTAAGAAGCACTTTTCTCTTTGTTAGTTATAGCTCTGGGTCCAGCAATTATTTCCAGCTCTTAGGAGACCAGCAGAAAACTTCCCTCACTGAAACTAGGTTCTCCTATTAAGTTTGGCATCAGATTCTCTGGGATAGAATCACAAGGAAGTATGCAGCTGCAATTCTAATCCTTGGATTTAATCCTAGTAACCTGAAATTGCTAACTATATGATCATGGACAAATCCCATATCCACAGCAACAACCTCTTTCCCAAGATTGTTTAATTATCAAATCCCAGATATGCTACTATATGTGGATGTGCTTCAGACCCTATGGAATGCTATACAAATATTGTTTAGTATAATTTAGCAGCAACACTCTATTGCTCTAGTCTAAAACTCAGTGTAGCTCATACATAAGATCAAGAAAATGAGTCCTCAAGAGAGTTTGCAATGTTTTCATCCTCCTTAAATCCTATTGGCTTAATTATGATACTGTTTCATGTTTAAAATAATGATACTTTCCTTCGTGAATGTCTGTATATTTAAAATCGTGAACATGTATCAGACAATAAGATTATTCCACAGCTTTTCTTTGTGCTCTCCTGAAAGAGTAACTTTCATTCAACGTTCAACAAATATTTTCTATACAGTTGCATTTTGTGCATGGGTTAGATTCTGAAGTTAGGGGGTAAAGCTGAAAAAACAAATAACAAAACCCACCTTGAAGAGCCCTCAAAATTATCTATAAAATAGAGTTTTTACAGTAATGGTTTATTCCTCAATATTAGAAAATATGAATAAAAAATACCCCAAACCTCTCTGGGTATGGAGGTACTTAGTGATGAGTGATGCAGGGAGGCTTAGAACCAAGGGAACATATCTCAGCAACCCTAGTCACTCTAGGTCATCAGCTCATTGGAAAATGGAAAATGAAATCCTCCCTCAAATTCTTTTTGAATATATATAGTAGAATTTAAGTCAAATTAATTTTAATGTAACTGTACTATAGTGAGCGCTTACCATATGCCAAGCTTACTCTGCAGGTGACTGGGCAATACAATGATGCACAAGAGAGAAAAGCTAGACTTTACCTAGGAGTGGAGGAGGTGAACAATAGATCAGGTATAGGTTGAACAATCAAGATTATGAATAGGTGATGATTAGAGGTATAAAGGAGATATGTAAGGTGGATGGTCAAGGAAAACCACTCTAGAGTGGTGGCTATTTAGCTGAACAGTGAAGAATGAAAGTGAGTTAACCAAGATTAAAATTGAAGGATAGTATAATCAAAGGCCCTGAGGTACAAAAGTCATGGTGTGTTAATTCATTTGTTCACTAAGCAGATATGGATTAGGACCTAACCTGTGCCAGGTATTGAAGAAACTGTGCAGTTTACAAGTCTGTCAAGACTTCTTATGAAACATACGCTCCAGACAGGTGAGAAAAATAATAAATGAATAAAAAAATTAACACGTAAGTGGACATAATAATTCTGAAACATAGTGAGAGGCGGGACTGGAGATAGAGGTGGAGTATTTAGGCAGGATTCATCATGCAGGGCGTTTTTAAGGAAAAACCAGAGCTGGACAGTAGTTAAAGTGGTAATAGAGATTTTTGTTGTTGTTGTTCAGAGATATTGCAGTAGAGGAATAAAGACCTCAGTATAGAAGGGGCTCAACTCCAAATACAGCCCAAACCAGTGGAAATTTATAGCCAAGAAATAGGGCAGAGGTCACTGAATGTAAAATTACTAAAAGGAGACATTAGAGTGAGGGGGATTGGAGCCAACTCGATAGGATTCTTGCTGAAGTCTGGCCAGGGTGGTCAGACATCACCAAGGAAACAGTGGAAGGTGAGGAATCAGACCAGGTACGGAGATCAGATATTGAGGGTGGGGGATTCTGGTTATACTGACGTAGCAGGGTCCTTGCTAAAACTGGATGTTACAGGGACATGCACAAATGGACCTAAAAGGAGGTTCAGGAGTCTAATTAAAGTTTGGTCTAGCAAAGAATCTTTGTCAGCCTTGTAGGCCATGAAAGGATTTTGGGTATTATCTTAAGAGCTGTGAGGATCCCCGAAGAATTTTTACATGGAGTACTGCTGTTACCCCAGCAGGTAAAGACCCTAGTTCTTGTCATACCCAAAAGATGAGTTTACAGTCAGGAGACAGTGCATTGTGTAGTGAAAGACTTTAAAAGATGTATTTAAAAAAGGAGAAGTACACGTCCAGGAACGGGAGGCAGGGCTGACCCAAGGGAAGAAAAGCAGGGGTTTCTGTCTCCCCTTCTCTTATAAACCTCACTTAGAGATGGTCTCTCTCTCTCTCTCTCTTTTTTTAAAATATATATGTATTTATTGAAGTATAGTCGGTTTACAATGTGTCAATTTCTAGTGTACAGCACAATACTTCAGTCATATAGGAACATGTGTATATTTGTTTTCATATTTTTTCACTATAAGTTACTACTAGATATTGAATATAGTTCCCTGTGCTATACAGTATGAATTTGTCTCTTAATTGATTGATGGCTCTTGACCCTGGAATGCTTAGTCATGTTTCTCCCCTTTTGCGCGTGTCGTTACCCATTCTGTACACGGGAAAACCCATGGTGGGTGGGGCTAAACCACAATGTTAATTATAGTACGATGAGCATTGGGTCATGTCCGGTTAAGTCCTTTCTGCTACCGCACAGTCGTGACTGTTGGGTTCTAACTGGTTTCTTGCTGGCACTCATTAAGAAGAAGTCAAGTCCCTTTATCCTGGAGGAGGGTATAACACCATCTTCTGGACCATCCTCCACCAGTCTGCCTGGTGCCTTCACTTATCTAACTACCTAACACTACATGATCTGATTTTGACTTTTAAAAGATGACTCTAGCTACAGAGTGGAAAATGGCATAGAAAGAGGTAACTTCAGTCATACTGGTGTGGCCTTTATTTAAATTTCATTAGAGAATGCCCTCCTGCCACTTAAATTTTCCGAAGATTCTCTTTCCTTCTTTCCCTTATGCTTTCCACATTACTGGCCTTTGGGTAATGTATGACTTCTCTGATCCAGAAGTAGCAGAAGAATTTGGAAACTGCCAAATTCAGATTGCTCTGGGACTAAATGCTGAGCCCTTTAGAAGCAGTACCTGAGGGAACACATGCCTGGATTCCAACAAATGCTCAGGGGTTACAGTCCCCAAGGGAAGAAGGGCATTAGCTGCTATCAGATAACCAGTGAAAACACTGTGTTTGCTGTGTGCTTGCTGGGCACACTGCATACTGATTCTGTTAAAGAAGAATAGTCTTAGACTCTTCTTGGCTGTTGATTGCTAAGCTATTACTCTATTGATCAGGTTAGTCTGCGTTGCCTTTGGAACTGGGAAAGTTTTCAGTGCCCACAGTTGACATGGTGCGAACTGGGAAGAAAGAAGCTGGCAAAAGAGCTTGTTGCTGAGATCTTTGTGTACTAAACCTAGCAGTTCAGTTATCCTATAGAAACCACAAAGGACTTTGAGGACAGAAGGCGTTAATACTTACACTTTTTTACATAGAAATGTTGACTCCAGGGCTTAGGATGGATTGGGAGCAAAGAGAATTGGTGGTAGGCTATTTCAAGAAAGATTCTTGAGAGCACAAACTTAAATACAGTAGCAGTGGGAGTAACGAAGACTTGATGGATTCATGGACATTGCAGTTAAAGCTTAATCCGACATGGTGATTGGTTGGATCTATTGAGAGAAAAAAAAAAGGTAATGCCTTGGTCTCTATTTTGATAATTTGGGTAAATATTGATACTGTCCTGGAAGACAAGAGAAATTCATGCTCAACCATTATTAAGC
Source organism: Camelus ferus (assembly GCF_009834535.1). Classification (NCBI taxonomy): domain Eukaryota; kingdom Metazoa; phylum Chordata; class Mammalia; order Artiodactyla; family Camelidae; genus Camelus; species Camelus ferus. Next base: position 58,643,783 of record NC_045697.1, on the reverse strand, counting down.
CTTTGAAAATACATGTAACATGAAATATGATTGGAAATCATTTCCTTTCAGTCTGTGGGAGATATGAAAAATAATTTCAGAGGTGTCTGAGACCTTTAGCCTTTTACAAGTAATTGAATTAGCCCTTTGGTCACCAGGTGGTTAGTTATCCCAAGATGTAATTTATTTAGAAGAGTATGACTAGTGGATTTATGTGATACTGTGTCTGATAAAGTTCTTTCCTGGGACCTGAAAGGCATGCCTGCCAGACTTTATTTAGGTTTTAATGAATGAATAAATGAAGCCAAGGCTACAGAGTGAAAACCACCTCTGGTCACCAAATGGTCCGTGCCTTTCCTTTGTTTCACTCTTTGAACATTTGTACTTCTTCATTTCAAATGCATGTGCTCATTTGAGAGGGCACCTCAGGGCATACTTGTTTTTTTGTTAGAAAAAAACATTCTTGAAGACAGAACACAGAGCATACAGGCTGCACTGCAAGTGCATAAAACCTGGAATACCAGATGGAAATGCCTTAGCCTTGTACTTCTGATTTTTTGAAGTTGAAAAAAAAAAAGGATACACAGTCAAATTTTCTTCAGTTGTTTTTTCCTGTTATATAAGAATGTGATGTTAATATCTCAAAGAACATGGGTTTTTAGAAGAAAATCCTCAGAATTTTAAAACCAACCCCCCCCCAAAAATTGGTAGTATATTTTTCTTTATAAAATCTACTCAGCTAAAATATTTTCTGGTAAGTTTAAATACATATGAATTAATGCTCTGGAGAATTTCTTAATTGAGTACTTTGTTTTACACTTTACTGAAATGTGTACTTTGAAAATATTGATGAAATTTGCCATTTCCCACCTTACACCAGCAACAGCTGAAACCTGGACCCCGTCTGGTGGCCTACACTCAGGCAGCACTGATCTAAGGCAAATGCCACAGTAAAAGCTACCTCCCCGCCCCTTCTTCTGTTAAATGTATCGAAGGTAAAAGAAAGCATAGTATTTTATTTAAGCTCTAGTTATTTTCCTTTTTCTCCTCGTCTCTTTCCGTTCCTATTACTCTAAAACTATTACTAGTGGTCATACTCTTAACATTGAAATATTTATAGGAAAAAGAATTGTTTTGAATGAGCAGATGGGCCAGTTCTAAGACAAGCTGCTATATTAATAAACATGTGTGGTACTTTATCAGCAAAGGAGCAAATTTTGACATTTCTTCTGGATGATTTGTATAGCCTATCACTATCACACCTGGTGCCGGGACAATAAATGGGCACTTAATAGTCAAGCAGTGTGCGAACACCTTCATTATAACTTCATTATGTCAGATATAATCATCTATTACTGACTGTCAGGCATTTAATTTATGATCAGTTGCCCTACAGAATTAGTGGCCATACAAATGAATGGTCCATTCATGTCACTTTTACTGTAAATTTCTTTCTCCCAATACCAGCCCCCTTTTTAAACACATAGAATTAATTTGATATCCTTTTGGGATTTTAGAATATATGTATTGTTTATATTTATGAAATTTGAAAAGTGTAAATGAGAATCACACTTGATATAAAATTCCATATGTTAATGTGTATATCTGTTTAAAATAATAATACAATTCTTCAGTTTTCTTTACTTATGAACTTTAGTTTGATTTTGTTAAAGAAGTGACAATGCTCTTAGGAAAAATGAAAGTTTTCCTTAGAGATCTACAATGATACAACAATATGCATACAGTTAACAATACTATACTATGCATCTAAAAGTTCATTGAGGGTAAATTTTATCCTATATATATTTTTACCACAACAACAGCAATAATAAAATTCCATTGGACCATGTAGACAAAATACATAATCAACTGTGGCACTACCAGAAGGATCTGTTAACAAGAAACAGTAAAAAGAGAAGCTTAGGTTTGTGAGAGCATTGCTGAGGGAAATAAGAGCCAGGAAATTAGTACTTTTTACTTGTTTAGGATTGATGTTCCTACTGACATCTGCAGAACCCTCCAGCCCTCTTCTTTGAACTTAGGAAAATACAGAAGAAATGTTTTCAGGATCACTTTCAGAAAGAGCTTCAGTGCTTATGAAGACTCCTGATTGAAGTTACTGTCTATGAAAAAGTTCTTTGAGAGATGTCTCAACTGCTGTCCACTGAGGACCTTAGGAATGGGGAGATGGTAGGACCCAGTAAATTGGAAAAGAAATTGTAAAGACTATTAAGCAATCAGTATAATTATTGGACCTTCCAGATTAGGAAAAAAATGAATGGTACAGAAAGGAAAATACTAACAAACTGATGACAAAGTTGGATGGTATGAGATGAATCTGCATTAGTACCAACACCTTGTAACAATTACCTTTTGCAATTTGAAAGGCTGGAGCTGCCAAAAAGAAGGTTCCACCTGGAACATAATATTATGAACCTGCCTGCCTTCCACCCAGTTCCAGCTTTCAGTGCAATGAGCGGTAGCACTGAGACAGGAAACAAGGTGGCTGTAGATTATTAGCTTTTTCATTAAAGTTTTAAACTTAAAGAAACCACGCATTTTGGAAGGGATGTCTTCCACAACTGAAATATGTCATCAAGGACAAGTAAGTGGAAGATGCTAAGTGGGGGATATTTAATTCTAATATCTTAAAGAATTAACAAGCTCTGGTGGTGTGAAAGAATGCAACTGCAAAGGCTTACTACAATTACACATTTCTAATTGGCATGGACATAGCTGCCTCAGATTTCCACTCTCTAAAGATTCCAGTGGTCAGTAGACATATTAGTCCATAGAATATTACATAGACTTGAACAACTAAAAAGCTCATTAAGGGACCCAGGCTGTATAAGATGATCTTTTAACCACCAAACCAAATAATATTGTTAAGGTTTATTTGGTGAAAACTCATGATAAAGTGACTTCAAATGATTCTGGCTGAGACACTTCAGGGATGCAAGCTTCCCAAATGAACTGATCAAGACTGCTGTCTTTTCCAGATGACCCTTGGGCAAGTGTAACCAGAATCAAGAGGAAGCTGGCAGTAAGGCTTAGCTGGCTGGCAAAAAAATTCTAAAACCTGCAGAGTAAGCTTCACATAGGAGAGCCCTGAGTCAGATCCAGCACTAGATAGCTGACTAGACCTGAGCACCTATTTTATTTTATTTTATTTTATTTTATTTTATTTTATTTTATTTTATTTTATTTTATTTTATTTTATTTTATTTTATTTTTTACAGTGTTCTCTTTGTTTTATTTTTTTTACATACTGTGCTGAAAATGTATTAAGCAACTAATTTTATTGCAGTTTTTCTTAGTTTGAATTTATAGTTTTATAATCTTTTTTTAGTATTTCTTTTTTTAAACATTTTTTATTGATTTATAATCATTTTACAGTATTGTGTCAAATTCCAGTGTTCAGCACAATTTTTCAGTTATGCATGAACATGTATATGTTCATTGTCACATTTTTTTCTCTGTGAGCTACCATAAGATTGTGTGTATATTTCCCTGTGCTATACAGTATAATCTTGTTTATCTATTCTACATTTTTGAAATCCCATCTATCCCTTCCCACCCTCTGCCCCCTTGGCAACCACAAGGTTTGTATTCTATGCCTGTGAGTCTATTTCTGTTTTGTATTTACGTTTTGTTTTTTTGTTTATTTGTTTCTGTTTTTGTTTTTTAGATTACACATAGGAGTGATCTCATATGGTATTTTTCTTTCTCTTTCTGGCTTACTTCACTTAGAATGACATTCTCCAGGAGCATCCATGTTGCTGCAAATGGCGTTATGTTGTCGGTTTTTATGGCTGAGTAGCATTCCATTGTATAAATATACCACCTCTTCTTTATCCAGTCACCTGTTGATGGACATTTAGGCTGTTTCCATGTTTTGCTGAGCACCTATTTTAAACCAATAGACTGGTACTTGGCAGGGACCTGTGTTCATTTACTTTTTTTTCCCCCCGTCGTCTCATACGTATTTTTCTCATAGCTTCATTGGATCCACCGTTTCAAAAATCTAGATCATCTGGAACCTTATTGGAAAACTTGGTTTTATAGTCACTTGACTGTCCAGAATCATTGTTTTTTTCACCTTTCTGATCATCATGTTTGTGTAGAGCTAAATATATTTCCTGCAGTGTCTTCAGGCAAGATCTTGAATGTTTTTGTGTGCAAAATGAAAACCATTAAGAGACATGACCATCTGGAAATTAAAAGGAAAAATGCATTTATTTGTATCTGTATCCTCAAATTTATTTTATTTTTGCTGGTTACGCCAAGACTAGTTGAGAATAGAAGCATGTATCATGATGTATAAGTGGTAGGAAAAATACGAGCTACCCTGCAATTTTATGTAGCATAACGAGCATAATTTTTACAAGGGTGCTTGGTTTATTCTATATAAAAAACGTGCAGAAGTGAACACTTTGCCTTTTTGTTTCTAGCTATAATTACAATCTTTAAAATCCATTTTAATAAGTAGCTTTAGTCTTCATACATACTGAAATGGGCTTAACTCAAGAAAATAATATGAACAACGCTTTTAAGTGTTTAACAAGAAAAGAGAAACTATCACAATGAAAAGACTATAAATGATATGTACAGATCTTACCTTGAACACCAGTCATTCGATAAACTTTTATTGACTTTAACGGAAAACTTTAAGGTACAGCATCTATTTTAGGCTGTGGGGCAACAAAATGTAAATCGCTTTCAGTCAGCAAGAAAGGGAATAATTCCAAAATGTAAGCAGCTTTCTTTTCCCTCTTGGGTATAATTAGAACCATTATTAAATCAGAGCCATTAAACTGCTGGGAATTTGGGGACAATAATTAGATTTGTTTGTAAAAATTGATTGAAAAATAGTTAATCTAAAGAAAAATGACATAATTTTTTGAGAATTCACACTTTAACTGATTTTATTCCTTTTTATGTTTTCACAAAGATTATGACTTAATCTCTTTTCATTTTCCAAACTAGAAAAACTACTCACTACATTAAAGCTCCAAAATTCTATGATCTCTGAGAAAAATATTCTATAACTCGGTTCCTATCAAACTATGTAAACCCATTATTGTATGTACTGCTGAATTATCTTTGCCGTGAAAATAATTGAAACCTTGGAGTCATAGAGTTCTAAAGGCCAAGTGGAAACAATTTAAGTGCATTGTTTCCTTTATAAAATCCACTGGAGAGTTTTCTTTTTTTATTATGTGATTCAGAATAGACAGTGTTAAATGATTGATATGAAATGTTATAGTCTCTTGTTCATTTTACCAATCAAATTTGAATGTGTGATATTCAGGACATTATGCATTTTAAAACTATATGAATCTGAAGTACCCATAATTTCAAATCAAAAGACATGTAAAACCCAAATGTCTTCCTTATGCTAATATTTTTCCTTGAATAAAAATATTATTCATGAATGCTTATTATACTAGTTATTAAGATTTCCTTTTTAAATTACTGTATTTATCATGAAACAGATTTACTTCTCTGGAACTTTTTGATGTGTTCTCGATTAAGAAAAAATTAGTAAGTGATTTCCATTTATTCTGTCATGTGAAATCTTTGCCTTTATAAACATGTAATTTAAAATATGACTTTACTCAGTTCTATCCAGCTGTAACTGTAGGAGTAATACTGAATAATAGAAACAAAATTGAAATCCAAGACTTAGGAAATATCTTTAGAAATGCTATTAGCAAATAAAATAAGAACAAGAACGGTCACCACTGACTGGATGGCAGCTTTAAGCCTGGTACACTTGTACTTCACATAGGTTATTTCTAATTCTTACGAAAACTTGGGAAGGTGGGTCTCTTTATCCTCATTATAGAAATTAGGAACTGAGACTTAGAGCAGATGAGGTAACTCATCCAGGGTTATGCAGCTATTAAGCGCTAGGGCTGGGACTCTGGAAAAGATTACAAACAGTAACCACATATTTTATAGTCAGTAAAAAATATGATAAAAGTAGCAAAATACTAGTACCTCTTAGGAAACAATTTTTAAAAATAACAATCATGATAGCCTTCTAGGAAGAACAGATCACACACTGTTACCATTTAATAGTTATTTCCCAGAGATGGGGGTTGGGAGGATGACATTGCATTATAATTTTAAAATTAAAGTGTATTGAATTTTATTTGTTACAATGTACTATAAGCAGTTAGGAGTAAGCTTTAGAACTGAGTTGTTTGTTGTTGATAAAATTTGTTTCTCATCAAATTCTCAGTACCATGGATCACATTACCCAGACCCCAAGCTGTAGCTAAATATAAACCACTCTGTGATGACATGTAGTAATAATTACACTTGCTGGATTCTATCATAAGGGAAAATGGAAAAAATGTCTTCATAAACCACTCTGAGCATCTCATTATATCTAAAGATAAATATCAAGTTTAAAACAAGAAATCTTATGAACAGTTTCTAAAAAATACAGAGCTATTTTAAGTGTATGTACATATGTACAGTGGTTTAAAATTACTTGAATCTGAACCTAGCTCTTTAAAAAGGAGACAAACAAATTTTTATAGATTTCTCATGGTAGGTAAGTATTTGTCTTATTTAATGTAAGACTGTCATGCAGGTAAAACTCAGGACCATTCTTCTGTTCAAACTTCAAATTTTGTTTATATGAAGTAAATTAGAACATACATACGTATGAGCACATACAATTGAATTACTTTAGTTAAATATAGATATAGGTATCTAACATATAAATGTGTCCAATGTCTTACAGTAGAAAAATTGAAGAATTACCAATTCTGTTATATTAATGAATGAAGGTTTATCACAAGAAAAACTATAACTTCTCTGGTTGGAAGTTAAAGAAAAGTCTGTGCCTTTAATCTGTAAGAAAAGGTCTAAAGATGCTGATTCATTTAATTTCTTCCTCTAGTTCTGTTCTACTGTGGAGGAGATAAGGGCGTTCATTCAATTTAATAAAAAAAAAAAGACTGTGTCTATGACTAACTCATTAGTATGTCTAAGTGTCTAGAGAAGATGGAAATGATCTTTTAAGAAATCTGAGTTGAATGCCAGTGAAACTAATACAAAATGATCTTCAGAATCACTTAACATAAAGGGTTGTGTTGACAGGGTGATTTTCTGTTAAGGAGACTTGGTAGGTAGCATGGAATGGGGCAGTGGGGCAGGAAGGAAGAGGGTATATGCTGGACTATTTTAAACTATCATGCTGTATGTAGTAGTTTTAAAATATGTTGCTACCCATGGTATTCTTCGTGTTTATATAACTGTAAAGTTTGTAGTTATATTGTGATTATTGAATTAATTAACAGTAAAATGTATTCTTATGGTAATTTTCTTTTTAATTGTCATAATTCTTCCAGGTTCTCTTTTTAATTGGTTGCTTTTGATTCAGTTACAGGTTTTGGAGATAAGTCACATGAAAAATTATTGTCTGTAAAAGCATGGTTCTCATATAATAGCACAGAATGATACTACCTTTTTTATTTAAAGGAATTAACCAGTAACTAGTTTGTGTCATTTAATTTTCACAGACACCTGAAGTGATATAAAATCCCATTTACACATGTTAAAAGATAAACTGAGGCATATTAAAAATTTAAAGAATTTATCCGAGCAAAAATTGGTTTGAAGTGGGCAGCATCCAATCTAGCAGATAGAAAGGAGATCTAAGGAGCTGTACAAAATGAGAGACTTTTATAGGCAGAAGGGAGTTGAAGCAAGGAAGTTATATTAGGCAGAACTGCAGACTGGTTATTGCCAGGTTACTTTCCTTTAGGGGATGGAGGGGTCTATCAGGTAGATTGCCCAGCTGGTGCTGATCAGGTGATTCCTGATTGCCTGGTTTAAGATTCCATTTCTCAGAAAGCTGAAACTGTAATTAAGTCTCATTCTAGTGACCTGAGGCTTAAGCATAATCACTCCATTTTGGGCATGTTGTTTTATTTTTTAACACGTATAAGGAGAGGGAAGCTCTAACTGTGTGTGACTAGTAGTAATACGTTTTGAGTGTACCCTTTTGTGAGTCTGAGTCTGAACTCACTCTTCTGAAATCAGTATCTCCATCTTTTTAACTGACCAAACACTACTGAACTTCTCTATTTTTGCTTTTCTTTTTTCAGTGTTTATTTTGCTAGTTACTGTGCTAGGACCTTTGGGAGATTATAATAAAGGGATTTGTTGTTGTTTAGTTTTCTTGCTGTCCCTTCTCAAAATGAGACTTTTTCCCTAAAAGAATGAGTCAGATAATTTGGAAACCAGCCCAGGTTCCTGAGTTTATGTCTGGATTTGGAGGCAGGAAATTGTTAAAAGAATCTCTACTGCTTCTGAACAGTCTATCAAAATATGCTACTTCAGGGAACATTTCCTCTTCAACCAAAGAGGAGGAGACGGTTTTTGTCTGTTTTAGATTTTTTTCTTTAGAATTCTCCCTTCCCTTCTCCCTTCTCTTTATCTATTCCAAGACTAATAAAGATTTCCTTCTCAAGCTTCCTCTAATCTCAAGGGAGAGTAGTAACTAAATTCCAGGTGTATTTTATCAGTGTAAAACTAAAATGTACACTGGATAAGTTTTAAAGTCAAAATACTCCACATTTTCCCTAAAAGGCAGCCATGAGCTCGTCTTTCCACACCCCCTCCCCTTCCTTTCTTCACTAGGGCCTCTCCTTTTTCTCTCTCCTATTTTGCCTAAACAAAAACAACCATGACAACAATGAAAATCTTGGTTTGAACCTTTAAATATCTGAAAACTCAAAATATGAAAATCCTTAGGCATAACAGAATTGTTGGCCTCCATCAGGCCTTTCCAATATGCTAGAGGCTCACTTATGTATTTGCATATAAATTATGTAGTTTCTTAAATTTTCATATACATCCTTAGGCCTAACAGATATTCTCAGATGATTTTCAAGTCTAAATCAGGGTAGCCTATACCCTTAAGGAAATTCTTTTTCAAATATTCTGTTCTCCCTACCTCTTCATCTAACTGTTCATCTTAATTCACTCAGAACTTCATGTCAGCACTAGTCGACATGGGATTTTGAGAATGAAAGATGAGAAAAAAAGAGTTAAAGAAGGCAAAACAGATTGGTTTCTAAGAATATTTCACACAAGGAGGACAAATTAACTTTGTGAAGAGGAAGGAACATCTCCATGGGATAATTTAAATCATAAGATCATTTTAAAATTGTAGAATGGAAGAAATTATTTTATTGGACAAAGTAAATAATTTGTCATGAGCAAAAAATAATTTCCATTGCTGAATATCATCTGAATAGTGAAATTATTCCTACCTGCTTGGTATTTTCATGAAAGTTTGAGTTCCTTGCTGCCTAAACTACTTTACTCTTATCTTTGCACACACTTCTATCATAGTACTACTTGTAGTGCCAGGAGGAGAGGGCATGTGAGGAAGCCAGCTTGTATGGAGATAGATGCCTGAAATTTGGCTTTAGCTGTCCCTGGTAAGAGCCAGCAAAGTTGACATTGGGGGTATTTTGCAATCATTTGTTTAATTAGCTGAAAACTCCTAAGGGAAAATTTTATGAAATGGCAAACTCCCAAAGCCTAATTTAAATCTGTTTTTCTATATATGACAGAATTTCATAACACAGTGATGCTAAAAAAAGGCACTAGTTGAAACCTTTTAATACCAAAAGCAACAACTTACAGAGAAATGTGAAAATAAATTATATAGGTTAAAATATTATTCATATGAGAGAACTGAGGTAAATGTTTGCAGGTAGCTAAGACAATCATATTTTGGTTAGGGGGATTTTTTTTGTTTTCTTTTACTCCCTCCACTTCCTCCTTTTCTTGTTTCCTTTGGATTTTTCTATATATGTAAGTATGTAATCAAGCTTACATTCTGTTCTTTTCCAATGGATTTTTAATCTACAAGATAACTCACTTCTGGAACAACAAAAGGGATGTCTCTAAAGGCTGAGAAGTCTTCATCATTCTGTTTTAGTGTTCTCAGAGTTTAGATTTAGGTAACTAGTTGATTGAAAAGGTTAGTGAGATAGATTTTCTTTTGCATTTGGTTATACAGCACAAAAACATTGTTGAGTCATCCTCCCATGGAAGAAAAAAGCAGCTGGCCAAAGAGCCATCTTCTCAGGTGTTCTTGGTTTAAAAAAAAAAATGCACTGTGTTGTTTAGAAAATCAAAATCTTTTTAATGTATTGATCACAGATGAATAAAATGCATCAGTTTTGCCATAATCCTGAGGCTAGAAGATGACTTTATAAAACTCTAATTGAAAGCAGTTTGTGTTTTGTATGAAGCTGCATCATTTGCTGTTTTCAGTAGCTGATGAATTTTCTTGAAAGGACCAGCTAAACGGAGGCTTCTAATCATGAATGCGTGTAGCCTACACTGAAGCTGTGGAAACAGGTGTTCCAGCACTGGTTCTATAAGGGCTGTTACAAATTGCTTTCAGTAAGAGGCTATGAGGAAACACATGTAAGGAAAGAAAAAAAGCAACTTATAATTCTTATGATTATTACCTCATCTATACAAGCATTGAGTGACTGAAATGGAAAAAGGGAATAAAAAAGACCAGGGGATTAAATCTCTCAAAACATGGGCCTAGGTGGGAAGGGTGTGATAGGACAGACAGAGAGAGACAGAATCCTTTTTCATGTCATAAAATCGTTTCATTTCCTTCACTCTCAGAAATCGGATCAAGGTGATGTCATTTCTAAATGTAAAGACATAAACTTATAGATATGCAAAATCCATATAGCAGAGACAACTAGATGTCCAGCATCTGTTCACCTTCTTCTTCTGCAATAATGGAGTCCTTGTTTTTAGCTGGACCCTTGGCTACTGGGATGAAGGAGATTTTCCCTTGCAGCTAAGGTATGTCTTAGCCAGTAGTACATAAATAGAGTGGGTGTATGAAATTTCCGGAAAGTGTTCTTGAATGAAGGTGGCATTCTCCTTCCCTTTTTTTAATCCTTTCTATTGGCTGGTTGCAATATGCTAGTGGAGCCATTGCAGATCACAGAGTAGACTTTATGTATTAAAGAAGCAAAGAACATGAAAGAAGATGCTTGCTTCCATATTAGCCCTGGAAACCTGTTTTCTCATGAGAGAGAAATAAAATGACTTCTTGAGTTAGCCACTCTTATGTTGGATTTCTGTCACCAACAGCTAAACCTCATCCTATTATACTCCAGTATGAGATCCAGTAATAACTTCATGTGTAGACTGTGCCTAAATCAATTCATGAGGGTCTGTGCCTCTCAAAAGTACATAAAAATGTGAAACATAGTTTTATGCATTTTCTAGTTCATCTTTGCTTTCTTTTTTTATTGTGTGCTAGTTTTACCGAAAACAACTGCAGTCAAAAAAGATTTCAGGAAAAAAATATAATTAAAGGCTATATATTTACTTTATTCCTCCACAAACTGGGAAGACCCTGGCTAAAAGTGAATAATGGCAATACTCACCATTTTATAGTTTGAGCGTTACTGCTTTCAAGATCGCCACTTATGTAGCCTTTACATCCATTTCAACAGTCCTTGCCTGTTTGCAAAACCTCTTCATCGCTTGTTTGTGTTATTCCAAGAGACTCAAACTACATCCATTGCTTTTGAACTGTTTTCTTTGCCTTCTCTGACCGGCTTCCTTATTCTCTTGTGCTGCAGTGCATTTATATCTCTGTAACACTTAACCGCATTCTGTGCAGTTATTCCTTACATGTCAGTCAGAAACAACGGAACTGTTTGTTCCTGCAGGACATTTGTGTGTCTAGACTAATGGGCATATAGTAGCTACCCATGAAACATTAGAAAAGAAAAAGGAATGAGGGAGAGTAGGAAAGAAGAAAAGGAGAGAGTAAGCCAGCTTTCCTGTTTATATTCATTTTAAAAATTTTGTGTGGACAGGTGCAGTCATCATATACAGATGTACTATGTACCATAAACTATTAAAATTTTGTGTTTTGATAGTTTATTTCTTAGCATTTTCTTTTAGGCATCGGTTCTCCTGGAATTCCCCCTTACCTCTTCTTTTTTGGACATTTTTTATATTGAGATAAAGGAAGAAACTACTCATGACTACGTCCCGTGTCCCATTATACTTTTCTCTTCTCTTGTATTAACTAACGGTTATCACTCTCCACTCTATTTAATGCTGTATTTAATGACCCAGAATTTGCTCAGTGGTTTTATTAACCCTTAATGACAGAAGTCAGTAGCTTCTGTGGGAGATATGGCAGTTTGGGAGAAACTTGGAAGAGATTATAGGGATACAGTAACATAGTTAAACTGGGACAGTGTAGATATTTACATGATGATATGTAAACCAGTTCTTGCCAGCAATTGCCTCCAACAATACTATTTTATGTATGTATACTGTTCAGTATACTTTTATAGCATTTATTGGCATCATATCATTTTATCAATGATTCTTTAATTCTTTGGTTGCAAAATTTTATATCTATACAGAGTCTTTTCTATTAAAAGTGATATACTTGCTCATGTAGAACATCTTAGAAAGTAAAAAAGAATAAAATTAAACAATATTAATATATTCCCAGATATTACAAATGTTATTATTTTATTATTTATTACTTTATTTTATTATTTTAGTTCATAAACACCTAACCTTCTGTTCTGTTTATATTATACATTCTCTTTTACAGTACATTTTATTAATTGCAAAATAGGTTATGAAAAAAGTGTACATCAATAAATATTTTTCTATATTATTATTAATGCTGATACATTTCATTTGTATGTGTATAGATAATATATTCAATTAATCTCATACTATGGAGTGTACTTAGTATAATTCCAGTTAGTTCATATGATAAATAGCACTGCAGTGAATATTCTTGCAAATTGTCTGATTTATATATTTTATGCCTATCTATGATTATATCTTTAGACTAAATTCCTAAGTAATGAAATTCCTAAATTAATGAATAAGCAAAGTGCTGTCACATCTTTTTAAATATTCATTGACAATTGTCCTGCAGAAACATTATACTAATATAAAATTTAAGCAGGCCTTTCCCCAAAATCTCACCAATTCTTTAGGGCCATGTAGGAAAAGTGTTTACCAGTTTAAGGAGAGGTGTGTGTGTGTGTGACTTGAAAGTAGATATTACCCTTTTTCTGTGAAGAATCATTAAATTTTTATCATAGAATTCTGTTGCCTAAAAGTCCTGATTGGACTTTTATGTTAAATGAAAATAATATATAAATAGTAATAGAAGAAGGGCAGAATGTTTTTAAAGCATCTACTGTGTCTAAAATTTTATCTTGTAAACCATCCCCTAATTTTGGTATTGAGATATAGTAGCTCTTACTTCTAATTCTGAAACCACATGTATTAGCTTCCTAAGGCTGCTATAATAAATTGCCACATATTTTAATGGCTTCAAACAACAGAAATTTATTCTCTCCATAGTTCTGGAAGTTAGAAGTTCAAAGTGAAGATGTCAGCTGGACCATAATCTCTCCAAAGCCTCTAGGGCAAGTACCTTTCTTGCCTCTTCAAAATTCTGGTAGCCCCCAGAGTTCCTTAGCTAGAGGCAACATAGTTCCAATCTCTGCCTCCATCTTCTGTCTTCCCTGTGTGTCTCTGTCTCTAAACACCAGTCAAGCAGGGCCTGCCCTACTCCAGTATGACCTCATCTTAACTTGATTACGTCTGCAAAGATTCTTTTTTATAAAGTCAGGCTACATTCACACAGGGTCAGGACTTCAACCAGGCTCTTCAGAGGACACATTTTAACCCATAATTCTATACATCTTAAATTTTATTCAATAAATTTATTATCTATTTTGATAATGAGTGAATAGTAGTTTTTACTTGTAGGTCAATAATATTCATAGTATTACCTTATACAAGGAGAAATTAATTAAATTACCAAACTTTCTAAAAGGCCTAATTTAGCATCTTGTGACTGACTGTTCTAGAGACCCTTTTATATACAAATAATAGGAAAATTAAAATGCACTTAGGATTTTCTGACGTGCCTCTGATGTCACAGGTATCTAGATTATAACAGAATGCAGTGAACAAAGTTCCAGCCCATTCAGATCTCTGTTCATACCAATATTTAGAGAAATGCTTTATAAAGGTGTCTAAATACTTAAGAATAACTGAACCAACTAATAGGAAGTATATGCATTTAGCAAGTTTAGCTTTTAGCTATACGCAGTAAAATTATAGTAGTAACCCGTTTTTCATCTGGTAAAAAGTCTTAGCCAGTGTTGTAAAAGAATTATTCATTTTCAGCTGGTCTGTATGTCTTTTTTCTCTGCTTTATGTTCTACTGATCCTTTTTTCTTTTTGAATTTTTTTCCCCTCACAATAGTCTACCATGAGAAGTCACTTTCTTTTATTAGAGCACATACTACTATTTGTAAAAGTCCTGTCCACTTATAGAGATGCTCAAATTTCACTTTAAATCCAATGATATTTTAGCATTCCCTAACCAATGCAGTATTGCTTCCCAAGGGCACAAACTTCTGAATGCAGTTTGCTGTCTTTCTTACCCAGCTCCACTGAGTGCTCAAGCTCTCTGTATCATTAGGAATGGATTCTAATGCGTTTTCTGGATTTTACATAATTTCTGTGGGATGCAGTTCAAAAACTGTATCCCCCTTTTTTCACTCGGCACGAGCTGGTGTATCTTAATTCTTCCTACCCCATTAAATATTCTCTCTGCAGCACTTTTGGGGGTCTTTTTATCCATTTTATATGGAAGTTATATGTAACCTTTAGAAATAGTTCTGTATCTTTTATTTCTCATCTCTGATTTTAATTGTCTTTAGGTTAAATTTCCAATTCTTTCTGACAAATATTATTCTATTTTAATATCTAAATGCCAGCTGAGACTTTATTTCTTACAAACAAAGAGAAAATACAGTCAACATATCCAAACACATTTAGTTTACTCCTAATTTGAGGACTTGCTTAAAATATTTTCATATTACAGTAAACATTGCCATGGGTATTTTAGGTATAAACACATCACTTGTAAACAGAATGCTTTTGTAAAACAGACTGACTTGAAAAATATTTACTTGAATCGTAATGGTATAATATAGCATATTCAGGCAGATTTTTGGCATTATTTTATTTTCCTAATTTCTCCTATTGTGCACATCAGTATCTTAACTCCTAATAGTATGTAGCGCCCTCTGATCCAGATCTTGATGAAAACAATAGCTAGAGGAATTCTTTAACTCAGAACATTGGATGATCAGTCCATATTCTCTTAATATTTACTGAACACATGCCATTGGCCACATGCACTCTGCTAAGAAACTTGTGCTTATTGTTTTCTTTTATTCTCATCACAATTCTGAATTATTATTATCAAATTTTTTCCATTTGAAAGATACAGACACTGAATCTTAGAGAAATTAAATGATTGAGTTTCCTGTCCTAGTTTTAAGTGCTATTATTCAGTTTACTATATACTTACCATTGTAAAATATAAAGAGTAGAATGGGTTCTTATATCAGACTTTAGCTTTTACCATTATTAGATGATAAACTTAACCTTAGTAACTAAGTGAACAGTCCTGATCTATTTTAGATCCTTTGCCCTAATACTGTTCTAGGCTAAAGAGTTTCAGACTATGCAGGAAAATTGTATTGTTAATTATAGAAAAACTGTCAACATAACAACACTGGTTCTCTGGGATCTTTCTAGACAGCATTTTCTTTGTAGCCTTTTTCACTTAGATACTCTGGGCAGGTCTATTACTTCTTCATAACAGCATTAAATGTCTTTTATATTATATAGGATTTTAGGCAGTGGAAATTTAAATATAGATGGAAAATCTAAAATTTTTTTCAATAGTCTATTTAGAAAGAATCCCCCGTGCAACGAAAGGGATAAGGGGAAAAGATAACTTTAGATAGAGTAAAATATAAATTATTTCCTATCAAGATATACTGCTATTGAAAATTCTATCCCCAAATGGAATCATCTTCCCCAATGGCATTACCTTATTGAAATAAAGAAAAGCACATTTCCTAATAATGGAAGTGAATTAAAAAGTGAGCCAAATGGCATTTTTAATCATTCAGCAGTAGAAATTTGAATTGAATACTTCATATCTTTTATTCTATAACACATGTAGTTTTATCTTCATCTACTATTTTTATCACATATATTACCTTAATATACAATTCTTTTATCTGTTTCTTTTTAAGTGTAGTGATTTATCCAAAAGTCATATTATGCAGAGAAATTATGACAATCTTTAGTATTAACTTAAATGAGCAAAGATGTATAGCTCAGAATAGTTTTTGTATATTCATTTCAAGAGCATTTATTAAATACCTATAATGTGAGTAACAAATTAAGGGGCTTGAATCAATGCACTCAAGTGTCACTTTTTAGGGGACAGTTACTACACAGAAACTTTGGTAGAGATTTTGTTAAAATTTTTACTCTAAACTCATGTTTCCTGAAATTATATTTTAAAGAGTTTTTTTTTTTTCTTTGAGGTATTGGAGAGAATAAACCTCTCCAATGACATGTGAAACTGTTTATGTGCTTTTGATATAATGTAATAGATGCAGTGTGTTTACTTCTTTAAATCTTGAAAAACATTATCGATATACAATGGTAAAGACTTGTTTTACTATACAATTAGAAAGAAGATCGATGTTTGTCCAGAACTGATTATGTAATTATGCATGTGTTTATGGAGAAAAAAAGGTCCTAGTAGAATATATATTGTTACTGTCTAAGTTTTGCCTAAGCAATTTAAAATTTAGATCTTTAAGTTTACATGTTGGGAGGTCTCCGGGATGGAAAATAACAAATTTGAGGGTGGCCATATTATTGTGGTTTTGTTTACTCATTAGAACAGTTTTTTAAAAGATCTTTTTTAAAAAGGAAGTTTGTCTTGGTCTCTCTAAATTCTGCTTAGTTAACACTGATACTACATTGATGTATTATTTAGTACAATTAAAAAAGCACTGTTTTTGAAATGCAGATGCCATAGTTATTTAGTCTGCTTATTACATTTAGTTAGAATGTGTAAAATTAAATGTGGAAGAGTCTTTGAGTTAAGTCTCAAAATATGTGGAATTACCAGGTACCTGCACAGGTACCTTTTTGCCCAAAGAAGAATCCTGTTTTAGAACTCAGCTTCTTACTTTTCAAAACTGTGTCTAACTTCCTTCTTTTTCAAATCACCAACTACTACTGGCTGTAGAAGAAAGAAACTTTTGTGCCCTAGCGGTATGTCTCTGTCAGAGCTTGTCTCCCTTTGTACTCCTATTCTTAATTAGCACAATGTCTACCCTCTGGACTCAAAGGGACAGGATTTAATAATCCAGTATCACTGATTGCCTTAAGCATCCACTATTTCTTAAAGAAATATAAACATATAGAATAAATGTAAACCAGTATCTCCTTAAGGCCCTGGTGGTTTTCACACTGTAATAGCCACGAGAATGACGTGGCATAAAGATTCCCAGGGCTTATCTCCCAGATTCTTAATGTTTTAGACTTGTGTTGATGAAACAGAATTTGCACTGTTAAGCAAATTTAGGAAATTTTGATAATTTATCTCTCTGATCTTGGTATATCCCCATGACACTACTGTTATTATTATTGACAGCCTGTGTTACTAATATTTATTAAACACTAGTCGTATGCTTGACAACTTTGCATACACTTTTAAAAATACTGTTTTTAAATCCTACAATAATTTTATGTAGTAAGCACTGTTTCTCCCCATTTTACAGGCAAGGTAACTAAAGCCCAGAGAGTGTGGTCACTTGCCCAGATACAAAGCTAGTAAGTTGATTTATGGAAATTCTTCACTTTAATTTTAACATTTATTTAACAATTAATCATGCCCCCAAGTGGTTTTTACAAGTTGGATGAAGAAAACAAAACAGTAAACCCAGACTGTTCTAACATAACACATTATACACATGCAGTCTGAGATCTACTAAACAATGAATCACTTTCCTGCATTAGAATAGCACTGTCAAAGATCGTCTTACTCAAGTTTCCCTTTAGGTCTCCGCCCTCAATGGCCTAAGTCAAGATCGCCTCTTATGTCAGTTTAACTGGTTCTTCACAGCCAAGGATGAGCACAGCCATCAACAGTCCTCACTGAGATTTAGCTGTTGTTAAGTAACTTCAAGAAATGGGATAAATGCATTGCTTTTCAATGATAAATAATGCAGGACATTTTTTATCCAGCTCTATGTTCCACCCTCCTTACCTAATTTGTTCTTATCTTCGGCACAGTTCACCCAAACTACCCTAATAATTCGGGTTACATGCCCTGAAGGGGCCTTTTTGTACTAGTAAAACTTAACCAGATAAATACTTATATGCATAAATAAGGGATGAGAAACACAAGATTGACAACTTTTTAAAACTTTTACCAACTAAGGATATTATATGCATATATAATTTTGTTTGTTAAAAGCTATTATTGGCATCATTTCATAAGAGGAAATAATATTTAAGACTATTCTCCAATGAGAAAAGGGAGAATAAAGGTCAAAACCTCAGAATAAATGATATTGTTTTGAGTTCTGGGGAAAAGTCAAAAGGATCAGTGGATGTTCCTGGGCTGGTATTTGGTGGCCACTATTTTCAGCAGTCACCTGTGGTGTCTTTTCAAGAGCTTCCTGATGACTTATTCCCTGCTTTTGTACTTATAAAATGCCCTCCTTCACATTTTCAACCATTTTGAAAGAATGCAATGTTTTAACATTCTGTTTAGAGTTTAAAGTTTTGTAGCATCATACCAGCACCATTTCCTAAGTGATTAGCAATCTATAGTATTTTTTTAATTTCTGTAAAAATGTATTCCCAGCTTTTCTCTCTCATTTGCTACTTCCCTTTTTGACTAAAAACTTAGAATGCTATTGACGCCTAATATTCTCTTTAAAAAAAGAAAAAAGTTCTCAGTTACAATTTCAAAATATTAGCAATATTTCTTTGTCTTTCTTACTACTGCATTGAAGGCACTATGAAAAGAAAGTCTGGGATTAAAGAACATTAAGGGACTCTATGGTATATCTTTCATTTGTTTGAGATATATTTTCATATTGTTTGTGTGTGTATTGTTTTCTGACACCAACTCGGTGTCTAACAGTTCAGTTCCATTCAATTCTGACAGTAACTCCAGAGTAAGAGCAGACTCCACAGGTTAAAAGCTCAGTCCCAGGAAGACTGCCTCCACTCAGATGCCAGCCACAAATGGGTGCCCGGGTCCCCACACTTCTGCCCAGCTAGCTACAAATTCAGAGGGTTCCCATGACTCCTTCCCCGCACCTCAAGTTTAATCATTCTGTGGAACAAACCATGGAACTCTGAACTCATGGGAGTGCTCTATTTAGGATTACAGCTTTATCTGCAACTCAAGAACTGCCAAATGGAAGTGATTTGTAAGATGGTGTGTGGGTTTCTGCACAGCTTCAGTGTCCTCTCTGGGTGTCACCTCCCAGCACATAAATGTGTTCAACTAACCCAGAAACTTTCAGAATCTTGTGGTTTAAAAAGGTTTATATAACCCATCCTCGCTCTCCACTCCCAGAAGCTTGGAGAATGAGGCCTAAATTTCCCATCCTCTAATCATATGTTTGGTCTTTCTGTTAACCAGCCCCCTCCAGAAGCCATCTAGAGGTCCCACCCTGAGCTATCTCATTAGCATAAACCCAGAACTTGTTATGAATAACAAAAGACATTCATATCACTCAGGAAATTCCAAGGATTTTAGGAGTTCTGTGCCAGGAACCTGGGACAAAGACCAGATAGATTTTTTATTATACCACAGTTTTATTTCTGAGGAGAGTGGAATATTATGACCAGATTTTCCTCTCCCAAACCATCAGTAAGCTTTCACAGTGTGTTTATTGTCTCATCATCTGCAAATTTTCTTATTTTTTACTACATAATTTTACTTTCAGCTGCAGCATAGTGGCTTTGAAAATACTTCAAAAAATTAATAAGTACTTTCTACCATAAAGAAGTATTATTGCTTTAATTATTTTGAAGAACTTTTCTCTCCTAGAGACACTAAAGAAGCACATTTGTGTCCTTTAACTCTGACCTACCAAGAGTGTTATCTCAGAGCCACTTGCTGAAGCATTTTTTTTACATGATTTGCATTCCTTAAATTGATGTTTATATTCGGTTCCTAATATTTGAGATTTACTCTTACTTTCCTGGAGTTCCAGTCACAGTACTAGGGAACAAGTTCATTTGTAAAACTCAACAAGGAGAAGCAGAAGTGGAGAGTATGAACTACAATGATTCCAGAACTTAGTTGTTTTTTATTTATAGTCTCTTTTCTGTAGCCTGGACTTAAAAGATCTGTACCTTGACATTGAAAGCATATCTATCTTTTTGAGTAGTTATGGATGCTGATATATTAGTTACCATTTGGTCTGGTTTATTTTTCTAGAAACCTTCTATTTTGGCATATTTATAAGCCAGAGTATCTGGGAATTTATTGCCTCTTTATTTGTAGAAATACACACATATGCATGTGAATATGATTGTATTATATTCATTAGAAAGATTGATGGAATTCTAATGGAGGGCATCCAGAAAGTTGACTGGTCAATACTTTCCTTGCAAAATGAAGCCAGTATCAAAAGTAAAAGAAACCATCCAGCACCCAAGTCTTGGTTTCTAATACGATTCTCCAATCAAAGGAAAAACTCCTTGGAGAAATGTCTCACCATAGAGGAAGTATACAAAATGAGCCTGGAAAGTCTTGAGTGCCAGAAAATAAGAAAGGTCTCAAAAAATAAAACAATGGGGACTTGTCAATAAGAGATGAGAGCAACCAGTGGGAAAGAGCTCCCGTGGCCAAAGCTGAAATAATTTGTGCAACAGATTAAATAAATGATGTAGAATTGGATTACATCTAGAGTATAAAATAGATAGTCATGAGTCCATAGTGATACAAATAAATGATTAAATAAATGAAGGAGAGACACATCTCCTATAGAAAAAAATTCCAAATAACTTGTGTTATTGGAATTAAAGCGTTTAATCAACAAGATGGAGCTTAATTCCCACACCTTTGGTGTAGGTTACACGTAATAGCATGTTATCAAAGAATACAACATGGAAGGGGGAAAACCAAAAAGTAAGTTTACAGTGGAGAAATAAGGGAAACAGTACCTCAGTCAGATGATCTTTGCTAATTTCATCATCAATCAGACATGTTAATAGCACATACACTAAAAGTTATGTGATTAAAATGGTACTTCACCTCTGTGGGCATCTTTCCCAAATCTACATTCACATTCTAACCATGAGAAAAGGACAAGAGACAACCATAAATTTAAGAGCATTGTACACGTTATCTAACTACCACTCCTCAAAATTGTCAAGATCTTCAAAAACAAAAAAATGTCAGAGAGTGTCACAGTCTAAAGAAAGCTAAGCAGACATGACAACTAAATGTAATGTGCTATCCTGGATGGGATCCTAGAACAGAAAAAAGACATTAGGGAAAAGCTAATAAATATGGCATTTGGTTAATAATAATTTATTAATACTTGTTTGTGTGACAAGTGTACTATAGTAATGGAAGATGTTAAAAATGGGGAAACTGAGTGCTAAGTATATAGGAAACCAGATTACTTTGCAAATTTCATGTAGTAAACTAGAAACCAGTTTATTTTAATTGTAAAATAAAAATTTAATTAAAAAAGAAAAAAAATTATGAAACCAAAAGTCTCTCAATTATAGAGTTGACTGAGTTTTTGTATTGAAGAATTTTCCAGAAGCAATAAAATCCAGAAACTTTGAAAAAAATGTTATTTGTTTGCTTGTCAACAGGTAGGAGTTCTGATTTAAAAGACATTGTTTAGTGAGTGAATTGACTATCAGTAAAGAATATTGAGCTAGTGATTGGGAATATCAATAAAGACTATTTTTCACTTTTAAAAATTTTCTTGAGGCTATTGAAAAGATCATGACAGATTTAATTTTGTTCCTTAGATATCAGCAACTTGTTACTAGTAAAATGCACAAGTGGCCCATTTTGGGACTTTAATGATTCACTTTAAATAATTTTAAAGTGGTTTTATGAGCGTTATGAGCTATCAATGAAGAAAATATTTGTCTAATAGTTTCTGAAAGGTGATAGATATAATTCCTTTAGTTTTTTCAGCCAACCAAAATCAAATGCCTACCAGTTGCTAGGCTGTGAAGATACAAACTTAGTCCCTAATTTCAAGGAAGTAACAGTCTAGTACAGGACATTGGGCAGATAATCAATAAGAGTAATTAAGTAAACTGTTGGCCTGGGTCCATTGAGAGCATTAAAGAAGGAATCATCAATTCCAGAGGATAGGGACAGTTTACAAAAGCCTTGCAGGACTAGTGATTCCAGAGCTTAATCATCTTTCATCATGACAAAAAAGTTGAGGAACCAAAGGCATAGTCAGATGACTGAAGCAGTATGTCAAATTCAGGCAAGTGCTAGTGTTCGAGAATTTCTCAATAATGTTGGGAGTAGAGAGTCTATATGAGAAAACCTTCTGTAAGAGTAAAGCTTAGAAATACGGGAAAACTCTGGGTTATAGGGGGCTAGAGTTTTAAATAAGGGAATAAGATGATCAGGTTATTCTAACAACTGTTGATCAAGGACAATGAAGGTGACTTGCCTGTCAGTAAGTCTTGGGGTTTTATTTTAACTTCCTACCACCTAAGCACTACCAGTTTCCTCCACTATGATGGAATAATAGACCTAAGAGAGGCATTGCAACAGCCCTTAAGTGTGTCAGGGCAGAATGCTGAGGAAAGCTTTGGAGGAACATAAGATTGTAGACAGCTGAGAAAGATGTTGAATAACTTTTAATAGGCCGCATGAAAGATGAATTAAGGTTTAGCAAAATGAGAGAGAGGAAGACAAATGTGAGATACTTCGATGAGGCAGAATCATTTGGAACTTAAGTCATTGATAAGTGGTAAGAGTAAATATGTCCCAAATGACTTCATTATTGAAAGGAACAGAAGTTGGTTTGTGAGGAAAGATAATGAGTTATGTTTTAGCATACTGAGTTTGAGATACCAATGGGTCGCAGAGGCGACACACCCAAAAGGTAGTAAATAAAATGATCTAGAGCAGGAGCTGGCAAACTTTTATTATGAAAGATCAAATAATAACTACTTTAGTCTATGAAGGCTGTAGAAGGTCTCTTTCACAGCTGCTCAGTTCTATTGTTGAAGCTGGGACGCAGCCATACACATTATGTAAACAAATGAGGCAGGCTGTGTTGCAGTAAAACTTTATGAACACTAATACACTAATACATGATTTCATATTATTCTCACATCATGAAGCATTCTTTTTTTTTCATAACTATTAAAAATGGGGAGAGAAAAAATATTCTGCACTTATGGACTATACAAAAACAGGCAATGGGGCAGATTTGGCCAAAGGTCCCTAATTTGCTGACCCTTGATCTATAAAAAGGTCTGGCTTAGAGATGGAAATTTTTTTGTCATCAACCTATGGAAAGAAGTCTGAAGTGATAGTTGTGAATACCATCATGTCTATGGATTGATGGAGAAAAGAATATAGGTAGGATATGGCTAGGGAATTAGAATTTACAGGATAGAAATCAATAAATTAAATTTGAGAAGTAAAATCAATGCTGTATTGCTATGAATACTTCCATAATCATTATTCTATACATATACTAGGTATGAAATATATGTATATATACTATACTGTTAGCATTTCTGGGCTCATTTACCTGTGTATTTTTCAGTGTTTAATGTACCACCTACAGTAGAGCTTGCATTTGAAAAATGTCTAATGGATGGATGGTTAGTAAAATTTTTAAATACCCTTATTTAGGACTGTTTGATTTAACATGGGCTGTATCTTTTTTTTCTACCTATTAATCCAGATAAGCAGAAAGGAAACTAGGTGAAATTCTTAGAACTCTGAAATAATTTACAGATCAAGTAATAATAAAAGTATTCTTAGTGGTAATATTGCAAATTAGTAACTACATTTAGTTTTTTCATACTGTAGTCATGATGGTTTTTAATGTTTTTGTTAGTTTTTTCTAATTCCTTGATGTTGAAATGATTTAAAACATTTAGAAATGAAGTCCCTAATCATTATGTAGGTTTCAGTGAACCAGAATTCCACATTTTCTCAGTATATTATTGTTCTCTTTCCAATTTGTAAGTTGAAAAGCATGGCATAGAAACAGCAGTAACCTCATGCAGTTCTGTAAGAAGTACAAGAAATTCAAACTTAACAAAACATTATTAACAGGTATTTATAACTTCATTCTGATTAAGTGCTGGGAAGTAACTGTGATTATGGGTCTGCAATAATGATCTGTTTCTGTAGTATGTAGAATTAAAATGGCATTCTTACTAAAGAGGTGACTACCACTAAACAGAACCAGTTACCTCATCAGTGAAACCAATCTTAAAGGAAGTAAGTTAGTGCCTAATTATTCAAGTTAAAGAAATATGACATTATATTTTTTCTGTGCTTTATCTGAATTAGAGAAATACGGTCTCATTGCATTTAAGTTAATAAAATAACACCATGCTAAAAGCTATTTTTCAACGTTCAAATCCATATACTTACCTTTAAAAATAGAAATAAAGGTGTATATATGTTTATTGTTTTGGAACAAAGCCTCTCACTACAGGATATACTTGTGAACTACTACACAAGAACTACTTGTGGAGAGTTTTGATTCAGTAGCTTCAGGGTGGCAGGGCATTGGAATTTTTAAAAGCTCCCCAGTGGCTTTCTAACATGCAAATCAAAGAAGCACGGGTGTGTGTGTGTGTGTGTGTATAAGTGTGTGTGTTGTTTCCGTCCTTCCCTACCTCCAGCTTAGGACAACTTACCTGAGAACAGTCCCATTCTCTTCTCTTTTTGTTTTCTTCTTTAACAATATAGAGATGAACTTAAGCCCTTTTATTTACTGACATTGTCCAAAATCAAATTATCAGAGTTGGAGAGAAATGTGGAATTATGTGTGATGCTGGTAGGAAAGTGAACAAATTTGCCCACAAGCAGATATAGGATAACAGCAGTTGCCAACTAATCGTTTTATCTCTCTTGAATCTGGGTGGAGTAGAAGACTTCTGTGATGCTGGCATCAGTACAGTATGCTGATGCCAATATCTGGGCCTCTTTGATGATGCCAACGTTATACAAATCTTCTCATCCACTCTGCTCCATCTGCGGGATTTCCCCTGGGCGCAACAGCTAAGAGTTGTCACTGAATGTCCGATTCCAGTGCAGTCACCTCTCAGAGCTTTTGCGTGTCATTAATAGCTGCCTTGGGAGTGCCTGCCATGTGGCAACTACTCTTTGGGGCACTTTATGTCTTCTTATTTAATAATCATCACAATATTACAAGATATCATCATTATAATCATCATCATCCTTCTGTTACAAATAAAAAAATGGAGTGTCAGCGAGTGTAAAGTAACTTATCCAACCATAGGAAGTGATGGAGCCAGGATAAGAATCATGTTCAGCCTAATCCTTAAGCCTGCTTTTTTCCTTAAGTCACATTGTCAAATATTACTCTACTAAATCACTCATCATTTTGTGTTAAGTTGGCAAGTACTTCTACATATGAAATATTAAAACTTATTTTCTAGTATAGTGGGGACCCAGGGTGCCACTTTGTGTCAGAAAACACTATTTTGAAATAGGATAGGTGTACAAGGGTAGTTCTATCCTCTTGTTTAAAAAAAAAAAAAAGCAAAGTTCCAAATTAAGAAGACCATTTAGCATTATCAGAGAATGACTGGGGAGAAGTGGGAGCAGAAGAATATTGCATGATTGTTAAAAGCAAGGACTTTGGAATGAGGTGTGTATTTGAATTCATAATCCAGTGCTTACAAAACGTCAGCTTGGGCATCTGTGAAATGGGGATAATAACATTACAGTGTATCACGAAGAAGACATAAAATAATATAGGTTGTCAATTTAGGGAAATGCCCAATGAATTGTTAGTGCTTATGAATGTTTGTTTAGAAAAAAATATTCTAAAAGACTAGATTAATAGGTTGGATTAAATCAAGAAATCAAAGGGACGGAAGATTAAATTCAGCTGAGAAGCAGCATGCTTAAGCAAGAGTCTTCAAAGAGCCAAGTAAATAGAAACAAGGTTGGTCCCTTTTTAATTAGATGGGATTGTGATTACCTAGTGGTACATAACTAACTACCCCAAATTAAGTAACTGTCATTTTATTCTACTCATGAATTCTGGGGTCCCTAGCATGGTAGAATTGGTTTGTTTTTGCTCCATGATTTCTATGGCCTCAGCTGAGAAGTTTTGAACAGGTGACTTAAATGACTGAGGATAGAATCATCTGGAAGCTTCTTTACTCACAACTCAACTGTTGGGGCTTGATTACCTGAAGCCCAAACCTACCTGGAACTTATAACTGTAACATCTACATGTGTCTTTCCCATGTGGAATTGACTTTTCTCAGCATGGCATCTGCTGTCTGAAGAGAGTGCCCCAAATTAAAGCTTCTGGACAGCAAATGTTCCAAGAGAACAGTAGAAGTTGCACAGCCTTTTCTGACCTAGCCCTGCAACTTGTGTACCATCACTTCAGGAACATTCTATTGGTACAAGGCTGTACTGGTACTAAGGAAAGCAAGGATTCAAGGAAGATGAATGAGACTCTTCCTTTTGATGGGGGAATGGCAAGGTAGAGTGGCCAACCTTTTTGGTTTCCCTAGGATTTAGATAGCTACCATGATGTGAGCCTTTCAATTTTAAAACTGAGAAAGTCCCAGGAAAGCCAGGACAAGTTAATGACATGCTCACATTCAGAAGAGCATTGGGAAGAAGATACTGTTGCTCAAAATAGTCTACACCAAAGACAGAAACCATGGGGCAGAGCTGTAGCTATAAGCCAGAATCTAGATCAGCCAAAGTACAGGCATTTGCATGCTTCACCTTGGCCTGACCCACTTTTAGCTAGAGTTGTTGGTTGGCATTCTCAAATGTGGGTTAGAAGAGAAGGAGACTGACCTATGATGGGATATTGAATCGTCTAGCCCTGGCTGAAAACAAGGCAGACCGTTGTCCCCACAGACATGGTCCTTGGTATTATGTGTAGCACCACTGCCAGCACTACTCTTGGGAAACCTCCCAAGTCTCTGCATATGCTAGTGGCCTTGCTCCCCATCACAGTGCAATTCAGAGTATGATCCCTGGACCACTAGCGTTAGCCTCGCCTGGGAGCTTGTTAGAATTACATGTTCCTGGACCCTATCTCAGACTGACTAACTCAGAATCATTGAGAGGTAACCCAGAAATCTGTGTTTAAACTAGCTTTCCAAGTGATTCTGATGTTTGTGAAAGTGTGAGAAGCATGTTTCCAGCACAACACTACACAACTACTAGGTTAGTGGTTCTCTTCCTGGGAGTGCATCTGAACCAATTTTTATTTTTTATTTTGGTGGGGAGGGGGTGTATTTTTAAATCAGACTAAAATCGGCTTCCTAAGCTCCATCACCAAAATGATTCTGATTTAGTACAGTAGGGAAATAGTAGGTAGGCAAAAGAACACAGGACTTGGATTTCAGAAATGGTATTTGCAGTCCAGCTTTGCCACTTATATACTGTGTGACTCCTCTCTGAAGGGCAGTTTGAACCAAATGAACAGTATGACCTTTTTCTGTTCTGACATTCTGTGATATGCATGATATCTTGAACTCACTAACACAGACCAATACATTCTTTTTTTTTAATGGTGAATAGAGTTTTTTTTTTTTTTTTTTAATTAAAGTACAGTCAATGACAATGCATCAGTTTCTGGTGTACAGCACAATGTCCCAGCCATGCATATACACACAGATATTCATTTTTATATTCTTTTTCATTAAAGGTTATTACAAGATATTGAATATAGTTCCCTGTGCTATACAGAGGAAACTTTTAAAAAATGTATTTATATATTTGTAGTGGCTAACATTTGCAACTCTCAAACTCCCAAATGTATCCCTTCCCACCCCCTTTCCCTGGTAACCATAAGATTTTTTACTATGTCTGGGAGTCTATTCCTGTTCTGTAGATGACATCATTAGTGTTGCCTTTTTTTCTTTTGTTTAGATTCCACATATGAGTGATATCATATGGTATTTTTCTTTCTCTTTCTGGCTTACTTCACTTAGAATGACAATCTCCATGTCCATCTATGTTGCTGCAAGTGACATTATTTTATTCTTTTTTATGGCCAAGTAGTATTCCATTGTATAGATATACCACAGCTTCTTTATCCAGTCCTCTGTCAATGGACATTTAGGTTGTTTCCATGTCTTGGCTATTGTTAACAGTGCTGCTAAGAACACTGGGGTGCGTGTTTCTTTTTGAATTAAAATTCCCCCTGGATATATGCCCAGGAGTGGGATTGCTGTATCTTAGGGTAAGTCTATTTTTAGTTTTTTGAGGAATCTCCATAATGGCTGCACCAAACTACATTCCCACCAACAGTGTAGGAGGGTTCCCTTTTCTCCACATCCTCTCCAGCATTTACCATTCACAGACTTTCAAATGATGGCCATTCTGACTGGTGTCAGGTGGTACTTCATTGTAGTTTTGGTTTACATTTCTCTGATAATTAGTGATATTGAGCATTTTTTCATGTGCCTGTTGATCATTTGTATTTCTTCCTTGGAGAATTGCTTGTTTAGGTCTTCCTCTCATCTTTGGCTTGGGTTGTTTGTTTTTTCTTTTTAAGTTGTATGAGCTGTTTATATATTCTGGGAATTAAGCCTTTGTCAATCACATCATTTGCAAATATTTTCTCCCATTCCATAGGTTGTCATTTTGTTTTGCTTATAAACTAATACTTTGTTGACTAGGAAATTTTCTACTTTACTTAGTGCCTAGGCATCAATCATTCTCAGTAATTCCAATCCCACATCTTTTAGAAAGGTGCGGTAAAGTGGATATTTATGTCGGTATCAGCATACAGACAGATACAGACATCCATACACATGAAATTACTTTATTTTCAAACATTATTTAACACATCTTACAAATATATCACATTAGTGGTGGAGGAATGTAGATTTTTTATAACTTCAGAGCTGTAATTTATTATTGGCAACAAAAGGCAAAAAAACCTCACAGTCATCATGAGGGCACAGTTTGAAGTGATTGAAATCACACAAGCATTGCTTTATAAACATTGATTTTTGAGTGACATATTTTCAGAAAAGACTGATTTTTAAAGGATATTTAATTATGCTCTAATAAGTGTCTGGAATGAAATACTATATTGCAGTTATCCATGTAAAGGTTTGGTCAGCATTGGTTCTTCTGAATGTCTAGCTTTGTAAGAGAGCAACAGGGAAAGCAGCTTTAAATGAACTCTTGTGGCATATATTTTATATGAGTAGTAGTTAGGTTGTCATCAAAACCTTGGTAATAGTCTCGATGTATTTAAGTGAAAGATGGTTGACACTAAGCTGTTATAGGAACAGATTATCTGTGTAGCTTATCCTTGGAAATTGCTACTGTATTAAAGGTCTTAGTTTTAAAAACATAATAATCCATTTATATCTTCCTTTCAAATCAGTTTACTTATGAATGACTCCCATGTATTCACTCTAATTTACCAAAAGATTGGCATGAAATAATGGAAATTGATCTATAAAAATAACTTTTCTAAACCAATAACGATTTCCTCACTGAATTCAAGCTCCTGATCAGAACAGGAAGGCTAACCAACTACTTTTCCCCTCAATGCAAAAGGCCTTTCATGAGCCTTAGTAAATATTGGCACGTCCAACATAAAATCCTAGTTCTTACCTATCTTACATTTGATTTGAACATTTTAAAGCCCTGAAGTATCAAATACTTAATGTTAAACAGAGCTCACCAGAAAGCCAAGCTTTTAGATGTTATTGTGACAGTCACTTACTGCCTAAAACACATGCAGAAACTATAGTCATGTTGCTTTAGAAGGTCAGAATTCTGATCTACTGTTCCTTTTTATTTTTGGTTAGAATAACATTATACTGCTGAGGCAACAAAAAGCTAAGGTCACCAGCAGAAACTGGAGCAAATAATGGAATTTTCAAGCAAGATTCTTTTGAATCTGGTGTTGAACTGACTGAGGAGAAAAAAAATGTTAGGTTTACTGAACTGAGAAAGTTCTGTGCATAGTGCCCCAAAGAGACATAAAAGGAACTAGCTTGGAAAAAACTGGTAGAATTTTAAAGCTGTTGAACTAAAATTCAATAATTAGAAGCATAGTATATGTCTCATTTAATTGTATTTTGTTGTTGTTTTGTTTGGCCAACATACACTTACCACTTATTTGGTACTTTGACGCAAATATCTAAATAATGATGCAGAACCTAGTGATTTTTAGCCTGTTAGGATAAAATGTAGAAAGTATTATTTGTGTATGAATGTTTGTAATTTTCTAAATAGTTTACTTATGTCTCATTGAGGTTGGTTTAAACTAAGAATAAACTATGAAATAAAATTTTAGTCTAGAATAGAATGAATATTTTAGATGATAAATTTGAACCATCCTAGGTAAGGGGAAACAGAATTTAAGAAGCAGTTTCTTCAGGGCCTTGGTGTAACTCTCTTGTACCCTATTCTCACTTCACTTAAGATGCAGATTCCTGGGGAGTCTAGCTGGTGTAACTTGATTCACAGACTCACTCAGAACCAGAGAAGAGCAGGGCATCTTGAGTGGCATATTACAAGTTTATGGACGTAGGCTGGATAGTTTCTCAAAGCAAAATTGAGATGTTTTCCCAAGCAGAGGGAGTGACAGCCAGGGAAGCAAAAACAATAAATATTCAATGCAGAAAGCAAAGTGGAAATTTGTTTTTATTAGTCTTGCTAATGTTGGATAGTTTTTTTGTTTGTTTGTTTGTTTTTACTGATTTGACATTTTTGCACTTCACCTAACAGATAGATTGCCAATATTCTTGAAACACACACACACTCTTTATTTCATACCAAAAATCAATCTAAAAACACTTCTTCCCATTCCTTCTCCCCCTTGCCTACTTCACGGTTTCTCACCCTTCACACTTTGGGCAGGTGCCCGTTTGGTATTTTGACATCTGGGGCAGGATAATTCTGTCGTGGGGGTCTGTCTTGTGCAGTGTGGGATGTTGAGCAGCATGCCTTCTCTCTGTTGACTGGATATCATCCCTCTTAGTTGTTACAATCAAAACTGTCTAGATGTTGCCAAATGTCTTCTAGAGGACACATCATCCCCATGCAGACCTACTGAACTCCTAGACTATATTTGAGGAAAAAAAATATTTTTTCTAATGAAAATAAATAATAAATCTGCTAATACATTTTAGCTATTTAAAATAATTCACATAGAGGAAGATTATCCAATATACTAATACATTTATTTTTGTAATGGTTGTTTCTTGATGTGATTCCTTTTATTCTGACACATTATGGATAGTATGGACCATTATTTTTATAGTCAGTTTTCTCTGGACCTAAGCATTATCTGAGAGAGATATTTGATTGACTAATAACTGTATCTGTTAGCAGTTAGCAATTCCCTCCCCCCACAAAGCTACTTAAAAACAACAGCAGCAGCAATTCTAAATCTCAGATCTCAGTAGCTTCAAAAAATTATTAGGCTTTTACCTTCCACCAACGTGGAACCAGTAGCACTGTACTTGAGACAGGATTTTTAAGATACGTTGTGTATCTGGAAGGCTGTGGTGCAGCATTTCAATCTACCAAAATAACCAACTAGTCTGTAATCAATACATTACATTAAATAAGGATTGAGTCCAGTCATAAAACAGCTTTTTTCTCATCCTCCCGTGTTTCTTCCCTGCCCTTATAGCTCCCTTCGCCCCACAATCATCGTTTCAGTCCTAAGAAGAATCCAATTTTTGAAATTCCCTATGATAGGAAAATTTCCAAACTTCATTGACAGTAAAATTTCACACTTTCCCTCTCCTCATTGCTCTAAGTGGAAAGCTTGCCGTGCGAAGTGGGTGCCAAGCCTGCTTCCTCTCCATTTCCCCACCTGATGCTTCCCCTTGTCTTCTGTGGGCTGGAATGCCTGTAGCTCCTAAAGCTCCTAAATGGTTCAGCATTGGAGGTGAAGAGGGGACGACAGATAAGGCACAGGAAAGGTCTTATGTGACAGGTTTTAATGGAGTAAAGAATAAATTCTCTTCTGGAAGATGGATAAAGATGAATCTCTGTCTTGGGCAGATTTTTAAAAACTGAAAAGTCCCATTGAGAAATATCTGACTGTATTTCATGTGAAAACAAATGATGCATGTTCTCCCAGCTGGATGACTGCTTACATTTCCTCCTTGTACCCCTGGAAATTCAGTTGTATACCTCTTCTGCTGATATAATTTTTCACCTCTAAAAAGTCACCTTGGACTTCCAGACCTCACACTGTCTCTGAGAAACTTACACAGCCTTGCTTTCATCTTTAGAGTAGAACTGTAGCTAACACCCTATGCATCTTGATCTTTCTTCCTCTGCTTTTTCCCCAAACTCCAGGGCGTATATATTAACCCTCCCATTGTTATGGAAACGACAGGCCAGTCAAGAAACAAGCACCACTCGGAGGGTTGGAGTACTCAGATGTATTACGCCAGCGGGCTCAGAGGGGCTTCTGCTCCAAAGCTCTGAGCACCTTCAAGATGTGCACATGAGGTTTTATAGGGTAAAGTACAAGCATGGGGTATTCGGCCAATAGGCATGGAACAGCTTTAGCAGCATTATCATCACAAAAGTGGAGGTGGGGAGGCAGCAAACCAACATTCCAAAGCCAGATATGTATCTTTGAAAACCCAACTGGCTAGCAAAAAAACATAAACAGCAAACCAACACTAATTAACTTAGATTTACAAGTTAGTCCAGCAGAACTCAGATCGGTATTCCAATACTTAGACTTGTTAGCCCAGCCCAGCCTCTCCTTCACATTCCTAGACCTGTGAGTTATCTTGTTAGACCAGCCCAGCTTTTCCTTCACATTCCCCCCTCTTGATGCTTTCACAACTCTAGTTGGAGTAAGCATCATCACTTATCTGTTGCAGGGGCTCATAATTGGAGGCTAACATCTGAAGTTATATAACCTCTATCCACTCACTGACCAAGCGGGTCCAGAAGTTTAGGACACAGGGCCCAAATAGCAGAACTGCAAAAAATCAGGAGTAAGGGACCTATGAACGGTGCCAGCCAGGAGGTCCAGCCCCAGGGGCCTGTCCATGGGCTCTTATTTAAAATATGTTTTCTCTTTTTACTCGGTCTTGTAACTCTTGAACCATCTCTCTGACAATTTCTGATTGATTGGCATAAAAACAGCACTCTTCATTGTAGGAAGAGGCATAGTCCCCCCTCTTTGGCCATGAGTAAGTTACAGACCCCTCCTGTTTTGTAAAACCACCTCGGCCAGAGAGTCAATCTGATTTTGCAGAGTTCCCAGGGTTTCTGCTATTTGTTGGAGATCATGGCTGAATTCACTTGTTAGCTGGAAATACAGGTTGGTACATGGACCATTTGTCACCCGGTTCTGTGCAGGTGCATTGTACAGCCAAGGAGAGTGAGGGCATTAGCGTCAGTAACATCAGCCTTATGATTATCTTAGACATGATGCTGCAGTGATGGCACTAATTATAACAAGATATAAAATAGCTATCAGGATTCTATGGCCTATGTTCTAGTTAGGTGTGGCGGCGCTAGCTAGCCCCACTGCTAATACGCAGACTAGTATGGCAAACAAGGAAATAGGCAAGGGAGCACAAAAGAAATACATTTAACAGCTGCGTTGAGCTTTCCTCAAGCTTCGGCCGTGTGTTGACTAGCCAGCTTCTGGGTGTGGCTAGAGCAGGGCTTGTCGATCCTTTTCTGGTCCCTCTTGATCTTGATCTTGAGCGGGTCTCCCGGGACACACTCAATTTTCCAGGGACCCTCTGTCTGAGGTGAAGTCGCTCTCTTAACCCTGGAGTGGTGGATCCAAGGGATGACTCCTGCAACTTTAACAGCTGTAGGGGTGGTTAATACCACTAAATATGGTCCCTTACAGTGAATAATGGCATGTGTCACTAGATGGCCCCCTACTCGACAGGATTGTGGTTGGCAGAAATGGCGGGCAGTTGAGTCCCCAGTAGCCCCTATAGTAGTCGCCTTTTTCTTGGTCAGGGGGGGCTACAGGTTTGGTCACCACAGAATACTCTGCTCCTGGGTCTACCATAAAAGTCATTGGTTGGCCCCCTATAAACATCTTGACCTTGGGCTCCCGGGGGCCCAGGGGCAGGGACCGCGGTCTCTCCTATTCTGAGTCGACCCCAGCCAGTCCGATGTGATTACTGGCTGGTGGCTCCAGCTGATAAGTAGGCCTTTTGAGGGGTGCTCTCTTTCCATCCTTTCTGTTTGGGCACTCGTTCTTCCAGTGTCCTGTCTCCCAGCAGTATGCGCACTGGTCTCGGCCCAGGGGCATCCGTGGTTGGGGTCCCCTCTTCCGGGGTGGTGCAGGATTCTGGCTGAAGCTTGTTTTTCCCAGGGCTGCTGCAAGGAGTGCGGCTTTCTGCTTCATTCGCTGGTCTGCTTCTCGTTGGGCTTCCCGTTCTCGGTTTACAAAAACTTTGCTACTTCCAGCAGCTGTGTAGCGTTCATCCCTGCGAATCCATCCAGTTTTTGGAGTTTCCGGCGTATATCTGGGTGTGATTGGGCTACGAAGGCAGCGTTGACCATCCGCTGGTTTTCTTGGGCCTCAGGATCAAAAGGAGTGTAGACTTGGAATGCTTCACATAGTCTCTCATAGAAGTCAGTGGGGGTCTCGTCTGGCCTCTGGGTCACCATGGTCGTTTTAGACATGTTAGTTGGCTTCTTGGCTCCTGCTCTTAGCCCTTGTACGATGGCTTCCCGGTACTCACACAGCACTTCTCTTCCTTCTTGGGTGTTAAAGTCCCAATCTGGTCTGGTGTCAGGGGCATGTGTCATGGCCCACCCCTCAACATCCATTGTGTCCCCAGGGGCTCGGCCCTGCAGCCATTTTCGTGCTTCAGGTGAGAATGCATCTCCTCTCCTCTGTATTGAAAAGAGTCAAAAGCACCTGGAGGACATCCTCCCAGGTGGGCTGGTGAGAATGGAAGATAGACTCTACTAGGTAAATCATAGCCTGTGGCTTGACAGCCTGATTACAGTCGTCACCACCAAGTAGAAATCATCGTGGGCTGGACAGAGACCAAATATTTGTATGACTTTGCAGCAGAGCCCAAGGCTGTCCCAGCATCGCTTCGGGACTGGGCAGGGGCCGGCGCTCCCCTGACAGTTGCCATGGAGGCGGCGGCGGCTGAGGTGGAGGCGGTGCCGGGGCTGCAGGGGCTGCTGCTGCTGCTGTTGCTGGGCGGCTTTTCAGAGTAGGAAGGAGTATGATAGCACCAATTAAGAAGGGCTGTAGTGCTAAAGGATTGGTAGCAGAGTACGGGGTGCCCGGGCTGAACAGTCCCGTTTTCCCCAACTTGTTGCAGCCCTTGTGTCTCCTGCAGTGGCATTTGGAGGGCCGGTGGTGCTGGCTTCCCGGCTTGTGCTGAGCGGAGTCTCCTTCCTACCGGCTCAGGCTGGGGGCTGGGCTCTGCCTCTGGGTCCTCAGGCTGGGGAGGTGTTGGTGCCCCGGGGGCATACGGAGGGGGTAGACATATCTGTCTTCTGCATCTCCATGGAAAATAGGCTTTTTTCTCTCTGTCTTTTTGGCCTGGACTGGCTGGGCTGCTAATATCTTGCATTGTCCAGGTCCATTTGAGCAGAACCGAATCCATGGGGTAGAGTCTGGACGATATTTAGCCAGGAGTCAATGTAAGGGAATTGATCTGGGTGGCCTGGGGTTCCAGTGATTATTTGATAGACTGCTCACACTGTTGCTAGGTCCAGAGTTCCTCCTGAGGGCCACTAGACTCCAAAGGCCGGCCATTCAAGCTCACACAAAGTGCGGAGCCTGCCAGGGGTCATTCAAATTCCACATTCTCTTGAGAACCCCTTTTTGAAATTCTTAATCATGCAGTCTAGAGTGGTGGGTTTCGACTTAGAGCCTCCCATTTTTTAGATGTTTGGGAAGGTAGCCTTTATATCTTTTCTTTCTTCACTCCTCAAAACACTGAGTTCCCAGAGAGACTGCTCTCTTGCTGGGTCTCTGAGTTGTTTGAAGGCTAATTTGGCCAGGGAGTCTGGGTTCCAGTCACAGCTGATGTCTCTGGAGCTCAAGGCCTCAAGCAGTTCCAGGGACTTTCTTCATTAAATCCTGTCTATATCCTGAACTAACATATCAGGGGCGTGGGACTGACGGCAGATGGTAAAACAAATGGACTAGTAAAGGGACCTCCAAGGCCGGGTGAGCCCGGTCCTGAAGGAATTCATCTTCTAAACTTGAGTCCTGGGGGTCTGGGGCTACGCAAAAGGGGCACTACTTGGGTCTGTTCTGTAGGGAAACACTAAGTCTCGGGTGTTCTGTAACAGAATCAGGTAGGAGACTTTTCAAAGAAATAGCATCCTAGCCTCCGAGGGCACAGGGGCGTTGACTCATTGGCTGTCTATGTCCTTTTCCCTCCCAGTGTGGCCACCCTGTGCCGGTGTCACAGACAAGACAAGGGAGGGTTTTCGTTGCGTCCGCCTGGCCGCTCCCCTCGCGGGGACGAAGGTGCCTCTTAGCTTTGGCGGGTCAGTATAAGCTGCTGACTCCGATCGGGACCCTGAGGGACTGATAC
This sequence comes from Camelus ferus, assembly GCF_009834535.1. NCBI lineage: Eukaryota > Metazoa > Chordata > Mammalia > Artiodactyla > Camelidae > Camelus > Camelus ferus. The sequence continues at coordinate 58,607,084 of NC_045697.1, read as the reverse complement.
CGCCCTGAGCCGTATGAGGTCACCACGGAACCGCAGGTTGGGACTCACTCGAACTCCGTAGCAGAATGCCGTGGAGCTACAAACTCGAGCCTGATTGCACACTTCACAGGCCGCTCATTCACTCACACACACACACACAGAGGTTAACAACATTCTTCCCACCAATACCAATATCCTGTTTCCTGTAGGAGAGGATCAGCCTCCTCTTCTGTCCAATGGGACAGGACCTGATACCTCCCGGGGGTTCCTACCTTGTCCGGATGGCCACCTGGTGAGTCTGTCCGTCCCTCCATGGAGTCTGGATCTGGTTGTAGCCCAGCCACCTGGGGGCCGAGTTGCCGTCACGAAAGAGAACCCGAAATACCGTCGGGCGGCGCCATCTCATTCGCTGCCGGAATCCTGTCCCCCGGTCGGCCGGAGCCACCAGTCCGGCTGCTCAAGGGGCTGGCGTGGTTGTATATCACTGGGGCCTCCAGAAATGTTACGGAAACAACAGGCCAGTCAAGAAACAAGCACCACTCGGAGGGTTGGAGTACTCAGATGTATTATGCCAGCGGGCTCAGAGGGGCTTCTGCTCTGAAGCTCTGAGCACCTTCAAGATGTGCACATGAGGTTTTACAGGGTAAAGTACAAGCATGGGGTATTCGGCCAATAGGCATGGAACAGCTTTAGCAGCATTATCATCACAAAAGTGGAGGCGGGGAGGCAGCAAACCAACATTCCAAAGCCAGATATGTATCTTTGAGAATCCAGCTGGCTAGCAAAAAACATAAACAGCAAACCAACACTAATTAACTTAGATTTACAAGTTAGTCCAGCAGAACTCAGATCGGTATTCCAATACTTAGACTTGTTAGCCCAGCCCAGCCTCTCCTTCACATTCCTAGACCTGTGAGTTATCTTGTTAGACCAGCTCAGCTTTTCCTTCACACCATGAATCCTTTCTCATTAGGTTTAAATGAAAGGGAAGCAATGCCACAACTCTTCAGTACCTTAAATACACTTGACTGGTGGCACAGCTCACCCTTCTCACTGTAGTGTGTTCTTCATGGTCTCATCACTTGTGCAAGCTCTTACTCAAGAACATCTGCAATCTACTGACATCAGATTTGTCTGCTCTGGAGCTAGTCAGTCTGAACTTAGCGTATATGTTCTCTCCGTCAGGAGGAACTCAGATGATATTGGTACTGGCCTAAAGCTACTTCACTCACTTCCTTCCTGTCCATAGTAAGGCTGGAAAGCACTTATATTTCAAAATGCCTCCAACCTTTCCAGTATGCCTTTTGAAACATCATAATTAAGGAACTCCCTGTACAGCCAGACTTCACTGAAGAGTCCTTCCATGTCATGGCATTAACTAAAATGCATGTCTCCCCCGAGCACACCCTCAAGCCCACTTGAGGGAAGATTATGTTCTTAGTCTGTCGTAATTCTGTTTTAGGGATTAAAGGTAGTGTCACATTGATCAACCATCCACGTGCTTGCTGAATAACAAAATTAAACAAGGCTAAAGAAGAACTCCTATGTTCTTCTGAAGCTCTTGGCATTCAAGTATATTCCCTGAGGGTCAACTATAGGCACAGTAGATATTATATACAGACTCTATAAAAATCATTTTGACTTTGTTGCAGCTTCTTTTCATTACAACATAGAAAATTCTTGTGTACTTTGCCTTCAAATTCTATTTCCTAGATTTAAAAACATTGAGAAGGTAGTTTGATGTTAGCCAATATCTATTTTTTAACACATACACTAAAGAATATTTGCATTATAACTGGTTAGATTAAACCAAACAGAAACTTACTTCTAAATGTAAAATTTTTTGAGATAATCGTATCAACACCCAAAGGTAATTTAAAGAATTAAAAGGAGGAGGAAGACCATTATAAGGGGAAAGAGAGGCAGGAGGTGGAGAAGATAACTGTGTGGGAAGGTATTCAGCCAGGTGAACTAGGAGTAGGAATTGAGAAAGGTAGTAAGGAATGAAGCCAGAGCAAATTTCACTTGGTTAGTTAGAGATCCATCTTAGGAGTCAGACTTATTTTGACTCCCTGCAGTACTTCTGAGAAGTTGCTTTTGGTAGTTACTAGCATTGCCCTTGCAATGATGCAGTACTTTTTTTTTCTTCCAAACTATTACCAAACAAATGAATGTAACTGAAGTTGATTTTAAAGAGGATCTAATGTAGTCTAAGATCAGATACTGTGTATAGACTTCAAAGTAGGACTGTAAAATCAACTTGAATTGTGTATTAATGGTATACAGTGTCTGTTCAGCAACACATTAGACTAGTAAGTTTGTCAAATGTTTACCATAAAATATGAGCAAAGAGTTTTATTTTGCTGTTTGAAGTTGTTCCACTGAGAAAGAGCAGTATCATTTTTTAAAGTTATTTGAATAACCCTTATCTTAAAGTTTTACCAAATAACTTTGGAATACTGGTAATGGATTTTTGCCTTCATGATAAAGGTGAATTTATATACCTTTTCATCTTCATAGGAAATGTCACTTAATCAAAATGTTGCCATTGTGTGTTTTTGATGACAGTTACTTGAACATATACCATATTCCAAAAAAGAAATAAAACTAAAATTATTTTATAAAACGGTACAGCAGAGAACCTTTTAAAATTATTTTCACATTCTAGATGTCTTTCATAATACGCAGGTTGATATGAAATGTCAGTCTTTCATTAGGTCAGCATAATATATTACAGATTGATTTTTGTTGTTGTTAACAATTTTCTGATTAAATATATAGGATCATAAGTGGTAATATACTTAATATAAATAAGTTATTATTTTGATGTGATAAATGCAATATTATTCTTTTTTTTGTCTATGTATTTTTATTGAAGTATAGTTAGTTTACAATGTTGTGTCAATTTCTGGTATATACTATAATGCTTCAGTCATACATGAACATACTTATATTAGTTTTCATATTCTTTTTCACCATAAATTACTACAAGATATGGAATATAGTTCCCTACTGCTATACAGTATGGACTTGTTATTTATCTATTTTATAGATATTAGTATCTTCAAATCTCGAACTCCCAATTTATCCCTCCCACCCCCACTCCGTAACCATAAGTTTGTTTTCTATGTCTGTGAGTCTGTTTCTGTTTTGAAAATAAGTTCATTTGTCTTTTTTTTTTTTTTTTTTTTTTAGATTACACATGTAAGTGATATCATATGATATTTTTCTTTCTCTTTCTGGCTTACTTCACTTAGAAAGATGATCTCCAGGTCCATCCATATTGCTGCAAATGTCATTATTTTTGTCTGTTTTTATGGCTGAGTAGTATTCCATTGTATAAATATACTACAACTTCCTTATTCAGTCATCTGTCGATGGACATTTAGGTTGTTTCCATGTCTTGGCTATTGTAAATACTGCTGCTATGAACATTGGGGTGCATGTGTCTTTTTGACTTAAGTTTCCCTCTGGATATATGCCCAGGAGTGGGATTGCTGAATCATATGGTTAGTCTATTTTTAGTTTTTGAGGAATCTCCATACTGTTTCCATAATGGCTGCACCAAACTGAATTCCCACCAGTAATGTAGGAGTGTTCCCTTTTCTCCAGATCCTCTCCAGCATGATAAATGCAATATTATTCTTGATAACATTGCTATATAAGGTTTTATCTCAGTAAAATAAGAAATTTGAGACAAATATATAAGTCCCAATAAAATAAGAAATTTGAGACAAACTCAAAGAACATAAGATAGTCTGTATAGAACAATACGAGCAGAAGGGTTTTTTTCCCTCTCTGTTGATTACTTAGCAAATTTACATAATTCAATCCAGAAATGCAAGCTATACCTTTTAGCATGTATTAGTATTTATACTCCTTTCCAGTGCTATGCCAGTTACTCAATTTTTACATGGTTATAATAATTAGACACATATTGTTGGATCTTGTATGTTTTCTCTTTTTTGTCTTAGATCTTGTGTAAACTCTTAGATATATCTGTGTAGCTTATGTGTTTTTCACTTTTAGTAGCAATAATCTATGGCCATTTAAGCCATTCTCAAACTGTGTGTGTATGTCTCTTCATCTCCTCCCTAATATACAGCATGCTATACATCACTCTATATAAATATATGGATTTCTTTTGTAAAATTTCCTTGTGATATAGTCCCTTAAGTGGAAATATGAAAAGAAAGGTTATAATTTTTTTCCATTAACAAACTAATAATAGGACTGCATTTTAAAATGCATACTACCTTTCTATTACCAGTGCCATTATTACCCTGTTGTCCTTTAACTCTACTATTTGTTATAACTTCCAAATTATTCTTTAAACCTCTTTCTTTTTTTCCTTTTATATTCTATATTCTATAGCCAAGTTATTCTCCTGAAAACAGCACTTCATTCTCTGCTCATAAACCTCAACAGAAGTTTTAATTTCTAATTTAGTAGGCAATTACAGTCCTTAGCAAGTCATTCAAATTTTTGGAAAGTATCACTTCACCCTACTTTTGTAGCTTTGCAACCCAAATTTAAATGCCTTCCATTGGTACTGTTAGTCATCAGAGTACTGCCAATCATTCAAGAACCATTTGAAAGGTCTTTCTTTAACTTACCAAACAGATACCAAGTGCCTACTGTGTAGAAGGCACTGAGAGATTCAAAAATGAAAGAAAAACAAAACACAACATAATTTCTGTTCTTGTGTTACTCACTGCACTGATTTGAGATTTAAAATGACACAGTACTATAATTGTTGACAGCCTAAGTAGAAATTGGTTTGTTTTGAATGATGAGTAGGGGCACACTAGAGATAAGAAGTTAGGGGCAAGACAATTTAGTGGGAAGAGAATAGTCGTCTTTTCATCAAATTGTGCTGGAACAGTTGGATATCTACATGCCAATGACTGGAGTTGGACTCATACCTTATACCATACATGGAAATTAACTCAAAATGGATCATAAACCTAAATATAAGAGCTGAACTAAAAATTAGAAGAAAGCATAGGAAAATATCTTTACAACTTTGGATTAGGTAATGGTTTCTTGGATATGACATGAAAAGCAGAAGCAACACAGAAACAAATAGATCATTCTTCATCAAAATGAAAACCAACTATACTTTGAAGGGCACTGTCAAGAAAGTGAGAAGACACCAACATAATTGGATAAATTATTTGCAACTCATATCTGATAAGAGATGCTTCAAAATATATAAAGAATTCTTACAGCTCAATAATAATAGTACAAATTCCCAATTAAAAATTAGACAAAGGATCTGAATAGACATTTCTCCAAGGAAGACATGCGAAAGTACAACGAATGCTTGCAAAGACCGTCAACATTATTAGCCATCAGGGAAATGCAAAACAAAACTACAGTTATATACAATTTCTGACTCCTAGACTGTAATCAAAGACAGATAACTAGAAGTGTTGGCAAGGATATGGAGAAATTGGAATGCTCACAGACTGCTGGTAGGATTGTAAAATCATGTGGCCACTTTGGAAAACAATCTGGTAATTTTTCAAATGGTTAAACATAGAGCCACCGTATGACTTGGCAGTTTCCCTTCTAGGTTATCTACCCAAGAAAACTCAAACATATGTTCACATTTTTAAAAAAGGTACACAAATGTTTATAGCATCATTTGTTTCTAATGGACAAAGAGTGGAAACAATCCAAATGTCCATCAACGAATGAATGGATAAATAAAATGTGATATACTTGTATGTAGAATATTATTTGGTGATAAAAAGGAGTCAAGTACTGATTCATTCTGTGACATAGGTAAACGTTGAAAACATTATGCTAAAGAAAATAGTCACAAAATCCACATATTGTATGATTCCATTTATATGAAACGTCTGAAACAGGCAAACCTGTAGAGATAGAAAGTAAAGTAGTTGCTCCTAGAGCTAGAGAGTTGGGGAGAGAGGGGACCTACTTCTAATGGGTATTGGATTTCTTTTGGAGGTGATAAAATTATTCTAAAATAGATTGTGGTGATGGGACACACTTCTATGAATATACTAAAAACCATTGAATTGTGGACTCTCTGAATGGCTAAATTGTGTGATATGTGAAATGTATCTCAATAAAACTGTTACTTTTTAAAAGTTAAAGAAATAAGAATACAGAGAAGCATGTTCCCTTTACTTATGTTCCTTCTATTTGGAGTGATCTTCCTCAGTTATCTGTATGGCTCACTGCTTCACTGTCTTCAAATGTCACCTTTCAGTTGGGCCTGCCTTGACCACCAGTCTAAATTTCAAAATTTTTCTCCTTTGCACATGTTACTATCTAGCAGATATTTTATCTTGTTTATTATTTGCCTCCTCATGAAGGGAAGGATTTTTGCGTATTAATTTGTTGCTGTAGCTCTAGTCTCTAGCACATAATAGGTGTTCAATAAATGTTTGTTCAATGACTGAATTAGGTACTACATAAAAGAAGTGACAGGTAAACCCACATCTCAAACAGCCTAGTTTGTTTGGACACTACACTAGTTTTTAAATAGCTGGAGCCGAGGATAGCCAGTGGGGTGTGATTATAAATAAGACTGTAGAGGAAAGGAGAAGGCCCATGTCTGAGGATCTGATGTATATACACTAAAGAATTTAGTCTTATATCCCATAGGCAGGAGAGAAACTTGGAAAGGCAGTGAGCAGCAGGTTGTAATGATCTTTCGTAGTTAAGTTCCCTTCTTGGCGGCAGGGGATTCTCTCTCTCTCTAGTAAGAAGGGGTCTCTGAAACTGTTTTTCATTCTCCCACCCTTTTCATAATAGTATATATTGTTATGTACCTTGAAGTACTGATAACACTGAGGACATATAATTCATAAGATGATTTACATTTGTTTATTCATTATTTTATTTTAGACTTTTCTCTCATGGTTTAAGTCAGATACTTATTTAATCAGCCTCAAGTTAGTTTCTAGTCTCAATGTTAACCTTATTTTAAAAAGCAAGAGTAGAAATTCAGACAAAATAAAACATTTTCTCTTCTAGAAAAAAATGAACAAACAACAAACAAACAAACAAACAAAAAAAGCCAGAATATTTTTCCAGTTAACCTTGTTAACTCTAAAATCAGGTAAATTAGACAATGTCCATGGGCAAGGTGAGTAGAGTAGTAATTTTTTGGTTCAGTTTTAAAATTATTACCAGTCCCAAAAATGTAAACATAAAATGACTAGAGTTTATTTTATTCTCTTAAGGCAAAAATCTATTTATCAGCCCATAAGGAAATCACAGGCCCTGCTTCCAGTTCTTTGTTTAAATTGCACTGTAGTGCAGTATGATTTGCATGTTAATGATGTGAATCCAACTGTATAATAAATGAGAAAGGGAAGATATAAACTAGTTTCAGAGAGCAGGTTTGTTTTTCGTGATTTCTTCCTTAAATGTTTAACTTGAGAACACATCTATGAGATATCCTTATGTGAAAGCTAATCATTTGTGATCATCAAATGCAGTGGCATTGAAGCAAGAAGTTTTATTCTCACATTTCTCATTCCAAAAGCAACTGAACACTAGCAGGCATTTGAACATCTATGGACCGCAGATCTAATGTAGTAAACAAGAGGCTTGCAGAATTTATTCTGTGCAGTGTGATCTCTGAAATCAAAAAGCATGAAGTCACCACAGTTTCCCTTTTCTCTCAGCCACTTCCCCCGTCCTTGACCCAATTCAAGCATGCAATTGGGATGCTTTGTATTTTGTGCTTTTCATTAATTTCCTGGTATGCTGTTATGCATGTTCTCCTCAAGTAAAACAGCAAAATAAAACTGTTTTTAAATATTAATATGCAATTTGTGAAAATGTGTCTTAGAAGTGTAGAATCACTAGAAAGTGAAAGGCATAATCTATGTTTTTGAAAGCCATCCAATTTCCTTTTATTTACAGACTTTGAGCCATTTCACAAATTGAAAAGCAACCATCCAGCCATTTCATGTTTAGATTAATATATATTTACAAGATCCTAAAACCATTATCAGCATGCAGAAGCCTTCTCATTGAGCAAATACAGATTAGAGGTAAATGAAGAAATTCCACTACATCAGTGGCTCTCAAATATAGGTGATTTTCCCCTTAAAGGGCATTTGGCTGTTTCTAGAGGTATTTTGATTGTCACAACTCGAGGTAGGGAGTACTACTGGCATCCAGTACAGAAAGTCCAAGGATATTGGTAAACATCCTACAATGCACAAGACAACTATACACACACCACACCCACCCACCCCTACACACACACACACAACAAAGAATTGTCAATAGATTGGGAATTCCTGCCCTCTTGGTTGTGAAACCAAATCCTATCAAATTTTACATTCTAATTCACAAACGTTTACAAGTTATGAAATAGTTAGAACTTGTATTAGCTACTGCTGTATAACAGTACTACCACAAAGGCATAAAACATGCATGCTCATTATCTCAGAGATTCTGTGGGTCAGAAGTCCAGACGCAGATTAGATGGTTCTTTTACAAGGCTGAAATCGTACTGCCACACAGGGATGAGTTCTCATCTCAATGCTCAACTAGGGAAGAATCTGTTACCAAGCTTATGTGGTTGTTGGTAGCATTCAGTACCTTGCACACCATCAGACTGAGGGCTTCAGTTTCTTACTGGCTGTTGTCTTCAGTTCCTTGTCCTATGGCTCCCCATAGACAGTTCACAACATGGCAACATACTTTGCAAAGCTGGATGGGAAAGTCTTCTCAGACTTTATGATTATATGTATGTATTTACATATATGCATGTAATTACATACATTCCACTACAGTTGCCTGTTTCTATAGGGTAGAATTAAGTACAGATCCTGACCCACACTTAAGGGTAAGTAAGGAATGACACAGAAGTGTGAAAGTGCCCACTCTTCTGTTTCATTTTCTTTCTCTGTATTAAAATTTTTCACATTATTTGGAACTTAGATGTTGGGGATTTGGAAAGTAGAAAGGCCATCTTGGGTTCTTCTTCATTGCTAGTTAATCTGCAGTTAAAATATACAATTGTAAATAGGGTAAATAGGATAACTAACAACTGAAAGTAATGTGAGTTACGTAATAAAAATAGGTATTATATCTCTCTCTACCATAAATTAAACTTGTTATAATAAATTTGTCATTTTATAATAAATTTTGTTTGCTAGATCCTCACTGGGGAACTTTCTCTGTTTACTTTAAGTATACACTGAATCTTAATTTTTAGATATGCAACTATGTTTTCCTTTGGTTTTAATACAAGCCAGATTAATTTCTACAGTATTAGAAATTAATTTCAGTGAAAATGTGATACTACACCGGTTATAATATTAAAGAGATTCATTGTTAAACAAGGAGGCACAAATATTAATGAGTAAGAGTTTTACGATTACAATGAATCTTTTGTGCATTTGTGTTCTTCTTAAAAATGTACAAATAAATATAAATAGATTTGGATACTGTTTGATCTATTAGATATACTGTAAGACATTCTGTTGTATTTAATACATATGTGATGACTGAGAAAATTGCATTATGGTAGATAGCAAGTATACTTTTCACTTTCAGAGGAGAATTCAGAATTTCTGTTTTATAGAATTGTACTCATTCCATAATTTGGGGGGACATGGAAATTATATAGTCATATAGATTTTTTGTTTCCTTCAAATAACTTCCTTTGATGTTTGCACTATTTGCATATCTTATACACATACACAAAATACTTCTTAAGTACCTATTATGTGTCAGAAATTGTGTACTATATATACAATATTGCATTCTCATTCATAAGTCTATTTTACCTAAATTTTTAAAGGAAACTAACATGCATTCTGTTTTAGAGATTTGCCCGAAGTTTCACAGCTAGAAAGTGCAAGAGCAGGAACTTGTAGCAGACACTCCTTCATGTGGCTCTGTGTAACTAGTGGTGCAAAAATTTATCACAAGAGCAGGAACTTATATGCAGACACTCCTTCATGTGGCTCTGTGTAACTAGTGGTGCAAAAATTCATCACTTCCAGAAAGAATGAAATCTTGAATTTTTAGCTGAGTAATATCCAAAAAATTGTAAACATATACTGAATACAATTATGAGTAATCCAAAATGGCAATTTCATTCATTCTTTTCCATTTTCTGTGTGCAATCACTATAAATCACAGCTATGGAAAAGATTAGTAACTCAGCCGAGTGAAAGGGGTGGGATGTGAGAGAGAAAATAGTTATGACTGAGAAGAGCATGTTCCGGAAAGAAACATTCATATCATTGAAGATGAGAGGGGCCTTTTTAAGACTCAGGAAATATATCCAGGATGGTTAGAAGGGGGAGAACAAAGGCAGGAAGGCATCAGTGGAGGCTTGAGAAGTAGGGAGGGTGAGGATTAGAAGGCTTTTAAAGCCATGTTTAAAAATTTTGAATTTATAATAAGATCAGTTGTGAGCTTTTAAACAGCAACAAGTCAGATGGAGTTTTCAAAGATCATTCCAGGTACAAGGTGAAAGATGGAGTATAGGTATTCATGTGATGATTCAGGGGAATGATGTAGCTATTGATAGCTGCAACTGACTAGATGGACCTCAAAAGCATTATGCTCAGAGAAAAAAAGTCAATCTCAAAAGGTTTCATTCTTATGATTCTAATTGCATAACATTCTTGAAAGGATGAAACTGTAGAGGTGGAGAATAGAAGAGGTTGCCAGGAGATAGGAACAGGGTGTGTAGGTATGAATACAGAGAGGTGGCAGAGGTACTGCTGTAGTGATGGAACAGTTTTGTATCTTCCATGTGGTGGTGGTCACACACATCTACACGTAAGAAACAATTCCACAGAATTACACATACACATACACATAAATGAATGCAAGTTTAAAAATGGGGAAAACTAAATAAAGTCTGTAGTCAAATTAAGAGCTATATACCAATGCCAGTTTCCTGGTTTTGATATTATACTATAGTCATGTAAGTTCTCACCATTGGTGGAAAGTGAAAGAAGAGACTCTTTGTGGTATTTTTGCAGCTTCCTGTGAGTCTATACTTATTTCAAAACAACAAAATTTTTAAAAGGCTATTGTAATAAAACAAGCTTAGGTTAGAGTGGGATTGGTGGTGAAGAATAAGAAAGACAATATTCCCTTGGCTCAACAAGGATCAAATCTGCAAGTCTTAATGCTAATATTTTGTGATGAATCAAGCTGGTTGTTGTTAGAGTGCCTTTATTGAACACATACTAATTGAGCAACCTCCTCTATGTCCCAGGCTGTTGAAGGCACTGAGGATCATTCTGAGCAAAAGAGCAAGAGTCTGTCTTTGTGGGGCTTCTGGGCTACCAAAAGAGTCTAAAACTTGCCATACAAATTTTTGATACTCTCCTATATGAAGACTAGGCTGTGCTTCTGAGAGATCAAATGATTGATAGACTTCTGTTACCACTTGTAGGCTCCTAAATTATGTGAGCTATCTGTAATTTTGAGTCCAAAATAGCTTAGTATTCTTTATAGTATATATTTCAATTTTCATTTAAAATGTCCCTGTCTTTCCCTGTCCCTCCCATTTTACTTTCAAAATTAAATATTGAATTTTTTTGGAAAAAAAATTTTTATATCCTGTATACCCATAATGTTTTTTTTCATTTCAAGTTTTGAAATACTATAGAGCAGAAAAGTTCTTTTGAAAAATATTTTTCTCTTTATTTACATTATTCTTACTTTAAAATTATTTCCCGTTGGAGTACAAAGTGACAATAGCACATACCTTTCCCAAAGCTGGTTTGGATAACAGGGGGTAGATTACTAGTGGGGTTTTAAGTGCCCCTCAGAGATTGAAGTGAAAAAAATAAACTTTATACTTTTACTTCAGGCTAGTCTAACTTCAGTTCTTATTATATAAATTCAGGAAATAGTTCAACTTGTTAACTTAGATGGCCATTTGTAGCTCTCCTGAAACAGAGTCAAATGCATCTGAGAATAACCTGCATTTGATTGTAATAATGTTACTATTACTGAATGTCTTTTGTATGTCAGTATTATCAAAATAAATATAAGAATCCACATTTTTAAAATCCAGAGTTTTAAAGATGAGGAAATTTTGACTTTCGAGAAGATTAATTTTTTCCCAGATCCACACAGTTAGTAGATGATTACCTAACATTTGAACCTAAAATAAATGTTCTTTCCAGTATACCTCACTGTCCTTTATTGTATTATTAATACAGTAAATATACTGTTTTATGAAGCCTTCAAAGTCTCTGAAAATGAATCTAGTTCTGTTGAAGTAAAAGAGCTCAATATAACCAGTATGCATTTTATATACTTATTTTCCTAGCAATTTGAAATACTGCATGTGTGATGTGCATGTGTTTGTGTGTATATGTACATATATATCTGTGTATATAAATAAGTGTGTGTATGTGTGTGTATATATATATGTATGCTTTTAGTAGAAAAACTTGAAAATTATTATCCTGTGGGCAGATTTTTCCTGAGCAATTTGCTTCTCTGACCCATTTATTACTACTTATGGAATGTATCACCTCATCCTCTTATAAAGAAAAACATCAGTTGAAAGCAAAATGGTGAGGCTTTTATTATGCTATTAATTTAGAAGGTGATGAGCAGGCACAGTTGGCATGATGTTAGAAAGAAAATAAATTGTTTGGTGCATGTTTGAGTAAAGAGAAGTTACTAAATTCCCAACTTGAGGACTAGTCGAAAACATTTGCCTCAACAGATAATGTAAATTACATGACAAAAATGAAATGTTTACTGACCTCACCAGTGCTAGTGAGATGATGGGCACAGCCAGAATTTGACTTTCTACAGCTCATACCACAGTGAGCCTGCACACCCTGTACACTCCTTGAGGAGAGGAGCCCTGTTTTATTCAACCCAGTAGTCCCATTCTCACAGCCGTTTGGCTCTCCCATTTGTGTTACTGTGTATGTTTTTGATTTTTTTAAAAGTTTGTGTTACTGTGTATGTTTTTAATTTTTTAAAGTTTGTTTTTAAGCAATATTTTGAAGTACTTAGAAAGCAATACAATGTCCTTCTTTTTACCAGACTCTAAACATAAACAACAAAACAAATAACCAAGAAAAGTAGCCACCTTGAAATAGGGCCTTACATTTTATCGGTTTCTTAGAAGCTTGTGCATATGTAACAGAGACAAGCACATACATATTTTTCAAGCATCTGCAGTAGATCAAAGTTACTAAAATTGCTTTCTTAAAAAAAAAACTTGGAGCTTAAATTATGAGCTCTTCTTTACTATTCACTTTGAGTATTTCATTTCCAAATACAGAGAATAATTTTATTTTTCTTGAATTTATTTTAACTTCATACCTATAAATAAATCACATATATCCCTTACATTTTGGTATCACTTTGTCTTCATAGGTAAACTACAATTCACAAGTTAATAATAAAACGTATGTCACTGGAAATATTAGGCAATGACTCCAGTAACTGGATAACAATGATGTCAAAACTAAGGGAATAAAATACAATATTGAGGCTGGGAGTAAGGAATTATTCTAAATCCTGTCATCAGTTCAACTACTTACGCTCCTTGAGTGTTTTACTGGTTGTTGAAAAATCAGTAAACTCAGATTCAATTGAATTTATTCCCTCAGTTTTTTTGTTTGTTTGTGTGCTTTTGTCACCACCTAAATTTACTTAATATCCTCATAAATCAAAACTTCTAGAAATTTTACAGTAATGAGAACACCAACATAATTCTGTTGGTTATAAGTCAGGAATTCTCAGGAACATTTTCATACTGGTGAATTCAATTTGTCAGTGTGTTTGTTTCAATTTTGAATAAATGATAGTAATTGATATGGAGCTCAAGAAGAATTTACATGAGAAAGGCTAACTTCTTTTGTTAAAATGAAAAAGCAAACAGCTCAATTCCACCAACAGTTATTGAAGGCCTACTGTGTGCCAGTGAGGATCATAGTATATGTACTCAAAAGCCATGACCTCCCTCACACCCTTGTGCCCTTGTGTATATATGTATGTGATCCATAGGATTCTAGTCATCAGCACCACTGAAACCTCAGATGTATAGTCAAATATTGTTCTCCCTACTTCCATTCTTCTCCCATTCAGTCACTCTTAAACACAACAACCCAGGTGAACCTAAGTCTGACTGTGTCTTTTCTTTGTTCAGAACCTTACGTGGCTTCCCACACCAGACAGAGTAAATGCCATAGTCTTCACCATACCTGTGTGTATTGTACAATCACCCCAGTCACTCACCATCGCTCTGATATCATTTCATACTGGCTTTCCCTCATGTTGCTCCAGCCATTCTGGCCATCTCACTGAGTAGGGCTTTTGCAGATACTGTTCCTACTACCTGGAATGCTCCCCAGTTATTCACATCTCTGAGTCCTCCAGTTCCATCAGAGCTTCCTTGTCATCTTAACAGCATGGAAATGCCTGACACCCTATTAAAAATTGCAGTTCCCTTCTTCCAAGACTTCCTGTTACTTTCCCCGGTTTTATTTTTTTCTTCTTATCTTTAGCACTTTTTAATATCTAATATGCTATATATTTTAATTTTTGTCCTATTTATCCTACTAAAATATAAGCTGTATGAGGTCAGGGCTTTTCATCTTTTGTTGTTTTTGTTATTTATTTCTGTATCCCCAACATTTAGAATAGCAATTGACACATGGTAAGCAATCAATAATCCTTGAATGTATTAGGGAATGACTAACAATATTAGTACTGATAGTAAACATTTATTAATCTGTTGGTCTTTGTCATTTACTTTGCTAAGTCTACTTTAAATCCATATTGCCACTTTTTTTCTCTCAAATAAGTATGTATATTATTATCTCCATTTAGTGAAAAACAAAAAAAACTAAAGCACAAAGAGATGTTATAATTTGTCCAAAGTCACATCTCTTTTAAACCATTATTTATCTCGCTGTATTATGTGGAGACATTTCTGCTATTATGGTATTTTAACAACTCTAAGAGTCTTATGATTTCATCTTTTAACATTTTATAAGTTGAAATGTTCCTAACGCTTGAAGGCATGTCAGAGTTTAATTGGCAGAGATTTTTTTTTTCCTTTCTAAGTGGCACAGAGAATAATTAATGCTTTTATACCTTCCCAAAATACAGTATATTAAAATCTAATTGAAGCAGCACTCTTTGCTTCATCTCTGAATTCCTGCTGTTTGGCACAATGTGTAATATAAAGCAAACAGCAATAAATACATATTGAATGAATAAATATATTAGTATGTTTCTCCTCTTCCTATTTCCTATCTTCTTCAGTAGCTTTTTCTATAAACGTTCTTAGGACTTCAATGAGGACAAGGAACATGATAATGATACTCACATTTTGTTCACAGTACTACGCCTGTAATATGATAGTTGATAAAGAAATATAGATGGGATGAATTAATGTTATAATTCCTAGAAATGAGCTCTTTTGTAGGCAGATAATATAGTCCAAACTTGATACTTTAAAAAATGACTTTAAATCTTTGTCAGATAATATGGATTACACATGGGTTTTAGAGTCAACTATCTGTATTAAAATCCTGGCTTTACCACTTCTTAACTATGTGAAGTTAGGAAATTCGCTTAGCCTCTCTGTACCTCAAGAATGCATGTAGAGCATTAGCACACTTCTAGGCACATAATATATGCTCCAGAAAAGCCAGCTGTATTTCACAGTATTGTTTGCCAGTTGTTTATTGCCTACTTGTATGCTGAATACGGTACTAAGTTTTCTGGATTTTATAGTTTTTTGTTGTTGTTTTTGTTCTCCTCAAGGGTCCTTACTTTAGGAGAATTAAACATGCCATAAACAGAAATTAGCTCAAAGCGAATTACTTCCTCCAGTCTCAACAGCAGCAGCTTTCTTATGGGTCAAGTTCAGGTTCTCAGTGTTCCATCTGGGTTAGTGTGGTTAAAAGTGTGCCCGGGTTGTTTCTCGTTATGAACTTTGAACCTTTGAAAAATTACTGAATCTCTTGGTGCTTCAGTTTCACCATCTGCAAATGATGATAATTAATAGTACAGCTTTGATGTCAGAATTGAATGGGCCAGTTTCTGGAGAGTGCTCGAAGTGGTGCCAGGTCCTTGATAAGTACTCAAGAACTACACAACAGGTCCAGGCCATAGCAACACCAGTTAAAGTATATGTGAGCAGTATTGGGGACGAATTATTCCAGGTTTACTAAGAGTTTTCACATATATGTTTCTGTGATTAAATTTTGTCTAAATTTTAAACAACAGCATCATCCTAATAGAAAGGGAGAGATTTTGATAGACTTGGGCTTAGAATACTTGTCCTATCACTTGCCAGCTATATAAGCTTGGGAGAATTACTTAATTTGACTTCTTTCATCTCCAAAATGAAGATAAGTATAGCCACCCTAAGCTTATTAAGAACACTAAGTTAGAGCACATATATAAAACATACAGCACAATTCTTGGCTTGGTAGAGGCTAAATACGTAGCAGATAATTTTAATAAGGTGCCCTCAAAGTCTTATATTTTACCTTATTACCTCACATGATAAGGTCATTACAAGTTCATGTTTATTTGAACAGATAGTTTCCTTTATTTACAGTAAGGATAATATCCTATGAGAGAATCAGATAATACAATGTATCAAATTACAAAAATAAATGTAACTCTACATGACTGATAGTATATGGAATTTCACTACTTTAAGGGACCGTAAAGCTAGGTATTATAGATGGATTCTGAAAAGAATTGGAAAATTTCATGATTGGTAATATTGATGTTTCTTTTTAAAAACTAGATGTAACCAGATCTTCTGCCACCTACTGATATCCATGGAGGTCAGGCAGAATTTCTTTATTCCACCAAGAGCACTGCGCAAGTAGCCAAAAGCCACTTGCAGCATTGTTATCGTTTGGTTTACTTATTTCCTCTGTCAGGCCCTTGAGAAGAGTTCATCAATAATTGACCTTGGATTTAAATAAATACTCTGGAAAGTAGGGAGAAGGAAATGTTCTGTAGTCAGCCAAAATGTTTTATGTTGGAAAGAACACAGTTCTGATGGCCAAACGTTGAAGATCACGGTACCAGCGGGATTGGTTTTTCCTGAGGCCTCTCTCCTTAATTTAAGATGGTCACTCTCTCACCGTGTCCTCACGTGGCCTGTAACCTGCGCTCATGTTTCCCTGGAATCTCTGCTCTTACAAGGATGCCAGTTCTGTATATTAGGGCCCCACCCTTAGGAACTCATTGCATCTTAATACCTCTTTAAAGGCCTATCTCCAAATATAGTTACATGTGGAATGGGGCTTCAACATATGAATTTTGGGGGAAAACAAGTCCGTTAACAAAGTTAATCCCAAATAATAAATGTTTTGTGATCAAGAATAGTAATGTTTTATTATAATCATTTTAGTTCCTTCAGTCTATTCTTAAAGCGTCGGAAGACTTGTAGAATGCTTGAAATAATTCAGGCTGCCACTTTTGAAAGCATATTATGAAAAATATGGAATATGGAACTAGAGGGCACTGATTTACTTACTACTTATGATTATGATTCACTTACCAGTTGAGCCTATGTTTTCTCATTTGTAAAGTTATGATTTCATAGTTATAATTACTCTACACAGTTTTTAATCAGAATTCAATGAATACTAGAGATAAGGAAAAACATTGCAGGATGTAAAGCACTATACACATGTTCATTATTTTCACTGTTTTCCATTAGTGTCCTCCACAGAGTATAATCTGTAGTAACATTCAAAATAGTATTTATTCTTTTCAAGGCAGGCTGAACAAAAGAATTAAACAGAATAAATCAAATCATTAGAATGAAATAAGCCATGGTCAATACATTTCAGGGGACAGGAGAATTAAAAATTTCTTTTGGAAATAAGGTTAATTATGAGGGGAAAATGTTAACATGGAGGGCTTTTTTGGTTACTTTTATGAAAATACTATAAGAATGACAATATAAGGAAGATTGCACAATTTTGTTTAAGTGTTTTATATAAACAATCACTCAAGCTTATTTTCTTTTACATAGTAGCCTTTCCCTGATACACAACCTCAAGCATATGAGGTACTTAAAAACACATAGTTTTATGAAACTAGGTGTATCATCAGGTAAGACTCAGTAACAGTATGCACTGGAAAAGTATCAGATCCTTCCTGGAAGCAGAGAGAGACGGACTCTTGATGGCATATGATATAGGCCGGAACTTGGCCAATGTGTGTTGCTCTGACTCTTCAGTGAATCCAGATCTTTTTTCACAGTATCTAGCAATAAGACAGATTCTTTCCTGGGCACTGGTAACAACACGTTTATCAATAGTAGTGCTTATTCTGCCAAAAGCTAGCACTGAGCAGAGCCCTTGGGAGTCTTACATGGCAATAAATGGAAGGGAAGGGGTGGGAGATCAGGGACAGCTTTTAAAATTGACTTTTATTCTGTTTAAAGTCGAATGGAATGATATGACCCTGCTTGTAGACATCTCTCTGCAGCACAGATCCAAGGAAATAAGTTCTATACTGACCCTTAACATTAGTGTTCCTGTATTAAGCCAAGTCCTTGTAATGTATTTCATAACAAATTGAACCTTAAAAAATATTTTATCAGTGTTATTGCTTCACAAAAGTATATTCAATTTAAGTATGATTGTTCTGAGATAAGGTCATCTGAGGAAAGAGGAGGCTTTATATTCTCCCTGCTTATTTTCTCTTTGAATTATCTCCTTGAATTTTCTTAATGTAGAGTGAAATGCATTTATGAAATAACTTTTTCAGCCCATCAACTGTGGAGACATATAGCTGCCCCATTTGCTGTTTCCTTCTATTTATCCTTTTCCATCTCTGTGAAATTTTACAACTGGACTCTCCTTTGCTTCCTTGACCTATCCCTGATATTCATCTATCTTGGCTGAGAGCTTATTAACTCTTAGTCAGACAACAAGGCTAAAAGTTGAGGAAATAGTCTTGACAAAACACACTTTAGTATATAACCCTGTCTTGTTAAATTTGGAAAGGTTCCCTGATGGAGATGGCATCCAATCTAAGCCCTAAAGAATACATAGGAATTACCAGGTAGAAATGGGGGCAGGACCACTGCAGCATATGCAAATACCCTGAGGCCAAAAGAACAGGGGGCAGTTGGGAAACTACTGGTAATTTTGTGTGATTTAAGAGTACAGATACAAGATGGGAAAACGTTATAAATGAGCTGGAGAAAGAAACCCATAAGGGCTCTAGGCATGAAGAAAAGGAGTCCAGCCTTTGTTTGGATGGCAGATAGAAACCATTTAAGGATTTTAACCTGGGGAGTAACGCATTCCAATTTATACCCTACGAGATGCCTCTGGCAAAAGGTAGAGGATGGTTTGAATAGGGTAATTTTAGAGAAAAATAAAGAACATTGATTTTCATTATGTGCTGCTATCGTTAAATACATTTTGGTGGGATACTGTAGTCTTTTAAAATCTGAAATCTGGATCAAATAGAACACAATGATGTATCAAATCTATGCTAAAAGACATAATTCAAACTTGGCAAGTCTAGAATCACAGCAAGCAAACATCTTGTGATACTATGTCTTTGTTCCTTGTGCGTGATTTGTGTGATTGATACAACAGGCGGGCAAATCTTAGGACCACACACATGATAATGCAGTTTTATCAGAACAAAAATGATTACAGATCTCTTCTCTTCCCTGAGCGTTATATGCTAGATAAAATATCTAACTAAAGGAAGGTGCATTTATTTAGAAAACATTCTTTAGTACCTATATAATTCTCAAGAAGAGAAGGAAGACAATTAAAAATGGAGCCTCTATTTTAAAATTAATTTTTACTCTATTTCAAAAACTTCTTGAATAAGTAAATTTGACCATGAGATTATTT
This sequence comes from Camelus ferus, assembly GCF_009834535.1. Classification (NCBI taxonomy): domain Eukaryota; kingdom Metazoa; phylum Chordata; class Mammalia; order Artiodactyla; family Camelidae; genus Camelus; species Camelus ferus. The sequence goes on along the minus strand of NC_045697.1, from coordinate 58,587,240 downwards.
AACTAATACAGTTAAGTGCTATGAATCTTCATTTTTACATGATCAAACTAACGGACAAAGAAGAACTCAAAATGCTTTATTTGAAACAAAAACTATAGCTCATTATCAGTGAAAAGATTTAGAGTCCCCATTAAAAATTTAAGCTATTCAAAAAGTTCCCTTCAAAAGTACAAATGAGAGATGGCATTACTTAAACTCAAGGAGTCAGAGAAATACTTGGAGATAGCTTTTAACTATCACCTTACTACTCCACTGAGTAGTATGAAATCAAAGATAATTTCCCATCAGCTGGAAAAATCTGCACAAAAAAATGGGCTTATATCCCAGCAATGACTCTACTGACATATACTTTGTAAAGGCTAATGCTTAATATTAATAAAAAATATATTATTTAAATATTAATGTTAATAGATAATATTTAATTTTCAAATTATGAAATTTTCTTAATTTTTATGTTTCCTTTTTGGAACATTCTGTTAATTTTATATGCAAACTATATATTAGAATCATTTATGCTGTTTATAATTTTAAGAAATCAGTTCACCTTATATTTTAAAATATGGTCTAAATTTTATATTTGAATTGCGTTAAATGCTTAGTGTCAATGATTTTATTTTATAAATCCTGAGTTTTTATTTTATCTGTCTCAATAGATATTGAAATACCAATATTCGCATTTTTCTCTGGTGTTGAGCTTTTATTAGGAAGAATGTTAAAAGGCCACTGTTTTCATTCACTGATGATAGGGGGCTGAACGTAGATAGTGGTGATTGGAGAGAGAGAAAAATTTTAACAATGAGACAGAATCAACCAGACTTGGCAATTTGGGAATATGGTGTATATAGAAAAAGAAGGGGAAAAAGAGGATACTTTGTCTTCTTATGTAAACGTAAATGTATTTATGAATATTGCATTCACATAGAAAAAGGAAGAAGAGGGGAAGAGGAAACAGAGGAAAAAGCAAGAAGACAATATAGCAAATAGCATCACTTCAGAAAAATGCCACAATTTCAATGATTAAATGAATGTTCAAAAAACTCATACCCTTCCCCTTGCTGTCTATATCCTGTTTCATATACACCAAACACACTGTGATGGATTTGGCATCTCTTCTGGGGCAGCGGAGTCTGGTTGATGACATGGTAAAGCAGACTGTGAATGATAGACAAAAGGAGGCTCATCACGGGACTCCCTGCATTTCCTCCAACCCGAGCTACTTGGAATCTGAGTAGAGCCAGTGCCCCTAGAGGTATTGCCAGTAAGTTAGGTCAAGAGTAGTCTCTGATCTTACAGTGTAGGTCTGCGGCGGATGTGATGTGGAGGCCTGGTGAACTCTTGCATTCCCAGGGTGGGAATATAAATATACTTTCCCAGAGAGAGGATTCTCTGCAGTGACTTGTTATAGTATTGTTGGGACATTCCTTTGGATACATTGTAGATTTAATAACCTGTTAATATCTGGTCAAGCAACTCAACCACTTTTATTTGGAACTTGGAATACATTGGGAAAAATGCCACTAAAAAAAATCTAGTTAGGAAATAATTTATGAACACATTAATTGGAAATAACTTATACTTTACTTTAGTAAGTGTTAAGTTTGAAAGTTTTCATAGGATGGGTCAGTTCTAAGAGCATCAGAGTAAATCACCAAGCTACTCTAATTTGTATTAAGGAGATTATACTCAGAATAGTTCTTTATTTTTGAGCTTGTGAGCACTTCAGTTTCTATTTTTGGGGGGGGGGGGGGCCTCTCCCCTGTATGCTGCATCTGCAGAGATTCACATTATACTTAATGTGGAAAGAATACTGTATACAGCTCTCTCTCTTTCTATACCAAGTTTGAAAATCCTAAGGAGAGGGTTTTAAGTTTTAGTCACCTAATTGTCATAAGGCCTGAAGAATTAAGAAGCTTACTGAAGAGTTGAATTGTGCTGTAACTTTGTTTCCTGTGATTGGAGTTGAGAAGAACCACAAACAAACCTACTTAGCATTACTCAGTGGCTGTCTTGTTACTCAAGTAACACTGGTATTTTAGTATTGGCTTATTTTTCCCATGTTGGCTACTTGAATTGTCAGATGAAAACGGCTTCTGAAGTATTAGGACATCTTTTGGTCCTACTCTGAACAAGCAATGGAGGTGTTTTCTTTTGAATTTTATTTCAGAAATCTCTACCACAGGACCTCTTGGCATGGGAAGCACCACCACCAGTACGACCCTTCGGACCACAACTTGGAGCCCAGGCAGGAGTACCACCCCATCAGTGGCAGGAAGAAGAAACCGGAGTACCAGCACCCCATCTCCAGCCGTCGAGGTGCTTGACGACATTACCACACACCTTCCGTCAGCATCATCCCAGATCCCAGCTCTGGAAGAGAGCTGTGAGGCTGTGGAAGCTCGAGAAATCATGTGGTTTAAGACCCGTCAAGGACAGATGGCAAAGCAGCCATGCCCCGCAGGAACCATAGGTAAGTCTCTCCTACAGAGCTGAGCTAAAGGTGTACTGTTACGTTAGCTTGCTTTTATAGCATTTTTTTTGTTTTCCTTTCTTTTCTCCTTTCTTTCTTTTCTTTCTTTCTTGTATTTTGTTGTTGTTGTTGTTGTTGCAGTGTATTTTGGTTACTTTACATATGATTAAATTCTGAACTGAATATTAAGTAATGCATTTTCAGAGTTTGAGAAAGCAATCTGAAGAAGTCACAGGTGAGAATTTGGTGGGAATACCTGTGAGATCCATACTGGTCACCCATAGTGTCAGGTCTCTGAGTCGAGTTACAGTGAAGCTGTGAATGTCCCAGAAACTCCCGAGAGCCAGCTCTTCTGTGCAACAGCCCAGAGTGAATCACTGGATTGGTGGGAGCTAGTTCTCGTGTTTGTCACCGATTGTCAAATGTTTATTGCAGAAAATTAGGTCAAGAACTTCTGTATTAGAAGATGATTATTGAAGCTATCCAACATTTAACAAAAGAGAAGATTTGACTATCTGTTTCTTTCCAAGCCATCATAGCTGTTCTTTATTAGTCAAAGGCTCTTGACGTTGTCAGGGATGGTGCTGGTGGGAGCCAACCTCCACTTACACACCATCCACTAGAGAGAACAGTCCTGCACTGTTTTCTCTAGGGGATAGTCAAGAACTAGATAGCTCTTCCCCCACCCCACCCTTTTTTTTTTTAAATTGATGTGATTCATAATATCCCCAAAGGGATAAATCCCCATATTACTATTTACTATTTTAAGCCAGAAATAGTTTGATTTCTTATTGTTACCTGTACTGATCTTCATAAAACTGATACTTGATACCCTGCATAAAATTTGCATTATTCCATAAAATGTGTAAATGAAATAAATGCACATAGATGTCACTGTACTAGCATTGTTAGGGACTGTGTCTTTGGGAATAATTGATTTGGTTACTTCAACAGGTTTGTCGTAGCGGGGAGGGTATAGCTCAGTGGTAGAGCACACACCTAACATGCACAAGGTCCAGAGTTCAATCCTCAGTACCTCCATCCAATAAATATATAAATATAATTCCCTTCTCCCCCTCCAAAAAAAAAATAAATTTTTTTTACAAACCAGTTGTCTTAAAAAAGTTCCAATATGGATATGTCCTTCTGAATGCCATGGTCTGCGAAGTGGTGGGAAGACCAGAAGATATGTTGATTTTTATAAAAGTGCATTTTGTTTTTCAGCAAAGTGTTTAAAAATATTCTGAAATTTTCCTTCCCTTTATGAAGGGGTGCAGTGTTTAGTTCTAAAGTTTTCTGTGGTATTGAAATTAGAAAACAGTTGAAACTTCTCTCTTAGCACTGTCCCCTTAGTTCTGGACCTCAGCATCCTCATCTCTGAAAGAGAAATGGTAACAGCCCCCCTTCTTCAGCTGTTCATTGTGAAGGTTAGTGAAATACTTTATTTGAAGACAGTTTGCAAACTACGAAGCGCTACAAAGTATTATTGTCCCATGAATATTAGGAAAGAAATTTGAAGGAAACCTTCTGAGGCCCTCCTTCCCAGGTGACTGGGCATACACTGCTGTCTTATTTTTACCCTTTCTCTGTCCCCTCTGCTGTGCCCCTGTTCAGGCCCACACAGTGTCTTCTCACTTGAATTATTACAATAGCTTCCACACAACCTCTGCATCACTCCCTAAAATCCATCTTCCATGCTGCTGCCACAGTTCTCTTTCTAAAACCGAAATCAGCCCATTGGTCTCCTCTGCTTAATGGTCATCGTTGATTCTCCAGCACCAACAGATGACAGACAAGGGCGTTTATGATCTGGCTCTGGTGGCCTTTCCAACTACATTAAATACAACTCCCCTACCCAGCAGACCTCAGTTCAAAACACTTGAAGATTCCCAAAGACAGCAAACTGATTCCTTTAAGACACAGCTGCTACCTTTACTCTGAAAACTCAAGCGGTAAGCCCCATGGAGGCAGGTACCACATCCATCTGATTAATGAAATTATTCCCTGTACCTGGTGTAGTTGCCAGCAAGTGCTTGAAAAATATATTTGTGGGGGAGGTGGTTATAGCCCAGTGGTAGAGCACATGGTTAGCATGCACAAGGTCCTAGATTCAATCCCAGGTACTTCCATTTAAAAAACATAAACAAATGAACCTAATTACCTCTCCCTCCCCCCACCCCCAAAAATTGAGTTTTTGTTTGTTGTATTATATTTCTCTAATGCCTGTTGCTAGCTAGGCACTGTACATGGTGTTTTAATAGACATTATAACAGTTTAATGATTACATTCTTACCTTTGCTCATATTTAAACATCGCATGGATATAAAGTCATTGTAAGAAAGATGGTTTGAATATTTGAAGGAGACCTATTTCTCTCATTATTTTAGGAGTATCAACATATCTGTGCCTGGCTCCTGATGGAATTTGGGATCCCCAAGGACCAGATCTTAGCAACTGTTCTTCTCCTTGGGTCAACCATATAACACAGAAGGTAAATCATATGACTGACAAGGAAGGATTTGCCAAATCTAGATCCTCTGCTAATTATAACTGCTAAAAACAAAATAGTCAGTTTTTTTAAATTAATGTGGAAAAAATTCTCCTACTTTAATTTAATTTAAGGTTTAATGACAACCCTAATGTGCTATGAGCTAATCCTAGAATTTTGTTATTCTTAAAGGGCAAATCCATGTACTTCCTCTAAGCCAGACAGTATTGCTTATAATAATTTTATTATTAATAAAAATTTTATGGTATTGTGAACTATAGATATAAAAGTCCAAGAGGTATTATAAATCAAGCAAGTAAAAACTTCTGGCATACATACAAGTGGATTTTCCTGTGGAAATAATAATTATCCCCAAAAAAGGTCTACCTTTGGAATCTTAATCCATTTGATAAATGTTCTGTGACCTAATCATTTATCAGTGTTAAAAGTATACACATATGTGACAGAACCTTGCAAACTCAAATTTGCAGGGCTTATTTGGTTGCACTATGTTGAACATTTTTATTATTAATGCACTGTGGGGCTTTGAATTGATTTCATTACAAACAGAGACCAGATGTGCATTTATGCCAAAAGGGCTATGGGATGAATCCTTATTATAGCAATTTGTGCGGATTTACGCACTCCTAAAATGAAGAGTCCTTCTATGGCACATTAGCTATGCTGAGGAATTTCTGAAAGAGATTTTTCCTGAGAAATATTACAAATGATGGCCTTACTAAAAGCCTGTCTGTACCATTTGCTCTCTTCTCTATTTGTTTTTAACCAGGTTGATCCTCAATGATTGACTGTATAATAATCCATAAAAATCTCCCTAGTAGATCACTTAGCAGATGAGCCGTAACTATCTATTTACCCTAAATCATGGAAGAACAGGTTATATTGACTCCAGTTACCCTCTTACATATGCATCTCCTTGCTTGTTGCTATTCATAATGCTGCTTCTCCAATTTCAGTACTGTTCCTGCCACAGTTTTTATGTCCTTTGATTTTATTACAATGTAGCCCAGGGCAAATAACTCTTGCTGGATGTGATCAGATTAAAAGATCAGTAGCATATCTCCTTACATTAGCAACTTTTAAAAAATATTCCCTATGTACTTAGCCCAGGGGTTAATATTAATTCAGCAATAATTCACCTAGAAAGCTGAGTGTTTTCATGGTAATTCCTGAATGTGGTTGGCCTATCTCATTACAGAAAATACTGATGATTTGAACTGATAATGATACTTAATTCTTTTCTTTCTTCTGCAGACCTGCTAATCTTAGGACAAAAGAGACTGTTCCTTGCAAAGACCAGACAGCTGTTGTCCATTTGATTTAGGGATGGAATGTTTTTGTTTTATGACAAATATGTTCCATTCTTCCAGAGCATTTCTATATAATCCTGTAGAGTCTGTAAAAATCATATTATAATTATATCAAGATTATACAATTTAGGTGGTTGGAATTTATGATGATACCTTGGTTTGATTATTTATAAATTGGTAGAATCTTCAAAAGTGTACCAGGAGGCTTTTCTGCCCTGTGAATCTGCTTGTGTAACCATCCCTGGGTCAGTGCTGATGCTGGCGTTTAGCTGGGTCTACCTTTCTCAAGACATCACGCTTAGTTACAGCACTGGTTACATGGTGAACAATTATGACAGCTCTTATATCCCACACCCACTCGCCTAATCTCTCTTCACTTCTCTCCCCTCTTTACCTGGTGTGTCCCTTATACCTCCAAATGTTTATGCTGTTCAGTAAACATAAACGATAGTTGAACAGGTTACCACAAAACTCCAACACTTTAAAATATTAACATTATAAACTTGAGAGAGTTTATATGCAATGTTCACAGTTATTTGCCCCTGTTTCCTCTCCCCTCCTCCCCAAAGCATCTTCCACAGGATTCATCTCTTTGCTCATTTCCTCCTTCAGTACCTGAGTCCCAACAACAAACAGGTAGAACCTTTGAAGAGGTTTTGTTTACAGTGGTATTGGGGGAGCAAAGATGAACTGCAAGGGATTGAGCAGGAACCCAGAGCTAGTAACAAGGATGGAGCTGTTCCCAACCTCAGGCCTGTGGATGCCAGATCAAAGGAATGATGAAAAATTGGAAGCAGGGTGTTCTTGAGAGGAAAGATGACCTATAGACAAGAGACACAACCTAGCCTCAGGCAGCTTTTCAGAAAAGATCTCGAGGAATAAGTACTCTGATCTCACCCACCCTCTTTCCTCCATCCACTTGTCCAGCCTCCCCACTGGCCAAACCCAAACAAAAGCCAGAAAAGAGTGGTGCTCTTAATAACAACATGTAAGTCCACCTTCTATGGCAGAGAGAAAGATGAAGGAGGATGGAAAGTGGCCTTGAATTAGCAAAAAGGACCCAGCAAAAGTACCCAGCAGAGTTCACAGTTTTTGCTTCCCTTCTCTCACCTCTCCTCCCTTTCCTAACCCCCTCTCTTTCTCATTTTACTGCCTCTCTCTTCCCTCCTTATTTCCCTTTGTCCCATCCTCTTTCCTCTGCTCTGACCTCTCCACTTTTCTTTAATGTATTTTTTTATGCCATGTTGAAAAATTAAAGTGAAATAGGTTATTTACAATGATTCGGTCCTTCCCGCCTCCCCTCATTGTGGTTCTGTGAACTTCAGAGAGTTTTAAAGTAGAGGAACACTTTTCACCTCCAATAAAAGCAGAGATGAAAAAAGAAAGGAGGGGATGATTCTCTCATTTGAACAGTGTATTCAGTTTTCCCTCCCCAAGACTTTGTGGGTAAATGCCCCCTGGAATAAGAGGCCCCTGCCTCACAGCTTTATAGTGCCTGTGGGGAATTCCTGAGGGCTTTAAAGGAAAGGACCCTCTGGACCACAGTCTCTGCATCTTTCCCATGGGAAGGATCATTCATTTTGCTGTCAGTGCTGTTCACTCACTGGATGTCAGGCACCACTGTAGACAGCAAGTATACACAAATAAATGGATCGGGATGCTTACTTTAGTTGGAAAAAACAAACCTTAAATTTTCATTTTCATTTTCATTAAGAAATGAGTTATGTTTTTTCCCCTGCAGTCAGGCCAGGAGGGAGAAAAAAAAAAAACAAAGAGTCTTGATGGATTCTGACTTACAAATGAATTCAGGCCACTTATATACTGGTAAAATTATAGGTTAAATTTTGAGTAGTGTTAGAGAGTAAATTACATTTCACTAGAGAAAATGTAAGCGTTTCAAGTCAGACTATCAGGAAGAAATTTGTAACATACTGGCCAGAATACTTTCATAATGATGAGATTTACTAAAAAGCATAATTTATACAGAAAAGGAAAAGCAAAAGTTGTACACAAAGGAATATTTATCTCAACAAAATTGGCAGGGTGTAGGGGCAGAGAGGGAGAGAGGTTGGTAGGATGGAGGGATGGGTGAACAGAAAGGTGGGTACAAAGATAAATGGATGATTGGGTAGAAAGATAGGACAGATAGCAAGATAGGTATATATGTCTTCAAATTAATGTCTTTTTAAAAAGATTTTCCTATTTTTATTAGAAGCCAACAAATTAGAGCTCTACCTCGTCAAACATACGTGGTAAAATATTCTGTTTTCTCACCTTTCTTAATGATTGTTTACTGAAATCATCTCTGGCTTCAGCGTGATCTCTAACTTGGACTCAAATTTTCAAAGAGTTTCTATTTTCTATTTTGCATACATTTAAAGAATTCATTGCACTTTAGAATCCCGCCCATCTTTGTCAATTCAAAACTCTGAAATTATAGTTGTGAAGAGCTTTCATATTTATTTACATGTGAAGCAAGGTCTGCTTCCTACTTCATAACCTGGTCCAACCATCATATGAAATCAAAGAAATGCCTGAATTGTTACTAAGAAATAGTCTTTCTGTTTCTAGCATACTGAAGTATCTTTTCTTTTGTTTGCACACAAGCTACTAGCAGATTTTGAGATAATATAGGGTTCTTTCTGCATTTTCTAAAGAAGGGTGTGAAGATCTAGAAATGATATTGCTGTTTTACAGTATAAAATAAGCCAGCTATTTACTCTGGAAGACTGGTTGAACCCTGTCCCCAGATCTTACTTTCTCCATTTTTTTAGCCTCCATAGATCTAATATGGAATGAAAGTAAATTGCTTGTTGATTTTATCAGAGATTAATGGGATTTCCACATCTTCAGGCTCATTTAGCCTACATTCTATTGTAAGGTAGAAACATTTTATTGTTTATATACCCACTTGACTCAGATTTATAGAAAAATAGGTAGATCTTTCAAAGAAATAGTAGCTTTTGTACTTAAACACTGTGAGCAACTCGGAATTTTTTTGGCACCTGATTAATGTTTGATGTAACAAATCTCATAAAATGTCAAAGCTTATTTCAAAGAAAACTGTTTTCACTTGTGTCAAAATTTGAAATGTAAATAGTATCCATCTCTGTCATAATTATTATCCTTAACTAAAGCAGCAGGGTTTCCCCTCCCCTGTTCAAGCCCTAGATATAATCCCACCATTTCAATAAAGGCATGAATTTACTAATGTTCACAAAACTCATAAGATTTCTCACTGTGCATGTACTTATTTCTGAGAAATAATTTTAACAGAATTTAGTAAAATAAATGTTAGAGATAGACAATGTAATGAGATCCTTAAGCTAGGATATGTGGAATAACTATTTCAACCCTGCCTCTTTGCACAGATGACTTGAGGCAGATTCAAGATACTAATATATTTTTGTATTAAAATAAAATCTTTGTAGTTCATGCTAACTGTGGTGAGAAAAATAAATATGACAGTCAGAAAGAAGAGTGGCTTCTGGATGCCACTGGAAAGAAAATGGCCAATGAAGGCCTGGTCCAGAAAGGCAGCCTGCTTGAATGCTGAGTTCATCACAGTGGCTGTGGGAGAATCCAGCTGAGGGCAACATGGCCACTAACAAGAAACTTGGAGATGGCTCTTGGTGCCTCCCTTTCCTTCTTCTCACACATCTAATCGACAGTAGGCCTGTGGGTGTACCTGTAACTCTCTCCCAAATCAGGCGGCTTGTCACTATTCTCTGCTGCCACTACCCCGATCCACAGCAGCTTCTTCACTGAGGTAGTCCCACAGCAGGCCACCTTTCATTCACTCCTGAACCCTCTAATCATTCTACTGAGTTTGATTTCAGATATAAACCTAACTGGGCCACCCTTGTTGAGACTCTTTAGTACCTTCTCTTTGCTCTTTACAGAATTTCCCCAAATCTTCATCATGACTTCCAAAGGGGGACTACGTCATCTACTCCTTGCTCACCTCATCAGCTGTCCAGTTAAACCCCAGCCACAGTGCCCTTCATGCCACACCTTGAAGACTCCCTGCCCCTCTCTTCCTGGAAGCCCCCACCCTCATCCCAGCCGAATTCCCTCTTTTCTGTTTCATCTCAGATTAAACATTCTCAGAGAAACGTTTCCTAAATTATTCCCTGACTTCAGACAGCAGGTTAAAATGCCTTTGAACTGTGCTACCACACGGGGATTCTGTATTGCACTCAAAAAAAAAATTGAAATGAAGTAATTGTGCAATTATTTGTTGACAGCCTTTTCCATTGCTGGTATGTAAGGTCCTGTTATGGGGAACCATTTTATTAACCATTTTATCCCCAGACTTTAGCTTAGTGCTATTAGAAATTCAAATTTTAGTTAAAGAACAAATGAACAGATAGACTGAAGGAACAATTGTTGAAATTATACATAGAGGTAGAGATATTCATTCTATTTTTTTTAAAAAAAAAATATATATATATGTTTAATACATACATACACAATTTTTGCTATGTAGTTATCAGTATTGACTTCTGAAGGTAGAAAACTCTGCTTTTTCTTTCTGTTCTACCCTTGGTACCCTGTCTGTCTTCCCAAACCATGGTTATTCTAGACTTCACCTTTTATAGAGCATCCTCTTGGTTCTCTCACCACCAGTCCCCACCAGAATTTTCTCTTACCTGGTCACCCTTCACTTATCTTTTAACTTTGAACTTATTTGTTACTTTCTGTTGCCTTCCCACCTAATTTCCAGGCACTTATTACCCCCATACTATATTCCCACAACACCTCATATACATTTCTGTTATTATAATTGTATTGTTGAATTAATATTATCTACCTTTTTGTACCCCTTACTCTCCATACCAACTGGTAGAATGTGAGCTTCCTGAATGCAAGAGCTCTGCATAATATTTGTCTTTCCCTCCTTAGGAAATAATAAAAATCCAAATGATTGTTGAATGATTGATAAAGTATTACTACTGTTTCTTCAATTTTAAGAGAAAGGATCATACTGAATAATTAGTTATATCAATTTTTATTTAGCTTTAAAAACATACTTTTGCATTTGTATTATAAACATTAGAGTAACTTATTGGTACTTTAGTTTTTTCTTACAACTTTCTAGTTGGTGAACAGTGAGTTCCAGAGTTCTTTTGTGGGATTAATTAGATTTATTCTTCATAAATAAACACTTTTGAATGCTAAAATGCAGTTACTGTTTTTAAAATAACCACTAGTGATTTTCATATTTGAGTCATTGTTTTATAACACTACACTATCTGCTATTGACACATATATAGGCAGCATTAGTATCTTTTATGTTGAGAACAGTTATATTTTGACTTATTAGTCATCTACATTTTCAAATTTTCCATTACTTTACATAAAGAAAAAGTTAAAATTTTTGTATTAGGGGATTACATAGGCCTTCTTTTCCATTATCATGTCCCACCCCAATATTATAATAATATTGAAGACTGTTGGTACAATTACACAGAAAAGGAAATTGAATTACAATGTGAAAATACCAGTGCTATTTTTTTCCTGCTTCATACATAATTTTGCTTTTCATAATGTTCCCTGATAAATGTGATGAAAGTCACTACTTGCATCTTTAGTTTTGAAGATAATGTGTTAAAGAATGACTATTACCTACTTCAGTAGATCTTAATCTTTTTTCAACAAGGCCCATTCAAGTGAATCAAAAGACTCCAGAGGTCCATGTGCTTTGACATTTTGTCATAGAAAAAGTATTATGCTGTAATAAAGACATAGAAGAAAACAATACAGTAATAATGATAATAATAGTAATAAAACAATTAAACAAGAACGCAGTAGTTAACAAAGTAAAACAATAGTAATTTCATAAATACATTCATTATTATAAGAATAGCATAGATGGAAAACTACCACAAATGCAAGACACTATGAATGGTACACTGATTAAAAAAATATCCCTTTGGAAAATTATAGGAATTCCAGCTATCTGTATACTCACATACACAGGAATTTTAAAAGTTGCCAATCAATTGTGTAAGGTGTTCAGACTTATTGATGGAATACTGAATTAGAATACTTCATGAATACCACCAGTATTTCACCAATTTAATTAATGAATGCTATGAATACTGATTACATAAATCATTAATCGATTTACTAGATTACTAGTAAGTAGCCCTAAATTGTACATAATAATTAAAATGTATGGATTATAATCACGTTTGTGTCACTCTGTGACCACTTAAAAGTACTTTCATGTTCCATCAGTGGGGTCATGAATGCTACTTTGATCTACATTGACTGTTACATACTTTTTGATGAACCTTATAATGTATTCCATTTGGTCTTACAAGTATCTTAGGTTTGCAGCCCTGACCATATTTCACAAATTTATTAAACTTAGTGCAGATTTTTTTTTATTTTAAGAGTGTCTAAAAAGTACCAATTAACTATGTAATAATACTTTATAACATATTCTTCTTGTAATATATTAATATTTTCTTCTTATAAAATTTAAACATTGCAGAAAAGGATTTTCCTTTTGATTTTCATCTTTCAGATTTTGTCCTGTGTGTTTAAATATATACACATATATAAACACATAAAATATTTATATATAATATTTATTTTTCATAGGTAGCATGTTTATATACTAAAGTTATGTATTTATTCTTCATAAATAGCATGCCTATATATTAGCATATATATAATTTTTATATTTGCATTTATTTTGACTCCACATGTTGAAGATTGATGTTAACAACCTTGTTCTCCTTCATATTTTTAACTGTTCCATGATATTTATATATATTAACAGTTTTCCATAGTCATAACTCATTTTGTTTTCAATTATAAGCAAGATGAAATGAACATCTTTTAACATTTCTTTTTTTATATTTGTGAGATTATTTTTTATGGTTGATAGCATCAGAGAAATCTCTGCTTGTGCAGTCTTCACAGAGTTTAATAGCCACTGGTAATTTACTCTACATGGGCAGTATGCAAATATACACATCCAATAGTAGCTTATGATGGTAGTATACATTTTCACAAATTTTTGCAAACACTTTATGTTACTAAACTTATTTTTATACTTTTGAATTAGGAGTTTTCTATATACATGAGATTATGATTGTTAAGAATTTAGATTTCCTGTTGCTCCAATTTATTCATTTGTTTCTTTAACATTCAGTCCTGCTATGAACATTTATTAAGCATCCCTGAGTAGATAGTGATAACCTGTTTGATTAAGAGTTTTTGTTGTGCCCCTTATAGCTTTCTGGATTTACATTAGGAAGATAATCTTACAAAGAGAAGACCTTTCTGTTTGTGATCCTGAGTCCTATACTGGATTGTGTTAAAAACAGAAAAAAAGAGAAGAAAATAAAATAATTTTCTAAATAATGACTCTATTATATATTTAAGTAATAATAGGGCAGGCTAAAGTTTGGAAAGCATACCAAACCAGTAACAGTCTCTGGGAAGTGAATATAGAGAGAGGCAAAAAAAAAAGAGGCATTCATTATTTTTGCATTGCGTACCCTATATCTGTACTGTGTAAATATGTTATATTTTAATTTATTAATTTAAAAATGGTATAAAACAAGATAACTTGAGAAATTACACTTACTTACTTTTTTTTTAAAGTTCCTCATGCCTTCCTTACAAACTAATATATATATTCCCATCTTATTACCCAAATTTGTTCAAGTAATCATAGATATTAGCCTTTATTTCTTCTAATATCTTTGGAGTATTGACAATTTGAAAAAATTCTTGTAGAATGTACTTGAAAAATCAGCATGTAGTTTCAGAAAAGGGAAGTGCTAGAAACTAGTTTGCTCTCTAGTACACTGGGAGCAAAATCTCTTATTTAGTTAGTAAGAAGATGAAGACCACTTTGAAAAGCAGGGATTTTATTTGGAATAAAATTTTTACAGAGTTCAGCAGCCAGTGAGCACTTAATTAGGCATGATGGGAAATCTGTACTTGCCTCTGAGAACCTAGAATATCTTTGGGATTCACAACACAAATTCATCAACATCCAATTTAGAAACTCACAGAGAAGAATCATAGGGCAAACCTTAGACTTAGCCACTCAGATGAATAATTAAAGTAAGAACAATTTCTGTAAGTTAGATTCAAGAGGAGCTTCCTAAAGTCATGAATTTCAAATCAGGTATTGAAGAAAAATGATAGATTAGCAGGAAAACTTGGGGAATGTATACCAAGTGAAGAGGGAGTTTAATAACTTTCTTGCCTCAATTATTATACGCAAAAACAATTACCCAAAGAGAGCAATAAAATTGCTTATTTAAGATCTCTTTCCTTTTTGTTCTGTTTTCAAAATTGTAGCTGAAATCTGGAGAGACAGCTGCCAATATTGCTAGAGAGCTGGCTGAACAGACAAGAAATCATTTGAATGCTGGAGACATCACTTATTCCGTCCGTGCCATGGATCAGCTGGTAGGCCTCCTAGATGTACAGCTGCGGAACTTGACCCCAGGTGGAAAAGATAGTGCTGCACGAAGTTTGAACAAGGTAAGGACCTTGGTGACATGTATCTTTAAAAGTGTAGTAAAATCAGTGAGACTTCCCTGTTTAATTTCTCTCTATAAAATCAGATCGTTCAAGAGAATTGCTAGCTATATTTAGTTCACTTCACTATTTGATTATAATAATGACCTTACTTGGCTTTCAATCTAAAGAACAATAGATGATAACCTCTCTATATATATTTTGAATTTACAATTCTGTTTCCCCATAGTACTATTCTTTTGTATGCTAAATTCTGACACGATTAATATAAATGGCATTTCCTTGATTTCTTTTTTTTTCCTTTCAAACCTTTATATTAATGTAATTAACAATAAAACAAATAACTAATCAATAAGAAATTTAGAAAATGGCAACAGTAAGAATATTAATAATACATTATAGATTTTTAAAAATAATTTAACCTTATTAATATTACCTTTAAAAACTCACAGAGCAAGTATTTAAGTTTTTATTTTTATTTCCTTTTGCTTTTTAAATTACTGATTTTATATTACTACCATTATAACTTAAGAGGTTTAAATGTGATTCAGCAACTTTGTATTGTAAGTAATAAAAATAATTTATTTTTAAAATTTTAGGAGATTTTATGTATTTTATTTATATTTATAAATCTACAATATATATTTTTATACAATATATATTCATATATAAGCATTTTATATGTATATTGTATATAACCTATATACATTCAACCATTTTATTTTACATAAGCATGTAAAATATGTTTTGTGTATTTATAAGGAATATCATTTATTTATGTAACAAAATACCACATGGTGAAAAGATATTAGAATTGCTGCCATCAGATAACATGTATTCCCTGAATGGCGTTTTTGTAGTCAAGATGATCTGTTACTGAAACGAGATTTTAAGTTTCAATACTTAATACCTTGAATATCGATGATAGTCTAACTACTTAAAAAAGGAAGAATTTGACTGTGACAGACTAATGTATGGAATTCACTAAATGAACATTCCTGTTTAGAATGAAAGAAATGACTTTGCAGAGTGATCTTTATTATGTTTATTTCTTTTCTGTCTTATTAGACTAAAAGTCTCACTCATGAAGATGGAGACATTATTAAAACAATGATAGTTTTATATTAAAAAGCTAGATATTTTATCTGGCAGTTTTTCCTGCAATTTCCTCCTCAAAAAAATAGATTCAGTTTTATCAATTAGATATAAATTATTACCAAAGCTTTTATCCTGCTGAGCATAAAGGAGCTATTTTTATCACTCATATCACTGATAGAATCTCAACCAAACCCCTGACAGAATATAATCCACAGCTGCCTATGTAATCTGGGCATGCTGTGATTTTAATGTGGTATTGCCAGGCTGACTGGATGCTATTAATGAATATTGCTGCCAGCTATTGTTATTACAATGTATTGGAAGTAGTAATTTCTATAATGTTACATATCCATAACATTACTTGTTATAGCAATACTGTGTATCTTTATTTAAAAATGGTGTTGATGATGATGTCTGACAATATCAGGTAAAGCTGGCGATTAATGTCACATTCTAACTGGCTACAGCTAATCAGCTTGCCTACTCTGAATATCAAATAACTAAGTAATGGGCAGATTTCCATTTTTGAAGCTTTTTAATGCTCTCTTTTGTTTCTTATTTGGCTCTTTTCAATTGTTTATGTAATGTGGTTTGTCATATGTTAATTTGCATGATGGGGTAAGGAGATGGGAGGGCAAAGGTTATTCACATGCTTGCTGGCTTGTTCTCATTTCCTGTGGTTCACACTGTTCCCAAAAGCAGTTATAGCCCATCAGATTTGCAAAGTCAACTTGGTACAAATCAATTGCGCTCCACATTGAAATTCTGGAGGGTTTAGAGACCTGCCAAACCATGATGCGAGTCAGTGATCCAAATGACAGAGCTGGCAATTTACTTGCACTCATTCCTCACTTAATTCTTTAGAGGAGTAACTGCTCTATGCTCATTGAAGAATGCATGAATTAAAGTTGGGAGAGTATTAGCCACACAAAAGGCATCAGAGTAACTGCTTCTTAAAACAGGGTAATTTTCTCCTTCAACAATCAAGGCTACTGAAGGCAAAAAATAGGGAAGAGGAGGGAAACTACAATCTAATTTATAAAATTTGCAGTCATTTATTTAAACAGAGCAAATACATGTTAATTATTCATTTTAATCACTAGAAAAAAAATGTTTGGGACTGAATGTGAGTTGCTGTTAACCTTTTGCCCTGAAAAACATTGTTCTGTTTGCAAACAAACACACCAAAACAGGCTTTTTATCCCACAAAAATTTCTAAAAAGTATAGATTTTTTTGGTTAAAACCATCAAAAGAAATTCTTCAAGAAATAAAACAGATAAATCAGAAGATTGATCACATTCTTTGAATCAGGAGTTGCTTATCTCTTGGTATTTGTCCCTTGAATCAAATAGTCAAACTAGTGGCCATTTCTATTTTTCTCAATGCACAAAAGTTTCTTGTATGTGTAAACAAACGGTTTGTGGTTCATATTAAGCATGTATATAATCTGTAAACCACA
Source organism: Camelus ferus (assembly GCF_009834535.1). Taxonomy (NCBI): domain Eukaryota; kingdom Metazoa; phylum Chordata; class Mammalia; order Artiodactyla; family Camelidae; genus Camelus; species Camelus ferus. Next base: position 58,569,882 of record NC_045697.1, on the reverse strand, counting down.
GACAGTGTACTATCTTTGAAAAACGAGTTCTGAATTTTTGACATAATTTACTTCATACATCTTCATTTGTGGCCCATGAATTAATAACTAACCTCATGTGAAATGAATCATGTCAAATGAATGAAGTACATTGATTTCTACTAATTTCTGCTAAATTTATTTCAAGATTTCGTTCCATCATTAACAGCTTTGTACCATCCAGTTGTCACTTGGGTTCTAAACAGGCGTTGGTTACTATTTTTCGAGCCGTTGCTGATGTTTTGCTGCTGCTTAGCCTTTCATTCTCTTCTAGAAAGTAGTGCACAACAAAGTAAGGTGTTTGTGTAGATGTGTTCTTTTATTTTTCTTGTTTTCTCCTGTCACTAACTTGTTTTTTCTATTCTGTGTTTAATCTGCTGTCTTAATGGATTCAGCTTCAGAAAAGAGAGCGCTCTTGCAGAGCCTATGTCCAGGTACTTTCTGCGTTTTTATCAATGTGATAAGTTGTTGAATTGTCTCTGTTGGTGATACGGGCATCTGATAGAGAGATGATAATGTACCCTGTTGAACTAGAAGAGTTTCAGGGAGGGTACGGAGGGTGGGGATGGAAAGACATATGAAAGGGTGTGTGCTAAAAAGAAATTTGACAGTGCCAGTGTTCTGTCACCCAAAAGGAACACAGATTAACAAGGAGGTGCACCTTGGGGTGTGAGAATTCTGGTCATCACTGAAAGGTGAGTTGGGTATAATATATAAATCTCTAATTTCTTCAGAGAGATGGGTATGGATACATTTCATTCATATATTGGTCTAGCTGATATTTGAATAGTACATCATCCAGAAATGACACTCAGAGTCATATAAGACAACATGTAGTCCAGGGTACTTGAAATATCATGCTTCTGTCAAATTGATCAGGACATGCTATGATGATCTTTCTCTTCCACTCATTATAAATACATGAATCCCAATGTAAATATAACTTTTCTCCAGTTAACATGTTGTAGTTTGTTTCTAAGCAAGGTAGAAAACATTTCTATGTGTATGGGTTCTTTGTGAAAAAGAATTCCAGAAGCAAGCTTCATAATTTTTTTTTACAAGAAGGGAAAGAAGGTAGGAAGGGAGAGGAGGGAGGAGAGGACAGGAAAAAAGGAAGGGACAGATGACAAAATGACTTAGTAATGACTTTGATGTGCTTTACTCAAGGGAAAACCATCCATGGACTGGGGGAATACAGTGCCTCACCATCAGTGGAGCACTCTTCCTGACGGATGTTGGGCAAGAGAGAGTTTTATAGACACAACTTGGAAGCAGGGCACACTTGGCTAGGAGGTTGGGGATTTCCTTAGAAGGCAGGCAGGTCCTGTGTTCTAGGGTAAGTTGAGCTACCTAAACTGAGTTGGAGGATTGTGATTGGTGTGTTAGGTTCCCACGACAGGCACTTCCCGTACGTGCAGGTTTAGATTTGTGATATGGGTCAGGCCACTGGAGTGGCCTCCATTTCTGTGGGTCCCAATATACAAATTAACTTTATCAGAAGGAAGAAATAACATGAAACCGTGTGACTGTAAACTTTATTCCCTCTGTGTGTATATCATGGCATTTTTAAAGGTGAAGGCCAACTGTGTTTGTGAAGGGAGATGCCCTCAACGTCCCAGGTTACTGGTTCCCAAATTAGTAGTCCAGAAATTAAACTGTATCAGTTTATTCACAATAAGGGCATTTAGTGAGACAGTCATTTAAGAGGAAAAAAAATTTGAACATTAAACAAATATTAGGAAGAAAAGCTTTTAGTTTGCTTTTTACTTTAAAAGATAATGGTTCTTTGTATATAAGAAGCTGTTCAGGCTTATTTTTCTAAGATTTCAGGAAAGAAATTGCTTTGGGAAGTTTATGTATATATGTTGCATAATGTGTGCAACAGATATACAAATTGAAGTATTCTCCAGCATTGAAAGCTGAGGATCATTTTGGAGCAATATTAGGGTTGCTTTTGATTACAATCTATGCTATCTCTTGAATGGAGCCTTGGAGACAATTAGCCTTTCAGTATTTAAATCTATGAAATGCATGGTCATTCAAACATGAATCTCTGATGAGAAATTAATAGCACAGTTTATTCAATGGCTGATCTCCTGGTGTTATAATTGACTGGCTATGAATAAATATTTCAGCTATTGACTAAACATCTGATAAGACCAAATACAAACAGAACATTGGTGAAGCAGAAATACTCTGCTCACTAATATGTGACATTATTTCTGTTCCTTTTAATGTAGAGCATTATTCTGTGAAATTTTAGAGTGAATAATACCTTAAAATTTAGTCTATTTCAGTTTTAAAGATTTATGTTCCCTATTATTACTATGTTCAGAGCACATTCTGAGCTACCTATGAAATATATATGAAATATACTTGAAATGCTATCTGCATTAAATTTGAAACAAGATAATTATTTAGTTATCTTGAAATTCTTAAACAAAAAATTTCCTTCCCATGGGCATAAGCAATGATTTTCTTATGTTTGATTTTGACCATCTAAATACATTAGCTTTTAATTATTTAAAAGTACAGTGCCTGTCTTATGAATTACCTAGATCCATTTTTTACTTCTTGCTTCCCACCTTTTGCTTATTTCACCAAAAACAACCCAAAAAACAAACAAACAAAACCAGTGAAATCTGGACTGTCAGTAGTCAGCTGTGATAATTGATCTGTAGGTGAACAATTAAGATAGTTGCTTTGAATATTTAAATAATACATGAATCTCCTAAAAGTATGCTTTTGTCTCAAGAATTTTAATAAAAACAAACCAAAAAATGGGTCCGTATATTTTATTTTTCTTTATTTAGTTTGAAATTTTTACACTAAAATCCTTGTTGACTATTAAAAGGTAGAAATTGACATATGCCTTGGTAAAAATACCATGATCATATCTTGGGCATAATATATGCCTTCATTTAGAAGAAGGTTTTAAGTTTTGTGCCAGAGAACATAAGGTTTGTGTTACATACGCATATTATGTAACTATTGTGATGGAATATTTCCAGCAGGGACGTTGGAGATGAAGATGAGTTCGTTGAGATCTGGAAAAAATGAAATGAGTTGCTCAAGGTCACATAACTAGCACCGATGGCACTCATGCTGCTATCCTAATGTGCATCCAGTGCTTCTTCAATACCATGACTAAGAATAACACTGATTTATTATTAGGAATAAGTACATGTATTAGGCACTGTTGCCATCACTGTGCAGAGCATTCTGTATAAATCCTCCTAACAACTCGGTGACATAACTAATGCTATTCTTAAGTTATAGTAGAGAAAATGGGGCAGAGGAAGGATTAAATGACTTTCTCAGAGTTATTCATATAGTAGTAATTAGGGGGCTCCTCAGTTACTAGTTCTTCCCAATTCAGGAGCTCATGCTCCCATTTGCCAAAATACTGCGATTGCAGAGCTGACCTCATTATTTGATGTTAGCAATCAAGATATATCATTTGGTCTATTTTTATTGATTTATTGTACTGTATTTCAGGAATGGCATAGAGTAAAACAATTTTTTTAATTTCTCTTTTTTTTTGAGATGGAGTTCAAATGGCTGTGTGGTGATTATTTTGTACTGCTATATTCAGGTCAAATACAAACATAATTTGCATTGAGGTCCTTTGGTTTTCAGAGAAGACTGCGATTAAAAAAAAAATCATATTGAGAGAAAAAGAAAACGAAAAATAGTCTAACTCTGTGTTAAAGGAGGAACTATCAAACTGTTTTCCAAAGTGGCCACACCATCTTACATTTCCACCAGTGATAATGAGGACTCTAGTTTCTCCACATCCACAGCAACACTTGCTATTTTCACTTTTTTTTTTTTTAACATTTTTTACTGATTTACAATCTTTGCTTTTTGATTATAACCGCACCTGTGAATTGCACAAGTCCTTAACTGGTTGTGGTATGGGGGCAGGGGAGGATTTGGGAGGGTAATCCATGAACCAGTAAAACTCATAGGCTCCAAAGGGAAGTCTGTGGTTTTCATGAGAATCTGAGAGTAGAGTAGGACCTCAAACAGCTTAAGAACAACTGTCTTCATGTTCTGTAAATGTAACCAGAACTTAGATTTGCATTTTCTGCTCATTTTTCAATCTCAAGTTCCCATTTTTTAAATAGTAATGTTTGTTAGCATTGTTCTCTTCTTTAGCAGGAACTACTGAAATTACTGGCATTTTTTTTTTCTGCTTTAAAAGTAGGACATTATCCTAGTTAAGAAATATATTTTGATTTAATGAGCAGTTTCTTTTGTTCTCCAAATCTCAGAGATGGCATGGGCTCCCTAGAGAGTCCACAGTTGATCTTGCTTAATGGGAAATATAAGTACATAGAGTTATTGATATGAATCTTTTCAGTCATTCTTTGAATTTTTGTGGAATAGTAAGCTATTATCTGCATAGTCAGTTGAAGACTGATCAGAAAAAAATTTGTAAATAAATGCGAATTTTTAAAAAATACACACATATACACATATGCCTGGTTTCCTCCCTTCTTCCCATCTTTCCTTCCATTTTTCTTTTCTTTTTATTTAAAGGCAACTGTTCTGTTGTTCTTTAAAGCTTATGAAGTATTTGAAACAAGCCCTCTTTTTATTTCAATTTCGATGCTTGTTTTATTTTACTTACTTATTTTGTTTGCTTGTGTTACCTTAATTATCCACTAGAAATCTGTTCCTAGGTACCATCAGTGTAAAAGCAATCTCTGTCTTCAACTAGAAAAAACATCACATAATAGTTAACAACAAAAATATTCAAAAATTACTAGTTGAGTACACGTGTCCAGTAATCTTATCAGTACTGGGAATATAGCAGTGTACATAACAGTCCAGAATCCCCACTGTCTCTCCAAGGATGAAATTTCTTGCAGCAGAAAAAAAACAGTCCCGTAAGTGTGTGAGATATGTGGTATATGAGATGATGATAAATGTTATGGAGAAAAATAAAGCAAGAAATGCATTACTAGGGTGATATTTGAGAAAAACTCTGAAGGAGTGAACTGTGCAGATATGCAGGGAAAAGCATTCCAGCAGAGAAAACAGAAAGTTTCTGAGGTGGAAATATGCCTTTGTTGTTCAGGAAGCCAATGCACCTGGAGCAGAATGAAAGAGAAGAGGGCGATAGGAAATGAATCCACCGGGCACCAAGGACCCAGATCTGATAGACCATTGTAAAGACTTTGGCTTTTATTCATAGACACACAGGAAAGCACTGCAGGTTTCTGAGCAGAGGGATTACATGATCTGATATGGTTTTAAAGTGATGAATAGATTATAGCAGGAAAAGCAAGAGCTGAAACAGGGTGATCATTTGGGCAATAATGGTCACTTGGAACAAGATATGAGCACAGGATACTGAGATAATTCTTCAGGTTCAGGACTATTTTTAATGGAACAAACAAGATTTGCTAAGGGTTTGCATGTGAAGTGTCAGAGAAAGAGAGGACTTGAAACGACACGAAGTGTTTTGCCTGAGCAACTGGAAGGATGATGCCACCATTTACTGCGATGGTCTATCTGTGACCAGTTGGGGAGGGAGCACAACAAGAACTTGGCTTGGGGCATGTGAAGTTTGAGTTTCTTATTAGGTATACAATATCAATGTTAAATATGTAGTTAGATGTAGTTAGTTGAAATTCAGCTGAGAGGTCAAGCTAGAAATAAATATGTGGTAATGTTTCCCTTAGAGTGGCGTTTAGTAGTCATTGTACTAGATGAATTCATCAAGGGAATGAGTGTGGAGAGAGAAGAGAATCTAGGGCTGACCCCAGGACACTGTAGTCTCATGAGGTCAGGGAGAGGAACGAGAGCCAACAGTAGAGACTACAGAGCAGCCTTAAGAAAGGATGACCTAGAGAGTATGGCATCCAGGACTCAACTCAAGTTCTTCTATCACAGAGGAGGAAGTGACTTCAAGTGCTGCTGAATCTGCTCAGAAATACTGATAAAGCTTTTCAAGGAGAAAAGTAATGCCAACTTTCGATTATCTTTTTATCATTCCAGAGCCTGGATATCTGTATTATTATATGTACTATGTAAACATTTTTACCTATTGCTTCCACTTTTTTGTCTTTAATGCGGACTTTCTGTGTGCCATATTTACTACTTGCAGCTTTGACAAAGTGCAAATTGAATTATGCCAGTTTTACTTGTGTGCCTTTGGTGCATGAGACAAGAGAGATTCTAACCTACATTTATACTGCTAGGAAGAAATTAATGAGTATTTTCAAGTTCCTTGTTTGGTCACTTAATTGGCTGTGTGACAAAGAGCTCCGTGGTGCATGTCAAACAACTTTCCGGGTCCTCTAATGATTTGTGCTTTGCTTGACTTGTGATACTATTCTGTGTGGCCTGTCAGGCTGGATATCCTTGTTAAAGTGGCTAGAATAAATTGGCTAGTGGTGTGCATACAATGTAGTATATTAACTACAGCAACAGGGAGTACTTTTAGCAGCTCTTTCAAGAGATTTTGATGTTTGCCCATAAGCATCAAAGCCAACCGAAACTTTCATTTAATATAATTAAAAGGACATCTGAAAGTAGTTTAAATCACACCAGGTTCTTGAGGTTTGGTAACCCTTTGTTCAAACCCTGTGAACTTAATATATTTCACAGCTTGATAAATCTGCACTTGATTTGTGTCAGTAAGAGAGAAAATATAAATCTGCACCCTGCATGTTTCTGGTGCCCTGAACCTATTGCTAAAAGACATTGAGATCAAAGAAAGTGACGTCCATCTACAAAGCAGAGTAGTTTTCTTATAAAGAAGACACAAAAATTCTTTTTTCTAAGTTGTAGTCATTAAATGCTCTTGTAAAGCAATTGTTGAATCAAAAGACAGTAAAAATCATATGTAATGTAAGCAGAGTAAATTATACAGGTTATTATTTAAGAGCTTGGACAGGTTAGTTCCTAAATTTAATGATTTAAAAACCTCTGAAGGACAGTAACAGATGTTGATGATGGAGATCCTGCTTTGACGTGCAAAGAACATCATTCTGGGAATCTCTCAAAATTCCCATGACTGATGTGCCAGGTCAGGCAGAGATGACCGCTTTACAAAGTCATTTGTGACTCTTCCATTTTGCACATTTCCTATAAATAAGCAAATATTCCAGCTGCTGTTTGTATATACATGGTTTTTGTAAGTCCTTCAAGAAGTAATTCTAATAAGGGTGAAAAAAAAGCCATTCTGTTTTTAGATAAAATGTTTTTATCTAACACAAAACTATTTTCTCACTTCTTTTCACCAAGTTTTATTCTTTCTCTCTTACAGCTTCTTGATCAAGGCCTAGATTATCACTTAATTGTAAAATTGTTTATTTAAGTCCATTCTAACACACTGTTGCTTTCTGAACGTGAGTTTACCTTCAGAAACTTTTCATTACATAGAATATAAATAGATATTATTTCTATGCAAACACAAGAGAATACACATCAATTTACTTTGCTATTTCTTTAACGGTGTTATAATCACATAGCTAACCAGAAGAAAAAAATATATTTAAAATAGCACTACAGATTTAAGATCCTACTTTCTGGAAAGTAGGATCATTAGCTTTTCTGGTACAGGTCAGAAAAGAAATGGAAGTTTGAAGATATAATTTGCAGTCAAGTAGTTGCCTGATGGCCTGGAACCAAACAAATGATTTTTAATACTGTTCCAAACAGAGTTATAATTTTGATATTTTCCCTTACCTAATGTATAAATTTTGTTCATCTGGTAGTAACAGAAACTTAACTATGGTAACTTAAACCAAGGCTTTATTTTCAAAAATAAAAAGGAAATGCGGGGGAGGCAGTCCAGGATTATCATGAAAACTCCAAATCAGAGACCAAGTCTTCATATGTTTTTCTGCTCTATTATCTTTAGCACATGGGCTTTCAAAATGATAAGAGAGTTATTTTGGTTCCAATCGTCACTTTATGCTAATCTTTATATAGAAGGAAGAAAGGCAAGTAACTAAAATGTTCATCTCTGTTAGAACTTCCTGAAAGTCTTACCCAACTACAACTGACCATATCCCATACTTCTGACCATATCCCATACTTCTGACCATATCCTTTGAGCTACTCAGTTTTGCATAGCTCAATGCTTTATTAATAGGTATAGCTTTGCAGGTGGGCATAGTGATCAACGATTCTACATCTAAAAGAAGAGAATTATTGGGCAATTAATATTCTTAGATGCAACCAAAAATACTTTTTTCTAATTTAATATATGTATTGATATTTTCATCTAGTTTTGACGTAATAACCTACCATAGATTCATGGCAATACCTGTGGTTATTTTTAAACTAAATAGAAATTAAAATACTATTTTGATTGTTTTATTATAGTCTGAAGGCAATCATTTTAGTTAAAAGAAAAAAAGGTTATTTCAAATTATTTTCTGATGGCATTTTCTTCTCGTTAAGTAATTTTTTGAATAGCTAATATAGGCATATGGTTTAAAATTCAAAAAGTAGAATAATAAATATGTGTTCTCCTAACGGGGCCACTGCATTGCTAATGCCTGGTTGTATCACTGACATTGTGACCCCTTGGAGTTGTGTGGTGCAAGCTACCCTGCCTCTCCTGTGCCTCTGTCCCAGTCATTCAAATCTGCCTTCCTCAAAGCAACTTCTGTTATCAGCCTTTTAAATATTCTGCCAGAAAAGACTATTTGTACTCACATCCACATTTGTATAATGTTTCTTTGTAACTCTTGTCATACAATCACAAAACAGTGGTGTTCTCTTTGCCTACAGTAGGACTTTGGGAGTAGCTGTGGCACAATGTGGCAGCGTTCCACCACTGAAAAGAACAGACACGTAGAGATGATCACAAGGTAGACCTGTGTCATGGTTTATATCAACAAAACAACTGAATTTCATCACTAGAAAACTGGTTTAATAAAATGCTACACCAAATAGTGGAATACTCTTTAGTCACAGAAAGAATGAGATAGACCTTACATTGACTTAGAAAGATGAGTATAATACAGTATCAAGTAAAAAAAAAAAAAGCAAGCAAAATCAAACAGATATCATTATTATAGTGATCACATTTATTTGCGTAGGTGTAAATATTTACAAGTCTGCAGAGGTTCACAGCTAACTGTCAAAGAGATTATTTTGGGATAATATCGATGTCATTCCATAAATAGACTTCCCAGTTTTAATTTATATACTTCTGTATTTTTCAATTGTTCACAAGCATATACTTTTTTTTTTTAACTAGTAGGCATTATTTTCCAGACCAGTTTTAGATGTACAGAAAAGTTGGTCAGATATTACCGAATTCCCATATCTCCACCCTACACACACAGTTTCCATCATTATTATTACTATCTTGCATTAATATGATACATTAATTATAATAATGAACTAATACTGACATGTTATCATTAACTAAAGTATGTAGGTTGTTCAGATTTCCTAAGTTTTTACCTATGTCTTTTTCCTGTTTCAGGATCCTATCAGGATATGACACTGCGTTTAATCATCATGTCTCCTTAAGCCCCTGCAGGCTGACAGTTTTTCAGACTTTCCTACGAGATTGTCCCTTTTAGAGTCAGAAAATATATTTTCCACTCAAAATAATTAGCCTATATAGTTTAAGAATAGTATAGACTTATTCATTCACACTCACTCAGACGTATTTGTCGAGCTTTTGTGCCTCAGGCACTGTTCCAGGTGCAGGGATCCAGGGGTAAAGACGGACAGGATTACTAAGCTTATAGAGCTCACATCCTAGTTTAGCAGACTGGAGTCTGGGAAGAACATGCACAGTAAATCAATCAAAGTGATAAGATAATGGCAGAAGTACTATGCAGAGAATTAGAACAATCATGTGGATAAAAGTGACTGCTTAGTTACTTTAGATTGTGTGTATCAGGGAAGACTTTCTAAGGAGATGACTATAAAACTGACCCCTGGTAGTGTGAGATCAGCCACATGCCTATCTGGAGGAAAAGCACTCCAGGACCAGAGGTCACCCAGATCATGGCCAAGTGAGGCTGCAGAGTTCTGGAAATAGAAAGAAGGCCAATATTCCTGAAGAAATAGGTTTAAGGAGAATACAGGGGGCAGGAAGGCTGTGGAAAGGAGTGAATCCTGAATGTCATTAAAGAACTTAAACTAAGGCCGTGACATATTTTTGCAAGATTATTTTGGTTGCAAATTTAGTTTTCCTCTGATATCCATTCTTACAGCTTCAGCTATCACCTTTATGTAGGTGATTCTCAAAAAACCTTAACCAACTGCTTTACTCATTGAGAAATTCTGTTACTCTATTCTCCCTACTGCCAATGCTGCTGAGCAGCTTCTCCCTAGCGTTTCTCTTTTATTGTACCACCATTCTACTAGTTACCCAGGAAAAAAAAGAGCTGGAGTTATTATTATTTCAGAAAGGGCTTTTTGGATACTTTTAGGATCAAGTTCATTTTGAAATTGATGGAAACCCCCTTCCCTTGACCTCTGTGACACCACACTCTTCTGGCTACTTACCCCTTCTTAGTCTCAGTTGTCGAACTATTCTTTCTCCATTTTCTCTTCTCTCGTTAATGTTTCTGCACCATCATTTCTTCTCCCTCTACTCAGATTATCTGGTTAATATCAGACATACTCAGTGAGCTACTTGAGTTTATGATGCCTAAACCTATATGCCAAGAGCAGATATTTGGGGAAACTGCGGACTGAAGAGATTAAGACATGCCATCCCAAAATCTGCCACTTTGGCACATTGATTATTTTGAGCTGAAGCCAATTGAGAAACAGCAGATGAGGAGGGGCTTTCTGATCTCTACCTGAGATCTACCTGAGAGCAAATCAGAAAATTTCCCGTGTGACAGGAAGAGAAGAACATTCTTATCACCAGAGTATAAGTCAATGCCAAAATGAATCTGTGCAAACAAATGTACTAAAATAACCCTTATTTTCCGCTGGTTTCCCCCACATGTTTCCTAGTCACTTTCCTGTAATGTACTGCTCTTAGTAGTTTAAACTCTTTTCCTTTGTCTTGTCACTTCATCACAAATTTATCCTTCTTTGTTTAAAAAAGCATATAAACTCTCAGTCCTAACTGCTTCTTCAGGTCTTCTTTTAATTTTTTTAAGATGATTCCCTTGTGCACATAAAAATATTAAATAAAATGTGTATGCTTTTCTCCTGTTACTTTATCTTATGTCAGTTTAATTCTCAGGTCTAGTCACAGAACCTAACAGGGTAGTAGGTGGTTATTTTCCTCCCCTACAAGGATTCTCTAGACTTCTTAAATTAATGCCATTTAAGTACTTTGCATTCAAAATCGGCAAAACTGAATTCATCATGTTCCCCCCGACACATGTACTTACATCCTCCAGCTTTTAATGAACAAAAATTTGCTCCTCTTCCTTTATTACCATTTTAAGTGAGTACCACCTCATTTTCTACCCCCAAATTCTGTGCATTTCAACCTCTTTATTTCCCTTATCAACTGACTTTAATTAATCAACAAATAATTTTAAATATCTTTGGAATCTTATTTTCCTCCATCCCCAGTCAGAATGCATGGATTTGAGCCCTGATTTTGCCCTGTAAGCTATAAGCCTTTTAGCAAGTTATTTAACTTCTCTGACTCTCGATTTTCTCACCACAAGATGAAAATAACTATTTCTACCTCATTAGGTTATTGTCAAAATCAAAGGAGTTAATGCATATAAAGCTTTCAGATGACAGTCTGGAACATATTCAATAAATATTAACCATTATGATTTATATCACTCCCCTACTTTAAATTTTTCAGTGACTTCTTGTCACCTTTTGGAAGAATTGCAAATGTTTTCAGGTTTGCAAGCCTCTGAAAACTAGCTTTCATTTGCTTATCTTGCCACTGAACCCTTTGCACTCTGCTCTGCTATGAGGAATTGTTTTCAGTTCCTTTTAGGTGCCTGTTCTCTTTTCACCTCTGTACATATAAGCACAAGCTCTACTCCTTGCCTTTTTGGTCTATGTTGTATTTAAGCTTGAAATTCTACTTCATAGAGCCTTTCAAAACACCAAACTTGAATCCTGTGTTTCCATTATTATAATGCTTGTCATATTGTATTTTAATTACTTGTTTAGTTATTTGTCTGGCCTCAATATATTGTCATAACTTTGAGGGAAAGGAGAATCTCTCTCTTGCAGTATCCTAGTTGAAGGTACTTAATTATTAATTGTTGAATGCATGTAGAGTTAGCAAGAAGATTAAGTTTATAGTTCCACCTAATTCCTGTAAAACAATATAGATTTATTTGATAGCATTCAATTACTTAATTCTAAATGGGTTTTAAAAATTAATACAGTCAAATACAGTTTGCTAAAAACAATACATTTTTAAACAATAAGAGGTCTCTTGAAGGGGCAGAGAGTTTCATCTTATTTTACTATTAAAGTTTCTTATTATTATATTATAGGTTAGCTGTGTCATACAATCTAATTTTAATTAAGACTTGAAAATGCCAACACTTTACTATAATATAAAAGAGTTCAGAGATTAGTGGTTTTCATATGTTTAGTATGAAATGACAGTGATTATAAAAAGAACCTTAGGTTTATTGATCAGGTGTGTAAATATCAGTCACTCAACTTGACTTCTAATAAAAAACCTGCAAGTTTAAAACTGTTCTGAAGACCTTTCTAACATTTAACCTTTAAAATTTTGATTTGAATCAATGTCTAAACATAGATTGTAGTACAATGTGCCCTATTCAGTAATGATTTTAAATGTTTGCTTTATTTTATTCTCAACTGATAAACTTCCTATCAAGAAGTCAAAAATGAAGAATTAAAGAAAAGCTGTTTTTATTTTTTCAAATTACAAATCAATATAAACTATATTTATATGTAAAAATATAGTCAGAAAGCAAGAGCTGGGAGCAGAGAAGACCTAAAGACTTATTTCTATTTTTCTGCATGTCTTGAAATTTATATATGAAGAAATATATTTAAACATAACTGTAAATATAATACAGTAAAAGTAAAACAATAATGTATATATTGATAAAGAGATACTGCATTCAGGAGAATATATCAAAAAACAAAGATGTGAAAATAAAAAGTAAAATAAAAGTTTATATTACTAGGCAGTTTTTCAAAAGGATATCAGCAATTTACTAGTTTAAATTTATCTTCTAATAGGAAATAATTGCTCTTAACTTTCTAATGGTTCTACCTAATGATAATTTACATATTTATAATTTTTTGCATTATTGTAACAAAAGACTTTAAAAAATAATGAATGAACTTAAGAATTTAAGAACTTAAGACCTAAACATGTAACTGCTTTGCTTAGATATCTCTAATGGCTGTACATTTTCTAAACAATAAAGCCTAAACTTCTATCATACTGAAGACCTTCTAAGATCTGACTTCTGCTTACCATTTCTTTTGTTATATTCATCTTATAAATTATATTTTCATGCATCATACATTGTTCTCAACCCAGCCTAACACCTGCCTTAGTACCTTTTTTTTATCATCAACTTCCTTTATGTCCCTCAGCCTCAAATTTCCTTATCATAGTTAAAGAAAGTTTATTCATCTTTTAGTGTCCAACTCAAATCCAAACACCTTCTGGGATCTTTTCTTGATCCTCCTTAGCTAGAATGCATTATCTTTTGTCCCATGTGACATGCTTACCTTCTGTTTTGGAGTGTAGGCGAACTGAGAGAATACTCCATGTTTCCTTCTTTTCCCCAGCCTCACCCAACAGTAACTTCCCTAGTTCTTTGCATATCATACGTATTTAATAAAACCTCATTGAGTTACATTGAAAGTGCACTTTGGCACATTTGAAAACATTTTAGAAAGGTTTTTGTAGAATATAGTTTTCATTCATAGTGGTCTGCATTCACTACAAACTACTACAGTAGCCTGTGGTTCTACTTTCCTCCCTAAGTCCCTATTATTCACCCTGCCTTCCTTCCAAACCATGGTAATATCTGAGCACTCAGAAGACTTCTTGGGAGATAAGGCAAAAAGTTATAGAACTTAAAGATTTTTTTTTTAATTTTTTTTTTATTGAGGTATAGAAGAAGATGTTTTCAGTTCCCTATTGTATTCATGATTTGATAGTAAAAGTAGGTTATTTTTGCTTAATGAGCGTTTACTGAGTACCCAAAATGTCTCAAGACACTAAAATTTACCCTGGAAAAACAAAAATGAGCATGATCTCTCCCCTGAGAAAATCATAATCTAGTGAGAAAGCCAGACCCAAATACAGATAACTCTCTTAAAAGTAACTAAGTGCTAAAATGGGAGCCCATTGTGACAGTGAATCTCTGAAATGATAATGATTTAGATAATATTGACTGGTTAATAAGTTTTTTTCATAGATAATCTTTGCTCTTATAAAACCAGAAAAATTTTTTTCTGCTGGTGTGAAAATGGAGAAAATTCACTTAAGTGTGAATCTTCACTGGATGTCAATCATTCAGCAAAGAGTTGCTGAACACTAAGCAGAGTTTTTGGCACTTACAAATGAGACAGAGTCATCACCCTCATGAAGCTTACCTTTTCTTGAGTGAGAGCTCTGTAATAGTCATGTAGGTAAATAAATATCTGAGAGATACCTTATATAATAATAGCTAATACAAAGAGAACAAAACAGATAATGGATTTTCTCCCTGGAAAAGCTGATAATGGATTGAGCAGTAGATCCTGAACTAAAACCGGAATGAGATCCTGGTTAAAAAGCTTGCCAAAAAGATTCCCGGTGATTCTGCTTACTTAGTTTAAGATTTACTGCTCACCTGGGTGAGATGTGCCATTGATATGTTTCTCACCATTGATCCATTTATGTATTCTTGCTAAGGAATCCTAGCTATTTCATAAATACATTCTCCTGGAAGAATGACAGAAGTTGTTATTGGAAGGATATATAGCTGGTTTTCTCCAAAATTTTTCACAGTAGTTTTAACAAATAACTAACTCTTCCCTTTTGAAACATACAAAGTGTGATTGTACAGTTTATAACATGTTTCAACACACATAGTCCAAGTATATGCTCTGAGTAAAATTAGTCGAATGAATATGCTTCAAATCTGAATTTAACAATAAGAAGTCCAATAATATTGTGTAATGCAAATATATGTTCAGAAGGTTATGGTATGTCCCTAATCCTGGTATGAATCTAAGTGATTTTTCACACTTCCTAACTTATATTTGATTTTTAGAAAGTTGAAAGTTACTTTAGAATCTAGTCTGTAAATTGTAAACTGTAAAATGAGAAGAGTAATATCTAATAGTAGAATGGCCCTTACTACCCTTGAATTGAAACATGATGCAATTTATTTTCTTCTGTAGTTCACCCTTTGTTGATTGGTTTGAAAACGCCAGTTTGTCCAAAGGTACACTTAAATTTAGTGGCAGAACTAGAATATGAATTCCAGGGCCCATTTCCTATTCAAGTTTCTAGCATTTTAAAAACGATAATGGAGCAAATTAACATTTAGTTTCTGGTGACGATATTGATGATTAAATTAACTCTCAAAATTTTAGATTATTTCAGTTTATACATGTTAAAACCATTAGATGTTTTGTTTTTGTTTTTGTCTTTCCTTCCTGGATTGAGGCATTGTGGTGAGAATACAATTTTTTTAAGATGAATTCAGGACCAATCTTATTTTCTTTCAACTTTAGAAAATAAGTTTTAGGTCAGAAAAAGGATTTATAGCAGAAAAGAGAAATCTGTGAGAGCTGTTGGACATTAAAATGATGTCCCAGTACCTCACTTTAATCCATTGTACATTTCCTGTCAACTTTGGTTCTAAGTATAGTTAAGCTCATTTCTTTGTAATCAGATAAAATGAAAATCAACCTGTTTTTAAAGAGATGTTGTTGAACTAACAAAAGAAATGCAAATAACTAGTTTGACCAAAAAAACCCAAAAAACTTTATTACCACATGTCATCATTTATAGGTAAAATGTATAGTCATAAATGTATAGGGAAAATGAAATATAGATATTCTTTTACCGTTGAAGAATTGTGACTATTTTATTGGCCTTCATTGAACTGGTAACAGGGACATAACAATCTTTGGAAAGCTTACACAAATTATATTAATTTTAAAGCTGTTATGATTGACCTAATTGTGCTGTCTTGCTAGTAGAAAACTGGTTAGTTCCAGCGTCTAGAAAACACATTACGAACTATTTAATACCTGTTTCTCTCATTCATCAATAGTAGTTTAGTTATGTAACAGGTCTATATATGAAGATTGCATTCCCGAAGAGTTATTCTTTCCAGATCTCACTTCAGTGTGAGTATTTTGCAATTGTCAGGTATGACTTGTGCTCCATTCAGTGAAGACCTCTCTTCTTCCCACACTGGACTTTGATATCCAGTGAAAATAAAGACAAGATTGCACCTTAAGCACTTCTTATGAGCCAAGCAACCTTATGAAATGATTATATTATCATCTCCAATTTACAGATGAATACAAAGAAGTAACTTGCCCAAAAGCACACAACTAGGAAAGCAGCAGAATCCAGTTACAAACTCAGCAGATGTAGTTGCAAACCCCACACTAATTTTAGCCTAGAGAATTCTGTCTCTCACTGCTTGTGTTGACATCTCCTTTCATTTATACTTAGGCAATCATAACAGGTGCTGTTTTAAGAATAAATAAATATTAGATTTGTGTCTTAACCCACCCAGGTTTTAGGGCCAAAATTTAAGTCTGTGGTTTCGGCAGTTAACTTGGAAATCATTTGGACTTTTTTTTTTTTTTTTTTTTTTTAAAGTATAGTTGATTTGCAATGTTGTCTTAGTTTCTGGTGTACAGCAAAGAGATTCAGTTGTACATATATATATATATTCTTTTTCATAGTTTTTACATTATAGTTTATTACATGATACTGAATATAGTTCTCTGTGATATACAACTTTGTTGTTTATCTATTTTGTACATAGTAGTTTGTATCTGTTAATCCCAAACTCCTAATTTATCCCTACCCCTATTTGGGCTTTAATAGAAAACTTCTCTAAAGACTGTCTAATTTGGGAAGATGTAGTTGTTAAAATGTACTCAAAAAGTATAACTATGAAAAAAAATTTCATCTTATACATTTTCAGTTGCAAAACTAAGATAATAATGGGTGTATTTGATTTATGTGCTGTCAACTTAATGACACTGTATTTTAGCTAAAGCAGACTGTTGTACATAGCTTCCTATTTACAACATTCTCAGAGTTGACCATAGTTACTTCTTTCTCTTTTTTCTTTTCTTTTTTTCTCCTTTTGCATTTTTAAAGAAATTAAAAGCAATAAAGGGCAGAACAGAAATATTGCATTATCCCCAATAAATTTTCCCAGAGGTAAGATTTAAATTAATCAGTGGAAGATTATTCACTAATGTTAAAAGGCTGCTCCTTAAAGAACAGGCATAATTTCTGTTGCATATGGGATTTTCAGAGCATTTCTAATGAATTCAGAGGATCATCTAATCCCAGAAAGAACAGTTCTTTGCAGTCAAGAGGTCTGTGTTCTCTGTTTGGCTTTAGAAAATACCTAAACTTTTTTTTATTTTTTTCTTTTTCTATCTGGCACTTCTTTTTTTGGCATATCCTGTTGGCATTACCCCTATGGAGAACTTCCTGGAAAGCAGATTATATTGTTGTGATCCAGAAATGCTTTTGTCTGGCTTCTAGTTCATGCTTTAAACCCAGAACAAATGACAGAGCTAAGCATCCTATGTGAAAATGCCCAGTCATTAAACTCATGAAAGAATTTTTTTTTTAAATGATGCAAAGTACTCAAGTTGCAAGTAGGACTATTTTATGGAAAAGTCCAGTGATGTTGAATTTTGGCCAGAACTTGGAATAGCTGGGAAAAATATCAAGAAAAACAGCTTTTATCAAAAGGCAAATTAGTTTTTGAAGCTGGTGTTAATTGGCAGCCAAGGTGTTTCATTATGAAGCTGAATTTTTAACAGTTGTTACTTGGTTACTATGAAAACACCAGCCAGAAGAAAACACTGCAGTGTAATGGCTCTCCCAGCTCCTCTGCCAACGTGTCAATAATGTGAGTCCTGTTTTAAAACACCTATGTGCTGCCTAGAAAGTCCCTGTGTTGGCTGTTTCTTCTATTTTATTTCTGGATTAGGTGCATATTTCATAATCAACAGGTTCAAGGATGATCACTTTCAAACTGCAGGCGTTGTGTTTTTTTGTTTTGCAATTCTGTATGTTTGAGTGAAACCTTAAGAAGACCCTATTGGAAGAGCTGTCTTTTCCTGTAACCTAGAGCATAAAGTTAACCACAGGAAATATATTCATTGTAACTAGAGAGATGATTCTTTTGAATGATGCAAGGAGAAATGTGATGCTTTATCCCTACCTGTAAGTGTACCTACTGCTGATTTTTTTTTTTAAGGAAAAACACCTGAGGGCCACAGGTAGCAAGTTCCAACAGGCAGTTGTTCCAACTTGATATTTTCCCCATTCTGACATTTTACTAGCTGGCTAAAAAAAAAATTGGTTTGCTCAGTGAGTCCTCAACCTATAAGCAACAAATTCTTATATTATCCTGTCTGTAGTCATCTTTCTGATTTCTGTGTTCAGCATCTAGTTTTATGGTGAGGTATAAAAAATCATTTTTTGTGGTGATGTGATAAAAGTGTTGGTTTAAATTACTTGCCAGTGGTTCCCTAGCCAAATCATTTAATTATGTGATTATAGTCTTATTGAAGGCTTTGCTGTTGATTTTAAGAAGCAAACATGGCTCTATTTGTTGTCCTTCAAAACAGAAGCAGGTTTTTCCATTGCCTTGCAAAGTCTCAGCTAGGGTTTTACAGAACAAAATAATGAATGCTTCCACTGCAGCATGTCACAGGGGAGGCTGGGACAATACTGAACTCATGCACACCGCTGATCCTTGCTTGCTGGGCAACATGTACACCTGGATTTCTGACAGCTCTGTGGGCTCACTAGAGACCTCTGTCATTCTGTTCATCCTCTTGTAGGCAATGGTTGAGACAGTTAACAACCTTCTCCAGCCACAAGCCTCAAATGCGTGGAGAGACCTGACTACAAGTGATCAACTACGTGCAGCCACCATGTTGCTTGACACTGTGGAGGAAAGTGCTTTTGTGCTGGCTGATAACCTTTTGAAGACTGACATCGTCAGGGAGAACACAGATAATATTCGTAAGTGGCCTTTGTTATACAGAAGGACCAGAGAGGTACAAGAAAAAAGTATCATCTTGTACAGCAGAAGAGGGAAAAGAAAAAAAGTGTCATCTATGGTGGACCAGATATTATGCACTGATACTTTGTTTCAGCAGAGATAGGTTATTATTTTTCTATAATTAGGGGGCTATCACCTGTCATTGGCTTAGAAGTATCCTCATAATCATGTATGTATCCTTAGGATTTTCCAATATTGGATATATTAGCCTGAGGTCACTTACAGTAAGGTCCATTTATTTATTTTTTTTTTAGTTTTTAATATATATATGTATTTTATGTGTATATATGTATGTTTATGTTTAGTAGTATTTAAAATTTTATCCTCATGGGTCACTTCAATTATAAGAATGTCTCTTAATTATAAACTATAAAGAATTCAGTCATTTAAGTGAAGGTGATAAAACAATTTTTAGTAATTGTGTTATTGGCTCATAAAGACTAAATCTATTTTTAGTGTATCTAAGGATGTAGCTGACAGTTTTATTTCAGAAGATTTTATAAAGCTATTTCAAACTGATTAGATTTAAAGATAGATCAGTATTGATATAATAGTATAGCTCTAGATTATAAAAGGATTTTCACTTAATTCATAAAATAAATATAACATTTTGGAAGAAAACTTGCAGTCAGTGACAAACTATAAGGATTTGAGCTTGAGTTTTAAATTCTAGGCTTTATAATTGTTATTTTTATATTCTTATTTACCTGATTTTAATAGCTTTTATTTGCTTTATTTAAAAAAATTAAAATACTAAAAAAAAAACTCTCTAAATAAAAGGCTGAACTATTATAAAGTATTGCAGATGGAACATTAATTCCAGTGTTTAGAGTTCAGAAATATTTCATTAATTAGATTATCTTAACTTTGGCATGTTTCTCAATGAGCACTGATTATCTCTCTTCCATTAACAGAATTGGAAGTTGCGAGGCTGAGCACAGAAGGAAACTTAGAAGACCTAAAGTTTCCAGAGAACATGGGCCATGGAAGCACTATCCAGCTTTCTGCAAATACCCTGAAACAAAATGGCCGAAACGGTAGGTTAGCGTTTATTTATTAAGCTTGATAAAATTGCACTTGCTGTGAATTCCTTGCGTCTTGGCTTAGAATTTTAGATCTGCTACCTAGAAGCTCTCCTCCTCTCACTCCACTATTCTCTTTCATCTCCTCCCCCCGCCCCTTTCTTATCTCCTGCACCAACAATACTGCAATATTTGCTCTACAGGATCCTCAGTTAGGTTTGGAAATTATTCTGTCACTTTTCAGTTGTAGAAAAATGCTAGAAACTTAAATGTGAGGGAAATTAATAAACAACAAAATCCAGATTTCTGACTTTTTTCCTTAAAAAGAATAACTCTCACTGAGTTGACAGATATAGTTTCTAAAATTTTTAATGGAAATTTTACTTGTAGTTTTAAAATTGTATGTTTTTTACATTATTCATTATTCTTTTAGAGGGTGTTTTTATGCTTTTCCTTTGCAAAGCATATAGGACATGTAACTGTAAGGAGATGGTTTTGGGGAATGGAATTGGCAGATAAAGGTCAACTTAGTACTAGGTTATGTTTACTGAATATCATTAAAATTAAATAAATAATCTCATAAAGTCTCAGTCCTAATATTAAAATTTTTTAAAACATGTATTTTGCTAAGGAAGTGAGAGCCTTTAACCTGTTAGGTGATAGGAAGATGACCTCAGGTTGCAGCAACCAACTCAAAGCAGTTGTTTCATATTACAAAGTGAATAGCCTGGAAAAAAGAAGAGCCCGTTAAATAATGGCAAGAAAAACAACAATTATGTTTGTTGCCAGCAGAGCAAAGTTTTTTTTTTTCACAAGTGTTGGAAATCTTATAAGACTGAACTTATTGTTATGTTGCTTATTTGAATTTTGAGGCAGACAGTAAGATTTTCTGTAGAGCAAAATCAGATTCCTGCAGTAGCTTCCTAGATGGTTTCCCTTCTTTGACTCTTGCCCCCAAACAGTATATCCAGTTGACAGAGGGTTCTTCCTGAAACATAAATTTGACCAGTTCCCCTTCAGTTACACTTAAAATGAAATCACATGGCTTAACAGTTCTTCCACATGCTATCTGGTCCCCTACCCTCCTGCCTTATCTGCTTCACTTCACATCAGTCTTTAACATCTTCTCTGTGATCCAGGGAGCCTAGTCTTGATTCTTTATTTTTTAAATTGATACATAATTGACATAAAACATTATATAGTTTCAGGTGTACAGCATAATTAATTGATATTTGTGTGTATTGTGAAATGATCACCAGAGTAAGTCTAGTTAACATCCATCACCTCACATAGTTACAATTTCTTTTTCTTATGAGGAGAGCTTTTAAGATCTACTCACTTATCAGCTGTCGAAATAGAAAATTAACTATACTCACCACACCATACATTACATCCCTATTACTTACGTGTTTTATCAGTGGAAGTTTTTCCATTTTACCCTCTCAACCCATTTTGCCTACACCATTCCTCACCTCTAGCAACCAGCAGTCTGTTTTCTGTATTAGTTTGTTTGTTTTTAAGATTCCACATATAAGTGAGATCATACAATAAATGTCTATCTCTGTCTGACTTATTTCACTAAGCATAATGTCCTCAAGGTTCATCCATGTTGTAGCAAATGGCAAAATTTCCCTTTTTATGGCTGAATAATATTCCACTTTCCATTTGTATTTATGTATATGTAATTATATGTATAACATTTTCTTTATCCATTCATCCATCGATGGATACTTAGGTTGTTTCTATTTCTTGGCTATTGTAAATAATTTTGCAATGGACATGGGAGTGCATAGATCTTTTTCCAGCTGGCGTTTTTGTTTGGTTCAGATAAATGCCCAGATAAATTGTTGGATCGTATGGTAGTTCTATTTTAAATTTTTTGAAGAATCTCTTACTGTTTTCCATAATGGCTGCATCAATTATATTTTCACCAACAGTACTCAAGGGATCCCTAATTTAGTCTTAATTCTCTTTCTTGAATACACAAGTGTTCCTCCATAGATATTTTATATTTTTTCTTCTGGAGTGCAATTTTTACATTTCTTTTATAGAAGCTTCTCTGTCATTCACTGCTCGGTGTAAATCTTTCAACTTTAGGCAAGATTTTCCCTATCTCCCCAAAGGTAGATTCTCTTTCCCAGTCACTCTTTTCCCATTAGCCATCTTATGCCAATGCTACTTCATAGCATCTATTTACTTACCATTATATAAAATTATAATATATGCACCCAATATAGGAGCACCTAAACACATAAAACAATTACTAACAGAGATAAAGGGGGATATTGATGGGAATCAATCATAGTTGGAGATTTTAACACCGCATTAACATCACTAGACAGATCTTCCAGACAGAAAATAAATAAGGCACCAGAGAAACTAAAAAAAAATTAGATTTGGTGGATATTTTCAGAGCATCACACCCCTCAAAAATAGGATATACATTCTTTTCAAGTGCACATGGGACATTTTCTAGGATTGATCATGTAATTGGGCACAAAAGAAACCTCAACAATTTTAAGAAGATAGAAATTATCACAAGCATCTTTACTGACCACAATGCCATGAAACTAGAAATCAACAACAGAGAAACAAAGGAGAAAAAAAGGAAAGCATGGAGATTGAACAATATGCTATTAAAAAACCAATGGGTCAATGAGGAAATCAAAGCTGAAATTAAAAAATACCTTGAGACAAATTTAAATGAAAGCACAACCACACAAAATTTATGGGACACAGCAAAGGCAGTGCTAAGAGGGAAGTTTATAGCGATACAGGCCTTCCTCAAAAAAGAAGGACAATCTCAAATAAACAATTTAACCCATCAACTAAAAGAACTAGAAAAAGAAGAACAAAAAACCCCTAAAGGCAGCAGAAGGAAGGAAATTATAAAGATCAGGGAGGAAATAAATAAAATAGAGATTTAAAAAACCATAGAAAATATCAGTCAAACCAAAAGCTGCTTTTTTGAAAAAGTAAATAAAATCGACAAACCTCTGGCCAAACTCACAAAGAAGAAAAAAGAGAGAACACAAATTAGCAAAATAAGAAAGGAAAATGGAGAAATTACAACAAATAAAATAGAAATATAGAACATCATACGAGAATATTATGAAAAACTATATGGAACCAAACTGGATAACCTAGAGGAGATGGACAAGTTTCTGGAAACATACAGTCCACTAAGACTGAATCAAGAAGAAACTGACCACTTGAACAAACAGATCACTAGAAATGAAATCGAAATAGTAATAAAAAAAACCTCTCTACAAATAAAAGTCCAGGACCAGATGGCTTCACTGGGGAATTCTACCAAACATACAAAGAAGAACTCATACCAGTCCTTCTCAGACTCTTCCAGAAGACTGAAAGGAGGGAATACTCCCACACTCATTCTATGAAGCCACCATCACCCTGATACCAAAACCAGGCAAAGACACTACCAAAAAAGAGAATTATAGGCCAATATCACTGATGAACGTAGACGCCAAAATCCTCACCAAAATTTTAGCAAATAGAATCCAACAACACATAAAAAAGATTATACATCATGACCAAGTGGGGTTCATCCCAGGGACACAAGCATGGTTCAACATAGGCAAATCAATCAATGTAATACATCATATCAACAAGAGAAAGGACAAAAACCACATGATCATCTCAATAGATGCAGAAAAAGCATTTGATAAAATTCAACACCTGTTTATGATAAAAACTCTCACCAAAGTGGGTATAGAAGGAACATATCTCAACATCATAAAAGCTATATATGACAAACCTACAGCCAGCATAGTACTCAATGGTGAAAAACTCAAAAGCTTCCCACTAAAATCTGGGCCAAGACAAGGATGCCCACTATCACCACTCCTATTCAACATAGCCTTGGAAGTCCTAGCCACAGCAATCAGGCAAGAGAGAGAAATAAAAGGGATCCAAATTGGAAAAGAAGAGGCAAAAGTGTCACTATATGCCGATGACATGTTACTATATATAGAAAACCCTAAAAGATCCACACAAAAACTACTAGAGCTGATCAAAGAATTCAGCAAGATAGCAGGTTATAAGATTAACGTTCAAAAATCAGTTGCATTTCTTTACACTAACAATGAATCAACAGAAAAAGAAAGTAAAGAAACAATCCCCTTTAAAATAGCACCCAAAGTAATAAAATACATAGGAATAAATCTAACCAAGGAGGTGAAAGAATTATACACAGAAAACTATAAACCATTGATGAAGGAAATTAAAGAAGATTTTAAAAAATGGAAAGATATCCCATGCTCTTGGATTGGAAGAATCAATATTGTTAAAATGGTCACACTGCCCAAGGCAATCTACAGATTTATGCAATCCCTATCCAATTACCCAGGACATACTTCACAGAACTAGAACAAATCATAATAAAATTTATATGGAACCATCAAAGACCTAGAATTGCCAAGGCATTACTGAAGAGAAAGAGGCTGGAGGAATAACTCTCCCAGACTTCAGACAATACTATAGAGCCACAGTCATCAAGACAACATGGTATTGGTAGAAAAACAGACATATAGACCAATGAAACAGAATAGAGAGCCCAGAAATGAACCCGCAAACTTTTGATCAACTAATCTTCGACAAAGGAGGCAAGAATATACAATGGAATAAAGACAGTCTCATGAGCAAATGGTGTTGGGAAAACTGGATAGCAGCATGTAAAGCAATGAATCTAGAACACTCCCTTACACCATACACAAAAATAAACTCAAAATTGATCAAAGACTTAAACATAAGACAAGATACAATAAACCTCCTAGAAGAAAACATAGGCAAAACATTATCTGACATACATCTCAAAAATGTTCTCCTAGAACAGTCTACTCAAGCAATAGAAATAAAACCAAGAATAATGGGACCTAGTGAAACTGACAAGCTTCTGCACAGCAAAGAAAACCATAAGTAAAACAAAAAGACAACCTACGGAATGGGAGAAAATTTTTGCAAATGAAACCAACAAAGGCTTGATCTCCAGAATATATAAGCAGCTCATACGACTTAATAAGAAAAAAGCAAACAACCCAATCCAAAAATGGGCAAAAGACCTAAACAAGCGATTCTCCAAGGAAGACATACAAATGATCAATAGGCACATGAAAAAATGCTCAATATCACTAATTATCAGGGAAATGCAAGTCAAAAACTACAATGAGATATCACCTCACAGCAGTCAGAATGGCCATCATTCAAAAATCCACAAATGACAAATGCTGGAGAGGCTGTGGTGAAAGGGGAACCCTCCTACACTGCTGGTGGGAATGCAGTTTGGTGCAGCCACTGTGGAAAACAATATGGAGATTCCTCAAAAGACTAGTAGGAATAGACTTACCGTATGACCCAGGAATCCCACTCCTGGGCATATATCCAGAAGGAACCCTACTTCAAAATGACACCTGCACCCCAATGTTCATAGCAGCACTATTTACAATAGTCAAGACATGGAGACAGCCTAAATGTCCATCAACAGATGACTGGATAAAGAAGAGGTGGTATATTTATACAATGGAATACTACTCAGCCATAAAAACCGACAACATACGCCATTTGCAGCAACATGGATGCTCCTAGAGAATGTCATTCTAAGTGAAGTAAGCCAGAAAGAAAAAGAAAAATACCATATGAGATCACTCATATGTGGAATCTAAAACAAACAAACAAACAAAGCATAAATACAAAACAGAAACAGAATCATAGACATAGAATACAAACTTGTGGTTGCCAAGTGGGCGGAGGGTGGTAAGGGATAGACAGGATTTCAAAAATGTAGAATAGATAAACAAGATTATACTGTATAGCACAGGGAAATATACACAAGATCTTATGGCAGCTCACAGCGAAAAAAAATGTGACAATGAATATATATATGTTCATGTATAACTGAAAAATTGTGCATTACACTGGAATTTGACACAACATTGTAAAATGATTATAAATCAATAAAAAATGTTAAAAAAATGAAATAAAATTATATTTTTATTATTATTACTTTTAAGTTGCCTGCTTATTGTCTAACTCTTTCTCTGGGAGGTGATCTCCATGAAAGCAAGGGTCGTTTCTAATTAGTTCACTGATATAACCCTCGTGCCTGACACGTGGATGCAATCACTAAGGGTTTATCAAATAAATCTATGAACTTCAAATACAAAGCTAATGAACATTGAAATATGTCTATATTAGTCATATTACGTTTGTGCTCATTTTATTTACTAAATTAATGTAGTGTGTGTATGTGTTAGATCACACTTAAGCATGAATTTTGGAGTGAAGACTCTGTAACAATCACATGTGACCAATTGCACTGGTAAAACAAGGTGGGATGATATGACACCATCCCACAGGGGAAATTGGTATGAATTATCAGACAATTATAAACTAATTAAAATAAAAGTTGTTACTGTCAGTAAGAAAAATATAGTCATTCCTATGTTTAGCCTTCCAAAAATCAGCTTTTTTGTATTAAATCTAGAGGGAAAGAACTAAAATTAAACGCCATGTTCTAACAGTCAAGAAGCATTTCATGAATTACTATTGTTTGCTCAGTGCTATGTTAATAGATGTGAAATAGAAGTTTAAGAATGCCCTTTTCCTTTATGTAGCTCTTACCATAATCTCTTTGCTGGATTCCTGAAAGGATAGTAGATATCTTATAGAATCACTGAGCAGGCTGTAGAACCAGGCCCAGAAAATGTATGAGCGCAAAGAGGCTGACAGCAGCCTGTATCATCGCGCAGAATCAGTGCTCTGAGGTGTCACTGCTGCCACGAGGGAAGGCTGCTGCTGCTGCTGCTGCTGCTGCTGCTGCTGCTGCTGCTGCTGCTGCTGCTGCTGCTGCTGCTGCTGCTGCACCACCTCCTGCTTCCTTGTGTCACTAGCTCCTCATTCGAAATCTGAGGCCAGTGCATCCAGCTGGGTGCATCTAACTGAGGTGCCCAGAGCAACCTCTTTGCAAGGCAGTCTAGGAAAGCAAGTATATGTCTATTTTGTGTCTATAAATCCCTACCAGTAGGGAATTTCCTACGTGTGGGAGCACAATTTAGACATTGGACAGCTCCCTCCTTCCTCAAAAAATGTATTAAAATTTTTTGTCTTTATTCCCACTTGGCTCTAAGCTTCAAGGACAAGGATTGGGAGTTCCTCATCTTAGTTACCACTGTGGTCAAGGCAGCGCCTATCTCTTGGTGAAACGAAATGAATTTATACTGAAAGTAAAACATAGGGCTTGATTTATTTTAAGGAAGGAATTTTTTTAAAAAACATGCTAAAAGAAAGTTAATTTTTCAGAGGATTTCATGTAAGAGATTGTCATAAGGGGAAAAATAAGCTAGAAGGATGTATGGAGACAGTGACTTTAAAAAAACAGGATAATTGAGTTTTAAGACAGATAAAGATTTTGAATCTTTGTTTTATTTTAATTGCAATTGCAATATAATTTACATACAATGATATGCACATTCCTTAAGTGTTTAGCTTGATAAATCTGACAGTTGTACATTCCTCTATGACATCGCATAAAACAAGGTAAAAATCTCTTCTATTACACAGAAGATGTCCCAGTGCCTCTTTCCAGTCTTCTCACCCCCTCTCCCCACCTGATTAAACTACGCTCTTCCCGTTACTATTTCTGTAGATAAATTGTACCTGTTCTTAGACTTTATGTAACTGGAATCATACCATATGTACTCTTTTATGTCTGTATTCTTTAGCTCAGCATATTATTTTTGGGATTCAGTCATTATGCTTCATCTGTCAGTTTGTTCTTTATCAATGTATAGTAATTCTATTATCTTAGTAAGCCATAATTTATTTATTCACCTATTGATAGATTTTTTTGAGTTGTTTCCACTTTGGGGCTGAAATGAATAAGGATGTTATAAACACTTTTATACGACTTTTTTCTTGTGGATGTCTGTTTTCATGTGTCTAGGAAGGGTAATATGTTTAACTTTATAAGAAATTGTCGAACATGTTTCCGAAGAGTTGAACCATTTCACATTCCCACCAGCAATATACAGAGTTCCATTTGTTCCACATTCTTACCAACGTTAGTGTGGCTTATCTTTCGTAGTGTAGATTTTAGGCTTCCTAGTGGGTATGTAATAGTATCTCAGTATGATTTTAATTTTTAATTTGCCTAATTCTAATGATCTGATCATTTTTCATGTGTCTTTAGCTTTTTGTATATCTGTTTTTAAAGTCTGTGTTTATGTCTTTTGTCATTTTGGTGTGTTTATTATTTTACTGTTGAGTAGCAGAAATGCTTTACATGAGTCATATGCATATATATATTTCCTAGTCTGTGGCTTGCCTATGCATTTTCTTAATGCTACATTTTGATAGACACAAATTTTCAATTTTGATAAAGTTCAGTTTACCTTTTTTTTCTTTTATGGTTAGTGTTTTTTGGGTCCTGCCCGAGGCATTGTTGCCTTTCCCAAGATCACAAAGATATTCTATACTTTGTTCCAGAGGCTCTGTGGTTCTAATTTCTATGTTTAGGTCTGTGATCCATCCTGAATTAAGTTCTAAATATGGAGTGAAATAGGGATTGAGGTTCATTTTTTAAATACTGATATATCATTGTTTCAGCATCATTTGACTTTTCTTTCCTCATGAATGACTTGGCAGTTTGATTGAAATGAATGTTTGAATTTTGTTGTGAAAATATATATGTATTATATATAGATTTGATTACAACCTAATTAGAACTATCTAATTTAAGTAGAATATACAAGCTAATCAATTTCTTCCCAATTTACATGTACTTATTTTAGGAGAGATCAGAGTGGCCTTTGTCCTGTATAACAACTTGGGTCCTTATTTGTCCACGGAGAATGCCAGCATGAAGTTGGGAACAGAGGCTATGTCCACCAATCATTCTGTTATTGTCAATTCCCCGGTTATTACAGCAGCAATAAACAAAGAGTTTAGTAATAAGGTTTATTTGGCTGATCCTGTGGTGTTCACTGTTAAACATATCAAGGTAAGAAAATGACATTTAAAGTTTTGTTGTCCACATTATCTATATTTGTTATAACATAAGCATGAAGTGTCTGAATTTTCTTTTCTTTTTTCCTTATTATTTGATATAGTAATTCATTATTTAAAAAATTATTAGTGATTTTTTTCCACAGTAAGGAAGGAGAGTAATTCTTGTATACATATATACTTAAAGTAAAAACATTTATGGATCTATAAATGTTTCTCTATAATTAAAAATAGCGAGCAATATGTTTAGTGGAAATGGACATGGCTTCACATCTGACATTACAAGTAATTATGTCTTTGTGTGTAGTTATATTTTTGTGTATATGCAAAGATTGTATTGTAAATTGAACAGAGATTTTTAAAACCATCCTTTCAGAAGTTGATTATATAGAATAATTCTTTACTTTGCAGTATAAATTAATTGATATGACTCTGAGACATTGATACTAGTATTCTTTCAATATTAATTTTTTAAAAAAATGAATTCACCTCTAATCAAGAGGGGTAAACAACAGCATATATTCAAATTTGCTTAGATTTGATGAGCTCCACTTAATATGAAAACACTAGTAGACATCGCCACAAAAATTGGAACATAGTATGAACTTGTGTTCAATGTAAAGAAAATGCCTACCTAATATACGTGATCATAAGGTAGTTATTGGCTTTATTGATGTCTTTTTCCTGCAGCAGTCCGAGGAAAATTTCAATCCTAACTGTTCATTTTGGAGCTATTCCAAGCGCACAATGACAGGTTATTGGTCAACCCAAGGCTGTCGGCTCCTGACAACAAATAAGACACACACTACCTGCTCTTGTAACCACCTAACCAATTTTGCAGTACTGATGGCACATGTGGAAGTTAAGGTAAGATATATACCACAAAATAAAAATGTCTTAGCATACAGTTAAGACACTAACTGTATAAAGTCCTAACTCTCTGTCTAACTTGAGACATAATTCTAGTCAAGAACACTCTGGTGTTCAACTCCTATCCTCCTGGGTGAGGCAAGGAACTCTTTTTTTCTATTTTCAATACAGTTTATAAAATTGAAATTTGCTTTTAAAGTAAAATTTTGCTAATAAAGCTTCCCCTATCTTCCCTGCTTTTACTTTGTATGAATAAATGTCCATATAAATGTCCAAATAAATGACCATATCCTTATGAGCAGGGCAAGATAGGACCCCAGCACCAAAGGCCAGTGTGATGGGGTTAGGAAGCTGGGATCTGGTAGGCTGAAGACTAAGGAGCTTGCATGGGATTAAATACTCTCAAAATGAGTCTTGGGGAAATAGCCATTAAGCACAATACACAGAGCATGGTAATACCTAGAGCTTGGCAAATTTTAACATAATATAATGGTTCTTTCCATTCAAGAAGGCACTATTCTAAGGAAAAATCCAGGTGATAGATTGTTTCCAAAATCAAGTGTGACTAATGTGACTTCACCAGTCTCTTTCCAGTGTGACTGCTTTGTCATAGAAGGCAGGAAAAGGATTTAGATTTCTGATATATTTAGGACATAAAAATACAAGGGGCTTATTAACTTGGCTATATAGATTGATAGATGGGTTAGTTACAAGAAATTGTATACTTGTGAATTCTCTTCTTATCTTCCTGATGTCAATAAAAATAGAGGAAGTATCACTATCCAGTACATTTTAAAACATGAAAACTGTGGTAAAAGTTTTATCTACCTGGTGTCATTGATCAGTAATTTCATCCAGAATTTTCTTTGACACAGTTGAGTTTAGAGATGATACAGGTATCCCAGAGGAAGACCACATTTCCACACCCAGTTAGCAGCTTAGGAGTAAATTACCTTAGCTGTGTCAACACAGTCAAATTTTGGTCTTTAAAGGAGTACAAACGCTATTCGATCAGAGCTTCACAAACTGATCGAGCTTAGCGAGATTGTCTGTACTAACAAATGTTACATTTAAACCTGGAATGTGTTAGTATGGCTCCAGGATTCTATCTTTCAGCTTAGGCGATAAATTCAAACATAGAGAAATGGATCATATTTCAAGCAACAACAAAATGTAATTTTTCGCTCAGTTCTATGCTTAACAGCCTCTCCCCAGTCCATTACACAAGAATCTTGACTGTGACCATTATTGTGTGTCAACAAGAGATAAAATAGATGGAAATCAATGTTTTCCTTCAGCAGTCAGTCACAGAGTAAGTATGCCCTGGATTTCTTGTATCACAGTCTCTTGCAGCTGCCTGAGTCAGTCCCATTTTGATTGCACAACATGATTTTGGCACTGGAAATATGGAAAACAAGCAGAGTGATCATCCCTGGAAGTTCAAAAAGAAACACACTAACCAAACTTACATTAGACTAGTATCTAGAACAGAATGCTAATTTATTCATGCACAGTGAGATGTACAATGGCCAGTTGTAACAGATACTTATGTTTGCTAGTTATCACTTTCTAACTCCACAAGAAAACCCTCTGCCAGAGGTATCACAGATTCCAGCATTCTGGTGAAGCTTCTGGTCCTCATGGACTCACATTTCTAAGGGCAAGGAGAGGGCAGAGAAGGGAACTGCAGTCATAATTGTGATGATTCTTATAACTGAGGCCTACACTGTGATATAGGGACACAGAGGAGGGTCATTGATCTAAGACAAAACTGCTCAGAGAGGGTTTAGCAAAAAAGGGTCCTGCTCTGAAGAATGAGTAGGGTATATTTAACAAGGTAACTCGTGGAAAATGTGCATCAACCACATTCTTGCCACATTTCTTCACTTTTCCTTGGAGTACACCATTCTCTCTTGCTTCTTTCCTTCCTCAGCAGCTGGTCCTTTTTCACTTCCTTTGCTGATTCCTCCTCATTTCCACAATCTCTCATTGTTGCTCTGGCCCTGAGTGTAATCCTAGATGTAGTCTAGACACCATCCATTCTTTCTCTGTATGTGATCTCATATAGTCAAATGACTCTAAACATCGTCTCATGATTCCCACATTTCTCTGTTCATGTCTTACCTCCAGGCTCCTAGATGCCACAGCTGGCTTCTAATAAGTCTCACAAATCTAAAACTACACTTCCCGTATTCTCCTGAGTCTTTCCTTCTGAGTAGATGGTTCCCCTGGCCTTGCAGGTAGTCCAGCCCTAAACCATACACTATCTTTGACTTGTTTCCTGTCACTCAATTCTGTAAGCACGTCCTACCAGATCCAGCATCTGACAATTTAGCGTCTTCATCGCTACCACCTGAATTCAAGCCCCTATCATCTCTCTTCTGCCCTTTTGTTATAGCCCTTTAATCGGTCTCCCTGCTTTCCTTCTTGTCCTTCCTAAATTTATCCTCAGCATAATTGCCACAGGGATACTGTTAAAATGTGAGTCACTCCTCTGATTCATTCTTAAGAAGCAGTTCCGTAATCTCTTTAAAATGTAAATCAAGTACTTCATACCTTTGATCCAACCTGAAAGACTTCTTATCTCAGTAAGAGCAAAATCCCCAATCCTGGCCTCTTCAGCAGCTCTTGACCTCCTCTCACTACTTCTTGCTCACTTGGCTTCAGCCACGCCGGCCTCCTTGCCTTTCCACAAACACCTGGTGTGCTCTGGTTAGGCCTGAAAGTCTCCCTTCTCTAGCCCCCCAGATAGCCACGTGGTCAAATTTCTCATCTCCTTCAAGTCTTTGTTCCACTGTCACCTTCTCAAAGAGGCTTTCCCTGTCCCCCCTAACATTTCAGATTATTCCACCCCCACAAAATACTGCGGGCGGAAAGGCAAAACAATCCCTGGCCTCTGTGACTTTATAGTTTATCAACAGAGAGAAGTCTTAGGATTGATTTTTGAATGGGGTGCCAACAAAGGTTTCATAGCTAGGTCAGTTTAGGCAGAGAAAAGAAGGAAAGGGATGCTCCAAGGTGGCAACACCTCTGGTTGACTCCTGCATTTTCTCTGCTTCTCTTGTCTAAGGAAACATTCGATTGTCTTCTCTTTTAGATACAAAAGCAATCATTACAGAAATTCACATAATGTAATTTTATACCAAACTGGTAGTATTAATGTCATTTTTAAGCCTTTCTATTATGGAATTACCTGCAGGTTTATTTGTCTGTTGTTCATTAGAGTGTTAAATACACTAAATTCAAATGTCCGTTTCTTCTCTTACCTTAATTCTCTTTGTAAACACCCTTTGTAGGAGGAGTATTTTAGTTTACAGGATCATAAGTTTCAAACTCATTGGCTAATTAACATTTCTACTGTGGTTTTGTAGAGCATAGTAACAAATGCTTTAGAAAACAGTATGACAATTTATATCACCTATAGCTTTTTCCTCTACTCAAATTATGATTCTTGGGGAGGTAATTTTTTTTTTAATCTCCCTACTCTATCCTGTCTGTTCAATTTGACATTGATTTTTATTATCTTTAAAAGCTTTCGCTTTCCATAGTTTGATGCTTTCATCTCTCCTTCTCTCCTTCTTTTCTTTTTTACCTTAGTGTATCCTACTGCCCCCACTCCAGCTTTACCCCAGTCCACATATAGGCATTATTTTGCTATTTAATATCATTGTATTTCTTCTTTAATTTAGTGTTGATTTAAAACAACGTCCTAAAAATATCCTCCACTGCTTATAATGCTCTTAGTAGGAACTAGTTGATGTGTTTACTAACTGTACTCTATTTGTTTTGGATCACAAAATTTTATCCTTTTTTTTTTTTAAACATTCAGACTATTCTGTGGTTGCTTTTCTTGTTTCCTCTATTTCATTCCACTGTGTCCAGTAAATAAAGTAATAGAGCTAGAGAACTACTGGGCTCTGAAGGAATTAGGCTAGGATTTTCCAAGCCGTTATTTATATGGCTTTCTAAGCTAGAATATAAGGTCAACTTGTATATAAGATTTTAAAAGCATGTGAGCAAAAATATGGCTGAACTAAACCACTTTTCCTACCTTGTTATAGAGAATTCAAGGGATTGCCGGTTTACTTCGTATATCCTTACGGTGTGAGCATTACAGTTTAAAGATCTTCTATGGTTGGTTACTTGCTGATTTAAAAATCCGATCATGGAACTTTTAAGATATTAATTTTGTAAAAAATCAATGTTAGCTCAAGTTATTGAGTCGAGGCTGTGAGATAATTGTCTACAAGGTTATTATGTAGAAAACCCCTCCTCTGTTTAAATGCAATAAATTTACTCACAAGAATGGAAAAAAGAAATCCTAATAACCATCCTCTTTTTCTGTTTCCTGAAATTGTTTTAGCTAAGAAAACCAAATGATAATGGAATAATGGAGTAAAAATGGGATGTACATGCTTGTGTACATGAGGTTACATATTTGTATTTCCATTTTGTCTTATTCAGTACATGACACATAGTAGGTAGCCAGCAAATACCGTTAGGAAGTGCCAAATTTTATTAGGTGTTTTTGGCTTGGTGTAGTTTTTGTTTACTTGCTTTTTATAATCTAGTTATGCAAACTTACTTTCTTTGTTAAGCCTAATTCAATTTGTCTCTATTTTAACTTTTCTTTCTCATTGTGCTAAATGTATCTTTTCTTACATGTCAAAGGAAATGGCTGTAGGAGAATAATATATAAATGACAACAATAAACATATCTAGGTAATTCATTTCTGACATTTCTGTGGTTCCCTTTCGTCATACGTCAGCTCCTCTACCCTGTTCCCCACATGAACTAACTCCTTTAGAAGTGCTTTCAGAAATTGTGCGTGTTAATGAAAACAGTATTAGGAGAAGTTACCTATTTTGTCTGAGACTCAGGAAGTTTGCTGAATGATCCTTAGTAAATTATATTTTAACAAAACCACTGAGTTTAATCGTTGTATTCAAAGGATAGTCAAGAAATTTTCACCCGTGAAAGCCTAGCTCTGTTTATTTCTTAGGAGCTTAGTATAAGTGGGTCAACAAAGAAAATTTAGGAGAGGATCTGTGGTCCCCTCCACTGTTAGTGATATTAAGAGCACAGAGTATTTGCTAGGTTAGGATGATCAACTTCTTAGAGAGCCAACTGGGAAACAGCAGAACCAGATCAAAAAATAGACTTGGTATGTAGTAAGTGATTATGCCCCTGTAGCCTCTTCAGAGTTCATCGGACAGATTTGGAGAAACATATAAATGTGTTTTACTGTGATCTTTTTCTCCATTCTCATCTGTCATAATTTCAAAATTAGAGGAAGACATTTTTTTGTCTCACACTTTGGAAATAATGATTTTACAGAAGGTCAGTATTTGAATATCTTGCCTATGGCCAGCTCCAGTGCTAGCCATCTTCAAGGCACATGTCTTGGGAGACTGTCTCTTTCCATTTCTAGAAAGTTAAAAGGCTCATTAAGTATTTCTACGCATTTTGAGGAAACTGAAAAGGACCTCATAATTTCATTATGAAACTTCATTATCATAGGTAAGCAAATCACATCCGTTTTTAGCAGCCCTGTCTACAAGGTATACAGGACATTTCGTAGGTAAGAACTGCTCATTTTCTTTTGTAAGTTTATAAGCTGAATGTAACTTTCCGTAAGTTACATTTGCACTGTCAAATACGCAGATAGATGAGCAAAGTCTACTTTATATCTGGACAAGATGTCAAAACAGTCTTTTGTCTTCTCTGAAGTTTCGTAAAAATCTTTATGGAAATCAAGATGATTTGAAGCTTCATTTTTCAAATCAAAATACATAAGAGTTGGGGAAACATTATTTCTTTGGTATTGTTCAACACATCACTTGATACACTGTGGAAAGCATGATGTGAAAGTAAGATCTGAGAGAATCAGTTCTATGCTATAAAGAGCCTACACTATAAAGAAAAAACATTGGTTATCAAAATTTCCCCTTTTGTTTACGCACAGGACATTTGAGTTGCATCTTCTGAATCAAGAAAATTAACTTTACTCAGGTGCATAGGTAAATCAAGGGAATAAAACTGTAAGGCATGTTAATTCTTGTGGAATATTCAAACTTATTCCATGACCATTAATTTCAACTCAATACTGGTGCCTTTTGAGGGGAAATTAACCAAAAAAAGAAATCTTTTTATCTTACAAAAACTATGTGCCATCCTAGATTTGTGAGATTCAGCCTCCATATGCACATTCACACAATCTTTTCTCTCATGCTTGTCCCAAATTCATTTCTTCATTTTGTCCAGTGTGTTCTCTTTTGGCTCTCTAATCTAATTTCATGTGTCCTTTCATGTAACTTTAAAATGACACAGTTGTTTAGCCTTCTCTTTCAGTATTGTCATGTTACTATATTACATTTGTTCTCAGTTTCATCAGTGAACACTTTAAAAAAATTGTCACAATATTCGCAGGGTTAAAAATTAAATTAGCCCAATTTTGATACAAAGTATAACAGTTAATCCAAAGTCAAAGAGGAACTCAGGATCACAAGGCACTGAAGTTGCATACTTAAGTTTCATCACTCAGAGTGATGCAATAATGGACGATCCTCCACTGGGAACTGCAAATCATGGTTGCCAAAACAGTAGTCAGGGGAAAGAACAGCGGGAGTCACTAAGGAAGGTAGATAATCAGTACAACAGACATTTGATGCTAAAAACAGTGTTGCTTCCAGCCTCTATTTCTAGCTTGTCATATGGATTTTGGAATTCTGAACCTATCTCTGGTCTCTGGAATTTTTCGTGTCTTGGAGAGGACTTTTCCAGGATGCAAAAATTTAGTGCTACAATTAGGACACTCCTGAGCAAACCTAGACAGTTGGTCACCCTACCACTAATCCTATCATCTCTACTGCATACTAGTTGAACGATTTGACATAAATTACTTATTTTCTGTGCTTCAGTTTCTTCATTTGTAAATTGGAGATAATAATAGTACCATATCTTAGTGTTTTGTAGGACTAAGTGACTACCCTAATAAACTAAATAAGCACTTCTAATAGAATCTGACATTTTAAAAGTTATGTCTTAGCTATCATCATCATCATCGTCACCATCTTCATCACTATACTTAAATCAGAGACACTAAGGACAAAATTTTCTGTCTATCTAGCTTCATTTCCCATTTCCTACCCTCACTCCAGACACTCCTAAAGTCTTTTTTCTTATACTGCATGATTATTTCATTTACTTAAAAAACTTCTAATTGGTCAATAATTCCTTTTTGTTTATCAACTTTAATCTACTTTTTTTAAACTTATATCTGCATTTAACTCTCAACTACTTATGAGAGACTTAATTTCCGCATTTCCTACAATTTCATTTTGTTTACTTCATTAAGGTAGTTGTGGATCTGGTTCACCAAATATGATGAGATTTATTTTTCTTAATTCAAAGTAAGAACATTTCAAATAAGAGTATATATGCTGTGCTTCTGAAACCAAAGAGATTTTCTGAACAAGTTCTATTGAATCCAAAGGACAGTTGGCTATGATTATTTTTGTGTGCTGTTACTTGCCAGTGTCTTAGCCATTAAAGCCTGAAAATATTTGGGTTTTTTTCAGTTTGATACAAATTTGAAAATTATTGCTGAGGGGTTTTTTTTTGGCTAATTTACTATAAAAATTGTAAGAAATGCAGTTATATCGTTCTTACTGTGTTACTCGACTTTGACCTTTACTCTATTCTGCAAAGGAAATCCTGATTTCCTCAGACCATTGAGCCCTTTATTTTTCCAAGCATTTGTGGGGTGACCTTTGTGTTTGATGATCTGTTAGAGCAATGTGAGGAGCTTATTTCACAGAGTTCTTACCACATTTATCAGAAAATAGGCCTTTCATTACCCTACTGGCTTCAGTGAAATCCATGAGTGAAAGCAATGCCTTATGCCGATGCGATACATTAGTACCAAAGCAAGTGCTCCTACATTTGCAAAAAAGAAAAAAAAAAAAACTCATTTTAACTATGTTACAAGTATTTCAGAACAAGATATGTTTAAGAGGCAATTTAAAAATCATATCATTATGCCTTTAACTAATCTGATTCAACATTAAAATAGTACATTTTTATACAGAAAGTAAAACAGGTTCTTGAAAACTGCTGACCTACAGTTAATAATTATTACAGGATGATTGTTCAAGCAGTGTCTGGAAAATAGCAACAGTCTGAAAATATAAAAAAGAGAAAAAACATCAGAGGGGTTCAAAATTAATTCGTAAAGTTTGTGTCCCATCTGGAAGCACTTACGCAATTAAAATGAAAAAAATTTCAAAATCTATTTCTCCATCTTGTTTGCTGACTTGCTTTTTGAACAATAAAGTTAGAAATATCAAGATTTCCATAAAGGTCTTATTCAGCTGTTTTTAAATCATAGGGCAAAAGTCACATTTCCCTATTCCATGAATTTGGACCTAGTTTCATTAAATGTACCTATTGGTATATTTGAGAGTTTTATATTGACAGAATGACTTTCACAAAACATCATTGCTTAAGTCATCTTTTTTCCTTCAGTGTAGTACGCTTCCCTTTTGTGGTATTTGAATTACTCGGTGACCCCCACATTGATAGGACAAAACAGATTTATTGAGGTAAAAATAAAAGGAAAAATTAGGAACTTTCTAATAGCTGGCATTTCATATATGAATATAATTTTTATAGAAAGCCCAAAAAACAATTATTGATTTCATAAAAATTTCTTTCTAGAGTGGACAGAATCAGTGAATTTCTTGAAAGTATATTCTGAGGAATCATTCTGTCATTCTGCTTCCAGATTTTTCTCTCACAGCTCCCCATGTTCTCTTAAGAAATTAATTTCCTTGAAGTTTTTGATACTTTTGTTTATTTTTTACTTTTGGTGAGTTTTTCAAGCATTCTTGATAACAAATAGTTTATGGTACACACAATGGGAAAATTAATATATATAAATATAATAAATATATAAATGTATGAATATAAATCTGTATAATTTAGTAAATATATATTTATATATGAGTATATATGAATAAAGAAATATATATAAATATATTTATATATCTTTCTTTCGTACATGATTTGTCTTTTTGTTACAACTTAAGGAAGAATATATAGGTGAAATTGAGTCCCTCTGTGTTTTATTATTTAAATGTCATAATCACAATTATACAATAATGAAGGTAGAATTCAGATTCTAAAGTTGAAATCTGCCCCCTTCAGATGCTATGGGCATATTGTGGCCTTAATTTATCAATAACACAAATATTATTAATAGTGTAAACTAAGCTGACTATGTTATAAAGCAAAATTAGGTAATTCATTAGTTGCTTGGAATAATGTTTGGTGTCCCTGGTTAAAATAGCATTTTTTTTTTATTTTTGTTGCAGTCATTATTTTTCTAATCAACCCTGTAACATTCATACAGACTTCTGAGTATTTAAATGAAGTCTGTTCTTAAACATGAAAAAAATCCATGAATGTTTTTAGGTTAAAGTAGCCAATAACAAAGAAACATTGACTTTCATAGTTTCACATATATTGTCTTAATTATTCATCACAATAATCTGAAGCCACAGTTATTTTATCTCTATGTATATGAAGTTTCTGATACTCAGAAGGGTAAGTGGTTTGTTCAAGGTGACAATTACAAATTTGGAGTGACAAGGGTAAAGCCACATCTTTAGACTCTGAGACTTACTACAGTCCTCTTACTCCTCTGCATAGTTTTACCTCCATTGTCGTAATTGTTTGACATCTGCTGTTTCAACATATTTAAGACATTGTGGTATAGCAACCTTCGCAGTCTCCATCTCTAATTTTCTTTATCTTTTACTCAAGACTTTAGAGCAGGTGATTTATGAACCAAAGAGTCCCAAAGATTGAGGTGGGCAGCATGATACAACTTTTTGTTTATAATCTAAATCCATTTTATAATTCACAGTAATTAAAGAGAGATTCAGTCGACACCTTAATTGTACATCCACTCTATGATAGACAGCTTTCTAGGACCCAGGGGTACATTGGTGATCAGAAGAGATGAAACAACTTATTCTCTTGGAATGTACTTTCTGATAGGGGTCACAGACAATAAACAAAAAGTATTAATAAAATATATAGTCTGGGTAAATGTTAAAGAGAAAAATAATTCAGGAAAAGTAATAGAGAGTCAGAAAGAGTAAATGACATTTGCAATTTTAGATAGAGTGATTCAGAAAAACTCTGTAAGAGGGTGACATTTGAATGAAGTACTGAAGTTGGGTGGAAAGTAAGCCACGCAGCTATCTTTTGGAAGAGTATTCCAGACTGAGGGAATATCAAGCACAAAGCCTCTGAGGCTGGAATGTGCTTGACATATTCAAAGACCAGAGGAGGCCAACTGGGGCAGAGTGAACTGAATGAGGGGGAGAATAGGAAGTGCTTCCACAGGAGTGCGCATGTTAGACCTTTGTAAAGACTTTGGTTTTTACTTTCATTGAGATGGGAGACATTGGATACTTCCATCAGTGAGTCTTATTTTCTGGCTTATATTTAAAAAGAATCTCTCAGTCTTGTTGAATGTAGAGGAAAGGAGAATGAGCGTCAAAGTAGGGAAATTGATTAGGAGGCTATTGAAGAAAATCAGGTAGCTCTAACTAATTTGGTGCAATTGAGGTGACAAATAGCTCTCAGATAGAGGACAGGCCCTACAAGATTTCTTGATGGATTAACAGTAGTGTATGAAAGAGAGAATTCAATATGACTCTTACGTTCCTGGCCAGAACACTTCAAAGAATGAAGTTGCTGTTTACTGAAATGAAGAAACAGAAGGAAGAGTAGATTTTGGGGTGTGGGAAGAGAAACAGGGTAAGATAAGGGGCTCAGTTTTGAAATGTAATATTTGACATTGATATTTTATAAAATCCAGTAAAGATTAAATAGATACTAAAGCAATACCGACATGAGAGGTTCAGCTCTAAAGCATTTGATGTAAGTGGAGCAGGATTATTATAACCATTCAAACACAGTTATTTATTTAGTATTTTTTATGTGTCAAGCCCAGTACTAAGAGCTGGGATATAATATTAATAAAACTTAAGATTGAGTCGCTCTCAAGTCACATGATGTTACACATGTTTATATCATAGGTAATTGAGTTACATAGTGATCACAGACATGGCACCTTGAAAACAGGAATACTTGATTCATTATCACATTGTTACAGCTATACCTAGGAGTTTTATTCAGTTGGCCGTCCTCTCGCAGGGGTTTGGTTTTTATCGTGGGTTGGCCTCCTGAAAGTTTGGTTATAACAGACTATTAAAAAGAAGGCTATCATCACAACTCTTACTGGCATTTAGTGTCCATTGTTCTTTTTCTCCATCTTATTGATGAAATTCAAGTGGTAAGTTATATTTGATTACAGTATAGCATATACAAGGTGATTGGTGTTTACGTTTTCTGAGCTAGACAGTAATACCTGAAAGGTGATTACTAATTAATCATTAGACCTTTTGTTTTGTTGTTTGAGCAGTATGTACCTTTTGTACTGATGTTTTGACATTTGGTGTTCTTCTGTTAGTAACTCTGAATGGGGTTTTTAAAAGGCCTACAAAGGTATTGAGTAAAGTAGATACATTTCTTTGGGGGAGGGGTAGAGAAGGTGATTAGGTTTGTTTGT
Source organism: Camelus ferus (assembly GCF_009834535.1). NCBI lineage: Eukaryota > Metazoa > Chordata > Mammalia > Artiodactyla > Camelidae > Camelus > Camelus ferus. The sequence continues at coordinate 58,528,107 of NC_045697.1, read as the reverse complement.
TTGTTTGTTTTAATGGGCGTACTGGGGATTGAACCCAGGATCTCATGCATGCTAAGCAGGCACTCTACCACTGAGCTATACCCTCCCTCATTAAATACATTTCTAATAATGCAACTACCAAAAAAGGCAGTTTTTTGGATTATTCTTCTTTTTCTTTTTTCTGTTCTTTTTTTCCTTTTTTTTTTTTTTTTTTTTAGTGCTTTAGGTCTTTAGCATACATTTGAGAATGTATTATACTTTGCCATTATGGAAAACTGCTGTGCTGAATGTTGGCGCTTGTTACTCAATTACAGCATCTTTCCTTTGAGTCAAAGAAGAGAGCAAATAGCCCTCTGTGCAGGGAACCGGGTAGCACTAACCCTCTCCACTCTCCACTAGTAAAAGTAATTTTAAGCTATCAGAGACCCAACACTACTTTAGCAGTATCCCCTGGAGAACAAAGCAGTTAAAACAAAATTTCATATAGTTTTCTTTCATGATTTGAGCTCCTTCTGAGAAATACTTGCAGAGTTATGCAGGAATATTTCAAAACTGATTCACTGACAGTGTCCTAGCAGAGCTCTTTATCAAATAACAGCTGTGAAGTCACATCTGGCAGTATGCGAAGTGCTGGGATTCAGGTTACAGCATGGTGGCTCACTTGTGAGAAGAATTTTCACATTCAGGATAATCTTTGTATGGAATTTGTATAAAACATAAAAGCACAAAGTTTGAATAAAAACAAAAATAGAAAACCTGGCTATTTATGTATTTTTTAAGGTGAGCTAACAGTGTGGAAGACAACTGTATGTAGTATACCTTCCATCCTAAAACAAAAATCAACATGTATGATCTACACAGTTGGAAAAGATGTCAATTAGAAACACGTCTCTTTGTTTTTAACTAAAAAATCTCCCTTGCACACATTACATTTTTACTACTCATGCCTATGTACCTAAAAATCAATGTCATTGATTTGTGTTTTTTACAATTTTACATAAGTAGATCATACTGTATAGATATATTTGCCACTTGCATTCTTTAAAAAAAATCTAAAAATAGATTTTTAAGAAGTATCTATGTGACTGTAAATCTAGAACACCAATTTTCTACTACTCTTTAGAAGATCATTCCATAATTCAACCATTATTTATTTATTCTTCTACTGATGGAAGTTAGGTCTTTAAGACTTTTCAAGAAACCTAGAAAGAAAAGAGGAATTGATAATCATAGACAATTTCTCACCTCTGCTACAACATCTTGGCACACCGATGTGTTGAGCCACCATAAATTCTAAAGCCTCAAAGAAGTGGTTTTAGATGGAGCCAAACTATCATAGGGTAGGAATAGAGTTTTGAATCTTAGGACAAAGACAGAAATGAGACAGGGGACAAACCAAGGAACATGGCAGGCATGGAACTCACGGTACTATTTTAACAGAACCAAAACATGCAGTTTCAGGACAGATGTTTTCTTGAGCATATTTCTTCTCCATAGCTCTCCTGTGTGTTTTATGCTGCTATAGGGTATAGAAATTCTGAATGCTTATCTTCTGTCTCTGTATAACAGGCTGTATTCATGCAGCACCCTTCAAGGGCCTCTCCTTAAGCCATTCAGTAGGAATATAAATCCAGTGAATATCTCCATTCTTTTAAATTGTCCACTAAATAAGTGATATAACAGCTGTGGCTGTTCATCAGAATTAACTGAGCATCTTTATAAAATTAGGTCCTTTTATGAACTCAACCTTGAAAATTTTGATAAAGGATTCATAAGACAGAGGAACTGTAATTCTTTACAAAAATCCCTCAATGCTTCAAAAAGCATTTCAGTTGAGATACCATTCCTCTAATATATAGCTTAATTTTAAAAATAACGTATTCCCTAGTTGGAGTTGTCAAAAAATTGACCTAAGAAAGTGATATGGGGTAAAGAAACAAAAAGCTTTACCTTGAAGTTTTGACCAGAATTAAGGTGATTTGCTTCAACTATTTATATACTGAAAATGTACACAGCTAAAAAAGGTGCAAACACTACTGACAAACTGATTTATAACTCACAGAAAAGATAAAATGCTCTACCTGTAGACTAGAAAACCCAAATAATTAAGTTATTTATTGCACGTGTGGAGGATATTTAATACATTATTAAAATCATGCCTCACGAATCCAGGCCCTTATAAAACTTTGCAGTTGGTTACATATAATTGCAACTTAAGGCTTTTCTGTTGTGTTTCCAGCACAGTGATGCGGTCCATGACCTTCTTCTGGATGTGATCACATGGGTTGGAATTTTGCTGTCCCTTGTTTGTCTCCTGATTTGCATCTTCACATTCTGTTTCTTCCGTGGGCTCCAGAGTGACCGTAACACCATCCATAAGAACCTCTGCATCAGCCTTTTTGTAGCAGAACTGCTCTTCCTGATTGGGATCAACCGAACCGACCAACCAGTAAGCAGCCTACGTTAACATTAGAAAAAAATGTCTTCACTTTCAGCTTTCCAATCAAAATATTTTTACTTGAAAGATCTCTTCAAGTCATCTAAGATAGTTACTGAGTTTCAGATCTTAACTCAGTTTTCCCTTTTTCATGTCCCACTGTCATAAAGAAGTAGTGCCTTTGTGGATGTATGAATGCACATTTCTTCAGAAATTCTGTTCATAAGCTTGCCTTTCTAAAGAACTTGTTTCTTCATTAGTATTTTTTTCTTTAACTTTTAATCACAGAGCTGAATATTGAGGAAAGCTAAACAGATCATTTGGGGAATGGAGGAGTATCTTGTCTAACATGTAACTGCTATTTTCTGTAGTTTATAATATACTTTAAAAATGGATGTTATATTAAAAACTGCATTTTTAAAGTGAGTTTTTCTAACTGACATGTTTTGGAAAATCATTCAAACTGTATGTCATTTTTATAATTTGTAAACTCTTCCCAAATTTTATTTTACGCTTTGTATTTTCTCAAGTTCTGTTCACATCTATAAGTGCCAACTTCACACTTACTACTAACTACGTTTAGCCATATCAGTAAAGGGAGGGAGGGAGAGAGAGAAGGGAGAGGGGAAAAGGGGAAAAAAGGAATAGCACTAGCCAATTGTTCTTGGTAAAACTGGACAGAAAATATTAATGGCAGATAGAATCTGATATATTAAACAGACTCTATGCCCACTTAGAATTTTTGTGAAGCTCTTTCTACTTACTTAAGATTCATGCAGATAGCACGAGTTTGTTCTCATGACTAAAACCGCAAATGAAAACTTTAATTTTTTAGAAGACTTGTAAGCATAATAAATAATTCATTCACTTAATGCTGTTCTCTGGTATGTGTCCATATGTATAAAGTACTTTACAATAAAAATGCAGTTGGATTCATGTTTATGATTACACATTCATGATTAATGGCTTTAAAGGGTACAATTATGGTGATTATACTTTTAATTGGTTATCATATACAAATGTGACAGCTTTTCCCATAAATGCTTACAGATGAATAAGCAATCAAAGTGCACATTCTTTCTCCAAAAAAGTAAAGCCTTCAGATAACAAAAATTAATAGCTGAAGTTCTAACGCAAGAAATGGAAAACTGTTATTTTCCAAGGAGAAAGCATTTCTTTTTTTTTTTTTTTAAGGAGAAATCATTTCATTCTTTTTTTAACCTGTGGTTCAAATGCTCTGTGATTTCTTTTCATTTAGGAACCTTATTCTTATTTCTGTTTCCTGATGTTGCATGTGGTATGGTGAGCTTCACCAAACATTGCAGACTGCGCAGAACCAATTTCTGACAAGTAGTAGAATAAAGAACAATGATTGGTAGGAAAAACTTGGGTAGAGCAGCCCAGCCCAACTTGTCTTTACTCTTACTGCTGGATGGGTGTCTTCCTGCCTCTTATATGGCTTTCTCTCTCTAGCCCCTTTGACACTTGACTTCCTCATCTCCCCTTCACTGTCATCTCTCTAACCCAAGGAAATAGACCTGCTCTTTGTCTCATTTCTCAAGGATCATACTCATCGCTGAATCCATACTAATCTGATAATTTCTATACATGTGTTACTATTTTCTAGTTTTAACTATAAAGTTTAGTTAGGACTTATTAAAAAAAAAAATGAAGACTCCCCCCACCCAGAGGAGTGAGAACTCCAGGAACTGACAAAAAAAAAATTAGTATGTGGTCAGCTGAAACTTGGAGTATCTTAGAAAATGTGCTGAAGTAAGGACTGGCTGCCTGTTTTGCCCTAGCTTGCCTAGACCAACATTTGGTACAATAACAAAAAATGAAAGAACGAAGGGACTTTTGGAATACTTTATTTTAACCAGATCTACTTTTACATCTATGAAGTGTGAACTTTCCAGTGCCACCTTAACTTCTTTCTGAAACAAGACAGGGAAGAAATAAACAAACAGTTAATAATAATGAATTAATAATCTCACTATAAAATACTGTAATTATTGTATGATTTAATTTTAAGTGCTTTTATTCTCCTTAATTTTAATGTTCCTCTTTCATTTACAGTTGAAGAACTTAAAATGTTAGTAAACACATGATTATGGCCAAGAAAAAAAATTCATGGGATCTATTTTAAAACTTTTAGACTAGGCTCAGTAATAATTATCAGTAGACTCTTATTAGAACTTTTTCCTAAATTTATTATAATGCTCTGCAGTTATCCATAGCCATTATTAATAAAATATTAAATATAGTTTTCAAAGATAGTTTATATTAAATTACTTTTTAATATCTGAATTTTGAGAATCTTGTCACAATTGTTCTTTCATAGACTTGTTTTATTACTGCAGACTTGATAAATGTTTACTTTAACGTTATGGTAGTTGACAATATTTCACTTGGTAGTTATTTGACTAAGTCACGTGTTCCTTTCCCCAGATTGCCTGTGCAGTTTTTGCTGCCCTCTTACATTTCTTCTTCTTGGCGGCTTTCACCTGGATGTTCCTGGAGGGAGTGCAGCTCTATATCATGCTGGTGGAAGTTTTTGAGAGTGAACATTCACGGAGGAAATACTTTTACCTGGTCGGCTACGGGATGCCCGCGCTCATTGTGGCTGTGTCAGCTGCGGTAGACTACAGGAGTTACGGAACAGATAAAGTGTGAGTTTATGTTTTCCTTCCTTTTTTCCCTCTCTTTTTAAATCCAGTTGAAATAAAAGCTTTGGATTTTCTCAGAAGCTAAGGTCTTTATATCACCTCACAGCAATAAACTACAGAACTGGGAAAGCAAATAGGGATAATTCAGTTCATGAGTTGTACTTCTGTTATGATGTAAAAAGAGAAAAAATATTCCTGATATTCCATATCTACATCACAGCCTTCAGTAATTATAAAAAGATGATAATTTTTATGTCTTTCAGAGCATTGAGACATTTGCCAAATGAAAAACTAGCTCTATTAAAGATGTGTAATCAGAGGACAATATAGTCCCTGATATTAATGGCTTCTCTTCTTCATGACATGTCAATTCTAGTCACTAGAAAGTAATTTATATCATTAACAGGAAGATAGACTCTTGCGGCAGGGGCAGCTTGTGTTTTCCTTTTTTTTCCCCCTAGGTGGCTATTGAAATATAATGATGAATTTTATTTTCAACATCCTTTCAAATTGGTGAGACACCCATAGGGATGTTCAGCATCCTGGAAAGGAATTCAGTGGAAAATATGTTTGTAATTCACATCAATATAACTGATTGGGATCCCAAGAATGAATGAGAGTTGCAATAGAAGAAAAATTAGAAAGAAGACCAAGATAGACCTTTGATGAATACTCCCATTTAGGACAGAGATTAAGCAGGGAAAATAAAAATAGAAAAAGAAAGGAGGTGACCAGAGCCTTAAAAGAGAACCAAGAGGAAAGTGAGAAGAAAGTTTAAAGACGGTGTTTTGTGTCCAGGATAATTCATGTAAGATAGGCAAGGAGGAAAAATCACTTGTCCTTTGCCACAACTTTTTGACAAAGTACTGGAAGCAGGAGCCCAATTGGAAGATGCAAAACAAAATCAGTGGCAAGAAAGTAGAGTCTTTAGCTATTATCCACAGCCTGAGAAAGTCTGATTGAGAAACAGTGAAAATATTATTAACTCATGGTAACAGTAATGAAGAAGGATGTCTTAAAATAAAGTCCCCAGAATGTCTAGGATAGGAAGAATCAAGTTGGTAAGTGGAGATTAGTAAAGAGAAAGTATCTTCTGCCTCATTTGTATTCAGTATATATAGGCTGAATGAAAGGAAGAGGTCCTGGGGGATAGAAAGGCATAAGATTAGACGTAAGATGAAAAAAGCCTTGATTTAGTACTGAAAGTGGCCTTAGAATTCACCTAGTCCAAGGCATTAACTTTACAATGAAAAAAATCAAGGACCAGGTGAATTAATTGCCTTGCCCATGGTGATAGAGGTAGATAGTGGCATATGTGTGATAAAATAAGTCAGGCTTATTTCCACTAAACCAGGATATTTTTGAGATAGTAAAATGACCCCTGTTTTCTGAGGTGTGAAGGAAATAGCAGATAAGATAAATTTCGAAGTGGAGGAATTTTTCCATCGAGTAGGAGATGCTGATTTGTGCTGAGTGAATAGGTGAGGTCACGTTGAGAGGACAGGAGATTTGAAAAGCTTTGAAATGAGCACTGTGGAAAATGTGTTAAGGAGCCAATTAGACATTAATGAAAAGATTTCCAAGCTGTAGTGAAGGCTCAGATGAGGTTAGATAACATCAATTTGTACAGAAGTTAAGAAGCCAAATTTCATGACTTTCCACCACCAGCAATCAGCAGCCTGAATATGCTGGCAATAAAACAGCTCACTTCCCGGAAGAGCAGACTCATGAGGAGGGAATGACAAGAGGATTCCAGAGTTACCGGGAGCATAGTTACGGTAGATTATGCGTAGGTGTAGAAACACCAACAGTACAATTAAAAGAGGACTGTCTCACTTCTGTCAAATTTTTTTCTTGAGTACAGTGGCAGCCTGTATAAAGCCATTTGTCTAAATGAAACTAATAGCAAGTATTTTTTTAATCTAACCTTTGTGAATTGTGGTCAAATCTGAGGTCATTTTGTGGATCCCGGTGACAACCATAGACCAGATTAGGATTAGATAAAAATATTATCTGTATTTGCCTCTAAAGACATTTCGGTGGGGGGGGGGGGGGATTAGATAGACTATAGGATTTTTTAAAATACCTTTATTGATATAAATCACATACCATGACATTCACTCCTTAAAGGTATACACATAAATTGTTTTTAGTATGTTGTGTTAATAAGCATCCATCACCACTGTCTAATCTTAGAATGGTTTTACTGCTACCCAAAAAAACCCATTAGCAGTCACTGCCCTTAGAGTGTAGGATTTTACATTTTAATTCATGAATTTTCCCTCTAAGTTATTAAAGTGACTTATACAGTTATTTGTGAACTTACACTACTTCAAATATTGTTTTTATGTAGTTCAATTTTGCTCTCTTGCAGTTCTTGATATGCTTTTGTTTTTGTTTTTATCTGTATATATTTGCAAATTTTCCTGTTACTGAACTGACAACTTGTTTGCTTTGTGCTTTAGTGATTTATTTTGAGAGAGATGTCATTTTCTGGATAGCAAGAATCTATCTTTTCATAGAATCAATACTATGTAGTCTCTTGTGACTTTGTTAAAGCTTTGGCCATCATTGCTTTAATTTTCTGCACCATAACTGGAAGCTCACATTTACTGACATTACTTTGTGGGAATAGAGGCTAATTTATTTCCCAGGCACTGATTTAAAACAAGCCTTAGTAATAGTCCAGTTTCACTATTACGATTTTTCCCAACACAAAGAGAAGCAAAGCAGATACAGAGAAGGGGTAAATGAAAGAGGGAGAAAAAAGGATAGGGAAGATTGTACTAAAATTCTGTCACAGATGGGCATGAAGTATTTAGTATCTCATTTGTACATTTTAAATAAATTGTCCAGAGAGAGATCTTCAGGGTACATGGAAAAAACGTTTAACTTCTCCCTTTGGGAATTCACCCAACCCAGTATCTCTACAGTGCTGTTTTGCCCCTTGAGGAAGCAAGTGTTGAAAAAGAAATATTATTCAGTCATTTGTATTTACTTGATAAGCTGAAATGAACAGATCAAGTTTCCATTCGGGAGTTTAATCAATATAATTTCTCAAAGAAAAATATAGGCAATGTATTTTAATACAACTTGAAGGATTTCTGCTTATAGAATTATGTATCTCTGTCTTTGCTATCTGGTTTCCGTTACTATTGTTTCTTTTATTTTATTTCAAATGTTATTTCCTACTCTCTGTTCATCACGTTTAGGCTTTCATGTGTTTTGAGGGGGGATTTTTAAAATTTTTGCCGGTGTTACCTTCTTAAATGCTGCATTGTTTTTTTTTTTAAATGTAAATGTGTCAAGTCCACAGTCTTAAATAAACTGGAATTAGCCAGAATTCAGAGACAGATTGTCAGTCATTTTCTGTGAATTCTTATTAAGCTTAATACAGTAAATTTTTATGTCTTGATAGTCTGTTTTACTTATTTTGGGAAATTTGTTATTATTAAGTTTTTATTTCTCAGTCTCAACTACTTAGGTTACATCTAGAATAAAACCACTGCATACATATTACAGTAATCCAAATGATAGACATCTCTTCCATCTCTCTCCTCCTAATGTACTTAATGTATTTTATTATAATAACAATGAGGTTTTATTTCTGAAACCATTAATAATAATAATAATAATAATAGTAGTAACAACTTACATTTCTAAAAAGTAGAGAATCTTATCAATGGTAGGAGATAAAATTAGAGACAAAATTGTTTTTGTAGGTTAAGTAAGTGTTATTTTGAACCAGATAAAGGTAACTATCATATTCCATCTGGCTGATGGATTATGATTGTTTTCCTGTGAAATGTTATTAAAGCCGTTGAATTGATTATTATGTACAGAACACATACTCACACACAACGCATACATAATTTGATTTTGAGAAGTTTCTTAGTTTGCCATCAGTTTGCAATGTTTATGAGAGAATCTCATTATTTTCTGATGTTGTTTAATGAAATCTTTTGTTCTATATTGACATTATTCTCAAGAGAATGTACTTAGAATTACATGCAGTCACAGTTATCAGACACTTTAAAAAATCAGAGTAAAAGACCAAGACAGTCATGAAAAAAAAAAACTCAGTTAGTGGATCATAGGTTCAAACTGCACTAACTGTAGGTGTTTTCCATTTTCTCTGTTTTCCTAACTTGCTTTAGTCTCTCTTATACTGTTATTCATCATTCAGTGGAGCCATCCAATATGATTCTGTCAAAAGATAAAGGCTAGCATTGACTTAATGATTCAAACAGAACTGATTTGGAAATTTCGGTGCTAAATACATTGATTCTATGACCTGAAGTTAATCAGTTCATGTAAACTTTAATTACCTCAGTATCACCTGCAAAAACACAAACTGAACAGTTAATTTTTTTTATTTAAAGGAAAAAATAACACTTATAGTTTATAGCACTTTTCTTGAAATCTAAGTTTACAACAGAAAAAGCAGGGGTTAACATGATTGGTAGTTTGGAAAAAGACTGAGGTAGGTTCCAAGAGCACAGGGAGGGAGGGTGCTGGGAAGAAGCATAGCACAGGGTATAGCCCAGAATTAAAATGTGGGCTCGAAAACTAGCAAAGCCTTTTTGAAAGATGCCAATTAGGTCATGAACATTTATAATGGATTAGAACATCCTTGAGTTCTAGAACATAACCAAGCTCTTAAAAATAATTGAAATCAATTTTATGATCTGAAAATTACTATAAATCATCTATTAAGTCTTAGATTTGTCTCCCTAGCTCCCAATAGCTCTAAAAGGGGTGGTCTCTTCTTTGCTAGTTAAAAGCCCCTCCATTTCTTTATTTTCACTTCATTCTCTAACCAGCATAATCATTTGGGTAGGAAAGTGATTATCGATTTTTCAAATATTAGATTATAACATTATTCAAGAAACTACCTAGCCAAGGAACATTAAATTTGATAGTAACTGCAAGTCACATGCATGGTTTATTTAGTATATTTCACAATTTCTAAGCATTTCGTCCTACTCATAGAATACTATATATTCATTTGAAATATTTCTGTAAGCATATTATTATATGTTGTTGTAAAATCTTCCTACTTGTAACATTGCACTGACAAGAAGCACTTACTTTACTGAGTGTATCACCAGCTATATTTGACTTTAGGTTGCCCAGTAGGAATTAACACAGATAATGAAGTATTGGTCATTGATATACATCAAGATAACCATTCAATATGTGTGTGGGGAGTGCTCTGTATGTTATATGTGATGTTATTAAAGGCCAAGGACATGTTTTGTGTGTATGTATGTTAGAGATTGAGGGCTTATTGTGTCATCATTTCATCACCAGGAACCATATGATTGGGCATAAAATTATCACCATATATAAGAATTTTGGATTGAGCATAATTTTTTTTGGTTAAGAGTTAGCCATACCAGAACTATATCAGAGAACATCAGGACTGCTGTCCTGTTCTTTACAAAATATGATTAAAGTCAAATGTAAGACTTAAGTTCTTACTAAAACCAAAGTATAATGACTTCCACATCTAGAGCTAACTTTATATCATAATTTCACCCACTAGAAGGTTACAATCAAAAAGACAGATAACACATATTGATGAGGATGTGGAAAAGTCAGAGTCCTCACATCTTGTTGGTGGCAATGTAAAATGGTGCAGCTACCTACTTTTGAAAACAGTTTGACAGATCTTCAAAATGCTAACCATGGTAATCATATATCCCAGTAATTCCACTCCTAGGGATTTACCCCAGAAAAAATGAAAATGTAGACTCATTCAAAAACTTCTACATGAGTGTTCATAGGCAGCATTATTTATGTTAGCCAAAAAGTGGAAACCCCCATGTCCATTAACTGATGAGAAAATAAACAAAAGATGGTATATCCATGTGGTAGAATATTATTTAGAAATGAAAATGAATGAAGTATTGACACATGCCACAAAATGAAATACTTTAAAAACATCATGTTAAATAAAACAACCCAGTCACAAAGACTACAAATATATGATCTCATTTATATGAAATGTCCAGAAGAGGCAAATCCTTAGAGACAAAATGAACCCGATCTACCAGGACTGGGTAGAGGGTAGGGAAGCCATTTCCATACCAAGGGAGTGAATTTGGTAGAGACAGCGAGGACTAGCTATAGATAGATAAAAGGTTTTATTCTAGCGCCATGAAAATACTCTTAAATTAGATTACATTTCACAACTTTTACATATACTAAAGACCATTGAATTGTGTACTTTAAATAGATGATTTATAGTATATGAATTATACTGTAATAAAGCTGTTTAAAAATACTAAAATTTTTGCTAACTTATCAAGAGATTTTTACTAACTTATCAAGACGTCACTTTAAGTTTGGAAAGGTTGAACATTTTTACTTGGGACATGTTTCAACAATCTGTGATTTATGTACAGCATATAAATTTCTCATCTCATTGAGAATTTATAATAGTCAACAAAACTATACCTTTTGTTTATTTTATAGCTTGTATGTTAATTCTTTTTGAGAAATATATACTAGCTTCAGGGACTTTGAAGTCAGGTAGATTAGAATAAAATTTGGGCTCAACTAACTATTAGCCATGTGGCTGTGGGCAAAAAAATCAGTTTCTCTCACTTTCTAATCTGTCATGTGGGGGTTGTAAGTATCTTGCAAAACTATTGCAATATTTGAAACTGTGTGTGTATTTAAGTATGCATGTATGTAAAGTGTTAGGCATATATAAGCATTTATCAAATAAGAAATATTGTTATTATTACTAGGACTATTATTTAGCTGATACAAATGAAGGAATACAAACTTTATGACTAACAACATTATTTTAACTATAAAAACAAATTATATTAAAAGCATCCATTTATAAGAGTAGTGATTACAATTCTTATGCTACTAGCTTCTATTAATTTAAACAACATGGGACCATGAGAATTATTCCAGCATTTAGTGTTAATAAATTATAACAGACAGCACTTTTCTTACATCCACCATAAAATATAGGATGCATTTTGCTAAATAAATAGTGATACACTTTTTTTCAAAAAACATATCAGGGACATGAAGACAACATAAACTATATATGATACATGAGATCTAGTTTTGTATTCTGAGATCCAAAACTATAGCTGAACTGTGGTTCTAGTCTTGAGTACCACTGATCATACTCCATTCCTGCATCGCTCTGTTGGTCTTTTCCAGTTCATGCACTTGCTCACAAAGTATTGCAAAGTTAGGTGCATGAGTGTGCTGTGAGGCAAATGACATTGAAAAAAAAAAAAACGTAACACACATGCAGTAAGCTTAGAACTAGAGTTATTATGCTTGAAGTATGTATCTGTCTTTTTTCCTCTTCTCTTCCCTGTTTCTTGCCCCAGTTCTCCATATTCCTTCTTCTCTCAATCTTGCCAGATATATGTAGTACAAATATAAAGAGATCTGCATATGTTACAGAGAAAAGAAACTCTCGTAAACAACCTGATATAATTAAACCTTGTAAATGTAATCGTTTAACAGTAGCCAAAGATTGTTTACTGGTTGCATTTAATATTCACCAAGGATAGTTTAGTCTGTGACTGTAGAAAGTGAAGTAAACACCATTGTTAATTTACATTACTTCAAAAAACTGGTTAATAGTCAGATGTCTACTTTAGTAAGAGTGAATTAAACAGGCAACAAATTACAATGTCCTAAGGCATCGTAATGACACTTCATTAAACATGCTAGCTTTGAATAAGGAACTGCACTCTGGTAGTGTTACTAGTATCTAAAAGCATTATAAAACATACATTTTAGGTGACATTTATATACATTGGTCAGTTGGTTTCACCATTTTTCTAAATACAGAGTCATGCCTTTTTAAAATGGTGATAAGTACAATGGTGAGGAGTATTTTAGTAGAAGAGACTAAGCTTTAGAAGTATGGCTTTCTGCTGTCCTGTTGTAGTTTTGAGAAATTAATTTGTTCCATTATTTTATTTTTCTATTTTCTGAGTAAACCTAAAGGTAGTACTTGCTGGATTGGTAATTGACAATTTTATGGGAGACTAATACAGACGTCAGCACCTTTATTATTTAATTTGCAATGATGTTTCTTATATTTTTGAAGAGAATAATTTTGGAAGAACATAGTAATTTATTCATGTGGATTAGTATCAGTTCTTTAGAGTATTAAACCAATAAACAAATTAATGTAGTAAGACGTTATCAAATATATAGCAATATGTGCTGGTTATATAATATTTTTAAATTGCTACAAAAGAATTTTAATGACATCTTAGTATAGGTAAATGGGAAAAAAAGTCAAGGTTTACAGTATGTGACAAATTCTCCTTTGAATTCTGAATGTATTGATCTTGTAAGATTTTTCGATCTTGACTTTAAAATGTATGTAGTGAAATCAGAATGCAGTTCATCTGTCAACAGTGGGTTATGTCATTATAGTACTGCTATAAACATAATTTATAGATTTCATGTATGTGATAATTTCCTTTAAAAAAAAAGAATTGACATATCTGAAATATTAAACCTGAATGGCCTACTAAAATTAATGATTTCACAAATTAAATGATACTTTGTGGATAAAGGTAGTTTTCAGATAAATCATGTTTTTCAATGGCAGGTCTATCTGACCGTTTGCCTTTACTGGGCTTAGTGCAATCAGCTATTCCTTTAGCATTTGTCTCCCCTTAACCAGTGGTTTTGCACTGTATCCAAGTGACATTGAATATCCTAGACGTATAGAATAGTATGAGGTGGGATATATGTGCCCAGGCATGTACTAAACACCCATACAGTACAGTCAGCCCTCCATATCTATCTGTTCAGCATCTGTGGGTACAGAAGGCCAACTGTAAGGAACTTCAACAGCCATGAATTTTGGTATTCAGGGGGTCCTGGAACCAATCCCCCATGGATACTGAGGGATGTCCTTAGTCTCCTTCACCTTAAAGCCTGGATTAATTGTTTCAGCATTGGCATAGAAAACAGGGCACAAACCACACAAAATTTTAGGGTAGTTAATGTGAAACAGAGGAAATACAGGAAGTTTTGAGAAAGCCTGCAGGTAGCCAAGAACAGCAGGTGCGGCCATATGGCAATTGAATTAGAAAAGGGATTCTTGCCACACTACCTTCCAGAAGATAGTTAAGCCCAGGCGGCTCTCACAGAGGGAAAATTCATGCCGTACATGCTAAGTGTTTCATATTGCCTCTTTCACTGTTCAGTTCCTCAGGGAATTTAAATCTATTGTACCAAATGCTATTGAAGAATTTTCTTAAAGAATAAGAAATAATAACTTCTAAAGTAATTTCACTTCCACATTTAGAGAGCACTATGCCAAAAGCACATTTATTTCCAAATAAAACATTTGCTAAGCAGAGACCATTTTCAAAAAGTATAAAACTTTCGTAAGACTAAAATTTAATGATATTATTTTAACAACACATTTGGTGAGATTATGTAAAATTTTTAAATTCCCTGCTTAATCCAAGACATTCTGTAATATTGTAATTAAAGTTATTTATATAAGAAGTTCTTAGCCTGTAGAATAAGTTTGCAGAAATTCTTGAAATACATTTTCCTTTGAAAAGAATTTGTTGAAAATGTGTTTTGGTTCTAAGACTAGCTCTCAGAAATTTGAGCTACAAAAGAACAGGGGCTGTACTATTAACAGTCATGTTAAATGTATCTTTAATATTGTATCTTGATGCCAGAACTTCAGCAACACTCTTGGACTGTGTGTTTGTGTGTGTGTGTGTGTGTGTGTGTACACTTGTGCATACTTTAATCTGAGAGAATGTCCATGTTCTCTGGTTTGTATCTGCTTATTGGCAACACGATACTCATTTTTCATAACTGAGTTTTTTGAACAACAGCACAACCAAAAAATAACTAATTACTCAAAGAAACTAATGGCTAATAGTTTAAGTATTGATTGCTTCCTAATAACATTTTTTTAAATAGGATTATTATGTTTATTTTGAATAAAGAGAAATTATCTATGTAAAAAATACAAACTTGTAGCCAGTTTCTTATTGGAGTACAAATATTATGCTTCAATTGAAATTAGTTTACATATATTAAACTTAATAGAAGAAGAGCAGATTTTCGTGTTTTGAAATTGATTTGGGGGGAGTTTGGGGTTTTATTTACCTAAAAATCTAGCTTTTTATCTTTTTTAAAAACTTAAGTTACAGAAAAATTTAAAAAACATAATAGACATCACTGTTTCTATCACTCAAATATTGTAACTATTAGTATTTTTGCACATTGCTTTCAATAATTATTAAAATAAAACATATAGCTGAAGCCCCTTTTGTCCACTTCTAGTCCTCTCTGCTCTCATATGAGAGGGAATCACTAACATGAGTTTGATGATATTTTCCATTTCACTAAAAAAATTACATACACATATGTATCTGTCCAAAATATGAGTATTATAGTATGTATCTATATATAGTAGTTCTAAGATAGGTATAGTTTTTGTCATTTTACTTTTTCACAAGACTTTGCGATTGTGATCTATCCTATTACCGTATAAGGATCTACTTCCTCCTTCTTAACTATTTGGTAACATTTCATCTGATGAAAAGGAAACATTTTATTTATTTATTCCTGTATCAATTGACATTTATAAAGTTATTTCTGGCATTCTGTCATTGCTGAGGTGTAAGTAATAGTTACATAATAATCACAGAAATATTTACGTACTTTAGATTTGCAGTTTTAGATCACTTAACAAGCCAGTCTTGACCGTTTTCCACTGGAGATGTTTTCTCTTTTAATTATGCTGCAAGTATAGCCAAATGGCAAATAATTCAAAATTTGGTTTTTAACATCAAATGTAATTTGTTCAAAATTTACATTAATCTTTCTCATAACTAGTCACTTCCATTTTGTCTTCCTGTCATCCTGAAGAATGAAAATGTAATTTCCCAGAGGCTTTAAGAATTGGGGGAGTATTAAATGTAACTGAAATTAAGTGATTAATAATTTACTTTTGGGTCATGAATCAACTTCATGGGATGCTAAGGATCATTTGCAACCCCAGAAGCACTAGCAGTAACAATGCACATTTTAAGACTCAAGAACTCTCAAAGGTTGGCTGCCCAACCTAATTAAACTTCAGTCTTCTGATACCAAATTTATTTCTTCTTTGTACTGAATTTACTCAGATCTTCTTGTCAGGAAAATGTCACTTTACCTGACAGCTGAAAGACAGGTTATGTAGCACCATAATTGGAGAGAAAATGATAGCTTAAAGCTACTCGATTTAATGGCTGTGTGTACAGCTTTTTCTTTCTTTTTCTATTTTTTTTTTTAGGTTTCTATGATGGACACAAAAGGCCTTAGCAAATAGGCCCAGTGCCATTTTTTTCCTACTTCCTCCAGGAGTAATTATCTTACTCTATCAATAGTGCTGTCAGAAATTGGGCACATAATTCAGCATTTAAATGAACAAGCAATGTAATATTTCCTGTCTCCCAGTGGAATGCTTTGCAGCTCACATTCTTCTCTGTCACTCGTTCACTCTTGATGTATGTCCCATATCCCAGTCCTTGAATGCCTTCTCTCCCCTGTGTTTCATTGCAGATGTTGGCTCCGACTTGACACCTACTTCATTTGGAGTTTTATAGGACCAGCGACCTTGATAATTATGGTAAGAACTCCTAATTAACTATGTGTTTCCCAGGTCAAGAAGTAAAACTTTCACTATCCCTATGCTGACTATCTTTAATTTTCATAGATTAATTTGGGGAAAGCATGTACTCACTTGACCCTATGTAACTCAAGCAATTAGATACTCATTATAGTCTACTTTTGTGTTGTAAAATATTTAATCAAAACCCTTGGGAGAAGAAAACATGCATTTGCAAGAGTTTATGCAGTACTATGCTCCTCAGGAGCCCGATCCAGCATAATCCATTTGGTTTTATAGGTTTTTAACAGTGATGACTTTGTTTGACAACAGTGCATTTCCCTTCTTTTTCATTTGGATAATTTAAAATATGAATAGAATCATAAATTGGAAATGTGGCAAAATACCGTTTTGTTCTATCCAGTTTTGTTTTTCATATAAATCTCAAAAAGTTTAAAATTTAAGAGGTTTTCACTTGAGAATGGCACAACTAGGTTAGGAAAACATTCTGAAATCATACTCCTTTTTTAAAAAATGCGTAGTATCTTGATTTCAAATATGAATTATTTATCCTAATTTAGATACTATTGTTGATATCATTTACACACTTATTTTAAAGTACAAAAGTGCTGTCCATTTTTTTGAATAAATCAACACTGATTTTATATACAATATAGATCTATAATTCATTATCTGAAATCCTTTAGGCCAGGTATATTCTGGAATTCAGAAATTGTTCAGACTTCAGAAAAGTAGTTAAGGTATGTGTACTGCATATCACATAATACCCCTAGTGGAAAATTAGCAGGTGCCCAAAATCAAACACATCAGCCAATACTCACAGTAGGGGCTAACCAGGACTCTGACACCAAACACGGTAATAATTTGGAAGAAAAAAATTGAAAAAGTAAGAGCAAATAGAATAAAGATATGAAGAGCTTTGCATTAGCCCAAATCCAGTTTTCCCACCATATAGGTTTCAGTTGAGTTTAGTCTTTTTGGCCATTCAGTGAATTTTTCAAAACTTTCACTTTTCCATCTGATTTTTGGTCAAAAAGATTGACCAGATTACCTAAAAAAATGACTCTCCTGCAACTCAAAGAATGTTACGATGGAGAAATTCTAATATATGAATAGTTAATTCCAGGACATCCATTCCCATGTGAATGTCTTTGATTTTGAGGTACTGAAATTTTGTGTGTGTCTCATGATTATCCTGTATAAGATCAGTGAGTTTTATCTTAGCCATAAATGGCCTGTCTGGATTCCACTCTGTTATGTGTGAATTTTCTTCTTGATGTACCAAACCAAGTTTGACTTACTTGTATTTCCTAACAGACGGGCAGATGATTCAACAGTATGTCTCTGTGTTGATATTGGGTTTCTGAGCTACTTTATAATCTTGAGTTAAATCCTGCCCATTTTATGCTATATGCCTTCCTAGTGGAAACATCTTTTCTTTTCCCAAGTCTCTTTGGGAAAGTAGAGCCCCTTTTGTGTATCCTAATCGAATGTATTACCTGTTGTTTTCTGATTCATTGTCAGAGTGTTTGCTCCATCTTAACTCATATTATTAGTTATTGCTTCTCAGTCTAGGCCTTGGGAAAACTGAGGGCAAGAATTGGTTATCCAAAGCAAATTGCAATGAAAAACTATGATATCTATCTAAATGTAAAAAAAAGGTCACTTTTGTGACTTATTGATTTGATTAAGGATTGTAGACCCATATTCCTGACAGAACTTCAATGGGGCTTATAATTGGACTTTCCTAGTTCCCACCAATCCCAAATTCTGTAATATAGAAACACTTTAGGTAACAAGGCCAATTCAGTATGTGATTTTCTATACAGTTCACATATCTGTAATACATGGAATTTACACTGAACTTTTGTTTTGTTTTGTTTTAAATGATATGCTCTCTCTGGGTGCAGTGATATAACAGTGTCATTGGGGGTTCCCTCTACTTTAATCCTAGTTTGTTGTAGCATCAGAATTTAACAGTATTTTATAATCCCTTTGACATAACTATTTAAAAATATATTGATTTTTATATTTATACTTTTGTAATGTAGTATTTGAAAACTATCCCTAAACAATAAATTAGGGACCATGTTCAGAGAGTAGAAATAGTAACACACCTGAACGAATTAGTTTTTTTTTTTTTAACATATACTTTAGCTTTGCATTGTTTTGTAATTTCTACAGCATCTTTCCAAATGATGCTGATTTTTGTATTTGTGTGTATTTGGCATAACAGTACTTTGTAACTTATTAGTATCCCAAGTCCCCAAGTTTGGCCTTTTGTCTTCACTGAAATACTAGGCAACCATATGTGATACAATTCCTTTATAAGTGCAGGAGAGCTAATTTCCCAGAACAAGTCATCTGTTGTAGAGAATACATTACTTTTTTTCTACTCCAGTTATGCTACATAACAGTACCTTTTACATTCCAGCTTAATGTAATCTTCCTTGGGATTGCTTTATATAAAATGTTTCACCACACTGCCATTCTGAAACCTGAATCGGGCTGTCTTGATAATATCAAGTAAGTGATTTTTCTTTTCCTTCTCTTTAGTCTGCCTTTTATACACTGAACTGTCCCTACTTCTAATTATAGTGAAATCTTATGACAAAATGGTAAAGATCAATGTGTTGTCTTTGCTGAATAAGATCATTTATTGACAACTAAAGTGACTTGATCTGCTTGAAAATAAATCTAATGAAGCTCTGTTTTCAAAGAAACTTTTTCCCCTTAAATTCTTATTTACAACATGATACTTTTTAAATTATTATTACATACACTTATTTATTTTGTCCTGGAAGCGCATACGGAGTTTCTATATGTGGGCAGACTATTATTTCCTAGATCAATGACCACATTCCTACTCAACACTCCATCTCCCCTTTCAGAGCAATGTGAAGAGAGCGAGACTGGGGCACCTGCAAGTACCAAAGGGGGATTTTACACCACAAAAGGGGAACCCCCAAATTATTGATCTGGGCGTTTGTAGAGGAGCTGTTACACAGCTGCCCTCCCCTCCTCCTGAGAGAGAAAGAGACAGCTTCTTAATGTAAACCCTATGGTATAGAAACATATACCATATGTGGTTCCAGGTTTTACCCCTTTGAAATCTTAACATTTACCTCTTAGAAGGTAAGCCCTTCAAAAGTTTCTAATTGTCTATTCAGTCATCTTTTAACTTCCAAGATTTGTCCTTTAACCCAAATCCCACTTCTCTATGGTCAAAAACCCAAGCCATGCAGAGATACGAAAATATATACATTTCTTTCCACACTAGTAATATTTCCTTTATACAAAAAGAAGCCAATTTATATTTTCTGAAAAGAAAAATTGTTCCTCAGTATAACCAAAAATTTGTCTTATTCCTTTAGAGGCTGTGACATTTGAGAAAAAATAATGTGGATATATTCTTTAGAGATAAATATATATTCTATATTAAGTAGCATTTGTATGTAATTTGCCTATGCTATGTGTTAATTTGGTTAAACGTTTTTAAATGAATTACTTTTAGAAGTCTCATGAGGTCTCCTGTGACTTTCATGTGCTACTGACATTCTCCTTGAACTACCTCAGCTAGCAGCTACCTCACCCATTTTTCATCTTCCTACATTCAATGCCTGATGCAGCCTTGCCCATAGTAGGCCCTCAATGAATGTTTACAGAGTAAAGTAGTGACAAAAGTGTATTGCATTAAACGGGTTAATTTTTGGTAAAGAATCATCTGTCTACATTAATTGAAAAGGTAGCTAAGGAATTAGAAAAGATAATAATACAATGGCACAAACTAGGAATTCTCTACTGTGAGTAACAGTCTTTTGGAATTCTTAATATTACTTGGCTGAGATAACAGTCATTACATTGTTGAATTATGTGCAACCTGACTGTCCTACAGTGTAGTATTAGTTCCTTGGACTATTTGTTCCTAATGAAGTTGAATTTGGATAAATTAAATAGGCACATAAGGTATAATTTCTTTTATCTTACCATACTTTTACTCACTTTAGTATAAATTACCTCCTTGTACCTATTATTATGTACTATAAAACAAAATGCAAATAAAATTTATCATCATTTTTCTTATGTTTTTAAAGTACAATCAGAAATAAGTGAATAATACTTTGATATTTATGTAACAGCTTTTACTAGATTAAAAATTTTAAAAAGGTCTTGTACATAGTACAGTCGCATATTTTAAAAGATAGAATTGTCTCCTCGTTATTCATATGTATTTCTTCAGGTAATATGAGTTAAACGGATGTGATATTCCTATTTAGAAAAACAAACACGCAGAAGTCAGTAATTACATTTAGTGATATTGATGGCACCAAGGTTTATAATACTAAGTGCCTCAAGCTTTATGTTACAAAGTAAAATAAAGCCTTAAATGAGACTATCTTGATTTGAATTCTGTCTAAACTGCTTTATCATTTACAGCCTTTGGAAAGTTTACTTAACCTTGCTGAGCCTCCCTGTCCTCTTTAAAATGGGTTTAATAATGAAACATACCCTACCATCAAAAGAGCAGAGGAATGCAAACAGCCTTTGATGATACCTTTTAAGGAAAAATCAGTGCAGGTACAAGGACAGAAATTAGTTGTTAAAGAACATAGAGGGTGGTTTTAAGATGGAAGAAATGTGAATATGGATATGCTGATAGGTACGAAGCAGTAAAAGTATGGTGAGAAACAGAGGAAAGGGCATTATGTTATAGTCATGACCTGAAGATCCAGAATAGACGTAGAGCAATTCCAGTCCGTTAGACTTCATGAAGGACACTTTTCTACTGAGGTAACAGAGGCCAGGGAGGAAGATCCTTTTCCACTCAGACTGGATGAAATACATAACAGGTTTGAGGTGGATATTTGGTGGAACCAGGGTAGAGCAGTAAATTGAGGGATTTCTGCCTACTCGCCTCTACAGTGTAGGAAAGATGATCACCTGCAGGATATAGGGGCATGTGGAAGAGAGACTATAAGAAAGAAATCTCGAGAAAATATTCCTTACAACTTTCCAGAATCTGAAGGACACTTGATTTTCTTTAAATATGTTGACTGTTTAATAAGTGCTTGTGAAAAATTCACCAGGTCATAATTGATAAGGAAAGAAGACTTTAAGAAAGGTTTCAGCGAAACACAAAATCTGGCATCCTTTTTGTTTTTAACAAGAATAAAGATCTGTACAATATGTATTTTTAAGTGCTGTGGGTGATGTGAGAGTATTTATTTCAAAGGCATAAGCATCCCTTATTTGGAAAGTTTTTGTTTGTTTCTTTGTTTTTTAGTACAGAGGAGAAGGCATGAATATTAATAGTGTTTTCTTGGTTTTTGTTTTTTTGTATTTTTATAAAGTAGTGAATAAGATGGGCCACCTTGCTCTGTTTATTGAGAAAATAACCGCACCATATAAGACCTTTTGGAAGTCAGAGTCTTTCTAAAACATTGTATTCATTCATTTATCAAATATTTATTACTTTTATCATACATGTTCTTTCACCTATAAATACCTCCTTTATCTAAAATGTGTTTGCTTCTCCCCATATTCGCTGCCATCACTTCCTTTCAGGCCACCATGAACCTCTGCAGAGCTGCTACAGTTGTCTCCTGACTCTCTCCCCTATACTGGTTCTTGCTCCTGCCTTCATCAGCTAGAGTGGTGTGCTGAGAAGTTCAGATCTAATCATGCAACTCTCTTGGGTAAAACTGCAGTGGTTTCGTGTTACTCTTACACCGAAGTCCCAGCCCCCTAACGTGGCTACCAAGCCTTCCTGATCTAGCTGGCCCTTTTTCCTTTAAGCGTCTTTTTAGGCCATGTGCTCCTCTGGCCGTTCTAGACGGCTCTCTTGTGCATCAGGTCTTGCCTACAGTTTCTCTGCAGACTTTCTTTTCCCTAACACTATGGCTGGCTGACTTCAGTTTACTCTAATGAATTTAATTATTATTTTTTAAATAATTTAATTATATTTTAATCCCAAGTTTACTTCACTAGTCATCATAATAAACATATTTTGATGTTAGTATAGAACATTCATCTGGTTGGCTCATTATTATATTAATGATATACTCTGGGAAAAATAATAGAGTAAATTACTGTACTTAACATGATTACAGAGGAAATGAGGCACTCTAAGTCTCAGATTCAACTAAAAAAGTAATTAAAATGTTTCTATTTGCTGTTTCCTCACATGTCCTTTGTCTTCTTTTCATCAAAATAGGTAACTATTTGGAGGAAAAGAAATAATTCCAGTTATTTGAATTTTCTGATTAAATTTCAGACAAGTTGAAATTGGAGTTTACAGTAATCATAGCAAAAATCTAACCTAATTCTAAAAATACATATATAAATACAAATAAAACAATTATTGAATTGTTATGTGCACAAATTAACATATAGTATTGCTGAAGTATTATGACCTGTAAAACTAATTCTTGAGCAGCATTTAGAGCACTCTTGACATTTACTTTCAAAATAAAGATTGATCATTTCTGTAGTTGTCAACTACTTCTTCTATTATTGAAAAGATATTTAACATCATCACAAGTACTTTGAAGAATAAAAAGAAATAACAGAAGCTTTTAGGTCTAAGAAAGAAAGTTGGTGCCCATATGGAGAGACAAGGAATCTACTAGGCTTCCTTTTCCATAGTGCTATAGGGGAACAGCAACTCGTGTTTTACACAGTTTTGATTTGAATTTCAGTTCTGTCCTGTAATGGTTATATGACCTTGCAAGTAACATCATGGCCTCCATCTCAGTATCCTTTCTGAATCGGGGATAATTGATTCTACTTTGTAGAGTTTTGCGATAATCAAATATAATCATGTGTAAAGCATATAACACATAGTTTAGTGCCCATTCAGAATGGTTGGATTATTTTTAACCACTCTTTGTGGAAATATCCTGCTGCCTTCGTTTTTTGTGTTTTCCTTAGTGAAATTTGCTCAACCTCTTAACAAAATCCTATTTGTTTTTGGCTTTGTTTACCGTATGGTGTCATAAAGAACTTGCTTGATATGATCCTTTTTATTTTTTAAGCCCAATTTACTCTATTATGAGAGAATTGGCTCCAGGAGTGAAATGTTCATTTGATTAATAAATACCAAGTTTTGCAGTTAGTTCTAAAGGAAAATAAAAGAAGTGTCTCAGTGAACTTGGACACCTGCCATCCATAAAGAATCTAAGAAGGCTTCTGAATAGCTTCAGGGATGAATAGAAAAATGTTTTGCCTTACCAGTATCCATAATAACTTACTCTGTTTCTTAAGAAGGTAAACTTTGATTTGGACTGCATTTCTAGACACTGGTAGAAACAGTTAAGTCAGAATTTCATTTAGCTTGACTAATATTACATTAGTACTTCATGGAGTGAAGGGAGTAGGGTTCTAAAACCTTGAAGGAAGAAAAAGCAGAATGATATAATCTTGAAAAATGCAATGACAGCATAAAAATATTTCAATGCCTTAATTTTTCTTCTTTATAATATATTAAGATGGAATAACATATGTGTACATATATATAGCCTACTTTTCAAAAATGTTACTATTTTTATACCATAGTCAGAGCAATATCTTAAAAAAGAGTTTGATCCTCTATGAGAAGAGTAAATCTAGTTCTGAATTATATTTAATAAAAATATTCACACACTTCAATGTTTTCTGGATGAGTTTTTTTGGAAAATATTTTTAGTACTTTCACATTCTTCGTAAAATATCAGTTAGTGATGTAAAAAGGCTGAAATATTGATTGGGCTTTTAAAAAAGAAGCTCAGTGTACTCTATATAGTTCATGCAGACTTTCTAAAAAAAACTCATTATTTCCATTCAATTGATTTTATTCACTTGTTTACCTTCTGTCACCAAAACTGCTAAATTCAAATGCAAGCTTCATAGATTTCTAATTATTTTACATTTTTATAGATGCTGTGTTTAAAAACTGTCACCTCTTGTAAAAAGATTCATAGGCCAGCACACTATACTGAAGATGTATTTTTTCTGAATCTTTTTTATCAAATATATTTTTCAACATCCACATACACTATAACCACTTTAGTTCTTGAAAAGGTCAGAACCAGTCATTGATTTATTTTATTCATTGTAACAAGATAAAATAATTTCTAAGAAAATTCTGAAAGGAGTGTCATTTGTCTGATACCTCATTTCCCACACTCTTCCTCCATTTCCTTGGTCTGTGGGTAACATCACTGGAAATGTACCAAAATATGGTCATTCATGATCCAGATGTGTTTGAAGAATTAGACGATCCAAACACTACTGTTTGAAGCCCTGGGTTTGTTATGACACCACTAGATTTACTTCAAACAAATTAAGACCTTCCTTAAGAACTAGTCAGTCCTTTGCTGATTAACTTAATTTCAAGATTTAAGAGCCTTTAGCAATCACTTCTTTGGAATATGAATTTAGTTCACAAAACGGTGCATTCTGCAAATGTTGTTGCCAATCTTATTGTATCATGCATTTTATACAGTAGCTTTAAGTTTTCTGAAATGTTAAAAGGGTTAGTCTCTTTTTTCATGCTTTTTCTTTAAAATGCCTTCAAATCCCCATGTGATCGTTCCAGGAACCAGGTGTTTTATGCATCACTGTATTTGGCGTACTTCATACTCTGAA
The DNA here is from genome assembly GCF_009834535.1 of Camelus ferus. NCBI lineage: Eukaryota > Metazoa > Chordata > Mammalia > Artiodactyla > Camelidae > Camelus > Camelus ferus. The sequence continues at coordinate 58,502,750 of NC_045697.1, read as the reverse complement.
AGCTGACATTTGAGGAAAAAAAAAGTTTGAAGGATGACTGTCACGGGCACATTGGAACTGTTAAGCATTGTACCTTGAGATCAAATAATTGTTTCACTTTTCTCTAAAATAATTAGGTTTATGTCAGATTTAGGAGAATCAATTGCAGCCTAAGGATGAGAAAACCTGAAAGACTACCTAAGGGAAAAATAATTCTTCTTAATGATGAAAACATAAAAATTAGCAGCTTCTGTGTTCTTTATATGTGTGGCTTGAACTCAAATTTCCTTTGTATCCTATATGAAATTGCAGTCAGACTTTGGGAAACTTGGTAATCAGAATTTTTTTATAAAACTAACATTTCTGAAGTAGCTGTACACACAACAGCAGAATTAATCTAAAATAACTAGGCATAACAAGGCTATAGTTCTTTCCCCAGAATAGTTAAGAGCAAATAGCCACTTGAACTTTCATAAGAGAGGAAGAAATATGAGAATAATTATAACTAATATTTGTTTTCCATATTATACACATATATTATTTAATTTTTAATGTGCAAACTTTCATTTTATCTTTATCCTTTAATCATTCATGAATTTACTCAATAAATGAGAAGTGCTAAAATTTTGTATATGTTTTGAAGCTATTACAGAATTGCTCATTTAATTTAGGCTATAAGAGAAAGTAGTGGAGTGTGATTCTAAGGTTTTTGGCTTGGGTACTGAGATATGGAACTGTAGAAAAAACACATTAGGGGTAGATCAGGAGATTATGTGTGTGGGGTCGGAGGTTCTTTTTTGACAGTATAACTTTGAAAGATTTACTAACCATCACAGTGTAGATGTTGAGTAGGCAGTGAGAGTAATGAAAGCTGGAGATTTAAATTTAGCATCATCAGTATATAGATTTTATTTTTGTATTTAGTGTTTCTCAGGTTTCATTTATTTTTTAATATATCTTTATTACTCTCTATAATGGTAAATGTTTTTTTATTTATGACAGTGATGTATTTCCTTTTAAAGCATTAAGCAAAGTGAGATGATTTGAAAAAAATAATAATATAAAGTAGTATACATATATGGCAAAAAATTGAGATAGTAATTTTCTAACCAGACTGGTTTCTGTCACTGTATGTTTCTGGTAGGAGAGCCCAGGCTATGAGTATCAAATGCTGACCAATATAGTGGCCTAAATCATAATGATATTGATGATATACAGAAGTAAAATCCAGAGGTAGGTGGTTCCACAGTTGGTTTAATAGCTCAACAATGTTAGTAGACACCTAAACTCTTTCCATCTTTCATCATCCACAGCTGTTGTCATTGACAGTGTCAATTTGTGGTCCAAAGATGGCTGCTTCAGCTCCCAGCATCATATCCTTTAGCAGTTGTGTTCCAAAAGGGAAAAGAAGAAAGAAAAGAGGGCTTTCCTTAGAGGTCTTCCCTCCCATGGTCAGGGTAGAAGATATTTCCCAGAAGCACCTTGCTTGCATCACATGTCTGATCACATGACTACCTCTAAATACAAGGTAGTCTACGAAAACAGTGATCTGGCAAAGGGGACTAGCTCAGATTGCTGTGGGCAGGAACAGGCCAGTTTCAACATTTGCAGAGCTCAGAGCTAGAGTACAAAATGATAAATAAAACATATCATAACCTACTGCACTGACAGATATACCTTGAAAACCACCTGGAAGGCCAGAATTGAATTTAGAAACCTTAAGCTCCTTGGAGTTACATGCAGGATATGGCCCTTGACTCACTACCCATCTTCCTTCTTCTCCTACCCTCACTTCTGTCCCATACCATATGGGGCCTCACATACACTGTAGCCAGCACATCCTAGTTGTGTCTGTCCCTCCCACAAACAGCCACTCCTCAAATGTAGGAGTGTGGGTACTGAGGACAATCTTGGGAGAATGGGTCAGGGTAGATTTTATTTTAAACCCAAGAGACTGTGTAAAATAATAAAGAGATTGATGGTAGACACATAAAAGAAGAGAAACAGAGACTGAAACTCTAGGTCACTCTAACTTTTGAGATCTTGGAAATGCAGTCTACAAAATTGATTTAGAAAGAACAGTGAGTGAGATAGGAAGAAAGCTGGAGATCTTGGAAGCTAGGTGAATTAAGCATTTCAACTCAGTTGGGGACTTAGACTTGACGACAGGATTGAGCAACATGGAGGTTCTTATGCCTTTGACAAAAGCTATTTTGGCAAAGTGATTGATGAAGCCTTTTTAAAGTGGGTTGAGGGGAGAATAGGAAGAGCAGGGTTAAAAACCACATGTAGAGACAATTCTTCTCAGGTCTTTTTCTATAAATAAGAGCTAAGAAATACAAGATCTGGAGAGAGATGTCGGGTCAAGGGCATTTGTTTTGTTTTGTTTTCCTGAGTGGTAAGTATTTAAACATGAGATTACAGCTTCCTTTTAATCTGGTAAAAATGGACAATTAGTTGATACAGGCAAGAGAGGGGAAAGTTGTGTGGTTTCTACATTTGAGTAGGCAAGGGAGGATGGTATCTAGTGTACAAGTGAAAGTAAGAAGATTATGGGCAAAACAGTTCATCATTTATATGATGAAATTATGACTCAGTTCTGTTAGCTTATTGACCAGCAGATATTTTCCTTAAAAGTAATGTGATAAATTATCATGACTCACAAGCAATAACTGCTCACTGTGTTCAGAAACATTCATCTACCTGAAAAGAAAGTTATATAATCTTGAAAAATACAACATGATTACAAGATTGCTTTAATTCTCTATTTTCCCTTTTATATTATTACATATTAATATATATACTGGTTATAAATGTAATATTCTGCTTACAAAATTTATTTATATCTATGGTACATATATGTGTGTGTATGCATATTATATAATATGCATATGATATATGTAACATATACTTTATATAAAATGCAAATGCCCAAATACTTTATTAATAAGTAAAAATTTTATATTTTGAACATACTTAGTAACTTTTATGGGTAATTTCATGAATTTAAGGAACAAAGTTAATAGGTTATACAGTTTGGAGAGGATTAATGATCAATCAAATTACTTAAGCAACAAAATTCCTTTTCCTTCAAGAAATAATAAGGTACACATATTTATACCTTAGACAGTCTTTTATTTAGCTATCTTCCTGAAAATAAAATACAAAGCTCTATGTTATAAAATTTTATCAAACATACTTTATCAGATAGCCAAGTGCTAATATATCTTTTTGAATATAAAATGAGCATTCTTATTTCTCAATGAGTGGGCTGATTATACATGCAGAAAAAAACTGCATGTAAATGCACTAACAAGTTAATAATGGTCACCTTTAGTAGCAACATTATGTGTAATTTAAAATGTTCTTTCTATGGACTTGTGTGGGTGTTTTTCTGACACCACTTCTGACACCTGTTACATACTGTTTTTCCACACAACAGCTGATTGTTCAACACCAACTTAGTGTCCAGTAATTCAATTCAACTCTGACACTGACTCCTAGAATTAAAGCAGATCCCACTGGTTACAGGCTTGGTCTCACAGTGTGCCCCCCACTTTAGATGTGAGCCACAAATAGAGTGCTCAGGCTACTGACACTTCTGCCTGGTGAACGACAGATATAATACTTCTCAAGACCAGCCCCCTCCCCCGGTTCAGTAATTCAAAGTGCTCTACTTACAACTGCAGCTTTATTAAAAAGGGAAAAACTTGGGAAAAACCAAATAGAAGCGATGCATAGAGTAGGGGTGGGGGGCCTGAGATTCCAAGGCCTTGTTGCCAAAAGATCAGCCTCCATCCCTGATGAGGTGAACTGAAACTCAGAGACAGAATTGTAGAGCTTAGAAGAAAAGAGGCAGCTTTATTGCTTTGCCGGGCAAAGGAGACTCATAGCAGGTTAGTGCCTTCAAAACTGTGAACCCGTCTTGGGGATGGGGCAAGGTGAATATATAGCCATAGCTTAAACAGTAAAGCATCAATAACAATCAACAGAATTATTTTCTTCTCATAAGACTTAGAGTGGCGTCATGGTGTCTCCAGATGACCAGTCCTATAAAGGCTAGTGGTTGTCGCTCTCTCCGATCTCTTTACCTTATAAGCACGCCTGGCGTGGTCTTTTTGGTAATTCAGGCTATTTTGTAAGCTTAGAGCCTTATGACCTTCTCCCTGGAATACGACTCAGAAACCAAGCATGCTTATTACTTTCGATTACTGGAATAAAGTAGAAACAATAAGTTAGTATATTAGCTTTAGTTTTAACAATGGGCCTGGAGTTGTGAGTAGCAACCGGTCAGTCAGGTTAGCTGGCCAGTTTAAGAGCAAGCATAAGAATAAGCAATCTATTAGCCCAAGTGCAGCCATTTTATTAATACTCCTTCAGCTTCCCTGGGCTCCACCCTCCTACCACTTCAAAGTGTTCGCCAACCTAGAAGCTCCTTGTTAGGGGTTTCAGAGGAGGTTTCATTACAAAGGCATGATTGATTAAATAATTGGACACTGGTGACTAAACTCAGTCTCCAGCCCCTATCCCCTCCCTAGTCAGGGGAGCAGGTAGGTAGGTGGGAGTGAGACTGAAAGTTCCAGCTGTCTAATCATGGTTTTGTTTCTCTCAGACCACTTTCTACCTTTGTACCTTGATGAAGCTAGTTAGCCCCCATTACCCTCCTCCATTCCCTCTAGGCACCACCTCCCCATCATCTCATTAGCATACAAAAGACACTGTTACCACTGCAAAGATTTTGAGAGTTTTAGGAGCCAGCCTTGCACCAGGAACCAGGACAAAAGTCAAATATTTATTTTTTTATTATGCCATAGCAATCTTGAATTTTCAAAGTTGGTATAATGAATATATAGTACTCTTACAAAAAATTTTTCCTCAAAATGGCTTGCCCTACATTATGTTCATAAACATATAGTGATAGAATAATCTAAAAATATCATTTTTCCGAGTCATTCTATATTCCTAACCTCTGAAAAATTTCCAAAAACTCATGTCTAATTGCCTATTATTAATTAATATGCTACTGTGGATATAGGCACATAATGAAAACTCAGTCAAGTCCTATGACAATGAGAGCATTAAATTAATTTATTCATCTCCAAATTCTTTGCCAAATACAACTCATTCTATTGTTTTTTATTGTTTTTTTTTACACCATTGAAAAAATTCATACAAGAATCTAGTTATGATTTGGGGATTAAAAAATGTTTAAACTTACTCTGTTTTTATCTTTTTTGTTCATTTTTAAAAATGCAATTGCTATTTATCTTCCTTAGGTTTTAAACATTTGAATAAAGTTTCAAAAACAGGTGCATATATTTAGCAATATCTTGTTAAATTCTGTCTTATAAAAGTAAATCTTATGTACTATGGGTTAAACTCACAAATACTGTCCAAAAGTGATTTCATCCACTTTTAATATATTTATTCAATGTAGTTTCAGCTTATAAATAATTATACAAGGAATGAATAGATTTTGAACTGTAGATTCCAAATGTAAATAAAGGTATTTGAATCACTTTTGAATTATTTCCAAGCAGATCATTTTTCTTTTCAACATATAAGCCAATTTTTAATCTCAGTGATTATTTAAGGTCATAGTTCTTTGAAGTATTAAGTGGAAAATATGATTACTTCCAAAAACTGTATGAAGTACACATGAAATTTCATGGATATCATAATCTTGTGGCTTTCAAGAGTTGTCTTGGTTGCTATAATCAGAACCAACTAGCAATATGTTTTTTCCTAATACAGTTCTGTCTAAAATGACACAAATTATTTTAAATTGAACATTTTACTTAGTATAATGATTATATGTTTATAAATTTGCCAGAAAATTGAACAGAACTTAAAGTTTTAAAAATTTGTTGTGAGAAACTTTCAATAAGTAATATTAAGCTGAAAGACGTATAGCCTACAAATTCTAATCAACTCAAGTTTGAGATGCTTCTTGGAAATATTTAAAATAAAATTTTGTTGGTAATATTAAGTTAAATATTATATTTTATTTTAGTCAAATACTATAGGTAAAAATTTAGTCATAGATTCTGAAATAAATGACCTGCACCCTCTGTTTCTGCTCTTAAATCGACTATAATTGTTGCACTTGATCCAACATCAATTTGAGATTTCATGTGTTGTGTCTATTTGAAACTATGTGCAAAATAATAAGACAGATGGTTAGTATATTGGAGTTTTGCTATGTGGTAGGCACAGTTCTACATTCTCTACATGTATAAATTTAATCTTTGCAATAACCCTTTGAGATTTCTAAAAGGGTAATTAACTCGCCTTAAAGCCCAACAGCTAGTTAGTGCCAAAACTCGGATTCCAACAGGCAGTCTGGCTTCAGAGTCCATTTGTTGAATCACTACCATATATTCTTTGTCATATCACATTGCACACCTAAAAATAAATTATACATCATTTAAGAGTTTTTTTCTTAGTATATATTATTTTAAATTGAATACATGTTTAAAGAAGCTTTAAATTCAGATATGTATTGGAATACATGATAACTAAGAGCCCCATTTTTAAAATCCTGATTATTTTAATATTTTAAATCATAAACTGCAAAATCAGGTTAGAAAATGCAATTTTCAGGAGTCTTAATGTCACAGCAGTCTTGTTAGGATTAGAGTTAGATATTTCAGAGTTACTAGTATTTAAAATCTATTTTTGAATGAAACCACCCAAGAAGAACATTGTTTCAGTAAAAGTGACTCAGAAAGTATAGTCAGCAAGGTAAGTAAAAAATTATGTCATGAAAGCCAAGAATAGAAGGGAGTCGTCAACTATAGATAATTACTGAGTGGTCAAGTATGATAAGATGCAAGAAGTTAACAGTGGATTTGGTAATGACAGGGGCATTGTGGAGTTATGAGTAAAGTGGGCTGAAATAGAAAACTCTTGATAAATTTTTCAGTAAAGGATAACACACAAGATTCTTGGAGAACTTCTGGGATCTAGCAGAAGGTGGTTTTTTTTTGTTTTGTTTTTTTCTTTTAAAGTAAAAAATACCAAAGGGTGTTTGTTGATGGGCATGAGCCAATAAGGAGGAGATACCAGTAAACCAGGAGGGATAATCATTGCAGGAGCACAGTTCTTGAGAAGCGTCAGAATGAGTGGACATGTTGGCTTTATAAGAACAAAGACACTTCTTTCATTATAATAAGGAAGGCAGTATGTGTGGGTACTGTTGAAAGTATTTGATAGATTTGATGTTGGAAAGATGAGAATATTTCTGTCAGTAGTCTTGGTTGAGTTCTCCCAGAAGGGGACTCTGAGCCAAGGATTTAGCACAAACAATTTATTAAGGAGTGCTTTCCGAGGAAATCAGTAAGAAAGTGAGGGAAAGCAACATAGATAAGAAGAAGAAGCTATGAAAGTTGTCATTTTGGGTGAAATCTCAGACTGACCCTTGATCCCAAGGGGAACTCTGGAGTGTAAGTCAGACTTTGGAATTGTCCATCCTTAACGCATAGGAGCTGGCATTGTGTAGCTCCACACTGTTAGTAGTTGACTATGGGCTTGCTGTGGGTTGAGAGTAGAGTATCAACTCCTAAGCACTTCTGGCTATACGGTCATAGTAGCCCTGGTGCCCCAGAACAATCATATGTAGGTCACGGGCAAGCTTTTAGCAGCTAAGCACACAGCAGCTGGGGGATAAACTCAGGACCTGTGCAGGGGATTCTGACAGCTGGACAGTGCACCAGTGCATTTGCAACTGTCAGATTGCTTTTTTTTAAGGAAGTAAGAGGCAATATTCAGCTGAAGGGGTTGGGATAAGGAAGGAAGTTAGAGGCTGAAGGAAGATACGAAATATTCCTTTTGGGACCTGGGAAAGCGTGTGTGCTAGGGGAGTTCAGTTGGCTTCTTGATATTGTTAAGTGCCATTAGACATTTGTTGTCATGAATTTAGCATGTCTAAATGGGGTTATATATAGTGAAAAAATGGAGGGAAAAAAATGAGAGATCTAGAGATGCTAGTAGGTAACAAAAACAACAAGAAATAAATGGTGGTAGTCAATATTTGATGGCAAGAGCCTCAGAGGAGCTGGGAGTTTTGACATAGGTGAAATCGTGGTTTGGCAGTGTCACTTCCACTGCTGGAGTTGTGAGAGAACCAGTGTTTGTGTTTGTGTGGTCTTCAGGGAAAGCACTGTCAGCAGGCAGCAATTTCACTTAAAGCATGAAGGTGACAGAATCACCCAAGGATGACGATTAGAATGTAAGGAAACTTGTTGACATTGGACTATGAGTGTCAAAGGACAGGATGGAATTTGCAGGAAGGAAGGGAAATGATGGAAAGTTGGTTTGGATTAAGAGATATACAAAGAAATTTTAGAATAAATGGAAGGAATAAGCTCGTAACTTTTTTTTTTTTTTTTTTTTTGGTCCAAATTCATCACTTACTATCTCCTTGCAGTCACTTACCATCTTGGGCAATAGAGTTCCTACACAGTAGCAACTGGAAAATTCCCCTAAATATATGAGAATACTGCTTACAGTCTGCCTTAGGTACATACATTTTCTCCCCAAATTCTAGAAAATTCTAAGATACATAATCTTAAGAATCACAGGTCAGGCTATTTAACTATATTCTAATTCATAAAAGGAGACTAAAATGCTCTATGATTAAAGTTAGTAAATAGATGATCACTGATTGGCAAATTAAACATTCACAAAGGTTATGGACTACACAAATGGGCTGAAAAACTTATCGACATGCTCTGGGTATATATCAGTTTCCCCTAATTCCAAGGGACTACCTCTCATTTAAAAAAAAAAAATTATTTTGTATTTCAGCTTTTCTCATTCTGTTTCCCAGGACTGCCTTTTACAGGAGTGTTACTTTGTTGTATTAAATATATATATTTATATATATACAACCTTATATTAAAAGTGGTGAAAGCATATAGGTCATAGTTATTTAAAATAAAGGACTATGTAGTAAATCATTGGATTTGTAATTAAAATGTGCAGACAGTATAGTGGAATGTTAAGTGTCTTGAGCTGCTCAGTCCACACTTGAAAATTTCCTAATCTAATTTTCTCTTGGCTGAGTCCCAGTTGTTGGATTTTTCCACTACATACACTTATGTATTTTTAAAAGGTCTGTCATCAAAGTCCCTGGCACTTTTATAAATGTGCTATTTGAGTTTGTATTCTAGAATACTCTGGAATGTTGTCTATAGAAGGTAGTATTTTCAATCAGACATTTAAATGTGCTAACACAAAAACTCTCTCAGTCCCAGAACCAAGATTGATAGTCTAAGGTTATAATTTCATACTGTTTAATTATAAGGAAAATAAACCATGAGTATGAAAAGTAATAATTTATCAACAAAAGTGTTGACCTAATTGGATATTAATATCTTACATATATAGCAAGATGTAAGTCCAAAAAATGGCACGTATCTTTGCGATAGTCATTGTCATTGCAATTCTCTCACTTTTCTGCCTTCTTTGAATTGACCATATCTTGCTCAGTTAGCTGTAGAAGGGTTCCTAAAATTGCCAGATCTCTTATTCAATAACTTTCATTAGTGCAGTGTAACAAAGCAATAAATACACAACATCTCAGTTAATACCTACAGGAAGCCTATTAGTAAAATAATTACGCTCATTTGTTTTACTAGTTTTTTTTTTTAATGTTTTAATTTTTTTCCTTTTTTTTTTTTTCACTAGCCTTCCTGTACATTTTCTGTTACTTGCTGATATAAAATTTGAATGCTTTGGCTATTTCATGTATCTTCTCCCAGTCTATCATGTCGCTGTTGATTTTGCCTTTCTTACAGAGAAATATATATATTTAAACCATTAACTTTTTCCTCTGTGTGTGTACTTTTGAGGTCTTTGGACTACATTTTGGGTTCCTTATGTAATGAGCCAAGCTTCCAACATCATTTGCCAAATAATTCGTACTTTTCCTCCATATTAGTGCTGCTACACTGTCCTGTATCAAATCTCTGTTTCTGTGCTCTCTCCTCTATCCCGTGGACATTCACTTTGTTCCTACAACATTACTACATTATTAACAAAACTTGCTTAATATCTGGTACCGTCCTCCCATTTTGATCGTCACTTTCAAAACTACTTTAGCTACTCATAGACTTTCATTTTCCTGCCAAGTAAATTTCAGAATCAGTTTTTGAAGTTCTTCTGATACATTCCTTACTATTCTGGAACAAATCTTAATTGATCATGAAGTTTATGCACTGTTAGATTTTGTTATTTAACAGCTTATTTAGGGATTTTATGTAGGTTCTTAAAATGTTCTCATTTATTTCTTTATTCTCTTAAATTGCCCTTACCTGGTAAGTTATAGTAAAACTTTACTTCTCTTTTGTTTAGATCTGACCTATATGAGAAAAAGATTATGTTACTTGAATGTTATCTAAAACTTATTTGTAGAACATTTGGGGGCTTGAAGCTTTTTTGGAGATGTAACAACAGATGGATAATTATTCATGTGTATGTATGCATATTTTATTAGTTACTGATTTCTACTTCAATGTCATCATCATCAGAGAATACATTCTGATTTATGTTCATTCTTAGCACCTTATTGAGGCTGCCATTGGCCTAAAATGTGATTGATTTAAGAATTGTTATTTTAGTATATGGAGCTTTTTATATATCTCCAAAATTGGATTTATTTACTATAGTGCTTATATTTTCTTTAATATTTCTTTTTTTCTCATTGACATAGTTTTAAGAAGATCATTTTTAGATTTCTAGAATTTAATTAGGGACAGTAACATCTTACAGGGCTTCTGTATTAAGAGCAGAAATGTGGTAGAGATCTTGGATCATTAGGCCTCCTCACTGTCCTGTTAAGTAGCTAGGGGCATAGACTATTCTTTTCTTGGTTCCACTCAAATATAAAAACATCCCAGTAAGATTATTTTATTCACTGTGGAGGTGAGTGAACTGAGGCTTATGAAGGTTAAATTATTTGACCAAAAGTAAATAAAACTTGTCTGCTTCCTATTATTTCAGTGCCTCCTATAGTTCCATTATTGGAATCTTTAGTAAGTACAAACATGTCTTAAATGCTTGGTTGTGCTCTTTTTATGTTTTAGTTATTCTTACAAGCCATTTATAATAAGGTGTTTATTCACAGAAGGGGTATGATGAATGTTTCTGTTGCAAGTTGTTGAAACAAGAGGTGATGATACCATATGGTATGAGAAAGAATGTAACAGCAGTTCAATCTGTCAAAACACATTTGGCAAGAATATCAAAAAGTTATTAATTTCCTGACTTATTTTACTTAACTTAAAAGTCTGTGTGTTTTCTAAGTTGAAAAAAGAAACCCTGAAAGTATGTAATATATATTCTTTAAAGTACTTAATCTTCTTGCATTCCAATGACCAAATTTTATCGGCTCTCTTCAAAAAAAGTCAGTGAATTCTGACTCACGTTAGTCTAAAAAACGTTAGCTCTTCAATAGTGAGCTGGAAAACGTGATTTTAACTAGTAAGTATTAATAAATAAAAGATGTCTATTTGTTGCTAATATTTTTTGGATCCTGAGATATTTCTGACTAGAGTCACAGTTTTCATTGATTACAAGATAAAATTTATTTTAAAATAAATACAAGTTTCTCTTTAGATAGATATTTTTCCATTTATTTTATCTTTCCTATTCAAGGTTTCAACTTTTCAAAAAATTGTAAGAAAAATATTAATGAACAATTTTAGAACATATATCTCAATTAATTTTCACAAACATTTCACATGATTCTTTGTCTTTTATTCCTTCCTTTTTGGTCAAATGATTGCGTTTAGTGAAACAGTTACAGTTACTTAATGGACTTTTCAACACTTAAGATGCAATATATTTATGAATTAAATTTGATTTTTATGTAACCCAGAGAACTCTCTATTTTAATGTTTGTAAGGAATCTGGATATACTTCATTTGAAATGAGACTGTAAATATTCATAGCATTTATTTACTAAGCCTAAAGAAATCTTAAAATGAAACATTGGATAAACTGAAGCTTTTTAAACTTAACTATTAAATAAAGATCATGGCCATAAAGAGGCAGTGACTCCCTCTTCCTCTTTGGATTTCTACTTAACTATAAGAATTTCCAAAACACTTAAAATGAAAACTGTGTGGTTTTCCGTACAGTTCCTTTTTTGAGGTCAGAAGGTCAAAATACAACAGTGATTGTAATAGCAAATATTTATATAGTACTTTGATATATTAAGATTTTGTGTATTTTAGTGTTTCTGTGTATTAATTAAAGGTGCCACACCCTTTTATTTAATATGCACAACAGCCCTATGAACAAAGTTCTATATTTATCCCCATTTTGCCGATGAGCAATGTGAGACCGAGAGAGGTTGAATAATTAGCCTAGGGTTGCAGACTTAATAAAAGCTCAGCTGGCATTCAGACTCAGGCAGGCTGGTTCACAAATCCATGCTTTCAGGCGCTGTGATATACTACTGTATGTACGTTAATATTAAGAAGTAATCATATAGTGATCTTTTTTGCTACCAACATAAGATTCCAAAATTTTATATCTTACTTGCTTGAAACCTAACAATTGATTTTCATCAATCTGATGGATATACTAAATTGTCATAAGTTTGTAGCTATGTACAATATAATTTATTATTCATTCTCATAATTTATACCCTTAATTTCTTTAATATATAAGTTAGTTCTCACCTATATTAAATTATAAAAATTTGCATAACACTGAGTTGTGGAGATAATATAATTAAAGTTTTATCAGTCATTGATTTAATATTTATTGATCCTGATTTATTATACTCAATTCTGCCTAATTTCAGATTATCCAACTCATCATCAGTATGAAATCTGTGATTAAAAATTTAATATTGGTGTATGCTCTCAAATCTGCAATATTATTATAAGGACTTTGAAGCATGGGAATGAAAATGTTTATGATCTATTCAAAGCCATTTATTTTATTTATTTAGTTCATTTCATTTTCCTCTTAATATTTTTATATGAACAAAGTGTAGAAATATAGCTTTAGTAATAATACTTTAATAGCAGTAAAATTCACAGTTGAAATAGAATCATATTCTCTTTTGTTCATAATTTTAATATTTACATTATAGGACTTTCGTATTTTTGAAGAATTTTTAATATCTTTAATACTTAGTGATTTAAACACATGATCATGATGAAACGTTTTTCATATTTTACTCAAATGTTGAATTACACCCTAAATGGCTTTTCCTTTTACTCTTCCTACAGTGGTTGAAGAAAAGGTGAGAATTGAATATAGTAATATAATTCTAGGATAGTATAGTCCTAATATAAAATACATTTGAATGAAATATAAAGCTTTTAGGATTTCTATCGTAAGTGTTACTAATTGATTGAGCATTTTCGATAAGTATGGTGAGGCATAAACATGAAATGTTTAAATTTTTCTATGATCACTACTCTTCTAGGTATGGTATCTTAAATATCCCTTAACCACTTGGTAGAAGATACCTTAATGCCATCTTAGACAGATCTTGCTACTTTGTCAGGCTATTCTGGTTATTAAATATCTGACCAATTTAAAACTTGAATAACATATCCCATTTAAAACATCCTTCCTCCATTGCCTGCTAAGATTTGTGGCTGAGGGAGTGGTATAGATAAGGGTGTTTCTTTTCTCCCTCTCTCCACTGTTTTATATGTTCTGTAAACACTGCAATACTAAAAAGCCTTGTCTTTACTCTTCCAGTTTTAAAGACTGAGGACCCCTGGATTGATAGTATGGCAAAGCAGTGTCTCATAGATTACTCCTAAGTGAAGTCTGTTAGCTTGGGTTGCTAGAATGTGGGTAACTAAATCCTCTTTGTCCTCAGTTTGGGAGCCTCATTATTGGGCAACAGGGACAGCCCAGTCAACATACAGAAACATTAGTATTTATTACCCTTTTTTCTTCAATGAAAAATGAATACTTTTATCTTGAGAAATTCACTCACATTACCTTTATCATTCCTGCAATAAACAGCATGATCACTCTCCTTCTCACTGTTAAGTATACAGTTCACTCACCAACACCAGTTAGCTAATTCTCCAACAATTAATTCCAAAGGATCCCAGAATATATTAATCTTGAAATGGGTGAGATCAACAATTCTGCCTAAGCCATTCATTTCCCTTTACCTGTTGTGATTTATTAATGCCCAGATCTTTTGACTTGATGATTAAATTTTCAGATATGGCTCCCATCACTCCAACTTTCTTCACATCAAACCTTATCCATCCTGCTTTTTTAAAAAATTCTCTACCATCTGGTAAATAGAAAGGGAGGTTTTAAATTACTTAAAGAATTAATCCTCTTTGTATCTTGAATTTTAGGTAATATTTCCTTCAAAAACTGTGTCAAAAATAATATTTTATTTTAAACTCTTAAAGTCAGAGAAAGACTATTCTACAAGAACTTGATTCATTCATATTGTTTCTATCCATTTATCATCTATCTCTACTGATATACTATATTATGTCTTTCCATCATAGTATTAATTTATAAGTTAATATTTTGGTTAAGAAGTCTGCCCTCTTGAAGATGTATTTTGAGCTAAGTGTCCATGGGGCTAGATTTTAACAGCCTTTTTGAGTGCTTTGGGATTGTTACAGAATACATAAACATGCATAATTATTATCAATCTAAGCAGAGGCCCCTAAAATTCCAATCTTGATTCTAATGATCATGTGTAAAGATAATTTTATGACACTAATATTTAAATCAAGTTTTCAATTTTAGATATGAGCATAAAATGGTAAAATAAAATGACAAAAGAAAAATATATTTGCTAAGGAAAGGAGTATCTTTTTTCTTATTTGTGTGTTAAAAATTGTCTTACAAGGTATTTTACTTCATTTTCAATGTCTCTTATAAATTGTAATATAGCCTGTAAGTTCATATTAACATCTGCCAAGAGTATCTTAAGACTTTATGTCCATGTTTTCATAAAACCTTAAAATAACTGCAGTAAAATTATTTTAGTCTTACAACTTGGAATAAGGTTTCGTTTCAGTGGACTTTCGTTGGTAAATCAGAATGAAAGTTATTCAACTTTAGAAATATATGTTTTATAAAATTAAAAAGATTAATCAATAGCATATAGCTTTGTCACTATACCTATTATCAGCAATTTAGTTTGGATTTGATGGAGAGACATTCTAAAACTAGATTCTCTAAGCCAATAGAATATCTGACAAAATGATGGAAGACACTGACATATTATAGGTAATCTTTAGTGATCTTTGAATTTTGAACCATTGTATATTATTCATGTCATTCTGGAAGTAAAATTAATGAATGGTTCTTTGTCATTAGCATGAATTTATATATTGAATAAGAACTAGGAATTCTTCAGTTAAAAGATACTAATTAAATGCTTTATTATTACACAGGCTAAGACACTATAAAAAATTAAAATATAGTGGCTTAAACTTATGTGGGAGTCTAGAAATAGGTGGTCTAAATCTTATACAGCAGCTCTCCATCAATAAACAGCTTTCATTTCCAGGTCTAAGGCTTCACTGTCACTTTCTCCTTAGCAAAAGGGAAGGGAAAAAAATGGTCATGGAAAGCCCAGTTCTGACCCTCTAAGTGGCAAGACCCAGAAATGTCATAATTCACTTCTGTTCACATTCCAGTGGACACTACTTAAACACATAGCCATGTCTAATTCTAGGTACACATAGCTGTAGCTAACTCTAAGTAAAGCTGGAATTACAGTCTTTATTAATGAGTAGAGCAAATGGCTGATGCCCACAATTGCCAGCAGAAACTGCTGAACTGCACCTTCACTTTTTTGGTATTTCACATTAAAGGCAAACATTTTACTCCAGCAATTATAGTGCCAGTTTTGTATTTTATTTTTTGAAACATTTGGATAGCTTAATACAATTTTATAGGGCATTTTTGCATGTATTCCTAAATGGTAAACTCTGTAACTTTCTTTACTTCACATGGAACAATATAAATTACAATAGAGTCATTCCAGTCATGAACTTGGCATCACAGATAGAATATACTGATGAAACAGCAATGCATATAGTGAAATAAATATCATGTTATTATGTTCTATAACTTTCCAATGTTAATATAAGGATGAGATTTTCTTTCTAGGTACAGTTTACAGATGTTGAATATGATCAGTTCTTTGAAGTTCTTCTCTATCTTTTCACACATCCATGGCATTATTTAAATATCTCTTGGAATTTCATTTTCTGGCTTAAAACTCTCTTTGATTGTGCTAGTCCAACACAGTCCGATAGAACTTTCTGTGAAGACAGAAATGTTCTAGAACTGCACTGTTCAGTATGGCAACTACTGAAGCTTTTGAGTACTTATAATGTAACTAGTGTGACTAAGGAACTGAATTTTAAACTTTATTTCATTTTAATGAATTTAAAGTAAACCCCTGTTGCCAGTAGTCTCCATATTAGACAGGAGAGTCACTTCCTGCTCCATCTACAAACTTGTTTCTGCCACATCTATTTTACTGCATAATATTACTCCTGAAACATCCGCAAATGAATTTATTCAACAGTTATTTTCTGGTATTTTATTCTGTGGCTGATAAATTCTGTATTTTTAGGATGAAGATTGTCTAATAATAACTATGTAATACTTACTGAATACAGTATGTCAGGCACTGTTCTGAGCACTTGATACAAAGTACATCATTTCATTATCACAAGAAACTTGCATTATAATTATCACCATTTTACAGATGTATAAACTGACACAATCACAGGTTAATTAGTTTTTGCCTAAGATCAAATAGTAAGTGACTGAACTAGGATGTAGACCTCAGGCAAACTGGCTTCAAATCGCAGACTCTGACTCCTTTCTTTACATTTTCATCACTCTGGAGAGTGAGATTTTTTTTATCAGTAGTTCTCTTTGTTCAAAATGCATCACAATTGGGGCCTTTCTAAGAGCTTTATTTGTGTATGCATAGTAAGGGAAACTATTGCCTCTGGCAAGAGGTAAGAAAAAAGGAAACAGTTTTCTCTTCCTTTTTGGTCCTATCACAATTCAATGAGCAGCAGCAATGTTGGTTAAAAAAAAAAACAAAAACCAAAAAACAGAAAAACCCAAAATATTCCCCAAATTATCTTTACTGATTTAGCAGTGGGATCTTATTTTATCAAAATGATGCCAAATAAATGAGTAAATACAGTTGAAAATGAACAGGTGCTGTATGTTTGCTCCTATTACTACAAAAGAATATTCAAATTTTTTTTGCAGCGCGCTGTCAGAAGGAATTTTAAAGTAGTCAAGTTGATTATTTTCAAAGGGCTATAATGTTCAGTTTTAACTCAGGTCAATCATCTGCAAGTTAAAATTACTTAGAAACGTACTGTCCATAATTAAGTAATCTTACCTACTAATATTATAGAATAAGGAGACCTTTAGGTGACATGAAATCTGTCATGTTAAGTGTGCCCCTAAGCCTTTTCCAGATTGCTCATAAGATTTCTCATTCTCTAGAGAAATGTGATCTCTAAGAAATAAATGTCTCTGTCAAGTCACAAGTAATATGAGCACATGATGAAAAAATGGAATTTTTTTCCGTCTCATAAGGGATATTGCAGTATTGTAAAATTGATTTTATTCCTTGTTATTTAAGTTCTCATGGTCATTTTAAGATTTACCTTCTGCATATAAAGTGAAGGTTATGATGCTTTTTAGGGAGGTGGGGAACAGAGGCCTTTGGGGACCAGGAGAATATTTTTCATATGAAATTCTTTGTCATAAAATGCTAATGTTGGTGTTCTTGTCTTTATGTCTATGCATTCTTTAGCTATGAGGATAACAGACCCTTCATCAAGTAAGAATGACCTGAATGGCTGATAAATTCCATTTATCAGTGTGGTCCCATGAACCAGCTGTCAGATCAGTATTGAAAAATCATTAGAGCTTCTGTCATTCACATTGAGGCAGAAGAGCAAACTGTGCAGGAAAATGATCAGGCATACAACTTTTATGCAGAATAAATATGCTGCAGGTGTATTGCCAGAAAAAAATTCTGCTTCACCACTTTTAATTGGATATCACCTGAATTCAGTGCCACAGTAATAGCAACTTCATGTGGTACAGACTTGTTTCGCTTTTAGTAGCTTTCTCCTTTCATTGTGATGTGTTCCTCTGTGCAGCATATGTCCTCGTTACTGTTGTTTGTTTGGGCATCATTCATCTAAAATTATTTTGTGATTTAGTGCTATAGCTTCAAAATGATCTTATGGGATGCAACTACCCAGTTGCAATTGGTATTAATGAATTTCTACATTAAATATCCAAAAAGGAGAAAAACACCTTCAAAAGTTAAATTTTACATATACAAAATTATCTCTTTCAAATTTGACATATGTCACTTGATTCCTGATCTAACTGTTTATGAACGTACCTTTTAAATTTCTGAAACAAAGCTGCAAGTCTGTACTAATCTAATAAGAATAAACACAAATGTTAATATTTGGGCTCTTTTCTTTTGTACATTTTTAAATTACATGTCCTGCAACAAAACTTAAGATTGGCAACCGATGGGTGACCTTGCTATAGACTTTCAGTTTGTTCTTCTGGTGAAGAGTCCTTTGTTTTCATTTTCTCCAATACCATTTCACTTACTTCTTCATGCTCTTGCTTATTTTTTTCTTTAGGAATTGGGCTCATTGCTGTTTTATATCATTAACGTGGGCCCATCATGTCTTTTTTAGTGAATAATAACTGACTTGAGTATTTTATCCTATCATTTTATTTCTAAAACTGAATAGCAATTTTGCCTTTATTTAATGGTGATTCTTCCCATTTTTCCTTTTTCCAATATCTGTAAGAAGCTGAGAGCATTATCTTGAAAGTTCTCATATTTCTGAATCTGCTTGTAGAATAAAATAGTAACATCCAAGATGTTTTCTAATTCATATAAGCAAACATGCCACACACAATAGCAAGCTTCCTTTAGGCGTTCTTTACTTAAGAATATTAATGTTTTAAATCAAACATGTTAAACTTAGCGGATATTTGCATCTGAAATATAGGGACTGATGGTTGTAGAAAAAAAACAGTAAATATTTGAGATTAATTTTAACAAGACGTTAATAATATTTGACTACTTCAGGACATATTTTTCTTAAGAGGTAACTTTCTCTGAAAAATTTATTAAACCCAGCTTCAAATTATATTAAACATACGTGATTTTTTTCCCTCTTCATTTTGCCAAGTTTCAATCCCCATAAATATTTCTTCCTTAGACAATTTAAGTGGAGGATATTAGTCTGCTGGAAAAAAAGTATTAGTTTACCCTGTTCAGATAAGATGTGCTGGGAAAGGAAAGGGTGGGTTCATTAGTGTGTAGGATCCATGCTGGCGTGGGCTTATTCTCCTATATACTTAGAGAGGAGTCGAGAAGATTCCATTTTCAATTATTAGATTTCTATCGATTGAAAAGATTCATTTTATGTTGATGGTAAATACATAACACTTAACCACAAATATATGGGTGTCTCACCCACTAATTACTATTGTGAATGGCAGCTTGGAGGAAACTAAGGGAATGGAGTGAGAGTGAGAATTTGTCTTGCATTCTGGGCTCCTTTTTCATACCTCTCCATCCCCATTCTCAGCTTCATTTTCTCCCTTGAGTTTATAGACACTGCAGAGACGTGAAGGTGCCCTGAGCCTATTTTTCAACAAAGCTGCCAACTGCCTGGTTTCCAAAGCCTAGTCCAGCATAACTCAGAAGACAGCAATCTAAAGGCTGAAAGAGAGTAGATGGTGATCTTGAGGGGAAAAAACTTTTTTTCCCACCCACTGTATCTCACACTTGTTCTACTTAACTACAGAATCAGAAAAATAGAACTTTAAAAATTCATACGTGTATTCAATACACTGGTTCCTTCTGTTTTCGTCAGTAAACACTAAATATTTTATGGAAAAGAGGAAATTTGGGAAAATGGGGTAAAAGTGTATCAGATGAAGCAGTAATGAAAAGAATCCAATCAAACAAATGTTACCATACCAATGAGACCAGTGGAGACTAACATCGCTTTATAGACTTTTCTCCCTCGCCATTCACCATAATTACATCTCCATATCATTTGCATATGTGCTGCAAATATATGAATAATTTAATAGTTCAAATCTGCTTTTGCTTAAATGAATTTCTGTGTTCGTATCATTTTCATTCATATATATCTCCTCAAGCTTGAACACTTGTAAGTTCCCATTAAAATCTTCAAGTACTTAAACCACCTGTGTTACATTTTCTGTCAGTAAAACTTACTGTAACATTTTTTTCAGTGTCAGTACTGTTGATAAGATATGACTGTGTTAATTAAAGATGAATTATTTGATAACCCTTAACTTTCTCTTCTCTCTGCAGGTCATGGGTTATAGGTGCAATAGCTCTTCTCTGCCTGTTAGGATTGACCTGGGCCTTTGGACTCATGTATATTAATGAAAGCACAGTCATCATGGCGTATCTCTTCACCATTTTCAATTCTCTACAGGGAATGTTTATATTCATTTTCCATTGTGTTCTACAAAAGAAGGTAAGCTAGGATTCTCTATTCAAGAGTAAATGGCATATTCTATGATAGCAAAGCATTCATAACATAACTCATTATTGATGTGTTTGTCTCTAAGAAATAAATAACATTAGTTCATTGATTTTATTTTTATAATGTAAAAACAAACAGACATAAAATGCAAGCATGAAAGTTGGTGAATGTGTTTAACAGCAAAAACAGAATCAAAGTATTTTCTGATTTGGACAATACATGAAAATTATGTTCTTGCAGACTTGACCTTATAGTCTTTAATATTTTTATTAGTAACACATGGAATTTGTATATTAAGAAATAGCTTTTTTAAGATATTAAGGAGGCATAGGATATATGTGTGTGTATGTATATATATATATATGTACATATACCGCATGGTATAGGAAATGTATATTTTGTATTTTATTAAAAACTAGGTTGTATATAAATATCTATACATTTCACAATAAAAAAAAATTTTTTTTAATTAATGGTGGGAGTGCTTAGTAAAGGACTCTGTACTTCCTTTCTTTAAAAGCATCTTTTATAAAACCTATGATTTTGATGATTAGAAAGCAATATTTTTTATATTTTTTATTTATATTATATTTACATTTTTATATGGTCTATTTTTGTGATTTTTCTATATCTACAAGGACCTAAAATACTTCATTTTCAAAGTTAATTTTAGCAACCGAACACTTCGTGTTTTTTAAAACTCAAGATTGATTTTCTCATCTGATACATTTAACTCTGTTAAAAATATGGTCTTTATAGTTATGTTCACATAGATCCCTCAACCAAGACTGGGTCTGAATCCTCCTTCCTCTACTTAAAGGCTTGTGTGACTTTGGGCCATTTAATTAACCTTTATATGCCCCAGTTTCCTCATGTGTGAAATGGATGTAATAAAAATAATTATGCAATATTGAGAGGTGGCTCTGAAAATGAAATGGTAAAATGTGAATTTGTTTCTTTCTAAGAAAGGGACTTGAAATTTTTCTTTGGAAAACAAAATAAAGAGTAAAAATATCTATCTGTATGATTTTTGGCTTGAGAGACTAATAGACCAAAAATAAAAATATAGAAAGGTATCCATTTTTCAAGATGAGTCCAGTTTTATACTGTTTCAATTTTATGTGGTGGTAGGTATTAAAAATATATTGACATGATCTTAAATACAAGCTACAATGGTAATGATGACTCAGACCTATAAATGTAGGTTACAGAAAAGAAAAGAGATTATGATGTTGGAGAGGAGGGATTCTAATCTGATGGATTAGAATTAACTTTAGAAAAGAGCTTATGTTGGAATGGGTGATTCTTCCTTAGTATACATATGCGCTAAATTTCAGTTTTTAACCCAATAAACATTTATCTTTTTTACTCATGGCCCAGTTGATAAGGGTGCCTCATGGAGGGACACAGGCTGATGAAGACCCAACCAGCCTCACTATATGACTTCCACAGTCACTTAGGGTTTTGATATCCAGCAGACAGTCTGAGAAAGAAAGGATCCTGTATAAAAGGTCTGGAAGTGGCTCACATCACTTCTACTCACCCTCCATCACCTAGGACACTATCAGTGGTACCACCTAAACTGCGAGGAAGACTGGGAAACATAGTCTACCTTTTTGACCCCAGGAAGATGAGGAATTGGGTATTACAAACAGCTAGCAGTCTACCATACTTGATGAGTGTTAAGAGTAGGAGACATGTGAATGATGAGAAAGAGTTAGAAATGGAAGGAAGGCGGTATCTGAGGAGAAGGATGAGAATCAAGATAATACACTGAGTTAAAGATAGGAGAAAATGTCCAGAAGTAGACAGTGGTCAGTATTATGAAACACTTCAGAGAAGTCAGAGAGACTAAGCGCTTGGAAAGATTTCTAGATTTTTGTAGAAGAAACCTGTAACTGATTGTCAAGAGAAATACATGGAACGATGGGAGAAAAATCAGGAGATTAAGGAAAAGGTAGCATTTTTCCATGTAAATAAGGGAATATTGGGCCATCATGGTTATAACTTATTCAAATATAGTGAACCAGATTTACCAAGTATCTTTATTTTATATATTAGCTGGAAATTGGACTAAGAAGTTTTAAGTTTTTAGAGTGAATATCGAAATTTTCTACAGGGCAGAAAAGATTTTTTGTATTTTATGCATGAATTACTTTGGTTGTGATTATTTTTTATTAGCCAATTTCTAATAGAGTTTTCCCAATTATTATTTTTATTTTTAGTAGTCTTACAAATACACATCACTGGTATAACTAGGAATTGCATTTGATATCCAGGCAGAAATACTGAACGTCAGTATCTAAAAACAAGTCTAGAGTTTTTGGTATATTGAACATATTTAACAGAAGTGAAAATCTTTAAAATATATGTCATCAAGCTCAATTTTGTGATTCATTAGAACAGAGTTCAACAAATTCCAGCTTGTGGGCCACATTTGTCCATCTGCCTTTAATTTTTACAGTCAGTCAGCCAAGAATGGTTTTTACATTTTTAAATGGGTACATTTAAAATTCAAAATAAGTCACAGTCACAGCATCCTTGGTTTTTCCTCTTGATTCACAAAGCCTAAATATTGACTGCCTGGCCCTTCATGAAAAAGAGTGCCAAGCCTTGATTTAGAAGCTTACTTTTATGATTTATAGTAACTGGTAGTAAGTGTATTATGCTTTCATCCATTCTGTATTTTGAATTTTTTTTATTTTAGTGACATTTTTATTGGATCAAGGCCCAACATCAGAGAATATGGAGGACATGAAATTATTATTCACTTCTTTTTTCTATAAAAAAGTGAAAATATTTCTCTTTGAATCTGCAGAAACTTTCTTAGGAGATTTTATTTCATTTTTTAATTGAGCTATAATTGAGATATAGTATTGTGTAAGTTTAAGGTGTACAATGTATTGATTTGATACATTAATATATTGTGAAATCATTACCACCATAGTATTATCTAATACCTCTATCATCTAACATAATTACGTTTTCCTTTTTTTGTGGTGAGAATATTTACAATCTCTCTTAGCAACTTTCAAGTATATAATACAGTATTGTTACTGAAAATCACCTTATACATTAGATTCCTAGAACTTATTCATCTTATGGCTAATAGTTTGTACCCTTGGACCAACATCTCCCCATTTCCCCCACCCTCCAACCTCTGGTAGCCAATCTAATCTGTTTCTATGAGTTTGCCTGTTTTAGATTTGATATGTAAGTGATCCCATACAACATTCATCTTTCTCTGACTTACTTCACTAAGCATAATGCCCTCAAGGTCCTTCCAGTGTTGTTGCAAATGGCAGAATTTCCTTCTCCTTTATGACTGAATAATATTCCATTGTATATAGGTGCTATATTTTCTTCATCCATTCATTCATTGGTGGTAACTAAGATTGTTTCCATATCTTGGCTATTGTGACTAACACTGCAGTGAACATGGGAGTGCAGAAGTCTCTTTGAGATCCTGATTTCATTTCCTTTGGTTATAGACCCCGGTGTGGGATTGCTGGATCATATATTGTAGTTCTATTTTTAATTTTTTGAGGAACCTCCATACTGTTTTTCATAGTGGCTGCACAAATTTACATACCCACCAGCAGTGCACAAAGACTCTCTTTTCTCTATATCCTCACCAATACTTTTTATCTCTTGTCTTCTTGATGATAGCCATTCTCACACATGTGAAGTGATATCTCATTGTTACTTTGATTTCTATTTTTCTAATTAGTTATGTTGAGCATCTTTTCATGTTAAACATTTGTATGTCTTCTTAGGAAAAAAAATGCCCATTCATTTCTTTTGTCCATTTTTAAATTGGATTGTTCTCTTTTTTGCTTTTGAGTTGTATAAGTACTCTATATTTTTTAATGTTAAACCCTTATTAGATTTACAATTTACAAATATTTTATTTAATTCTTAGATTGTCATTTTATTTTGTTGTTTCTCTTGCTGTGCAGAAGCTTTAGTTTGATGTAGTGCAATTCATTACTTTTGCTTTGTTGCTTGTGTTTTTGATGTCATATCCAAAAAATTATCACCAAGACCAATGTCCAGGAGCTTTCCCCCTATGTTTTCTTCTAGGAGTTTCATGGTTTCAGGTCTTACATTTAAGTCTTTAATAGATTTTAAGTTAAATGTTGTGGGTGGTAGGGGTTCAATTTCATTCTTCTGCATGTGGTTATCCAGTTTCCCTAACACCATTTATAGAAGAGAATGCCTTTTTCCCATTAATTATTCATGACCCCCTTGTCAGATATTAGTTGACTGTTTATGCAAGGGTTTATTTCTTGACTCTTGAGCTGTTCCTTTATCTATGTGTTTATAATGTACCATACTGTTTTGATTACTATAGCTTTGTAGTATAGAGTGAAGTCAGAAAATGTGCTGTCTCCAGCTTTGTTCTTGCTCAGGGTTGCTCTGGCTATTTGGGGTCTTTGGTAGTTCTGTACAAATTTTAGGATTGTTTTTTCTATATCTGTGAAAAATATCATTGGAATTTTTATAGAGATGCATTGAATCTATAGACAGCATTGGGTCATATGGACATTTTAACAATTTTACTTCTTGTAGGAGGTTTTTCTAAAGCCATCTGATTGAATTTCAATAATATACTCATTTTAAAGTAGTTGCTCCTATGATTAGAGAATTATGAAGTATTTTATTTTTGAGATATTTTGTTTTATTAGATTATTTGTTGATCAACTCAACTCATTAACAAAAATCAAACTTTGAGTTGTCACTCCTTTTTGAAATGTGGATTGCATGATTGTGTCACCAGTGTCTCCACTGGTGACATTAAAATTGTTACTTTTTCTTTTGTTATGCACTCAATTATGTGATATATCTCAGAGGGTTTCATAATTATTTTATTTCTGATCAGAGAGTATAAAACAAATATTCTATTGGTCAGGTGTATTTTCTTTCCTATCTTTATATATTCTAGGACAACCTCACATTAAAATAGTAAGATGCAGTATTTGATTGGGGTAAGATGGAGTATCATGTGAAATATTGGATTGCAATAGACAAATGATTGAGCAGTCAAATAGCTTTTATTGTAATCTAAAGAGAAATATCTCGTGGACATTGTCCATGTTATTTTGTTCTCTTCTTTTTAAAATACATGCTTACCATTTCAAATCATAGAAAAATAAAATCAGTAATGATTCAGTAAATAATCTAGCTAAATGTGGGACTTGGCTTCACCAGATATCTAGATTTACTGACTGTTTATATAATCAGTTCAGAACATTTAACTGCTGTTCATAAATGTAAATAGTCCATGATGAATTCCTGTGGATTATACACTATTGCTGCCTTTGTAAGTAACAGGAAGGGGGGTGGGTCTCTTTCTCTCCTCTCTTTCTGTCTCTCTCCCCCCCAAAATATATGTTTAGATTATTAGACCATTAGATCATTTCATTAGAAACCACGTTCTCTTCTAAGAAGAAAAATATCTCTTGCTGAGTATATTAGGAAAAAAGAAAGTGGGATGTAGGTTATGATCAAAGTTTAGGTTCTTGGAGAGGCATCATAAATTCAGTACAAGTTGTAATTGATAGTACTTATTTTCAGGTGGAGATTATTTTAAGCTTCTTCAAGTTCTAATTAAATGTTTGTCCTTATTTTTTCCAGAGACAAAGAGGGAGATAATCTCTTACTTTAATAATAATATTAATAAAATATAATGCCTTATGTTGGTCTTATGTAAATACTGGAAATGTGGCATTTTAGTAAGACTTTTCTGACCATAGAGCATCTATGAGATTTGGATTTTTTCACATAAGGCACATCACTTACCTTTTCAGTCTTTCAGTTCACTTTCATTACTTAATCTATTCAGTGTTCTTACCTATAAAACGTAGGTAATAATTATTTCCCAGAATCATTTAGAGGGAGGGGCCTAGCACAGTTCTTAGCAAATAGTGGTTTAAAAGCAGATGCTTCTTCATCTCACCCTCCCAAACTCACATATCTTGGACACACACACAAGTTAGCACGGACTTACTTTCTTTTAAAAAATAAATAAAATATGAATTAGTAAACAGTGGATAAAAATAATTATTTCTAATTATTGATAAATGTAGCATAGAAGAGACTGATTGGAAAACACATTAATATAATTAAAATATATTTAAGAATATGTAATTTGGGCATTACCAATCAGAGAAAGGCCTCAAAGATTAGCACATCATGCCTCTCTGTTTTACTCATGCTGAATGCCTCTTTTTTCTTGTTTGTCCACTCTTTCAACTTCATCGTCTAAACTGACAAATTCCAACCTATCTTTTGAAGATTCCCTCAGAAGTCCTCTTCTCTGAGCCGCCTTCCTTGGCCCCCTACCTACTTCCAGTAGGCACTCCTCCTCCATGCTTTGATTCACCTGACTCTGTCTTTGTTCCTACCACATTATGTGCATTCAGTGAATGTGAGTTCTCCAGACAAATCTGAATATAGTTAATCTCTGATTTTGCTATATCTACAATAGAATGAACTTAATATGTTAAGATGTAATGTTTAATTTTAAATACTAATTTTAATGTAGCATTCATGCTTTTTTTTGCTTTTGACTCTAAATAGAGATTTCTCAAAAAAGCATATTTCTATAACTTTGTTTTAAATAGTATTACATTGTCACAATATATGGAAATATGAACTTAGGTGAAAGCAATAAAGAGCTAAGAATAACATATATATAGTCTTATTTCATAATTAATGTAAAATTTTGAATGTAAAACCAGTAAGTTGTCCTAGAATGTGTTTTTAGTTGATGAACATGTAATCAGTGATTATTTTTCTTGATGTTGATAGTGAAGGTGTGCTTTAGGGCAGTTACTTGTTTATTTCTATTATGTATTATTTGCCTAAATAGGCAGTAGTCAAAATTTTAAACATTATCCATGTTTTTTACTACAACCAGGATTAAGAATTTAATCACAGTGCTATAAAGAAAAGCAATCACATTTCTCTGTGGTTATTGACTAGAACTATTTTGAGGGAATAAATTTTAAATATTTTGAATTTTATATTCCCAAGTTGCAAATTTGACCTCCTTTAAGAGAAATGAATGTCTAAGAAATAGAAATTTAAAAGAAATGCTTGGCCGAACATGTTCTTTTTGCTCTGTTCTGTCTTAAAATTCTGTCTCCTTCTTCCTTTCCCTCTTGTTTCTTCATCACTCTCCTCTCTAACTTTCTCACTATATTTCTGCATAAAGAACAGCTGTACCCAATAGGTGACTTCATATCAAATCTACGAAGCTAAAAATAGTGTCTTGAAGAGTCTTAAGTTTTTTTTTTTTTCAACTAAGAGATTGTATCATTATGGTGTGATTGGACACGTATGTGTGCACATGTTTTGAAAGCCTCCAATTATGCAAAATTTCAATCTTGACAGGATGAATATTGTCTTATAAAATATACGTAAAATGTATGCTGAAAACAGTTTCTTGTAACTGTAGGGCAAAAAATTATTGTATTAATTATCTAAAAATAAAACTCACATAGATTTTATACCACATTTTCTAGCTGAAATGATTTACTTGCTAACAGAAGTTAATATTTTTGACTAGGTACGAAAAGAATATGGAAAATGCCTGCGAACACATTGTTGTAGTGGCAAAAGTACAGAGAGTTCTATTGGCTCAGGGAAAACATCTGGTTCTCGAACTCCTGGGCGCTACTCCACGGGCTCACAGGTAAACAATGTTTGTTCATTAAAATGAAATGTCTCTAAAAAAAATAAAGTCTGTTACCTATATTATGTTATGAGTTTCTGTCCTTTCTTGATCAGATCTGTTTTCTATCCCATGTTTAACAAATTTACTCTTTTTGTTTCAGTGTGTCTCAAATGAGAATGGTCATGACACGAAATTTAAGAAACCAAAATTGCAAAAAATTTGTGAAATGTATAGTCTAAGTTTGCATAATAATTAATAATTTCAGAATGTTCCTAGTCAACTGAGTATAGAAGATGAGGAAAGGAATTTGGCATTTCACCCAAAGTTCGAAGGAAGTAACATTTTATATGTATGATTCTTGAGTTAATTTTTTCTTTTAACTAGCATAGCAATTCTTTATCACACACTGAAAATCCTTACTGATTAAATGATATGTTTAGTAAAATAACAGTTATAACTGGTACCATATTGTATGCTGGTAAGTTGAAGAACAAGTCAGGGCAATGAGAATCCCATAACAGCATCATTGATTTAACTGGTCTAAGTGCTACTCCCATCAGTCCTACAATAGATTTAGCAGCTGCATCATCCCTTACCAGGGAAATTTGAAACTTTGAGGGAACTTGTCTGCCATTTATCCCAGGCCACAGTGTCAGTTCAAATACTATTATGTAGAAATTTCAGCAAATCTAGGATGCTAAAATAAGCCAGGTAAATAAAAGACATAAGATTATGTGTTATGCATGAGTTTGAGTTCAGACTAGCATTTTTAAGACTGCATGGTTTGGTGGGAAAAACAGTCATTTTTTTTTCTGTTGCTAACTGAAATTTTCTGAAGGAGACCTTAACTTCATAAATAAAATTATAATCAAGAACTTAGTTTTTTTAAAACTCTTTTAGCTCCACCTATAAATCTATTTTTTATTTTGATAATTTTATATATAAAATAAAAAAGATGACTTCATTTGTTCTTTAATTAATTCCTAATTGGCTTGTAAATTTAATAGATAAAATTCTCCTAAACAGTTCCACCATTCATATCCATAGAAAATTAAATATCCTTGTAACTTTCACATATTACTTACAAATCTAACATATCTGATTCATTCAAACATATCCACTGTCAGACTGGACAGTTGTACACATCTAACTAGCACTTGAAAAACCTATAAATCAAAAATAGTGAACAATGTTCTCATAAACAAACACTTTCCTCAAACTAAAGGAATTCTCTTTTAAAATCTTACAAATAAAATTGCATATCTAATGTCAATCTAATAATTCCAACTGAAAATTTTAAATCTAATATATAACTGTCAAACTTATCAGACTATCTTAACACGTAAGCTAATAACCACGAAATATAATGATCATGAAACTTATTCCTACCCATAATTTACAATCACTAATAATTTGTATTTGTTTTAGTATTTCTATACCTTACTGAGGTTGCACAGTTGCAAATTGGGGGAAGGAGTGTACCAGCTTAGGTGCACTGAGATTTCTGAATTTCAGACTACCAAATTTGCCAGTTCGGAATCTGACGTCTCACATAAGGTAGGGGGCGCACCTGAATGATGCTTCCAGCATGAGTTCCTTATAATCCACTCCTTAATTTTCAACCTGATGATTCTTATCTCTCTTCTTGTCTCTCTTTTTTGTAACAGTCTTTTCCACAACTTTTAAACTGAAATTTCCGAGATTCTGTATGTCATTTAACTTGATTAGTTTCTGCATGCTTTTCATAAAACTGAGCTTATCAACCATCATCCTGTAGTCATTTTATTGACATATGCCCTTGATGAACAATAATATTTTGGAGTTTCATTTATTATGTTAGAACAGAGTTTTGCAATGTTTAGCATTACTTCTAAACTACAAGATAGGACAGTGCAGCTTAATAAAATAATCATAAATTTAATGGGTAGATAGACCTTGGATTGAATTCTAGCCTTGCCATATACCAGCTGTGACACAAGTTACTAAACCTCACTCTCCCTCGGTTTTTTCATGTGTAAAGTGGTGGTAGTAATACTGACTTCTTACGTTGTTAGGAAGACTGAACTAATGTATACAAAACAAAACAAATTGTAAATGCTCAACAAATTGGAGCAGCTACCACTTACTAGTGTCATTATTACAGAAACTATTTCAGGTATATATTTTAAAGCTGTGTCATTTTTTCACTTTTATAGTTATAACACCATAATT
Organism: Camelus ferus; assembly: GCF_009834535.1. Taxonomy (NCBI): domain Eukaryota; kingdom Metazoa; phylum Chordata; class Mammalia; order Artiodactyla; family Camelidae; genus Camelus; species Camelus ferus. The sequence continues at coordinate 58,472,309 of NC_045697.1, read as the reverse complement.
CTAATGTTGGGGGAAAAAACTTACATTGTTTCTTTATGCTCATTATAATACTAATTCTGATTAACTATGACAATCCAACCTATATAAAGTAATCGTTACTTAAATTCAGTCTGTTTAGGTAAAAATAATAAATATTTCATATTAGCTGTGAACTTCCATGAACAAAGTCTAGAATACTCACTGATATTAAGGTAAAATTCTGGGAGTATAGATGCCTTTTTCACATCAGAGAACTTCTAAAATAACAATCCTGAAATTTTTTATTAAGAAATAGTTTCTCTTATATAATGCCAAGCAGTCTTCTAAGCTCTGGAGATAAAATATTAAAAGACAAATAACTTCCCCTATGATCTGGAGCTTTCATTCTAGTTGTAAAAGGCAAAAAATGCATTAGCAAACAAATAAACCAACAGAGAATATCAGATTATGAGAGCTGGTAGAGAACCAAATATCTGTATCCCAAATAATGGGATACAGAACGTCCAGGTGGTTACTTGGATTAAGTGCTGGACAAAGACTATTTGGGGAGATGACTGGAAGGAAGTTCAGGGAAAGAGAACTCCAGGTGAGAGAACATCTCATATAAAGCCCTTAAGTGGGCAGAACTTGCAAATTCAGGAATAGGAAGAATGTCATTGGCTAAAGCAGTGAGAGAGTAAATGGGAGATGAAGTCAAAGATATTAGGTATTTGTAAGGGTATGGAAGTTTAGAATTTATTTTGATTATTGTAGAAAGCCAATGGGTCCATTTAGAAAAGGAAGTGACAGGAAATCACTCATGTAATAAAGATCACATGGCTAGTATGTAGGTAATGGAGGGGTGTGATTGGCAAGACTAAAAAGTAAAAATCCTCTCCACTGTTGGTTCCCATACCTACTTCCTGGTACTAACCACTTATAAAAGGTTGATAATACCCCTAACCACACAAATGTATATTCACAGAGATATGTACAGGATTGGTAGTGTGTTTGTGTATTTATAAAAACTATGGACTGAAGTATTGTCCTTTCCACTTTGACCTTTCATTAACTGTTCTGTCATTTATCTTTCATTTGTTTTACTGACTTTGTAGATGTATTTACTTTTATTATATGGTATTCAAAACATAAAATATGTAGCACATATTAAATTGTGAAGCATTGTAATAAAATCAACACCTGTGAACTCATCATCTACCTTAGGAAATAGAATGTTTTCCATTTGTTTTTCTCTTCCTGAAACCTCTCCCTAACTCATCCCTGTGCTTCCCTACCAGAGACACTCTACTAACTTTGTTCTTCATTTCCTTGACTTATTTGAATAGTTTATTCTTCTTCAAAAAAGATGTTGTTTACTCTGCCTTTTAAAAAATCTTTCTTTAAAATGATATCTTACTGTATATGTTCTTCTGTGACTTGCTTTTACTCACTCCCACATTCTAAGGCTTGTCTGGTTCATCCCATGAACATTTAAGTGCTGGCTCTGTGTCACACATACTATGTACTTTTCCTCTGCCTGTAATATTTTATCCTTTTCTCCTCTTCCTACTCAACGATTATTTGATATAGTGTGGGTACTTTTTAATCTCCTAGATTAGGAGCCAGATGACTGGATTCAGATATTGTTTATGCACTTACTTGAATCTGTGATATTGAACATCTTAACCTCTAAACCTCAGTTTTCTGATGAATAAAAGAATACCTACCTCAAGGAATTCTTGGGAGGTTTCAATGAGTGAATACATGAAAAATACATAGCATAGAACATAGAATTAATAGAAATATTTGAATATTATATATTTATATATATACTCATATATAATAATTACCATGTACTAGGCATTATTTCAGGTGTGTGATACATCAATGAACAAAAAAAGACAAAATTTCTGTTCTTCTAGACCCTCACACCTAATGCAGACATTGGACATTAAGTATTAGACATTAATGAGGGGAGTATAGCTCAGTGGTAGAGCACATGTTTAGAATGCACAAAGTCCTGGGTTCAATCCCCAGTACCTCCATCAAAAAAAATTGGACGTTAAATATAAATATAAGAATTAAGTACATTATAATAATACAGAGTATCATAGAATATAGTAATGATTCTAGGGTCAGAAATTGTAAAATTGGGTGGATGGAGTACAATTCTAAATAGGGTGATCTAGTGAGGTCTCTTTAAGGAGAAAATATTTGAGTAAAAATTAAAAGAGATGAAGGAGTTATTCATACCAGTATCTGGGAAAGGAGCACCCGAGACAGAAGAAACAATTGTGCAAAGCCTAAGGCAGAAGCATGCTTGGCATGTTAAGGAACAGCATGGAAACAGGTGTGGCTAGCCCAGGTAGGAGAGACTAACAGACGATAATAATAGAAGATAATAGAGGCAGTTCAAATAAATGTCACCTAACAACGATCATAATTCCATCAACTCTCAGTTGAGATGTCACTGCTTCAGTGCAGTGTTTGCAGATTTTCTAGACAAGGACATATTCCTTTATAATGTGTACTTAAGATGTCTCCAAAATTATGTAGGATAATAAACATTAACAAAAGCACACAAAATATAAATGTATGGCACTGTGATTTATCACCCTTCCCCAGGTCGAATTGGGAGTACCTCAGAAACCCTTTGACCTGTTCTCAATCATCCACCTCAAAACATAACCACTATCTTAACTTTGAACAGCAGTTCTTGTTTTGCATGTATTTGGTACTTTTTCAAATGAAATTATTCTGTACATATCCTTTTATGTTCTCCTTCTTTCCTTGGACATCTGTATTGCTTTTTAATTTTCATTGCTGTATATTATTTGATAATTTATTCATCTCTTCTGCCATTAATAGTTATTTGGGTTCTTCACAGTTTTCAGTGATAATAAGTAATGCTTCTGTGGAGATTTGTGGGTACATGGACTTCTGCATTATTTCTGTTAATTAATATTTGATTAATCTGTCACTTACTGGTCTAGCAGTTCCATGAAAGTAAAGGTGGTTTGTGTTTGCCTTTCCCCTTTGTAGTTCCTAGATTAGTATTTGGCATGTGGTAGAAAGGAATTAATATTTTTAATTAACTAACTAATACAACAAATATAAGAGATTTGTCTCCAGTATTTCAGTTTGAAGTGTTGGAATATTTTTCAGTAGAAACATTTTTCTAGTGCTCAAGGTCTAAATCCTGCAGTGGTTTTCTTATTGTACTCTGATTAGTTTTGCTGTTTATGTATGTGTTTGCTGACCTATGTAACAATGTAGACAATATTTCTGAAGAATAAACTTGTCCCAAAACTTATAAAAGTAGTTGTCTAATATTTTAAGGTTAGATACTCCTATTATTCAAAGAGTTCAAATATATTTGGACTATAACCCATTTGTGAGCTTGATTTCCCCATTGCTACTAGTAATAGTTGTTATAACTTTTTTATCTTTGGAAAAGCTTCTAAAAATATTTTGTTTCTTGGTCACAAGATTGTTAATACTCAATAAAATAGCAAAACAATAAACCAGAAAAAAAAAGCCCCCAAAAATGGAAAAATATTACACTGCTTTCTTGAATTATCCAACACTTAGAAAATTGAATTTGAGAATATATATAATGATGTAAGAATTTTCAGTTCTGTATAAAACTTCCTACTGTGAAGAAATGAATAAAGATGAATCGACTTCCTTTATCTCCTTCAAAAGAAAGAAAAGTCAAGATAGTATGTAACCTGTAAAATTACATTGGTCTTCTTACAAAATTTATGGAAAATGTTGAGTTTAGTAGCATTTGGGTAGTAGTCCGTGTTCTTTTCTTACCAAACTACTTCTCGCAAGATTCCGATTTCTTAAGCTAAATCTTTTGTTAATAAAACTGACAATTTAATGCATTAAGTATCCCATTCCCATAAAAGTTACAATGAAAATAATTAGTTTTACTTTAGAAATTACAATTATTAAATTCTGTCTAGGACACATTTTTATGTATATTAAACATATTTAAAGAAGAATAGTACATTACATTTATTCCTTTTAAAGAGCTGTAATTATTTCTGGTATAAGCATTTAAGAATACTCTCAATGAGAACCAGTTATCATCATTAATGTAGTTTCTGATATTCTCATGCTACTCTATTACAAGCATGTAGAAGTTGTATATTTGCCATATGCCAGACATCTAGGTCTCCTCTAACTATAACAGAAACAAAAAAGAGTAATTTGTGTGAAAATTCACCACATGGTGAGTTCATTTCCTTTTTTCCCTTTCCCCATCCAGAGCCGAATTCGTAGAATGTGGAATGACACGGTCCGAAAGCAGTCAGAGTCTTCCTTCATTACTGGAGATATAAACAGTTCAGCATCACTCAACAGAGGTAATTAGAAATGATTGTTCCTACTTATTCTTTTTGTGATTATTTTAAGAAGTTCTTAAATGCATTGCTTTATTTTTAACTTCTGGACCTTGTTCCATGTGATAGGAATTTTGCAGGAGTATAAAACCTAGTTGAGTGTAGCAGTGAGTCTCATTATTCATAAGTCTTTCTTTTTCAATCCTGAATTTTCAGGAAATCTTTTCTAAAGAGAAGTGTAAAAACGAGCAACTTTTTTCTTTAGTCATCTGCCACCGCTATAAACCGGTGAGCTGTCAGGCCTCACTGAAAGCAGTGGAAGTGGGCAATTATGTGGCCGTATAGTCCGCTGAGCATCGTAGAGTTCCACATTGTCCCAGATACAGAGCAATTTCACAGTCTTTGTGGAAGCAAAATTATACTGTCTAGTACATACTTCAGGCAACCTGTGTATTGGGGGAAAAACCACATCTAATCTTAATATCAAAAAGACTTGTCCAGACAATATTGGATATTTAAAGATTCAGGAGAAGAAAACATATAAATGATTTTTTTGGTGTGTATGTACTTCTAGTTAAAATGCTTCTAGGAGCATCATTTAGATCTTGCAAATGAAATTTCCTGATGTACTGTTCTGTTTGTGGTTGATTTTTTTATTCTCTCTCTCTCCTCCCTTCCTCCAGCACCTACCAGCATGTGTGTGTGTGTGTGATTAGAATTAAATTGGCTGCTATAAAAATGAGTTGATAGAATATTTGTGGAAAGCTGGAGTACACTACAGTTAGTGCTCGGAAATCTTTAGAATACAGTTTTATCTGGAGGTGGGGGGTGGTGTTCGTATGAGCATATGCTAATCCCAGTGTCCTAAGAGAGAGTTTTTTAATGTATATATTCAGTGGTTACTTTTATGATCAATATCGTTTTTTTTTTTTCTTACCTCCAAACTAGAATTATTTGTTTGTTTTAAACTTGTTTCTGTCAGCTTTTTGTTATACTGAATGCTACTTAGAAACAAATAATTTAACAATTACAACTTTGATACAGGGATTTGCCCACTTATCCATATTACGTATAATCTTGATTGACTTTCATACGTTATTTGTGGCAGTGATGTAGTAACTATAATCTAGTGTTGATGCTAAATTGTCTACATCACTTTTGCTTAAGTAAGGAGAGTGAGTGCAAATATTTCTCCACATATGAAGAAAATACATTAAAATAAAACAGTTACCTTCTTGTACTTTGTTTCATTTTTAGTTTGTTTTCAATAATTTCTCTCAAGTATTCTTCTCTTTTAAAGTATTTTTTAATGGTTAGTTTGTGAAAATTTATTTAAATATGAATACTCAACTTTTTTGACATACTTTCCAAATCATAGACAACAAATTGCTTACAAATGCTTCCAATGTTTAGGAATTCATTTTCTTTCACACTGACAGATTTTCTTTTTTCTTTAAATAATCTCATACATAGGAAATTTACAGTATGTTCCTAGAAAAACTTTTCTCATTAATAGGATTTATTATTGGAAGTATCTTGCATCTAATGATCACAGCAACCATAGAATAAGTGTTTAAACAAAAGATGAAAAAAATATGATTTTAATGATGCAGTTTATTTGCCTACTGTGAAGATGGAGAAAATATGTAAAATAACTACTTGGTCTAGCATTATGATTTATGTAAATTTATCTAAATTTATATAAACTTAGCAAGGTATGTAGCTTTATTAAAAACTATTTTAAATGAATAATTTTTATGACCTTGATTTTAAGGTCGGTCACATTATGTAACATTGCAGTGTTCTTTTTAGTTCCTTCTCAAAAATTTCATCAACTTGGAATATGTGATATGTGGATGAATAGGTCAGTTTGAAATAGATTTAAATAAAATAGTTATTTTATATTGTCTGATCATATGTTTAAATGCTTTTAAAAATCTTTAGCTTTAAAAGGTATTTCTTAAAGTTATTGAAGAAAGGGTATAAAAATTTCTTGGAACATCCAACAAGTTATTTTAATGATGGCTTAGGGGAGGGTTTAAATTGAATTTATGATTTGGAGTATGTCCATGCAGTGATCTTGTCCTTCAGGATACATATTCTTCCTTTCACATGGTGACTTTAATGGTGGTAGACATCACAGTGGTCTTCCTGATCTCCTACATTAATTTCCCAGTTCCCCCAAGTCAGTAACTCCTCGTTTTATTCTCATCTCATTATTTTTTATCTTAGATGAGTGCCGTACTTTAAAATTTTATTTCTTCATATTATATCTCTAAAACTAGCCTTTAACCTCCTTCTTTAATCTTGTCTTATTTCCCAGGGTCCTATCTTCCCTGCATTCAGGCGTGTGTATCATATTTAGGTAGGTGGCATCCAAGATTCACCTTTCCAGATAAACTTCAGTCACCTCAGCAACATAATTATTCACATCTATTTATTCAAAAGACTATATTGTCTATTATTCAAATAAAACCTTTAGGCATTGCATTTTTACATCATCATATGTTCTAACTTCCCATTCCTTCTTAGTTTCTTACAGCTGGAATTATTTTATTTAATTCAAACTCCATTTTCTTTTTTTTGTAAGTTAGATATATTAAATCTCATGTTTGTCTTTGGAATACTTCCGGTCTTTGAAAACTATAAGAATTTGTCTAAAAATTAGTCCTATTTTCACTTTAGGGTTTCTTTCCTATTCATACCACTGCCTAATTCATCAAAAGAATAATTATTTTAAAATTCTGTATGTCTTATCATCTATTCTTCCAAATAAGAATCCATCATTATCATCTTTGGGATTCATTAAGAATAAATCATCCACCATACAGTGCAGAAATCTGTCTCAATAGTTTTTATTTTTTTTAATCATCTCTAATATTCTGTTCTTAAACCAACTTGTTGCATCCTGTGTATCAGATTACTTGTTTAGATATCCCAGTGTGATTAACTTGGTTACTATTGAAATTTTTCTCCTTGGAATCAAGCAAGACCTTGGAAGATTTATCGATAATTTTCAACTCATGTAACCATTCTTACATATTCTCTTTGAGACTTTGTTATTTGATCACCTCATCTCTTTAAAACCTTTTATTACATTTGTCCTTTGAATATCTATAGTTATGAAGATGTTTCCAAGTGTTCCCTGTACATTTGAAAATATTTTTCTTCTGTTGACTTGCTTGCTCCAATGCTACACACCTATGCAAATCCAGAGTTCTTTGGAGCCAATACCCATAACCCCAGGACTACCAACCATCAAGTTTACTTCACCTGTGCCACTGTATACACAGGTAGGAGGTTTTTGAGAGCCTTAAGGTGATGGTTCATTACAGAGGGTTTCAAGGAAAGTTAACTCTAATTCAAACCCAAGTTTCACAAACGCCACAGAAAGATTTGTTTATTTAAATATACACTGTTTGCACATACCTTGATGTCAGTCCTCAATCCCCAAGCTCCTCCCAGGCCACTGGAAATCTAATCCAAATTTCTAGTAGCTTCAACTTCCTAGTGATAGTAGAAACAATTCATAGCTATAGTAATCTTTCCCACCTGTATCTCCTACCCATAATCCCTGCTGGCTAAACCACATTCTGAATCATTTAGATTAACGATACCTGTAAAACTTGAGTTTGATCCCAAAATGAAGCATTTGGGGAGACATTTCTCTGGTGGTTCAGTTCATTGTTACACACATTTCCACTCTGTTTGCAGATTTATATAGAAATTGGGATACTTTCTGTAATTAAATTTTATTAGACTTTATCATCATGAATAATGTAATTGCATTTCCCATTTTTTTGAATTTGATAAATAGAACTGACATCAGAAATTTCAGTTTAAAATCAGATTTTGCTAGGTAGCTTCTACAAATATGGTATTGTTGTATGAATTGCAAAAAGATGCCCCCCCCCCCCCACCCCAAGCTGTGCATTGCAAAAATGTGCCCCATCTGAGTGGCAGAACTGGCAAAAAGGCACTTCTCCTTCTGAAACTATAACTTGGCTAGCATTGTGAGTTTTTATTTACCCCTGCCTCCAGTCCTCCTTCTCATCAACCTCCCACACAAATTAATGCAATAGAGATTTTTACACATGGAGAATTGATCTGCAAAGCTATATATATTTAAGCCCAATTTAAGTGTTACATGACAGAATAATGTCTGATTTGTAGGTGTGTAGCACTTATTTGTTAATACTGACAAATTCTCCTTTCAAGGTTCAGATTTATGTTAATCTACACATGCATTCTCAGTAAATTTAAATAATTAGCAAAATTATGATGACCTATGGCAACCTTGTCATAATTTTTAAGGGTAAATTTTAGTTCTCAGTGGCACAACTGTCTACTGAAAGTTGACCTCAACTGTTAGCAGCGTTGTTGATACAAAGGAGAAAAGTGCCATCAAATAGACGTTTGCAAATAGTCGAGTTACTTGTTGCAGTTTTGCCTAGCAGTTTTGTGAATGGAGTTTGGTAAATTGCTCAACTTCTCAGTGTCTGTGCAATAGAGATGTAAATAGTACCCACTTCAGAGGGGCCTTGAGTGGGCTGAGTTAGTATATGTTAATTGCTTACAACAGTGACAGGAATATAATAAGTACTATTATTATTATTATTATTATTATTATTATTATTTTATTAAGAAGTTCACTTATATTTTCTAACAAATGAAAACTGGTCCTTGGCAGTGATTTCAAGTAATCAGATATTAAGATTCATCTTTCATTACTGAAGATTTCCTTTCCTTTTTTATTTTCTACTAATAGGTGGGAGGAATGATGTGGTTACCTGAATGTCAAAAGAAATAATAATTTACCTAAGATGATGTTCCCCTTGAGGCTAACAAAAAGAAATAAACTAATAAGACTTGAATTGTCTCTTTTAAATTAGAAATTAAATGCAAATTACATCTGCCTAGTTGTACTTCCACTTTTGATTTATAACTATACTTCAGCATTGAAGAAATAAAAGTAAAATACTTCTTCTCCTTACCTGAGAGAACAATATAAGCAGACACTGGCTTCCTTTCCTCCAAGCCCCATCCTACCACTTCAGAAGCATAGCGAGCACTAGTTCAATTCAGACAACCGTGCTGAACACCCCGCTGTGTAGCAGAATAGGGATGTGATCCCTTCATTCCCTTTTTAAACTCATGTCTTCCCAGAGCCTGTATTGTCTTTCCCAGGAGGATGGTCACTGGGGCAGAAGAAACTTCACAGTAAATCACCTGCCATCTCATTGATATTCAGGCTACTAAACATAGTTTGATTTTATGTTTGTAAGGAAAAATACAAATGAAAAAGTGTAAGTGGTGTTTCACTGCAGTTAATGATTCTGTGAATTAAAGCTACTCATTCACTCCACCTTATTAATGCCAGTAAATATAATTTGACTTATATGCATAAAATATATCATATCTCCCCCAAAACCTTGCCGTTTTGAATGATTATAAAATCATTGGTTGTAAATAGAAACCAGATCCTGATATAATCTGACATCTATTTGTGGAATTTTAGAAACAGTTAATGATATGCCTAAGAATAGTTGCATGACTAACAAATTAGGGTAGCCTGTGTAACAAATTACTTTTTGTTATGAACAAATATTGCAATGATATGAGTGCAAATACAAGAAGTAGCCTATGGCATGGACATGTTTTGCATTTGAGATTCACCTTTGTGTTCTTTATATTCTTGATTGTAAATGAGGCAACAGTATTTTCTGTGTTAATTTCTTTCCTTTGATGTGTCCTCAATAAAGACATAATCAGAAAATGTACAATAAAATAAGGAACTCCTCTGTTTTAGGAAAATCAGTTTAATACACAAAAGCAAAATATGTACAGATTTTAAAAGTGAAATGCTGCATCAAATAGATAATTAAACACTGCTATTAATGTCCTGATTCCCAACTCAAGGAGACCAAATAATTTTCAGAATGAACTCTTCTTGCAAAATGAAATATATTAAACATTGATTTCTAGTCAGTCAGGGGCAAATGTTCTTACTATAAGTTATTAGCAAGAACTGAAAAAAAAACTTAAAATGCTTGCCCTAGTAAGACCTTTTTATGTTTTGCTTTTAACTTTGTCTCTGTTACGAATTCTTCAAACCATTCAACCTCTGACAGCCAACTATACAATAGTAAACATTCTTTTAATTTATTACTATTATTATAGCTTTCAAAGATCCCTTCACAAAGAGGGCTATTTATGTAGAGTAGGTTCCTCACTTTTATGGTTTATTATTCTATTGCCCTTATTGCCTTGTATATAGTTAACTGTATCTCTTACCTCTTTATTAAAAATCAAACAAACCATAGTGAGATACTTTGATAACTTCTAAATATAGTGCTATAGAACATTTCCAGTTAGTTTTGGAATATTACTTTTGCTTTGTATAGGTTGCTGAGGATGTAATTCTAAACAGCATCTTTTTTTGAGAACTAAATGTGGATACTCCAGCTTATCTTCAGAAATGACTGGTATTCTTTTCTCTGATAGGACAATATGCCTCTTTATAATCTTGATCAGTTTGCGATGTCTGCTTTAGTGTGTATGGCTGTCATTTACCTATTTTACACTGCTCGTTATTTGTTATCCATTATCTTATGTCCATGAAGAACCTGGGTTTCTTGGTAGCTTGTCCAAAATCATATGGCTAATAAAGATGAAATCTAGATTCCGAACAAGATCTTTCTGATCAAAAAGCCCTACTTACAGTAATAAAAATGTTCACTCTTTTCTTATGATGATAGTTTTTCATGAAGCTTGCTGAAGATTAGAATTAAGATATTTTCCAAGAATGTATTTCAGAGTGATTTTTATCACCTTATATGGAAATAAGATATTCTTAAAGCACAATTATTCACATCTTTATTTCTTAATTTCCTTGATGTGCTGTTCATTTCTTTCTACTTTATTTTCTTCAAAGTATAGTTCTTTAGTGTGGATCCATCCTATTCATTTAGGGAAAGGAAAGCTTTAGAATATTCTGAATATATGGGGAGATAAATTGACCAGTTACATTTCTTTTACAAAGCTATTCATTATGGAATAGGCTGAATATACTATACATAACTGTCCAATTGTGGGACTTAAGTTGCAAGAATTTTATAATCCTTCTTCTCTCCTGGAAGTTCCCAAATACCAAAAAACTCAAGATGTTTTATTAGATACTTTTATCTTGAATTTTCCATTTTTTGTATTTTAGTAAAAGGATGAACATTTTGGTCAGAGCAAAGATTGTGTTAAAAAATCAGGTACATAGTTTTTGCCTGTAATCATTTAGTAATAGAACCAAAGATACAACTTTCCAAAATCTTTGTGCTCCTGAATTTCATATTCCTTGAAACTGTCCTCTCTCCGGACAATGTAATAATGCCTCGAACAAGTAGGAAATCTATTTGAGTTGACTTCAGATAGGTAGTGATAATATTATAAATTAAACTTATAACTTTTATATGCCACTTCCAGTTTTAATAAAAACTATGAAATGTCTTATATTCAAAATTTAGAAACAAGCAAAACCAGATTGTACCTCTCACTTGGAAAAATATTCCTACTGTATTATAAACATAAAGGTTGTGATGATATAAATACAGTATATAATATACAAAGTTGACTTACAGAGAAATCACTTTTTGAAATTATTTTTTTCTAAGAAATAGATTATATTAACCTGTATGTTGTATCTTGAAAGTGAAAGTGGCCCTATTAGGAAAAAAGGATACTTAAGTTGCCCTCACTGGTAATTGTGTAGTATCCAAGTAAAACAGCCCCTGCTGGAGGCTTGCACTTGCATAGTTCAACCTTACATACTGCACACCATGTAAAAGTAAGTGTTTATGTGATACCCTCCTATGATCTCCATAATAGGTTTTCCTCATAATTTATTATTAAGGAGTGTGGGTGCTTCAAAAACTAGGACAAGTTACCACCACATTCATAGAAAGTAATTTACAACCTCAGAAAATCACTGGAGAATTAAGAAGGATTTAGGATGATATACAGATTGAAGGAAGAGAATTAGTCTTGATGTAGAAAAATAGAAACAGTATGTTTCCTGAAACAACCTCAGTCTCAACAGAGCAGAGCTGATTATGATTATATGACAAAATAAGCCTTCTCTGAACAGCATCATCAAGACTTTTTATTCATAGATACCTTGTTTTAATTCATACCTACTTTTCTCAGGCATACTTTTTTCAAATAAAGTTTCGAATTTAAAATTCTGGTTTAAGCCAGGATAGACTTTCTGCATGTGAGCTCATATAATTTGCACGATATAAGAAAATACACCAATACAGAGCAGAGAATTATGCAGAAAGTTTTATTTTCTTCAAATTGGTAAAATATTTTATATTTTTAAATAGTTATTATAATTTATTTGTTCTGAGGTTTCTTTTATTCAGCAAAAATGCAAACTAGTGTGTGATTTACAAATAAATACAGCTATGGGAATGCCTACATACCACGTACTACATACTAATTCTTACTGAAAAGAACTGTGGTTTACTTCCATTTATCCTGTGGTTAAGTGCATGGCCCATTATCTTTAGGCTCAGTATTCTTTGTTTTGAATACTATACCATTGTATTTAAAATGCCCAAGTTAAAAGCACACAGAAATACATGCCTTTGAACACAAAAGATGAGTTTTCCAGATGAATGACTGAGTAGTATAGTTCATCATTTCCACTGTAGACCAGCCACTTCCTATATTGTGAAGCAAAGATTCATCGAGAATTCTGAGTTGCAATCCACAGTCAGAAAACCAAAGATCTCTGAGCAGCTCTGTAATTATGGAAAAAAATAACAGTGAATATCTAATGGCATCAGTTTCTTCATACGCAATGCAACTGGGTTGTGTTGCATTTCATGGCAAAAAAAAAAAAATATGTGTTGTGTGTGTATGTATATATAAAATACTTTAAAGCTTAGAAGAAGATATATCTTAGATTTTAGGCTAAAGAAGGGATTCTTAAAAAACAAAATAACAAAATAAGAAAGATCATAAACTGTAAGAAAACTACAGAAAAGATTCTTATCTCAAAATTTAAACAGTACTCAAAACAGGTGAGCTACTGGAAGGAAGTAAAACAACACGTGTAACAAAATGTTAGTGACTACATTGTACAAAGAATGTCTACAAATCAATAAATAAAATTCAGTAACCTAAAATGTATCTGGGCAAAAGATAGGAACAGGCAATTCACAGAATGGGGAACCCTTACAGCCAATAAACAAACGAAAAGTTACACCATCTCTCTGGTAGTCAGGAAAATGCAAAGTGTAACAGTAATAAGAGATTTTTCATACTCAGTCAAATTGGCAAAATCAGTCTGACAATACCAAGCCCTAGCGAGAATTTAAGAAATATACAGTTTGTGGAAGTGTGAATTGATACAAACACATCTGATAGCATTTTGGCAATATATTGTAAATTGAAAACGTGGACAACATAATACCCAGTAATCTGACTTATAAGTATTGATTGTAGAAAAACTCATGTATCTGGGCAAGAAGACACGTATAAAGCTAATTAGTGCAAAATAAGAGAGACTAGAATAGGTAATTTCTAGGGTTCCCAATTCTAAAGCTCTGAATTTATATATTAAAATACAGGCAATACCTCTGCATCCAGAATACTTTGTTTTATACTGAGCTAACAATAATGCAGTCTGTACTCTGGAGAAAAGTTGTCATTGAAACCCATATTAATATATTCCCAGTGAATGAATTAGCTATTAAAAGAAGCTAAAGTATCTCTGAACCATTTGAAAGAAATTTAATAGGCAGGTTGATTAAAATTTAATAGCAAACTTGTTGGCTATTAAAAGTGCACAGTGTGATAAATCAAGATGTCAGCTCTTCAATTTATGACTTTAGAAAAAATGATGAAAGAGCTCTTGGCTTTCAATAAAACATTTTGTCTTTAACACTTTGTAATTTCATTAATTGTGTGGATAAAAGCAGTAAAAATATAAAAGTATGGTTTCTGTGGCTTTAAAATTTGTTTCATACAACTTTTAAGGATAGCATGCAGTTTTTTTAGTTTTATTTTTTATTATAAACAACTTGGTCCTGATTAATATGGCTGTCTCTGTTTTATAAAGTAGCCCTTTAAATTGAGCTAATCATTGCTTACACCCTCTGTAGATTGCGTGTGTGTTGAAATTGTTTTGTTACACAGAAAAGCAAAAAATAGGAAACAAAATATTTAAAATAGAAAATACCTATTGAATCAGTTCTCCATAGTTCTAGAAGTCTCTTTTCTCTATTTACTTTTATTTTTCTTTATTTATATTATGTAAATTAACACATGAATATGAAAATAAAATAATTGGGCATTACAGAAAAGCATATGAGAAAAAGTAATACACTTCTATTAAGCCTCTAGTAAAATTTTGCTTAAACATATTTTTGGAAGATGATTAAAAATATGTTTGAGAATCACTGATTTAAATGTGTTTAAGTAAAACTACCAAAGCCATGTGTGACATTGAATAAATTATGAGTGTCTCTGGACCTGTGTTTCTTTATGTATTGAGTGATGATGGTAGACAATTTTAGAATCTTATTTCGTTGTAAATTCTGAGCTATAGCCTTCCTCCATTGTGTTATATTGCAATTGATTAGGTGATACTTACATATCTAAGATATTTTGGCTACTTTTGATTCACTTTTTCCTCTTTTCTTATTTATATTATAATTACTTACTAAAGAAAGAGATACATCTTTTTCCTTTATACCACTTTTCTTAACTCTTTGAAAAAGAAATAAAAGCCACAGAATCCTTTCACCAGAAAGAAATGAAGGGGGGTGTGTGTGTCTGTGTGTGTCTGTGTGTCTGTGTTTGTGCACAACTGAGCGCACATAGACCTAAAGCATTTTACACACAATTTTAAGGGTTCCACAGTTTCATAGACACCATCTCCTGTGAAAGACTCCTTGCCTTATACTGAAGTTAGTATTCTAATTCTATAGAAAATACCATCGTACATGAAAGTATTTTTACTTGTACAAAATGAACTCTCCATTTGGGGCCAAAATTAATGTCTGAAGGCAGAAGCACAAAGGCATCACTCAGTTGTAACTCTGCTTTGTATATAACTCTGACTTGCATACATCAGCCAACATATATAGTGGAAATGACTTCATAAAAGAAAAATATGTCAAACCAAGGGAGAGAGAACGATGAGGGAATCGAATGGAGGATGAGGCACATTAAGGAAGAAAGAATCATCTGGGTAGAACTCTTTTTTGAAATAAAATAAACAGAACACTTACCATTCCATATATTTATACATTAGAATTTGAAAATTGAGGTGTATTGGCACATGACTGTTAAAGTATGCTTGTATTCAGTTGTTTCATTAGATCACCATTAGATCTTGAATTATAAAACATCACCCGTTCAATATGATCAAATAAGAATGTAAGTACATTTTTTAAAAAATGAAGTGTGGGGCAAAGCAGCATGACATTTCAGTTTATTTTAAGAGCTTTTCCGTATACTTTTGTTAGCCTGCTGTCAAGAAGAAATGGTGTTTGAATTAAGTTTCTGAATGATATAATATAGATTCAAGTGAGATCCAGCTCTCATCTTTTTCAAATCTGTTCTTCACAATTTCAAAGCACACAGATCTGCCGTAGATTTTCAGTCCTCAGTCACATGTATCACACTGAACTGGCCTGGGCAATGCTGTCATTCAGGGAGTCCCAATAGTCATAAACACCTGTTTGATTTTCAAAATGAAAGAAATGTAACAGTTTTGTGGTAAAACTATATGTTTGAAAAGAGTATACTCATTATTCCATTCAAATTTCATTCATTCACAAATTTATATCAACCTCAATCTTCAGATGTAAGGTTAAAAAAAGAGAAAAAAACCCTCTTTTTAAAATGACTCTCTCTTTGATTTTATACTTAATCTTTTTCAGTAGCTTAAAAGTCTGATTTACAAAAATTTGTCAGAAAAACTTCCCTAAGTTTTTCAGTATGTAATATGAAAATTCTGTTTGTTTTCTATCACGCTTTCGCCAGAAATAAAGATTTTGTTCTTGGTCCTCTGTTGACAGCCTTGTTGATGATTCACATATGCTGAAATTCAATGTTAATTCTTTTTCCATGCTTTTTTTAAAGAGCTAACCCTTGTTTCTGATAGCAAGTAAGCAGGTTGACTAGACTGTAGCCAGGATTTTGAGAGTCAGGGAATTAGAGAACAGCTATTTTTACCTAGCCATCTTGAGCTTTTTTACCCTATTTGAGTTTTTTATTTTGAGTCATGGCAGGTTGTGTTGTTTTTTTCCCCTCTAATTTATTATCTGCAGCTAGTATTCAGGTAGCATTTTGTATTTCCAAATAGTTATATGAGTATTTATCTTTGCTTTAAAAGTTTCAGTGTTATGGTCCCTGGCATAGTGTTAAAAGAAAGTAAATCACGTTAGGTATTAGACAAATGGCACTCTTTAAAAATTTACTCAAATTATAAAACTGCTCATAATCGATAAAATAACTTGGTTTTAGTTTTCATACTTTCAAAATGCTGTAGATGTCACACAAATTTTTTATTAATTAAGCAAATAATTATTGAGCTCTAAGAACTGTTCTAGACATGTGGTATAGAACAGTGAAAAAATCCTATGTATTCCCTGTTTTCCTGGGGTTTACATCCCAGTGACATTGGTACATAAATGTTCTTTTCACATACATTGCACTGTAACTATCTTCCCCTTCTACTTACCCACCAACGTCAACTTATTTGTGTCTTCAAACTGACTAACCAGTAAGCTTAACTATTCAGCTGAAAAGCTGTGACAGATGGTCTGTAAACACTGATCTTCTGAAAGTCTTCAGCAATTTCACAGCTATTAGAAGGGAACTTAACAAATCAGAAGTTAGTTGGAGGGAAGAGGAAGAGACAGGATGGACAGAACCTTGGAAAATCGTATCAGAATTCAAAGTGACCCGAGTAAATTGGAGAGACAACCAGAAGCAAACAGAATAGACCTGGGCAAACGACAAGTGAAATGCAGTGCAGCTACAGGGAAAAGACAAAAGTGTGCAATTAAAAGGTGAAGGAGGACAGGTTCTTTGCAGGTTTTAGGTAAGAAATCTAGGCATTGGCAACAATTGAGGTTTTTTTTAAGCACAGTCATTGCTATCTTTCAGAAGTATAACTGAAATGCCTAAATGTGAGTGGATACTGTAGGTAACACCTTCTAGGAAAATTGCACTTGTTTGGGATGGCGACAGGAAAAATGGCCTCTTGGGGTCACGCCAAGCCATGACTGTCCATGAAAAAGTATTAACTTTTTACACTAAGTGAATCAAAGGAGGGATAATTGTTCGATTATTCAGACATCTCCTTCATTCTTTCAAACCGGCAAACCCATAGAGCTTATTCATAACCTTATACTCTTGGCAAAATATTAATCAGCAAACTCTACATCCTATTCTGTAGTTCCTGTTACTGGGCCCTCACCTGTGTTATAAATCTCCACTTTTAGGACTAAAGTTAGTTTCAGTGTTGCTAGTTACATTGGTTTCAAATGGTGCAGGAGGAATAAAAGTGAATGATAGTAAGAAAGCAACTTAATTTAAATAGTGATTCTTTTTCTGTCATGAAAAATCATCCTCAATACCAAAGATAAAGAGGAAATTGGTTTTATTGTTATGTTTAAACAATTTTAGGTTTATATGTTTTTAGGTGTAACAGCAGGTGGTTCTCCAATCAGGTCACTCATTACAACTGTGTATTATTAGTACAGCCGCACTAATTCTGATACAAATGGCTGATTCTGGATTGCATGCGATCTGAGGAAGCAACTTACCAGAGCCACATGGCAGAGAGTGAATGTTGTTCCATTTCACCAATATTGTGTCATAATACAGCCATAACCTAATCCATTTCTATTGTTGCTGGCCTTTCCAGCCTAGCAGAAATTGATGATAAATAAGTGAACTTTAAAACTCTGTCTTCCTACATTAGTAGGTTTCACTGATTAAAGGGCTTTAAAGTGCATTCAAAAATTAGAAAAACACTAAGAAAAACTGAAAAGGAACTTTATGTTAGGAAAGTATAACCACATAGATTATACAAATTTGGAAAGCTTCATTAGAATTCCATTGTGGAACTCCATTTTTGTATGATTAAACTTTTTTTTGTTCTTATATTATTTGCTTTTTAATAACCTAAATGCTAAGCAGAAACCAAAATATTGAATCACCTGCTTCTTGCTTACGCTTGATTCTTCCCAACTCAATTGTTTCCTTATGCTAAAGTATAGGTCATTTTTTAAGTTAAATTATTTTATCATTTATTTTTTAAATTGAGATAAATTGACGTATAACATTATGTTAGTTTTGGGTACATAGCATAACTCAGTATTTGTATATATTGTGAAATGGTCACCACAATGAGTCTAGTTAACATTCATCACCATAGCTAGTTATATATTTTTTTCTTTTGATGAGAACTTGTAAGCAGACCATCTTCTTCTACATCAGCATAGGAAAAAAACAAAAGAATATTTTCTTTGATAAGCTATATGAAGCAAGGAAGAATGTGGTTTGCCATCTTCCCAGCCTGCTGTTTGTTTTCCAATTAGTTTAAATTAAATAATGTGTAGAAATGAAGAAAAGTGTATGGAGATACAGTTATAAGTCCCAGCCATAAAGATCTTATCCTTACTTGGTCTGCGAGGGAGTGTAAAGAGTTTGAGCAATTTTATATTTTTAAGGTTTTACCCCAGTTCATTTTAAGTTGCTTACACCTTTCATTTTCTACTTAAATACTTATTTACAGTAACTTTAGAAAGGAATTACTTGTATTAGAAGACCAGCTTCCCTTTTTTACTTGAAAAAAGGCTACAGTAACAACTAGTAGGTAGCGAGTATGATTTACAGGTGTTTTGCTTTTTAAAAATGTTGTGCCAACCAAGTCCTGTCTCAAACAATTAATCTTAAAGATGTTCTATAACAACAATATCCATATTTAAGATTTACAGTGTTTGTTTCTTATCTGAAAGGCACTATAGCGAACTCTTTCTAGCTTTTGTTACTAATGTACTATATATTTAATTCATCAGTGGGAAATAATATCCTCATATACCCATTTATATGATAAATTCAAGTTCAGTCATGTCACCATGTAAAGACGTTTAAATATATATGATGTACAATTTCAGCAAATATTCATTGATCACATAGTAAGTGAAAACTTCTGTGATGGCTCTATGCTAGTTCTTTGCAGAATGTGTAGGATGAAAACATATATGGCATATTTCCTGAAAGAACTGAAACATTCTAGCTCTAGAGATCTGACAAGCTTTATTGTCCTTTAAACAAGCGTTCAGGTTCCCAAGTTTGAGGTTAAAATATTTATGACACTTAATTTAGAGCCATGATTAAGAAAAAATTTAAATTGCCATGGCAAAGTTTTCCCTTTTCATTTTTTTTAACATTTCTATGAGTCACTAAATGTTTCTGCTTTACTCATTCAATATAAATTACTTGTTACTTTGAAATAATTGTAGCTTCACTTGCAATTGTATGAAATCATGTACCTTTTACCCCATTTCCCTCAATAATATCTTGTAAAACTTCACTACAGTGTCACAGCCAGAATATTGACTTGATACAACCCACTAACTTTGTTCGTATCTTCAATTTTATTTATATTTAATTGTATTTGTGTTTGTTTGTGTTTATGTGTGTGTGTGTTTAGTTCAGTACAACTCTATCACAAGAGCAGGTTTGTGTATACAGCACCATAGACAAGATAAGAGTAGTTTCATCACAGGATGCCTCATGTTACCCTTTTATGACCATCCCACTCCCCTCCTCTTTGCATTTTTAAACCCTGGCAACCACTGATCTGTTCTCCATTCCCGTAATTCTGTCATTTCAAGAATGTTTTATATATATATATATGGAATCATTCAGTATATAACCTTTTGAATTGTCTCTTTTACTCAGTATAATTCTCTAGAAATTCATCCAGGTTATTATGTGTATTGATAGTTGTTCCTTTTTATTGCTGAGTAGTATTCCATAGTATGGATGTGCCACAGGCTATTTAACCATCCACCAGTTGAAAGACATCTGTGCTTTTTCTCATTAGGGGCTATTATAAACAAAGCTGCCTTGAACATTCATGTATAGGCTTTTGTGTGATCATAAATTTCCAGTTCTCTGGGATAAATGTCCAAAAGTACAGTTGCTGGGTGGTATGGTAATTGCACACTTAGTTTTATAAGAAACGGGCGAAGTGTTTTTCAGAGTAGCTGTACCATTTCATATTTCTAACAGCAAAGTATGAGTGATTTTGTTTCTCTTCATCCATGCCAGCATTTCATGTCATCATAATTTTTATTTTAAGTGTGTAATAATATCTCACTACGGTTTTAATCTGTATTTCCTTCATGGCTAATAATAGTTCTTTTCATGAGCTTATTTGCCACGTGTATACCCTCTTCCATGAAATGTCTGTTTATACCTTTGGCCCATTTTCTAATTGTTTTTTCTAATCGTTTTGTTTGTTGTTGATTGTCTCTTTTTTACTGTTGACTTTTGCGAGTTCTCCAAAGTCCCAAATATCCAAAATATTAGTCCTTTGTTTAATTGCAAAAATTTATAAATTTTTCTGCAAATATTTTCTCCTGTTATATATGTTATATTTTCATTCTCTAATATATATATTTAAATTAACATTACCTGCTATTTCAGTCTATCCCTATACAGTTTGTGTTTTCCTTTCTGCAGTCATTTTTCTTTTCTTTATTATCTAACAGAAATTCACATTCTGTCTATCATTTCCATACAATGCCTAGTTATATTTAATAGAGCTGTTTTTCTAAATGTTTCGGGGTTTTTTTTTTTTATTAAATGGCTTTGGAGGGTGGGAGATTGTAATGCATACTGATAGTATGTTAGACACTAAATATATCTGTTCATAAGGAGATGAAAGAGTTAAATTTTGTTCCTTTGCTATGCCAAAGTTCAAACAGCCAGTTGGAAAATGGAAAATGGAATTATATATATTGCTTGATACCATGAAGTTAATATTTTACTTAAAATATTTAAAGGTAATATCCCCATGATTATTTTATCAGCCTTGTAAGTTCACCTAATTAGTATGCTTACTATGGTGTACTAATAAGAGTGATTATATTTTATTTCATTTCAATTTTAAAAATTTCCCTTCATAGAATTTTAAGAAATGTCAAAATCTTCTGTTGTGTCAACAACTGCTCTCCAAATGAGTGTTTTATCATAAATGTTGCCTTTTATTGTTTTAATTGAAAACAACCCAATGGTTTCTGTAATTGAGGGAATGTTTTGTTTAATCTTAGCTTTTCTTTTTGTGTTTTAAACTTTTTTTTCAGCTTTTGTTTTGTGCTTTGTGTTTTGTTTGTATGGGAGACTGTATCTTGCTTTTTTTTTTTTATTTTCATTTTTAGCAAGCATGGGAATATATTCTTGCTTACACTCTGGGAAAGAGAACACCCTAAATGTGGCTTAATCAACATTGTAAATCATTCTCTTTCTTTCCCATTGACTCAGATATGTGCATTGTTGGAAACGTGTGCTTTAGTAGCATATATTTTTGAGTCTAATTAGCTGCCTGCCTGTAATCAGGACTGTGTCAACTGTTGTCATTCTAAATGTTTCCTTTCTTTTCTTCAAACACATTTGCCTGATTGACCTTTTTTTTTTCTCTGTCTTTCTATGGGGCTGCTCCAGGAGCCATGGCTAATCATCTTATAAGCAATGCTCTGCTTCGTCCGCATGGTACTAACAATCCCTATAATACATTGCTTGGGGAACCGGCGGTCTGTAACAACCCTTCTGTCAGCATGTACAACGCACAAGGTGTGCTGGAGTTTATCTTAATTTTTTCAAGTGAGAGTCCCATTTATGTAGCTTTTATGGCCACATTCTATTTTTCTTTCTTACCTCCTGCCTCTTCTTCCTTTTGGAAGCAGACACACAGACTGTTTTCACCTTCCATCCCCCTTGGTGCTTTTATTTTCCATTTTCCTTAGTAAGAAATGGATTCCTTCCTTCTGATAAACAAATGCTTGATTCATCAATATGTGTTTGTTTCTCTGTAATGTTTTAAAATGTATTGTGGTTTGTCAGTAGTTTTCTTGTTGATTGATTTCTATATTAAATATCTATGTATTCATTTTGAGATATGAGATATTTGCCTAAGGTAAGTAAGATAAAGGAAGACTTGATTCAATAGTCTTAATGCTATAGGATCAAGAAAATAATCTTACTCTGTTATACCATCAAGCACTCTCTAGGCACAAAGCATCATTACTAATGAAAGCATTTAGATCAACTCCATGGAAAATTACATTGAAATAAGCCATAGAGAAAAGAACAGTGAGATCGGGCTGTATCCTAGGTTGATATTGTCTGTGTGAACTAGCTCAGGAAGGCCAAGAAATGCTCTTCCTACTGTGGCTACATGCTAAAAAAAACAAGGGTTTTGAATATGGTTCTTCTGTATAACCTCCAACTTTGAATGATTTAAAGATGTAATTGTATCTCAAACAAATAAGCATACATCTCTCTAAAATCACATTCAGTCTAAGCATTTGGACCTAGTTTTACCTTTTCTAAGATAAAAATTTATTAGGGGCACAAGAAGTTTAAAATATTCATATTATAAGTGAAGTGTCCACAGGAAAAAAATTATTCAAGTGGAAGTTTCATAATAGAAACATTTTAGTGAGTGATCCACCTATTTAAAATTATATTTGAAAGAAAATTCACTCTAACACACAGACTTCAATGGTTCCTTCAAGGTAGATGTGAGAGATTAGCAGTATTTAACTTTCCCAGGCAACTTTGAATGAAATTTCTGTTATCCTCTTTGGGGATCTTTGTGGTGTGTGTGTGTGTGTGTGTGTGTGTGTGTGTGTGTGTGTTTCCTTCAGAGGTAAACGATTAGTGGCATGAGTGTGAAAAACTTGATGTGAATGCTTATCCCAGAAAAGCATGTTTTTGTTGCAACATGACCATTGGGTGTCTAAAACCATTTGAGTTTCCTGGTAACGCCTTGCCAAATATGAAGGATGATTTTAAATTATTTCAAAAATACCGAAGTGGGTAGTTCAGAATTGACTTCAGGAATCAAGTCAAGTTGTTTGTCAATGGGATTAAATAATTAAGCAAAGCTGTCAATTTTAACAAGTTTCTTAAGGCTTACACCTAAGATTCACAGACTTAGAATCAAAAGGAGGAATAGAGCTCATTGAATCCTCCTTGGTACATTGCTGGCATTCTGTCAACCTTGCTCAAGTATTTCCTCTAACAAGACCCCCTTCCTATCTCAGGATTTCATATGTTCAGTTGCTGAAATGCTCCATTTGTTATGTGTTTTTTCTTTCCATTGAGCCAAAATTTGCCTCTGGCCATGATGCTTAAGTTTGCCTTCTAGAACAAAGATAAGCAAAGCATTTTTCTGCTCTCAGTGGCAATCCTTTAAATACTTGAAAGCAGTTCATCTGACTTCTTTTAGTCCTCCATTTCCCTAGAAGTTCAACCTCAGTGCTATCAGGAGGCGAGAGCTTCTTCATGGTTATTCCCCTTTACATGGTCTGTCATTTCATTGTAGCACTTAATGATGTGTATATTACACAACGCACCAAATGTGGTTTGGCAGAACAATTTTGCAGACCTTATAGAGACTTGTTTGGGTTTTTTTCCCTTTATTTTCATTAGGCTAAGTGACAGATAATTGTGTCATTAGAAACATGTTAAAGTGTGCTGACATACTAATAAGTTTTGAATGATGTTACATGGAGATTTACATCATATCTGCAAATTAAATCTATTCTACATTGTTCACCTTACGCAAAGAGTTGTTAGGAATTGTTTTAAAATAAGTAAGAAATTTAGATCACGTTTTGTTTAGCTTTTTTTGATTATTCACATAGAATTTCTAATGTCTTATATAATAAAAAACTAGCAATTAGTAATCTATACATTTTCCCTTATTTGGTACCTGCCTTCTTGTCTTCTTTTATTACTGATATCCTAAATTAGGGGATTTTCTAAGGATGGACACTATTATAAACACTATCAAAGTGAAATTCTCAGGACAAGATTTAAAATCATGCCATACAGGTCCAAAGTTCGATTCCTGTGGGGCCTCTTACTAAATATTGCTATTAAGGTTATCAGTAAATACACAAAGGATTCTTCTGAATGGATGTGTTGTTTATGCCAGGAAATTAAATAAATTCTTCTGACTTTTCTTAAAAACAAAAGTAAATAATTTTATTATTGGTTTTCAGAGTCAGAAATGGAATCGTTCAACTATTTTATGTTGTCAAATTTTTTAAGATGTTAAACTGTGGTAGTGCTTAAAATAGTTCTTTTTTTTAAAACACTGACCGAAAATAAAACTTGGTGATTGTCATATTGCTACTAATCTTATGCTTTCAGATGAATGCACTTATATTCTTACTGGCAAGGTGAAATCTTACATGAAATATAGGTGGCTCGGTATGTACTAGAGTGGTTTATGTTAACTTACCACTTGATTCTGTTCTGTTGATCCTTTAATTCTGCTGTACCAGTGCCATCCAAGCAAAGAAGCATTCAGATTTAATGTATCCATTTTTGTTTGTGATACCTTTATTGAAAATATGTAAAGATGTATTTATAATGTTACTGATGCATATAGAGTTAGGAATAAAGATGAATAATATGCTTTTGTTACGTTGGATTTGGATTCTCTTTATGGAAATATTTAAAACTTCATGAGTAGTATTTCTGGACCAGTATCTTCTCATCAGTATTGGAGAATTCAGTTTTTATAAGATAAGTCTCATTATAGATTAACCTGTCAACAAAATATAATACAGAGAAGCCATGCTTTTACAAGATAATTTACATTTTAAAGTAATTTAATTCAGTTATAAAACTTTAAAGAAAGATGTGTATCTTTAGGACGGGATATAGTTGAAAAGTACAGTATGGATGTCGAAGACACCAAGTTGTAGTGTAAAGTGCGTAAGTAAATATTCTGTTGCGGCTTCCAAGCCTAAGGCAGATGTGACGAGACGGAGAGAGAGAGCAGTGCACTGAGTGTATCTAGAGGATTCCCTTTCTGATCCCAGTTCTGCCACTGTTAGCAGAGTGGTGTTAGATAAGGCTTAGCCTCTCTTGGCTGCAGTTTCCTCACCTTGAAAGACAGGAGTTGAATCAGTTATCTTTCAAATGTTATCATTTACAGAAGGAGCCGTAATAAGCCTACAAACAGGTTCCATCTGTTGCTATACTAGTTTGGCTCTTTATTTCAAAACTGATTTTGAAACTTTAAAAGAAATTTCCTCTGCATTTTGAAATATTGTTGGTCTTTTGCTGAGAAGCAAATCAGTTTTTTAAAGTACAAAAACAGTATCTCTGAACCAGTGGTTAAATTATAACAGATTGGAATCTCTTGAAATGATCTAGCCCAGTGACTTCACTGGTTTTTACTTTGTGATGATTTAACTTTACTGTAAACAAAATCAGCAAAAGCAGTTTTTTTTTATCTGATTAAAATATGAGTTAAAATATGATTAAAAATGAGATTTTTAAAAAAATAATTTTGCTAGGAGTGTTTTAAAATGTTTGATTGCGTATGACTGTGCAACAATCTAGAAGAAAACCTGAAATTGATGGTGGTATGTTTTCCCCTTCACATTTTCTTGATACAGAATAATGGTTGGATTTAACCTTTCTCTTTCTCCATAGTTATACAACTTCTGAATATGAGCTTTAGAAATGACAGTATTGATCCGTATTATTTACAAATAATAAAAGGCATTTGTATAGGTACAATGGGAGAGAAGTAACCTTTGTACATAAGACATAAGAGAAAAAACACAATTATGAAAAGCTCAAACTGTGTTTTTTTCCTCTGTATATAAGCTAAAGATTTTATTTATAATCTTACTGAAATTTTTTAAAGTTAAATATCATTCCTTAGAAGCAAGTATGTCCTAACATACACACACAAATATGTAATATTGAAATATATTTGTGGAAATAGTCATGCCTTTACCCTCAAGATTTTACTCTCTTTGGTTGGTGTGGTAATTTTAACTTAAAAATAAATGTGTATTTGAAATTTACAAACTGAGAAAATGCTTATTAAAGACTTTATTAGCATGTGATAAGGGGGTTTCTAATTTTCTGACTAACATTTCAGTATTTTTAATTATGATAAACCATGTAACACAGACTCATGAATTTTGGGGCAGTGGAATTATTTCCTTTGACTCTTTTTTCTGCATATCATCAATTTGCTTTTTACTCATGTTTCTTCTACTGTCGCTGTAAGCTTACTTGTTGTTTTTTCTTTCCTTTTCTTCATGCTGTCGTTTAGAGCCCTACAGAGAGACAAGTATGGGAGTAAAGCTAAACATTGCATATCAAATGTAATTTTTTTTAGTTCACTTTTATTGCATCACATATAGATGATGTAGTTATTAAAAACAGTTCATCTCACAATTTCAAAACTAAAGAACCTATGAATTGACTTATACAAATATATGTTAATAGAGATTAGACGCTTTTGTTGTCTGATTCTTTTATTGTGTCACATAACATAGTTGTTAAGTCTCATGTAATGTTTGTGTGAGTTAAATTGTTTTTAAATTAAGCATTTATTTTTGCTAAGTAATTCATAAACTTTTAATTTTCATTACTACATTCCATCGTACAAATACATGTCACATGCAACATATCCACTTTATTTTACTATGGCTGTTTTCAACCTGTACCTAATGCATTGACAACAGAAATAATAAACACGTTTCAATGCATCAGTCGCTCAACCATAATCATCAAGCATACCATGGCAGCCTCTGCAGCAGCAATCACCCATCACATATGGCCCTTTAAAAAGCATTTACTTTTATTTTTTCTTAACATTGTGGATTTGTCTACAGAATACCTATAACATGAAAATAAATCGCTTCACCCTATGTCTGTGATGGCTGCTTTTTAATGTACTTAATGCATTGCTGTTTTTGAAAACTGTGTTACTTGACTATAGAGTGTGCATCAGATGTCCATATAAAAATTGATATATTTGGGACGCTTTATTTAAACCAGCAATGAACTAGTTCAGTCTTGGTAAACATAACTGCATCACAGATATAGAATGAATGCTGTATTTTCACAATTTAGCCGTCTATTGAGAAGTTTAATAGAATTCTTCAATTAATGTTCCGTAAAGAAATACCCTTTCTTATTTAGCAGTATTGGTTAAATGTTTGTGTTTTATTTTCTTTTGTGGTTGCATTTGAGGTGATTTATGGAACTATTATAGAATCTTGGATTTCTGTTCATTCAAGAAAATGCAAAAAACTTGAAAAAGCGTGTGGTCAAATTATTTCACTGCAGCTGTTTTATCCCAGAATAAGATGTTTAATCTCTTTTAAACCCAAAGTTTAATATGCACACAAAGTCATCACTCATTATGAAATGGAACCTTTAATACTGACACTATGCTTTTAGGAATCACATCACCCAAATGTCTTTACACATTCTAATGACCCTAAGTAATAATGGATTAATACATAATAGTAACTGAAGTGCTTATAACAGAAAAAAATTGGAAAGTAAATCCAAATATTTATGTTTTGAAAGCTCCTATGTGCAAATTATTTTGATGTGCCATTTATTTAACCAGACATTATTTTATGACTACATCATTCTGACAATAAATTTAACATAATCATTTAGTGGTTTTGTGTGTAGGGATTATTTTCAATCTTACAAAATTAAATTTCAAATTATTAGAAACTGCTTGATTCTTTTACTTGATAAATATACTTAAAGTACCACACATGAATTATGTGAATATTATACCTATTTCAATGTTAAGACAATATGTAAAATTAAAGGTAATGAATTATTGAATTGACTTTGATGTGTATAAATTGAAAGCTATGAATGACTACAGCAAAATTTTGCATTATTTTTCTCTAAGTTATAACCAAATATGTTCAGATACTGTCAGGCAATGTTTGTGTGGAAATTGCAAATTCACAGGGTGTTTTTTTTAATCCTCTTAAAGATTAACTTTAAATCCTTCTTTTCAGTTTATAAGATTTCTATCAATTGTCCAAGTATATATATGTAGGTAGATATGTACATATAGGTTTAATAGTATTTTTTATTTCCAAACATTTTATACTTAATTAAAATTGCTAGCAATTTATACATACTTCACAGTCAGATGGTTTTGCTTTTGTGTGTGTGTGTGTGTGTGTTCTCTGGCCAGTTGGATGTAAATGTCATAGTGTTTTGTAATCTTTTTCAGAGGGGCTTCTGAACAATGCCAGGGATACAAGTGTCATGGATACTCTACCACTGAATGGTAACCATGGCAATAGTTATAGCATTGCCAGTGGCGAATACCTGAGCAACTGTGTGCAAATCATAGACCGTGGCTATAACCATAATGAGACCACCCTAGAGAAAAAGATTCTGAAGGAACTCACTTCCAACTACATCCCGTCTTACCTGAACAACCACGAGCGCTCCAGCGAACAGAACAGGAATCTGATGAACAAGCTGGTGAACAACCTGGGCAGTGGGAGTGAAGATGATGCCATTGTCCTGGATGACGCCACCTCCTTTAACCACGAGGAGAGTCTGGGCCTGGAACTTATTCATGAGGAATCGGACGCTCCTTTGCTGCCCCCGAGAGTTTACTCCACAGAGAACCACCAGCCACACCTTTACACCAGAAGGCGGATCCCCCAAGACCACAGTGAGAGCTTTTTCCCTTTGCTAACCAACGAGCACACAGAAGATCTCCAGTCACCCCACAGGGACTCTCTCTACACCAGCATGCCGGCCCTGGCTGGTGTGCCTGCCACAGAGAGCGTTACTACCAGCACCCAGACCGAACCCCCACCGGCCAAATGTGGTGATGCCGAAGATGTTTACTACAAAAGCATGCCAAACCTAGGCTCCAGAAACCACGTCCATCAGCTGCACACCTACTACCAACTAGGTCGCGGTAGCAGTGATGGATTTATAGTTCCTCCAAACAAAGATGGGACCCCTCCAGAGGGAAGTTCAAAAGGACCTGCTCATTTGGTCACTAGCCTATAGAAGATGACAGAAATTTAAGCCAACAAAACTGCTAACACCTGATTGACTGTTCTGAGTTGACATAAGCAGTGGTAATAATGTGTGTACTCCTAAATCTTTATGCTGTTCTTCAACGACAAACACAAACTCTCAGACTTCTTTCTTTTTTTTTTTTTTTTTAAACTGGGATTTTTAGGTCAGCCCAGGGGAGAAAGATAACTGCTGAAATCCCCCTGTGCTCTCTCCTTTCCTGTCCTTTTCCCCCTCAGATGGAGACTTCATTATGTTAATGAACAAGATATGAAGAAAATGGCGCTCATTGTGGCCTTGTTGAGTTATGTTGTTTGTTCTAACATCTCTGATGCTCTGTTACTATCATTACAAGGACCTGATTTTTAAAAGGCCAGAACAGTTGTTTGAAATTAGTAACAATGCTGCATCTAGATTGGAGTGCTGCGCAAACATAAAAGCAAA
Source organism: Camelus ferus (assembly GCF_009834535.1). Taxonomy (NCBI): domain Eukaryota; kingdom Metazoa; phylum Chordata; class Mammalia; order Artiodactyla; family Camelidae; genus Camelus; species Camelus ferus. The sequence continues at coordinate 58,442,406 of NC_045697.1, read as the reverse complement.
GCAAACTGTATCAATAGTGGTTTTTAGTCACTCACAACCTGAATTCACCACAGCAACAGTAGTTGTGGTGTACAAAAGAAAACAACAAAATCAGTAATGAAATGGAGGGGAATTCTAGAATTATATGCTAAATGCATATTTTATGATTTGCTGTATTAACTGATGATAAAACTAATGGCAGAAAAAAAATTGAACAATTTCTATGTAATGTACAGATACTAGCATTGCACATGTAGTCTGCTTTCTGTTCCTCCAGAATTTGAGTCCTGTTAACGTAGTGGAGAAAAAAAGAAATTTTCTTTTTCTTTCGTGCTGGTCTTGCAAGTTTGTCTGCCAGTAAGAGAGCAATGTTACCTTCCTTTCTTCTTTCTTTTCTTTCTTCATTTTCCTTTCTTCTTTTTTTTCCTTTCTTTTCTTTTTTTCTTTCTTTTTTTTTTTTTTTTTTTTTTTTGGCCTTTTTCTTTAAAATTTCACCTGGCAAAAAATAAATAAATAAATGAAGCTATCACTTTATAAGAATCATTTTCTAGTAATGCAAACAAATTATTTTTTACAAAAAATATAAAATAAATAAAATTAGACTTCCTTCCCTCACTATATATCTTTATTCAGTCAGAATATTTCCAAGAGCATTTTTGCAAATTAGAGCAGGAAGAACTTTTATGTTTACAGTGCACATCTGTTGTAATGCAAAGCATATTTGGCAAGCAGTTCATCACTAAGACAGTAGCTATGATTCTAGAAGTCAAGAGGTGTCAATAGAACTAGTGGGGCTTCTGCATGTGAAAAATGGGTATCCCATAGGCGTGAAAGTGCTGAATGTTCAGTCTGATCCCCAAGTGGGTGCCTGCACTACCAATTTTTAAAGGAAATTCACTCCCTTGTAGAAAGAATTGAAAGGTCAAGTTATTTTGAAGTGATTTTTTTTAAAAAAAACTCTTCTGTTTATTAACGGCAAAATTTATTTATTTGACAGGATTTTAAGTAATGTAGGAATACAAGAGGTAAATTAGCAGCACATATAATTTTTTTTTAAACTTACAATCCATTTTGTATGGTCTCAAAGTTGGATGACCTCATTACTAATATTTGTTGTAAAAGTGAAACTTGTTTGCCAACCAATAAACAACTGATTGAGATTTAGAGGATATTGTATTGATGTATGTACTATATGATTAATTATTCCTTTTCATTTTTCTCGCCTTTCTTTCCTTCTGTTTTCAATATATAAGCTTTGCTAATCCTCTGTGGCCCAAATGAGCCATGCAAAAGAAATCAATCTGCCTAGATGAATAGACTAAGCACAAAATTATACAGTTTTTGCAGACAAAATAATCCAGAAAAAATGGGATGGGCATGTTTATGTTGGCTGAAATAAGATGCATAACTTACTTTCAAGCAGGTTAATGTATAGGTTACTATGTGCTTATTATAAACCAGCTGCAGTCACACTGCTTATTATGAAAGTCAGCTTCAGTCATAGAAAAATTTGAGTATTGAATTGGGGAAGGGTGGATCATATGTTTTTCCTCCCTTATAAGCTTCACTTTGTTGTTGGAAATTTAAATTCACTCAATTGGCTAAAAGCTGCAAGAATCATGGCAAAGAGAATATTCATTTTATACAGATAGTATAAGACACTTCTATGATTATTTTTCTGTTGTTCTATATATGGATAAAATGGGAGGGAAAAAGTCCTTTCAAAGAAACTTTCTGGATCTCCAGTTACTGAAGAATCTTTACCAGCAGTGTCCAAGCATGGAGACCCTCATGGGGCAAAGTTAGAATGAATTTGCCAAATTATAATTTCTCTTATATTATGTGGGATCTTGGCAGTTTCTTTTTCTTTATTTTTTCTAAAAATCCAAACACCATCCATCTATAAATTAATTTCTTAAATTAAGATGAGAAGGAGTAGTTTAGAGAATAACCAGTAATCTACATAGACAGTTTTAAAATATTTGACAAAAGAAAAACTTCCAAGCAGGGCCAGAGTACATCATAACCTTAATATCACCGCAAAATATCTTATGTATCATTCCTTTTTAGTCACTTGACATAAGTATTTTTTAAGTCTACAGTGTTTGGGTTTTTTTTTTTTTTAAGTTACAGGAGAACCACAAGCTTTAATAGTAATAGGTTTTCTCATACTACATATGGCAATATTAGCGCTGAAAGGTGGGTTAGCCTGTCTGTTACATAGAAGACATTTGGTAATGAAAGAATCCTTTTTTAGACAAGTTTACGGTAACTTCAGAAACACAAACGTAGTCTGTGGATTATAAATACTTATATGCTTGTTTTGCCAATCCAACAGTAATCTGTATGGAAGCAGCTCCATCAATAAGAAGTTAGTTTCACAGAACAATGGGGAAACTACCTCAGTTCAGCTTGCTGATGCTGCCGATTCTGATTTTCTGATACTGCTACCTCCCTGCCCATTATCTTTTATGTTTCATTATATGGAAAGTTGAAGCAGATAGCGTCCCCAGCTCTCCATAGTCCACGCTGAAGAAAATCACCTGAATGCATAAACTGGTGCAGAAAGCCATTCAGTCCTGTCAATTACTACTACGGTCTTACATCAGGATGAAAGGGTGAGATTTTTTTTAACTCGCATGCATCATAATTGGTGTGCTTTCAGAGAGACTTATGATCCTAAAGATTTTCACAGGAAGAGATTGTTCCCCCAAGTTCAGTGTGACTATAATGAAAACAGAACAGTGGACAAAAAAGTTAATTAGGTATACATTTCAACAGAAATCTGTGCATACCTAACATGTATTGATGTCCTTTTTACACTAGCAAGGGTTGATTTCCTGAACTTGAATCTGTTTCACATGCGTTTTCATGTGCAGCAATAGATAAACTAATAATTTAAAAATTTTCTTGTTTTTACCATCTTTGATTGACTATATTTTCAATACCCTGGGACATTGATGACTTACTTATTTGCATATTTCTGATGTGTTTATCTGATTTTCCGTTAAGAAGTAAACTTTCATCAAATATACTATTCATATATAGCACGTTATTTGAATAGAAAAGTTATGCCAATGAAACAAACAAGTTGTTATTTCCAAGTAAAATATTTTCATAACATTTTACACTTGAAACCTCTTTTCCTCTTTGAGGTCTATTTCACATGATACTTTATCAGGACACTAGCTAACAGACCTCATGTTTAGTTGATTCAGAAACTGCTGGATTGTTGCACAGCCCATGTTTCTAATTGATAGTATTTATGGAGAAAGCTAAATTTTGTGAAGGAGAAATAGGCTAGAATTTCAATTAATTTTTTTCAGCAGCCCTTTTTGTTTCTACTCTATTAAAATTAAAAATACTATAGTTGAATAATAAATTGCCATGCTAAAATAATCATAATGACAAAAAAGAACTGACATGAGAACAATTATCTTGAAATAAAAAGTCTGGAAAATGTAGTAATCAAATGCAGATAATGGAAACCCCTTAACTTCCTGTAATACAAATTCACAATGGCTCTTAAATTAAAATGTAGTTTTAAAAATCCCCATTAATCTAAAAATGTTGACGTAGTGATGAAAGGTCTTTAAGATTTTATTTTTTAATTTTTCAATATTAACTTGGTATGACAAAAGTTTCATAATAATGGAGATAAACATATAGTGAATTAGTAATATTTATGAAGGATCTGTAGACTTAAATTTAGGCACTATCTTCAGCTTTTTCCCCACATGTGTTCAAACCCATTGACTAGTTTGTTTACTTAAAAAAAAAAAACATTAAAAACTTCAAGGTCCAATTTTCTGCTTTATTACTGAAACCAAAAGGGAGAGGGAAATATTCTTCTGGGTTGTCTAAAGATCAACTTCAAACTAATCAATTATTGCCTCCTATTAGTGAAAGAATAATTCACTTTTAGAAGCTGTCCGTCAGTATGGTACCAAAGTACCACTGCTGTGGGGCATTTTTCAAAAACCAAAAACTACTCTGCAGTCAATTCAAATAGAGAAATTTCGAGAGAGAGGAAAGAAAGAACCCAACCGCTAATTTGATTTTGAGCAATTCTGAAAATACTGTCAAGAATGTCTTCTTCTCTAACAAAAATATTTGAGATAAAATAACAATATATATTTCCTTCCCAGTATATCATAGTATCAAGCTCTTAAGAATTAATTAGTTCATGTTTAGTAATTCATAATTATAACTCACCACATAAATAATTATTATGCATTTTAAGTAATACTTTAAATATATCTTATGTTATATTTCTGCACATCAATACATCAGGAACATGGAAGCACAAGAGTGAAGCAGCAATGTTGCGAAATAGCTTATGGAAACATTCTTATGCTAATGGGTTCTACATGAGATGCTTCTTTGAGTTCATAAAATAGATTCGATGGATCCCAACTGTAAATTCAACTCTGTAATCAGCAAGTAGGTCCTTTACCCGTCTGAAAAATATTGCTAAATATCTAAATTTTCATGTCAGACTAGAAGCTAAAGTGTTGGTAACTGCTTATTTCCTGCTTAGGCCGTAAGAGGAATATTTCCTATTTACTAGTTAACCTGACTACTTCCTCTCTGCTTTAAAAGGGAAATCAGTCTTCAGCTTTCACCTGTGCACAGACTCACATACCCCATTCTTTTCATTTACAGCTTACAGAGCAAATAGCTTGTTCACAATATTGCGAACTTTGTGATTTTTTTCAATAAAACCGGTAGTTATTATGATTTTGTGTATTCTCATTTGAAATAAAGTTACTGTTACTCCCTCTTTTCAAAAAAATTAAGTTAACCTTCTTTAACATCTAACACCTTTAAGTTCTTATTCAAATGTCTTGATTTCAGCTATTTTGATATTTCTTTTTCTCTCTAAACAGTATGTCATGCAAATTTTTCTTAGTTTGTGTCCCATTAGAAAACTTTAAAGGTAAATAGAAACTATGATGTTTAAGAAGGCATGTGAAAGGAGAACTTTTATATGAAGAAGTCAAGAAAGGCAATACAAGAAAAAAACCTCTAATGGGGTAATGAAGTTTCCCATCATGATATGAACAGAAGAACAGAACCAAACTGGCAAATTTATGGTGAGGTAGCTGGACCTCAATTAGAGATACAGAGATAAATTATCCAGGAAAAATAATGAAATTACTTAGAGTGATAAAAACCTTACATATTGTACCAAATGCTATTGATGTGTTGAAAAAAATGAAATTGAAGTTTATCATATTATAATTTTAACCCGCTGTTTCCACAGGAAATACTGAACACTTTTAACATTCTTTATATATTTCTTGTCTAGCTACACCTTGTCTCAAGGAAACATGACTATTTTATAAATGTTTCTTAAATATTAGTATTTTTGCCTCAATTCACTTTCACTCTCTAACCTGCTTACTCTATTGTACGCCAACACAGTTAATGCTACGAGTAGATTTGTACCTTTTAGGGCTTTATTATGACTCTAATAAACATGAAATTAATATTAAATTGGAATTATGTACATTGTACAAAATAATTCATAACCAAACAATATTCATATTATAGGATAATTCATTATATATATGAATATTACTTTGAGACTGAACAAATAATTACACTGCTGAAAGTATTACTCTCAAGTTCTTCTCTCTCTTCAATTACTGTAGTCAATTCATAAAATTCTGCAGACAGTTGTACACATGACATGTTATCAAGGTACTCCATAATCCAAATGTGTCTACAAGTTTTCCCAATGCTTCTTTCATTCTAGAGTGCTAAAGGAAAGACCTTGAAAAGAAGAGGAAAGTAAAGCTGACTTCTAAGGATCTAACTTAGGTAAACATTGTCATTCAGTATGAATAATTTTGAAATGAGAAGGTCCCAACTCTGTGCTCTGAGGGAGAGGTTATTAAAGATTTACAGTTAGTCCAACATTGGAGGATTTTAAATTTTAAAGGAGTTAAGTTTGTCTCAATGGCCCAAGACTGCAGGATTTCACAATACACTGGCGAGGAAATATGTTCAAAATCCATACCCACACTAGCTTTTTAAAAGTGAAAATTTTCTCAGATTCTTCTGTAGGTGAAACTGGCAAAACAGTCCTGGCTTCAAAAGTGAAATGTATTGGTTGACCTCAAAAAATGTTTGGCAAAATTCATGAATGTCAATTGACTCTTTAATAGTAGGTAGGGTCTTTGGGGATGGAACTCAGGCTATAGTGAGCAGGACAGTGTCCTCTCATGTTGACCGCTGCCTTGTCCTCTAGAGCATTGTTTAATGCCTTGGATTTCAACTTGTCACAGTGTCTTATGTTCTGAATGACATTATGAATCAGGAGAGATGAGGGAAAAACATTCAAAGTTGGTTTTCATGCCTCATTTGAAAAAGATTTTCTTTACCATCCTAAGTAATAAAAGGTGATTTGTCTTGAAACAGCCATGGACAATCAGAATGTATTCATTTATAAACAAGACTTCTTTGTATGTTCTAACACTGATCTTTGCCTATGAACGACAAAGTCAGAAACTGTAGAGTCAGCTTGACTTCCCTTAATGGCCTCTGTGAATGTGTTGGAAAGAGGAAACATAATTTGGAAAAGATTTTCATCCTGCTTTCCTACTTGCCAAGCATTAAATCTAATTCAAAATACATCTTTTTAAAAAAGGACAGTTTATTTTAAAAACCAACAACTAATTGAGCTATTTCTCATTGATAAGGAAAGTTACTTTTTAGGAACAAGAATATAGTTATCGCAGGTTTTGGGTTCTTACATTCTCATATATTTACACAAGGCATTGATCTTATCATATACCCACAAAAATTTAATCTATCGGATTTTTTTCCCTTGTACAACTTTTCCAACCTTTTTTTCCCCTTAAATGCTCTGTACAATCACGTGTAAAGTTATGAGCTACAAACCTCAATAAAAAATATCAGTAAACAATAAGTGATGTAGTCCCTCTTATTATATGGTAGTACCCAAACTTTGGTTTGGAGACAGTGTTTCAAACGGCAGGAAAATAATTGAAACATAGACACCTAATATATTTTCTTACTATCCCCATACCCTACATCCTCCTCTTCACATGTTGGAAGTAAAATGTGAGGCATTCTTCTTTATATTTTCAGAGAACTGCTGCCACCCCAGGTATCTGTAAGTCTACTTGTTCTTTCTAGGAAGAGAGGAAGTTAAATTAAGAACTTAATGTTTGCTTTTAAAGTTTGCCAGTGATGTGATATAATGTAGTCTTAAATCTGCTGCCTGATCAACTTACTTCTCCTCATCTCAAACTGGAAGTAGGAGAGTCAGTCACCAGTGGTCTAAAGGAGAGTTTGGGCTCTGCGCTGTGATGTGCATTCTTCTTTTGAATAAAGGGCCCAACAAATATTTGTTTATGTTGTAGATCACAAGGATAGACATTATATAATCATCATTCGGTACTTTCAAGGATTCTGATTATTTTACTAACTCTTAGCATCAGTAAAATGAGTACAAATATCAGCTGGAGAAATCTAACTTAGATGTCTCTACTCTATAATATTGAAAATACATTTTCATAAGAACTATTCTGAAAAGGAAATGGAGAGAAATCCCTAGCTCCTGAGTACCTCGTTTGTGTCTGACACTTTGCATTGCCTCATTGAATCTTTCCAGTCCTATGGTGAGATGGATTTTTTCATATTTGCTTTATGAAGGAAATGGAAGTTCAGATCTCATAGTCACAGAGCCAGTGAGTTCTGAACCAAAATCTCTCAGTCTAAAGTCCATTTTATTCTTTTTTAACCATGTTGCACTGCATCAACTAAATGATTAGTTGAAAAGAAGTTAACCCATCCCCTCTCATTTAAATAAAGGGAGTAAAAAAACATGGAGCCTGCTTTTAAGGAGCTCAAAGTGGATTCCATTTTTCCAGACAACTGAGAGAAAGAGAGAGAAGTGTCACTGATTCTATACCTTTGAACAAATTACTTTTCTAACAATAGGGCTTCTCATCTGTAAAGTAAATACAATACCTAATTTGCATGTGATACATAAGGTGCTATTTTGTGTGATACAAAATACAAAATCCTCAAGATTTTGATACACACAAAATCCTCAAGAAAATTCTTAAACTGATTTTTAGTTAATACTAAATAGACTCCGTGTGTGTTGTTTTTCAGCAGGTCTCATTTAATGAAAAAAATGTTTTTGAGTTTAAATATATTTGGGAGATAAGCTAAACAAAGTAAAATAGCTTTTTTATTATAAGAATTCAGAGAATGCCCTGAAAAGTCTAAGAGAAGTATACATTGGGCTGTTTCCTAAATTTATTTGGCCCTGAAATCAAGAAATCTGAAGAGCAATAATTTAAAACTATTAACCCATGGAACTCAGTTTGGAAAGCACTGCCCAAAATATTTTTGTTACAACTGAGTTCCCCTGCCCGGCCCCCAAGTATTTTACGTCAATGAAATGCTGGAGGTATGACTCCTTCAATATTAATTGAGTTTATAATTCATGATAAAATGTTATAAAAGTATCTTTACTAAATGTCTAGTCCCAATCTTTAGGTGGAGAAAGAGTAATTAATAATATGATGCCATTTCTGCCCTAATCATAGAATCCCTTTGTTTTAGTATAGCTTGCTGTCTTCTAATACCAAATAGCCATTTGGTTACAGCAACTGGAGACAAAGAGTTTTCACTCAACAATTATGTTTCTCACTTATAAAGTGCAATGTGTTACAGGAGGCCCTTGTTAAAATGCAAGTTTTGATTTGTTTAGTCTTGGGGTGGGTCTGAGAGTCTGCATTTCAGACAAGCTCTCAAGGCTGCCTGTGTGGCTGTGCCCCTAGTACCAAGGCCCTTAGACTGTCTGCCTCTTCTTCAGAAACACACTGTGCCTTGCTATCAGGATTTTTTCCCCCTAAGTGGTTCTTTTCAGATACTAGGGAATATATTATAGGAAAGAAGAAACAGATTTTTTAGATTGTGTTCAATTTTACCGAGAGAGAGATTTGTTCATATTTTTGGATATATATACAGAGTGGATTCTCAAAATTGGTAATAAATGCAGCAGTACTGAAGCTGAAGCCGTTACTCTTCTACTACACAACTTTAGGCTAAAAATGACACAGGAATGGGGGAGACTCTGTGTGTGTCTGTGTGTAACTGCATATATATGTGTAATTGCATATATATGTAAAACAAGACACATACCCGTTGTTTATTATGAAAGATCTTAGTAAAGTGGTACTTTCCTCCTAAACACTTATCTGAAACACACTAGAAATAGTTATTAGAGAAATTTCAACTGAATTTTTTGAGTATGTAAAAGATCTATGTGTTGCAATTGGAGATACTTGCTAGTCTTCCATTTGTAGGTACAGTGGTGATTAATCACATGGTTGGTGGAAAATAGATATGGCAAAAGGTGGAAAATGAAGGAATGCCCAGAAAGTAACATCATTTTGAATTTTATACGTATATTTCTAAAAATATCAGTTATAATTTTTTATTTAATTGCAGTTCTAGAAAGTTTATTGCCAGTGAAGAATCTTCTCTGAGTAGAATATCTAATTAGAGAAAATTCAGCTCACTTTTCTCTATTTTCCTAAGATGCTTCACCAGGATTTACTGTCAGTCTCAGGAGCAGAAAATAATAAATAATAAATGTCTTATCTAGAAGTACCAAGGATGTTCATGTGTAATAAACTCTGAAGTATTTATTTGTAAATTGAAATTAAAAAATCTTGTTCCTATTGGTGATTGTATGTTAAGAGTGTCAAAACCCATGATGGTATTGAACAAAAATTTCTGAGTAATTATGAACTAGATAATCCTTATAATGAACATGATCTTTCAGATAATCACAGGTCTCCAAAAATAAGACTCATGTCTGAATCTCCAAAATATTAATTATCTTTATATTTCCAACTGGGGGAAAAAAGCTCACTAAACCCTTTTATTTTGATCTTGATAGCCATGATTTTCTTATATAGAATGTAAAAGCATGTATTTTATATGTAGTATATAACTTTAATCCCACCAAGGGAATCATATTCCAAAAGTAACAGTTGTTTTTAAATGTTGGGGAAAAAGATGTGGTCATGTTAAAATATAAGCCCCTTGTCTTGCACTTTATACATCTTAAAGCTAATAATTTCTCATGCTCTTAGAAAGTCTTTACCAGTTCTACTGTAACTGATGAAAATGGAATTTCATTAATTTTGTTATTGCAGAAAAACACACTAAGAAGAAATAGATTCAAACTGAAAAAAGAATACCAACTTTCTTTTTAAGCATGGTCTTTTGTTTTTAATTTTCATTCTGAAGTGTAACATGCCATTTTTCTAAAATCTGAAATTTTAAAATTAATTGTTTTATAATTGTAAACTATGTATACATAAATTGTCTAAAAGGTTAAAATAATAACTAATGATATTTGGTTTTGAATATGCAAACTGGAATATATTCAAGATGAGGAGTCAAGACTAATTCAAATCCATATCAAACATAGTAATTGTGTTACATTTTATTTACTTAGTTTGAAGATGATTAAACTTATGTTGCTATTTTCATGTGTTCTTGTGAGGATCAGTATAATAGTTAGCTTAGTATTTCTCAGCCCTGGCCTCAGTTAAAATCACCTAGGATGTATTTAAACAAATAAATAAATAAAAAGCCCATCCCTACCCCACTATATAGCAGTTACATTGGAATCTCTGGGTGATGTCCAGGTATAAGTTAGTCTTAAAAGCCCAAAGGTATATAATGTGTAGTTTGAACTGTGAATCACAAAGTAAACTTTAGTAAAAATTGGATAAGTATTTGCATTAATCATGTTTAAATATTCTCAAAATATTATAAAACTTTTCCTAAAGCAGGAAAGCTGTATAGGAATGACCAAAACAGAAAATTTATCTTTAGATGAGTCTAGTTAATCAACTGAATATGATGTTCTTCCCAGTTTATAAGATGAATCATATATTGTTTAAATAAAAATCAACTGGATTATTAAATCATATTTTTCATTATTTAAATCTAGAACCAAAATTCTTGTTCAGAATATCTGGGTTTCTATCACCATTTTCAGGGTCCATGAATATTATTATATAGAAAGAAGTCAATTATTCATTTTAAATCTTGCAGAATTCACAGATAAATATCAGGAATTATTTACATGGAACAAAAATCTCTTCAAATTTTCCCTGGAAATTTGACTATTGTCAGACCATAAATCTACTCGGTATTTAGTACAGTGTCACAGTTGTTCAAAACTCTACTCATTGTAAAAGCGTAATTCCACAGAATTAGCAGTAAACTTGATGAAGGATATTCTTTTTTATTATATAAAATGCATAATAGATAGTAAACAAAGTGTCTTCAATATAATTCCCAGCTGATATTTAGCTTCTGTTGGCCACCCAATTTACATTCTTCTTTTTAAGTTTTAGTAAACAACTAATACTGATTCCTAAAAGTTTTCTTAAACAGGAACAGCATGGAGGACTCCATGGAAGGTAAGAGAGAAACCAGTAACCATTCATTAGACAGAAACAACCTCTTCTGTTGGGTTCTCACACCCACTAGTGTTCTCCTTCGATGGTTAGCAATAATGTGCAGAATGAATACATATAAATTACCTAGCTGCTTAACACATCACTTTAATGGATAAAGTAAAGAGGTGTCAAATAGTTTTTACTCTATGGCAACTGATCAAATCATAATGCCTGTTTGGAGCACTGTCTTCAGAGGGCTCCATCTAAGTTTACTAAGAAAGAATTCCATGATAAATCATTTATGTCTACTATGGTCAGGGAAATTTATATGCCATCTCTTATAGACAAGTTATTAATATAGATATTTGACACATTTTAGAAGAATCCAGAGCCCTAACTCCTTTTTGGTGGTAACTCAACTACCTGAGTTATGTAATGACAGAAAATATTTTACAAGGAGAGCAGAAAAATTATATCATTCATTCCACTTCTTTCTCATGTTTGCTCTATGTTACTACTGGGTTATGTTTAGAAAGGTTTTCTTTCCCATTATTTTTCACAGAGCTCTACCTAAGCCCTCCTCTCCTCTGACCAGCACCTTCATCTGACCACATCCCTGACCAGTCTCCCTCAGATGCGGACTTAACACAAACTAATCTCACAGAAATAAGAGATCTCTTTTCTTTTAAATTTTTCCTGTCCATTAATCTCATGTTGGTCTCCCTCTTTTCCCCCTTTTATTTCTACATTTCACAAAAGTCATTTCTATCTTTCTGATTCTTCATTGTACAAATCAATAGCATCGTCTCTCACGCAGTCTAGAGATTTACTCATCAGCCAGTCCTTACCTTATTTTCCTTCTTTCTTTCAGTATTTGCAGACCCACCTTTGTCTCAACCCTCAATCACATTTTTTTTTCAGGTCATTTTCACACATTTCTCTGGACTTCTTTACTCATCACTCTAAGCCATTATGAATAGTGTAAATTCACAGAATTGCAGGCCTGCAAGAATCCTTGAAGTCATTTAGGTTCAATCCCTTTACTTCACAGATAAGTAAACTGAGGACTTTAGAGAACATGGGATTGTTTAATGTCATACCTCATTCATGTTGGAGCTAATTCTTAGACCAAGATTTCCAGATCAGTACATTTTCTACTATGGTTTTTAAAAAATATTTTCCTGGTGAAGCCTTCCTACTGCAATATGTCTGCCTCACATGAGATCTAATTTCTCCTCTCTTACTAAAGTATTTTAGGATCCTTTGGTTTTAAATAATAGAACCATAACTCAAGCTTGCTTAAGCTAAACAAATAAAAAGCATCAAATATTTTAATGGAATTTGTTAACTCATCTAATCATGGAAAAAAAAGGGTGAGGCCGAGGCTAATCAGGAACCAGGACAATGAACACAGTAAAGATTTTCTTTGTATCTTATTTCTGTTTTTCCCTGTGTGATCGATTTTTTTTTCCTACTAAGAGGCAGTATCTTATGGTGGTTGAGTTTCCTGACTTTGACTCTAGACTGCCTGAGTTAAAAACCTGCTTCCCCATTTTCTAGGCTTGTGATTATGAGCAAGTTCCTCTCTGCAGCTCAGTTCCCTCCTCTGTAAAAGGGGGAAAATCTACCCAATAAGGTTACTGGGATAATAGAGTTAAAGGTCGTAAGTTGTTAAAATGTTTAGAACAGTGCCTTACACATAATATATGCTTAAGAACTGTTCCCTATTCTTACTGTTGCAGCAGGACAGACGTTTTATAGGCAGACTCATGTTTGGCAGTGGCTTTGGACTGTCAATCAAAACAGTTGATTAAAATATGAAAGGGCATTTTAGTCAGAAAAGTCACAAGGAAGGAAGGATTCAGATTTACCATGCTTGGTTCTTACCCTTACCCTGGACTGATTTTGCTCAGGGGATTATGTATGATTGGAGCAGCCTACATTAACTGTTCATATCTCCAAATAGGGCAGCAAAGCCTTACCGGAAGCTGATGTGAGGGGGATGCTGGACAAACACACTTGGAATGGAACCAGTTCTTACAACGCTGTGTCTTACCTAGTCCATCTGAGACAGGAGCCTTGTAAATGTCACACTTTCATATCTAAACCATGCTGCACAGCTGACTCACCTTCACTGTTCATGCTTACTCAGTTCTGTTTCTATCTAACCAGTGTAGTGCTCATCAAAAGGAGCTCTTAAACCCATAACTCAATCAATATTACATTTCCATCAGTTACAATTCACTTCTCTCCTCTCCTTAATAACCCTTAATTGTAAACATTAGAAAAATCAGAAGTAAATGTTAAGTTCTTCTCACTCTTCTCTTATACCAACGTCCTGAATTTCACTCAGCAAGTCTGAAAATTTCAAGTAGAGAAATACTACTTTTTCTAAACACTTACGTGTCCTTGAAAAGATAATTAAATTGGTTTTGATGAAAACTCTTTCTCAAAAAAGAGTAGAAATGAAAATGCTATTAGGTTTAATCCGGGATTAGCAAGAGATAGCCAGAAAGCTGTTATTCTCACCAAGCCTTGAAGGCTTAGAGCTGAGGGATACACCCCTACCCCATATACACATCTGAATAAAAGAACAGTTACATTTCAAAAGAACGCTGCCACCAGTCAGAAACAGTCTTTCAGATAAAAATGTAGGAACTTTTACCAAGCTATACCTTGCATTAAAAGCATTTTATTTAAATATAAATTGCTGATCTTAACTTCCAACACACACACACAAACACACACACACAACTATTTGAAGGAAAACTAAGTGAAAAATATACAAATATACAATTACAGCAAATTAAAGCGAATCCTATCAGTTTTTCCCCAACTTCACAAAGGAGGAGTACGTATGATACAGGAAAAATGTGGGATGCGAGAGGATGGCCATGTCTCAAATCCTAGGTGAGTCCCTGAGATGAGCGTCATCAAGTGACAGTTCTTGGTTTTGCACAGGAAAGAATTCAAGAGCGAGCCACAGTGGAGCAAAAGTAGATTTATTCAGAGAGATACAGACATACTCTACAGACAGAATGTAGGCTACAGAGAGGCCGTGAAGCATGGGGGTAGGTGTTCAGTTTAAAGTAAAAGTGGGTACATACTCCATAGACAGATTGTGGGCCGTCTCAGAAGGCAAGAGAAAAGGAGAGGGAGAGAAGGAGGCTCTCCCACCCCACACAGGGTTGTTGGTTTTCATGGGTTGGGCAACTTCATATGCTGACAAGAGGGAGGATTATTCCAACTACACTGGGGAAGGGGCTGGGATTCCCAGGAATTGGGCCATCACCCACTTTTTGACTTTTTCATGGTCAGTCTCGGAACTGTCATGGCACCTGTGGAAGTGCCATTTAGCAGCTATTGTATGAGGGTGAGGATATGGAAGTTCAAGTTCTACTGGGAGTTGAATCCTTTGCCATCTTGGTGCTAACTGCTGTGTCATTCTTTTAATGGTTGTGCCCTGCCCCCTTCCCTCCTGTCTCATGTATGCAACATCCTCTGGGGTCCTCCACATTCTGAGTGAAAAAGAAGATCCAACTCCCTGTATAACATCATAGGGTTTCCAGCTCTACCAAAAGAATGACAATTACAGTCCTGCCTCCTCTGCTCAGGGATCCATATGACTGTAGAGTTGTGTTTTATTTAATAGTATCTTGAGTTTTATCTCAAGTGGGGGTGGTTATTGAAATTTTTGTGACTAAACAAACTAGAAGTGCTACTAAATTTTCCTTTTTCTTTTGAAGCACTTCCAAAAATACTAAAAGCTAGACAAAAACAAAAACTAATTGAGTGATTGCATTAAAAAAAAAATAATAATTTGAAGTCCTGGATGGAAAACCTTGGCTATACATCAGAAGAAATTACTTACTATTTCCAGTAGATTTAATTTAAAACAGACTACAGGGGAGACCATCATAAGGAAATCATACAAATTTTTAATTAGAATAATTAAAGCCTAATTGTGATTTAATTACAAAGAAGATTAAATTTTGCCAAGTTTGAAAATAAAATTCAGTTGAATGATAATGCTTTACTGAAGGTTTGCTAGATTTAAAAGCCTAGATGTTGGAATTGTGGAACTTGATTACTTAAAAAGACCTATTCCTTTATCTACAGAGGCTTCACATTAAAGCAGTTGCATAATCTCAGGACACTAAAGTTTTTAAGATGATAGAGCGTTCAACAATTTCTTGTCTTCCTACACAAATGCTAAGGACATACAAAATCAACATATACTTTCACTTTTCTCAGAGGAATGCCAACTTCAAGAACAAACCAAAATACTGGGGATTAAGTCACACTTGGGGTTTATATAGTCGCATGCCCAAAGTGTTTGAAAATGCTTTCAAGAGAAAGGAGTGCTTAAAAGGATTATAACCCTCAAGACTATTGTAACTAAGGATATTGTGCTACAAATAAATCCTGATGTGACCGTTACGGAAAACAGGCGCTGTAAAGACCATCCTTTAGAGGGAAAATACAAGCTGTCTACACAAATAATAAACCCTTTTTGATTAAGTGAGTTGAAGCTCCAATATCTCCAGAGTTTTAGAATGCTATTCAGCAATTATGCCCCTACTGAGGTTTAATTATCCCTTTAGTTACGTATTCACTACTACATACTAAGTTACAGCACACCATTAGAGTCAGTGGACTAATAAATACGTAACTCCTGCTGGATAGAAACAGCTTGGCTGAATAATTACTTCCAATTATTCCACAAACATTCAACACTATGCCCAGAACAATCCCTTGCCCAGAATAGGCATTTAATAAAGATTTTTGTAGTGAGAGGAGGATGGATGACCTGACTTGCACTTTATTTGGCTGCTATTACCAGATCTCCTTTGTGACAAACCTTATAGCGATACCCTTAGAACTTAAAGTTGAACCTCAAACTGCATTAAGCCAGCTTGGGGAAGGAAAGTAACAGAGAGAAACGGGAGAGGGTGGAGGGTCACTTACAAGTAACAGGAACTTTTAAAACACATTCTGCAAGGGTTATTTTCTCTGCCAAAACTACTGTAGCTTAGCAAGAGAATGTTTACTGTGTTAAAACTGAGACACAAAGGACTAGAGATAAAGCCTTTGAAAAATGATTTCCATTTTGTGGTTCTTCAGAAGAAATGAAAAAAAGATCTACTGATTTCAAAATAAGCTTAGTGGTTCTCCAGTAAATGAATGCTTACATTATACCTCTTAGTCAAAGAATTTGGAAAAATTATCAAACCCTCAAAATAATCTCTATCATGATGACATTTCTGCAGCAATGAAGCATAAGGAAGTTACCCTAAGACTTAAGTCAATGTTTCCCAAACTATTCTGATATATTTCTGTTCTTTGAGATATTGTGTGTGTGGGGTTGGGGGGCTTTCTGTAGGTCAAGTAAATTCAGGAAGACTAGATTAAATAAATTTAAACACATTTCTTAACCACAAGATTTGCAAAAGCTGGAATTTACTAACCAGTTGCTGGGAGTCTCCTCAAAGAGAGCATAAACTGAATATTAAGAGGATAAATCATAGGATGCAAAAGAAGGAAATTAATATAGAAAGAACAGTAGAGATTCATTACTCAGTCCATGATCCGTTGATTTCTAAACCCAGTTCTCGATCAGTGGGATCTCGATCAACCTCTATTTGGTAAGAAGATATTGGAGAGGAGTGATAGGGTAGACTCATTCTTCGGTGAATAAACAACTGCATGTTACCTCCCCAGTCATCCTTGTCCTTCTTAGAGTGGTTGGATAGCTATTCATGGGAGGTAAAGTATGGCCTGAAGCTATTACTGGAACACACTCATGCCCATTCCTCTAGTGTCATCTATGGCTACTTTTGAGTGACAAGAGTGGAGTTGAATAGGCATAGAGAAACCTTGTGGCTGGCAAGCCTAAAATATTGAATGTCTGGCCCTTTTTAAAAAAAGGTTGTTAAGCTCAGCATTAGCAATTAGGAGTACATGCTCAGAACCAGAAAGCAAGCTTAAAATCTCGGATGATTTTGACATAGGTGAGTTACTCAACATTTCAGTGCCTCGGTTCCTCATTCGGCAAAACACAGTAACTTTGCCTACGTTATAGGGTTGTTATGAGAACTGAATAAGTTAATCTATGAAAAGCACTTAGAACTTGTGATACACGGCAGCCATCCTGGACTATTAGGCAACCTTGAAAAAGGAATCCATGTGCTTCAGTCAGTAGAGCTAGAGATTGAAGGAGCATATGTC
The DNA here is from genome assembly GCF_009834535.1 of Camelus ferus. Lineage (NCBI taxonomy): Eukaryota > Metazoa > Chordata > Mammalia > Artiodactyla > Camelidae > Camelus > Camelus ferus. Next base: position 58,424,728 of record NC_045697.1, on the reverse strand, counting down.
CCTGGTGACTACTCTGTATGATCCTGAATTGTCCACCTTCAGACCTCTCTCACCTGAACAAAAATAAACTGCTCTCATATTGTAGTCATTGTTATTGAGACTTTTCTGTCATGTGCAGCTAAACTTAATTCCTAGCTGATAGAGCACTGAATCAATTTAAATTATTATTTTCTTTTTTTCATGGAGGTAAGAAAAGGTAATTATAATGCCATTTTTTTTAAACATAAGGAAAGCGTGACAGTGCTTTAAGCTTCAACGTTAGACTACAGCTTTGCATCAAGGTCTCCTTTTAGACTGCTTAAAACAGGACAATTTCATTTAATTCTAATCCTTCGTGGATTACGTATTATTGTGGGGGAAATCTCAGCTATCATTTAGCTCCAGCTCAGCATGATTTCTCATTACCAGCTTGCAGTTATCAAAAGAGTTCCCTTTCAAGGTTGTAATCATTATGAAAATGGCAATGAAATACTTAGTCAAAAGATAATAAAGTACATTTCAGTTAAAACCTGATAGCAACACAAATCTTTCTCTTCTTCCTTGACTCATGCATAAAAGCTGTCTATACCAACACTTAACTACTCAATTAAAAGCTAGCACCAGATAAGGCTTAGCAAGGGCCAAAAGGGCAAACATGCCAAGAGATGGCTATTGAATGAATGCTGCTGTACCCTATTAGGGGGTGACGGCCACGTATGTGTCCATGCCATTTTACCCAAAGATGTCAGTCCCATAGAACTCTGTTCAAGTCACACAGGGCACACATGACTAGCATGATTTAATCACTTATAGATGGTAGGCAATTAGTTGGTAAAATCACTTGGTAAAATGTTGCTTAAATGGACATTTCTGGGTGTATCTGGGTTCTCCATCTTTTCTCCAAGTACAGGTACCTCCATTATTTGGAATTAAGAGGAGCAAAGAGCAAAAAGAGGAATATAATTAGATGGAGTAGCAGGTGAAGAAACTAGTTTCAGCAAGCGGTTATAGATAGTAAATAAAATAGTGCAGAGGTGAACACACAAGTATTTAAAAATGACTTAAGGTTTGATTTGATAGGTCCTCAAACAGATGACAGCCAGCTGGCAGCCAGGCTAATGCTCTCCTTTTCTGCAAATGGTCAGACTTCTAAACTGAACACAGACAACCGCGGAAGTATTTTTATAAGTATTTTCATGTGAAAATAATACAAACTTACAAAGCAAACAAAAGTCACATAAGAAAAACCCCCAAATCTAGTATTTGCAAAAACAATCTGAAAATGCCTGATGGCCTCTCTCATCTCACTCAATGTCAGAAAGTAAGTCCTCACTAAGACCCACAAGGCCTTACGTGATCAGGCCCCCAGCTCCCCCTGAATTCGTCTCCTACATTCCTCATTCTCTCCCCTTAGCCACATGGCGCTCGGTGCGAGTCCTCAGAGACAGAAGGTGTGCTCCTGCGAAAGGCCCTGGACATGGCTGTTCCCTCTGCTGAGGTGCACCTTCCCAAGATCATCCCAGGTTACTTCCCGCACTTCCTTAGGGGGTGTTGCACAGGCCAAGTGATCTAAAAATTCAGCTGTCTCCCCCTCCCACTCTTTCTTAATTTTTCCCACGATGCACTGTAATTTTTACTTATTTATCTGGCATATTATCTGTCTGTCCAGATTTTATTTCCACGAGGGTAGTGATTTATGTCTGTGCTATTCATTAGTGTCATCTGGGTACCTGGAAGAGGACATAGCAGGCACTTGCTAGATAATTATTAAGTGAATAAGTAAATAAATGGATAAACAATAACAAAAGTTTTTTAAATATCATATTATGAAATTTGCCACTGACATCAGTTTGGTGCATATTCTTCTACAAACTTCCTAGGGAGATGCCAATGTGTATTTGTGTCTGTCTATACATCCACACACACGTGTATGTATGTTTCCATGAATCTATATACACACTTTATATAATTACATACTTTTCACTGACTTACATTTCTATATGCAGATTTAATATGTTACTTATGAGAAATAATTCTCTGCAAATGGCTTTTTTTTTTTTTTACATTATAAGTAGTCCAATGACAGCTTCCTATGCAGTACATACACATTTCTATTATTTTTTATAACAGTAAGTTTTCCAACCAGGTTCAACTTCCAATTTAAGTTAGTTCTAGCTTTCTGGTGTTCTTTTTACACATATTCTTTATACTCATGTTAGTGTGTCTGTAGATAAACTCCTAGAAGTAAAATTGCCAAGCCAAAGATGTGTGCATTTTTAACTTATTATGAACATTTTCAAACATACATTAAAATAGATGAACATAAAACTCCCATGTACTTACCGTCCTCCACCATTATCAACAATTAGCCAGTGTTATTTCATCTATATCCCCATCTATCTCCTCCCTTCTCTTTTTATTTGAAGAAAATCATCTTTATGATTTACTTTCCTTTTTATGAAGCAAATCATGCCATTTTATCCATATATATTTCACTATGTCTCTCTGAGAGAGAACTGTTTTAATTTAAACATAACTGTGACATCATTTGCATGCCTTAAAATTAAAAATGATTCTTTTAAAATTCTCCAGTACCTAGTCAGTGTTCATATTTTCAATTGCCAATTGTTTTATAAGTTGTCAGAATCAGGAATCGGATAACTCACTCACTGAGACTGACTAGGTCTGTTAAGCCCTTTTTTCCCCTTTATCATTTCCATCTTTTTTGAGTATGTCTGGCCTGCTTTCATGTCTGTAGGAAGTTCTGCTCCACATTTTTTCTCTTACTTCTGAAAACTTTGTATGGGTTTCAATCACTTTCTGTAGCCCATTTCTATCTGAAATTATTTTTCCTGAACTTTTAGAAAGGAGAAGTGGGTCAAAATATCTTTTTTAGATTCATAGTTCTACGGATCCTTCTTGTTTTCATAAGTGTTAAAAAAAAAAAAAAGGATATGGTTTTATGTATTCTGAACTCTCCTGATCCAGTGCCCCTCTTCTATTTTTATCCAGACCGTCTATGTTCTTATAATGCCCTTGTCCTGCTCAGCTTGAATTCTATTCCCAACCATTTTTTCTCTCTGTGGGACTCTTTGTTGGAGGTGGAAGTTTTGGCTGGTTAGTTTCAAGTGTTTACAGTGACCCTACTGCCCCATCCTGTCAGACTTTACCGGGGAACTCTTGCTCCCCAGAGTTGGAATGTGCAGAAACTCTTCCGTGTTCAGCAGCTGGGCTTTCTGGTAAAAATCTTTTAGAATTCTGGCATTCCCCTTCTTTCAAGGAATTCAGATCCCCATCCACTTCATTCTTACCCCTCCAATGGGCACTATGAATTGCAGTTTTATAATTATTTGTCATCTTCCCCCATCTGCTTGTGTTTCGGAGTCCACGGAAAGACTGTCATTTTTATTGTAGTTGCTAGCTGTGAGATTTTGTTTTTTGCTATTCAGTTCCTGCATTTCTTTTTATGATGGGATTTTGGCAGATCCAACATTATACCACTACAACATCATTTCAGAATATTCTAGAAAAGAGGGTGTACAGATTCTTAATTTTGATAGGTAGGGGCAGATTTCCCTCAACAAGGGCTTAGTCATTGTAGTTTCACACACAGTTTAGGAAAGATTCTTCTCCCCGCCATGACTGACATTTGATATTATTACCTTTTATCTTCTGCACTTTAACAAGTGACCAGGTGTATATCACTGTTTTATGTTGCCTTTCATGAATGCAACTTAAGAAAAAGGGGTGATTTGAGCTGTTTTCATGAATATACTGGGCAATCATGTGTGTTTTCTACAAACTAATGCTTTATATCCTTTGATCGCATTTCTAACAGATTGGTTGTTATGCTTGTGTTGAATTATTATTTTAGTATGTTAACAAATTGGTTAGATTATTTAGAGAATTTTAATATAGTAATTCATATGTGTCATAACTATCCCATGTCATTTGTTTTTCATATACATCCTGCTGTTTAAACATTGCTATCCAAATATTGTTTTCTTCAATGACTTGAAACCTTACTTTTATCACTCTTAAATTACAAAAGTCTGCTTAGATTGATTAATGGACATTTAATTCTGATTCACTAAACTGTCTGCCTACTCTTTTTCTAATAATATCCGTTTAAAAATATCTTCACAATATATTTTAAAATCTGTAAGAACTATGTCCCTCTCAAAGCATTTTTTCTATTAGATGAAATTTTATTATAATTTTTACTTTCTAAGGAAGTAAGTGGCTTACCTGAAGACACACAACTAGGGTGGGCAGAGAAAGAAAATCTGGCTGGCTCCAAAATTTATGCTCTATATACATAGTTCTTCTTTTTAAATAATTCAATTCATTCAGCAAGAAAAACAAATCTGTGGTGTGTACTGTGTGCCAGAAACTGTGTTAACTGCTAAGTCTACAATGATAAACTACTTTGTTTTTGAACTTGAGAGCTTATTGCCTAATATCCTATTGTAATCCTTTTTTATTGCCATTTTCTCTCCAGAAAATCATATATAAATCTTTATAAAGCCTTTAAAAACCACTGAAATAGTCATTTTAAATATCATAAAGACATCAGCTGGGCACAGAGACAGTTTCTAAAATAATTTTTGTTTGGATTCATTTTTATTGGAGAAGAATACTTTAAAAGACAGAAGCAGGTTTATATTTTTAAAATAACAGAGCAAGTATAATCTTTTCTACAGAACAGCTGCTTTAGAGTTTATTCATAAAGCTCCTAATTCATGTTCCCTAATTCTTCTTTAAAGACTGTTTGATCTATTGGAAAACACAGCTCAGATTTCAAGTTGTTCCTCCTTATATTAGTTGTTTATAGCTGCATAAAATATTACCCTGAGACTGACTGCCTTAAAACAACAATATTTATTATCTCACAGTTTCAAGTGCTCTGTGTTCAAGTCACTCAAGATGTCAGCTGGGACAGCAGTCATTGTCAGGTTCAACTGACTAGAGTCCTGCTTCCAAGCTCACTCACCAAATTGTGGCAGGATTCAGGGCCTCAGTTTTTCACTGGCTATTGGTCAGAGGCTTCCTTCACTTCCTTGCCACTTGGCCATCTCTGTAGCGCCACCCACAACGTGGCGCCTGGCTTCACCAGAGGAAGCAAGCTAGACAAGAGAAAGGTATGCTAGCAAAGGGTAGTCAGATTTGAGTCTAGTCTTGGTAGTACCATCCCAGTACCTTTGCTGGATTCAATTCATCCCACACACAACTGAAGGGGATCATAAAAGGACATGAGTAACAGGAGGCAATAGTCATTACAGGTTATCTTAGAAATCTGCCTACAGCTCTCCTCCTCTCTATACTGATTCTGCTACCCTGACTTCCCTGTAGAATGGAGAGTCATAGAAGAAAAGAAACCAATTTATAAATTATTATCATTGAAATTAAATCTAGATAGTCATGGAATAAAATTTTGTTAGCATTTTCTTCATTTTTACTATTATGGATAATGGCTAACATTTATTAACCATTTATTGTATGACGAGTGCTGACTTAAATTTTGTACAAGTTTTATCTCCCTCGGTAATCATATATGGTTACTGGCACAATCTTAAATTTAGGTGATAACTATTTCCCCTTGTTATATTTGATGAAAACGGGATAGAGACTCTAAGTAACTTGCCCCAGGTCATACAACTAGTGAAAACCTGCCAGTCTATCTCCAGCTCCACCAGGCCCACCTCTACATTGTAAACAAAAAGTTGCACTTTTTTTTTTTTTGTCTCTCTAAATATTGCAAACTAGAAACTCTTTACTTCATTGCAGGTAGCTAATTTGGGGACCAAAATTATCTTCCAAGTAGGACACTGGGTGTCCATTTGGAAAAAAAAATCAGCTATGAGTTAAACATCGTATAAATGTCATGCAGGGAGATTCTGCTGCAGTGCTTATTCCCCTGCGCTGTGAAAAAGCCTGAACAGACACAAACCGTTTGCAGATAATTGTCCTGACATTCCTACTTCATTACTTCTAATAGAATTGCATTTGTGGTGCTCACGCCAGGGAATGTGAGTGGTGCCTGCAGGAGGAAGATGTCACGTGTCCTCACTCTCAGTTGAATAAATGCTTTTGGCAGGAGGTTACCGTGCAGCATGAAGGGCACATTCATTTAACTTAAGGGACTAGCTTTATTAGAATGAAATAATTTTTAAATGATTTCAGATGACACTGTGCATCTAGCCTAACCGTAGGTAAAAGAGATGAGATGGTAGAAAGCAGTTAATAATGGAGCTCTCTGCCCAAATTTGGTATCCATTCCAAATGAATACCAAGCATCGACTAGATTAACCCACTCTTTTTAATCCTGAGGAGGAATGAAACTGGAGACAAACAAATGTATGTCGTCAAAGGTTATTTTTGTATTGAGTGATGAGATTAAGAAAACTAAAACATTTTATAGGAAACAAATTTAATTAATAAAACTAAACAGTTAAACATAGTATTCAGGTTCCTTTTTCTATCCATATGAATGTCTTCATAGCACTGAAACCAGTCCATTTCATCATTCAAGTCATTATTAATTAAATGAATATCTGTTGAAAATAGGTTGTATGTCACTGCTATTCCCTCACTCATTCAGCTAGTGATTTCATGTGCGCTCCTGACTCAGAGACGTTTCCTGACTAGTGCTATCCCACACATTATTAAGTTTATTTTTACACATTTTTAAAATTATGAAACATTTATATATATATGAATGTCTTCATATATTTGATTTTTTTCCTATCACATTTTTAAGTTTTACTTGCCTCACTGTGGATTGGTCTATTTTTCCCTAGTACATTTTAAGTTTTTGTTCTTACCTTAATATAAAAATTCTTTAGAATTAAGAAGGTTATATTTTCTGGGGAACTGAAACTACTGTCTTAATAACTATCTTTAACTGTACTTTTTGACTTAAAGTCTATTTTTCCTATTACTGATAACATCTACATCAGCTTCCTTTGATAAGAATATGGTGGGTTATAATTTTTTAAGAATTCTTCTATTTTCAGCTCTATTTTTCAAATCTAAATGTTTCTCTTACAAATAGCCAAATCCTTGGAAAGGCCTTAGGCAATGTATTCACTGGCCATACGTTTTGGTTAAATTTGCAGCATAAAGTATTTTGACTGTAATTGATTGCTACTTTTTTCCATTCAGTTTTTCCCGTCATACTTCTCTACCTGGTTGATGGCAGTAGACTGCCATAGAAATTTTGGAGATTCAGCTAAGGGGATAAATGCTTTAGGTGGAGAGAAATATGTTTCTGTGGTTTACAGAGCCACTTTCCAGCTATTTCATTCTTGTTTGCCATGTTGGTGTAGGAATGCCTTCCGGAAGTTCTCCATGCGCGCATCGTGCCGTCTCACCTGCCATCACCACACAGAACCTTCCACCCTGAGGCTGAGCCACCATAGGAACTTGTCCTACAGGACCTGGCTACAAAAATATGTGTGGAATTGGAGGAGAAATAAGTTTTGAAAAGCATGAGTGCAATAACTTACTTATGGAAAATTCTTCCAGAGGTTTAAAATTGTAAGCAGAAGGAGTTCTTGATATTTATTGGAAACAGAAGCTCTCTCCTGTCTGATATACACTCAGTAACTCACATGTACACTTATAAACATACACTTAAAAAAATCTTACACAGTAGAATCTGTTACACCTTCAGTGTTTTGTAGGGCACAAACCTGTAGACATGCTGCAAATAGGTATATCAGCATGTTCAATCTCATTTTATGCATCTCAACATATAAGAGCACATCTTAGTCCTTTTAAGGCATTTGTCCTTTGAGTTTCAGATGTGTGGCTCATATAAAAAGAAAAAAAGTTTTCCAGCTGATGTGACCCAAAAATACTAACAGTGATGAATATATCATAAAATATAACATAGTAAGGCTATCAATAATTTGGTTAATGACTATACAATTCTTAAGCATATTTCCCTGCACAAGAAAATTTTAAATGCCCTGCAATTTCATAGCTCATCTATGAAAAAAACTTGGAGAGGTTTTCTTAATATTGACAAAAATCTTTTAAAAAATCTAAATGATACTACTACTACTAATTTCATAAGGCTGAAATTTTTATACACTCCCAATATTAGAAACAAATTTCAATCATGTTTAAAAATTGGAATTATCTTTCTATTCTGTTTCCTAAAAAATTTCCAAAATTATTATTTGAAGAGCAATACAAAAAATATGCAGCCAAAAATTTAGGGAAATACTGTTAAAAAGATATGTCCAAAAGGAAATTTTTAAAAGTTTTGTTTATTTGTTTTGGTTTATGGTGTTTGTGGTATTTATCCACTTTTAAGACATAATACATTATGATTTCTTTCTTGTTCTGAATAAATGTTAAATTTTGTATCTAATTTCTTATTAGTTATTGCTTATGTCTTTTTCTTAGAGAGAGAACCCCAAATTAAGTCAACCCCCGGATTCTTACAAAACCTGGATTTGTGTCTATCTCTTCCTCTTGGAATGGTTAGTTATTTTAATTTTTGTCATTAAGTGCATATAAAATGGTATTTCACTGTGGAATTTTTGTTTGTTTGTTTGTTTTGTGTTTCCCTGGTCACTACTAAAGTTTTTATTGGTCATGGGCATTTTTTTCTTTGAAAAGTCTCCATCCTTTTTGACCATTTCTTTTATCATTTAAAAGTTTTTCATATTGTTTTGTTAGAGTTCTTTTTTTAATAACATCTTTGTATTTTGTTATGTACATTGCAAATATTTTTTACCTTATCTTTTGATTAATAAGTGTTCTCAGTTGTGATCTAGTTAAATTTATGTCTTCTTACCTATGGTCAACTCTTTTCTTATTGCACTTGCCAAGACTTCTAATGCCATGTTGCATAAAAGTACTGGTATTGTACATCCTTTCTTAGTCTTGATTATAAAAAAAACTCTTGTAATATTTTCCCTGTCAAGATGATAATTACTTTAGGTCTATCCTCTTTGTAAGATTAAGGATGTTCTGCTCTATATTCCTTGTTTACTAATAATATTTATTATGATGGGTATTGGATTTTATTAAACTTTTTAAAAATCTAAATACATGATCACTTTTCCCCCTTTAATCTGTTAATGTGTTGAATTAAATGTATGAATTTGAAATTACTGACCTGATCTCACATAACTGGGATATGATTTTGGCCAACATATATTATTTGAAAACTACATTTGTATTCTATTTGCTAGTATTCTGTTTAGGATGTTGCATCTATATTAATGAGTGAAATGTTTTTGTAATTTTCCTTTCTTATAATATTTTTTGGGGGTTTAATATCATGTATTTCCATGAATAGTAGAATGAGTTTTGGAGGATTTTTTCTTTTTCAATTGTCTGTAATATTTGGCAGGATCTGTTCTTTGAAGATTTGATCGAATACTCCCATCTTCTAGATTTCATTTTTAATTATTAAAGCATTAACTGTCTAGTTTTCATTCCTTTGACAACAGCCTGTCTTTTTCTCTAACTTATTATATCTTTTTATTTGCTGTCTGCACTTTCATTAAAATGTTTCTTCTTTGCATGGATTTCTCTAATTTCTTCTATATATGACACATCAGACTTCTAGAATCTTTTGTTTGGCATCTTACATTAGTTATAGGATATTCTCAGCCACAGTCTTTACTAATTAATTCCATTCTCTCTTTCTGGATCGGTAACTGAACTGTGTTAGACTTTCTCAGTTATTCCACCATCTGTTTACCTTATTCATAGTTTCTACATTTTTCCTCTCTGCACTGCATTCTGTGTACTTTCTTCCTACCTATCTTTTGTTGCACTCTTTCCCTCTATTGTCTCTAATTTAATGTTATAACCACTCACTGAGCCTCTATTTTCAACTTCCATATTTTAAATGTATGTAAGTTCTCTTTGAGTTTTTTCAAGGCTCTTGTTTTCTTTGTTGTTTCCAGTTCCCTAAAGATAGACAAAAACAAACTATTTTGTTTCTTTAATTCTAGCCATCATAATTACTTTTTATTCTAATAATGTAAATATTTGATGAATTTATGGTCTATTTCTGTGGTCTGATTTTTTTTTTCTTTTTTACTAGTTCTTTCATATAATGGCTTATTTCCTTGAATACTTTTAGATTTATTTTTCTTAGAACTGCTTATATTTTGAGGGCAAATTATCCATGAGTATTTTTTGAGTCCTGAGATGAAGATTTGCTCCTCTAAAGAAGACTTTCATTTGCTTCTTTAAGACCCTGGAAGCACTAGCAATCTCCATCAATTTTACTGTAAATTTATGACATTTTTATGTATTAACTGTACAATGTGAATTTTTGGCTACAAATTCACCTTGGGACCAGTCTGAGTTACTACTTCACGAAATCAGTTCTACGTTATAGATTTACTCCTGAAATTTAATATTGGTGATTTATTCAAACAATGTTATTTGTTGTGTTTAGGATTAACAACCATACTTTGAGTTTGCACTGCAGTTAGCTGAAACACATGAGAAATAGGAAGTTTGATATTTCCTTCAGATCCTAGTTTCTGATAGCTTTATAACACTTGTGTTACTGAAATGATCTGATTGCTGTAAATGTGTGAATTCAGTTTCAGATTAAGGTTAGATGGGTTTATTAGCTATTCAGTTATAGAATTCATCATTGAATGTTTACAGGAAGTTGATTTGGCCAGAGCTCAAAATGTGGAGGTGTTTTTATAGCATTGCTTATTTATAAACATTTTGCTTAATCGGGCTAAACGTTTAAGCAGTTAAATATGAATAGATACTGTGAATAATAATATAAGCATCAGGGTAGTTTAAAATACCTTTATCTAAAGGAAAATACCATTCTGGGGCCTTTGTTAGAAATCAACATATGTATTTAATGTAAGATTTTTCAGCATCATGATTAACTACTGAGATTCTGAAAGGAGAAATGCACACTTTTTTTTTTAAAGCAATTTGTTTAGCTTATAGAGATATAATATTCACTCTTATGTGTCACTTAATAGATTTTTCTATCATTGCACATCTGCAAGTTTAACGACTGCTATCTTTATTTATTCAGAACCAAATTCTAAAGCAACAGATGTACTGAAATAACGTATTCGGTACAAAAATTCACTACAACAATGTGCATGTGTGTCATATATATTATTACTTAGATACTTTGAGCCTGTTCAGCACAGACTCTTAGCACCTCACATAAAGGAGATGGCTGTGATTATGATTCCCAAGCTCACGTGCATGTGGATATATAGACTATAAAGTTAGCACTGCTTAGGCTGTAAGAAAATGGAAACCCACTCAGCTTGAGAAAACAGGTAATTTATTAGGGCAGCAATGTATCTGAGCCTCTGGGATAGAATTAGAATGGAAACACACTAAAGAACCCACTAAGTTACTCTCTTGGTGCCTCTTATGTCTGTTTTTCTCTGAATACTATGCTTTATTTTTATCTCCATTGCAGGATAGTTTTTCTCTTTCCCTGTCTCCTAGGTAGAAAATTACCACTAACACTTGCTCTGGAATCTGTGTAAAGTTATGAGGTGATTGAGGAATACTAAGTTGACTTTCTCTGGGTCTCAATTCTCAATATTTGACAAAGCACTGATTGGTTGAGCTCAGGACTCACCCCTGGGTATGAAACAAGTATGATCTTGATGATTTCCACTCTACCAGTGTTGATGGAGAGAAACGGGAACATTCCTACAAAAGAGATTCTGGAAAACAATTTAGTAAGTGTCTCATATTTGGCCAGAGGCTGCATTCCCTTTGCCATTCAAAGTGTGGTCGATGGATCAACAACGCTGGTATTACCAGGGGGCTTGCTGGAAATTTAGAATCTCAGCCGCACCCTATCTCTTATGAATTAGGATTTGCATTTAAGAAGAACCTCAGGTGATCTGTGTGCAGGTTAAAAATTAAAATATGGTTCTATGTTAAAATGTCAGGACTAGGTGCGTGAAATTTGATTTTATTTCAAGGTCCATTTTACTCCTAACCAGACATAACCCTTTAGCTTCCCAAGTTAACCATTTACATCCTGGCAGAATCCCTATCAACTGATAAATGTATACACACACACACACACACACACACACAGGCACACACACACACACATATAAAAATTATAATATAAAGGTATACTTGTAAGTGAGTGTGTAGATCACTGCAAATTCATTTCCATTAATGGAAAAATTTTTCATATTATGGTTTATGGTTCAGATCCTAGTAATTTGGGTCAATAGCTTCAATTTTATATATGATGGATAGCATAATATATATATTGACAATTATTTCTAAATATTTTTAATTTTACTAGTATGACACATTTATATTAATTACCAAAAAATAATAACTGATTGGACAGCTCAGATGGAAACATGTAATCCAGGTAACTTTGATGAAGATATTTAAGATAATGGAAATCCTCAGCTCATAGTTTATCATATACTTTAATTTTTATGTAAACATATTTAGTAGAGGAAAATACTATTAGCTGAATGTTATTAATGTTTATTACATGCCAACAACTTTTCTAAATGATTTACATTGATGTTCTGGTTTATGTATTCAGATCATGATCTACTATTAATTGCACTTTTACAAATGTAATTTTTTTAAACTAGGTTTTCTTTTGTTTTTATTACAGTAATATACATTGTCACTTGAGTTTGGGATATGGAGTTGGACTGACTTGGATTTGAATTTGTGTTCGACCTCTTACTCATTGCCTATGCTTGGGCTACCTACATCAACTCCCTTAGCTTCAGTTCCTCGTCTATAAAATGGAGATGATTTCCTTTATAGAGTCGTGAGGCTTGAAAGAGAAAGTGCCTATATTCCTGGCGTAGAGTTAGCATCATGTATGGTCAGGCCACTCAAAATAGCTGTTCTCTTGCTCTTTGTACATCCCCTGCTTCACCTACATCATGAACGTGCTTGGCTCCTGCCCCAGCTGGTGACTAGTCTAATCCTTAAGCCAAAATGGCTCCACCTGCTAGTTTATTAAAGGGAAACACCTGCCCTTGTGATGGTGGCTAACCTAAGGGTCTGTGAGGCATGTGCCTCAGCTACTGGTTTCCTGGTAACCGATGAGCCAACCTGATGTCCATTCCCCCTATAAATGGCGGCCGCCTTCCCTCTGAGTAGGGAAAATGGCTGCCATGCCCTGCCTGCTGTCTGCTGTTCCCAGTGGGATGTTGCTCCAGGACTTTCTGCTGCAGGCATGTAAGATCTCCTATCCAGTAAGCTGTTGATGTCTCTGTCACTGTCTCTGAGCTCGCTCTTTGGTCTCTAAGCTGGGCTACTACTACAAGGCTTGCAGACCTGCAGGGCACAGCCTAACACATCAGTAAGGATTAGTTCTTATTATGATTATTTACCTGATGTGCTCACCCTCAATTTCATTTGGTTCCTGACAGCAAGATTTTTCATGTTGCTTTTGGAAAGATTTTTGCTCTATCTAACCACTAGGGAAAAGAAGCTTTCTTCTTTGGTCAGACTGTTTTTACTGAACCAAATGTGGCTAGTTTGGGTTAGCAAGATTTATTGCCATTAGTTCTCCTTTTTGAATGGGAACTTGAAAATAGTATGTGTTGCCTGTATTTGGTTATAAACTCCATTGGAGTTTTCAGCTTGATCCTTATTTAAGTTGATTCTGTAATTTTACACCATTGTATATATACTATGTCAGAAACAGGTAAGCAGAGAAAAGTCAACATGGAAGACATTGTTTGATGATGTTTATATACATTTAAAACATAAATAGAACTCTAGCTTCCTGACTTCCTGATTCAATATTAAATTTGCCACAGATAATTCATACAACATTTTAGAGGTTCGAACCTCCAGGTTAGAAATGTTGTGGTAAATTTATACTTTCCTATAATCATAAAGATAATTTTTGAACTCATAAAATTGATTTTAAAGAACTTTGCAAATATCCTTTAATGTGTCTGTCTGACACATGGTTAGGTGCAGTATTATTCTAATTCAGTATTGTTCCTTATTTCTTATATATTTTATAAGATGAAAAATTCAAGTAGAATATATCTCCCATAAAAACAGATTGAATTTTTCTTAAGGTTTATTCTTTTTTCAAGTTTGGAACCAACTGAAAGATCAAGTTAGAGGTCAAAGAACAAAATGTCACAGTCATTTCTCTCATGAATAATTGGAAAAGGTAAATTTAGATGTAAGGCTAAGTTGGCTTGTTAATAATCCATCTCTGTATTAGACTAACTCACCCCAATAATGGGAGAACTGCACAAACCCATAGTGAACATGCCAGACTTTTTTCCCTTATGAATAAGACAGCAAACAGACCAGAATACATTCCTCCTGCAGAAAATAGAAGCACAGAAGTTGCCAGATGACTTATGCTTAGTTCTTTCTTCCAGCAGCATCATCATCAGGGAAATCATTCCTCCTCCTGTGATCAAGCAATTTGAACTTTTATTTTTTTCAAGTTAATGTAGTGAAGTGACACAAAATTTTAATATTACTATGGAATTGAAGACATCTTAAGCACTGGTAAATAATAGCATTTTAACATTCTGGGTAGTTTTCAAAATCTAAGGATAGATTGCCTTGGACCACCTTAAATGTATCATCATTTTATATTTTATGCAAGATTAAATGGGGATTTGTGACACCCTCAGAAGAGTAAAATCTAGCCCAATCTTTGGAACTATGAATTCAAGCTTGTTTTAACTTTCGAATATTTAAAGTGCTGTAAATTTCCTGTTACCATTGACAAAGGGTGCACTTTCTCTACTAAACCTCTTTTAACTTCATGTATTTTCTTCTCCTCAACTTTTTTTCTAGTACTTTAATAGTTGCAGGGTGGGAAGAAGCTCACTGTGTAAGATCCAAGGCAAACCATTAATTATGATACAATTGCATTGATAAAAATCTCCAATATTTAATTTAAAATTTATTTTTATTTCTTCACTGGATCAACTCAATTTACTTTGATTCCTTCAGCTCCAACCTCAATTAAAGTCATTACATCATCATGAGGAGCTAGTCTCTCCCCATGATATTGTATATATGGAATGCATTAGAAAGCCACAGGGACAAGATTTATTTGTCTATGTGGAGCTCTAAGGTTTCATGAGTGGACAAAGAAGCTGAAGTTCTGCCTCTCCTTTCCTTTTTTGCCCCTATTTTCTTCTTTCCTGTTTACCTGTTTTCCCTCCAAACTTCTTTAGCAGTTTGTTTTCTTTTTGTTTTTAGACAAAAGGACATAAATTATAGCTGTTTATTTGTAGTATTGTACACATTTTCATGCTATTGACTTTTCAGTATGGTAACAGAATTGCTAGCTAGTATACAGAAATCTTATATCTTAATTGTAGTTTTCAAGACTATTATTTTCTGTTTTTTTTTTTTTTTTTAAAGTCTGAAACTTTTATCCTTTAATTGAGCATTGTCTGAAACTGACTTGGGGAGGACATCATTTTTTTTCAATATAAACACTCATTTAAAAATACACATGTGGGGTATTAGAGACATTCTTAAAGATGATTAAACTATTCTCTCTGGACCATTTAACAGCATTCTTACTGCATTCACATTCAACCATCTGGTTTACCTATAGAGAATTTAAAGGATGATGTCACCAGCGTACCTCATCTACATTGAAATCACTACACTGCATACACAAGAGTGTTATTGGAAACATATGTTTGGTTTAAAAACGCCTTCCATTTCATCCACTGTGAGCCAGATCCTATCAGTGACAAAAATTTCTCAGGAAGTTAGCTAGCACTTGAATTTATTAAATTACCACTTAAAGGTACAACAGCTTAAAACCAGTTTCAAATACTCTTGCACCAATCAAAATACTTGACTTAGTCTAAGGAGAGCATTCTCCTCTTTAAAAACAAAACAAAAACAAACAAACAAACAAACAAAAAACTGTTCTATAGTTGAGAAGGTATAGCAAAGATTTAGAGAAGCTATATACCAGCATTATGTTGTTTCATGTTTAAAGAGAGGCAGGTCAACATTTAATCTCACAGTGAAATTATTGACCTATTTCCAATAGAGGGTTAAAAAAATTGAAAAACCATCTGGCTTCAGAGAGGAAATAGAAAAGATAAATTATAGGGGAATGTTTAAAAGAAATAATCAGGACACGGTTTTCTTTTTGGGTTGACCTAGTGTTTCAATGATTTAATTTTGTGTGTGTGTGCGTGTGTGTGTGTGTGGTGTTATTTTTTTTAAACATTTTTTTTTATGGAGTTATAGTTTTTTTACAATGTTGTGTCAAATTCCAGTGTAGAGCACAATTCTGCAGTTATACATGAACATACATATATTCATTGTCACTTCTTTTTTCGCTGTAAGCTACCACAAGATTTTGTATACATTTCCCTGTGCTATACAGTATAATCTTGTTTATCTATTCTACATATGCCTGTTAGTATCTACAAATTTTGAAACCCCATTCTGTCCCTTCCCACCCCCCACCCCCTTGGCAACCACAAGTTTGTATTCTATGTCTATGAGTCTGTTTCTGTTTTGTATTTATGCTTTGGGTTTTTTTTGTTTTTTTTTTGTTTGTTTGTTTTAGATTCCACATATGAGCGATCCCATATGGCATTTTTCTTTCTCTTTCTGGCTTACTTCGCTTAGAATGACATTCTCTAGGAGCATCCATGTTGCTGCAAATGGCGTTATGTTGTTGGTTTTTATGGCTGAATAGTATTCCATTGTATAAAGATACTACCTCTTCTTTATCCAGTCATCCATTGATGGACATTTAGGCTGTCTCCATGTCTTGACTATTGTAAATAGTGCTTCTATGAACATAGGGGTGCAAGTGTCATTCTGAAGTAGGGTTCCTTCTGGATATATGCCCAGGAGCGGGATTTCTGGGTCATATAGTAAGTCTATTCCTAGTCTTTTGAGGAATCTCCATACTGTTTTCTGCAGTGGCTGCACCAAACTGCGTTCCCCACAGCAGTGTAGGAGGGTTCCCTTTTCTCCACAGCCTCTCCAGCATTTGTCATTTGTGGACTTTTGAATGATGGCCATTCTAACTGGTGTAGGGTGATATACCTCATTGTAGTTTTGATTTGTATTTCTCTGATAATTAGTGATATTGAGCATTTTTTCATGTGCCTATTGATCATTTGTATGTCTTCCTTGGAGAATTGCTTGTTTAGGTCTTCTGCCCATTTTTGGATTGGGTGTTTGGTTGTTTCTTATTAAGTCATATGAGCTGCTTATATATTCTGGAGATCAAGCCTTTGTC
The DNA here is from genome assembly GCF_009834535.1 of Camelus ferus. Classification (NCBI taxonomy): domain Eukaryota; kingdom Metazoa; phylum Chordata; class Mammalia; order Artiodactyla; family Camelidae; genus Camelus; species Camelus ferus. The sequence continues at coordinate 58,407,504 of NC_045697.1, read as the reverse complement.
GGATTCATTTGCAAAAATTTTCTCCCATTCCATAGGTTGTCTTTTTGTTTTACTTATGGTTTTCTTTGCTGTGCAGAAGCTTGTAAGTTTCATTAGGTCCCGTTTGTTTATTCTTGCTTTTATTTCTATTGCTTGAGTAGACTGTTCTAGGAGAACATTTTTGAGATGTATGTCAGATAATGTTTTGCCTATATTTTCTTCAAGGAGGTTTATTGTATCTTGTCTTATGTTTAAGTCTTTGATCCATTTTGAGTTTATTTTTGTGTATGGTGTAAGGGAGTGTTCTAGCTTCATTGCTTTACATGCTGCTGTCCAGTTTTCCCAACACCATTTGCTGAAGAGACTGTCTTTATTCCATTGTATATTCTTGCCTCCTTTGTCAAAGATTAGTTGATCAAAAGTTTGCAGGTTCATTTCTGGGCTCTCTATTCTGTTTCATTGGTCTATATGTCTGTTTTTGTACCTGTACCATGCTGTCTTTATTACTGTAGCTCTATAGAATTGTCTGAAGTCCGGGAGAGTTATTCCTCCAGCCTCTTTCTTTTTCTTCAGTAATGCCTTGGCAATTCTAGGTCTTTGATGGTTCCATATAAATTTTATTATGATTTATTCTAGTTCTGTGAAATATGTCCTGGGTAATTTGATAGGGATTGCATTAAATCTGTAGATTGCCTTGGGCAGTGTGACCATTTTAACAATATTGATTTTTCCAATCCAAGAACATGTGATATCTTCCCATTTTTTAAAGACTTAATTTTTAAAAGAAAGAGCTATTGATATTACTGTAGAGCTTCCTCCTCCCAATTATCTTGTAATTTCTTTTAAAGATGTTTTTCCTGCAAGACAGAAAACTTTAGATTAGTGAAATTTATTTTACTTACTTTTAAAAATAGTTTAGCACCAGCCTGGAAAAGGCATGGTAAATATCAAACAAAATTAGATTTCTGAGAACAAGGATAAAGATGGAATATTTTGGGGGAGGCTGTCAACCACATCTGCTTCCAAGAGCCTATATGAAACCAGTTCTGATGTAGTCAGATTATTCAGTGTGCTTGGGTATCATGTTATTGTGTTATTCATTAATGTATTAATTGCTTGTGGAAGCTAAAACCCTCAAAATTTAAAAAAAAAAAACCCATATATTCCAAAGTAAAATGACAAAATAAAAATATACATTAATGAAACTGATATATGGGTACAAGATATAAATGACCTAAAAATAATGTAGTCCCCTGAAAGCTTTTGTTTATTTGTTGACAAAACAGATTACATATAGAGAATGGCCTTGGACTGATCAAATATCATAAATTTAATGTCATATTAAAAATGTGGTTTATTCTGTAGGCTAGTGAATATCCATAAAGTTCAACAACTTCCGAATTGGGATACTTTAGGAGATAATGTGGTAAAGTGAATGGGGCATAGGTTTTGGAAAAACAAAACAGACAAACCCCCAAAATGGCAGCCTGAGTTTTAATCCCAATGTATTTATATACTAACTGTGTGATCAGAGTGAGTCATGTAATCTATTTAAGCCTGTTTTCACTTTGGTAAAATGGGACATTTTTGAGGTGTTGTGTACATGACATACACTTATTCTAGTTTCTAGGGCTTCCTGACCAATCACTGCAAAACTTACTGGTATAAAACTGTCCATGGGTTCTCTGGGTCCAGAATTCTGACAGGGCACTGTGGGGATGATTTTTAATCTCTGCAGTGTCCTTGGCCCTGGCAGGTACCTCTTCACATGAGCCTCCATATAAGGACTAGTTTAGGCTTTGTCACAGAATGGTGCTAGGTTTCAAGGGTGAGTGTCCTGAGAGGTTGCCAAGGGAAGCTGCATCCAATATGGCATTTGACCTCAGAAGTCAATAAATACTCTGTTGGTTAGAGCAGCTACAAGCCCCTGCCCAGACACCATGACACCCTACCTCTACATGAGAAAATTTTCAGTCACCTTGTAAGAACACGTGGGATGGGGTACACATATTGTGTGACCAGTTTTAGAAAGTAAAATCTCCCATGGCACTCAACATATAGAATCTATTACTACTTTTATATGATACAGTATGGAATTGTGGAAAAGGCAAGAATTTGGGATCAAGGATATTTTGCTACTTAAAAATCCATATTATTTAGAGTCTCTGACAAATTCTTCACCTATTAAATTAGTATGATACACTTATTTTGAAGGGTTATTGTGAGAATTAAAGAGCTAATATGCAAAAGTATCTGACAGATACTAAATGCTCAGTAAATGCTCCCCCAGTTTTGTGCCAGCAGATAATGGCACTTAAAATGTCTCCTCTTCCTACAAAATCAAAGAGTTCCCTGTAAGCCAAAGCAGTTGTTAATAGGCAGAAGCAATGGATTTCTGTATAGAATCAAACTTGGAGCAGTGTGTTCAGGACCAGCAAAATGTAACTTTTTTTAAGGAAAAATTCAGTGTCACCAACAAGCTTGAGGAACAAATTGAATCACAGACTCATGGAACCTTAGAGGAGGAAGGTGGCTGTTAGGGCAAACTCCACATTTTATAGATAATGGAATCAAGAAAGGTTAAATAGCTTGTTTAAAGTTATACACTAAGGAGCAAATTTGTGGCTGAAATTCATGTCTGCTAACTTGTAAGTTCAAATCTTTAATAGTCAACTATGCACATTATGAATTTTCTTTATACCTTTTCTCCCTCTGGAATGGAATCATGCATTAATTACAATTGAGCATATTATTTGTGTGAATACAATAATAATGTGAGTACAATAACTTATGAATTAATATGTCAAATGAGAGTTTTCCAAAATCTTTAATATAATAGAAGGAGTAATTATTTCATTATGGGAAACAATCAGGAAACTGAAGCTTAAAAATAGCTGAAAAAATTTCCAAAGTTCTCCAAAATGTGCATTTCTAGTTTAGGATTTTTGACATTGGTTAATCAAAAACCCAAATGTGGTTGGATTGACCTTAGATATGTCTACTGGGCAAGTCAATCAGTTTTCCTGCCTTGGAATACAGTGTAGCAGGTAAGGACAAAGGGACTTGGAGTCAGACTTCCCAGATTGGATCCTGCTTCTGTCCACTTGCTTAACTAGCCTGTACTTCTAATAATAGTTGGTACATTGAGTGCTTGTGAGAACTAAGTGGTGTAGTTTCCAGCTGCTGCTGTACCAAATTGCCCCAACTTAGTGGCATAAGATAACACAAACATATTCCTTCCAGTTCTAGATTCAGAAGTCCTAAATAAGTTTCATTTGGTTAAAGTCAAGCTGTTGGCAGATTCCTCTGGAGGCTTTGAGGGGGGAATCTGGGTTTGTTTGTTTGTTTGTTTGTTTTGCTTTTCTCAGCCTCTAGTGGCCCCTTGGATTCCTTGTAGTTATATTTGAGGCCACACAGATAATCCAGACTCAACTTTCCATCTCAAGATATTTAAATTAATCACAGCCATAAAGTCCCTTTTGTCAGATTAGAAAACATTCATAGATCCTAGACTCAGAGAAATTTAGGAGCCGTTATTCAGCCTACCACAAGTGGGATGATGTATACAAAGTACTTTACATCTCGCCTGGTTCCAAGCAAATACTCAATAAATGCTTATGAATTATATTATTATATTATTATGAAATACAGCCGAACTATAGTCATACACATCATTTGCATGCCTCAAAGCCACACTATTGTGTGATGTGCTATTCAAAGAATGTGGGTGACAAAGACAATAAAGTTAAAAATCATCGTCTCCGAGCATCACCTAGTGAACTCACTGGAAACCCAGCACATTCCAGATCCCTTCCCCTCACATGATCATCAGGTGGCACCTCTATATTCTATGGCACTTTTAAATCTTCTCTTCCATGTATTTCCTGATTCTCACTCTTGATCTGCAGAGATGTCTACCTTTGCATTTTCCTGTATCACTGACATTTTGGCACTGCTGCTGATGCTTCCTGGCTCTGTCCCTGCCAGCTCACTGGGAATCCTCAACCATGGGTGAGACAACCCTTTTCTCTCTTCATCACTCTGATGATTCGATGCCATTTTTAAGCCCTTCTTCTCCCCTAGGTTTCTAGTTTTCTTTTATTTTACCAACTTGAATATTTTACACTCCTTTATTAATTGATCTGTAGGTCTTTCAGAGCCTCCTCTCACAAAGCACTTCAAGCAGACTCCCCTACGCTGAAATGGAGAACGTTATCTTCAGCTGTCTCATTGACAGATGGTCAAGATGAAGCCTGTCTTAGTGCCAAACACTGAGTTTTCTGTTAAACTAGAACATGAATAATGATTAAAAATTTAGTATACATCAGGCCTGTGTTGATGAACATGAAAGCCACAATCTCTGCTCAAGAAGCTTATATTATTAAGCATGGGAAATTAAAAACACCAAAACATGAAACAGGTAATTGTAATCCGGAGTAATATGCTAGAGACTGTTAGACATTTTGAGTGCTCTGGGAGCATTAGGGGAGGCAACTAATCCTGATTTGGAGGGTCAGAGGATGGTTCCTGGAAAAAATGTTCACCCTGTAGGATGAGACTTGAAGGATCAACTCTCCTTAGAATAATGATGGGCAAGAGAGGCTAGGGCCAATGGCTTCGTGGAGAACACAGGTTTCAGAGAAGAAAGAAAAGCCTAAGGCGAAGACTTGAAGAACAAGAGGGTGTCATGTGTAAAGTTCCAAGTGAATTTCAGAATGGCTAGATCATTGGTATGACAGGAGAAAGGGAAAAGACTGGGGAGATTAGCCAGACTCTGAGGACCTTGAGGGTCATTTTAAGAAATTTAGATTTTTATGTAAAGGACAAAGAGGAATTCCTGAAGTGGAATGCTATTTTTTAGGAGTGGTGTTCAGAAAGGTCATTCTCTGACTCATTGCCATGGTAAAAGGACAAATGGCAAGATTGGAGATGGATTGGCCAGGGCAGTATGGAGCCTATTATAGGAATACAGTTGCACTTCATTCTGGGATTTGTCATACAGTGGACACGTTTAAGAACTATTCATGAGGTAAATCTCACAGCATTTGATGCTTGTTTGAATGCGAATGTTGGTATGAAATGAGGGAGAAGAATTCCTGGTGCCTCTCATGTATAGATTCTTGGTTCTGAGGTTGACTATCAGACTTTAGGATCCTTTCAGAGTTTTTCTAAGGAGACCCTTCATTTTTGCATGAAAAGAAGTGACAAGTTAGAGTTTATAGTGGACTTACAGATTTTTGCCCTTCAATTAAGCTGCTGTTGCACATATAAGTTTTTTATTATAATCTTTATTGCTTAACCATTGCGTTGGATTTTTTTCTCCCACTCTCCCGTAGAATTAGATGGAACTGATTCTCACAAGCCTCACAGATCAAGAAAAAGATAGTAAACATATGGCTACAAATTAGTCAGCAAACCTTGTTATTTAAGAATGAAAGCATTTTGGTGAAGCCCCTGGGAATCTTTCAGCTGGGATGCCTTGACAGTTTACTTCTGCTACTTAGGAGGAATCAGAGGCGATGGTCTTGTTAGAGACAATGCGGCAGCATTTTCCTACTCAGCTTATATCTTCAACTATTTTCAGAGTTGCTTTCTGGTGTGATTCCAGAATGTTGTAAGGTGCTGAATTATTAGTAAATCCAGAGAAGAAAAAGCCCGAGTAAAAGCTTTTATAACTAGGAGATGAGAGAAAATCTCTGTCCAATGGATGATTTCTTCTCCCTTCTGAAGAATGACCTTAGACTGTCAAATCATACCAAACACGACCACAACACACACCACGAGGTCATTAGGAATTCACCTCCTGTTACCACGGGAGTTGGTAAGATCTGAGGTTGCAAAGCTCTGCAGATGGCTAGTCCTTGCAAACATTGTGGGAGCAGCACAATTCTTGGGTTTCTAGAGTGTGACAGAATTCTTTAATTTTTTATTAAAGGATGTAAACAGTTTACACAGTTGCCTGCATTTTCTAACAGAGAAAACTAGGTAGGTCGAATTTCAGAAAGCTACTAAGTACTCTTTTGACATGCCAATGTGTTCTTTGTGTGTTCTGTGGAGAACCATGAACAAGTATAAAATTACTTTTCAAAAATAATACAAAACAAAACAATAAAAGAATAAATACTTGGATAACTTTTTGATTGCATTACAGGGAGGACTTTTAAAAGCACAAAATAAATGAAAGAAGTCACAAAAGATGGACAGTTTGTCTAAGAAACATTACACAAAAATTAATCAAATTGAATGTGGTGGAAAACTGGAAAAGAAAAGATACGATTAAGAAATATGACAGAAAAATAGTTTAGAACCATAACCTTTTATTTTTAAAGAAACGAATCCACAAAGGAAATTTTAATATTTAGGGCAAAATTTGGAAATAGCTTACAGAGAAATACCAGTAGCCTGCAGGTATAGTGGGATGACCATATGTTTTTTCCTTGAACTCTCCAGCAGTTATTTCCTTCTCTTCTGACATCACTCCTTGAAATTCATCTGGGGACTCCACTGCAACCCCAGTGGGGAACCATGTAATCTAGGCTTGAGTCAATCAGTAGTTCAGGGCTGAACATGTGTCCTAAGAGGGTCCATTCAGATCTTAGACTCTTTCTGGCGGCTACTAGTATAGAGGCTTTCTCACTGAGCTTGAGCCCAAGAATGTATGAAGTTGGAGTAACTGTAGCCTTCTTGCCACTCTGGAGCCTGAGAATAAACTTTATATACAGAAAAAAGTTGAGCATAGCAGGTAAAGAAAGAGACTGGGGAAGGATGACATTGTTTGGAGCCTAGAAATCCAGCTGTGCTTGGAAAGTGGTTACAACCTTTCTGCAGAACAATATGTTAACTGTTAGCTCATGTGACCCAGAATATATAAATTAACACACTAAAAGAGTAACATACTCATATTGCATATATCTGCTTGATATAATTACTAATGATTTAATTTTCTTTTTTATCTCCTGAGTACTTCTAAAATGACATGTATTAATTTTTAAATTTTTATCTTTTTGTATTTTATAAATCAGAAAAATACACATTATAATGCATAGTAATGCTAATTAATTTGATCAATTGTGTGAACATGACAGTATATATGAATTCAGTTAGACTGAAAAAACATTAATTCTCACAAATGTATGAAATGTTACCAGAGTTAGCCAGATCGTGAGGACTGCAGATACAGGCCTCTAGACTGCCAAGTCTGCCCAAGATTTCTGACATCAGCTGCAAGTTTTGGAGGTTACCATAATCCCTCTGAATTTCAGCAATTAGCTAGAAGAACTCACAGAACTGGAAGTTAGTATACTCATGATTACAGATTATAACAGGATAAGACCACATATGAAAATATCAAGGGAAGAGATGCATAGGCAGAGTCTGGGAGGGTCCCAGAAGTGAATCTTCCACTGTCTTCTTGATGATTTACTCTCCTGGTGTTGATGTGTGACAATACACCAGAAGTCCTGCCAACCAGGGAAGTTTACCTGAGTCTCAGTGTCCAGGCTCAGGTAAACTTGAGGCTCCTCTACATAAGCATAATGGATTGACTGTTTGCCCTCGTGGGCTAACTCATTCACAATTAGATTACTCTATTAGGACTACCAGAACAAAATACCACAGACCGGATGACTCACACAACAGAAATTTATTTCTTATAATTCTGGAGGTGGGGATGTCCAAGATCAGTGTCTTGGTAAGACAGATTTCATTCTAAGGCCTCTTCTCTTGGTTTGTTGATGGCCACCACCTTGCTGTGGGCTCACAGAGAGAGAGCTGTCTGGTGTCTCTTAGAAAAGCACCAGCCTCATCAGACCAGGACCCCACCCTCATGAACTTATATAACCAAAATTACCTTCCCAAATGCCATCATATTGTGGGTTAGGGCTTCAACATATGAATTTGGAAGGACACAAACATTTAACCTATAATACCATGTCAACTGATACTATGTGATTCAAAGCCCCTACTCTAAACCGCATGGGTGGTCTTTCTAGCAGGACCAGCCGCACCCTAAGGTCCAGTGTGGCCAGAGCCCCCACATTTAAACAAAGACATAGATTACCTGGCAGAAGCTGAGGGCAAAGGCAGAATTCTCTTAGGGTAAGGTCAAATTCTTTACCACTCAGTTGCCACATATATGTGGCTATTTAAAAAAAAAAAACAGGTTTAATTTAGTAAAATACAATATAGGAACTTTATTTTTTACCCTTTTCTGTGTTCTGATAAGGGCTCTTTTTTCGCCACCTGATGACAATACCTCTGGCAGATCCTGTGGCTATATACAGTCAATGTCAAACTACAAAATGGTCTTATTTAATCTTATATAAATGTTAAAGCTTTTCCTCTCCCTTTCCTCACACCACATCTGCAGCCTGTTACCTGCAGTAGGGATGAGACCTCGTCTCTCTTTCTCTTTCCCTCCACCTCCTTCCCAATCCTTCTGATACTGCCAAGATAGGGTTTAGAGGCAATAGAGAAATAGAGCAAGTATTTTCATTCTTTGGATGCCAGTGTAAACTGGCTCTGAATACTGTCATGTCAGGCACGCGTGGGTTTATGTAGGTTCATACACCACAGATAATACTTTTGGGCTGGTCTCTTTTCACCCTTTTATTAGTTTTGTCTTCCCATTGGTTCTGTCCACAGCTCCAGTCAAGATACTTACCCACAGTGGCGTCCTCCTGACCTAAGGGAACTCATGCCTCCTGGCTCCACAAAATGCCAAATTTAGCAAAATTTTTCAAGTTGATAGGAAACGCCTCATTCAACATCCCATCAAATGGCCCATAACATATGACATATGCTACTCTGTTCATTTACTGCTCAGAAGAACCAAGGCATATGGCCACCTGCTTGCTGTGCCGTCCCCTCCCTTCACTTTGTCATCAAGTGTTACCAAGGCTGGCACCATCCCCTCTGAATTTCCCAAGACCAGTGTGTACAGTTTTTCTTTTCACGTTACCCCTAAATCTGGAAAACTCAGATCAGTTTTTCTTAAGAATTCTCTCATGATTTATGTCATTAGATTTGTAGCTTTATAAGCATAAGGTCCAAATAGTGAGAGAGATGCTAGTCTTCCCTCTTACAGAAAACTCTTGTTTATGTGAATGATTTGAGGGGGAACCTCTCTTCACTTGGCAGTGGTGGGACAGCAGAAACACTCTTTCCTTTCCATGGAGGAAGGAAAGAGTGAGGTACAGACTTCTGTACTCTTATGTATTTCCTTTAAGCAATTTCCTCACTAATCTTCCAGTCATTTTTAAGAAAGACTGAAAGTGGTTGATGGTGGTTGGTAGTCAACAAACCAATTTAAACGTGTTGTTAAGTTCTGTGGGAGTTTTCGTAGCTCTTTTTGAGTGTGGGAGTTATTTATCACCTACTGTCTGCAGCTTTTGGGGATTTAACCAAAATTTTCAAATTGATAGAAAAATGTCTTACTAAATATCCTATTACATATGGCCCATATTACTATGTTCATTTGCCATCCAGAGAAACCAAAATATTGAACTAACTTAGGTGAAAAATACTATTTCTGATTATTATTATTATTTTTTAATTGAAGTACGGTCAATTACAATGTGTCAGTTTCTGGTGTGCAGCACAATGTCCCAGTCATGCATATACATACATACATTCGTTTTCATATGATTGATAGATCTTATTCAAATCTAGCACTTCCTAATGCTGCTTTAGAGAAGGACTCTTCTGAAGGAGGGATCTGCAGGTTCCCAGCATAAAGGAGATGCTGAGAAATCACAACAATGATCTGCACCAAACCACCCGGAAATTCAGTGGATTAAAATAACACTCATTTATTCTTGTGCACCTGTTTGTCCTGTGGGACTTGGCTGATCTCAGTTGAACTTGACTAGTGGTGCAGACAGTGGTGCCTCAGGTCCTGTTTCTAATTAAAGACTGAAGGCAGAGTGGGCATCTTCAGTGTCTATCATTTTCCTTGTGTCAGAGAGGTAGCTAGAGATGTCCTTTCCTCTCACAGCACTTTCAAGATAATAAGCACAAACAGGTGTGTCCTTCTAAGGTCCAGGCTTGACACTCGCACACTGTTAGTTACCAAGGTCCCATAGGCCCTTAGTCAAAGGAAGTCATTTGACCAAGCCAAATTCAAGGAGTGGTGAAATACACCCATGAGGAGGCCACAGCAAGGTGTGAATGCAATGAGCACAGAAGAATCAGGGCAATAACTCAGTTCAGTCTAAAATAGCACTGTTTGATGAAGATTTTGCAAACTTTTTTTTAACCATGAAGTTTTTTTCTTTTTTTAAATGCAATACCTAATAAAATTGTAAATACTCTGGGAAATGTTATTCTAGACTATTCTCCAAAAGTGGACAATAAATTGCCTATTGGGTCAGAGATAAATTCTAATGGTTTACTTCAACAATAGGCAAACTTACTCCAAACAAGTAATGATGAAGTCATTAAACAGGCTTCAAATTTGGAGTCAGAGGCTATCTGTGCCACCATTTATCTGAGTGACCATGGATGAGACACTTCACTTCTCTAAAGTTTACCTTCCCCACATGCATATCTAAGATAAAGGATAATGAAATTCCACTTCAATGAAAAGCAGTGATGAGTAAAAGAGATAATATGAATGATGAGCTAATTCTCAATTTTCTATATTGTCTTGTTTATTTTTCACCAGGGTCATCTGTGTATTAAATTTCACAGCCCCTAGGTCTTTTCTTAACTGAGTCAACCCCCTTTAGTTTCAGACAATAGCTGTGAACTTTTCAGTGCTTTATAACCTGTATCCTGCAACTTTTTTTCTTCCTCACCACCTCCTGCTCCATTCCGGTTGCAGTCATCTCAGACTTGGACAATCTCAGTAGTTTCCTAACCTGGCTCCTCATATCTCCTGTTGCCTTACCATCCACCAACCCATTCTCCAGAAAGTACTCATGTAGTACCATAAATAGAAATCTCACGTTCATACATATGTGCAGATACACACACGTGCATGCACACACGTCTCACTGTTCTTAAAAAAGTCAAAATCCTTAACATGAGATACAAGATACAAGGTCTTGCATTGTATTTGATCCCTATTTTTCTCCATTTCTTGCAACAGCCTTCTCAATGTTTTTACAACAGCCACATCAATCCAACATTTCCCTTAAAGTGCCAAACTATCACCTGTCCTAGAGTTTCCCCTCCCAGGAGTCCTCTCTCCCCTTCACTAATTAGCTCTCCCTCTCTTCCACATCTCAGTCAATCACCCCTTCCTTGGTCAAGCCTCTCAGGACTTCTTACTTTGATCAATTCCTCCAGTATGCATTCTCAGAATCACCATGTGCCTTCCTGACATGTTTGTAGGATAAGAAAAATTTCTTTTCCTCTGTTCATTTTAGGTTCTCTAGCTAGGGCTTTGTAAATTAGACTGGCCAAAGACAGATTAACAAGAGAAAAAAAGTTTATATACATGCGTCACATGTGCACACATAAAAATGCCCAGTGATGAGTAAGCCAAAGGGCTGTTTAGAATTTTAATTTACATAACATCTTAAGAAACCAATGGAAAATAAGTTTAAGGCTTCCAGGCAGAGAGGGTTACCAGGAAAAGTATAGGAAGCAAGGGTTTAGTAAGGTTATTTTTGCAAATTAAGTCAGTAGCTGCCTTCTCCATTGACAAGAGGTATTAAAAGTCCTACTCTTCCTGGTATGGGAGAGGGAGACATTTTTACACATGGAAATTTCCTTTATAAATGTGTGTTTCCTTCACAGTAGGAAAACTTGTGCCCTGTTTTTAGCACTTTTTCTGCATCTGCTGGTTCTCTTTGCCCTTTAGCTCAAAATAATCCATACACAGAGGTGTATTTTCAGGTGGCATATTCTTGTATCCTTCACCTTACTTATTACAATGGCAGTGTTATACTTCTTTGTGCAATCATTTAATTAATGTCTCTCTTACCAACTTGAATATAGGCTCCAAGAGGACAGGAAACATGCTATATTTAGTCACCATGATAGAATTAATGTCTTGCAAAGCATCTCCCCCAAAATTAGGAAATAACATTTAGTGAATTATTTTAATTATTATTTCCTATAGTATAATATAAGAATAATTTATAATATCTAGGGTTATATTATTGTAGCACAAGGAGAAAAAAGTAAATATCTTGTATAGATATTTCTTTCTTATCATAGAATGATTCCAACTTTCTTCCTTAGAGTCTGATTCTTTTTTTAATTCAAATTTTCCCTTAAATTATGCCTCAGTAAGAAAGGTCTACTATTACTGAACAAAAGTTCATGTGCCTGATGCACACTGAGGTCAAACAAACTGAAACGTTGGAGTTTGGAGCAGAGACAGGTTCATTGCAGCACCAACCAAGAAGAATGAGTGGCTCATGCTTAAAATAATCCAAACTCCCTGATGGCTTTCAGGGAGAAGTTTTTATAGGCAACACTGGGGTAAGGGTTGCAGGGCAGTGACCTCCTTCTGATTGGTTGGTGGTGAGGTAACAGGGCAGTGTTCCAAAAATCTTGTGCTTAACCTGAAGTTGCCATCCTGCACTGGGTGGGGGCCTTAGTTCCTGCAGAAGAACTCAAAGATACTGTTATGCATACACCTTGAACAGGCACTGGGATCCTGCTTTAATAGCAGCGCTATAGTTTCTTGATTGCTCCTCCTTTGTTTCTGCATTCCTTTACTTCCCTGATTAGCAATTGTTTGAATCTGCTCTTTGGAACTCAGGGAGGGCTAGGAGGCTGAAGCCTTTGTCCTACAAGTAAGAAATAGGAGACATGGAAAGACTTTTGTGCCCAGGAGGGTCCCACTCGACTGAAGGTCCTGTTTGGTTTCACTATCTTTGTTAGAGGATCGAGAGACCCCTAAATGAGGAGGCCCACCTAAATGTGGGTCCTTGCCACTGGCTGTGAAAGGATTCACAGGAAAGATAGAGGGACAAAGTGAATGGCTGCTTTATTGCTCAGAAGAGGAAAAAGGAAAAAAAGGTGCTCAGGCAGGGAACAGGAAAGAGAGGTAAACAGAGAACAGGCGCGCGAGCGGGGAGCCACCAGCCAGGATGGCCGGTCGGGCAGCTCTAGCTCCGGGGAGGGCCGCGTGGACTTTTCTGGGACACTTCTGCCGTCATGTTCTCCTTCTGGGTGTGCTGGAGCCAGTCACCTTTTTTTTCCATCCTTGTATGAGCTTTTCTGGTTGTTATCATGGCAATCATCAACTGTCATGGTGCTGGTGGGTGTGTCATTTAGCATGCAAGTACATTATAATAAGTGTATAATGAGGCTCAAGGTCTGCTGGAAGTCAAATACTCTGCCATCTTGGGTTCAGCTGGTTCTAACCAGTTCTCATTTCTTCTCTCTGCAGCTGCCTCCTGAGAATTAGATAAGAGTAATTGGCTTCTATTCATTGTGGGGTGGGAGTGGCAAGTGTATGATGGGGGCAAACAGCCTTAGTTACAAAAAGGAAAGTTGCTTTTGATCAGAATGCTGGCAATCTGGTGGACCCAGTGTCCTCTGGGGGGCAGGGATGCATCTCTAAAGATTCTGCTCAGCCATAAACAGGAGTCAGGAGTTGAGGGGGTGGGGTTAGTTCCTGCAGAAGAACTTAAAGGTATTATTAAATATACTCCTTGAGGAGGAACCAGGACCCTGCCCCAAGGCTGCCCTATTGTTTCTTGGCTACTCCTCCCTCCTTCCTGCATTCCCTCCCCTCCTTAATTAGCAACTGCTTGAATCTGACCTTTGGAACTCAGGGAAGGTCCAGGAGGCTAAATGAAGCCTATTTCCTACAAACAAGAAATGGGGAACATGGAAAGAATTGTATCAGGAATGCCCCATTGGGTCCTGCTCAGTATCATCTTTTTTTATGGCTTCCTTTTCTTCCTTCTTTCACATCACTCTGTTCTTTCATCATTAAAACCTCTCTTTTAACACTGAACCCTAAGCTAAACTGATTCCATATCCCCAAATCCTGAATTTTGATAAATCCCAAGGGCTTCCCCGCCAATCTAAAAAAACTCACTAATTTACATGAATGGATGAAGTCTTTACCATCTTAAATTCCTGTTTAATTAGTTTCAGAAGAACAGATCCATGTTATGTCTATTTCTGTTCCTTCCCTCATCTGTGACAGGGGAATGAGTCATTAGAATTTTAATATCTGCATTACATGCCAACAGTGGTCTGTTATGCTTTAACTACTTAAATATTCTGAATTCTTACTGGCTAATCTATTCTACCTTTTATTGTAAGAAAACGGGAATGGTTTCTGCTAATCAAACAAGAGAGCATGGAAAAGGTGAAATGAGTGCAAAATCATCTGTCGATCACTAAATGGTGACAGAATTAGAAGGCTTGCTTTTGTGACTGAGATTGAAATTGGAACATAGAATGTCACCACATGAATCCTATAGATTGACAATGAATGTAGCTGGAGTAGGAATGGTGGAGAAGTACCTATTTTTAAACAATTATGCTGCATATGAAAATTCTAAAAGAACAAACACATTATTTAGCCACACGAAAGTGTTCAAATGATAAAAGGGTGGTGATCTTATGCTGTCTTGAACTCATCTGAATGCATTTTTTTTTTTTTTTTGGCTAAACGCTTAAAAAGAAGTCAAGTCCTATTCTTGAAGCAATTTATAAATTTCACTACTAAGGTAGTATATCCTTTCAATTTGATCATGAGCTTATATTTTTAAATTCAGAAATACTTGATCTGAGTTTGTAAATTGTAAAGTGCTATTTTTAGAAATGAATTTGTCTCTATTTTATTTATTGTTTGGCTACATTTTAGTCCACACACTCTTTTCTCCCAGAAGGGCTGCCAAATAACACTCCTTCAGACTTCTAATTTATCATGTATTTAAATGGACTTTCAAATAAATCATTCTACAGGTTCTCATTTCCTTTGCTGGGGATTAGTTCAAATTTGCTTTTAACTTATTTCTCATTGTTTTTAAAAGTCACAACAATGGATCTATGCCATCATTTCAGGACTGAAAGCTATATATACCAGCCACCAAATTAGATTTTTTTTTTAAAAAAAGACATTCGTGTTATCTGTGGACAATCAGAATGATTGTTTTTCCTTCTACTGTCTACTGCAGAATTCCTTTTCCTGTTGTACTGTGTTTCAGAACCTTCATTGTAGAAAAAGGAGAGGAGATGAAACTGCAAGAGTGAGGTTCAATATAATGACTCAATGAAGTCTGTGGTGTTATCTATGTTACTGAGCTCAGTTTCAGCTGCTCATCGCTCAGCAATCCAATACTGAGAGACAAGTGTTGAGCAACGTAAAAATAGCTTTATTGAGGAAGCCAGCAATTCTAGAGAAAAGGTAGATTCATGTCTCAAAGAACCAACTCCCAGCTTTTACTCAGAGATTATATAGGGAAAAGAGGAAGGGACTACCTACTAGGGAGGAGTCATCATCCATTTCCAGAGAAGATTGTCTCAATCACATGGTTCCAAAGAGCTGTGCCTTAAATCTCTGTTCAGCTATTCCTGTAGAACAGGGAACAAGGGTGAAGCCTATAGGACAACTAATCTTCAGTCTCAATAACCAGCAACAGCCTTCTCCATCAGCAGCAAGCTAAGCTAAGTTAATGGTAGAAGTCAGGCATGGTAAGCGTAAGATTATAGCTGTATCATAACAAAGAAGTAGAGTTGGAATAATGCTGAGGATCTGAGAATACCTAGTTAGTCTCACTGCCTCAGTTACAGCTGTGTGGTTCAGTCTCCTTTGCCCCCTTTATCTTCCTAAGTCTTTGGCAATTAAATTTATTTATTCCTTTGCCAGGTGTTGAGACCCCTCCAAGGTCATCTGAAGGGTTCTTTGTTTTATATGGATAGCAACTCTAATGCAGTTGACCATTTATCACAAGTTGGATTCTTTGTGATAGCACTTGCTTTGTAGCCAGCAGGCTCAGGGAAAAGTTTTTTGATCATTGTTGTTGTCTATAGCTATGCAATCTGTAACAGCAATAGAAATCTTGCAAGTTGAGAAGCCACTGTGGACAGAAGTACCAGATAAATTATTGTTACTCTCATAACAAAAGTAAAGAGCTAAATTAGGTGATCCAGAAGAAAATCAGAGCACTGTGCTTAAGGATATAATTTTGCATTTCATGGAAGTTGAGAGGTAAACAAAACCTATGTGCAAAGTAATAGAAAAATAGAGAACTCCCAGAAAATAGAAGTCAGTATTAAAGCATGTGATTTATAGGTCTGCCAGAAGAGACTCTAAGAGTCTCAATTTCAGTGAACTTATTTGAAAAATCTATTCAGAGATGTGCAATGTAGAGGGCAAGGGAAGAGTAGAATAAAATTGATAGAATCCTTCACCTTCATATGCACAACACATGACTTTAAGGCTCAGTAAAAGTGTAGCTGGCAGTATTTTAAGTCCATGATATATAAATGAGGCTGTGTTATTGTCATGAGTCCTTATTAAAACTGACTAAAATTCACAGTCAGATTAGGTAATTTCAGTTGTTCAATATGAATGCATATTGATTATAGCACCCTTTTTGTCATTGCAGAGGGGAAAAACAATTGGACTTGGAGAATGTCCTGGACCTAGGACCTTATGTTTATAAATCCAATTTTCTGTTCATTATGTCCTTCTACATTGTTTTAGTCTTGAACTAGCAGATAAATGGGTCAAATAAAGGAATGCTTTGTGAGTATATGGATTATGAGAAAAAAATTGTGAGAGAATGACAAACAAAATTTGACATGGGCAATATATATGATGTGGTAATAGAGTGTGGCTCAAATATGACAACACATCATAAGATCTCTGATAATTGCAAATACCTAATTTAGTGTGCTGTTTCAGCCTTGTTGTGTTTGAAATATGCATAAGAGCATCTTACAAGGTTGACATGTGGTTGGAGGAGCCTAGGTCATCTTTGTCAGTTGCATCTTTTTAATGATATTAAATTCATTAGTTCACCAAGACTGATGTGAGAATAAGAAATAATCACAAAATATACTATTTTTATGGTCTGAGATTTTTAGAAGGCTCTTACAGGTGGCCGAAGAAGCAATCTGTCAAAAGAACTGAGTATTTACTATACTAGAGGCAGTGCGCCAGATGAGGAAGTGGGCTACAAACAAAACATATGACCCAGTTAAGACTCTGAAACAACAACCTATCCTGCTTGAGAAATAAAATCTGAAGCAATAATCAAGAACAATTCAATCTGTGAGATTCAGCCTAGCAGTGCCTAGAATATATTGGCCATCATTAAATGTTGAATAGGATTCATTCATTCATTCAAAGAGTGGAGACACCACTAGAGTGGGCACATTAGTACATGCCTCCTTTCTTCAGTCTCTCTTGACACCACCACATCCTTCTAAATATTGGAACACAGGCAGTGAGAATAAGAGGTGGGAGTGTTACGGAAACGACAGGCAAGTCAAGAAACAAGCACCACTCGGAGGGTTGGAGTACTCAGATGTATTATGCCGGCTGGGCTCAGAGGGGCTTCTGCTCCGAAGCTCTGAGCACCTTCAAGATGTGCACATGAGGTTTTATAGGGTAAATACAAGCTTGGGGTATTCGGCCAATAGGCATGGAACAGCTTTAGCAGCATCATCATCACAAAAGTGGAGGTGGGGAGGCAGCAAACCAACATTCCAAAGCCAGATATATATCTTTGAAAATCCAGCTGGCTAGCAAAAAAACATGAACAGCAAACCAACACTAATTAACCTAGATTTACAAGTTAGTCCAGCAGAACTCAGATCAGTATTCCAATACTTAGACTTGTTAGCCCAGCCCAGCCTCTCCTTCACATTCCTAAACTTATAAGTTATCTTGTCAGACCAGCCCAGTTTTTCCTTCACAGGAGAGGTTGCATAGGAGTTGGTGAAGGTGACCTTTTAATAACTCCTCTTTAACTCATTTGTTCTTGGATATATTTCAGTAGAAAATGAAGAATATAGATGGAGGGGAGGAAAGTGTTGATGGAAAATTAATCAATTTATCTATAAAAGAAATGGAAAGTTTTATTTGAGTCAAATTTGAAGATAATAACCTGGGAAGAGCATCTCAGAAAACTCTGAGTATTCTTCTGCTCATTAGATGTCAAGGCACAGTTATATAAGGTTTTTGAGACAGAGGGCTGTATGTTAAATGATGTATTATTGACAGTTTGCACAATCCAGATCTAACTGTCACCATGGCCCCTTACAAGATAAAGAAGAAATGTTATTTTTTTAAGGCGTTGTCTTGTCGATGCTAGGAGAATATTGTTCCTTATGGTTTAGCAGGTATTTCTGCTGATGGTGTAGGTTTAGTTGATGCCTAATACAGATACACAATGCCCAGGAGTGGGGAGACAGGAGGCCAAAGGACATAGAAAATTTTTTATATTTAAATTTCTCTTGTCTTGCCATAAAATATGAATTTTATTTCACAAAAGATAATTTTCCCTCTACCCTGCTGTTCTTGGCTGAGACCCTTGTATTAAAAGACAGATTAACAAAAGAAAACCAGAGGTTTATTAATACGTACAACTCAGGTACGCCTGTAAGATACCCAGGAAAAAGTGAGTAACTCTCTGAGGTGGCTTTGAACTCAAGATTGAGTATAATTTTCACCTAAAAATAAAAGAAATGCATGTGTTTGGGGGAGGTCAAATATGGAGAGATTAACAGAAAATCTCAGTAAATAAAGATAACATTTGTTATGAAGATTTAAGTAGGTGTCTTCTCCATTGAAAAGATTCTCTTGTGACTTAGAGTCATCCTTCTCTTCCTGGTGTAGAGAGAGACACCCATACAAATGGAGATTTCCTATATAAATGCAAATTTCTCTTTCAAAAGGGTGCCTTCTATTATTTTTCAGAGCTTTTCCTGTATCTGCTGTTTCCCAAAATAATTAGCTCAAAATAATGCTTATGCCAAAGAGGTATAATTTGGGGTGGCATATTCTGCTATCCTTTATATAAGAATAATTTGCTTACATAATTATAGAAGAAAATTTAAAATTGCACTTATCTTAATTTCATGAATTTTGTGTATTTTGGGGAATATACAGGAAAGGTGTATGAAAGGTATCAGGCAGTTAATTGATACAAATACTTCCCCCCTCAATTTTATGTATGGGCTACAATCAACTTTTTGAAAGTTGCTAGTTTATTTTTCTTAAATAGAGTCCCCCAAATTATATGAGTTCAGGTCTCATAAAACTTTTATCCATCCCTGATAAATATTTAGCAATAATAATTTAAAAAATAAACATGAACTCTTAGTCACTTGATCAGATATAAGTTATAATAGTATTTCTGGCATAGTTTTCTATCAGGCTTGTGATAATGAGCCTGTAAGTATTAACTGACTCACAAATGACAAAAGGGGCCACTGAAGCTAGCAGGGAAGTTATTTGCTAGGGTCATGAGATAGGACAAATGCCATAAAAATAGAAGTGTTATGAATATTATGTGGGTAATGATAACCTATACAAAATTTTTACATATTGTATGGGAAAATCTTAGTATAGGAAAGATACACTGGTATCTATAAAAATAGAATTATTTGAATTCTTAGACATCATCTTATTTGGAAAAAATGACTTTCATATTTTTTCTTCATAAGGGTTCATCAATGCTCAAAGGTCAGAGCCTTTGAAATTGCTCAGCAGATTTGTTAATGGAAATTCTCTCATACTTACAATATTTTTCCAAAAGAATATTTCAAAAACAAAAAAATTCTGTAAGAACGTTCCTGGATAGAGTATGGTGTGATGTGTACATGTTTTAGTAGTGGTAAACACGTCAGACTCTTAAAATGAGACAAATATAATATCAAGGTATTTATATTTTTAATTTGCATTTCTAAATACTGTGATTTTTGATTAACGTGACATTTTGAAATATGAATCTGCATCTACAGATGTGATTGTCTCACCTGACATTGCCTCCCAATGATAGTTCTTCAACTTCCATTTCTTCAAAGAAGACTTTCTGACTGACCCTCTTTAACTTTCTCTCCTCTGAAATCTTATGTTACTTATTGTTTTACAAATACTCTTTATAAATTATTCAACACTGCTATCTAAATTCTTCATTTTTCAACTCTAATCTCCCCAGTTAGCTTTTAATTTCTATCAAGACACGATCTGTGTCTTTTGACTTCTTGGTACTGCTCACAGTAATATGTGAAGTAATTAAGATTTAATGTGATTGAATTTAATTTACTTTGATGTAGAGTCCAATGGATTTTTTTCCAACCAGATGATATGAGATTTTTATCCATTAAAAATATGCAATTATTACTAATTTCAGCCCTTTACACTTATCTAAAGGAGGAATTAAGACATGTTATATTTTGGAGTCTTGAGATACATTTCATATGCTCTTCATCTAATTACTTTTCATATTCTACAAATTCCAGCCATAAAATACCATATGCAATTGTCTCAGCTCAGATTTACTATAAATCCTTGCTCCACAAGAAACCATGTATTTATATATTCATGAAAAACATATCAATAGATATAGGAGAAAGGACATACTAATAAACTTCTATTACTTAAGCAAGAGATGATAATGTTATCAGGCCAGATTTCAGTACTGAATAAATGTGATAACTCCAGATAAAGGGGCTCTGACTCCTGGTGTACTGCCCCTTCTAGCCATAATTCAGCTACTCTCTTCAAGCATTTAAAAATACATACACATTTAAAACAGTTTAAGGTTTATGTAACCAGTTTGTTGAGCTGTTTTTTAACAATTCAATTGTTAAAAAAAAAACAAAACAGTCTTATTTTCTTCATTCACATCTTTAGCTGTGCTCTAACATATCTCCATTTCCATTCCCTTAAATAATATTTGAAAAAAAGAGTCTCTATTCCCAGTCACTCTCACTTACTATAACCAACCCAGTTAGAAAATTGAATCTTAAACTCTTTTTAAATCTCATCTGCCCACCTCTGCTTAGAGCAATCCAAATTCCTGGCTCTAGCACCTGAAGGGGGCACTGAGGAGCAATGTCTGACTCTGGGACATGTCCTCCACCTCTCTCTTTCAGGTCCGCATTTTTTTTCTGTCAGGAATTGATTGTACAGCTTAGGGGACAAGATTAATCTGATTATTTCAGAGGGAAGTGATAAAATCCTCTCTTTTTGGCTATAAAGTTTCTCAGCCAGATGGCACTGGATTGAGTAGTGACCCCCCAAAATGTGTCCAATTCCTAGCCGCTGGTAACTGTGAATGTGACCATATTTGGATATAGGGTGCTTGCAGATGTAATTAATTTCAGGATCTCGAGATGAGATCATTCTGCATTTATAGGATGGTCACTAAATCCAATGATGAGCATCCTTACAAAGAAAAGAAAAGAAAAAGAATAACGCACAGATATATACAGAGAGGTCATGTGAAGATGAAGACAGAGATTGGAGTTCTATGTCTACAAGCCAAGGAACATCGAGTTGTTGAGAGCCACCAGATACTAGAGAGAGGCATGGAATGAATCCTTCCTCAAAGCCTCCAGAAGGAACCAACACTTTAGACACCTTGATTTTGGACTTGTAGACTCCAGAACTGTGTGGTAATGAATTTCTAATGTTTTAAGCCACCTAATTTGTTGTAATATACCATGACAGCCGTAGGAAACTACTACAGACTTGTTCTTGAAGTCTGTGTGAGGCAGACGTCCACACGTTTGCCCTGTTGGTTTGTATATGCGAGTTCTTAAGAGAATCCTATGCAGTCTCCCACTGAAATTTCCCTGATCTGAAAGGTCAGCCTTGAGCTCAAATTTCCCTCCTCCTCTTAACCCCTGTAGCAGGTAGTATATCCAAAAGTTTGTGCTGCTGTCATCCTCTTGCTTTGAGGTCAGTCCTCATTTATTGTTTATTGGCAAGATAACTCTGACATTCTGTTGTGTTCCCCTGATCTCTGGGAAACTCACAGATTCTCAACATGATAAATGTTGATAAATACTGAAAACAGGTCACTGTACTCCTTTCACTTTTGTACCTTTCTCTAATTTTCTTGTCTTGCTCTGAGGAGTCTGGTGCCTAACAGACAACTAACTTAGAGAATGATATGCCAGCCCTCTTTCCTGCAGGAATTCCATTTCTAAGAGTACTGCATGGTTTCAGATTTTTTGAGGAGCAGCACCCCTTTCCCTGCTCAGAGGGAGGTTAATTTTTCTCCAAGAGCTTACAGCTTCTACAAGAAAAAGAGCCTAGTGTCTTTCTCTCTCACTCCACATTGACCCACACTCTTTCTCAGATTGGGAAAGAAGATGGAATGGAAGCTGGTGGTAGAGGTGAGGCTGGTTCCCCAACCCATAATTACTTCAGGAGTAGGTAACCATGTTTGCCCTCAGCTGATGACCTACTTTCCTTAAAATGTTGGGTAGTTAGTACCTCTTTGTCTTCAACTTTAGATGCTGGTCACTGATTTGGGGGCATTGAAAGACATTTCACTCAATGACTTTACACATTCTTTACATGAAATTCCTCCACTAGTTATTAAATGTTTACGGGTTTGAATCTGTAATGAGAAAAAGCAATGAGCAAGATTTGATTTTACTATTTGATCTCTAACTGAACTTTTCAATTTACTTTTTTGTTAAATAAGAGAACTAGACTAAAATCAGATGTTCAAATGATTTTAGGAGCTAGAAGGGAAAATAAAGGTATAAAGCAGTCATTGGAAATGAGGGGCTGTGACCAACTTGAGTGACAATACATACCTGAGATGTTGACATAGTTTGCTAAGCCAATTATAGCAGGTCTTCTGGAAGCCAGTTATTGACCTCTGCTAGATGAACTTTAATGTCCATTTCACTTATAATTGTCCAGCCATCTGTTCTCTATGCCATTGAGACAATATATGAGGCCATTTTTTCTCTTGTCACAATGATTGGGAGAGGGTGCTACTAGTCTTTCTAGTGAGAAGGGACCAAAAATATTATATAGGCAGTTCTCCTTTGTTCCGCATGATTTTCAAATGGCACATGAGGCATTTATGCAGGAAAAAAATTCTGTCCATGTTTATTTGATTAGAAACTCTGTTCTGTTTTTTAAAGACAGACATATAGATAAATATAGATTTCTTGCATAGTTTTATAGATATGTTTTCCCAGAAATATATGTTACTGTGTCTATTGAGGGATTATTGTATTTTGTTTAAACTTTTACACAGCACTATCTAGTACTCTTTCAGAAAATAATTTCAGCAATAGCAAGTTGATTATAGAATTTGAGTTCCCAGTGCTTCACACCTGAGTCAGGTAGCATTTGTAGTCCTGCATTTGTGTAATGTGTGCAATTATGCAGACAGAGGCCAGCATTGGACTATTTCACAAAATCGTCTCATGTAGCTGTGCCTGAGAGTGTACATATCGAACTTCAGATTTTCATCCTAAGAAATTGCTTTTTTATTATTTATACTTAAATAGTGGATAGGGCATTATATAAATTTTTTTTAAAAAGCTATGTGTTGGTGGATCTTCATAACGATGATCTTTTTTGGGGGGTGAGAGAGCATGTATTACAAAATGTTTGCTATAAAAATGGAAAGTTGGTTTGATAGCACTGATATATACCTACTTCTCGAGATCAATAAAATCCTAAAGGTCATCAAAATTCTGGAGTTCAAAAATTTCAGGTTTAAAAAAGCCTGGTATTAAATGTAACACAGTAAAAACATCAACAAAACAGTGACTTCTGAAGACATTATTCATTTGTTGGTTCCCTAAATAGATGTTTTCAGCTCTAGATTTAATATGAGAGAAGTACAGCACCCTAAATATTGCCTACAGTTATTTTTGGATATTTCCAAAGTCATTTTTTGTCATGATTAAATTATTTATGAGCCTGAGGATGTTTTAAAATTCAAGCTATTAAGTTGGCTAAACTCAATGTTAAATGGCAAAGCATCTTCAACACTGTAAAGAGAATGGATCATTTAATTTTCAAATGTTTTATCTTTCTAGTTGAATTTTTAATTAGTCGGCACACACTGAAAAAGGTGAAAATATTAATGAGATAGCAATAGATTTTTAATAGAATGAGGTCAAATATCATCATATATACATGTACATATGTTACAGAGAAAATTCTCATTAGGCAAGATAATTTTCACTTGTCACAGAAATTTCCCAAAGAAACCATAAATGTGGCATAAAATTGCAGGAAGCCACTTATCTGATCATTCCACTATCTGTTTTTTACTCCCTTTGGTCTATAAAGGAATCTCACTTTTTGCATCTTTAAGTCCCTTTAATTACAACTGAAAAATAAAGAGAGTGAGAGTAGATTCTACTACAACTTTTAAACTTAAAGTCTGCTTATTCTAGAAACATAGGGTGAGCACTTGATACAGTCAAAGGACGTGTAGATGTTGCTAGGGATAGAAAGTGTGGGACAGGGTTTATACCTGTTATTTTCCCCCATTATTCTGCGATGATAGAAAATAGTTAATTTGCATTTAAAAAATTTACATATTCTTTATTTTGTTACATTTACTGAGTTGGGCAACAAAATTAAGGTGACTTTTAGGATAGGCATTTCTGTATCTTCTTTCTCCCTGTTTTGTAATTTTGTTATTTTGATTTTCATTTCCTTCATAAAGTTATGTATCTGTGATATAAATGTCTAAATTTGGAGACTGAAATAAAGCCCAGGTTGATACTACATATGAGCAGGAGAACAATCCAGAAGAAATACCTTTGTATTGTTCATAACTGTTTCTGATCTGGACTATGATTATTGAGGGGATCTACTAACAGAAGGTTGTTTGGCAGAGGATGTAACCACAGTGTTCTAGAACACACAAATTGCCCCTCAAGGTAGCAGCCTAGCTTGAAGAAACTTACAACTGTCATGTCACTGAGAGGTGCTAACCCTAAAGTTTAGAGCCGAAACTTGTATGCAATGTTTTAAGCATTTTTTCTGCGTGTGTGTGTATATGTGTCTGTATGTGTTTGTGATTTTTGAGGGGAGGGATTTGGCCCTCCAGATTCTAAAATATGATGATCTCTGACCCTCTAAACCTTCAGATTGCCTGAAACCTCAGCTGTCTGCCTCTAGCTAATTCTATAAGAAAAGATTTGGTTTCCTCCTCTACTTTAAATATTTCACTGAATAAATGAATTATCCTACCCTTTAACTGATAGAGGCAATACCTTGTTTTGGTCATGAAATCCACTAACACTGTTGGCTTTGACAGGCTCTGCTCAAATAAAGACTAGTTCCACTTCATTTTTAAAGCCATTCAATTTCATCCAAGTGACATTCCTGAAAGCTGTACATTTCATTTGTGCATTCTAGTGAGTTAATTTGGTAAGCTTAATTAGCTTATCTGTAGTCAAAGATAACATGACATTTATATGACTCTAGACTGTGGAGTAGGACTGGATTCTTCCTGCCTGGGTTACAACCTGGACTTTATTTGAATGACATCAGATACCAAATTGAGTGTGAGACAAATCTACCCTTGGAGATTTAAAAGAAACTGATTAAGAATCTACTCTTTTATTTCTGGAACACCCTCACATACTTAGGGACTACACAGGAGGATCACGTGTGCAGAGAGGATTTTATGGAAGGGATTAGTAAAGATATTCCTCTGGAGAGAGCTGTTGCCCTGCTTGGCTGTTTTGAGGGAGAGGCATTAGGAGGGGAGTTACTTTCCAACCCCAAGCCTGAAGAGGGTGAGCATCTAGGCTCACAGTTGGAAATCTTTGAAAGATTCAGGAAACTTTGATTACTTGTGCCTGACCCAAACAAAGCAAGGAAAAGGAGAATGAGTTCTGAAATCTTTCCTGTACAGGAAATCCAGAGGAAGAGAGAAGCACTGTGGAACAGCTTTGGTGGCTGCATTGGGGTAGGCTCACCATCTTTAAGACTGTCAAAGAAAAAGAGGTGTGATTGTTTCTGGTGAACCAGGTGTGGACTGTGCTATGATGACTTGTGGGGAGGGGCTTTCCATTAGGGATCTTGGGAGGAATCCATGAGGGCTGAAGTGTACTCTGGGTGCCCTGAGACTAGGGCAGGGTCAGAAGGGTCCATGTGTAGCAGAGACAGATCAACCTAGGACAAGGGCATTTCAGGTAAGGTGAAGGAGCATAGAATCATTTTGAAAATCATAAAATCAAGATCAAGAGAGAAATAGTCACCTTTGATATCTGCTAGGCACACTGAAGGCACCCAGATGTTTACCCATCTACTCTGCCCAGATAGCACAAAGCCACCTGGTCAGGTAAATCTGGTAAGAAGTCAAGCCGAAACGGCAGCTTGCAAGCATAGGAAGAGAAGCTAATGGAGAGAAGTACCAGGCAGCACACTCATCCCCCTCCTTGAGCTTTTAACTGGGGGGAAGAGAGATTTCAAACAACAAGATTGGAGTGTTTGAAGGTCTTATAGAAGATATTCTAATTACTGAAATGAAATATTATTTGCAAATTAAAGTGATTGTATTATGATCTATTCCCTAGGAATGTGCAAAAAAAAAAAAAAAAAAAAAAAAAAAAAAAAAGCCTTGGGACCTACCTGAGCTTCCATTCAGGGCTACAGGAAGGTAGTATGTTTAAAGGGATGGTGGGCGAGTGGAAGAAAGTTGTGTTTTATTCAGGTCTCAAGTTCTGTTTGTTCATCATACTAGTTACACTACTTAAATGGAATCCAGGCAATTAGTACTCGTATTGAAAACTGACTCTTTTCTTATGCAACATACTTTTTTTTTTTTTTTTTTTTTTACAGTACCATAGATGACTAGATGGGTAGAGTCAAATAGTACTTAGCTTTCAAGGGACACATTTTAGTCTCCATCATTTCCACTATTAAAGAAATTAAGTCATGTGTGCTTAATCCTTGATGTGTGTGCTATCCTGTTTCAGGTTATGATATAGTCCATTTAGAAACTTAGTGATTCTCAGAAGAATTTGGGTACCACTTCTGTTACTGAGAGTGTTTCATCCGGCGTCAATATTCATGACTCCACACCATTATGTTTCCCATGTCACTCACTGGAGATGAGAAAACTCTGATTTTTCGAGACAGACTGTCTGAAAGTCATAATGTGAAACTGCCTTCTAAATGAGTTCACCTAAATCATTCAATATCAGATTTTAGTGATTTTCTCATGACTGTTTATCAGGCTCTCTGAACTCCCAAATGACACTTTAATTAATTGTTCCTCCTTTAGTGGCTCGTTTTCTGTCAGGTCTCTTTCCTTAGAGTACTATTTCAGCCCTGTATGGCAGAAAGGCTGTCTGAGAGTTCAGTATTGTTCAGTGTAGCCTGGGATTATTTAAGTACGTTACCTTGATGATGATGATGTCACTCAGGTACTTGGCCTACAAGGAACTAGCCCAATTTCACTTATTTCATTTTAATGGGTCCCCTTGGCTTTGAGACTATAAACTAAAATACCATCACAGTCTCCTCCAGCCATCTCAAACTTAATTATTCCACTCCAGGAAACTGTCTGATGGCCCTGCAGAGACCTACTTTTGCTCTAAAATGCAATCCCTTATTGTGTGACAAAATTACCTTCGTTTCACATTCTTTTTCTTTTTTTAATTTATTTACAAACAACATGGAAAAACTGCTCTCAGCACAACTTAATAGGTGATTACCACAAATTCGATTTCAACGATTTAGATTGGCTGTTTGGTGGGGTTTTCTTTTGATTCTTTCCTATGGAATCACGATGACTTCGTAAATACCATGCCAAGCACTAGGCCTGGTGGGTAATGTGGTGTAAATTGTGAGGATCGCTGACTCAAATCTTTTCCCCTACTGAGTTTTGATATTATTTATTAGATTTCGTAGCTTAGATGACACATCTTATATGCCCATCTCTACCAATATCTTTTTTGCTGCTTCGAGCAAATTTAGTTTGCTAAACTAAAATTTCTATGTGATTTCACAGAAAGCAGGAGAGCAGCAGAGACACATAGTAAGAGAAAGAGCCAGAGAGATCAGAGATTTACAGATGTCATTTGCAATACACAGGTATCTATGAAAATGAGGATGGTCACTAACACACTTGATGGGTGAAATTTTTTGTTTTGAATTTTCTGTTTACCATATGAAATAATAATAATGTGAATATTTTTGCAATTTGAATAATAACCAAGAAAAATTCAGTTTATAGTCAAAAAGAAGGTGGAACTGAAAGCCAGAAACTCTGTAATATTATATAGAATATTTGGGCACTATTCAGCAGTGTGGTCTACAGGGACTAACAGGAAACTTATTTCTTGCTTCTGTCTCAAAAGCAAAGACAAAGAGGTAGCCCATGCATGTGCTGTGTTTCCTATTAATAACATTTTCTTCCTATTGCTAGTCTTAAGCTTCAGAAAAAAAAATAGTGAGGTGAGAGAAAGAAAGTGGGAGAGCGTGGCTTTATTATACTTTATGCATGCAAGTAGTTTTAAATTTCGTCCTTTTCAGTCTAATGCTCTCATCTCTGCAAGAACATAAATGCATGAGAATCAATATGCTCCAGTCAACAGATGAAGTGATGAAATATAACTGAAGAAAAGGGACCCCCATCATGCACAAGCTTTATAGACATTTAATTCCCTATGTGGATGGGATGTTTACTTCCCTGGACCGCCACTTCACACACAACAAGAATTAGATTTTCCTCAGTCTGAGCTTGCAATCCTACTTCACTTAACAACTGTGGAATTGAGAAAGACAAACAGATGCAGGGACAGACGACATTTGCAAAAAGAGCCAGAATGAAGGTGAATTCTACTTGTTTATTTTGGGTTTGAGAGAATGTGGAGGCAAAGAGATTGAATTTACACACACAAAAACCACAAACACTTTTTTCTAAAACTCATTTTAGTTTATCCTCCTTAAACAAACTGAAAATATTTAGCAAAGCTCTGTCTTAGTCCCAGTGACCACTTTTAAATTGCCAGATGGTCAGGGAAGAATTGGTGAGCATGGCAAAGACTGACAAGTCACTACAGACAGAGCAGATAGATGCAGGTTTCATATAATCTATTGCCTCGACATGAAAGTTACCTCATAAAATGAGTTACTATACTTTACAGGCACATGGAAAAGCATATAAGTATTCATAGATGTTATTTGATTAGCCTTAGAGATAAACAAAATCTAACATTAAGATCGCATGAAGTAATGCTGATTTAAATTATCTTCCTAATTGAAGGCTAATGTACCAAAACATAAAGCCTATATATTGTTACTACATATGTAAAGAATATAGCTCCTATTCAAAGGGAACTAAATGTAAAAATGAGACAATAGTCCTGAAAGAAATTTGAAAATGTTTAGAAAGTTATGTAAACCTATAGTTTTGTTTTTTGTTTTGATCATAATAAATTTTATCCTCTTACTACTCTTCCAAAGAGATTATTTTCCATATTCAACAAAGTAAAAATTATATTTTTAAGCAAGTGCCTTTCTATTATGAGGACTGATTTATTCAACAAATACTAATTAATGGCACTTAGTGCTGTGTGACTAGGTTTGCTTTATTCCTTGTCTGTCAAATGGAAGACTTTTAGGCAGGGCAGATACAGATTTTGTGGTATCTGAAGTTTCTAAAATTTTTAAAGAAATGATGTACAAAATTAAAAACAGAACTACAGGGACCCTTCCCAGGGTTCTGGAAGGGGTGTGGTCTAATGAGGACCCTAAAATTTAAGCTGTTAGCTTCAGAGTTATTCTTACCATGGCCTCTTATAATCTTATGGAAAGCATTACTCTCCTATCCTTTGAATTGGAAACAAATGGCACCAACCTGAGAAAACAAAGAAAAAAGAATGCAATCTATGCTGCTTTTTAATACGATACTGAACAAGATTTTTCCTCAACTTTCTAGCATCAAATGGTTATAAATACACCTTCCCCTACCTCCTTAGTGGTATTATAATATGGACACAGTGTCTGGGGGCCAGTTGATCTAAATGACACATATCAGGAATCCCACAGCAACAGGAAGTATGTCATGGAGATATGGTCCAATACAAGCTACCTAAGATCCCATAAATATTAAGAGGTAGTCTGGAGCCCAAACCAAGAATGAACCACAAGGGGTCAGAGTGAGGGTTCAAGCTAGGGACGCTGAGGTCGTGACAACTATTTGCATACTAACTGAGGCTGGGTTTTGGTAACACATTTAGGGAGCACCCACCTGTTGGCCATGCATGATGCTAAACCCTAGGGATATACATGGGAATGAAACCTACCATCAGGGAATTAAAAACTTTGTGGGAGAGGTATCTCCTTCAACAGGTAGCACTGAAGGATTTCTAAATTTAAAAAGCCTATATAAATCAGGAAGCACCTTGAGTGATTATAATTTGTTTACTTAATCAATTCGGAAATCATGCCGCTCCTCCACTCTACCTGCGATGTATGCCCATGATTCAGGAGGCATGCCCTTGATTACCTCCACTGCCATTTCATCCCATCTCTGTGCCATTTCAGCTTTTCACAGATGCTGGAATTTGGCTAGCTCTCTGAAGGTGCACCTGGAGCAGGACTTGCTTTGCATGGTAAAGTTAGTTGTCCATGTTTGGATGTGAGAAGAATTAAAGAATAGACAAACAGATCCTTTTATTGCCATGCTTCCTTCACTATGGATGGAAAGGAACATCTTGCTTCATGATCTCAGGAAAGGAGGGGCTCCTGGCTTCTTCCTTCGTATGAGATAACCCTTCCCTAGAAGTCACTACATAGTCTCCAGAGAGAAGTTGCCCTCTAGCATTTTGTGCACCAGGCAGTTTTGAATAATATTAGTAACTTCCCTGTGGTCAGATGCAGACTTTACCCATCAGCAGTGCAGGGGTGGAAAAAATGTTCCCTAGTCCTCTTCTGGTACCTGGCTGGGCCTGGAAGTTAAACTGACAAAAAACAATGAGCAGAAGAAAAATATACAAATTAATATAAATTTTATGTAACATGGGAGCCTTCATTAAGGAAATGAAGACCCAGAGAAACACACCTGAGTATTTTAATGCTAGGTAGATTTGATGAAGGATGCCCAGGGGTGTAGACATACTATAGACATACTCAGAGAGTATGAGGTAAGTATAACAAACTGGGGAAACTTAACAAGACCTATTTGTGCAGATTCTTCTTGGCATCCTTTATCTTTGGAGGTGAAGATATTCCTTTCCTCCAGGTGTAGGGAGGGCACCTCTCACGTAGGGATTTCATGGACTGTTTCAGGAAAGAAGGGCAAGGGTGGCAGGTGGAGGTCAGAGTGACCTTCCTGATTCTGCCATTTTCTTAAGCTCCTTCAGCTTAAAATATTCAATATGCCAAGGTGACATATTTTAGGGTAGCATGTCCTGAACCCCATCAGCAGCATTTAAAACATTTGATTATTCCCTTCTCCATAAAACACTTTCTTCTCCTGACTTCCAGGATAGAATGCTCTCTTGGTTCTCCTCTACCTTACGAGCTGTTCCTCCTGAGCCTGCTCTGTTGATTTCATTCTTCCTAATGTCTACGAGTTAAAGTGCTCAGGGCTCAGTCTTGAAGCTTGTATCCTGTCAG
The DNA here is from genome assembly GCF_009834535.1 of Camelus ferus. Taxonomy (NCBI): domain Eukaryota; kingdom Metazoa; phylum Chordata; class Mammalia; order Artiodactyla; family Camelidae; genus Camelus; species Camelus ferus. The sequence goes on along the minus strand of NC_045697.1, from coordinate 58,376,018 downwards.
CCTATCTACTTGCTTACAGTGATCTCATGAAATCACATACACGGATGGCCTCAAATAACATTTGATATCGCGATGACTCTAAATTGGTATCTCCAGCCTGACCTGTTTCCATGAAATACAGGCATGTACACATGCATAGACATCTCCACTTAGATTCGCAAATGAATACATCAAAAACCATGTTCCTGATTTCTCTTCTTAAACTTACTTTTCTCATCTATAATTGTCCCTCCTAGTAAAAGTCAGTTCCATTATTCTAGCTGCTCAGCCAAAAACTGTGAAGTATCATTGATGTCTCTCTATAGTTCCCACCCTACATTCAAACCAATAGTAATGTTGAGCATCTTTTCATTTACATGCTCACCATTTGGATGTCTTTTTTGGAGAAATGTCTATTCAGATCCTATGCCCATTTTAAAATCAGATTGTTTTTTGCTGTTGAGTTGTATAAGTTCCATATATATTTTGGATGTTAGCCCTTTATCAGATGTATGATTTGCAAATATTTTCTTCTGTTACATAAATAACAATAATATAACAATAAGCCTTTTAATTTTGTTGGTTGTCTCATTTGCTGTGCAGAAGTTTTTTAGTTTGATGTAGTCTCAATTATTTTTGCTTTTGTTGCTTGTGCCTTTTGTGTCAGATTCAAAAACTTGTCTCCAAGACCAAAATCAAGGAGCTTCTCCCCTATGCTTTCTTCTGCTTTCCAGTGTAATGTTTAAATCTTTAATCAATATTGAGTTAATTTTTGTGCATGGTGTAAGCAGAGGTTTGATTTCATTTCATGAGACTATCCAGTTTTCTCAACACCATTTATTGAAGAGATTATCCTTTCCTCACTGATTATTCTTGACTCCTTTTCAAATATTAGTTGACTGTATATGTGAAGGTCTATTTCTGTGCTCATGAATTTGTTCCATTGTCTATGAATCTATTTTTATGCCAGTTCCATACTGTTTTGATTACTGTAGCATTCCAGTATAGTTTGAAATTAGGAAGTGTGATGTTTCCAGCTTTGTTCTTTCTCAGGATTGCTTTGGCTATTTTGGGTCTTCTGTGGTTCCACAAAAATTTTAGGGTTGTATTTTCTATTACTGTGAAAACTGCCATTAGAATTTTGACAGGAATTTCACTGAATCTATAGATGCTTTTGAGTAGCATGGATATTTTAACAATATTAACAACAATATTTGTTACCAATATGTAGAATTATTAATAATATTTGTTAAATTGTCTTAAGATATGCTTGAAAAGATTTGGAAAAAGAATTCTAATATCCTACTACATAAAACTGAGTGCTAATCTATTTTCAGAAAAAAGATTTCTTAAAAAAATCTACCTCAAGTGAAAGGGGCTCTTTCCTGGACAGTGTAGATCATGGGATGCAGAACAGTTTCTTGGCCACCTGGCTCTTCCATCTTCTACAGGTTGCACGAGGAAGACTCATGTCAATTTGGTTAGTCACTGTGTTATGGTTGGTGTATTTCCTTTTTAACTTTAACAGATTGTATTTGAATAAATGACATGCAAACATATTTCTGTGATGGCCTGGTGTTGCTCACCTGGTTTACAAACACCCAGGGATGTTGAGTTTAGGAGCTGCCAAGACTTTCAGCACCCCCGAGGCTCTTTTTGGTCTGTGTCAGCTGTGCTTCTCAGGTGGGGTTGATGACTGTTCTTTCTAGAACTTGACAATTATATTTCTAGTATGTGAGGAGTGTTTCTAACTGCTCTCAGTGATAGGCTTAATCTAGGAGTAACAAAAATTTTTATTTTTGTTCCCCCGGGGCCTTCAGCACTTCAACATGTGGGACCAGAAACTGTCTTTTTTAAGAAGTGAGAGAAATTGCAAGTATGTCTAAACAATTTTGGGGAAATATAATCTGTGAAAACAGTTTCATTATTCAACACTTCTGCAATGTGAAAATGAAATAAACAAAACAAAACCAAAGCACCATGGGACCAAGTAGTTTGTAAAATAGATGGAAGAACTAAAGCCTGCATGTTTTTGGTGGTTTCAGATACTTATCGTGAAGTCAATAGGGAAGAGAATGTAAGCAAATGATTTCATGCCTATATGCCAGGAAAATAACCCTAGAGGTACTGAATTATCTGTGTCTAAACAATATGCAGAATTTGTCCAGTTTCTTAAACTTATATTTGTAAGAAATATCTAAAGAAGGGTTGCTTGGCTTTCTTAACTTTTAATTCCTTGTTAGATACAGTTTTACATGTTTTGATGGAGTTGAAAGGCAGTTCAATTATGCTTTATAATTACAAAATATTTTTGCTGGAGAAAATGTCACACCCTAAAGTTCAGAAAGATTGTAAAAAGGTAAAAAAAATCTTGAAAGGTCTGTCTAAGGAAGTGAATATTCAGATTAATTTATCAGTGAAATGATTGAAAGTCTAGGTCCCAGTTTTAGTTATCTTTAAGTCTTTAACATATATTTTAATAGTTTTATTGAGTACAAATTAACCTTTTAAAATATCTTAAACACCTTTTAAAAAATTCTGTTTCTCTCTACTATAATTTAGATTAAATATTAGGTAAAGCTAGACATAGATGATAAACCCTTTAAGGAAAATATATTTACTTCATGTATGTTTTCTATTTTCTAAAATAATCCCAAATTTATATAGATTTTTAACATAATTTGACAGTTGGCATATAGTGGTTACATCAGTTTGGATTGTGGGTTGCAAGCCACAAAACAATACCTGGCTAACTTATCAGAAAAGAAGCTTCTTGGAATTGTATCAGGCCATCACTCACAGACTTAATGGGACAACTGGAGAATCAGGCTCAGAGAATGAACAGGAAACAAGGAAGCATCAGTATCAAGATTTCCAGCTTTGATCACATTGCAAAGTTGCCTGACTGGGTCTCTGTGACAAAACATGGCTGCAGCTGAAATTTGCTCCCCCAGGAATATATTAAAACCATGCCTTTGTTTTCACACCACAAGTTTTCACGACCATCCTAATATTCAGTGTCCTAGGTAGCAGCATTAAGTTGACTGGTACTAGGTCGGGTGCCCGGTCCCTGACTGCCAAGGTCAAGGAGAGACAGAATTTGGGCCCTTCAGCTAACCAATTTACATTCCAACTGAGACTCCAACAATGGAACAATCCCTTCCACCAAATAAGAAACTTTGAATAACTGGAAACAAAAGACAAACAAATGTTCTCTAAACCTGGCATTCTCTAATATAGACAGTTGATTATTTTTATTCATGGTAGTTATGTTCTAAAACTCTCCTTGAACACTGAGTTAGACAACACTAAGCATTGCATTTAGGGAAGAACACAGGGTTCATTTCCTGTGAGCCTCTGCTTACAACATTTTCATCAGCTGATCAACATGTAACTTTGTTTTATTTGTGTTTATGTGTAAAGACACCCTATTTAACATATATTGTTGATTCATTAACCTCGGACCTGTGGCCAACAGCACTGTAACTGATGCCTGCATGAAGCTTGTCTGACACACATATTTCTCCATAAGGAACATCACAACCTTCTTGCCTTTAGTAACACCAGATAGCACTTTGGCACTATGCTTGGGGGTATTTAAAAACATCAAAATCATCAACAAAAAGCACAAAAATGCAAAAAGAAAAAAGTTTGGTGTTAAATAAACTGTGAAAATGACACTTGCTTGCAGTATGAGAGCTAAAACAAGAATAGAGTGTTGCCTTGTTCAGTTTCCGAAGGGAATGTGAGTGCCGGCAACTGAAATGTTTTTCTGCTCTGTGCTTGAGAATATCTCCAAATGGCAGTGAAAGTGCCATGAGTATTGATTTTGAGGTTACAAATAAATTTTAGCAAGTAGATGAATAAACAAATGTGAAATTACTGAATAATGAGGATAGGCTGTATATATGTGTGTATATATGTATGTATGTATATTTAATAAATTGTGCTGTGATTTTGCAAACTAAAAAGCATACACATACATATAAAAACAAATTGTAAGTCAGTGATCTAACATATCTAAAAATTCTGTATTGGCATTGACACCTTTTAACATTTAAAATTCTTAGTATATTTCTATTATTAGATAAATGTGATAATGTGGAAAGTTATATGTCTCTTCTCTGTTTGGTTGTCCAGGTTAATTGCTAATACTTTGAAAACGTTTTTATATCTTTAATTTTGCTCTGTTATGTCAAAATCTCTTAGCCTTCATTAAGGTATTCATTACAAAAAGCTAGTACCCAAGACTTGTATACTATTTTCAATTTCTAAACTACATTTAAAGGTAATTATCTAACTAATTAATTGCTTTCCTTTGTTCAAGGATACTCAGATTGAAATAATTTTTTTTTTTTTATTTACACATCTGATGGGTTGGATAGATCTCATCAGTTAAATGAGTTCCCAGAACATCTGGCAAATTAAAGATATCCAACCATAAATAAACCTGATTGCTGTCAATGTTCCCACCTTTGGTTTCTTTCTGGGCATTAGCAGCAAGTCAATATGGCTTAGTGTTCTCAATACTTTAATGTTTTCAGTCTTTTTCAGCTTTTTCTTGGATCACGAACTTTTGACCTTTGGTTTGTGTCAATGAAGATAATAATATGAGATATATTTTATGATGAAATGAGGAGAAAGAACTATCAGGCCCCAAAACCATGTTCCAGATGGAACACCTTGCCTGCCCTACAGTTAACGTTGGTTTTGTTGACAACTCTGACAAAGGTGGATCAGAAGGATAGTGCCAGGACTGATTTGAAGCAAAGGTTTGGATCAAGGATAAAGTGGGTCTTTACATCAACATGAAGCTGGACCAAAAAATCACAGTAGGTAGAAGCGGTCTGGCAGACACCTCTAGATTCTGAAGAGAGCCTGCTGAAATACATATCAGAAGGTAGAATTCAACAGCTAAGAAATCAGAGAACGAATATGAATTATTTGAGAAATTGCAGGATGCTTGGCCTCTGCTTCATTTTATACTACCTCCTACAGTGTGGGCTCAGGTCTGGAGATAGAATTTAAAGCAAGAAAGAGGTCGGAAGTTTGCAGGATAAGGTCAGACATGTTAAAATAATCTTTTGAAAATAATAGCTCTACAATAAAATTAGGTACAAGTGTATGAATTTCTGAAGAAAAGTGAATTCAGTTCTTGGAAAATAATAAAGAAAAATGGCAAAGACTCTAAGACCTAATATTTCATATATTGATTTATCTGAAGTAAAAGCAATTTCTCATTTCTAAAATAAAAAAGGAATACCAGACTTCATTGATTTTAAGATGCATTTTTTTTTCACATTTTTAACAACTCTGAAACCTGGAAGCATCTTACAGTTAATGGGATCCTTCAATTAAAACTGAATATTTTTTTTCTTCATGAAACATAAAATAATGAGACACATTATAATCAAAGGTAACATAGTTTTGATTAAATACAGTAATATGTCTTAAATTTAGAAACAGTAATTCTTTAGTAAAAGTAAGATTAATAAACTATACAACATTAACATTTAAAAATAAATTTAATATAATACGTTATAATTTAAATCTAGAGATTGGTGGACCCCGTTCAAGGGTTAACTTTCTGTTATTTTGCACACAATTCTTTTTTTATATGTGTGTGTATATTTTTCTCCATAAAGAGTCTTTAGATTTCATCCACTTCTAAATCAGTATTCAAAAACTGAAAAACATCTTAAATATTTAAGATGGTTAATTTTAATATTCCAAATAATAATTATATAGTAGGTATTTCCTAATTATTACATTAAAGAATTTATATAGTTAGTATTTTTTTTTTGATTCTTCATTACTCTACTAACAGATGTAAGTCCACCTAAATTTATAGTTGACTCTATCACTTATACTCAAGAAGTAAAAGTAGAAAGGACCTTCTGCTGTTCGACTTCTCAAATATATCCCTATATTACCTTTTAGTGTCTAGAAAACAGTGTCAATTTGCATATTGACATTTTAAAAAGATAAGGATAAATCTAACTTTGTAATTTAGAATAACTTCCTCTAATTTAAAAACAATTTTTTTTTCTAAAATACATACAATGGGAGAAAAAATATCAAACAAAATTGAGCCATATTCATACCCTCATTTTAGGTGGGGGAAGAAGCATTGGTCGGGGTAGATAAATTTTTTTAAGAAGCAAACTTAGAATAATAGAGCATTTGGTTATGAAGTTCAAAGGCCAGGCTTCTTTGGAAAGGTGACAAAAAAGATATTCTTCAAAACAGTAGCAGGAAATTTGAGTTGTTCTTTGTCTATTAAAGACTCGAGAGGGAGGACTTTGGTTGGCTTCATAAGATTCAAAGCAGAGAGGAAATGGGAAAGGTGGCCCTAAAAGAGGAATAACAATGTGAGAAACTGGGGGACAAAGAAAGGAAGGTAAGAGATTCTTTGTGGCAGTGATGGCTAGGAATATAGGAACAATAATGGCCACAGTTCAATTTCTAATCTTTATTTTTTTTGTTATGCAGTAATGATGCTCCAGTATATTTTGGATTTGGTAGAAATTTTACGCAACAGCCTTATGCTAGTTACACGTTGGGGAACAAAACAGAGGCAGTGCAGACATGTTTAGGGGCATAGCCTATGTAGCCAGGCCTGCCTGGGCTCAAATCCCAGCCTCTCCGTGCCAGGTTTATTTTAGCTCCAAAACGGGAGTAAAGTGTGCTTAATCCACAGAGTTGTTTCCAGGATTAAATCAGTTAATGCACATGAAGTTCTTACATCACTGGTAGGCATAGTATAAAAATTAAATACAAAGTTGAAGGTAAAATCATACATAGAGAAGGGGAGAAACCGGAGGTAGCATTAGGTTTTAGTAAGTAATTTAAAATTGAACCGAGAACAGGGACATAGTGTAAAGCATCCATGCAGGTCTGAGTCCCTTCTGCAAATGTCCCTTCTCATTCTCGTGGTACCTCAGGAAGGCTTAGAAATAGCAGGAAGACGAATGAATCTGCTCCCATGGAATGGAGGCTTGAGTTGTGTTAATAAAGGGTATTAAAAAAGGGTAAACTCTAGAAGGCTGCATGACTTCAGAATGTTCTGGTTATGTCTGCAACATAGAAAGTAAAATATTTCAGTCATCTTGTTCCTCAGAAATACCCTTTATTGAGAATTTAATGTCCAGAATGTACTTTTTTTTCCTTCATAGTCCTAATAAAATTATGTTACTTTTGAGGAAGATAAATACGTGACCAACAGTCATTTTCATTACCCTGAATGACTAGCATGAAAATACTTGTCCATTATTATCGTAGTTGAGGGAAGATGCTGCTCTGAATATTGGGAGACATAGGTCTTCTGGCTTTAACTTGTGGTATCCTATGTAAATTGCTTTATATCTCAAGAATTTAATTTCATCATATTCTGAATGAAAATATCTAGCTAAATTATCCCTAAAGCACTTTCTGCATCTAAAATTACATAATTTTAGGTGTTCAATAGCAATCTGGTTGATTGAATTATAACAAAAGTAGTTTTATTTCTAAAGGCAAGTCTTTTTCTTTTTCTTTTTTGACAATGGTTATTCAGTCGCCCATACCCGACAACGTCTAGGTTTCATCAAACAAGTCGCAAGTCTAAACACTTCAGGTCACCTGAGAATATGATTCTTAATGATTTTTTTCTGTATTAGATAGTATTAACATCTCAATTGTATTGATTTACATACCTCTTCATTCTTTTAATCATGAAAGATTGGATGAGGGGCTGAGTTTTTAACCTAATAGCTGTACTTGGCTACGGGCACTCCTGACAATCTCAGTAGACAGGAGGACATTTGATGGAGGTAGACTGATTTACCCTACCTATTTCTGAAGAGTCTTCAATCAGAACAATCAATCAGTAACAATTGGTGTTATAACTGGTGGTGGCAGTGGAAAACGAAGCAGGAAGATCTATAACAAAATCTGGGGAAAATAAAATGAAAAGAAAGGGTTGGCCAGAGATAAAACCAGGCAAAGCATTAATTTCTAGAATTTTTCTTCTCCAACTTCCTAAAGATTTTGCCTCTGTTATCCTTTACCACCCAATCCACAGCACCCAATTGCTGTAGATAGATGTTCCTTAGAAAGAGTAGGACATAAAGGCATTATTTGTTTAACTATTGGTGTTTAAGCCATCATGTTTGTTTCTGGCATCAGGACCAGAGGCCACTTTGGGGAATATTGTGGGAATCTAGAGTTGGGAGAGCCCATGGCATGCAGTTAACTGAGTGAGAATTATAGACACATGGGTGGGTGGCAGAGTTGGTAGAAGAGAATGGTTCATGGAGGGAAGAGGAGCTAATACGTGAGTTCTCTGAAAACTTCCTTTGAGTCTTATATTCTTCCTGAAAGCTGGTCCCCAATCAAAGTTCCTAAGGAAACTGGGCTAATCCAAATGTAGATGCTCTAATCTGAGATGATGCTTTGAATTTATTTATTCAGCTGAAGACATTTACTCTTGATATATGTTATTTTAGGATTATGATGCCAGATGTTTCTTGTGCAGGATGCTGGCAATGAAATTCTTCACATATTTACCTTTTGATATTTATCTGGGAGGCTTTGCCTGAATGCCACATGACCGGAATCAAAATAAATATACAATCCAACTTTTTGAAACTTAAAATTTAGTAACTCTTTTCACAGAGGTACGTTTATTTAACTTAATATAATTGATAGTAAGCAGTTTTGTCAATTTTTGTTGATTTTATCCTGTCTGCTTCATACCCTGTGAAATAAAATTAAAAATATATAATTACAGTCCTCTTGGTAGGCTGTTGACTATTTTGAGTTAAAAAGCATTCTGTGCTGGCAGCAGAAACACAGCAGCAGTGGTCTAATTTCCTCTAATCCACTAGGTGCCTGCTTAATTACAACCTTCCATTTACTGGCTCTTTGGCTGTATTCCATCTTTGCTTGTATATTTTTTTCATTCGGTTTATTGTCCATTTCTATTTCATCGAATAACAGACTGTGCCTGTTTTGCTCCCTAGCTTGCACACATTCAGTTGAGCCATTTCTATATTTTGTTATAGAATTGATTTTAACTTTTTTTTGACTCAGAGAAGAAAGACATTTATAATAAAGTTTAGTCTTTAAAAGGTTTTTTTTTTTTTAAATATCAGAACATAATGGGAAATGACAGAGGAGTTTAAAATTATTTTGACTGTCAAATTGATGAGTTAGGTGGTAGATACTGGGGGAAAAAATAAAGAGTTGCTGGTAGAAGAGTTTTGCTGCCATATAATGTATTTTGCTAATTAGTTTTAATGAAAGACTCAGAACTAGTTTTCAGAACTATCTTATGTATGTATATAGATCATATAATTCTTCAGACCAACCAAATAGTGGATGAAGTCAATAAATGAAAAATAAAATATTTATTCATTCAGTATGCATTGATTATTTGTTTAAGTACTTATTGATTATATGCATGTAATTATATGCATATAAAATATATGGAATTTACAGCTGAAGCAGTGTTGTCATTTTTATGGTGCTAAAATTATACAGGATGTGTTAGATTCAATAGAATTAATGATATTGGGTTTGGTTTACAGTAAATTTCAGTAAATTTATTCAACTTACTTAGATTGTAATCCATATGAAGGCAGGGGTCTTGTTTAACGTTTTTAGCAGCATAGTCTGAGACTCATGCTAAATATAATGCCTGGCAATCGATATGAGGATTTAAGTGAATTTTTCCTATACAGACATAAAAAAGATAAACACTTACTGATTTAACAATACGCAGCTGGATATACACAATGAATTCTGGCCAAATGCAGGATGAGTTTAACCTTGTGAAGGTTGTTGTCGGCTGTTATGAGAAGACAAAAATCAGGAAGGTTAGAGAGAAGCAGAGACAGAGAAAGTTCTACCTAGAAGCTAATAATTCAAATGTTAGCTTTTTAGATTAAAAAATTTATAACACAAATGTAAGCTTTCTTAGCTTAAAAAAGAAGATGCTAGGAGTTGGGGGAGGTATCATTTGGAAAGGGGAACAAAGGATTACTTTAGAGTGATGAACACGTTCTATAGCTTGATTGTGGTGGTGGTTATATGAGTACATAACATTTGCTGAAACCCACAGAACTAGTCACTCATAATGGATGCTTTATACTGTTTGTAAGTTATATTCCTCAATATGTTTGATTTTTAAATAAATAAGGCCTGATAATGTGCCTTTTTAAAAAACTTTAGCTGGAGAAACATTTTACAACCTGACTGGAAGCCTGACCTGGAAATAATTTGTCAACTTGGAACTTGTTGACTAGAAAATCAACGACTCTTGTCATTTTCATTTTATTCTTTCACCTTTTCTGGCTCTCAGCCACTGTGGAAAACAGTAGAGGCTAGAAAGGACCAAGTTATCTCAAGACAGAGTAATTAAGCTCTTTAATTACTGTTAGAGAATGAATTAGACATTGGGGTCATTCAATATAACTCATTGCGTTTCTGGAAAAAAAACATTTTTACAATGACATCAAAATTCCATTTCTGTTTAAGAGAGTTTTTAATCTCTAATTTTGCTGTCATGTCTCACTTTCATTCAGTCAACAACAGACCTTCCTCATTTGCTCAGGACTATGCTTTGAGGGTCTGATCATAAAGCTCTGTCTGCCTTCAAGTTGTATGATTCTTTCAGTTTTCCCACTGGAATGCAAACTCACTGTTCTAACTTTAGCAATGAAGTCACCATGAAGCAATGAAGTCACCATGTCATCTCCTGTAAATAAATAAGTGACTTACTCTCTCCAGTGGATATTTTGAACTTCCTTTGAGATAGTCTAGATCAGACAATTTGGGATTTGTTTCATTTTGTTTGCTACTATGTTCTATAAAAAAGCATGTAATATGTTCTCATTTAATTCTTGGCCTCCATTGTCTTACATTAGAATGCCAATTCTATTTGTATCTAGGATCTATGGGTATATTACAATGATCATTTTTCATACTTGGTGGTTGTCCACCACATCTTGAATACTCCTCTTCATAGTCGAGGGAAAATTTCCTTCCATATAAATCCTGTCTTCTCAAGCAAAATACCAGGAATATACTTTCCCAACCTTCCTTGAAACTAGGCCATGGAATCAGGGGGCTCTTCCAATTAGAAGCATTCATTCAAGAGTTTGATTTGGAAGAGGAGCTACCATATGTGTTGGGTGTTACTTGGTGTTCTAAGCCATACTTTTAGACATATCAAGTAACCCTCCATCATCATGTGAATTCATCCATTCCTTTAATTCATACCTATGATTTCATGAGAAATTCCCAATGACTAATTAACAGAGGAGGAAAAAAATTGAGCTTGATTGGTTTGTAGACCATCCTGCATGGTATATCAGAAATGTGGACCTCTGCATTATTAGGATAGTACTCAGGGATATTTCTAAAAGACAGTGGGGGAAGAATTAATATCCTGATGGGCAGAATTTTGGGCTATACCTCTCATATTCCATTTGTCTTAGAAGGAAAAAAGACATTAGGTATCTTTCACACCCATTCATATACACTGATTAATAGTTAGGCTGGATTGGCATGGACTTGAAAGGAATGGAGAACTGCTGGCAAGGCACTTTGAGGAAGAAGTATTTAGATAGAAAACAAAATACACCTAGAGTGTGGGATTATTTGTTTCCCATGTGAATGAGAAGCTGAAGGTTCTCACTGTGAAGATTATTAATATTTAGAGTCAAAGGATGACCCAGCTAATAAAAATGTCAGTAGCCATGCCAACACTGAATGGGTTCATTCGTGTTTTCAGTGAGGAGGATATGCATTGAATCAACATGTCCTTCCTTTAACACACTCTGACTAGTTACTGATTATATTAGATTTCCAGTTTTCCAATGGTAGAACCTCACAGGGCAAATCCTTCATCCAGCCATACCCGGGGGAGAGTATGAACTAGCCAGGAAGGGTTAGATAACTTACCATGAACTGGACAATGATTTGTCTTACTAGAATAAACTACTATTTTGAATTTGGATATTTAGGTTTACCTTTTCTCATTTTCATGAATAATGTCTGTGGACTAACTGAATGCCTTGTCTTCTATTATGATAGCCATGTACCAGTGCCTCTGATGCTGGAACAAAATTTACAGGTTCAGAATTAAGGCACAGATGTATACTCACTGGATTTAGACGGTTAGCTACATCCTCTGTCACCCAAAAGTTGCTGATCTTGTTGTGTATAAGATTATCAAAGACACATTATGGCACCAATCTTATGAAGCTCGAAGACATCTTGCAGAATGTGGCACATGTTATATACCACTCAGTAATATACAGTGCTTTTTCTTTCAAAGATCTGGGAACCAAGAGATTGGGGATCAGAATGTAACCTTTCACTCTTATATCTTCTGACCTTTTGACAAAATTATAGTTCATGGCCCATGATTTTTGGCTTTGTTGGTTTGATAGTCCTAGTACCCAGGAGAAGATGGCTCCCACACTGGCACACAACTGTATTCCCATAAAACTGGGACCTGAGACTGCTTCATGACTATTACAAACTTCTTATGAACAGGCCAAGAGGAATGGGAGTTAAATTGTGGCTAGCATGATTGACTCTGATTATCAAAGATAATAGGGGGCTACATAATGGGTCCAGGAATTAATATTTAAAATATAAGGGATATCCTGGTCTTCACAGTGCTATTATAACTGGTGGTAAAGTGAATAGAAGACTACCGCAGATAGGTACACACAGGAAGGACCACCAAGGCCTCTGTTTCTAAGGAATAAACTGTGGTATACCATGCCAAGTAACAACCCTGAGCAGTTGAGGAATTGGTCAAAGGAAAAAGAAGCCTAGAATACATTGTAGAGAAAGAAAATCAAAATGACATAATGAACCATTCTAGAAATAAGGAATATAGTATCCCCTCATATTCCTTGCAGTGTCTTACACATATTTACATATTTTAAAATATTCTTCTCTTTCTAAGTCTGCTATTATTTTACTTTACAGTTTAGTAAATAAGAGAACACAAAGCCAGAAATATAATAGCCTTAGAAGAATAATGACTATCATCTAGATACCTTGGAATTGGAGGTAGAAACCTTATAAAGCTTTGGATTTGCCACTTGTTTGGAGTGAGGGCACTTGTATTTTCATTTGTGTTAATAATAGTTGCAATATGTTAGCCTGAGACATTTTCTTACTGGAAATTTAAATATGGAAGGAAAATATGTGATGAGGTTGGGATACAAAGAAATGGATAGTAAGAGATATTTGTCATCTATTGTGGCCATCAGTATGTTTTGAACCCTCCTTCTCTGTTGTTGAATTTCCAATGTTATGAATCCCAACATTCCAAGATGGAAGTCCCCTTCCCCAGATTCTCTTAGAACTAAAGTACAGATATGTGATCTAAGTGCTACCAATTAGACACACCACTTAAGAATTCTGTTTGGAAGAGAGTGACATGAGGAAGGAGGTCCTCATATGACCACTCTGGCACTTGTGGCAGAGCCTGGTGAAGAGATTTTAGATTTCATCTTACTTATTTATTATTTTTAGAGTATAAGTAACAGAGACCATAATGGCTGTGTCCACAATCAGCTTCTAGTTTCTTCCTGAAAAATGTCTCTGGCTCTGTAGCTTCCAAGCATGATTTCAGAGAATCTGGGGGCCACTTGTTAATAAACTCATTTTTTTACCTAACCTGCTAAAATGAGTTCTATTGTTTGTGATCTTGACTGAAAGATACATATAAATGAATGGCTCCTGAGTGTGTGTATTGTGTGCGTGTGTGTACACGTATGGACGTACATTTAGACACATACATAATACACATTTTCCCCATATGTGTCTATTTATTTATAATATGCTTCCTAAGCACAGTGGAACTCAAAAGACAAATAATCTCGATGAATAATTGATATACATTTTGGTGTGTGTATATGTCACAGAAGTAATTCAATTTGAATATTTGTTTTTAGAACTTCTAGTATGTAAGTTTTCAGACTGTCTTTCATTTTTATATTTATTTGATGAAATAAATTATCCATTTTCCAAGTACCTTTATTATAGAAAAAATAGATTATGAGAATCGCAGTATCACACAACTGAACTTTTGAAATAGTATCACAGTATTCTTTTTTTTTAATTTCAAGGTATTTCTACTCATACAAATCCAACAGCAAGAGAAAATCCACAATTTCACTAAACAATATGAAAGGGTATTACACATGTGTAACTTATAGAACATTATTTCTTACTTAAAATAATTTTTAATAGTTTGAAGCTAATATTTTTATTCTTTGCTCAGTGATTTGGAACATCCCAACACTTACTGATTCGGTTTTTGGGGTTTTTTTGTTTTTTTTGTTTTTTTTGGTATTTCAATCATGCATATACATTTTATGAAAATAAATTCATACTTAAAAAAATACCCTGGTAAAGGCTTACTATGATTTCTTACTGCTAATCAAGCCCAAGTTACTCAGTAACTAAACTGACATTTTGAGTGAATTAAGGAGCATCTAAAATAATTGGTTTTTAAGTAAGCAACTAGATTATGTCAAGGACAATCTTTTTATTTGTTCGGATGGCCCATGCTAATAAACAGGCCCTTTCCAGGGTGGTGCTTGTCTCTGAATGGCCAGGTTCTCATTCAGGACGTTCTTCTTTAGCCTTTACTAGGCTCTCACACCTGAGTTAGTAATCTGAGAGGCACAAGTCTGTGCAGGTTTATAAGCTTAAGGTGCTATTGTATTTCTCTTGCAGTTTAGGGTGGAATTTATTCACAATTAAAGAAGAATAAAAAACTCCAAACAATAAAGAGGTCTTCCAAAATGTCTGCTTTCAGGCCTTTTCCCATTGAAATATTTCTTCTGGGCTTTCTGCCTTTATTGCCTTTGGTTTCTAGTGCTTTCTTTTATTGAAGCATTTAAAGAGGCAGTACTTAAATAGACCAAAGGAATCCTGTTCTAGGTGGATGGATCCAAGAGCCCAGTTCTCATGTCTTCAGGGCACACAGAGCAGAACCAATAACTAAGCCTGGAAAGGTTTGGAGGAGGCCTAAGGAGACTGGAAACAATCCAGTTTTTGTCATCAGAGTTTGTGTATACTCCTGTCATCAGCAAGGATTACATATGAAAGAAAAGAAATTCTCTACTCTGTTCACTGGCTGCTCAACAAGCAAAGCATTAAATCTCCTAGTCCCTTCTACTTGTGAATTTTAATTGATGGGGCTCATACACAGAATAAAGCCATTTTGGCACAAATGGCATGTGTTGGCATTTAAACAAGAATGGCAATTTTAATTTTATCTTCATTCCAAATTAGAAAGGCAAAAAAAAAAAAAAAAAAAAAAAAGAAGAAAGAAAAACTCTATTGTTTTTTCAAACAAAAGGTTTTTTTAATTTGGTTTCCAGGAATAAAAAAAAAATAATTAAAACAAAACTTGCCTATGTCCTTTTAAAGCAGTTGGTTAACAAGCTTTGGCTTACAATTTCAATCTGGAATTTCCCTAGACTACCCTGTTTATGATAGAGGCTGGGTTTTACAGTGGCAGTTTATATGCCTAGTCTACATTTTAAAGCCCAGCCCTGTTGTTTAGGACCAGAAATGGACGCAATTTAATTCTGTTTATTATAGAAATCAAGTGCTTTTGGAGAGAGACTTGTGAGCAGCTGTTTAATATTGTCTTTCTGCTAATATAGAGGTTCATTTCTCTTGCCCTCTGAGGAAATAGCAATTCATGAGATTTCTGGAGGCTGTCTTCTACAGAAATACAGGTCTGCTGCCAGGATTTAGCAGCAGAAAAGATTTGCTGTTAATTGGTGGGGCAGGCTTTCTCTGACAGGTGTTAATTTTAAGACCTGTATTCCAGTAGGATTTCGGAGGATTTTGCAAAGAAGATATCAGTAATCAAGATAGAAAAAGAAAACATCATTTTTATTATACAATTTCTCAGCAAGTTTTAAACTTTTTGTAGCTAAAGTCAATATGAAGGAAGTTTTTGAAATGAAGTTGGGCAAGAATTATCTGCCTTCCCCAGAGACTGTGTTCAATAGTTAAGGATATATAAAAGTTTTCTTTTGAAAACAATATAGTTAAAATCACTGAGCAAGTTTTAAAGTGAGATGATTGTTTAAATCATTGTTTACAGTGGTAAATAACTGAAACTCAGAGTCTCTTGGTTATCAAACCAAACGTGCATGGATCCTCTCGCTTGCACGCAGTCAACCCAATCTACTGACACCCAGTTGTGCTGAAGGAAAGTGCAGCGTTTATTGTAGGGTACTCTGCAAGGTGTCTGGGACACTAGTGCTCAAAAAACCCCAACTCCTTGATGGGTTTCAGGACCGCATTTTTAAAGGCAATTTGAGGGAGGGGAGTCGCCGGGTATGTGATCAGCTGGTGCACGATTTGCTGATTGGTTGCTGGTGAGGTAACAGGGCAGTGTCACAGGGGTTAACATCATCAGTCCTCAGGCTCCAGTTGGCCTGCGGGCTCTGTGCTCACAATCGTCAAGTCATTAACATCTTCCTTTTGGTGGGGGTTTTCGCATCTGTAAAACAACTCAGGAAATAGGCAGCAGATACTGTCATCTAGGTACTTCAGAGAGGAACTAAAGCAAAGGACAGAGGGGAAGGGTCTGTCCCGGGAAGGCCCCATAGGGTCCTACCCAGTTACATTTTGGAGCAGGGCCTTGAATATAGCATTTGATGCATGATTTAAAGAATTATTTAGCAATGATGTAAAGGAGACTCTTAGGCTTGATGGAAAGTTGAAATGGCATTTGGCCCTTAGGCCATTTCTTTATTTTTGGTATTGATATGAGTAAAAATGTACCTCCAGGATGAGACATTCTCATATTCTCTTAAGAGCCAATTCTGGCTCTATATCCACTATCTCAAATTTTAGAGTCCTTTTTGTTAGTGTTAAGAGAGGGACAGCCAACTGTGTATCTAAGAATTTCTGCGATGCTGAGTCAAAGAATAACAATATCCAGATAATTGCCTATTCTTAAGTGAACTTAATGAATATAAACAAAATGTGAACTACTTTGACAGTTGGAATAACACTGAGGAATTATTAAACGGAGTAGAATTTGTACTACACATAAATTGTGGGCCAAATGCCCATTTAAAATATGCCTTGAGAACATACCCAGGTGGATTTCTAAAAGCACGCTGGTGGTCTCCTAGGTAAAGTGTGCTTTCTGCGTTACGACTACATGGAGTGAGGTTATTTCTCTTTGTGTTCCATGATTACTTTGGGTGTTCTGTTGTTGTACATGATTTTGGAAAAACTAGTCCAGATTTCTTCTTTCATTGGTTTTTGCCTTCTGCAGAAAAAAAAAAGAAAGAAAGAAAGAAAGAAAGAAAGAAAGAAAGAAAGAAAGAAAGAAAGAAAGAAAGAAAGAAAGAAAGAAAAGTACTAAACTTAAAATTTATTATAGATATGTCACATTTTGACTGAGTTGTGTAAAATGATTTAAAAGCAAGTTGTTTAAGAGTCAGATAGTATTTGCCACCTGCCTGCTTAAGATGCTGAAGTAACAGAGTGCAGATTTTATTTCTTCCTGTTGGGAGCACCTTGTGAATCTGCATTCCAGGATTCTGTTTTTAGTTTCCAACTCAATTAAGTATTACTGAATTAGGTGGTAATCAAAATATCCAGGATGGTACTTTGAAAACTTGGCTTGTGAGGAAATAGCTTTGAAATAAAAGCTAATAAATATATACTTATATTCTTTTGTGGAAAATAAAAAAATTAATAAGAAATTTTAAACCCTGAGACTTTTTAGATTTCAAGGAAGCATGCAACCTCAAGATCTCAGTAACAAGGGTGTTAGAATAAATAAAAGGGAGAAGAAACTGATGATGAATGAAATAATATGAGAAGACAAAACCTGAAACAGAGTGGCTATCAAAAAAGTTATTTGTTCTTTCTTTTTCCTTGAGAAAATGAGGCAATGATAGAGTTCACAGAGATCACATAGGGATTGGGAGCACTTTTTCGGGTTTTTGAAGGTTGTGTTATTCTTGTAGTTGTTTTAAAATGAAATTACTGGTAGTAACATGTTTTATGCTGTAGAGAACACTATTTGGGTAGAGGAGGAAATTAAATTTAGAGCCTACATTTGCAAGAACATTGTTTTCAGTTGAATGGAAATAAGAATCAAATTAGCTGATGACTCTTAAAAATTAGTACAATTTCTATTTTCAACAATTCTATAATTTTTGACCAAGCTGATCTCCATCAGCCTATAAGAAGACTAGTACTCCTCACATACATATAGATTGGGAAAATATATATACATATAAAATACTCTTCAGTATTTTACATGGAGAATGACAATTCTTGTTTTCCTGTATGTGAAGAAATTCGTGGCTTTCTTAATTTGGCTATTTGTACAATTTAGGGGAAAACTATCACCTGAACCATTCACTTTTTACCCCCTTAAACTGCCACATGGGAACACATTTAACAAACAACTTGAACTTTGTACATGAGCCTGATCCAACTTTAGTCTTGTCCTATATTTCAGAAAAATGTTGGTAATTTTCATCAATTACTTTTACATATGTTTCTAGTCCTCTGTTATGGCTATATCAAGAGGCAAAACTTGTGGAAATAGTACCAGACAGTGATCCTGTTTTAATAAGATTTTCAGTCTAATTATATGTTCTCTAAAGGTTCAAATAACATTTGGATCAACTGCCAAATTTGGGGAATGCTTAGCTGAACTGAACTTCTGAACTTCTGAACAAGTTCACTTTTCAGTGCTTGAAAGACTCTTCTAGTGAAAGCAAATCCTTGGTCTGGTCAGGATTTATTTATAATTTTTTACATTTTTTTTTACTAGCCTGCTACGTCTGACCTGTATATATCTTTTCTACTTAGTTTATGACTAAGGAAGTATGACCATCAATTTCAGAAAATGGCTGATATTTTTTTTCCTAAGGTGGTGAATACATATTTTGAATTGTGTCCTGTTATGTTCAGATTGGGAAAGATAAAATATTATTTTTTCATGTTTGTAATTTACATATAATTAATCTGATGGCTAGATGATGTCATCTCTGACTATAAAAGATAATGTTTTCCAGTTAATAATAACAACCAAGCTTTATATAAATTTTATAATGCTCTCTCCATTTGTTTTAATACACATATGATCCTAAACAACTCCCTGTGAAATTTCTTATTATTGTCATTTTACAGGAAAAGAGAGTCTTAGAGGTATAATGACTGACTGAGAATTTGAATTTGTTCTCAACTTGAGATCTTCTGACTTTTGGTTCATTATTCATTCCACTGTGCCACAACTACTTCATGTGATTAGTCTTTTTCAAGAGACAGGAAAACACAATGAGTCATATTGATATAGGAAAGTTGCAGTACAAAAGGATGGCCACGTCTCAGGTCCCAGGGAGTCCCAGGGATGTGCCTCATTAAGTGAGGGTCCTTGGCTTCTCATAGGAAAGAATTCAAGAGTGAGCATAGTTGAGTAAAAGTAGATTTATTCAGAGAGATTCACACTTCATAGACAGAGTGTGGGCCATCTCAAAAGGCAAAAGAAAAGGCCATGAGGTGTGGCGATATTAGTTTTTATGAGCTCAGCTATTTCATATGCTAACAAGTGGGAGAATTATTGCAACAACTTGGGGAAGGGGCTGGGATTCTCAGGAACTGAGAATAATTCTAAAATATTTGAATGATTTAAGCTGAATCTAGAAAATAACCATTCAAATCATGTCATAGATCCAGTTAATATATTATGAATTACTGCAGTATTTTGAAGAACATCTCTCTGGCTGAATTCAACCATTTAAAGGAGTCTCTCTGAATACTAAGCTCAGGGAACTATTTCCTCTCCTCTGAGGATTCTACTGAAATTACAGAAAAACCTTAACAAAAACGACAAAGATGCAATATTGTCATTAAAAATCAGGAAACATTTCTGCCAGAGCAACAAAGGGTTAAAGGGATTCCTGGAAGATAGAAAACAAGTGATAAGATTGAAGGAGAAAAGAAAATTGTGGCCCTGAGCACTAGACAGAAGCATAGATCTTCTCTAAAAATTCCAAGGTCAAAGTCAAAGTATGAGAGGGAGTGGGCCAGGGAGGCATCAGCACAGTGATTCATTAAAGAACTGCCTCTTTCTCATGTAAATAAATAGGCTGGCAGTAATAACTTTCCCCTTAGGCTCAAGCCAGGGAACTGTTCTAGGAGGAGCTTATAATTGGCCTCAGATGTGAAATTACTGGGTCCTGAAAGAGAAGCACAGTGGAATTTGAGGTAAACAGACTTGAACAACAGATGCTGGAAAAAAGACTTCTTTACCACTACCACCCTCCCAAAAAACGAAACAAAAAAACCCACAACTGTATACCCTCCTTAATTTGTAAAAGTTGTTGGGAGGAAGGGGAGTTTCCAGTTTCCTACCTAGTGGTTCTTTACCCATATACCCTATTGGTAAAATTGTCAGTAGTCCCAGCCCAGTAACCTAAACCCACCAGTTAGTGTTCCCCATTCAAGGACTGTGGTCACTGAGGGGGAAAAATCAGTCTGTCTCTCTGTCCATCTATCTTTATCATCTCTACCGTCTCTGTCTATCTCTAGCTCATCATCACCTATGTACAGAAGAAATCCATGCAAGCCAACTTCACTGATTGATTCCATGTGTAGTGGGTACATGGTACAGTAAACAAGAAAAATTCGCAGGGTATAATCATAAAAGCAACTTTATTTTTGTCTTCCCCTGTCCTTTTTATTCTACTGGTCAGGCAGAATAGATTGCCGTTAATTTTTGATAAAAACTCATGACTTTTCTATTCACTCTTTGTTGACAGAAAAATATTTTGTTTCCTCTAAATAATCTGGATTCATGCCTTCAAGTCTCTGGTTCAGTGTATTAATTGACTCTTCAATATTTGTTCAAAAATAAGACTTTTCCCGATCTCTCAGTGTCTGTCGGGGGTGGGGGCTGTCTTCTTGTAGAGAAGGGGTTATTTTGATTCTTTTCTCTTTCTCTCTCACCTCTTTCTCTTCTAATAAACTTCTCTTTCTCACTTTTCAAAGGTTTGAGATGAAAGATAATGGGAAAATATTACTTATTTCATAAGACTGTTGTGAGAAATGAACTAATAAAACATATTTAATAGAATCTAAGACTAATGATTGTAAACCACATTTATTTTATGTACCACTAAAAAAGGAAAAACAGAAGTTGCTAATAAACTATGACGTAATACTTTTAAAACTACTCATACTATTTGTTTTTTAATTATTGAAAGAATTCCTTTTAATTTATTTATGCATAGTTTTTTTACCATTCCATTTACATAACAAAGGAAGCTCTAAGTGACATAAATTTATTGATACATTTTAAAACTTCTTCACATTCAGTCTAACAGGTTTTGAATCATTTTTTGACTCAGTGTCATTGATGTCTGTATTTTTCTACATGCTTTCCTCTCTGTGCCATGAATGTCACTAGTGACAGGGCATTTCTCAAAAGAATGTTTCATTACTGTTTATGGTATTTTCTTCCAAGTGACTGACATCCTTCCTACAAGTTTTGATAAAGGTGCCTTCTTAATCTTATCAGAAGATATCAACAAAAGATTATTTAGACAACAATCAGAGATTGTATTTTTCCTCAAAATATCCTTAAATAGTTCCTTGATTAAAGTATTTAGAGGGGCAGTTGTCCAGATATGCCCCAGGAGCAACCAAAGAACGGTATGACAGACAATGACAACTGCGACAGCACTGGCTAATTAAGAATGAGTCATAAAACTCTACTGATTATCAGAGGCATCTAGATTTCAGAAGTGTTGCAATGTGAGAAAGTAGACATCTCGAAATTGATGAAATTCAATATGTATACACGTGTATGTGTGTGTATGTGTGAACAGTATCTGGCAAGTATTAAGTCCTCTATATATGTTAGCTACACAATTACATGATTATTATTACAACTTGAATATATGCTAGAAGAATGATTTTGTGCACTCTGTGATTGGTGGTGTGTTTAAAACTAACTTTTTCTATTGTAGGAAACCTTGAAAGTATTTTAAAGATTCTTTTTTTTCGATAACTTGACTATATGTCTGTGATATGGTTAATGCATTTTTCTTTAGGGGCTAACTGTCCACTTTTTGGTCAGTCTACTCCACAGATATTCTTTCTTGTAGG
The DNA here is from genome assembly GCF_009834535.1 of Camelus ferus. NCBI lineage: Eukaryota > Metazoa > Chordata > Mammalia > Artiodactyla > Camelidae > Camelus > Camelus ferus. The sequence continues at coordinate 58,353,860 of NC_045697.1, read as the reverse complement.
CTCATAGCACCCTCCCAGGTGGTCCTCTTGGGAAGGATTTAAAATACCTCTCTCTTATGTATACTACACATCTGGTCAATGTGAAACCCTCAGGAATCCTGTACCCAACCATGTCTGAAATCAGAATGACCTTAAGGCAATATCTACTCTCCCTTTTCCCCTTTACAAAGCAGCTGATCAATCTGACCCTCTACATCTATATTTGCAGATTATGAGTCATATCCTGTACACTGTCCCCTACACCCACCTTTCTATTTCTACTCCCTCATCTTAGAAACATCCTATAGACAAAGCTTGAATGGCTTAATTAGAATTACTGTAATGTCACTGTCATAAAACTTGACAGTCAAAATGCTAACAATGGTAACATCTGTGAATTGGGACTTAAGGCACATGTGGCACAGGTACGGAAACTTTTATGTTTTATTTTAAATTCCCCCATGTAATTTGGAGAAACAATGCCAAATGGAATGAATGCCTTTTTAAAAAAAAGTACAGTTGCATCTACGAACATATCTCTGATTCATCTCTTGTCAGTATTTTGGTAAAGGATATAATTGCCTAGTTTCACTCTGATCTTAGTTGTATGGATGCAGTCTCCCTGGCTCATTCTTACCTTAATGTTCCATGATTTTTCCCCCACATCCCTGGCTTCACGCATGCTATTCTTTCTGCGTGAGACGTATAATCTCTACTAGTCTACTCCTTCTTCACGACTAAATTATTGTACCACCTCCTTTAGAAGCTTCTCTTCCCTTCACCTCTGTGCTTTTCTTTCTTTTTTTATTGGAGTACAGTCAGTTATAATGTGTCAATTTCTGGTGTACAGCACAATGTCCCAGTCATGCATATACATACATATATTCATTTTCATATACTTTTTCATTAAAGGTTATTACAAGATATTGAACATAGTCCCCTGTGCTATACAGAAGAAACTTTTTAAAAGACCTATTTTTATATATAGTGGCTAACATTTGTAAACCTCAAACTCCCAGATTCATCCCTTCCCACTCCCTTTCCTGGTAACCATAAGATTGTTTACTAACCATAAGATTGTCTGTGAGTCTGTTTCTGTTCTGTAGATGAGTTCATAGCGTCCTTTTTTTCTTTTTTTTTGATTCCACATATGAGTGATATGATATGGTATTTTTCTTCCTCTTTCTGGCTTATTTCACTTAGAATGATGATCTCTAGGTCCATCCATGTTGCTGCAAATGGCATTATTTTATTATTTTTTATGGCTGAATAGTATTTCATTGTATAAATATACCACAGCTTCCTTATCCAGTCATCTGTTGATGGATATTTAGATGCTTCCATGTGTTGGTTATTGTAAATAGTGCTGCTATGAACATTGGAGTGCATGTGTCTTTTTGAATTAGAGTTCTCTCTGGATATATGCCCAGGAGTGGGATTGCTGGGTCGTATGGTAAGACTATTTTTAGTTTTTTGAGGAATCTCCATACTATTTTCCATAATGGCTGCAACAAACTACATTCCCACCAGCAGGAGTGTTCCCTTTTCTCCACACCCTCTCTAGCATTTATTGTTTGTGGACTTTTGAATGATGGCCATTCTAACTGGTGTGAGGTGATAGTTCACTGTAGTTTTGATTTGCATTTCTCTGACAATTAGTGATACTGAGCATTTTTTCATGTGCCTATTGGCCATTTGTATGTCTTCATTGGAGAATTGCTCGTTTAGGTCTTCTGCCCATTTTTGGATTGGGTTCTTTGTTTTTTTGTTATTAAGTTGTACGAACTGTTTATATACTCTGGAAATTAAGCCTTTGTCAGTTCTCTGTGCTTTTCTTAATAATAGCTTTTAACAAACTATATTAAACACATAGAAAAGAATTACAATAATAATTATACCTATAAAATACTGAATTGGTTAAAGAAGCTTTTGAGCTTTCAGGTTGTTCAGCCATCTCCTCTTAATAGAAGGCTAGTACTGGTTATTATTCACTTTTCCAAATCCAGTTCCAAGCAGAAAACCTGGAAAATAGAAATTATATAATGCATATTTATTGAGAAAATTTGAATGGATATAGCCTTGTTAAGAATACAGAATCATGTATAATTCATAATTTCCCAACATGTGGAAAAGTAAACAGAGATATCTTCCCTATTACTCATTTGATCAAGCCTGTCTTATAAATTAAACCCTAAAATTATATGAGGTGTATATTGTGTGGCTTTTTTTCTGTAGTTTTTCTGAATGCAACATTAGTCCTCTAAAACAAAGTTATGCTAAGTTAATTTATATGACTACAACTTCCCAAACAGAATGCAGATTAGAGTCCATGTATTTAAATACTTCTCTGTAGAATATCATATTTGATCTGCTATCTCATAGTTGAGGAAAAAAATAAATTTTTTTTGTTTTTTTTTTGTTTTTAGTTTTTTCTTAATGTTTGTTTCTAGTTTTTGTTTTCATTGAGAGTCAGATTTCTTTAGGAATTATTTGAAGAAACATTTTGAGAATTTGAAGACCTTTGAGCATCATTTAAGTAGCAGAAACCTTAACTGAGCAAGTCTCATCTTTACACTAAATTTACAAATTTAAATTCACACCTTTTTCTGACAGGCCAAGACCTTTCTTGTGCAAACATCATGACTTTTCTTGCATTGGCTTCAACTCCTTGAGCTCATGTGTGCTCTTTCTGAAATGTGCTTCCCTCACCTCATCAAGTGGATAACCCTCTGCATCATTTGGTTCCTTCCTCAGTGCCACTTTTGCCAGGAAGCCTTCCTCACCTGCATATGATACAGGCTTCCTATTATTCCTTTCATGGTTTCTATTGACTTTCCTTTTTTTTTTTTAACTTTTCCTTATGATTTTATCAAAATTGACATGTACTCATTCAATCATTCACTCACTTATCAAAGCAATTGTATATTTGATATTTCTCTTTTCTTCTCTAGAACACAGATTCTCTTAGGGCAGGAGAATATATAGGTCTTATTCTTTACTGTGTCCAGTGCTTAGCTGAGCACCTTACACACTATAGGTTCTCAATAATACCTAGTAAGTGAATGAATTAGAAGAATCAGGGACATTAGGAAGGAAATTTGCAGGTAACTGAACAAAGTGGGAGGGATAGATGGGTTGCCTGCATGAGCAAATGCAAATTCTTTCGGCTGTAGACCTACTTCCATTAAAAAAAGAAGTTATTAACGTTTCACTTTTACTTTTAAAAGACATGCAGGCAGGAGGGTAAATTTCAGTGGTAGAGTGTGCGCTTAGAATGCATGAGATCCTGGGTTCGATCCCCAGTACCTCCGTTAAAATAAAAAAATAAATAAACCTAATTACCTCCCCCCAAAACACAAAACATAAGACTTGCAGAAACTTGATCACATCAGCATGTCTCAAATAAGTGAGCAATTAAAAAGTGCGTTGTATGCCGTAAAATTGTCTACAGCTCACATCTAACTATTTAGGACCTTTTGACCGTTAAAACACATTCTGATCCTATCAGTAAGTTATGCCTTAAATGCACATTCCTTCTTTTAGAGGAATGGCAGTTGTTTGTTTCTGGCTATTCCTGTGGCCAAAACTTTTTTCTATTGATACTTTGAAATTTTTTATTTTAACAGATGTGAATGATTCATCAAAGGGGAGAAAGTTTTAGAAATGAAAATGCTGTAAATAATTTATAATTCTAGAAAATTTTTTTCTCTCTCCCTCCTTTTACATTAGTATAAAGAATAAGAATCCTCATGTCCTAAACTTGCAGTTTCTGTGGGTCGACTAGGCAGCTACATTTAGAAACAAACCAAATCCCACCAAGTGAAAAATTATTTGATTTTTCCTGAAAATGAGTAATAAATCTCCCAACTTCTCAATTCCAAACAGATTCTTTTAAGGTATTGCTAATCTAGACACAGGATAGAGCATTGGACAAAACAGACAAGTCCTTGCTCTCAGGGATGTTACATTCTTAAGGGATTTTAGCTTAAGTGGTATTTGTTATATGCCTTCCTGTGTGATGTGGAAAAGTGATTTTTTCCTTGGAGTTGGCTTAGGGTTTGAGTGAGACCAAGGTGTGGAAGGGTGGTATAATCTTGTTCTCCAGGCAACAGGTACATTATAAATAGGTTGGTTTTCAAACTGGGGTCACTTGAGGTCACTCTTAGAAACGGAAGTGGTGAGTGAGCTAAGCACCTAGTTGCTAGCACTAATACCACACTTGGGAGATTTTGCTGCGGCAGCTGAATCAACAGCTGGGATTCTAAAATCCCTCACTTGCACATAGGATTTAGCTTTCTCACCCACAAAATTACGGTCCTATATTTACCATCTGTGTGTCAATTTATATTTATGAAATTATAAAAATAAGGGTTTATTGGGAAAGAAATACTTCAGAAAATAATTTAAAAGCTCAAATCTGTGGCTTTGAAATGCAGTCCTTGATAAAACACGGTCCATTAGACATAACAATAGCTCATTAACAAAGAGTTGCTATTAGCTAATAAGTTTTGAAGGGAATCATTGCTAATTTAGAAAAAAATCATGAGCTATTGAAAAGACTATCTATCCCCTTTCCCAGTAATAGCAGAAAGCCTTCTAAATCGCTACAAAGTTTATCCAATGCTTTCTTTTTCTTAAGTATGTCAATTTCAATATACAATGGAAAGAACAATGAAAGCTAATCTGTGGCACCTTTGAAGGTCTTCAGTTTTTTGCCTTGTATTCAAAGGGCATTTGCTTTTTGCTAGAGGGTTTGAAATGAAGGAACGACTGCCAAAATTGCAGGTCACTTTGTCAGGTGGAGGACAGTCTGAGGAACAAGGAAACATGATTCTACCAGGCAAATGTACACAGGTGAGATGCAAATCTTCTACCAACTGTTCCCATCGGTGTCATTAGCCCTCTTGTTCATAAATAAATAGCTACTCTGAGAAAGAGCTTCAAGGTATTATGCTGCTCCTTCTGAGCCTGCAAACAAGAAAAGAGTGATCAGAGAGCAAGTGTTCCCCGAACAGGCTATCACCATAGACTGAGGCATTGTGCTGGTCAGGGCAACAAAGGGCATGAATTCCATGTGCTTCTATAGAATAGTGTGTCAGTTCTCATATACACTCTTTCCTGATAAGTAACCAGTGAGTTGTTTTTACATCTCTGCTGTACTGTCATCTTAAGTTCACTGTTTATATATTTCCTAGCTATAAGGAACCTTAGAGTTGGACCTCTTACAGAGAAACATTTTCACATTTGCCTTTTTCGAGAACTCTAGAGTCACATACTTCTTCTTATTGCACATGAATGAGTTCAAGTTGGGGTGAAGGAATTTTTTAAAATTTGAGTTTGGTGAATTATCAATTTAAATATACTGCTTAGTTTGGGGAAGAGAAAACGCAAGTGGAGTTTGGCTTGAAATGTTTGGTTACTCTTTCTCCGGATTTTGAATATGACTTAACATTAACTTTTATAAAGACACATTTTTTTGTTTCAAAGTCGCTTTAGGTTTTTAATCTGATGTTAAAGTTTCTAATGGGAGGTGATTTTGTTTGTTTTTCATAAAAGATTTCCAGTGTCAGTTATTCCATAAGGGTATGGTCCTTATTTAACATAATTGTTCTAAAGTAAAAATAAGCAACTCTGTCATTGTGGGGCTTTAAAAATAAGGGCAGTCTTCCAAGTGAATTAAAAACAAATTGACCCTCTTAAGATTTTCATTCTTATCTAAAAACTCACTCTTTGCCAGTAAGCCTCATGATTTTTTGTGGCTAGGAAAGCACAGTTCTTAATGGTCCATTATCCTCAGCCTTCCTGATCCAGACAAGTAAGTGCAAGCCCATGTCTCATGATGAGTGATTGATTTAGTTACAAGAGCATAATTGTTCTGTTAGGAAGAATCAGTTCATTAAAGCTTTAGGGGAATGAGTAAGTTAGAGGTGAGGTTGGCTAGACTTACCTTGACATGGAGACAACCAAGTGAGGAGAAGTCAATTGGCATCTATTTAATACTCTATGATGTGTAACAACTATTCCAAGAAGTTAAATTTCTTTTTCCTTTTTTTTAACTTACAAGGAAGAATCAGTACTTTTAGTTAAAATGTACATTCTATTTATAAATAAAGGTAAGATCATTTCAAGGTATATGAAGCTTCTTGAGAAACAGAACTTCATTCTAATATATATATATATATATATATATATATATATATATATATATATATATATATAATATTGCCAGAACACTCTCCTCTTTGTAGATAAGAATCTTTTACTTAGGCTTACAAGGGACAGAGGAGCATTTTATAAGAAACACGTCGAGTAGGAGTAAAGAAATTTATATACAGACATAAATAATATATACGCATATATAAAAATTACATTGTTCTCTGGGCAATATGATATACCACTAATTAATCCATAGAGTTATAGGACTGTAATAATAACAATACATTGAATTCACGGTTTTCACAAGGATATGCTTTTTTGCACAGATACGGCATATTAGCCACTTCTTGGTAATCCTGATTACTCAAGGTCATCTTGTTTGTGGATGCCTGGGCTTGATTCTAGGCTTTGTGTACCTGGAGGATATCTAGGTGATTCTGTTATTTTCTATATAATAAAATAAATATTTTGAGATTTCTGAATTGCTCACAGTCATAGCTTTGAGTCATATTAAAATAAACTTTATTGAATTATTTAAGAATTTATTAGTACATTTTATCATAAAGAAATTAAACCATATAATGCAAAATTAAAATTTCTACTCTATCTATAACCTTTGTCAGATTGCAGTGAATCATTTCAGACACAGCTGTATAGATTTAACCACAAGGGAACATGTATACATACCTATCGATACCCTCTCCCTGACACAGTGTCTGATTCATTTATTTATAAAATTAATGATAATTTTCATCTTTTTCTCTGCAACCAGATTTTTAAACTTAATACATGCAGAGGTACTCATATTTAGAATAGCTTTCCTATTCTTTTAAATTACTACATAGTATTGCTTAATATATAAACTCCTTAATTTATGTAACCATTTACATGTTTTGATGGGCACTTACATAGTTTCCAATTTATTTTCTTTAAACAAGTGGATATCCTGTACATATTTTTGTAAATATGTAGGACTATTTAAAAGGATAAATTGCCTTTCATGAAGGTTCTACAAACATTTACTCAATAAATTGTTGGAGGAGGCCATCAAGAGGTCATGATTGTTGGCTGACCTGCAAGCTGGACCCCGGCAGTCAGAGGCACCTCACCTTCTTTCTGTCTTTGGAATGTACCTTCCACCCACCCAGTGTTCCCACAGCCTTAGCCATTTCAAGGATATAGCCTCGAGAGAGCACTGTGTTGTTGAGACCATATGGACTGGAATAAATGGTTAAGGTCTCCATATAAACTTTAAAGATTCTAGTGTGTGATTGCAGAGATCTCCATGTCCTGCCGCTGCTGAAGACAAGCCTGTAAGCAAGTTCCCTTGCTTGTTAATCAGCCATCTACCAGTCTGAATCCATCTGCCTCTTCCTTCCATCTCTCTTTGCCAAGTTCCCTGCCACCCCCACAACCAACCATGACCCGAGGCCAGTTTCAGATATCACTCCAAATTCCTAAGTTTTCAAACCAACATAAATCTACCAACTTAGTATTTTAAAATATATATAGTAAAAAATTTCATTGGTGCAAGGAAAATGGGTATCTATTTTTAAAAAATAAGTGTGACTGAGCAACTTTTCATTTGCTATAAATAGGTCTTCAGTAATGTGGCGGTGAGGTGTGGGCAGAAGCGAAGAGTGAAGTCCTATGATTGGGCTCAGTCTTTTAGTGAGCCTCTGCCTCTGGACTGTGCACCTCACAAGAGTGTCTCAGTGCTTTTTCTTCTCCATCAGGTGGGACAGGATGGCTGGAGTGGGCTGGAGTTGGGTATTTCCTTTCTTTCACATGGAAAGCTTCGAGCTGCTGGAGTTAGAAATTTCCCTTGCCCAGGTCAATCAGACTCTGATCATACAAAGCAAGTTACGATTTGGTTAACTAGTTTCCCCTGAGGGCAGGCAGGCCTTGTTAAGAAGAACAGAGTGCTCTGGTGTGTTTCAGAATGAACCCCTTCCCCCTCCTCTGCCGGAAGTTCACGGGTCTTTTCCTCAAATATATACTATGGGAACCTGGTCCAGCTCCTGGAGGTAAAACTCACAGTATTGCCCACCGCCTACCCCCATGACAGGATCCCCTTGAAGTTTTTAGCTGTCAATTGTCTGCACTAATTTCCCACAGTTTGTCAGCTACAGTTCAGGCTTTCCTACCAGGGCCCTGCTCCCTACAGCATGAGTGTTGTGTTCAAGGAAGCAGCCATTTCCTGTATTCACCTGCCTGCCTGTCTCTCCGATCTTAGGGGCTGCAGATTGCCCTGTGTCCTCCCTTCTCATAAGAATCTTAGAAGAGTTGTTGATTTTTTGGCCTGTTCAGCTTTTTATTTATTGTTGTGATAGTGTGAAAACTTCCAAGCTGACAGTTATTATTATTTTTTAAATTTCAGGTTATTGTTGTTTGTAGGGAGACTATTGATGTCACTACTATTAGCATATGGCAAACTCTATAATTAGCAGATCTGGTAGTGCTTCTGTTTGCATCTTTATTAGGTGGAAAATATATGGTCTTCAAAAATGATAATTTTCATTTTCTTTTAAGTACATATACTTATTTTTATTAGTTAGAGAGTCAATTTGGTTTTATTAATGTCTTCTTTTGTTTAGTTTGCTTGCTTTTTTTATTTTCTAGTTTAAGAATTTGTACTTTAAGATTTGTTAATTTTTGTGTGTGTCTTTTGCTTCCTTTTCGTGTACGTCTGAAAACGTCTCAGTGTTGGGGGTTGTTTTGACTGAATTCAAAGTTCAAAAAAAAAAGTTCCCTTGTGGTATTATGTCCCAGGACTCAATTTTATTGATGAAAAGATGCTAATATGATTCTCACTATTTCTAACTATTCTGTGTTAAAAGAAAAAAATTGCACACATCCCCCAAAGGCCAAGTTATAACAGAATAGAAGATTGGGAAACAGACATGAATTTATTGCACTTCAGTTTATGACACAAGTGACATGATCATTTAGTGATCTGATGAATGGAGGGACAATTAATGAAATTGTAAAAATGCTTATTGACGTGGAAATACCAAAGGAGGGGGTACACTATGTGTCCACCAAAAAAGGAAAAATAGAATATTCATAAGCATCCTAATTATTGTTACAATTGTTTTCTAAATAATCAGACGCAGAGTCTTAAGTACTTTTAAGAGTAGTTTAAGATAAAATTAAATTTCCAATTGGTTAGATACTTTCGTTTCTAAATTTTAAAACTTTTCAGAATGATTATATAGTTAGCTAATAGAATCTGTAATTTAAAAGATATTTTGCAAATTACTGAGGATTTGATATGACCAATTTGTTTAAATTACTGTCATCTGTTGAAATGGAAATATAATTTCTATTATCAAAGTAATATATTTATGTTCTATATGTATAATGTGTCATACTTTTGTCATTTATATTTTGTTTTAGTGCTTTGTTTATGGATTTTCATATTTAGTTTTAAATTTTTTGTTTGTTTTTTAATAAATTTTTTCTATTTCTGCTATTTTGAAAGGTTTATACTTTTATTTTGGTACTTATTGAAGGTAACTATACATTTATATAATATGCTTAAACATCTATTTACTGATTCATAGACTTTAGAAAGTGTCTTCTATTGACTCTCTACTATAATGGTTATAGTAGTACATTTATTATCCCTTCTACCTCTCTTTATGGCCATCCAATTATTTCATAGGTTTGTTGGTTTTCATAGATATTAATGAATAAATACAAACTAGAATAATTTTAGATCTGTTTTTCTGTTGTTATACAGTCTCCCCTCCTCAGTTCTTCTTTTCAGATAGGGTTATGGGAAAACTATTACCGATTTGATCTCTGCTGTTATCCCCTTGTAATTTTGTTAACAGTTTTATTCTGAGGTTCAGTTCAAATGCCTAAGGATATATAAGTTCATGATCTTTAAAATGCCTTTATATTGTCTTTATTTTTTTCCCCACTCAATTCATTGGCTTCATTGAATGTATCACTTTTTCCAGGCAGAAGATGCAAAATAGCAAAACTTGAGGTCTCTGGCCAAGGAGCTCCTAGCAGAGGACATACGAAATGGAGTGTTTCCTGAAACTTTTCACCTGGCCATTCAGTTCCTTACAGCTTCTACATTATTTTCTCTTTTGGTTTCTGTTTTGATTAAATGTGACTTTCAAGACGCAGGCAAATGTTTACTTTATTAAACAAATTTTTAGCATTGTAAATTTTTTAATGAAAAAAAATTCAAAAGAAAGAAAATTGCATATCTCCATATATTCATCACCCAGCTTCCATAATTATCAACTATGTCTGTTGGGTTCATCTATGCTCCTATCCTGCTGGTCTTCCTTTCTCCAGAATTATTTTGGAGAAGACACCACATGTCATACTACATTATCTATATGTATTTTTGATGTAGTACTAAAAGATGACTCATTAAGAAATATAGCCTCTATTATTACATAAAAGACTAAGAAGGATTCCTTAATATAATTGCACATAAAAAGATTGTTTAAATTCCCACAATTATCTCTTACTTTCTTTCTGACAATTTAGTTCTCCAAATCACAATCCAAGTAAATTCCATGTACAGCAATTGGTGGGTGTCTTAAGTCTTCTTTAGTCTATAGCTTGTACCTCCGTCTCACTATTATTTTTCTCACAATTACCTGTTGAAGAAACCTTATAGTTTGTTTTGCAGAATTTCCTACAGTCTGAATTTTGTTGATTGCATCCTCTATTATTTCTAAGTGGGTCCTCTATTCTTTTTCCTATAAATTAATCAGATCAAGGCTTGATTATTTTTTGAACAAAGCTACTTGATAGGTGGTCCTATATTTCAATAGGAAGGTCATTAGATCTGCTGTCTCTCTTTTTGTGAATTTAGCAGATGATCACTGCTAGATCGATTATTTCATAAAAGGTTGCAAAAGGGTGAGATTCTAATTCAGTCATTCCTTTTCAATTATTATATGAAATACTTAGATGAATTAAAAAATTCTCCCCCATCAACTCTGTTTATCTGAGTTCAGAGCATTATAGGGATAGAAAATACAGGATAGATACTTGAGTCTTTTCCTTTTTGATCAGATTTCAAGATAAGTTGGCTTTCTGGCACCCTTGCAAAATCATGAATTAGTTTTTTAGTTTTTCAAAATATATTTCTAAGAGCTTATGAATTTAAACATCTGATGTGTCTTAAGCGATTAAATGCATTATTCTTATTCATGACCAAATTTTCCTAGATTTGGATGGTAGGTGTGTTTCCCAGGTGGCTCCTGAGGCCTTTTGACATGATTCCAATCATGTTTGCTTCCTTGCTGTCTGATCTGACAACATGTTCTAGGTTCAACTTGCATCTTTTCGACCCTAGCTTGAAATCTAAACATTTTTTGAGATGCTCCAGTTTCCTTTGTGAGAAATGGTATTTGGAGACCAAAATCTGCTTAAAAGGGATATTTATTTTTCCTATGTAGCCTTTTTTAGTGAAAAGAAATAGGACATTTAAAAAAATCATATATTCATGTTTGCACTCCAATTCAAATTTAACAAATTTAGGAATTCAGAATTTTTCCTTAACCAAATTCCTTTTACATGTGGGTCTCCTTTCCTCTTGACCAAAATTCCAGTTTTCAATGACATCACTCATTTTGTCCTGTACAGCATACTCAGGGAAACAATACTAGCTCTCAAAAAACTGGTGGAAAATAGTTTGAGAACTTTTTTCTCTTTCAGTTTTCTTTTTTTCCTTTTAGTGTATATCCCATTAAGAATGAATTGATTTACTGTGTTTTAAAAATTGCTTGAAACAAAGAGTTCCTCTCAGTGTAGTTATTTTTACCAACTCTACAAGGCTGTGCTCATTTTTTATTAATCTTCTGTTGGGATTTTAAGATTTTTAAAAAGCTCTTTTTTCTATTTATGGAAAATACTTGTCATTTTATCAACTCTGTTTTCTATTTTCACAAACTTTTTTGTTTGTTTTTGGTTATTTCTCCACTTTAAAAAAACGTAAAAGAATATGCTCTTTTTTCCTTTCTTAGATCAATGGCAGGATTTAAAGCATCTTTAAAGATAAATAACATCTGTGTGTATGTGTGTGTGTGTGCATGAAACAGCAAGAGGGAGAGAGAGAAAGAAAGAGAGAAATAACAGGTTCAAGAATGTGTGCTAAATTTTGGCAGGGCAAGTAAATTTGTTTGAATTTGTGGAAACTTCCCAAGTTGATTTCAATGTAGGTATTTATAACTAAGAGTCTGTTTAATTTGACTGTTAATAGGCTAAGGTTTATAATTTACATGACTTGCTTTTCTAACGTATCCTCTGAGGTTATTTTTACAGTCTATGAAGATTCCACTGAGTTTATTTGAATAATTGTGAATATGGTTTTCATTTATATTCCAATGTGTAAAGGTATCTTTGACCAATACAAGGTCATTTGGAAATATTCTTTTTATTAAACATTGAGATTTAGTAATGAGTTGAATGTGACTTGATAATATTCACTTTCAACTGAAAATGAAATAAGCCTATTAATATTATATATTAATGTTGCTATATTGATTCTTCAAATTTAATAGCTCTGATCTTTGAGAATAATTTTTCTATTTTGGTTATTTTGCCAATGATCCTTGTCTCCTAGTGTTTATGCCCTTGTGTTGTCTCCTCTCACCTTGGACCCAGCTTAATTCAGTAAACTTTTCTCCAGTATTTTCCATTGATTTTATTACTTCTTATAGTATTTACATATATCAACAACTGTCAAATCAATGACATAAAAAGAAGACTTTATTTATGGGGATTCTAGGCAAAATGCTCATCTCAAGAAATGCAGTTAATGGATGATGGATGACACTTTCCGACTGACTAGTCATGGTTGAAAATATGTCAAGATTTGGAGGAAATGTAGTGAAAAGTGAGCAGTATGACAGTGGAGCAGTGTTGGGACAAAGTAGAAGGAAGGGAGGTTCTTAATGCCCTGAAAATAAAACTTGGGAGCATGAGGATCTAAAAGGGATTTAGATTTAAAAAAATACTTACCAGGATGATGGCACAGTTTATGATATTCTTGGCCACATTTTCAAGAAAATCTAGGGTCAAACTCTTCTGACTGGTCTGTGTATAAAGAAGTAGGTTCATATTTCTTTGTAGTGAATCCCAGGTTTTACACCTAGATCCTGCTTGCCTAGTTTTACATGGATTTTATCTATTGCTTCATTTCTCTTCTTTCCTGAATGCATCCTACCCATGGTCCATATCTGTTCTTCTGACTCTCTGTATCAATTCACGGAAATGCCATCCAACTTTTGACTCAAGATAGAAACAAGAGAGTCATCTTTAACATTTGCCTGCCCCTTAATTTTCATAATCATTCACTGAGCCTTGTCAAGATTCTTCCTGAAATATCTCTCAAATTTGTCCTCTCTGATCACAACCTCACTGACATAGCTTTAAGTTAGAAACTCCACAGCTGTGTTCTGATCTATTAAAATAGCTTTCTGACTCTTGTGCCTATCTTCAGAATCTGTCTAACTCTAAACTCTTCTCTCTACTTCCATTAATGTTTGTTGCAAAACACATATATAAAACCTGAAAATTTTAGATAGAAGACCTTAAATGGCACTGAATTACCAACTGTCAGGAGTCCAGATTCCTCAGGAAGGCATGCAAGTTTCATCCCATTGACCTAATATATCTTTGGGGATTACACCAGCATCTAAAAGAATTCCTTTAACTGTAAAGAGAATCCATTAATGAGGTTCTTGGGAGCATTTGGTTGGCCTGGGGATGGGCAAAGGAGAATTCAAAAGCAATTCAAAACTTTTGGTGGGGGACAGTGGGAGAAATTGGGCGTTGGGTTAGAGAAATTGAGAGAGAGAAAAATAGAGATTAAAATTTGGTCTCTTCTCCACGTGACTGAATCTTTTTCTTGTAAATTTAAGGGACTGTTGGCAGCCATCTTTCTTCTTTCATGTGGTCTGAGTGGTAGAGATAGTAGATACGTTGAGAAAAATCATTTAAACAGGTTATCTGAAAGAGGCAGGTATGAAAGATTATAGAGCTTGCTCCTCAGATCCCTTGAAATCTTCTAGTTGCTGATTTTCTGAGACATGTTTTTCTGCTTCTCTAAAGAAAAAAAAAGGAAAAATAAAAGAAAAAAAGAAAAACTTAAGCCAGTGATTCTCATTATATTGTGGAAAAATAGAAGATACAAGTACTTCTACTAATTACTAAGTGACAAGGATAATTTTATTAAAATTTGTTCAATTTTGACACACTTAAGAGTTATTACAGAGGTATCACCTCACACTGGTCAGAATGGCCATCATCAAAAAGTCTACAAAAAAAAAATAGTGGAGATGATATGCGGAAAAGGTAACATTCCTACACTGTTGGTGAGAATGTAAATTGGTACAGCCACTATGGAGAACAGTATAGAGGTTCCTCAAAAAATTAAAAATAGTTACCATACAATCAAGCAATCCCATTCCTGGGCTTTTATCTGGAAGAGATGAAAACTAATTTGAAAAGATACATGCATCCCAATGTTCATGGCAGCACTCTTTACAATAGTCAAGATATGGAAGCAATTTAAATGTCCATTGACAGATGAATGGATAAAGAAGATGTGTGTATGTGTATATATACATATACATATACATAAACTTACAATGGAATATTACTAAGTCTTAAAAAAGAATGAAATAATGCCACTTGCAACAACATGAATGGACATACAGACTATTGTACTAAGTGAAGTAAGTCAGACAGAGAAAGACAAATATCATATATCACTCATATGTAGAATCTAAATGATACAAATGAACTTATTTACAAAACAGAAATAGACTCACAAAACCTACTTATGTTTACCAAAGGGGAAAGGGAATAGAAGGATAAACTAGGAATTTGGGATTAATAGACACATGCTACTGTATATAAAATATATAAATAATAAGGACTGACTGTATAGCATAAGGAACTATATTCAATATTTTGTGATAACCTATAATGGAAAAGAATCTGAAAAAGAATATATATATTCTTTTATAATATATATTTATATATATATATAAACTGAATCATTTTGCTATACATCAGAAATATTGTAAGTCAACTATACTTTAATTTAAAAAAAGAAGTTCTAAGAAAAAAAGAATTATCAGAGCTTTTAAAATTTGTTATATCTATATAAAAAGCTATATATAAGTACACACATGTATATATATGTTTATAATATTGAACATTAAAGTTACATGAGGAAACTATTAACAGGATAGTAACACAATTATTCATTTGTCTTTTAGATATTCTGAAAATTCGATCTTTGCCATTAGTTAAGAAAAAATTTTCTCTGCTAACAGTAATAATGTGTAATTGGAATGAGATGCCTTTTCTCAGGAAGGTGTGAATTGAGGAAACCTATGCCCTGTACTCCCTCTCTAGCTCACTTATTCATGATTGCAGAATAGATTCTTGTTAAATAACAACATCAGTGTAAGCTATGTGGAACTTCTCTGTTGTCCCAAAATTGAATATAAGGCTTAAAGCTAAAGATAAATGGGCTTTAAGCATGCAATTTCTAAAAAAGACCACCAGCAATTAAGTCTAGAATCTTCCCACACTTCCCACTCTAATCCCTGGATATGAATCTTCAGACATGTCTCCTGTACTGGCTAGACTGTATTGGAGATAAATATAAACATGTAACTAGTGATTTAAGAAAGGTGAGTTCTGAGAGCAGTAAGTGCTCTGAGGGCTATAAACACTGTCATGTGACAGAATGTGACTGAGGCAGGGCCTGGATGGGGCTCATCAGAGGACTCTGAGAAGATGGCAGTTGGGCTGAGATCTGAAGGATGCGATGGATTCAGCAACCTGAACACTCACAGGAGGACTATACCATCCAAGAGATCAAGTGCAAAGATTAGGAAGTAGGAACAGGTCTGAGATGATTGTAGAACAGAAACAAGGTCAGCGGGCATCTGAGAGGCATAGAACATAATCGTTAATATTATGACTTTTAATGTATTTGCTAGAATAAGTCTGGCTATAATAATATAAACAATTTGGCCTTTTCAGTTTTTCAATATTTAATAACAATGAAATATATCTTAATTTTATATTGTGTTTTCTTTATTTGAATTATTATAACAAATTGGAAAAATTATGAATTATTCTTAGCTACTCTTTGCAAGATCAAGTCATATGTTCTAAATGCAGGATGACGCTTGTTTTCCTAAGAAATATTATTCATTACAGATATGAATATCCAGAAATTGTATATAAAGTTCAGTCAGCACCATGGAGCAAGAAATTCAGTCAGTATCATTCAAATACTTTTGTTTGAATGTTAAAGGAAAAATGAGCTATTCCTCATGTTAGCTTTCCTGGACAATTTGAACTTGCTCACCTAATGCAGCTATCAGGTTGGATTTGTCTTTTTGGAGGGTCAAATTACAGGTCTCTTTTCCTTTACCCAGAGGAATTGGGAAGTATTTTTACCTTACCGTAAAATTTTAAAAAGTCATCACTTTGGTCAGATCTTTATTTGAAGATCTTTAAGAAGACTATCAGTAACCAATGGAGTACTGCAGATTTTAATCCACTGATGACTTGCAGGGAGTTATTGTGAGTCAATATAGAAGGTTCATCAGCGCAGTGGCTAAAGCAGCAGAAATTGACTTGCAGGCATAGGTGTACTTCAGTACTGTAGTTATTAACTCCATTTGTCAATATGAAGAAATGAAGGCTGAGAAAGATTAATTGGGTTTGCCAAGGTTACAAAACATTGGAGTGTCAGAACCAGAAAAAGAGCCTATGTTGTCTGACACCCAAATCTCAGCTCAGAGTCCTACATAATTTTGCCTCTAGCTAAATGCTACCAGTTTAGTGGATAACAGGCTCAATGCAATGCTTTTTATTGTGACTTTTTGGTAATTAATGACTAGGGATGCCTTCTCTGTTCTTTCTAAGATGTTAAACTGTTTCTCAGTGAGTTCTCGGTCATGAATCTTTGTTCTGTACTTGCCTATATTTCTCGCCCCATTGACTTCACAGCGAGATGGAATACAGGAAAGATGTAAAGCCTCTGCCCTTTTTTCCATTAGTGACAATATTTTTCCAGTTCAGTTACAGGTTTAAGCATAGGCTCTTTGTTAGCCAATTCATCAAACACCTCACTCACACAGAGCCGAAAACATACAAATTGTTTCTAAATCTTTATGTTTTATTCTATTAATTTCAGAGACAAAATAATGATATTCCCCCCTATTTTTTACTTTATATCATGACATATATATGAGTCCTACAATAACTTATTGATAGGATATGTTACCCAAGATTATTGATTTAGTCCTACTCATTTGTGAATAACCACACTTTAACCCCATTTCAGATTTGCCTTGGTGAAATGTAGCAATATTTTGAGAAATGTAGATAATGACATTGAAATCTTCCAGTCAATAATATGATATAATACCCTTAATTAATTTTCTTACCACATCCCAAAGACAACTGAAAATGGAAGATTTTTTCTCTTCAAAATGTGCTGAGCCCATTTGCAATAGTATATCTTGATGAAAAAGTCTACAGCAAGATGCAAAGGAAATAAAATGCAATAAAACATCTCATTGCTCTGGAAGCAGAAGTATCTGGATTATAAATTGCCAGACAATTGAGATTTCACCCCAGATAACAGAACAAGATATTAGTAACACCAAATTAGTAGAGAATATACCTAATGCTGATTCCTAGTTTGTGATCTGTAAAATATTTTGATGATTTATTTACCATTTATATATTTTCATTTAAACACACGTGTTACAAATCTGTATACATTAAAAAATTAGAAGTGAAGGTTTGCAGGATGAGTATAGTTAACAATACCATATTGTATAGTTGAAAGTTTCTAAGAGAGTAAATATTAAAACTTACCACACACACACAAAATGGTAACTATATGAGATGATGGATGTTTTAACTAATCTTACTGTGGTAATCATTTTACAATATGTATTCATATCAAGTCATCACTTTGTATGCCAGAAATCTACACAATGATAACGTTAATTATATCTCCATAAAGTTGGATGGGGGGATAAACACATTTTTAAAACGTGAAGGGTTTTTTTTTCCAAAAGATTTCACACATTTTGCCATTTCAGTTAACCAAGATGATTTAAAATTGTAGTTAACATAACAGTTTCCATATAGTTTCATTTTATTACATATAATTTATTAACAGTATTTTAACAAAAGTGAATAAAACTCATTAAGTTTTTCGGAGTATGCCCTTGTGATTATTACAATTCCTGGGCTCTTCTTACATGGAGAATACCTGGCATAACCATATGCATCTGTTAAAAGAGTTAACATCTAATCAAGAATTTTTTTCTCCTTTGATTGATGGACAATTTTTAAAGAATGTAGTTTGTCAAGAAGCCTTTCCCTTTTCCTTCCTGAAATCCCTGCTTCAAATAAGTGCTAGCAATTTCCTGTCTGTGATGGCATTCGAGACATGAGATATCCTTGTCTTTGACAGCAAAGGACATTTGTTTTGTTTGAGCTGTACTCTTATTACTGACAACAATAAAATTGTCAAGTGTGTTATTTGAAACATCAAATTCAATAAGAACTTTAGTGTAAATAAGGGAAATTGGATATAATAATGTTTTCTTTCTTAACCATTGGAGCACACAGCTAGACTTTGGAATATTTGTGGATTAAATGATAAATACAATATAATTACAAAAGAATGTAATTATAAGGAACCAAGGAGGACATTTTTGTAAATGATAGAGTAGAATGTAAGCTATTTGTTGAATTATACATTTAGAATTAAGGGGACTATGACAACAAATAGTTTAAAAATATAAATACATTTTAGTTCTCAACAAAGATTTGAAGCTAAATATATGAGTTGTCACTAAAGTGAAGGAATGAAATAAGATAAAAATTAGGCTTCTATATATGTTTATTTAGAAAAACTCACTGTCAAATGTAAATAATAATATTCATTCATTCATTCATTTTCCATGTTGTTTGAATTCATGCCCTTCCGACCCAACTTAGACCCATATTTCTGAATGGATTCAGTCTTTGTAAGTGAAAGGAAATTTACCTACCTTGTGACTTGCTTAGGTAACTTAGATGAAAAGAAGTTTAAGGCTTAAATTTAAGATTCACACTTTTAAAATCTTACAGTTTATTCTATTCCTGGAAAAATTATAATTATACCAAATCTTAGAAAAATTTTCAGTTAGAATGAAATTCATAGTCCTACGAACATATAGCTATATTCTACTAAATTAAAATAGTGATGAATCTGTCACAATATAAGGTCTTACACACAGTATAATAATTATGGAATTATTAAAACAGTCACTAGCAATTTTTATTTTTAGCATTGTGAAGCAACTCTAATTTACATTAATAATTATAATTAGATCATATTTTCATTTTACAAGTACAGAAATATCTGAGTCTTTAATTTCTTGGTTTCCTGTTTTGCAAGATTCCTAAAATATAAATTTAGACATGTACCTTGAAACATAAAATCAGTAAACATATATGATAGGGATAAGACTATATTATAATATTTTCTTATTTTAAATATATTGCATTTTCTTGGAACACATATAGAGCCAAAGGGGGAAAAATATACGGTATTGCAGTCCTTACCAACAAAATTCTAGGTAAGAATTCTCATATCACTTTTTTTCTTAAGTATAACTAAAAAAGTATCCTCTGAAGTTCTAGTCCTTCTGAAGTAATATATAAACTACACGGGTCCAAGAAGATATCACTTATTTTTAATAGATGGGGAATATCATATGTTAATTTATTTTCTACATGCAAATACATCTAAAGCAGTGTGCAAAGTAGAATCTATTAATGCTTAAAATGCACCTAGAGTTGCACTGGTGTCTAAAATGCAGAAAAGGAGAAGGGGAAGATTATTATATTATTTTTATATAATTTTATATAATTCTTTCTCTTTTTTCATTTTATTTCCTCTTTGCTTCTTGTCTTCCTCCCGCACTTGCTTACCTAGGTATGCTTCTGATTCACACACACTCCAAGACTGATGACCAGATGCATTTCTCAATTTGCTGCTGAGTTGAATCAGTTTCCCTGCCACTGAATGAGCAAACTGCAGGAAACCATTTGGGCATTTGGGAAATAATAATTTTTACTTTTAAAGATTTAACTGAGAGAAACCATTAGCCCCGAATTAGAGTACTTTTTAGAAGTTGAAATTAATAGATGAATGTGAAATTAAAGTTACTTAGTTTGAGAACTATATAACCTTCACATTTTTTCAAGCCGTGTAGTATTTAATTGGTAAAGTGCACCAAAATGAAAGTGTCTTGGGCCCATTTACTCTTTCTAAAACATGTTAATATATATTCATAATATATATAGTTATTATGTATGTAGTATTACTAATCTAATGGTAATGCTAGCCAAATACCCTAGAATTCAGTTGACAGTAAGTCACATGATTTTTCCCTGTAATGAATAGTATACATATAGCTGGAATTCCACTTGCCTATGTTACATCCAGGCTTTTACCAGATTACCCTACTGGAGAACTTTGGCAGTCTCCAGGGAATGCATATGCATCTGTTCTGGTCACTGCTCATCCAGCAGCCCTCTGGCTCTAGAATCCTGCTCTCCACTCTACTCCATTGACCATGTGCTCTGTAGCATGTCATCTCACCCTTTGTCTTCAGACTAACTTCTCTCAGGTGACTATTGCTGGTCCAAACTGCTTCATTTTAAGTTTGGGCAGAGAGCCGGCTTTTCAGTTCCCCCCAGGAATCACTGGGAACAGGTTGTCATGTTTAACAAGGTTTTACTGAAGACTTGGGAACAATAGAAGGAAATATAATATGAACAGCTTTACAAGGAAACACCATTGAACCACTTTCAGTGCAAGCCAGCATCAGCACAGTTCTTCCTGCACCCACCAGAGCCTGAGAAATAAAGGTGCCAGGTCAGTATTTTTTTGTGAATTAATTAATGCAATTAAATGTTTGTAAGATCTACCTATTCAAATATATTCACAGAGTTTTGAACTAGGAGGCTCTTGACCTCCAACCTGCCAACGTGCGTCAGGGTTCAATTCATCTTTCCTTGAAGATTGTGACTTTGAGAAGTACTCTGATCCAGGTCCCATCTCTTCAAAGTTAGCACAAACTATTTTCTTCTCCTTATCCAAATATGAGGATTATTTCAGGAGTAGTGATTGTTATAATACTTTCATTATTCTAGTATCTGCTGTACCATGCTACTTTTAAATACAAAAATACCACTGCTTTAGTTGGTATGATAACAGGCAGCAACTCCATCCTCTTTTTGAATTTCTTCCCCACCCCACCCTTCGCTTTTTGTTTTTCTGAGTCTCTCACCCTTGAAACTCTCTTCAATACCTTGTAATAGCTTATAATATAAAAGAATATGAAAAGGAATATGAAATTTCTGGTGGACTACACTGTCCACCAGAAGTTAACACAACATTGTAAATTGACTATACTTTAATTTAAAAGGAAAAAAAAAGAAAAGAAAGAAACTTGGTACTCTCACTGCAAGGCACTTAACCACTTGTTTCCACTTAGTTCCTGCAAGCTCCTTCTCACCCATTCCATTTCTGTATGACCTCCTCCTGTCTGGCAACCCTACCAGTTATCCAAGTTCACATCTTTCTTCCTAGGAAGGGGAGAAGTTAGATCAAAAGAAGGGACACTCTGTAATCAAATGTTCTGCAAAATTGCCCTTAGGAAATCTCCTGAGAATTCTGGTCAGGGTAAATAAACGTGTTGAGGAATTCTGAAGCCTAATGAGCCCAAGCTCTCTGAGAGACAGGACTTCATTCCTAGTCTGCCTTGGGTATGCTGGACTAAAGTTAAAAGGGAGCAACTGAGCCCAGAGCAGCTATCAACTTAAATTAGCATGATGACAACTGATACACAGGCACATATCTGCATTTACATCTTACCCGATGCTTTGTTTAAAGCTAAATTATCTGTGTTTTCATAATTTCTAATATTATATTAGTACACAGTTAAATGCAAGCAATGTTTTTGTATTAAGCTTTTTCTTTAAGAAGTTTTGAGCTTATACATTTGTTTTAATCTTTCTATAATCATGTAACTTAAAAAAGATTAGAGAATTATAATATTTATTATTAATAATATTTCTTGATTTGCTTATTCACTCCTCTTTGAAAAAGCGTATCACTTACACATGTGGGTTATCAAAGGAGTGATGTTTGTGTCCTTTGAGAAGGTAGTTCTGACATTCAAAAAGTGAAGTGGAATGCTAGTCAAAATCAGAGGTGGAAGAGAGCTTATTTTTATTATTATTTTAATTGAAGTATAGTTATTTACAGTGTTACATTAGTTTCAGGTATGTAACAGAGTGATTCAATATTATTATAGAGCATACTCCATTTAAAGTATTATAAAATATTGGTTATATTCCCTGTGATATCCATTACATCCTTGTGTCTTGTTTATTTTATAGCTAGTACTTTGTACCTCTTACCCTCCGCCTCCCCATCTCCCCACTGGTAACCTCTAGCTTGTTCTCTGTATATGTGAGTCTGTTCTGTTTTATTATACTCTTTTTTTTTTTTAGGTTCTACATATAAGTGAAAACATACAGTATTTGTCTTTCTCTGTCTGACTTACTTTACTAAGCTTAATACTCTGTAGGCCCATCCATATTGTTGCAAATGGCAAAATTTCATTTTTTTTATGGCTGAGTAATATTCTCTCTCTCTCTCCACACACACACACACACACACACACACACACACACACACGTGTATATTACATCATACCTTATTTATCCAGTCATCTGTTGATGGACACTTAGGTTGCTTCCATATCTCAGCTATTGTAAATATCGCTGCTATGGACATTGGGGTGAATGTATCTTTTCAAATTAATACTTTCTTTCTTTTTTTTTTTTTTTTACCAGAGCAATAAAGTATTTATTTTTATCACAAGAGTTACTGAGAAACGTGATTGTCATTATTTCAATTCCACCCCTCACTCTTGCTTTCAGCCCCATCTTCGCTCCCTTTTACACAAGCGCTACAAGTAAGCAGAGCTCGAGGCCGCTAACTTACTGCGCAAGCGCTCTGAGGCAGCCTCCAGTCCGGGGAGCGCAGGCGCACTTACTGCAGAACCAGTGCCTCATCGCCTTCCTGGAACCCGCCGCAGTGCGCAAGCGCGCAACACCTCCCTTTCCCTCCCCCTAGTCCCTCACCCCTGCCTCCTTTCCCCTTCAAGAAGTCGGCTTCGCGGCGCGCTCCTCAGTGAGGAGGCCGGTGGCCTGACACCGGAGGTGCTCTCTCGACTCCCGGAAGATCATGCACCAGCCCGGCCGA
Source organism: Camelus ferus (assembly GCF_009834535.1). Lineage (NCBI taxonomy): Eukaryota > Metazoa > Chordata > Mammalia > Artiodactyla > Camelidae > Camelus > Camelus ferus. Next base: position 58,330,366 of record NC_045697.1, on the reverse strand, counting down.
GGGGGCGGCCCGGCGGCTGGGCCCCTGCCTCCGTGCCTACCAGGCTTGTCCCAGGTGAGAGCAGACGGGCTTAACGCTTTCTTTTGAAGAGAACTTATTTTAGTGAATGCAAAGTAAAGTTACTTAGCTAAGGCAGCAGTGGGTATTGGAGAGTAATGGGAGGTGCATTTGGGTTGATAGGCGAATTCTTACTTTAAAGTCAGCAAAGAAATTTTGCGCTGAGGGAAGCAGGAAATAGTGAGTTCAAAAAATTTTAATTTGTTAAAGGAATCACAGAAATTGTACAGCTTTTGATTTAATGTGTTGATACTACAGCTGGACATATTATCTAACAAAATAGCAACATTGTATATTATGCTATCAGAATGAAAGGAATAAAAGAATAAAAATGTATGCCTTCTATCCATTCTAGAGTTGAAATTGTAGTGGCACACCCTATTACTCACATAAAATCCAAATGTTCTCTCTTTATTTAAAAACAATAAATTTGGAAAAAATGTCCACACCTCTGAAGTAAAACTCAAGTGACAATTATTTAGGAAACAAATCTCAAGTGCAGAATTTTCTTGTGAAGAAAAATATTCTGAATCATTTTCAAACATTTGATAGATGCTGTGAACCTCCTTTGTGAATCTATGGGGAAAATCCAATTAAACAGTGAAAGCAATGGAAAGTTAGCATCTACTGAAGAAAACAAAAATATTCCTTTGTATGTATTGTGTGTCGTGTGTATGTATGTGTGTGTGTGTGTGTGTTTCTGTGTGTATGTACTAGATCTTGTATTGATTTTGTTACTGACGTAGGAAGCATCACAAAGACAAGCATCCCCATGCCAGCTAGAGAGATACAAACTAAGAGCATATTGTTGTTTAAACTTTGTGACAAATATTGCAGATGCCAAGATAGGTGCAAAATTTTCAAATTATCACCTGGTTTGTTTTCAAGAAGGAAAAGCATCATGCTGCTTAGCGGAAATGTTGTACCATTGTGATTCTAACACCTACTCTCTGTTCAAGACAAACCCTTAAACTCTTACATTTGTGATGGTGTCACATTTCATTGAGAAGAATCTATGCCAATTGTACAGCTGTGTGATGGCAACTTAAAGAACTTTTGTAGCTCAAGGATTGCAACCTATTAAAATATCTTCATTTTAGAAACTAAGGATGCATTTTGGTTTCTTTAGGTCATGTTTTTGATGGATTTCTAAAAAAACCCACAGTGGAATTAGAGAATGCAATATTCATCCCTCCAATACTAAATTGAACATATATACAAGAGCAGGAAGAGAACACCATTGCCATGCTATTATTATTATCTTTTTAATGGAGGTACTGGGAATTGACCCCAGGACCTCATGTGTGCTCAGCATGTGTTCTACCACTGAGCTATACCCACCCCCAACATGTTAGTTTTTTACATGAATGTATTCTGCTGACTTATCCTAGATACTCATGTGATGGTTAATCAGCTATCTGTAACACTATTTTAGCACGCTAACTGCTGGCATTGAAAGTGTTACCTGTTGTCATTTGCTTGTGTGGCACTGTTCTTGTGAGCTACTAATATGCATAAAAGACAAATAAATATGATGCATTTAGATGTTGGAAGATCTTATGCATTGTGTAATATCCAATTGTAACAATAAGAGTGAATGTTGATAAGGGCCTGTCAACTGGTTGTTCCAATAGCCTGCTCATTTTAGAAATAAAACCACAAATTCATTTTACATCAGTGTAAAGCTTCTGTGAATTGCTACAAGAAGTAGTCTGCAAGTTAAAATGGTTATAGAAGATGTCTGTCCAGATTGGTGGGAACAGGAAGAATTTGGTATTTAAAAGTCCATATAATCTGTAGAGTGGCTGGCTGCCCATGAGCTGTCTCCTAGTTCTATAACTTTGATTTTGCTTTCTGTTCTCCTGGCCCCTCGAAACACTTTTTTACACACTTCTTCATAGTAATAAACTCAATGTCGATATAGTCCTTTCTCTTTAATGAAAATCCCTCAAGCTTCTCTGTGGCTTGGGTCTGTGAGTTGCTCTCATTAACCTCATTTGTTACCCTTCTTGTGCTCCATTTCATGCAAGCCCCAGCTCTTTCTCTATTTTATGTCATCTCCCTCTAACTGAATATGCGGGACCACAGAAACCTGGCATCTGGATGTGTCAGGGACAATATTTGAGAGTCTGCTCTGTATTTTAGGATTAAATTCCATCAACCGGATAAGTCGTAAGTTGATTGACATGCTGTTTATATTATGATTTGCATATTAAACATCTATAAATATAGTATTTTGAATATTTTGAACATGTCAGACAACTGTCACATTAACAGTAAAATAAGTTTCGCATCTTTATCTTTTTGCCTTGTGACCCATTTTTATTTCCACCACCATTTTGTACACACACACACACACACACACACACAGGCACATCCGCCAAACCCCTTAGTGGATTAGACATGGGGAAGGATCCTGTATAGACCTTGTATAGAGGGATGCTAATATGATGTGGTATAGAAGAGAATAGAAATTCCTACCACCACTGAACTATAGGTTGGAGGCTGAATTTATTTTCTATGAGCCTCTTGAACCACTAATTTCGAAAAATGATAGATTATTTAATGCCAGCAGCTTTTGACCATTTTTGCTTTAGACTTTTTGAATGTTATTACATTTTCAGTTGCATTGGTTTTATAAATTGATCCCTGTGAAACTGTCTTTTCCAAAGGTTCTGTGCCTTCTTTCAAGCTGGATTAATGCCACTGAATTTGCCCTTTGATGTTAATAATTAAAAAAAGAATAAATACTCCTTGTGGATTTTTTCTTCAATGTAGTTTAAGCTTAGTTTCTTTCTCAGTAGCAGCTATCTGATAAGATTTACATCAATGATGAAGACTAGTTGGAGTTCGTGGTTCATTTTTGAACTGTCAGGAAGAATACTAAGTATGTTTCTGTAGTCTCTCTGAAATTATCATGCTTTATACAGAAAATCTTTTGATTTTCAGTGAGTATATATATCTGAGTATATTTGGTTTCATTCAATCCAGAAGTATTTATTGTGCATGAGCCATTTTGAATGATACTATGTAGGAATCCAAACAATATAAGGTAACGTTTTAAAGTTACCATTATGTATTAGTGAAAACAAGACAATTACAAATAACTGTATTAAAAATAAAACATGGAAAATATTCTAAAAGTGGTAAAATGCATTGTAGGAATACAGAGAGAGTAGTTTTTTCCATTGTTATTCTATTTCCATTTATTATACTATAACCCTAAAATTTTTGAGGATTTGATATGGCAATGCATTTTAGTCACCTTCTTCAAATTTTACTAAATAGCCACATTCTTATTTTTAAAATATTCTTGGAGAGAATCTATTTGTAAATTCAGTGCTTCTGATTTGAAATAACTTTTGTTACTGTTACTTGATTTTAGTAAAAGTATTGTAGAATATCCTACAGTATATAACTCTGAAAAAATTCTAATATGTGAGCTTTAATCCCATATAAGTTATTATAAATTTGTGAAGGTAGAAATCATTAGTGTAAATTATTTCAGCACACTGGAGAATAGTATGAATGTTTGATAAAATTCTGGACCATTTGTTTATTTTCAGAAACCCCAAGGTATTGAAACTGCTACAGCTACCAGGAAACTAAGAAAAATTTAAAAGCCTGCAGGAGATTCACAGTGGTACTAGAAGTTTTATTAGGTAGAATCTTAGGCTCAGAAATCTGGTTAGTGGGCTCACCTTGTAGCTGTGTTTATTTAGGAAGCCCATTATTTTCCTTAGAGTATAGCTATGTTGGGGTAACTACGGGCTGATAGAGACCAGGGGGTAGGGAGCCCCATCTTCACAACAACCCATGTTATAACCACTGTATGAGATCATTAATTGAAAGATTTTACTGTGTTCAGTAACCTAATTACTTGTGATTTGTTTCTTGGGGGAATTTTCCATTGGCCTGAATGGCTGATATTACATGCAATGGCCTTAACTGAGAAAGAATATTTTTTTACAACATAGTATTTGCTATTCTTCTTTAACAGGTATGTTTTTAACATGTGTATGTCACCTGGACTGTAACATGATCTCTGATAAATATGATACACACTCTGTATGTATATGGTGAATTTGCTCTTGAGATGAATGCTCATTTGGGGCGTGTATTAGTTTGCTAGGTCTGCTGTAACAAAGGACACAGACTGGGTGGCTTAAACAGCAGATACTCATTTTCCTACAGTTCTGGAGGATGGAAGTCCAAGACCAGGATGGCAGAAGTTTTGGTTTCTCATAAGCCCTTCTTTTCTTGGCTTGTTGTCTTCTCGCAGTGTCCTCACAAGGCCTTTTCCCTGGTGTCTCTCTCCTGTTTTTATAAGGACACCAGTCATAATGAACCCTATGACCCCATTTAACTGTAATTCCCTCTTTAAAAGGCCTATCTCTAAATACAGTCACGTTGAGGATTAGGGCTGCAACACGTGAATTTGAGGGGACACAGTTTAGTCCAAAATAGACAGTTATGGGGTTTAGATTTGCTGAACAATAAGAAGCTCTAAAAAGTACGCTGAGTAACTAGGAAAATCGTATATGCTATGAGAAGATGCTTTGGCTGATATTTACTGGCTGCTTGTGTTACTCATCCAGAATGGCAACACTTGTTCAAGTCAAGAATCTGGGAACCATTCATTATTCTTCACTCCCCTGATATTTAATGAGTTGCCTGGGAGGATGAGATCTGTGTACTCTCCTGAAGATCATCAACTTTTCTCCAGTCTCAGTATGACTATGTTAACTTATATCTTGGTTGGATTACTATAGAAATTTCCTAATTAGTATTTCTGCCATTCTCCCAATTTTAAATCCTTCCAATTTGTTCCAAATTCAACATCCAGAGTGATCTTTGCATAGACTCTTCAGTGCTTCCGCTCAACCACAGGACTCAGTGAAATTCCCTGCATGATTGAATAAGCTTCTTGCCTACTTCTGTACCCTCGTCCCCTGTCTCCTCCACTCTTTTCTTTTCATGCTCACCTCTTAAGAGCTTTCTATGCTTTAGCCAGAATAAGCTTGCATTTCTTGATAAAGATCATGTTTCCTCTTGCCTCTGGTACTTTGTACATGAGGAAATTTTAGCCTGGAGCCCTTTCTGCCAAGAATCTTGTTTGTATTTAAAGTCTTAGTTTAGATACCACTTTGGCCAGGAAGCCTTTATTGACGTTCAAATCTGGGTCAGATACTCTTTTAAGGTACCACTCCAAACTTCTATGGTATTTAATTAATCCATTCTTCTCCCATGATAATAGTTCTCTCATTACATTAGAATTACATGTTTTACCAGTGTATGTACTACTAAAATAGAAGCTCCTTGACAAAGAGCAGTCCTGTCCTACTCACTGCTCCAGTGCCAGCACTAGTGTTGAGCCTGGCACACGGTTGGCCTTCAACAGGATGGAGTTACTGAATGAATGATTAGGTTACAGAATCTCTGCTAACACAGAACAGTTTTTGATAGGTTAGGGATGAATGGCAGGGTAATTATTCCAAAATTATAAGTTTTCTTTAATTATATTATTTTGCTGACTTCAATATTTTCTTCTGCTGTGTCTATAATTTTCTACACTGGAGAGTTTTCTATACTTTTAATCCCAAGTATCAGGTCATCACTTTTATTTTTGTTTTCACCTTATATGATACAAAGAGAAGCTTGAAAGATGCTGATATAGTATATAAGCTGACAACTGGGATGAAGCGAAAAGCTGAAGCCCGCGACCAAATTAACCAAGAGGAAGAAAGTAAAAGGGCTGTCTCTGTGACACGGGGATGCTTCAGGGCAGCTGAGGCTGCTGCTGTCAAGTTTCTGACTGATAACTGAGCTGGTAGCTCTTATTACTAGATTGCTTTCCAAAGACAGGAGACTCTGCAGCAGTGTGTGCGTGTGCATTTTAAGAGAGGAAATGTCCACCCAAACATCAGTGTCGTAAATTGTATGTGGCAATGAATTAGAGCTTTATTCTTCAAACAATGAAACTGAAGTGTGATTGAAAGAGAGTGAAGCATGAAAAAGGAACTCACATGCAAAACACCCCAGGCAGAAAGAATGCCTGTGTAATGACTGTGCTAAAAACGTATCATTTCTAAATAGATGCTATCAGTTTCACCGGGAATTGGGTCCAAGTTTGTAAACATTTAGTCGAATAATACATTGCAGAATAAAATTACCCTTTACTTCAGATAAAGTCTTTGACTATATAATTCTTATGAGAAGTGCTTGTAGGTTTTATTTCTTATGTCTTACATGTGCTCAGTTCTTTAGAAATCTTTATAATATATGACTCTTTTGTCCCTTTGAGTAAAATATACATTGAGCATATCAAGTCCTCTGGATTGTGAGTGAAAGGATTAGAAAATCATACTTACGAATCTTGCTGCTTCTGTGAATATAAAGAAACTGCCTGGTTGCCCCTGAGAGGACCTTTTGTACTATGTGGGCTGAGGTAATGCCCTGTTACTGGAGTTTTACTCCCAGAAAGGGAAATCTTGGGTAAACAGAATGTAGGTGACTAGAGAATATAATTTGCCCAGTGAGAAAATAACAGACCAAGAGTTTAAATCTTTCCCCAAAGAACTAGAACACTACCAGGAGTAGACTTAAGGTTACCTTCTGTGTATTGTTTTTATAACTACTTTGATATCAGTAATTAAACACACATTTATTGAGTGATTACCATGATGTCTAAGACAGTACTGGGCAATGGAGATGCAAAAATAAAGATTCTAGATGTTATTCTTGACATCAACTTGCTCACAACCCCTTGGAAAGCTCATGGTTTTTCTCAATAATGTGATCTTTCAGGAATTTTAATCTCATCATGATACTTTTCTTGCTTAAAGTCTTCAATGTGTTCCCTTTGCACCTAAAATGAACTAAAACTGAACACCGTGATTCACTAGAGTCCAGCTGATCTGGTCTAAATTTCTGTTGTCTTCCGCCACCTCCTTGTCCCTCACTGTGCTTTTTCAGAACTTTGCACAATCGCTCCTTCTTCCAGTTCTATTCTCTGTTCTATGTTTCTTCCTCAGGGAGGCTGCCTCAGACCACGATATTTAACAGTCACTTCACAGTCCGTACCTCTAAGTCAGTCTCTATCCCTTTTCACTGCTTAATATTTTTTTAACTTGAAGTACAGTTTATTTACAATATTGTGTTAGTTTCTGATGTGCAGCAAAGTGATTCATATATATATATTTTAAATATTCTTGTCCATTATAGTTTATTACAAAATATTGAATATAGTTCCCTGTGCTATACAGTAGGACCTTGTGGCTTATCTGTTTTATATATAGTAGCTTGTGTCTACTAGTCCCAAACTCCTAATGTATCCCTCCCCTCGCCCTTCCTCCCCGGTAACCATAAGTTTATTTTCTATGTTTTTGAGTCTGTTTCTGTTTTGCAGATAAGTTCATTTGTGCCATTTCTTTAGATTCCACATATAAGTGATATCATATATTCTTCTTTCTCTGACTTATTTCACTTAGTATGATCATCTCTAGGTCCATTCATGTTGCTAAAAATGGCACTTTCTTTTTTATAGCTGAGTAGTATTCCATTGTATATGTATACTGCATCTTTATCCAGTCATTTGTTGATGGACATTTCTCTGCTTAATATTCTTTATAACACTTGTCACTATCTGAAATATTTGTTTACATTAAGAAAATCTCAATGAAATTAAGTTCCATGAGGAAGAGACTGTTTCTGGTAACTGCTGAATTCCTGTCACATAAATGTGTGGCTCTTGGAAGGTACTTGATGAGTGCATGTCACATGAGTGGATGACGTTCTGGGGAGGCCTTGGCTGTTCTGTATATGGTGTCATGGTCCTCCACAAAGCCACATTCCCCACACAACCGGAATGGTGGAGAAAGCTCAGGAAGTCAATCAAAACGTTTTTGTAAAATGTTTTGTCCATTCTCCCATTAAATGCACGTTTATAAAATATAACTTGGCACTTTAAACATACAAAGAAATGTAGCATTTACCCTCAGTGAAGACCTCAACACTGAAAGATTCGTGGTAACATGAGATTTTTACCATGAACTTACATGGTCAGATGAAATCCTTTACCTTCATTTCTTGAAAATGAATATATTCCTAAAAACTTGGTTATAAAGTCAATTTTCACACAAAAAAGAACATTTTGGGAAAAAATAGGAAGTTTTAGTAAATAGATCTTGCATTAAATGATTTTTATAAAATATATATTCAGAAAGTGTGTTTTCATGTAAGAACTTCTTAATATAGAATATATTTGGAAGAGGTATATGTTGTAAAATCAAAGTAGCACTTCTGGTTATCTTAAAGCATTACTAGGTTTCAAACTTTACAGATGCTTTACTACAGTGGGCCAAGAAAGAGCCGATTTCAAAAAATAGTTTGGACTTAATGTCCACATGTGTTAGGCACCGCACCCCATGTGTGTAAACAGCATCCCTCTTATTTTAAAGTCTGCACTTGCAAATACTAAGGGTGCACTGAGAATGTTTATTATCTACCAATTTCCTTTTATCTTGAGAGACAGTCCTCAATATGATAAATTACCTTTTTGCTAGAAAATCTATTCCAGAAAAGCCCTCTGAAGTGAATACCTGTTAAACTAGGAAATCTTTAAAATGAGTCCATTTTATAATGAGAAAAAGAAATTGAAAGGCAAAGCACTGAAGTAAAATGCCTGATGCTTAGAGAAAAAAAATGAAACTGGACACCATGTAAAATTTACCTTTTTCAGTCATGCCTCATTAAAGATATAACCGTAGAGGTAACATGAAATGGCAAATGTCATGCTCAGGATAGGTTTTGCTGTATGTGATTATGTTCTTTGAGTTCATACAATTACACTGTAGTATTGTAGATTGCTTTGAGTTAACTTAAAAAAAATCTAATATTGTAAACTGAATTTTTGGGAGGACATGATTCATGGATAAATTTCAAGTTGTACCACTGGGCAACCTTTAGATTGAATTCTTCCATTTCCCATCTACCTTTCAGGTTCCCCAGAGAATGTATTGTTGAAGACCATGCCCCAGTAATATTTCCTTAGAAACACAGATGCTTCTGGGTAGAAAAATATATGCAACCTATAACACCTAAATCAAGTGCTTTTGTATAAACCTCTCCTGTTCCCTTCTCCACTGCCTTACCTCCCACCACCTTCCCTCAAGTCTGTCTCTCTCCTCAAATTTCCTTCCTGACAGGTTTCCTCTAAAGTGACTCAATGACTGTTTTCTCATTCAAGTCTCAAGTCAAATGCAGTGGAGTTTGTCAGAAGGAAGTCGCTCCTGAGCTGCTATAATAAGAGAAGCTCTCCTAACTTGAAGTTTGCAACATAAAAGCTCTCTAGGAAGAATGAAATGGCAGCTGAGAATGTCACTTTAGGCATTGGAAGTAATACAGCAGCTGCTGGTGGACAGCATTCCTCTTATAGACGTCTGTGTGATTTTCTTAGCCAGGGACACATCTGCGGGGCATTATGAATCTGCCAGAAGATTAAAAAATTCATTTACACTTATCGAAATGTCTGAGGGAACTATTTGAAGTGTGAGAGTCCTTTGTAGCTTTTACGAGGAGGACTTTTTGGAAGCAAGAAGAGTCGTATTGGAAAGGCCAGTTTTAAATTTAAACTAAAAAAAAAAATCTTATTTGAGGACCAGAATAGTAAAGTGAATGTTAAAAAGTGGGGAAAAAAAAGGTAGCATTTTTTTAAGAGCTAACAATATGGTTATTAGTAGGAAATTATCAGTAGACTAAATTCTTCTAATGTTCCAACTCATGTTATCATTAATATATTAAGTTCTCTCTCTGAATATATACGTGTATGTATACATATATGTACATATACATACATAGACATATTTATTCTAAAACAGCATGCACCTGAGACATCTGCTTAGATGAAGATAATTATGTAAATGATATTTACATAGTGCTTTTATGTTTTTCAAAATAATTATAATTTAAATTTTGAACTTCAAAATAGGAAGGTAACAGGGCAAATATTTTTGTGTTTGTAATACAGACTGGGAAAACTGACAGCCTGAGAATTTGTCTCTGGTTCTTCAAAACCACCGCAGTAATTGAATGCAGTACTTCCAGCTCTAAGTTAACACGATACTTAGTACAGTACCTAACACAGAGTAGATGTTCATTTCTTTTACAGTAACGAGAAATATATTTAATGTTAAAAATTTCAAGTAGTATATTGAATTAAAATTATAACATGAAGAATGTAGTTTAGTAACATTAATTATGTAGTAACATTATTATGTAGATATGAAGGGATTTATCTTGTTCTTGGCCCAAAATAGATAAATGGCCATAGATCACTGCTTAATAAATATAATTAGAGATAAAGAATGGGCAAACAGAAGTGGGGGTCGCCTACCCCACTAGAAAGTCAAAATCTCTTGCTTAGTTCCTAGGTGTGAGCCAATTCTCAGACCCAGAAATCATGGATTGAACAGCAGTGGTCTCCTTACCCACCCCACCCTCCCCAAAAAAGGACTTATCACCACTTATTTGGGTAATCATACACTAGGAGATGGGGAATAATAGATGTTTAGAAGACTCTTGGATGCAGGATCTGAGTGGACACTGGTATTTGGGACCCAGAGTGTTGTCATGGCCCCCCCCCCCCCCCCCGTTAGAGGAGGAACATACGTGATCAGGTAATAAAAAGAGCTCAGGTCCATTTCACAGTGCATCCACTGGATCACTCTTGGCCCAGCCTATGCTCGTTTCCCTGGGACTTTTATGGATATTCTTAGCTGTTGGCACAACTCTCATTCTTCTTCCTTGGCCTGTAGAGTAAGGGCTGGAAGGAAAGGACTAGATGTCTTGAAATTTACCCTTTCCTCAAGATAGTAATTTGAAAAGCACTGGCCATTCACTAACCAGCAGGGAGATGGGGCCAACTCTGCGTGGCGATGATACCCTCAAGCTTCCCTATGGGATCGGATTGAATCTAGTCTCCAGCTGAGACCACATTCTTTCTGTGCTTTTTGCCTCTGCTCTTTCCACTGTGAGTTCTCCCTTTCTCCTGAGAACACTTGCCCAGTGAGATATTTGACATTAATTCCAGACTTTGGCTCTTCTTTAGGGAACCTATAATATATGAAATAGCACCTTCCACTCTCTTCCACCTTTTGTTTTCTATCTTCTCACTGATTTTGTTTTACTTTTTACATACCTCAAAACTACTGCACATTATATTTCTAAATAAGTATTTTTAAATTTATTCAAATGAACTCCCTAATTAGAGTCTAAGCCATTTTGAGATACTTTGTATTCTTTACTACTTTAGCCCAGACAGAATAGAGTGTAAGCAATAGTAGATACTCCAAAAAATTGTTCAATGAATGAACAATGTTCATTCAATGAATGTTCAATGTGTAAGGAAATGAATTTGAAATAGTTGGGTTTTCATTTACCTTTAAATTTTGTTGTTATTTAGTGGGTCATTTGCTAACATCCCTAAAAGGGAAATTTAGTAGCTCAATTTAACATATACTTTTTTCTATCCTTATTTTATATGTAGATTCAAATAGGATCAAGAAAAATTTTTAAATAAAATTAAATAAACTCATAATTAAGAATTCAGTTCTCTAAGAATTTAGTTTATATTAATATAAGTTTAAGCTAATTTTAAACTTATTTTTCCATATTTATAAAATGAGTTCTTTCCTTTTTATGTTGATAACCTACGTCTTGTGTGTTCTAACCTTAAGTGCTATGACATACCTACACTTTGAAGCATAGCATGTCCCTAATTGCTCCTTACTGGTTAACAGTCATTTTATAAATGGGGCAGTATAATCTTTAACTATCCCAAGATGCCATCAATCTAAAGAATGTCAATTTTTTTCACATTTAAGTTTCTGAAACTTAGTTTAAGGTAGTGGATATATTTTACTATACCCTGTAAGTTATAAAACCCCTATAAGTTTTGGAATTGAGTAGATTCTTTAAATCATTTTAGTCTTTATAGCAATATTAACTTATATAAAGGTTTCCTTTTTTCATTTAAACTAATTGATTGAGTTATTTCACTACAGATTTTATAGTCACCTTTAAAATATAGTGAGATAACTAAAAAGTGTAGCACATTTAATCAAGAAGTTGACATACACTGAGAAAAAGGAGCATTCTGAGTTTAATCTCAAGCTGTGCTGCATTTTACAAAGTCTAGAGATTTAAAATCTTGAAACAATATTATTTGGTGGAAATTTGAAGGCAACAACAACCAGAACAAAAACAAGACAATTCAATGCTTTTAAAAGTACTACGAAAAAATTATGTCCAATATAGGAGGCATTAGGAGACCTGATTCTTCGTCCCAACTTGCTTTATCTAACTATGTGATCTGAGATAGAAGGATTGTCATTGATAAAGTGATTTTATTTGATTAATGTTAAGTGAATGATAATATAAATTACTGCTATGTTTTTGCTCCACTCTGCTCTTCCCTTTAATCCCATACATGAGCCCATTTGAGTCACAAGGTCACAGTTACTCACTTGGTCATAGTTGCCAAACCAGTGAATAGAAACTGCACATGCTTGACTTTTAAGTAACAGTCATGTATGAAATTAAGAGATATGGAAGAATACTTCCTGGATACTACAGACTGAGTGTTTTTAATCCCTCAAATTCATTTACTAAATCCTGACTCTAAATATGATGGTATTGGGAGATGAGACCTTTGTGAGGTGATTAGGTCCTGGGAGGGGAGCCCTCATAGTGGGGTTAGTGGCCTTAATAAAGAGACCCCAGAGAGCTCCTTTGCCTCTTCCGCCATGTGAGCTTACAGCTGAAAGGAGCTGTCTGTGAACCAAGAAGTGGCTTTCACCAGATACTGAATTTGCTTTGACCTTGGACTTCCCAGCCTCTGGACCTTTGAGAAATAAATTTCTGTTAGTTATAAGCCACCAGCCTGTGCTATTTGTTACAGTATCCCAAACACTCTAAGGCTCCGGGTAAGTTGCTCCCACACTGGAAAAGATTACCCAACTAGAAGAGATTAAAATTCTGGGCTGGATTTTAGACTTGACAATGAAAGGAAACAAAAGTAGGCTCTAGTGAAGGAAGAGGCTCTGTACCCTAACCCCTTAACCCATGAGTGTTACCATTCAAGTTTGGGGTAATAAAACTGCCAGATAAATTTGGGCATCTGAGAGTTCAAAGGAGCCATGCTCTCCAAATTTGTCTGTAAAACTGGAAAACGGCAGCCTTGCAGGCATTCACTGTACCATTATGGCAGGAGAACAAGAGAAGATAGATGGTTATCAGAGTTGGACACAGGATAATTACAGAGCCTGGTTTGCCCAGGACAGTCCTGATTTACATCTGCTTTTCAATAGCCTTTGTCTCGGACAACATGTCCCAGTTTCAGATGATAAATTAGATGATCACTCTAGTTGTAAGTGGCAAATAGGGTTTGAAGTAACCCTACGAAGTTTCCCATAGCACTAGATTGGAAGAAGAGTGTAGCTCCTTTTTCCTGTGTCCCAGTCAATTTAAGGAGGCACAACAGTTGAAAGAGGCATACACACATAGACTGCATTTAACTTGGGACACCTAGATGAATGGAAAGGGGCTTATGACCATGTAAAAATTTGTGCTACAACTGGCAGCTTAGTAAACAATACAACAAATTATTACCCCTCTCCACTAATGTCACCATGGCACTGTCCTTGGGTAAATGAAGACTAAATTGACGGCTTATAACCTGAAATGACTTGATCTGAGATTGAATAAGATTATGTTTAGGGCCATGTTTTGAAACTAAGTTCAGTTATAGTTAAAAAGGAAAAGGCATATGTAGGTTGAGGACTGAGTTACTGACTACAAGTGTTTTTCAAGCTCTTCTGTGCCACGTTCTGTAGGTCCTCAGAGTGAGAACAGGGGCCATGGAGTATCTTGGGGGAGGAATCTGAGCTCACAACCCCTGCTTTGATTCTGCTTCTACTTGTTAAAAAATGTTTAATTAGAAAAAAGATTTTGCTACTCATATAATGATAGTAGAGTCACCTTTATTCCTCTATTTTTTTCTCACAGCCCATATCTAATACAAGTTTCACTGCTTCTGTTTTCAAAAGTCTAATCATTTCCTGCTCTCCCCACTGTTAATCACCATGTTCAAAACCGTTATCAACTCTCACCTGGAGTAATGTGATAACCTCGCCAGCTGGTTCCCTGTCGCTACCTTTGATACCTGATAGTCTGTTCTCAACAAAGCAGCTGGAATAATCCTTTTAAAAAGATAAGTCAAATCAGGTCGTTTCTGTGCTCATGACTCTTCAATGGTATCCCATATCACTTGTGCCCTACATGACCTGCCCCACATGGTACCTCATCTCACAAGATCCTATTTGAGCTGCCCTCTTCGATCTACTATCTCTCCGATCTCATCTTTTTCCACTCTTCTCTTACTCTCTGTTCTATTTGGCTTCTGTGCATCACTGTGTACACACACATGCTAATTATTCATCCACGTCAGGGTTTTTTTCATTTTCTGTTCACTGTGACTAGCCCACCTTCCCCCAGAGCAGGCAGTAAAGAATAAGTTTAATAACCACTAAACCCAATGATTTCTAAGAAATAATTTTTATGACTTTAATTCTGTAATTATAAAAAGTTCATGCACTTGAATGCCTGGAATTGAACCAGATGTTCTCTTAAAATTCTCTAAAGGTGATGAACTCTCTGTTATGATTCTACAGTGTCAATTTCCAAAATGTCCATTTGTCTTCTGATAGTGGAATTTTGGACCATTGATGTCAATCCCAAAGAAGTTACAAATAGCATACATTCAGCTACCAATATTTATAGGGTAAGGATACCATTGCTATCTTATGCCATGTAGCAAAGAATGTAATAATTGAATTTGTTGTTAAAATGTACAAACATAATTTTCACGATAATAAATTCAAAGAGTCCTGTCTTGTGTTCATTATAGTCTTGCTTGTAGTCTTCACTTAGTTAGGTGTTACTTATAAAATTAATTTTATATTCATTCCCACAGTCTTCATGTATTTAGATATTGCTTGTAAAATTAGTTTTAAGATCAAGCCAACAAATACTGTCCAAAAATGTTGAGCAGCCATACATTATTCCTAGAAATAGACACTTGAATACAAACTTGTCAAGAGAACTGAATTCTAATGATCAAGTCAGTTACTTTCTGAGGACCCAGTTACTTCATTTTTCTCACATGGTAGGCAGCCACTGGCCTCAATTGTCCTCACCTTCTAATTTCACACCCATGTGTAATCTTGCCCCCTTGACTGTGAGATGAACTTAAATTGCCTTGTTTCTGATGAAAAGACTATGAGAAGTGATGAGTAGTCATTTTTGAAGTTAGGTTATAAAGAGTCTATGGCTTCCATCTTGGGTGCTTTCCCTCACTTTCTGTTACCTTGCCGGTTCTGGGGTGATGTCCTAGAGCAGCCCTGTGGAGGATCCCACATGAGTGAGCTTGGAAGCATATCTTCTGAGCCCTGCCAAGAGCTATGTGAGTAATTGGAACATAGACCTTCTGAAGGCTAAGAGCCACGTGAGTGGACTTGGAAACAGTTCTCCCCAGTTAACCCTTGAGTGACAGCAGCCGTGGCTGCTATATTGATTGCAGCCTTGGAAGAGATGCTGAGGCTCAGTTAAGCTACTGTTGAGTCTCTAACCATTAGAAACTACGATGTCATAAATGTTTGTTATCATGTGATATCATGGGAATGTCATGCCTAGGGTATGTTACCTAAGGATAACATCATTGATTACTATAAAGTTCTTTCCTCTGTCTCTTAAATCCTTCCCTGCTTTTCTAGGGATAATCAAATTGGAATATAAGAATTGTCATTCTCACTAGTCAGAGAGTAAAAATAACTAACTTGAGAAGAACTGTGATTTGACTTTGCATTGTGATAGATCTCTTAAATAGCCAGTTGGAAATAAAATATGTTAATGTACATTAATTTTTTTGAAAACTCCAGACTTTTAAAAAGTAGATTTCCTAAATCACTTGCCCAGCTTTGGTCTAAAGTAATAAAATTAAGGCAATGAAGTCAAGATGATTGCTCTAATCTGCTTGCATAAGAAAGGTCACCTAGAGGAGACTTAGTTCTGTTCAGATCTGGGCTGCCTCAAAAGGCCAGCAGTAGAAAGGCTGGTCAGAAGGCAGCAGCAGCCTTGATCTCCATGACTCCTGTCCTTCCATTCCAAGCATACACCAATGCCCTTTGAAGTAACATATTTTGATCCTTCCGGTTCATCCACATTGGGATGGTTTTAATTGGTCAGGGTCCATTGATATCAATCCATCACTTATGTCCTTGCTATATTATGGCTCTGGTACCAGGAACCTCTAGCATCAGTGATCCTTTTATTTGTATAAAAGGAGAAATCTTTCAACGTTATTTATATAACTAGCACCTCGATAGCTCAAAGCAGCAGCCTGCAGCCTCAGCTTTCTCCCAATCTTTTACAGCCTTTTATGTGTATATAGGAGCTTCAGTATTTTTATCTCTACCATTTTCTCCCAGCTAAACTTCAATGTGCATTGACATATATAGATACATGCAGAAAAATATATGTGATCATAGATACATACACACAAATAGAAGAATTTTTATGTAGACCCCTTTAAAATAACTGTCATTTTTGTCTTACTAAAATGAGACAATATTAGAATACTTTATTATATAAAAAACATTTTACTACAAAAAAAATCCACTTGATGATATAAGATTCCTTGAATATGTTCTTGGGGGTGATTATTGATAGATATACAAAACATGATCACTAAATAGTTGTTTAATATAAATGACTGGAATCTTGAAAGTGTTCCTATATTTCTTTCTCTGTTGAGCCTGTCTCTTAAATACTTCCCTAGTCTTAGCACCGTCTCCATTGGCCAATCTCATAACTTCCTTATTTCCCACTTAGACTCTTGTCCCTATCTCATCTTCCTACATGCAGCTTTATCCTTCTATAACCATTTTCTAATTATCACCAGAATTTTTTCTAAAATGAAATCTGGTCCTGTCACTCCAATGCTTCTCTACAGTGGCTCTCTTTACCTACAGGGATAAGTCCAAACGGTTATGTTGTGTATATATGTTATTGTAATAGTTCAAAGATTTCATAACTTTATATTTTTATACCTGCTCTTCCCTCATCTAAAATGCCCCCTCTAGTTCTGTGTACTTGGCAGGTTTCTATAACTATTTAAAGAAATCAATATTTCTAGAACTGTAATGGGCAAAAAAAAAATTTTTTTTTAAAAAACACCTTTACTGCGGTATGGTTCTGGTACAGTAAACTACACTTATTTCAGGTATACAATTTGATGCATTTTAATAGATGTATACAGCCATGAAACCACCACCACAATCAAGATTCCTAACATTTCCATCACTCCTCAAGAGGTGCAGTTTTCAAATTCCCAATTTATCTGTTCCAATCCCTTTTAACCCCTGGTAACCGTAAAACTCTTTAAGGTATACATGTAACCTTTTAAACAGGCTTGTTTATAGCGTGAACCCTTATTTAAATTACTAAAGACATCTTCATTTCCTTTTGGTTCTTGGGAGAAAGCTTTAAATCATATCAATGAACTTCAATTATAAATAGCCCTCACGCTTCTAGGAAATAAAATGAAAATATTATTAAGCAATTCTCCCATCTGAGAGACATGGGAGAGTTAGAAGAGAGCAAGGACTACAAGTGTTTAATGAAGATATGAAATGTGAAATACCTAGTTAAGTAGTTCTCAATAATAATTATGACCAACAGAGTATGATACCAATTGACATTTTATTGTGCTATAAATCTTGCATCCACTTTCCTGCATAAATATTAAAGTGTGCAGTTTAAACTATTTGCTGAAAGGACTTGCCTGATCTGAAGCTACACAAAGAAAAAACAAAAACCAAAAGCCAAACAAATAATTACTTTCGTAGTCAGAGGAACCCCTCCTGATACCTCACTTCCCTATTCAGCTAGCACAGCATAGGTTCATTTTCTTCTCCTGAGCTGGTTAAAATACACATGCACATAGTATTTGTGAATGAATTAATCAAGAGGAGGGGTAGTGGCACATAAAGGGTGATGATTTGGAATTGTAAGAATGTCAGTCACCTGGAGGTACCACAATGACTGTATATAATGTTAAATGGATGGTAATCCTAAATTACATCAGTCAAAAGATACAGTCAGATCTATAAAGGCCACGTTTATGATTGTCTTGTGCAGACAAGAGCTTTGGGTTTCATTTCGACATCTTTGCTTGGCCTGTCTTCCCTAAGTGTGGCATCTCATGGCTACATTTCCATGAGCTGCCCCTCAAAATTACAGTGAAACAGTAAGTACTTTTTAAAATTTGTATTAAAACATTGGACTCTTTTAGCTGGGAACTGCCATCTAAATGACTAACCCAAAGAGAAAGAGGAGAGGCACCTGCTATATGTTTTCTAGGCCTTTTAGAAAACATGGAGGTGTTCTTTTGGCAACATACACGCAAACCTACAAGAAAGGTGATTCTGTAGACCTCAAGGCTGGGCACTGCTCAAAAGGAATAACCAACAAATGTTACCAGGGCAAAACCGGAAGAGTCCAGAGTATACTTAGCAGACTTGTTGGCATCACTGTAAACAAACACGTTAAGGGCAAGATTCTTGCCAAGGGGACTGATGCTCATACAATCTATAGCAGCAGAAATAGCTCCTGAAACTTGTGAAGGAAAATGATCAGTAAAGAAGGAAGCCGAAGAGAAAGGGACCTGGGTTCACCTGAAGCCCCAGCCTGCTCCCCGCAGAGAAGCACACTTTGTGAGAACCAGTGGAAAGGAGCCTGAGCTGCTGGAATCTGTTCCTTATGAATTCCTGGCATAATGGGTTTTAAACAAACAAAACAACCACAAACCTGGATTGTAAAAGTTGGGACTTCGTTTTCTCGCTTAATTGAATAGAATGTAGTATCACTTCCCCCAAAGAAGTATTTAAAGCAAACTTTAATTGTGTTCTAGTTCATTAGGTAATGTTAAAATGTTTACTGTTAAAATGTACTGTTTGGCTTGCTAAAAGCCAGTTTGAGCTAATCTCTGGTCTGCATAGACTGGTATGATTCAAACATTCTGCTGCGCTTCTGGCTGAACAAGCATCGTGAAACAACAGTGTGTATTGAATGGGACAGATACAGTTTTCTTACAATCATTTTGCTCTTCCGTATTCATGGAAAACCTCCCTTGTTTGTCAGATCTGTCTATTTCCTTTTCTCATTTTTTAATTAATTTTTAGTAAGATCCATTTTCCTCCCTAATCTCTTTCCTCCTGATATTACTTTAGATTGGATCAACTCCACTCTTACATTATTTACTGCTCCTGGAGGTGAGGAAGAGATAAGCAAACATAATTGGAGAGATTAAAAAGATAAACTGGAGAGCTAGAGGTAGGGCTAACCAGGCGAGAGTTATAATGGGGACCGAATTGTTGAGATACAGCTAAACATTTTTCTCTCTGAAGGAAACAAAATTTAGTCTATCAATGAGTAACCTGTTCTCCCTTCTGCCTGGTGCACACTCTTCTAGATCGATGCCTGCTCAACTTTTTCTCCTAAGTTAGGACTCAGCTCACAAGTCACTTTCTTTGAAAGGCTTTTCTTAATTTCCAAATATAAAATAATGCCTCTTCATCACTTCCGTCACATCACTGTGTTTTCATTTCTGTATGTCACCTGAGATGCTCTGAATATATTTTATTTCATTACATGTTGTTTGTCTCCTTCAAATAAAAAGTAACTGCTGTGTGAACAGGTGTCTTGTTTTTCTTTGAACTAAGAAGAGTATCTAAAGAAAAGACATTAACAATGTTTTTACAAAGGTAATTCTTTCTTTTCATAGAAGTTATCATTAATTAGAGAGTGAAATAACTAGAAAAAGACTGAATAGTACAGTGTACTTTGTAGATCATCAGACTAGGTTCAAGGATGAGAGAAATACAGAAACAACAAGGACCTACTGTATAGCACAGGGAACTATATTTGATATCTTGTAATAGCCTATTATGAAAAAGAACATCTATATATGTATAGCTGAATCACTGTGCTGTGTACCAGAAACTAACACAACATTGTAAATCAACTATACTTCAATAAAGAAGAAAAAAAAAGGGCGAGAGAATTCAACATGGTTAAAAACATTTGGGGAAGACTTCATGGAGGATGTGAGCTTCATAATGGCTCCAAAGAACAAACAAAGAGGTGAAAGGGCATTCATTACAGGGAGGGAAACAACACACATGAAGATATTGGGGTACGAATTAACCTTAAAAGATATTAAATGGTCTATTTCATACCACCTGCTTCTAATTTCTTGATGCAAGAGTATAATTTGAAATTACCCTCCTGAATTTTGTTATAAACATGAAGCCAGATACTTAACACCAGGCTTCCTGAAGGAATGGGGTGTAAAGGCATCACTTGTCTTTGTGCTCAAGTGTAGCACTCAATAAGCCCATGTTCAATGAGGGGCCGTCTTTCTGACAAGACAGATGAGGCAGCGACATTGTGAGCAGTGACCGTAGACTGTGTGGGCTGTGGCTTTCACAGCAGGGATTTGTCAGGCTAGTCGGAATTTCATTTGGAAAACCTTAAGCACATTTTCATGAGGGTGTCTGCATGGACTGGCATAAGAGTTTCTCACTCTTGCCCTAGGCCAGCAGATACACACTGTCCTCTCTCACCTTTTGATTTAGAAGCCGACTGTCAATTTATTACCTTCTCCATCTGATAGAAACTCTGCCTAAGGATCATTTTATCCCACGGGGTACTTAGTTAGTTGGAAGGAAGACAGCTAAGCAGGAAATTTTTAATACTGGGGAGGGGAAAAGTGGCACAACTGAATTTTTTTCTCGTGACTACCTTGGATATTGTCTTGTTGAGTTTGTGACTCTGTGTGGATGTGTGTATGTTTCTGGCATGTGTGTGTGTATGTGTGAGTGTGTGTTTTCCTGCTTCTTTTCTTCCTTTTATTGCCATATTGACAGGAATGTGCCCTTCTGGACTGTACAATGTTGAAATAGCAATCCGTTTTGAAACGGCTGTTTTAAAGAATAATTGACTGACAGAGATGGAAACCACTAGTAAGAAAGAAAAAGGGCATACAGACAGTAAATGACTAGAGACCTGAGTGTTAACATAGAAATGTTGAGATACACACATGACAAGAAGGTTTTGATTTGCTAAATTAACAAGGAAAACCTTAATTGGAGGCATCGTATTCTTAATTTCTAGTGAGACCATATCTACAGCCAAAGACTACAGCTGATGGACGGAGGCTGAGGGCGCCATTGTATTCAGAACAGATCATCTTATCTTTGAAAGTTTCTATAGTTACAAATGACATTTTTGTGGCCATTAGTGATGTCAAAATTTCTATAAAACACTGCTATAAAGTATGATGATAAACTGAATATTGAGTTCATAGTTATTTAAAATTTTTTCTCGACATGTGTGTAATCTTATATGTGTACAGGCATATATTATTGAGGCATATTTCTATAAGTGTACCATGGAGATTATGAAAGGTTACTATCTATGGTGAATACTGGATGACATTAAAAAAATTGAAATAATTTTTAGCAATACTTGAAACTTATTAGAAATATTTTCCTTTAAAAGAAGACATTGTAGAGGAGGAGGATATAGCTTAGTGGTATAGTGTGTGCTTAGCTCGTGCAAGGTCCTGGGTTCAATCCCCAGTACCTCTGCTAAATAAATAAATAAATAAATAAATAAATAAATAAACAAACTGAATTACCTCCCCTTCCCCCCCCCAAAAAATTAAAAGAAGACATTGTAGAAAAGGGTAACTTGAGCAATGATACTTTGGGTTTGCATTACATGTAAATAATAAAGCAGGATAAAACAAATAACCAACCTAATGTTCCTGGTTAATAAGCTCATAACTTGGAAATGTGTCACTGGTGCCTTCAAAATTAACCCAATATATTTGGGGTGAACATTTAAAGAAATTATGGAACAATGGCTTAATTATAAAATTTAAAAAAGTCAGCCATCAATTATCTATACTTACTTTGAAATATTATATAATTACTTCAAATCTACTGGACTTGATAAAACATAGTAAGTAAGTATACTAAAAAGATTTCTAGCCTTCAAATAGAGATATAAGCACATCTTCCCAACTGTGATAAAAGATTGACACGCCAAAGTACAGTACTGTATTTAATTGTCTATTTGTTTATTCATTTATTCGATCCTTCATTCATTTACAATTTCATTGTGCTCATTAACAGAGCATTTGGTTAGCTGATTGAATTAATTATTCATTCTGAGTTAGGAATTTCCTGATTGTTCCCGGTTGGATTTGGACCAAAATTTTCCATGGCTTCCTTTCCAAAAGAGGTTATGTGTCTGGTTACTAGTTTAGGCTCATGTAAATGCTAAGCTGAAAAATAAAATACATTTGTCCCTTGTGACTACAGTTTCACTTTCTGAGTATTTTCTCACTGTTTGTCCATATTCCCTTCATTTACAGATGCACTTGCCTCCTCAAACCTACCTATTCTGTTCATTAGTACCTTATAGAGGGCAAGTATTTGACTTATTAGCAATATATATAATTTTGAAATGCAGTATCTGCCCCTGTTAAGAGAAAGTAAACTTTTAAGCAGCTAGTGTGTATAGAGTTTGGGGAGTTAGGGTGTGGCATTTGGGGAGTGTCTATTTCACAGGGGAAAATATGAAAGGATAAAGGAAAACTAACATTTATTAAAGACTATTATTATTGTGCCAGTTATCCTGCACATACACTTACACATTTTATCTTATTTTTGTTTTTTATTGAAGTATAGTCAGTTACAACATGTTAATTTCTGGTGTATAGCATAATGTCCCAGGTACATTTTATCTTATTTGATGCTTATTGTGTTATAAGTGATACACATTTTTGGTAATGAGATCCAAAAATTGCTGATCTGAGATGGCTGCCAATTATAAAAGATTCAGGCTCCAGGAACTCAGTGTTCCTCTATGATCATGCACCCCACTATGTGAATAGGTGTCATATGAGCCTCTTTATGTTGCACTATGGGAATTGGCAAGTGGGGAATTGGCACAAGAAAGCTGATACTCCGCTTATTGCTAATGTTGTGAGTAGCAAACTGTTCTTCATCTCTGTCCCAGGAGTTTCATGTCTTCTATCAGTATTCATGAAACTGTGGAAAGCTAACTTGTTAGGTTCCCAGGTGAGTAAAATCATGGACCCTTTGTAATTCTTGAAAATGATGTTATGCTTTAACTGGTAGCTTTATTTTCTTAGTGGTATGTGAAATAATAATATATTTAAATTTAATGCCTTCTTAGATTCACTGACATGTATCTGAATATATATACTTCATTTATCAAGTATAGAATCAGTGGCATTCGTACTTTCTAAGAATCTTGTCAAAATTTCAAGTTCTTACAGCACAGAGCTGATGTATACCAGAACATGGTGTAATCCCAATGTTTTTATTTAAAATTAGAGCTAGAGAGAAGCCTCACATTAGCTTTAAAGGTGAGCTCTACCTAATCTTTTCTCAAATTCTATTTTGGAAAGCATTTGATAGCAGCCCACCTAATCAACTCATAGTTTTATTTTCACTTTCTATTCCTACCTTGTGTATAGCCTCCTGGGAAACTTCTTTGGAGGAGGTTTGTTTGAGAAAGCTTGCTTTAGAAATTTTTGATTGTGACACCATCTTCCTTACCCTTTCTTAATGAGATCAACAAGCTAACTTATTACCTTAGAGTGAAGAATAACTCTGAAAGGGCCAAGGCATTTCTGTCTTGTACATGAATTCTCCCTTGCGACAAGCAACATGAGAAGACAAATTATCATTACAGATTTTGTGGTAGGCACAGAATTAAAGTAAACAATATAAATGTCGTTATGTTGTTTACTAGAGTCTCACTGGAAAAAAAAAAAGCAACAAAAACCACGCATGTCCTTTCCCTGGGATGCCAGTGCCCAGTATAGCATTTGCCCCATTGGCTTAAGCCTCATGTTGATGGTTTCATTCTTCAGGATAAGTGCTTTAGCTTTGGACATAAGAAAAAAATCAGGCTGTTTAAATATGAGAGGAAGGAGACAGAAGTCTTCTGCAAAAGAGACAACATTTCCTGTGGGTATTGTTTGGAATAGGCATTTGAAGATAGCTGAAAATGTGGTAGCTATCTTCAACTCTATGCAGAACTCACCTGCAGACAAGGACAAAATACTGAGAGAGAGCAAGATGGAAAAATTAAATCTCCAGATCATCAGATGCCAACTCTGTCACTCTGTACTCAGCAGATCACTTTCCTGGGCTCTTTTTTGCCTGCCTTCCCTGGCAGGAGGTGAGGGCGGTAGTGGGATAGAGTAGATTTGAACAAAAGACAGCTTTACATGGGTTCTCACTTATTTCTTATCTCAGCTCTTCTCATTAATTTTCAGCCTAGTTTAATTCTTCCCTAGCTGAGAAGAGAGAAATCAGTTTTCTTAATTCATGTATAATCATTGGTCTTTTTTTCTTTCTTTCTGACACCAGGTTTAGAATTATTCTAATATGGAAGGTTACCATATAGTCTTCTTTTTCACCAGTGTCCTTATGAAGGACAGGAAAAGAGTACTGAATGAGAAATGAAAATAAGCCAGTTTTTGATATAACAAATTTCTGATGGTCACAAATGAATAATATGTGTATCGTATTTCTAGATATATCATTAGCCATTATACTTTCTTATTATTTAGAGCCTTTTAATCATTATTGCTCTAAACAAACTATGGCTTCATGCATATCTTACTCTGTTTTATGTAATTTGTTAGTTCTTATAAATTTTATCATTCTTCTTTACTTTCATAAAATTATTATTACATTTAATTTATGGCAGTTGATTGAGAGTTTCAATACATCAGATACTGAAATTCATATTTTTCAGACCATTGCTCTTAATGGACTGATTATCAGATTGAGTATTTTTTTTCTGTTTTGCTCCTTAATATTTGCTCTTATTGATAATCATAGAAAAACCTACATGTAAAAATAATTTTCCCATCTCAGCCATGCTCGGTACATTGTTCTGTAGGGAATAATTCTCTTTCATAATAACAAAGGTGCCTCCAAAGATGCTTTTGTACTATTTCTTTTGAAAGGGTCTTTTAAAATACAATATTTTTATGACCACATATAATTTCCTGAAATCTCTTACAAAAGGCTAAATGGTAGCTTTTATCTCACTTACTGGATAGAATTCTCCACATTTCTATCACAGGTTTTAATTTTCTTTCTGCAACTTTATTTTTAAGCTTCAAATAGTACTAGAATTCTATGCAGCTTCCTAATCATTGATTGGACTATTTTAAGTAATACTTCGTTCTCCATCATGATCCTCTGTTACTTTCCTTCCCACTTGCTGCAAATACAAATAAAAGAAGGGTCATGAGATCATTGCAGTTGCTTTGAGTATGAATGAATAATGACCTCTGCAAGGTGGAGCCAAAGCTTGGGATTTGAGTGTGGCAACAAATACAAGGACCTGCTAATTCCAAGGATGCTCACCAAAATGTGAACCAGAATATGTTAAATATTGAGGATCAGCATATAGGCCAGTAAGATTCAAATAGATTTGGAAATATTTTTGAACTGAATTCTAGACGCAAGTAACTGTCACCATTATTGTTTAACATAGTCTGTAAAGTCCTGCCAGTATAATAAGATTGTATACAATAAGCAATTAAAAAAACTTGTCATTATTACAAATAATATAGCTATTATATTTGTTTGAAATTGCATCTCACCTGAGAGCCCAAAAAACAGTGGCTTACACAAAATGAGAATTTATTATTCTTACTTTTGCACATAAAGGATTCTAGGGGTAGGAACTTCACTATTGATATGAGTTTTCATGACATCATCAGTGAATGAGGCTTCTTCTAGTTTTTGTTCCATCTTCCTTGGGGTGTGATTGTTGTTTATATTTTCAAGATAGCTACTGGAGCCCAATTATAATTATGTACCCTTGGCAAAAGGGATCAGGAGAAAGGGAAAGGGAAAGGGAAAAAAAAAAAAAGAAAGAAAGATCATGGCTAGGTGAGTCTGTCTTGCTATTTAAATATCTTTTCCTGGAAAGTCCATTTAAGAATTTCCACTTGTATAGACTATATCCCATGATATCTCTACTGTCCAAGTAAGGCTGAAAGTCAGTTTTTAAAGCTGCATTGATAGATCAAATAACAAATAGTAGGGGTTTCTTAGTAAGATAGGCTAGGATGACCTCTATATAGGAAAAAATATAGCCTCTGCCACAATGATATACTAGAAAAACCAAAGATCAACTGAAAGTTCTTGGAAATAATGAGAACATTTGCTGTGTTGATTATGTTTAAGACAGATGCACAAAATCCAAATACACTTTTGTATGCCAGGTATACTCAGAAGTTGAAATGTAGAAACAGTAACAGGAATTACCCCCAAATGAACTATACTTAGAAATTACTCTAAAAATTTCATGATACTTATTTGAAGCTCTTCACACAACTCTCTTGAGAAATGTAAGAAAAGATTTTAATAATTGGAAACACATGCCATATTCTTGGACGACGAATAGAATGTTTTTAAAATATCAGTTGTTTCCAAATTAATTTATTGGCTTAGTGTAAAGATAATGAAATGCCAACTTTTTTTCCCCTCTTCAACTCAATTCTCAAAATTACTAGGACAGATAATAAGAACAGAATAATAAGATGTTTTTTAAGTTGTAACAAGGGTAGATTTGCCCTACCAGACATGAAGTCATGTTATCACATTATAAAAACAATACAATTAGGAAAACGGCATAGTAGTGAGCAAGGTTTAGAAACCAGATCAATAGAAAAGAACAAACTGTCACAAAACAAAATACAATACATACATGTATTGTATTTATCATATCTCTGTATATAATAAAGATATCATTACAAACTACCAGGAATAAAGTAGAATTTTCAACAAAAACATGAAAAAGTGACCATTGTTTTAGAACACCCAAATTCCAGATAAAGTATTGAAAGTAAAACACATAAACAAACTAATAAATGAATTTCTAAAATCTAGAAAACACTGGTAATTAGCTGATCTCGCATCAGGAAGGGCTTTTTGAGCCTTCTAAATGAAAGTTATATCACAAGGAAAAGACTGATAAATCTGCTAGATTCAAGTTTTAAAAGTATCTTAATGTTAAAATACCATAGAAAACACTTGAACATTCAGAAACATATTTAAAATAAAAATGTCAACTAAAGAGGACATACAAGCATGAACTTAAGCCCAGTCACTAGGCAGTGGAGGACAAGTCACAGGGACTGGGAAGTATTTTGTTGACAGTATAGTGTAACTAAGCACCGGGATTTCTAGAAAAGCCTTAATTTCAATTTATGTAGGACTTACATTTGGCAGGTTTTTACACAATATTGATAGGTTTTCTCAATATGCTGACATCTATGACCTGGGTGCAATTTCATCACCCTGATCACTATTATATCATGGCTTAAATCCCGTGAATTCTGATGGATCAATCCAGTAGTATTTGTCCTGAGGTACATATAAAATGTAAGGTATACCAACTTGTTCATTTGCTTTACAGTCTCTCAAGTTGTGTTACTATGTTCTTCCCAATAGTGTTTCAGCTTAATATATTTATTGCTTTGTTGCCATTTAAGAGATTGCTACAGTTCTCATGTTTCTATTCTGCAAATGCCTATGTGAATATATTTTATTTCAACAACTATAAAATGTCTGCTTGCTACTTAGAAATCATTAGATTTCGGAAAAGAAAACTACCTTTAAATCAACTTGAATATGCATGGATCTTTAAAAGATCTGACCTTACTTAAACAAATGTTACCTTACCAAAGAAATTGATCTCAAAAAGGATCAATTATGAACATCACTAACTTCAGAAGTCTTGTCTTTAGAAATGAACATGAAATGATTTCTTTGAATTCTAATATGTATGCCATTAGAAATATGAAATGCCTTTACCACAGAGAAGATACGGAAATGTGTGTGTGAGAGAATCGATTATGTAATAATTAGTTCCTCACTCTTTAACTTCATTAGTATTACTCATGGAATAAATAGACCTTATATTCCAGAGCTAGGTCTCTTCCCTAATTCTGTGAACTATTTTAAAGTAATAATTGCCTTTATTGTTAGGGAAAAAATTTAGTAAGACTTTTCTTGGCTCAGATAATCGCTTTATTTTGGATAATGTTAATTCAAGACCTACACTGATGACTTTGCTGAATATATTATCTTTGAACATATTAGGAAATGAAATACTTCTTTCAGATAAGAGAACTACTTGTTGTTATAAATTATTTATCCACAATTTATCTTTACTATTATTTAAAGTGGCAAAAATTCTGATTTACCCTATTATCTTACTTGTTGAAAGTAAAGATGAGGCATGTCCACACAAACCAACATATTTAAGTGAACAATAAAAGTTCATTTTGATCTGTGTAAACATTTGTAATTAATCAAATATGTGGAATTAAGAAAACAGATCTTTACTTACCTCATTGTTCGCATATTACACAAAATTTAAGAGCAGTTAAACCTCTGTTCCCTTCTTACACATTTCTAGCTTGAATAACTTTTACACAAATACTTTAAATTTAACAGAATTTTAATAGGTTAAATTATTTTGCCTTTATGAAAATATACCTTGTTCGTAATAAAATGTCTCTCTTTTTCTTTAAAGGAAGATATTGGTACTTGTAAGTACTCACTGCTTGTGATACAGAGACAGTCAGAGCTTTATGACAGTGAGTCTGAAATGATTAAATAAAAGCCCTTCCTGAGTTGCTGTAGTATGAAGACTGAGAAAGAAGGCAATTTTAATGGGCTTGCAAAAGAAATATCATGATGTCCCTCCCTGTTTGGCCAGTGTGGATATGTTTTCCGCTTGGATCTTGTATTGGTTTGCTAGGGCTGCCATAACAAAATACTGCGTGGCTTAAACAACAGAAATTTATTGTCTCACAGTTTTGGAGGCTAGAAGTCCAAGATCAAGGTGTCAGAAGGGCTGATTTATTTTGAGCCCTCTCCCTTTAGCTTATAGATACCCATCTTTGTGTCTTCAACATGGTCTTTCCTCTGTGCCTGTCTGTGTTCTAAATCTTCTCTTCTTATAAGGACACGAGTCACAATGAATTAGGGCCAACCCAAATGACCTCATTTAACTTTAATTACTTCTTTAACAGCTCTATCTGCAATATAGTCACATTCTGAGGTACTAAGGGGTTAGTACTTCAACATAAGAATTTTGCAGTGACATAACTCAGCTCATAACATACCTCAAGCAAGAAATGAATCTTTCTGCCAAAGGAATTTAAACATCTCTATCATCATCACAGTAGGCAAAACTATGATGATGATGATGATAATGCTGACTAGGGAAGACAGAATATAGCTTGTAATAAACACAAACAGATAATGAAAGCTGAAATTAAAGACTGCAGTAATACTTAGCCATTTTTTCAGTGAAAGAAGCTGGCAGCCACCATTTTGGATAACATATCACAAGGAAGGAAACTGATATGACTAGTTCTACTAACTTAAGGTGTGAGTGCCATTGTACTTAGTTATTTGTCTGCATTACAGAATGCCCAAATGGTCCCAGAAGACCAAGTATAAAATAATTAGGTGGCAAGTGCTCTGGCCTTCCAAAGTGGAGTGGTGCTATACACTTATGCCAGGCATACAAATGAAAAGGGCAAATCTCAATTTTGTAATTCTTGGTTCATCATCTACCTCAACCTCAAAGGTTGAGCTTGGGAGTTGGAAGATTTTTTTCAGGAGAGGCTTATACTAGTTTAAAAAGGGGTAGGAGAGATTGTGCTTTACCTCATTTCAAGTCAAGGGTGATGGTCTTGATTTATGCTGCCTGCAGTTCAGGAGCATAGTGAACTGGTATTAAATGCATATCTAAACACTTACCCCTCATATTTTCCTCTCAAAAAGTTTAGAGGCAAGAGGCTGATGAAAGTGGCCAACAGCAGCAGAACAGAGTGCTGCATTAGGACAAGAACTGCATTCTGACTCCCAACACAATAGACCAAACCTGCATGTTTCTTGTTGACCAAATCAGGGCCACATGCACAAGAGAAAGCTGGCTGTGGTCTGAACTTAGACATGATCTAAGGACACAGGACATCTCAAGTCATGGGAAAGAACCCAGAGACCATAACATTACTCCCTGAAGGAAAGTGATAGCTTGAGATATCTCCCTGGTCCAGAATGTACTGTGACCCTCATGACAGTACTAGCCATATATGACCTTCCTATTACCATAATGTGCAAGTTAGGAAAGAAGAGAAACTTATACTCAAAATGTAATTTAGAGTTCTGACTATTACATGTAATGGATATTTTAATTATATAAATGAGATTAGGCTCATAACTAAAAGTGAACAGAGAACTTTTATTTTCTGAATCTGGAGGTAAGTTTCAAGGCCTGCCCAAGATTTCACTCAGTGACAGCAAAGAACCAGGCTTAAAGGGTGGATTTGAATGAGCACTGAGAAGGAAAGAATAATATTGGTTTCTGAATTACATATAAGTCTTATTTGTTTAATTAATGCTTAAATACAATTAAATTCTGCTCAAGTCTCTAGAATTATAGAAGTAGTTGTGTAGGGCTCCCTTCTTGCCTGATTGTCCAAGAAACCTCAAGGGCTTTCAAAATGTGAGAAGTTAGTCCACCTTCCACATTCTTATGAATTCACTTTGTTGTGTTTTTCTGAGTTCTCGTCACAACTTCTACATGTTGCCATAGGTGAGCCTTCGTTATCTTCAGTGCATGAAATCTGTCTAGGCTCTAGTTCCCAGGAGAAGCTAGCATGGTCTTTTGAAGATAAAGAATTGTACCTTGTTTATGCTAGGTTCCCCTAGAGATAGTGTCAGGTAGATTGCAACCTTGGGTCTTCTGAGGTTTTTAACAACATACATAGACATCATCTTTATAAGCCCTGCCAACTTTTATGTGCTATACCAGAGAATCCACCAAGATGCCTTAACTGATGCAATTCATCCCAAGAGATCAGACAAGGTTTCACTTGGCTACCATTCAAGGATGGCATTCAATACCGCTGATTCCTCTCTGTAGAGGCACAGTCATATCAGACCTGCCCAACCTTTCCCATCCCCACTCACTGCTGGGAAAAGGTGCAGAATGACATGCTCTCTTAGTCCTCAACAAGGACTCTACTACATCAGCTTTTTAAGAACTGGCACTTGATTTCTTTCCTTTCAACAAATAAGTTTGCAAATTGTAATAAGGTCCTTAAAATAATAAATACACATCCTATTACAAACAGAAAACTATACGCTGTAACAGAAGTGATGCCTTGAAACTTTTATAGAGAAATCCATTCCAGATCAGAATAGACAGAATGATTTTAACACCGGTTAAGGATCATCAAGTTTCCTTACTGAGAAAGTGAAAATGGATTGGAGAATTTTGTAAGTATCACACACACACACACAACTATGGCATAGTACTCTAAACTGTAAGCTTTTCTCATGACATGACTATAATCCATTCAATTTCAGTAAATCCTTTTATCATCTTTGTAAAGTTAAAAAATAATTGATTTAGGTGGAATTTCTCTGTTAGCATCAGACATTTGTACCTTAAATGGGAAAAAACAGGGAAACAATAGATATTATAGAATAACGTCTTGAGGAGGTTAAATTCCATCTGGCGTCAACATAATAGAGGAATACTTTTCATGGTTATAACTGTATATTTTAAACTAGAGAGCTCAGCTATGACTGGCAGATGAGTTTTTCCCCTGAAGCAAGTATATTTGTAAAAATATTAAAAATGCTAGGGAAGGTAGACAGCTATCTAAATTTGCATCCCATTTGATATTAAATAGTTAAGAAAGATGGGATGAATTAGCACTAAGATCTAATTGATCTTGATTAAACACATGAAAGTCTTCACCATTGATAAAATTGATTTGAGGAGTTAGAACCAGGACCAGTACATAAAAATACTGGTAAGGAATATTCTCTAAACAACAATTACCTTTCCAGCCCCTGTGGTAGTTGCTGTATTATAATAAACTCAACTTGAGAATTAGGAGTAAAGAAAACAGAAACTAATTAAGCAAAAGTGAACATGAACAATTTATAAGGAAACTATTGGGGTTGGAGTGCCTGAAGTGCATCTTGGGTATTACATAGACAACAAGATTTTCTTTGTTTATTAGAATTCTCATAGCTTTTAAAAGGAAACAAAATATTAAAGTTTAGATAGGAAAAAACCTAAGAAGAAGTTGTATCATGTTCTCTTCTCTACATTTTCAGATACATTCCAGAAACACATGACAACCAAAACAACAAAACACATTTACCAAACGTCAATGTTCCTTACACTGTAGACACTGAGGTAGAGAAAATAATAAACAGGTAAAGCAGGATATATTAGAAGACAATATCTAAAAGGGGAAGTAAGCAAACAGAACAGTATTCTTGAAATATTGCATGCCATGCTCACATTTTTTTCTTTATTCAAAATTTTTATGCACCGAGAACCTCTTATAAAATTCATCACGTTATTTTTGTGATGGAGACAGCAGAACAGCAATCACGTGATTGCATTTTGACAGACGTCACTAGCACACAAATAGCATTAGCACACCACCCTTGGTCTAAGGCAGCCAACTATGATGTACCAGACAACACTAATCAATCAGAATTTGAGTTCCCTTTATTCTGACAAGGCTTGCTAATATAAGCTATCAAAAGTAGTTTAAAACTTGATAGTCCTGCTACCCTGTTTTTAATAGAACATGTACATACCTCGGCTGCTGTCTTTTCCTTTATTGAAAAACTGACAAAGCATTACAAAATGCATCTGCCTTAAATATTGGAGGCCAACTATAAGACATCAAGCTATGTGGTAATAAATGCATCTGTGATGATGTGGTGTGAAAAGCAATATGCATAAAACTGTCAAAAGGCCAATAAGACAACAAAACAAAGCCCAAAAAACTTGAAGAGCTGGACTGAAGTTAGAAAAATAATTTGCTAAGAAGGCAAGAAATGTAGTGGAAAGAAGCCTGGAGTTAGTGGTCAGGAGACCTGACTTCTAGTGTTTCCGTGGGCGCTAAAACCTGAGTAATGTAGGCAAGTTGCTAAGTCTCTCCAGGCTTCACTGCACGCATTTAGAAAATAAGGAGGCAGACTGGATGCTTTCCAAGGTTCCTTCCAAAACCAAAATCTGATTTTTTTAAAAAGTGATTTAGAACTGTTAGAAAGAAGATAAGAAAATGCAAATTCTTGCTTAACAATTTTCAGATGAGAATAAAACTATTTTATTTTTTAACTTGTAGAAATTGTAACTGAAATACAAATGGCCACAACTCCCTATAGATGTTGCTTATTTTTCTAACATTTGGCTTGATATTTGTCATGATCTCCTTTTACAAATGAAGTATTTAGTAAATTGGGAGTTTGAAAATTGCACCTTTTGGGGAGTGATGGAAATGTTAGCTATCTTGATTGTGATAATGGTTTCACTGGTGTACATATCTATCAAAATTCACCGAAGTATACATCTGAAATATGTGTAGTTTTCTGTACAAGAACCATACCACAGTAAAGGTGTTTAAAAATTAATTATCTAGTACATCAAAATTACTATCAGATATTTATCAAATACTTACATGGCCATGAAGCAAATGTGTATGGAGTTCATAACCAGTTCTTTCCTTGGACCTAATTAATAGCCCTAAAGGAGGTTCTGTAAATATTTATGGAGCTTATATTCTGTGCAAGGAGCTGTTCTAGATTTTAATATTAAAGTGGTAAACAAGACAAACAACACATTTGATCTGACCTATCTTACATTCTGGATGAGGGTGATAAAGAATAGATTAGTAAATTTGTATACAGATGAAGGAATAAGATCATTTCACATGATGGTAACTTCTATGAAGAAAGTAAAATGAGCTAAGTGTATGCATTTCAGAGGTTATTTATTTCTATCAGTTCCTAATTTCCTTTCTCATAGGGAGGTATTACATGATTAACAGTCACCAGTTTAAAACAAATGTTCAACCTGGACAACTAGACACCTGTTCCCACACCCCACACAGAAACCAGTTTAACCCAATGGATGTAACTTCCATGTTGTCCTCCATGTCCTAGTATTTTCCATTTCTATTTAAAGCTGGAATTTAAGATATCAAAGTGGATCTCTAGGGAAAAATCTGGAGATAAAATTTACCATTTAAATTAATGTACTAGATGATGAAATATTTAACATGCATGAGGGAGGCTGATTAATATTAATTTGAAGGGTTTTTCTTTTTTCTTCCCATAAAGACTTGTATTGAGATGGGGTGAGTTTTGAGGTAATACTATCCCTTACTTTTTATTATTTGGGTTTTCTTTATTAGATACTTTTTCTTTTGGAGATACATTATCTGAAAATGTATGATTAATGGAGAGGGAGGACTACTGGGTTAGGTACTCTCCTGAGTGTACCTTTAGTTTCAAGGGGAATTACCACCTTATACAATGGCGTAGAGAAAAGAAAATTATTAGTGGTCAGAACCGGAAATTGAATCCCGATTCCAAACAGTTCTAATACTACTGTTACCAAAAATAAAAATCATGATAATAAGAGCTAATATGAATAGTGTTTTAGGGAAGTGCAAGATGCTTTACACATTATTTCAGTTAGTATTTGTAACAACCCATGGAGGTAAGGACAATTGTCCCTTGGTATCTGTAGGGGAATTGGTTCCAGGCCCCCTGCGGATACTCAAATCCGGTTGCTCAAATCTCTTGCATAAAATGGTGTAGTGGAGTTGGAAATCCATATCGATGGACATGGAACCCCAGCATATGGGAGGACCAACTGTATCATTATTAGCACAGAGAGATTAAATAATATGTTCAAGTTGAGAGTTGTCATTTAAATGTAAAATTTTAACTTAAATCCTCTTGTCCGTAGCCACTATGTGTGACAGTGTTACTTTGTTTGCTTTAGAGTCGTAGATTTAGTTTCCTCATGTAAAATAGGAATAATAGTGTTTCTCTACCCTCATATATGAAAATTTTATATATATTCATACAGACGTATCTATCTCTGTCTCTTGTCTCTGGCCCCTTCTCTATCTCTCTTTTGCTATCTCTGTCTCTATCTCTATCTCGTCATTTAGCACAAAGCCTGACCAATGCTAGGTTCTTAGTAAACACCAGCTCACCTTTTCTTTGCTAGTGCAAGGGCCTACTATCAGGTTGAATTGAGCCCAGAGAGGAAAGCAAGAAGTTGGTGTGCATCAGTGACAGATACTTTTGGTTTACTTTAGGTTTGACAAATTCAGTGAATTTACTTAAGACAAAGCTCTGATCCTTTCTGATTCCTCACACAATGGCTAGAGGATAAAAATGTCATTACCAGCCATTCATGAATTCCTACACATTCATAACTTTTAATTCATACTGATCACAATGGCTGGTTATCACTTCCTTTTTATAGATAAAGAGATTGAGGGTTAAAGAGGTGAAATGATTTGTCTTATGTCACACAGATAGTGACAATAAGCATTGTGTTTGTGTAACTACAAGCTTATGTTTTTTTTGTAAATCAGATCACCTCTGTGGCAGACAGATTCTAGGGTAGCCCCCATGATTCCTGCCCTCTAATGTTCATGTCCCTTGAGTGTAGGTGGGACCTGTGATTTGCTACTAGTCGATAGAATATGGCAAAGGTTAAGGAATTTTGCAGATGTAATTAAGGCCCTTAATCAGTTGATGTTGCATTAATCAAAAGAGAGATAATCTTGAGTAGGGCCTGACTTAATCATACAAAAATGCTTAAAATGACTGGGCTCTCCTGGGGGTGAAAGATTCTCCTTTAGAAATTCATGAAGTAAGCATCCATGTTAGAGAAGCCTATATGGTAAGGACCTGTGGACATCATCTAGGACCTGAGTTCAGTCTCTAACCAACAGTCAGGAAAAAGCTGAGGCCCTCAACTCATACGGCTGCAAGGAAAAATAGCTTGCAGGTGGATTCTTCACCAGTCAAGCCTCCAGATGAGGACATAGTCTTGCAGAAACATTGATGTGTAGCCATGTGAAATGCTGACTAGAGGACTGATCTAAACTGTGCCCAGATTCCTAGGCTATAGAAATTGTGAGATAATGATGTATGTTGTTTTATGATGCTACGTTTGCAGTAATTTGTTATGAAGGAATAGAAAACTAGTGCAAAATTAAAAGTATTCAATTATTATTTGTAGAGTATTTTTCATGTGTAAAGTACTGTGCCATCTTAAATTCAAATAAGGCTATTTTCTAGAATCCTTGTCCTCAAGAAAATCATAGCTACACTAGTAGAATCATGTAAGCATTTGGTACCCTTTGGCTTCTTCTAGGACATGTTTTTTTAGCCTTTATTCACAGTCCTTAGTTAATCAAAATGTGACAGCCAGGTAGTAGTATTTATTTCCTGAATTCTGACAAGGATTGGTCTAAGGAAACTATTTTCAAATACAGGGATATTAACTTGGATATGAGTTCTTTCCTAAGATCATATGAAAACATGATATGCAAAGATAGCCAAATTAAATAGATATTTTTATGATAACTCCAGGTTTGGTTCTATTTGAAGATTATGGATTCTGGACTAAAGTATCTCTTGAATTCCTTTTTAATTTAAAAAGATATATCAATATTTATGACTGTGTTAAGTCCTATTGTCCCTTGAATTTAAACAATATAGTCCCTAAATTAAGGGAATAAAAACAAATTATAAAAATATAATTTACACAGTTATACTAGAAGAAATGTTCTTTGGATTCCAATCATGGAAATCTTGGGGGAAAGGAGATTTTCTTATTCAGTTCAAAAGCATACAATATTACATAAGTGTGTTCTTATTGTGATCTAATTTGTGCTTCTTAGCTACCATAGGATTTTCAACATTGACTTTCATTCAAATTTGTTTGCATACTATAAAAATCAATTAAGCTGCATAGGTCATTCTTATGTTGTAAGGCATATCAATTTAAACTGTAGAGGAAACCTTCTAATTCCTGTATGGGAGTGATTTTAGATCATGGGTTTCAAGCAAGAATGACAGAAGATATTTCCTTATACTTTGTTGACCTCAAAATAAATAGCTTTTATTTTGGTATTTTCTGAAATCTAGGTACCGTCCAGATAATATTAAACATCAGGATGCTTAAATTGTTTACAAATTAAGCATGCTAACATAAAAAAAAAGTGAATCAGCATGATAAATTATCAATGAGGTGAATATTTTGAAATGAAATTATGCAAAAGTGGTTACCCTAAATACAAGATCTCAGAATAAGTAAGATTGGGATTAATTATAGTAAACAGAAGAACAGGTTTAAATTTTGTCTTCTTTTAAATCTAACTTTTCTTTTAATTCCTACCTTATATATTTTAAAAAAACAAACAAGCAAAAACAACCTTCGTGGAATATCTTACTTTAGGGAAAAATATGCTTCCTTAATCTTAATTTCTCAGAGAAAACTCTTTTTCCCCACTTCTTTGCTCGATTTGCATTAAAAATACAAAGCAAAAGAAGAAAAAAATTTTACTCTTAGAAAACCTAAGAAACTGGTAGAAAGCTTTGAAATATCGATATAAAATTTTGTTCTATCAAGCCAATCTTAATGCAAAAAACAAACACACACAAATAAAAAAAATATTAAAAAAAAAAAGACCCTATCCATCAGTAGGTCCTGTTCTCTTTTTTTCTGAGTCTGTCACTCCTGCTAGAAGTAGCTGCTAAGCTTGATTTCCTCCATTAATGAGATCTGTTCAAGAAGACTGTAATTTTCCCAGTAACACTCTTGGAGAGCTTTATGACTCAACAACCCCATGCTTCAAAATCTCAAAGTTGCAGTCCATGTGTACAAACATGTACCATCAAGAGATTTCATATCCCATCAGTTCTAGTAGTAGTAGTGTCTGTAGTCTCTGTTAATATATCACACAGAATGAAATAAAGGAAAATAAAGGGAGCATTGAAGTAAATATCCTTTCCCTTTCAGTTTATCTTCATTCAAAAAGCCTCTCTTTCTGTGAAAAATACGCAAGAGAAAATATGATTGTTTGGCTGCTATCTGCATTTCATTATCTTTTCAAGTTTTTATTTTTTGCTTGCTTTATCTTTTTTTAAATCATTATGGAAGTCTTTCTCTGGGTCTCTGAGTTACTGTGTTTAGCCAGTTAAATCAATAAAACCTTTTATTTGAAGAGAGAATTGCATTACAGTATTGTCAATAATGAATGGTTATTGCAAGAAGGGGCTCAGAGAAAATAATTAAGAGGTGGAAATCTCTTAAGAAACGTTTGCAAACCAATTGTAGATGTAATCTATTTATGTAAATGATGGGTTTACGTTTGTATAGCACCTTTCATCCAAAT
Organism: Camelus ferus; assembly: GCF_009834535.1. Classification (NCBI taxonomy): domain Eukaryota; kingdom Metazoa; phylum Chordata; class Mammalia; order Artiodactyla; family Camelidae; genus Camelus; species Camelus ferus. The sequence goes on along the minus strand of NC_045697.1, from coordinate 58,291,800 downwards.
AGATTACTAGGTACTTAACAACTGTGACTATTATATTCATGAATGCATGGTGTGTTCTTTCCTTTCTGTTAAGTTATTTTCATGATGCAATATTGGATCTGTTTAATAAAGTTTGGTAGGGATTATTTATGCAAGAAATATAAAAGAATGGATGATCCATTTGAGAAAATTAAATTATATCATCATGGTTTAATATGCACATCTCTGAAACTTTTGTATCTGCAAAGGCTATAACTAGGTCTAGGGGACAAAAATAACTGCCTTCCCTCTGTTATAGCTCCTGTCTTGTAACATGACTTGACATATTTACCTACTACCACTACCTCACCTTTTTTTCCCTTCAAGAACAATTCCCTTCACTCAACATTGCTTGATCAGAAGTGTGAGAACTTCTATTTGATATGTTATTGTAACTTTCTCCTCCCCCAAATGCTGTTGTTTCCAGTTATTTGGCGGCAAGGGGGGGTGCTCTTGTCCTATATCTTATAAAACCCAGCTTTTCTAAAATCCCACTTTGGTCCTTCATCCTCCCTATTAGTAGCATGCAAATCTCTTCGCTCATTTTCTTCAGTGAAAAAATAAATTTTTCTACAGTTGTCAAACATAGAAACTTACATAGTGGCTGTGCATTCAAACCAAGGTGGATTTTTAATTAAAAATAACTTCAATATGTTAAACCAAAAGGTAAAGACCTCAGTTCTTGTCATACCTGAGATAAGTTTATAGTCGGGAGATTGGTGCGTTGTGTAGCAAAAGATTTTAAAAGATGTATTTAAAAAAGGAAAAGTACGCCTCCAAGAACGGGAGGCAGGTGATCCAAGGGAGGAAAAGCTGCGGCTTTTGTCTCCCCTTCTCTTACACCCTTGCTTAGAGGTGGTCTCTTGATTGACGGCTCTTGTCCCTGGAATGCTTAGTCATGTTTGGCCCCTTTTGCACATGTCCTTACCCATGGTGTTCACAGAAAAACCTATAATGAGAGGGGCCTAAACTGCAGTTCTGATTATAATACAGTGAACATTGGGTCGTGTCCAGTTAAGTCCTTTCTGCTGCCACGCAGCTGTGGCTGTCAGGTTCTAACCAGTTTCTCGCTGAGACTCATTTAGAAGTCAAGTCCTCTTATGCCGAAGGCAGGCATAACGTCGTCTTCCGGACCATCCTCCCTCTCCTCCACCTATCTGCCCGATGCCCCCACTTATCTAACTGCCCAGAAGAGGTATGTCATTGCTGTGTGGACATCAACTAGTGGCAAATGAGATTGGGGAAATAAACTGAAAATATGTGAAAGAGGTGTATTATTCAGAGGATGATTTGTTCAGAACAGTGGGAGAAAGCATGCGGAAACAAGTGCTGCCTCTCTACAAAGAATATTAAGAGACGAGAAGTTACTGAAATGTTCTCTGGGATAAACCAGTAAATGAAGTGTGGAAACTAACTGGCTTCTCAAAAACTGACCCCAGCAGCATTTTTGTTTGAGTATTGACAGAGTGAGAGTAGAGTATGCAGTGGCCTGGTCACTGAGGGCTGGCTGTCTTCTGGACACTGTGGATAAAAACAGGAGCAGAGCACAGCCTTTGCTTCTGATTAATTAGAGCATTTGAGTTTATATGGCTAATTGCAACAATAAAGAAAATGAAGAGAAGTTCTTTATGGTTTGCAGTCACACAAAATAAAAGCCTATTACCAAGGATTAGGCAAGGAGAGGTAAATAGTACTATCATTTTCCTGGCTAATTTATAGTGCGTGACTTTAAATATATTTTGATAGCAGTGCCAGCATACCTTTGATTCTCACCGTGGAACCTTCTCTAAGGCAGAGTAGAGTAATAAACAAAATTCTCAGGGCAGATACATGCCTATTTTATATCTTTCTGACTTTAAAAATTAATTGGCTTTTAAAGCATGACATTGGATATATCTCCTTACCAGAGTGGTTAAAAGGAATGATTTAAGGATAACTTGAAATTACAAAGGGCTTCACAAATTAAGTTAATTCTCCCTTGCAATAGCCTTTCTAGATGGAAAAATACTGTCCTCCTATAAATGGCAGTTAAAATGGTAGTTCAAATAAATAAGTTAACATAGAAAAAAAATCAGGATTCCCATTATATTGGCCTTATAGCCTGATGATAAAAATCTCTTCTCTGTTAAAGGTGATGCCCTTTAGGGTTACGGCTTTCTCAGGGCATGTGTCTTTTTACACCATCATCATCACCGTCATCAACAACAACATTATTATCCTCAACATTTTCATTCTAATTACAACACTAGCCCCATTAGCATTTCATGCTGAAATATTCTTAATAACTCTCTCCGGATACTGGATACTGACAGTCTGTGACAGGCTACTTCTAAATAGCTGCAGTTCAGGCTTTCTCTGTTCTGGTCTATGTGTGAAAACACAGTAGAAAAAGAGAGGTCTGGAAGGCAAAAGGACCACCATTTCTTTGAGATATCTCACCGAAGCTGAGCTAGGGAGGCAGTAGGTAAAATAGCTCCTTGTTGACCTCTGCACTTTATCTTCTCTTTTTTTTCTTGGCTCTCATTCTGGATCTGTTTTCTTACATTGTTTTTTGCATGAGCAATGTTAGGATTTGTCCTGAGTTCCAAGCACTATGGGATCCTTTAGCTTAGAGTCCTTTTGGTTAAAATCTGGTATAAAAAGATGCTTTTATATGAAAGCCAGATTGTATAATTTTGTTGTTCTTGCTTTTCCTTTTCTCTTATGTTTTTCAAACCGTAAGGGTCAAGTAATTTGAAACGGGGTCCTGGTGCTTATTCCAATTTAAAGAATTTTATATATGCTTACTAGGAAGAATTAGGACAAGTGATTAGCTTGGTTTACTTGTTTATTATAGAAACAGTCCTGAAAAGGATAATATTTTCTAAACAGATCAGTAGTGACGATATTGAACTAGCCTTGTGATCCTGGAAGAGTGAAAGTTAAAGAACTCCCCTAACTGTTAGAGCAGGCAGATAGCTAGATATGAGCAGAGAAAGGGGGACACAAACCAAGTGGCAGGAATTGGCAGAAAGGAGGGGCACAGGCCAAATGCAAGAAAACATACATCATGTAAGCACCAGGAGTCCCTGGGCAGAGAAAGAAAAGCAGGAGCCTTTGGGCTGATAAGGGGCCACACCTTTTGGCCTGGAGACCAGCAAAGAAAGGTGAGAAAAGGCAGGAATTTCCAGTGTCCGAATGTAACCTTTTGCTCATTATGCTTTCATTTCAATAAAATTAGCTTTGCAGATCAGAAGTACCCATCATACACCAACACCATGACACTTCCGATCCAGACTAAATAAGGACAAAATCCCTGCTCCCTTTGGGAAGGTGGAGTTGGGATGATAATCAGGAAATATGACCCCAAGCCCTTCCCTCCTCAGTGAATATTCTGCCCATTCATTTTTACACCCTATGTAGCTAACTTGCCAAAGAAACACAGGACAGCCACTCACCTGAGCCTGCCCGCTCTCCCCTTGAGGGTGTACTATCATCCATCCTTTGATAAATCCTCACTTTACTTACCTTTTTTAACCACTACGTCTTATCTCTGAATTCTTCCTGGGATGGGACAAGAACCTGGAACACTAGTTGCATCTGCTGATGACACAACCATTTTGTGTTCCTGAAAAGGCTTTAATTGGAAGAACCTTCCATCCCACGTGGGATGCCTCCTGGTTTACCCGTGATGAGCCAGGCACAGACTCTCCAAATGCCCCTTTTTGCCTTTGATGATTAGCTGAACAGTGTGCCTCACTGATCTATTGGAACAAAATGCTTGTTAAGCAGACTTTGGTTAAGCTTCTCTTCTTCTCTTAGGCCCCTAAACATAGACATACCCTCAGCCTGAGTAGCATACAACTTCCTTAATAGCCTCCCCTAAGCTATTTTTAAGGCATCAGGATAAAATATTTTCTTATCTACTATCTACTAACTTTCCCACCCATTTTAGCCTTATTTACTCCTTATAAAAGAAAACCCTTTTCTGCCTGACCTCTGGGACACTGGCAGATCTCAGGGTCAGAGCTTTTTTCCTCTTGCAATAGTCTCCCCTAGTCACAATACCCTTTCCCTCTCTTGCAATGTTTTTTTCTAACAAAGTCTTTCCTTAGCAATGTCTAGAGTTGTTATTTGAAATAGGTAAATAGTTAATGCTAGCATTATATTCAGCTAGTACCTTAAATATGGTGGATTAAACAAGGTAACCAATATACCTACAGTTGACTATTATCAAAGAACTAACACATAAATGACTGTGCCAATTATCAATTTATTGTCTTTCAGCTCCAAATCTATCTTGTTTACCTTGCCTTGGGACTCTGGAGCTGGGCTCTGTAAACTCCTTTCCTAGCTGGCAGAATGTTAAACTTCATCAGTAGAGGGCACTGGAGTGACTCCGTAAGCTGATAGCAGTAGGAAGACACTTCCTTTCCAGGGTCAAAGTCTCCATTTATGTAATTGAGCCTGAGACTCCAGGGGGCCTTGCAGACAAGCTCAGCTGTGCCCTCAGGCCATGTTCTCTACACCAGCAGCCTGTCTGAAGGCTCCTGTCTGCCCACGCCCCAACGGTGGGTTGCTTCTACCAACTCTTACCAGCCAAGCCCTCCAACAAGTTTTTTCATCACTGACAGGCTGTGAGTCTCTGTGGCGGCCATGCTCTCTTTGCTGAAGTCGGAATCAAGCATTGGCTGGACAGGGGTCTTTCCTGGTTTTCAGTTCCTTTACTGTTTCTCATCCTCAGTCTAGAGATATAGTTGCCCTTTTGCACCTACTGCTTCTAGATCCATTAAAGTCTATTTTATTTAGTCTTAGAAGTTAAAACTTTTTTTTTTTTAACTGGTTAACAAATCTTCATGTTGACATTTCTCTCTTCAAATAACCAGTGAAGTTTCTGTCTCCTAACTGCCTCAACTCAGTGAGTGAGTAATCGGATTTTCTATATGTATTTCTGGTCTCAGTGTTCAGTATTAGTGACTCTAGTCTTAACCATTTCTCCAACCATATCCATCTTAGTAAAACATGCCCATGTAATAAATCACACCCAACTGTTCTGTCTAGAAATCTGGGAGTCATCCTTGACACTTGCCTTTTTCTCTCCTCTTAAATTCAATTTACCATCAAGTCCTAGAGATTCTACCTCCAAATGTATCCCAAATTGTATACTTTTCCCAATCTCTACTCTACTCCTCCATCCTACATTCCTAATAAGCTCTTAAATGGTTCCCCTTCTGGTATTGTTTCTCAATTAGCTTTCACAATTCAGGTAGACTGATCTTTTAGAATACAAACTAGATTATGTTATTTACCTGATTAAAATATGTCAATAATTTACCATTGCACTTTGAATAAAATTAAAATTCACTCTTATAGCCTATAGGCTACTATCATGATTTAGCTCCTACCTCTTCCCTCATATCACATTTGCCTTACCCCGTTTTTCTCTCTCTTTCTCTCTCTCTCTTTTTTTTAATAAAAAATAACATTTTAAATTTCAGGACAAATCAGAATGTTATCTTTTGGAAGCATTTAAAATGTCACTGAAATTCACCAGTGTGTTTCCAGCAATACACATCATTCAACTTAAGTGACAACAGCTTGGTCGTATGTTGGCAATGACAACTACATAATGAGTGCTTGCCTGGTTTTCAGAGATTATAAAACACCACTGATTGTAAGATACAATAGAATGTGAAAGAAAACACACCAAAACTGTGTTTTAAAACTGATGAAATGCTGTTTCTAATTGTTTTTTATTTATTTAATGTCTGCCTCTTGACTAGACTGAAAGCCATGTGGCATCTGCGGACTACTATTTGATTTCTAGAATCTTATGTACTTTCAGGCATTTGGGATGTGTTTCATAAATATCAATTAGATAAATAAACACACTCAGCATCTCTAAGTACTACGTGATAAAATTCAAGATAATTTTTTCAGAGGGAGGGAAAATGGTGGCTGATTTTAGCTTGCATGACTATTTACATCTTGGAGACTGACCTTGGATAGCAGCTATAACCTAAGTAGGTACCACCAAGCCAGGGATTAGAGAACCAAGAAAAGAGTGTCTTTGGTCTCACTGAAGCTTAACCTCAAAAGGAGCGGAATACAGGCTTTATACACACTGGTTGTTGGGAGCTCTTTTCCTCCTTGTAATCTCTCAACAGAGTCTACAGGCTGTGACTTTAAACCTCAAAGACAAGCTACATGTCACATGGGCTACAGAGCATTAGAGCATGAGGTTTTTGCCTTCTAATTTTAGTGTTGATCGTTAGTTGGCATATTAAATCAACAGCCCAAATCATTGTTCTACTTTATTTTATTAGTTCTATTCAGGACTAAAGAAAAAACACTGTATAGTTGATAACTTACTGTATTTATGTGGCCTAACCATTAGTTGGAGGGCCACTTCCACCTCCCCTCTAACACATGGTTTCAAATCATGTTTGTTTTATTGGTTATATAAGCTCTGACTGTGAACGTTGACTTCAGGAGCCAGTCAGCATATTCAACCACAGAGGAGTGGTGAATATTTATTGAAAAACAGATAAATAGAGAGGGGCATCTGTTTTAATGGTACTATCGATTCTTTTTGAAAGGGATAGAAGAAACTTTGAATGAGATTACTACACATCCCAAGGTCAAAGTATGTGGGGTGCTTTGTTGTAGAAAATCTGTTGGCACCAAAGGAGTATAAGAACTTCAGACATCAGAGGAATTTCAAGATGTTAGATGAATGAGGCTCAAGAAATTATTTTAATTCTGGAAAAATCTGCAAGCACACTGGGGAAGTATCAAGGAGTATTGGAGAAACATACTTAAAAGGAGGCAAGTTCACTGAAGACAAACTAGATCTATATGAAAGACTAAAAATCTAGATGTATTTATTTGTTGAAAAAAATACTTAAGCACTTGATATACTGTACAGAAGAAAAAAAAAAAAAGACAAAAATCCCTGCCCTCTAGAGAGCTCACGTTTTAGCAGATATACTCAGAACTTATTGCTGATAAAATACTATTAAAAGGGCAACTATATGTGAGTTATTACTAGGTTGACTTGGGTCAGAGAAACCTATCAGAAATGAAGTGGCATGACTTCATGGAGTAAACTGGAGTGATGCCCCAGAGAAAGCCTGGATCCAAAGAAGTACACTCTTAAGAGGTTCCCTATTAAACTTCAGACATGAAATCAGTAATTAAAAGAACTTGAGTTAATCATTGAGGAATGGGACACAACGTGGTAAGAAAAGAAGAAATAGGATAGATACAAAAGGAGCCTGACTTGAGAAGATAAGGATAAACTTCATATATTTTATCATTTTTAGATTAGTTTCAGTAGGACACTTATCCTTAGATAGCCCACCAGGGAAAGGTATGTAGTTAGGACTCAAAGGAAAGACATAGGGAACATGAAATCTACTAAAGGGAAACCCAGCAGGACATTAACAGATAGGGTCTAATTAATATCTTGACCCAAAAGTAAAGTGAAAAAAGAAAAAGGTAAAAAAGTACACTTAGGAGAGAGGAAAAGGGACAGACAATTTAAGAGTAAAATCTACTGAGCCTGCCTGAAAGAAGAAACAGAAGAAAACAGAACACTAGAGGGAAATCCCATTAAAGGATAAAAACATACTTGGTAAAACAAAATGTTTCTGCTACTGTCGAGTACAATTACTCAGGTTATGGAAAATGCGAAGGTTGTGAAAAGGACAATTTTTGAGGTAGGTTTATGGTCTGCTGCAGAATTTCAAGGCATGTGTTTCGAAAGGATCAGCTGTACTTTTGATTCAAGATTCTGCTGAGGATAATTCTCCAGCTGGGGGAAAAAATGTGGTGTGAGGCTTTGCTTTTAGTAGGCAGATTTCATAGGGCTAAGGCAATTTTAAGAGCAAGAGGCAAAAGGTAAGTAAGTGGGTTAAAATGCCAGAAGTAGGAAGCTTACCAGGTAAGTCCCAGGGACTGTGGGGGTCGCCACTGAAGACGTCTGCATTTTACATGAAAACGGGTTATTATTCACCAGGAAATAAGGCAGAAAGAATAGGTTGGTCCTGCTCCACCTTCCTTCCCCACTTCCTGAGATAGAGTAAAGATGGTGACATAATGAATCACTTGTTTTATTCATTGATGTTAAACTTAACAGGTTGTGCACTACATCAGTCTGCACAGCCTAGCTGGCACCCTGCTGAGGTGAAACCAAGAGGATTTTTCCTTTATTCTCACAGCATCTTGGTAGTCTGAACCTTCCTTCAGGTAATAGGAGCCTTCGACAACATTAGTATGGAGACTGATAACACTGAGAATGTAAGATTGCTTATGGACACTTGGGAATTTCTTGTGTTCTCTTAATTTTGTGGGTATATGGCCAGTTTTGCAATAATAAGACATGTCCTTGAATTTATTAAGGGTGCTTTAAATACAACCATACATACATACAATAATAATAGTAATTTTATTGCTCACTCTTAGTATGTGCTGGGCATTGTCTTTTTAAGGTCTTTATCAATAATTTAAAATATAAGTAGATTTAGGGTTTAATTAATTCAACTTTGAAGCCTAAAAGAGCTTTTTAAAAAAATTCCTGGGAAAACCAAGTCAAGAGAATAATTACCTGGGATTCCATGAGACCACTCTGGCTGAGAGTGAGCAGTGTAAGAAATCAAGGATGGTAATATGGTAATTGCGGACTTTATTTCTTGAGATTTTAGTAATTTTGAAGTAGAATTAAATTTTGGACTTTAATTTCTTTCTGGACTTTGATAAATGGGAGAGGAATGAATAGTATTTAAATGTCAGACATTTAAATATTTGTGTTCTTTGAGGTATATTTCTGCCATCATGAAGCTGATTACCAAATTACTGGTAATCTATATGTGTCCTTGGAACAAGATACAGTATTTAGGGTAGGAATTCTTTTAGGAAGCGATTTTGTTTTATTTTATTTTATTTGCCTGTGGTGTGGCCTTGAAATTAATTTTGTGGAATATTTTGACTTAACTTAATATTTTCTTGAGGCAAAAGCTAAACCCACATCCAGTGGTCCCAAGATGATACACCAAAAATAATGTATTTGTTAAAGGGCAATTATATTAGGAAGTGGGAGTAGGACTGGCCTGAGAGAATAATGGTCTTCTCCACCCAGGAGCACAGCCACATCCCTGCTTTTAATTATTAAGGGTTAATTGTTAAGACCCATAGGTTAAGAGAATAAAATCTGGGGAGTGATAGAGTGCAACTTATTTCCTTATAAATCTGTTTCCTGGAGAAATCATTTATTCCAGTTCCTGGGAGAGAACAGTATTGTGAAGTTAACTTTTGCAGCCCTCCCAATCTCCCAACTTCTTCCCTTGCTAATTGCCTAAGGCAGTTTAAGAGAAAACAAACTGATCAACATAATAATTATTGTTGAGAACAGAGTCTCAGTTGCTGGTGTTTTGAGCATTTGCAATTTTGATGCATCGTTATGGTTTTTGTAAATTATTATGGATCTCTGCTTAGTTTATTTTTAGATTTCTGTCAATTTTGTACTTTTTCTAATCAATTTTAAGTCAATTATACATACATATCACTACTCATAACATAAAAAACTTGTGCCAATTTTAATACCAAACAGTAGGACATTAGTTGGAAAAGCAAGAATATCTACTCTAATATACTGAGTGGAGCAACTTTAACAAGAATATCTTAGTTGGAACCCTTTAAAAGTTCCACGATTAATGGGATGCTTATGTAAAATACAGTGTGCCTTAAGTAAATAAAACTTACCTAAGCATAGACTAGGCTTTGGAAATATAAACGTCAAGATTTTATCTTTGGTGGTATCTGGATACATGAAAGTATCTGGATTTTTCCTTACACTTTTTAAACTTAATTATACCTTAATTATTCTATAGTAGTAGGTATTGCACTTATAATAAGGAATACTTAAAATTAATCTAAAAATAAAATTTACTGTAAAAGGAAAATAAGTAGGTTTGAGGAATCTTGGTGATTAAAAATTATAATCCATTATAAACCAATTATTTCACTTCTGTGGTTTGCTGTGTTTTAATTTTATGCTTAGGTGTGAAAAACACTTAGTTTGTTCCAATTAATTCCTCTCATGGGACATTTAATTTTACTTCCCAATTAAATCCATATTATTGGATATTGAAATTGTGCCAAATTATTTTCAGTTAACTCACTGGGCAGTTGCAATGTATGACTCTTTAATTGAAACTAAAGGTTTTAAATGAATTAGACTATAATTAAATATAGCTTAAAAATCTGTGATGCTTGTATCTTAGCTCTGAGGAATGCAACTTTAATTTTTTGTTATTTTAGGAATTTATGTTCCAGAGTCATGAATAATATTGATTATAGTAATAATTTTTGTATATTTGTCCCAAATCAATTGGCTTTTCGTAAAAACACTTGTGTTTAATACTGTTGACATCTCATAACTCTCCATTACTTCACTATAGCCTACTATATTGTGCTTCTTTTTCAATATCTTTACTGTGTTTCACTCAGTTGTTATTGTCTTCTGTGTCCCCCACTTCTATTTGTCCTTTTTCATTTCCCAATTTGTTCTCTCTCTGCCTGCTGTTTCCTTTCCCTTCTTTCTCCTTATCTCTACTCTTACATTTTTACTTTCTCTCTCTTTTTTTTTTTCTGGCTTTTTAATTTTCTGCTATCATGCTCTTCTCCTAGTATTTTTGTTCTTTTCCCTTCCAAATGAAGGCAGTCCTTTAATTCCTAATCTTAATTCTTTCGAATTTCCTCCACACCAGTGAATTTTAAAATGTGGTCCAAGGTTGTCTCGGGGGTCTCCCTCCTCTAATGACGTATTTGTGTGAGGCCAGGTCTTTTGCATATACTTCAACCAAAACAACATATCACAGCAGATTTCACTTTGGCCAGATGAGCATATCCTAATCCTTGAAACCTGTGGATGTTTTACTTTAAGTGGGCCAAAGACTTGCAGGTATGATTAGGTTAAGGATTTTAGGATGGAGAGATTATTCAGGTGGCTCCAATCTAGTCACAAGTATCTTTATTAAGATGGAGGTCAGCATCAAAGAAGTGAGGGCGGAATCAGAGGTCAGTCTGATTTGCCCGAGAGCTCAGGAATCTCGGCACCTCTAGAAGCTGGAAAAGACAAAGAATGTGTTCTCTTCCAGAGCCCAGAAAGAAAGCAACCTTGATTTGCTTCATAAGACCTGTTTCAGACTTCTGACCACCAGAACTGTAAGATGATACATTTTTATTGCTCTAAGTCACCAAATTATTAGTAACTTGTTGTAATAGCAACAGGAAACTAACACAGGATTTGTGTTAGGGTGTCTGTGTCAGGCTGTTTGTTGAAAAGCTTTAAAAATTGTAGGTTCCTACCCTCAGAGAGTCAGCTTTTTCAGATATGGAAGAGGAATTGGAAATTATTATTATTATCATTATTATTGGTTTTTCCCCCAGTAATTTGAGATGTCACCTTTATCACATACAAGATTTTCATATGCACTTGAGTCTATTTCTGGGCTTTCTATTCAATTATACTAGTATGTTTTCTATTCGTACTCCAGTACTGCACTGTTTTAATTATAGAGGTCTTAAAGTATGTTTTAATTTCTGAGAGGGCTAGTCACCTCTTCTAGGTTTTCTTGTTAGTATTTTTCTGGCTATTTTTGCATATTTCTCTTTTCACTTTAGGACAAACTTTTAATCTCAATAAATTATTTTTAAAAGTTCCCCAGCTGACTCTGGAAATCAGAGAGGTGTAAGAACTGCTGATAAAGAGCACAGATGGGAATTTAAAGGGTAGTATATTCTGACTGTTTAGGTAAAGGTAGACTGGATGTGACAGTTGCAAGTTGAAAATATCAGTAAATAATTATTTGTAATCCACATGGTGATAATGATTTTTAAAATCCACTGTAGGCCAGTTGCCTTAGGAAATCTAACCTTAATAATCTGTACTGAAATTGAGCAGCTATCGCCATAGTAATTTCCTAGGTTGATATGTGGGGAAAAATACAAAAGTTAATCCTTTTCAGTAATCTACTTGTTGTTAATTTTCTATAACTACCATCTTTTTTGTATCTTTGAACTCTAATTTTTAAAGGACTACTGATTAATAATATTAGTTGACATTAGTTTATTTAACTTGCATGGGTAAGGAAACCATAGCAGATGTAAAGTGATTTTTAAAAAGCATAATCATCGGAGTTAAAAGGAATGCAACTCATTTAAATTAACTCTCATGCTCAAAATTCTCCAGTGGCTTCTGGTAACATTCAGAAAAACTCCAGTTTCTCAACATGGCCTGAATAGTCTGGAGCCTGGCTAACGCTCTGATTGAATGTCCCATAAATTTTCTTCCTTACTTCCCACCAACCACAAAGGCCTCCTTGCCTCCCTAAAATAAATCAGTCATAAGATATCATCAGGTTTCTCATATTTGCTTTTCCTTCTACCTCCTGTCTATGTGATTAGCTTTTCTCTTCATTCATGCCTCTGCTCAAATGTTAATTCCTCAGATAAGCTGTTATTTTTCAGAGTGTTGTGTAGCAAACGGATGGGAGAAAGCCAATTGTTGGGGAAAGGAGACCAGTTAGGAGATGATTATAGGTAGTTCAGGAAGGATATTGTGGCAGTTTCATAGATACATGTACATACACTGATGTTGAGTATAAACTGGCATGACCACCTGGGAAAACTCTTGGCAATATTTACTAAAGCCAAATATATGCATGTTTTATAACCCAGCCATTGCACTCCTAATTACCTACCCAAGAGAAATAAATGTATTGAACATCAAAAGAGTTCAGCAGGAGTGTAATTAGCAGCTTTATTCATAAAGCTTCCAAACTGGAAATAGCCCAACAGCCCATCAATAGAAACAATAAATACATTGTGGTGTTATTTCCAAAGTGGAATTTTGGAATATGATTGTATTTTTTTTTAATTTTGGAAAAAAATAAAATTATATATAACAACATGTATGAATCTCATAGACATGAGTGAAAGGAGCTAGCTACCAGTATCCATGTTGTATAATATCAGTTATATTAAGTACAAGAATAAGCAAAACATTATCTGTAATTATAGAATAGGCAATACATTTGGAGGTATATTCACTGGGTGGGAATCTGAGGGAGTCTGCAGAGGTGCTAGAAATGTTCTATATCTTGATTTAAATGGTATCTATATAGACTTATATTTTACATAATTTGTATTCACAAAGATGTATACATACAATGTCTGCATATGTAGAAATCAGTCATGCTGTAAATTTAAGATCTGTACACTTTACCATATATAAATAATACATTTTAAAAGGTAAATTAAACAGACTATCTGGGCTTGGATCAGTGTGATTTTTTGATGAGATGCTGCAGTCCAGGATGTATTTTGGAGATAGGGTTAACAATATTTGCTGAAGGGGAGTCTGTAAGAGAAAGAGAGCCATTGAAAAGGATTCCATTGATTTTTGTTTTTTGAATGAGCACATTCATGAGCTGAAATGGGGACGATTTTAGAGGAGCAAAGGAGATTCAAGGACGTCATTGTCTTTTGCTTGTAATAAATACACATTTCTGTTAAACACACTCACACATACATGAAAGCAGAATATATAAAGTGGTATAAATGGTTAAAACTAAATACTATACATGTTAAAAAGATAGAAGAATAAGTACACTCCTCATCCAGACAGCTGTTACTGAGTTACAGTTGGCACATCAGTTTTGCTTGTTTGTTTTCGATGTTTTTTTGTTGGGTTAGGGTATAAGGTTTATTTATTTATTTAATGCAGGTACTGGGGATTGAACCCAGGACCTTGTGCATGCTAAGCATGTGTTCTACTGCTGAGCTATACTCACCCCCTACATCAGGTTTTTAATGATTAACTAGAGTCAAGAATAATTTCAGCTATTAGGCTAGTTTCAAGAATGCAAATAACTTACAAGTACTATAGAGCTTTGCTAATGAGGAGTCTTCATGGGAGCATGTCTAATAGAGCCTTCTTCACAATGAAAGAATTTCTGTGCTGTCGAATAGAGTAGCCACTAGATAGGTGAGTCTACTGAGTACATGTAATGTGGCTAGTGCAAGTAAAGAATATAATTTTTAATGTTATTAAAGTTTAGTTAACTTAAATTTTTGTTTAAAGTGACACAGACCTAGTGACTACGTACTATCATTATAACCTCAAAAATCTTATTCAGACTTCTTTGTTAAAAATTATAGTGGAGTATCGAAGGTACATGGAGTATATTTGTCTCTATCAGGGTAACCAGCCCCCTTTCTTTGGCCCATTGCTAGCTGAGCTGCTATACAGATAGATATGCCTGCTTGTAATGTTTATCAGCTATTTACAAGAGTCATTTACTACACCTCTTTAATGGTCTAGTGGACTTCATGATTTCCTATAACAAAATAACTGTGAAACAATGCTAGTCTCAAGCAATCTATACCAACTTGTTCTCCAGTAACAATGCAAAGATGCAACTAAATTCTGTAAATTTAGGTTGCATGCTCTATTAGAGCTCATTAGGAATAAAAGTCAATGGCATGCCACCAGCCTTGCTTTACTGCTATTTAATCTACTTTAGTTATTCTAATATTCTCCTGTGCTTTACAGGAGAGACTATAAAACAAAATCTTCATCCTTTGTATGGTATTTCCTAGGTTGCTGAAGATTCTCAATTTCCAAAGGGTTCTTTATGTCTCATATTCTATCACACAATTTCTCTCATCATAGATATTTGGTGAAGACTGAATACTCAGCACTGTTCATTTATTCCTCATAGGGTATTTGTGAATTATTTCATGGGTATGGGATTTTTGATACCAAACTAGGGGGAAAAAAACTAATAAACCAAAAAATTCCCAACTTTTTGAAATATATTGTACTTTTTTAAATAGAACAATAAAAGGGGATTATGAGAAACATTTTGGAGTTGCATATATATTTAGGGATAAGATAAAATAATTTATTATTATAGAAAATTTGAAACATATGTAATATTTAAGATAATAGTAAAAAGAATATGAAATACCCATCATCCAGTTTCAAGGAGTATCAAGACAGATCCAATTTTGTTTTATTTATAGCCCCATCCTTAGTCTCCCACATGCTTATTTTGAAGCAAATACCAGACATTATATTGGCTCATCTGTAAGCATTTCAATATGATCTTTAAAATACAAAGTCTCTTTTAAAGTAATAATGACAAATCAAGTATCACATCTAAGTCATTTTAATATCATCAAATATCCAGTTAGTATTCACATTTCCTCAGTGTTTGAGAACACACAATTTGTCTGTTTAAATCAAGATCAGAATAAGGTCCATGCATATAGATGAATGGTTGATATTCCTTGAGTCTTTTTGATGAATAGGTTTAATCTCCATTTAAAATTTTTTCTTTAGAATTTTTCTATTAAAAGGACCACGAGTTTTGTCCTGTAGAATTACCTGCAGCCTGAATTTTGCTGATTTCAGAGCATAAACCATACTCTGAGTAATACTGCCAGTGTTTTACTGAGTGAATTTGCAGTAGATAGACTTTTGTTTGGTTTGCAGTCTCTACTGTTTTGATAATGCTGTAATAAACAGCTCCATGGATACTTGGTTTGTATTTATGCCAGTGTGTTTTTTTTATAGATACCTAGACACGGGATTATAGGGTCAAAGGGCAAAGCATATGAAATTTTGCCAGATGTTGCCAAACTCTCTGCCATTCAGATTGTTCCACATTGCATTTCCACCAGCAGTATTTTAGGTTGCTTGTTTCCTTACAACTTTGCCAACAGAGTAGATTGCCGAACTTTTGGATTCTAGTCTAATAGTTGAGAAATGACATCAAAGTGTTTTTTTTTTCTTTTTTTTGCATTTGTCTTATTATAAGTTAGGATGAATGTATAGATTAGGTAACTTTACACCGTCAAGGCATTAAGCAATGGTTTTTGACTAAAAAAATTTATATATATATATATGCAGTGGTTAGAAAAGTTAGTTTTAGAGCTGCTGGTTTATTGAGATATTAAAAGTTAAGATAACTTTAATAAAATATTGTGAAAATAACAATGTAATATAAACATTTCAATTTAATCAATTATAGTATATCTTAAAATATTTTGTAGAATGATTTTTCACCTGATGACCATAGATAGAAAAAAATCTGATGGTACACTTAGAGTCTATATATTTTTACATATAGACAAATATTTTTGCCTTGGAAAAGGTAGAACTTAGCATTTAAAAAAATTCTTGATATTTTAAGATGGCCTGTGAACTAAATTTGCAAACTTGTTAATTATCTAGTAATAGTGGATCATTTTAAAATCTAGGACATGAGAAAGCAAAGTGTTTCTCTTTCTCTCATCTCAAGAATGAAAGGCTAAATGGGCAAGATTGAGTACTTAATATACACAGTGGGCCTGAGATTTAAGAGGCCAGAGACAGAGGGGAAGCTAAGAAGTTAAAAGCACTCTCTTCCAAAAGAAATATCTTTTTGGTATTTCTTTGTATGTCTGAAAGACTTTGTTTTGTAACATTACCCTTTTTGGATTTTGCTTTCTTTCTTCTTCCCTTTTCTATGTGTGGCATGGGTAGACTGTACTTCCCCTTCATCAGGAGGTCCCATGAAAGCCTGGAGAAGCCAGGTGAGGTCTAATAGAAATCAGATACAGAATTGGCAACTTAAGGAAATTTTGTTCAAGTATGTTATAGTAAATACTAATGTAGGAGATCCCAGAGCCTGGTTTTGACCTAGGAGAGAGAAGACAGGGCTATTGGCTTGATTTACTTTAATTTGGAAACTCAGTAGGTCAAAAAGAATCCTTGAAGATCACAAGGCTAAAATATTACATGTCACTCTGAAGCCAAAGGACTGTCTGGTGTTGCTCCTTTGAAGACTTGAAAATGTATTAGGCTGCTGGCTTCGACTTTGGGTTTCCCAACTGTTGTTTCTCAACAGAAGCAAAATTAATGTCTTCCATGTGCCTATCACATGCTTGCTTATGAACCAGCTTCTGAGGATATGAAATGACAAGACCTCTGTGCTAAAAAAGTTGTAATTTACTCAAAGAGGCAGTAAAGCACAGTAGTTAAACATATGAATTCTGTTCTGGAACTAGACTTAAGTCTGGGTGACTTTTGGGCAAGTTATTTAACCTCACTGTAACTCAGTAACTTCATCTGAAAATTGTTACTATTAACTGACAATATTTGTGAAATGCTTAAAATAGCACCTTACATGTAGTGAATATTTAATATTAGTCATGATTATAGTTATTTGAAACAGACCACATCTGTGACTTGCCCCTGTAATAAATGCATCTACTCTTCATTTTTCTAATATTCCCAGTTCAATCCCTAAGTCCAGGTGCAGAAAATCTTCCTTGATCATTCTGCTAAGGGCCCAGGGTCATATACTCCTATTTTTCTTGGTAGATGAAGTCAGTACTTAGTGGAATACCACTTTTCTAGCTATGCAGTCTTTTCTGTGCCATGAATTAGCTGTGCATCCAGAATAAATGACTTACTATCTGGAGATCTTAGCTTATTCATTTATGAAATATAGTTTATCTTTAAAGTCCATCATACCTGTGAAACATCATCATCAATGCCTAGTCTTGACACACACAAAAAAATGCTTTATTTTAAGCAGCTATCTGAGAAATGAGAAAAATTGTCAAATATAGCCACATATACTCTGCCTACTGAAAATTTTACAGTCAGTTATTGCTAATTCTTGGGCTGGAAGGAAGTTTTAGATCTCAAGCTTATAGTCCACTGAGCTTAAATTTAATCACAGAGTGTTTTAAGATTAAGTGCTATATTTACAGAACTAACAATTCTCCTTAGGAAACATACCCCAATTGAGTTTGCCACACATGCCAATCTCTTCCAAACTCACAGATATGGAAGGCTGGCTGTACTCTGCCATTTTATATGAGGGATTTGAACATCCATGGATTTTGGTCCCCGCAGAGGGTTCCTGGAACCAGTCCCCCATGAATACGGAGGGATGACTGATTTAGAAAATATGCCATGACTGGTACTACTTCTCCATTTGGGGTGTGTGTGTGTATAAAATATGTATGTGTGTATATATAATTATGTGTATATGATGTACACGTATATGAACATACAATGTACATGTGTGCATGTGCTGTGTATGTTCATATACACACGTGTGTGTATATATCTATACACACACATACATATATGGCATACATAGAGGGATGGGTACAATGATGGCAACTCTGTGTGTGTGTGTGGGTATGGGTGTATGTGTATCCTTAGATCATTGGAATGACTCACGTCATTGCAGATTTCTGATTTACAGTAACTTAACTTGAGTTTTAATCCTTGTAAAAATTAAGATAATTAAGTTCAAATATTTTAATTATAGTTACTTATAAAACAAATGACTCAAAATTGTATTAAGTAGTTTCTAACATTCTAACATTCTAACGTGCTGTACTGAGGTAAAATACAAAGAGTTTTTGATATTAATACTAACAAACTGCTACAAAAATGAAAAATTCAAACTGTTGATAGGGGTTGATTCGTGTCCATAAAAGGAGAAGTTTCCACCAGAGATGATAGGGTTTGAGGCATGTGAGGCATATGGTTTGAGGATAAGAGCTCTGGAGAAGGGTTGCCTGTGCAAAACTGGCTTTGTCATTTATTAACAGTGTGACCTTGGGTACTCCGTCTATTCACCTGTCAAGTACATGGAAGGGCCATGGGACAGTGCCTGGCACAGTTAATATAACCATAATTGTAATGAAATAACTGAGATCCTTCCAGGTCTCTAATTCTATGAAATAGTAATCAAATCTGTTTAAGAAGAGGTACTGAGAGTTTCTTTAGCCATATGGTACTGAAGAAGAATATGAGCTCTTAATGAAATAAACACTTCAATTCTTTTTTACCGTATGCATTTGTGATATAAAGGAAGAGCTTACAGAACTTAGCCTGGAACTTGCAACAGTTGGGGGTGATTTGAGAAGGGCAATGTATTTGTTAGAGTCCTCTAGAGGAACAGAATCCTGTTCTGAGAGGGGAAAGAGGGCAGGAGGGAGAGGAGAGCAGGATTATGAGGAACTGGCTCATGAGGTTTTGAATGTTGTGAATTTCCCCAGTCTACCATCTGTAGACTCAAGATCCCTAAAAGCCAGTGGCATAATTCAGTCTGAGTCTGAAGGCCTGAAAACCAAGAGAGCTGATGTTTATAAATGCCAGTCCAAGGGCCGGAAGAGATGAGATGTGATGTCCTAGCTCAAGCAGGGGTCTAGAAAAAAGGGCAAATTCCTTCTTCCTTCACCTTTTGTTTTGTTTAGGCCCTTAATGGTTTGGAGGTTGCTGACCTACACAGGAGAGGGCAGTCTATTGAATCCACAATTTCAAATGCTAATCTCACTCAGAAACACTCTCACAGACACACCCAGAAATAATGTTTAATCTGGCACACCATAGCCAGTCAAATTAACACATAAAATTAGCCGTCACAGGTGAATATGGTGATTATTGAAAGAATTGTCCCAGTTTATATTTCTAATCCTGATATATGAAGTTAAGGACTCGCGTAAAAGGCACTCATGTTTAGTAGACTATTAATTTATCTTCGCACTGACTCAGACTCAAAGAATGAGTAGCTATTTGTTAAGTCTGAACTCTTTATAAGGAGAATTTAAAACTTGAGCATCAATCAACAATATATTCAGGGAATGTACTTGGTGGAAAAGAGAAAGCCAGTGCTTACACATCTGGCCTCTCTTCTCCCCTGTGGAGAGTTTAGACAGTATTACTTTATAAATTGCTGGGGAAATGAGATAGAACTTGATGATTTTAATGGTACTGGCTATTCTTTCCTTAAAGTAATTCAGTTAAAGTTGCCCTATGTTAATTGTCAATGAAACAATTTCTCTTTCCTCTTAAAGTTCATTCTGTACAGAGTTAAATAGGAAAAAAGTACATTCCAGATCATTTTTACAAGGCCAAAATTTTATGGCCAATGTTTGAACATTGCAAAGAGTTGTGTAAGTAAAGATTATTCATTTAGACAGTGTTCTCATTTCAACAATAGCTCATTTCTAGTGTTTAATTACATGATGTTCCAAATGATACCATATCATTCCAGTAGAATAGGAAAGCTTTCTCAATCACTGTTTTGAATATTTCATCTAATTAGAGAACAGCGTTTTTATGCTATGAATATAATCTAATGTTGTAGAATACAATTTCTATTTTATTATTTGGATAAAGAAGATGAGAGAGTGATCAAGAAAATGTTTGAATAAATATTTAAAATAAGTTCCAATGCTCAAATGTACTTTTTATTAATGGTAAACAGGTTATATTAGAAAGTAATGGTATAAAATGCAGACACTAAAAACTTTTACCAGAGTAACAAAACTAGTGGGAAAATTAATACCAATTCCAGTAATTTATTTAAAAGAACTTTAGACCCAGAAATAGACCCCTGCAAATGCTGATTTTAATGTTTAAGAAAAGTGCAATAGCAATTCAGTGGAGAAAGGCTAGTCTTTTCAACAAATGGTGCTGAAGTAATTAAACCTCTATAGACAAAAATAATAAAGGTTGATCCGTACCTCACACCTTATCCAAAAACTAACTCAAAATAGTTAACTCAAAACTCTTAAACCTTTAGAAGATAACACAGGGGGAAAACTGTAACTTGATCAGGTGTTCTTGGTCATAGCAGAAGCATGATAAGACAAAAGAAATCGATAATTAGACTTCATCAGAATTAAAACCATTTGCTCTGAGAAAGGCTGTTTAAGATTACAAGGCAAGCTACAGACAGAGAAGAGAGTTGTAAACCATGTATCTGATGAAGATTCATATTCAGAACATACACAGACCTCTTAAAACTCAACAGTAAACAAACAAAAAACCTGCAAGCCATGCCAAATAGAAAGTGGGCAAAGAGCATAAAGAAACACTTCACTGAAAAGGGTATAAAGATGGCAAATAAGTAAATGAAAAAATGTTCAACATCACTGACCATTAGGGAAATAAAAATTTAAACCAAAATGACATACTTATTGGAAGAGCTAAAACAAAAAATAGTGACAATTGCAAATACTGATGAGGATGCAGAGAAACAATCTCTCACGCATTGCTGGTGGGACTGTAGGATCCTGAGTTCTTGTGATATTCCAAAACAAGAGATAAAATTCTTAAAATTCTTTTAGCTTAGTCAGACAACTTAGTATCTTCTCCCTGATTTACCACCATATCTTAGCACAGTATTTTATTTGGACATGCCTTGAGTTTAATTTCTTATGAGTTAAACATGCAAAAATTTTATATTGTATTATGTAACATTATACTATATATTATATATAAAATATGAGTTGAGCTGTCTGTTTTAATATTACAGACAGACAGTTTTACTTAACTAAAATAACTTGTAATAATGAGTAACTGTTAAAAGTGGTTAAACCATTGAATACTTATATTACCAGTGATATATATATTACCAGTGATATAGTATTCACTTAATTTCTAAACTGTTACTTAAGGTCTTAGACTAATAGTTTATTGAGTTTATAATTTAACCTTTGGATACTTGAATAATTTCTAAGAAGAAAAAGATGCAAAACACTGGTCATGAGTTCTTTCTTATATCTATCCTTTATTTTTATATATTGTAGAATGCTTTTATAGTAAAAGTATATGCAATTGCCTTTAAGTGATCTACCTTAAAACTTACTAATCTGGTAGATTTATGCTTATGAAATAATATTTTTGGCTTTCTGCTTTTATTACTTTTGGAAAAATAAAATTGGCTTACTTTGGATAAAGATAGTAAGAATAAACTATATTTAGAGAACAGCTGGTTCAAGAGTTGCAAGAAAAATATCAATGTATTAGTTTGCTAGGGCTGCTGTAATAAGCTATTACATACTGGGTGGTTTAAATAACGTAAATTTATTTTCTCACAATTCTGGAAGCAAAAGTTCCAAGATCAAGGTGTCAATAGGGATGATTTCTTCTGAGGCCTCTCTTGTTGGCTTATAGATGGCCATCTTTTCCCTGTGTCCTCACATGATCTTTCCTCTGTGTTTATGTTCAAATCTCCTCTTCTTACAAGGACACCATTTTTATTAGGGCCCACTCTAATGATTTATTTGTTTAATATTTGCCTTTTTAATTTCAAAATTTGCCTTTTTAATCTCAAGATTTGCCAATTTCACTTCCGAAAGAATTTTTTAAACTGTAAAAAGTATTCAACAGATGCAGAAATAGAAAGCATTTTGAAATTAGTTGAGGTCAATGTACTTTGGCTCTGTTATCAGTTTAGCTAAAAGAATCTAGTGCTCTTATTGAATAAGAGTAGTTGATAAGTATATAAGCAAGAGGTGCTCATTATGCTTGGATTTGGAGTAGATTCCAACCCATCAGTGCCCTGGCACATATTGATTACTATATATAAAGTCAAATGCAATGTCAAATCCAGATCCTCGGAGGAAAGAGCTCAGTTCCCAAGAAAACAGTGATAGCTTAATGTAAAATTTTATCTAGAGTAGATTGTCATTACATTAGTACTGCTGAAATGATGCATTGAGGATTTACAGTAACACCTGAAAGTTCCTTCTCATGTATATATAAATAGAATCATGGAAGCTCTTTCTGTATTAATTATTGTTATGGCCTTATAAATTTAATGAACCAAATGAAAACTGAATCACTGTTCCACATTCCATTCTTTATCTCTAAGGGAGATAAAATCTTTTCTCATTTTCAAAGTAGAGTTTAATGTGTCCATACTTTTTAAACCACATTTAAGTAAATCATCTCAACTAATTTTAGCCATTGTCTCTCCATCTTGTACAGGAAACTCCAACAGACTTAATATTGGCATTCATCATCTAGTCAATTCCTTCACATGCTCTTCAAACCAATCAAATCTGGCATCCTTAACATTTTCTGTCAATAAAATAAGGGGTGGAATCAGCAGATTCATTCAACGAAGACCTGTTTTTTTCTTGTCACACTGGTCAACTAGATGCCATCTGAATTGGGTTTAGAAGACGGGAAAATATAGGTTTCTTGGCCTGCATCTGCTAATAGTAGTGATGTGGAAGGGAGACCGAGATCATGAAGAGACTGGCAGTTGACTGCAGAGCACTGTCACTTGCTTTGGTGGTGACATTAGCTGGATTTGCTGTGGCCGAGGTATGCTGGGAGGAGTTACTTGAGAGTGTTAAAATAATAATTACTTTATTTGAATAGATCTGTGTAGGTAAGAGCAATGCCAGAAGCAACAGTCCCAGTCCGAGCCTGGCCACCATTGCTTCTGCCTAGGTCCGCTCCTCTGGTGCCTGGAGCATCTCATTGGATGCCTAGTGCATGAAGGATAGCTGGCAGGGGGAGTGGGGCTGATGGGAGTGGCACTGGCAATGTCTAATGATCTCATTTTAACCTAATTACCACTTTTAAGACCCTGTGTCTAATCATAGTCACATTTTGAGGTACTAAGGGTCAGGACCTCAATATATGAATTTTGTGGAGACACAATTCAGCCCATAACATTCATACATACATATATATTTATATACACAAAGATAATACACATGTACACACATAAGATGATAACTGTGCTTTTGTAAATACCCTGATATCTCATTCTATGGGCTTTTTAGATTGGTCAAAGGATATATTCCCTTGGTTTAATTTGGGTATTCTTACCCCCTGGCCTAGAAGAAAACCTGAACTCTAATCATGACCTTTTCTTAGTATTCACTATGTTGTAGGACTCAAATGTATGATCTCCAGAGTCTTAAATACTGTTATACAGCCACTGTCCCCAAACAATCATATACCGAAAAGAATGGGAAAATCTAACTTTTCAGAGATTGAAATGACCACAACCAGAAACTTGCTATGTACTCATGATCCACAAAGAGTGGTCCAGTCTTGGGTTGATGATATCCCTAGATGATATTGATTTGTTGTTCAGTACAGGTGTAAGAATTACAAGGGCAGATAGAGAACTGAGGCTATATATGATAATATGACACAATTCCCCAAAAGCTCTTGTCTAGGATGGTAAGAGTGTAAACTGAAAAATGACTCCACTATTTACTTGAGGAAATTGCTGTAAACCAATTTATCCAGGCAAACAGTTTGCTCCTCTGGGCAAATAGCTCTCGTGTCAGGAAAATAGAATGATCACTGGTGTAAAAAGCTCACATGTCATATAGGTGTTTACTCATCAAAACCCACACTGTGCTATATCCACCAATTCTAAATTGTTACATCACATTCTATGCTCAATACCAATCAATTTCTTGTCTTGAACTTTGAACCTGGTCTCCCAAATTTTGTAAGTATCCATCTTTGAGTTCTCTCTTTTGATGTGCAGTTAGGACTGTCAAAGTGGCATTGTCTCTTACACTCAAAACTCTAAGAAACTTAACTTGGCTAGGATGACAGGGTTTTGATGTTTTGGGGGATATGACAGTTGATACATTTTGTACTTAAACTATAAAGGTTAATGTTACTGAATAATCTATTTGATTATATATACATATGATTTCAAGCAAGTTTTTACTTCCTCAGAATTAAATTTCGCTTTCAAAGAAACTAAGTAAAACCCCATAGAATCTATATTTTGATAGATTCAACATTTAATCCATTATATTATTTGGTTAACCTAAAAATTTGATTAAGTTCTATAATTTGATGAGATAATGAAACAGTGACACTGTGCCTTGACTATCTAACCATTTCCTTTCTCTGTTTTTACTTCCTGCCAAAGTTTGCCTCTCATTATAAAGAGTACAAGTGTCAGATCTCATTTTCTGGCCTCCCTTGCAGTAAAGCTAGGCCATAGTGCTGGCCAAAAAGATAAAAAAGCAGAACTGTGTGCGTGCGTGTGCATGCATGCATTCTTCTGATACTCTCCTTGGTAAAAAAAAAAAAAAATAGTGCTATGAGGATAGAACCCTAACTTACTTTCTTTGGGTGTTGTTGTTCAAGCATGTGATACAAAGACATGCAGTGTCAATCTTGGAACCACAAAGCCACAGCCTGAAAACAGCATCCAGCTCTGTGTCTTAGTGACATTGAAACACAGAACCAACCTTTATACTACCTACCTTTAGACTTGTTATTTACAATAAATACTTATTTAATTGTTTGAATAGTTTATTCCATAACTTACAGCCAACAGCATCTCTGATTCAAATATTGGACCCATTAATTTTTTTTTTTGAGTAATAGGTTATTTGCTAAAAACAATGTCTATTGTTTTGGGTGGTAAATTAAGGGTCTGCCCATAGTACATTGCATTACAGAGTAATAATTGTCCCATAATCACAACATAGGAAAATAATATTTTGAGTTGTTAGGAATATGAATGGATCCATTAATTAGTTTTTAGTGTTGTAGGTTTTATTTTGTTTTTTGCCTATTTCTGATCATTTGCATAGGAAACTCAGAGGAAGGTAGACATTTGTGTCCATTTCAACCTCTTACAAGGAAATCTCATAGCTTTTATGTCTAAAATTTTGTATTTGGGAGTTTTCTTAAGAAAACATGGTAAGTATTCAGATAAGTTAAAAGCACTGAAGCATTATCACATTATTTTCAGTCCTCTGTGAGTACTTTTCTTCTTTCCTATTTTTCCCTTTATGTATTTGAGCAGATTTGGATTTGAGCAGATCTTTCACCTTGATGAAAGGTAGACAAAATGGGTTTTTGCTTATGATTGTGTCCTTCAAATAAAGGAAAGTGTTCTGACCCATTTTTGAAAATGATAGCAATGATAGCATTCAATCCTAACTCCATGACTCCATGTAGGACAGGTTTAATGAGCTGGCCTATCTCTTTTTGTTATTAGCAGCATTATACACTGAGCTATACTGAATACTTTTCATTGCATTATATGGAAAAAAAATTTCACTAGTCTTTGTAAGCTTTGCAATTTATTTTTGCATTTAAATTTGAAATTTAAATGCATACATGGATATAAGTAGAACTAATTTGAAAATATAGTCACAATTTATATTTTTAAATGTTTTCTTTAAGCAGAGGGGAAATCTTAACTATCTGTAATTACTAAGGGTACTTCAAGCTTAATAAAGGGGCATTGTCTAAGAATGGCTCAGAAGAGTCTGTATTTTGTTTTTTCTTAACAATTATCCAGTGTATTTTTAAGTATTATCTTTTTATTTGGCCTGTGAATACATACAGATATGTGACCCTCTTCACCCTTTGTGTGACAATTTATTTGGTTTAGAGACTTTGACTATTCTGCATATATACTTCTAGAAGGCAAAATGAGCAGACTACAGAGATCTTGTGGGGAAAAACATATTTTCCTAGTTGTTCTTGCGGGTGAATCTAACAAAGATTCTAAGATAAATAAATTCTTAAATAGTCAAATATAGCACTCTAACAGTGACCTTAAAAGAAATCAACAAGAGATAAACTCCAGTCAATTGAGAGACAAACCAAAATAAAAATTGTTGTATGAAAGGACTTATAGTAAGTAACGAACAGATAAATAGATTTAAATCAATGGTTAGTAAATGTATTTATTATAAAAATGGTAACAGAGTTAATATTTTGATGTTGTATTTTTTGCTCCTGGAATTTACATTTCTATGTGTTACTTATGTCCTGCTTTCTAGAAAATTCTTGAGTACCGAGGCCTCTGTGAAGGAAAGGCACATAGAAAGAGCAAACTATCAGATTTTTTATTTTGAGATTTCTCATTTTCAGATGGACTTTTGAAATTTCTGGCGTAGGTGACAGTTTGACTTCAGGGTATCTAGAGTCAAAATATATACCTTAATAATAGATTTGGGAGAAAAAATTTATGAATAACAAGGTTTCTTGCTGTAGATGCAATAAAGAAAGGGGACAAACTGGGGAAGAGAGCAAACATTAGAAGTCTGCATCCTCAACCAGGCCAAGGGCTGAGGTTTGTGATAGCAGCTTTGAGATGATGGGGATTTGAGAACAGGGGGGAGACACCTCCTCATTTCTCAGGTGGTGCCCAGAAAGTGAACAGTCTTCTGGGGTCAAGTTACGTTGCTCTAGCATGGTGCCCTCAGAGAATAAAAATGGTAGCATGTGTTTTTGTTATAGAAAAGGTCTGATGTCAACCAAAAATGGATTTCAGTGACTCCCAAGGGCAGCTTGCTCCTGATGCAGTGATGCCGTACAAACCTGCTGCCCTCCTCAAATTCTACTCCTAGATGCCTTCACAGGGAAAAGGAAGAGTAAAGCCACTTCTCTAACAACATATTTTAAAGTTGAAATTATTAGTAAACCTCAAAAGTCACTGAGTTTACTTTTAAATGTCTAGATTCAGTTTTTTTGCAATGGCATGAACTGGGAGTTTGAAGTATAGACTAATTCTTGTTACACAGATATTTTTACTTTATTTTTATTTTATTTTTTCAGATATTTTAAAAATAACATTTTTGTGTGTATCACTTTGTTATGAGGAAACAGTAATCTGCTAGAAACTAAAACAGTAATCTGTCAAAAAATTTCAAAAACTATAATTATTGAGATGGAACTACATAAATGTAAAATGTTAATAATAAAATCCTAAATATACACAGAAAACAAGAAGTAGCTATGAATTTCTTTGTAATTCCCAGGGAATCAGGATACTTTTTCATCTGGATGATGATTTGAGAATTATAAGTCTAAATATAAATTTAATACTTTAACATCCTTTAAAAAGTAAAAATAGTATGTATATTATATAAGAATGAAAAAATCTAAGAACATTGTGCACAGAATAAAAAATGAAATGAACAAAGAGCAAGGAAGCCCCAAATACAGCAAGTACAATAGAATATAAAAGAAAAAGAAATACATCAACTTTGACAGTAACTGTAAAAAGTTAAACTTGTTTATGCAACAAAGAGTTTCTTGGAATGGGTTCCAAATCCAAATCTGTCTATGTGATACTTGCAGACATACATTGAAGATGATACAGAAAGCTAAAATGCAAAGAATGCATAAAGCAAATCCAAAATGAAAACTAAAGAAAAAACTTTATAAAAGCAGATGTCAGTATATTCTTAGGAGACAAAGTAGAATTTAAAATAGAAAACATTAAATTGGAAAAAGACAGCCATTCATATTTATAAAAGTACCATCCACAAATCAGCTGTATCTCTCATGAAACTGAACCACTATGCAACACATAATAGAATATAAAAATGTATAAAGGGAAAGAGAAATACTAGGAAGAGAGGCAGAAACTATCCTACTAAGAAATGTTACTCAGTCTTTTATGGCTTGTGGAGGTGAAATTTTAACATTGAATGTCCTATATACCATGTACTGTTTCGAGTGCTTAGCATGTCATTTATTTAATGCTCACAATATCTCTGTTGGTTAGGTCATATTATCCCAATTTTTCATGTAAGAAAACTAAGATAGAAATAGTTGAAATAACTTCCTTCAGGTCACACTGTTCATAGTCACGAAGCTTGAATTTGAACCTAGGCAACTGAACTCCAGAATTCACACTCCCATCCACTACATTATAAAAATCATGGGTAACATAATTAAAATTTAATAATCTCAAGTATGATCTTCAGACATTTAAATGTACCTAAGTATCAACAGATATATTTCAATAAATTAAAAAACTACTGGTTACTAGTGGGGAGAGAGAAGGTGGGAGGGGCAATATAGAGAGGGGAGTAGGAGGTACAAAGGTAGGTATAAAACTTAGGTATATTATATTTATTAGGTGTAAAATAAGCTACAAGGATATACTGTACAACACAGGAAATATAGCCAGTTTTTTTTATAATAACTATAAATGGAGCATAACCTTTAAAAATTGAGACTCACTACATTGTATACCTGTAACACATTAAAAAAAAAAAAAAGAAAGTTCCAGGTGAGAGAGGGAGATCGAAGTAAACATATATGTAGTAAGAGCATGGAAACAGAGGTACTCTGGCCCAGCCAGGAGTGATGGACAAGGAATCACGTGAAAGAAGAGGTCAGGGAAGGATTCCTGGGGAAGGTAGTATCAGATCAGAGTTCCTTCTTCAGAACTACACACGTGCCTGGATCTAGGAAGAGGCCTATGAAGATGAAATGAGAGGGAGCTCCTTCCGGTCCTCTAAAAAACTGAGAATATTAGAAAGGAGATAGTATTAATTTAGCTGGTCCCAGTGACTATTAATTTTAGCTGTAATTGAAATCCACCTACCATTAACCTCTAGGTCTGATGGTTTAGAGTTGTCCAGGTTCCTCTCTGCTGGAGAAGGCGGTTCATTTCTTCCATGATGATGAGTTCCTTGTGCCTGTATTTCTAGTTGCCATCCAGGTCTTCTGAGCTATTTATAAAGTGGTTCTCCTGCCAAAATCCCAAATTCACAGAATAAAAGCCAAATAAGAACTGTGAAATCTTTAAAGGTATCCTTCAGTTCCCAAACAAGGTTTCCTCATAGAACGGTCAGAGTTTTAAGATGACTCAGATGTTCCTCATTAATTGAAACTGTAATGATTCCATTATTCAGTCAATCAGTCAACTCGGTATTTAATGATTGCACAATACCAAGCTCTGATTTAGGCATGGAGGATCCTTTGTAAATTAGGAGTCAATGTCCCTTCATCCACAGCGTTGCTTACAGCCTGGTTAAGAATATGAACAAATAAGCAAATTAATTCGTGGTGATGAGTGCTTTAATGAGATCAGTTCAAAGTTCAAGTTTAAACCGGGTGTGTCAGGGAAGACTTTCCAGAAGAAATGATAGATAAGTTTGGACCTGAAGGAGTAGGCTGATCAAGTAAAGATGCCACAGACCCAAAGAGATGGAGGAGGGGAATGATGAAAAATGTTCTTGTTGACTGAGCATGTGAGACTGTGAGGGGCAAGAGGAAACTTGACTTGTTTCAGAGGAACTGAATATTCAGTGCGGCTGAAAAACAAAGTAGAAGAGAGGAATGTGAGAGAGGAGGCTGGAGTGGTAGCAGAGGCCCAGTCAGCGGAGATCTAATTGATGATGTTACAGACCTTATACTGTATTGTTGATCAGTGAGGACCCACTGCAGTATTAAAGCCGTGATTGTGTTACGGAAGTAACATAATCAGATTTGCATTTTTGAAAGCTCACTCAGGATGTTTATTGTGTGGGTGAATAGACTGGAGTAGAGCAAGAGGTGGACAGGGAAACCAGTGGGAGATTTTTGATCAGCAAGACCTCCTGGACTTGGGGATTGTCCTTTCCACTGATATCCAAATCTAGGTGAAGTAAAATAAGGTGAACTGCCATCCCAGGTAACTCAGAGTAAGGTTACATTTTCCTCGTAGTATTCTGTTCAGGACTGACTATTATGAGGACAATTCCTGCTTCTGGGTCAGTTCTTAATCCCTTCATTCCCTGTCATCCCCTGGAGCTGATGATCTTTCTCTAAAGTGCTTTGCCCCAAGCACTTGAAAACAAAACAAAACAACAGAAATAGCCATTTCCTGACAAAGGTAAAAAAATATTAATAAGTTACATAAATTCAACATAATGTGATAAATATGCCCATGTGGTGGGCATAGAGGACACATAGGTGGGCAAGTTCACTGCACAGTTCACAGTTGAGAGGAAATGAAATCTAAGTTGTGTCCAGCCTACGGAGCAGGATTCAGAGGAAGGAGAAAGTGTAGGGCAGAGGGAGTATGAATGTGTGGGGAAAAAATGGCCTGGGAAAAGCCATACAGACACAAGAAGACAGATTTTGGGAAACTGCATATAATTTAATACTGCTGGGACACTGGTGGAAGATGTGAAGTTTGAAGAGATGTTGAAAAAGATAATCAAAGTCAACCTTTTCTTTAATGGGTTTAATTCTGAAGGACCTATTAAAAATATAAGTATTACTTGCCTCCAAATAATACATATATCAAGTTTAAAAAGTAAGAGTCATCCTATAAGGATTATAAAAATAGCTGTCCCCATCTTGTTCCACCTGGAAGCTTCCACTTTATGGTGGTTTTTTTTTTTTTTTTTTGCCGACATTTATTTCTATATTCTAAATAGCACATGTATACCAATACTTTTTTCATTCTTTTTGAAATTTGTGAATTTGATTTTTTGGTCATGTTTAAAAACTATTTCTCCAAGTCTGGGTTGCATATTCCCCCACCTTGTCTTACAGAACTAAAGACATAAAGTTTAAATCATTTACTTAAAGTTGGAACAAATCTTTTAAGCCAGGTAACTTTCCACACAAAGCAAATGGGAGATAGTATAATAAGAACTAGGAGATCCACACCATCATTGGGTTTATTGTCTTTTTTGTGTTTGTTTGTCTTTCTGCAGGACAATAGTGCCATTTGTATTTCATGATGAATCCTATATAAACTTGCAAGTAGGATATGTTGCATCTAATAATGAACTCCTTCTTAAAGGAACAAAGTATCAAAGATTTTGCACAGGAATTTATTTGAAATTAATTTTAATTTGGTGAGTTTATATAGAGTATCAGGTATCTGGGATTAGATTCCACAGTGGAGTTCAGGAGGGTTTGAGGAATGTGCTTATATGGTTCCAACTATTTGTTACAATTTTATTTATGATTTTTAAAAAAGTTTGACATTGATATTCTGTAATGAAATAAATCTTTATCTGCCTTTCTCCCTCCCTTTCTCATATATACAAATTTACTTCCTTCTATTGTTCAAGTATACTTAAAATACAATTTTTGGTTAATAGTAAAAAAAAAAAAAACTGTGACTATGTTTTAAACCAAGACATACCATGTACTATGATTATTTTTCTCTTTGTTTTACATCTTTTTTTTTTTAATATACTCAATAATACATTTTAATTTGCTTAGCTTTCTGTCCACCCTATCAGTCATTTATCCCTAAGTTCTCTGATAGAATTGGAAATAACTCCTGGATGTGTTCAATGTTCAAACACATTGGATATTCTACCCATTTAACTTCCTTCTAGCAGACAGGACTCTCAGAACACTTTGTCCTGCTGCTCTAGTTTCAACTGTTTGCTCTTGAACTTGTTTCTCACGTGATCGCTTTGAAAATCTCTTTCTTTGACCAGCATTGCATCTATTGTTTTTTGAATTCTGTACTGACCGATTCCCTCATTTTGGTGGACTACCTTCACCATTAGCTTTCTGAAGAGAATTTCTGAGTTAGGGAGGCATGGCTTAGCTTCTGTTTGACTTTATCTCCTATAGGTTTAGGTTTTAGGTTTCTCTGAGTTACTAAAGCATCTTAAGAGTTTAAGTTGTGGCTTTTTCTGAGCTATTAAATCATATACTATTAGTCTGGTTACTTTCTCGGTTTCTTGTCAGTTGTTGCTTTTCCCATTCA
The DNA here is from genome assembly GCF_009834535.1 of Camelus ferus. Lineage (NCBI taxonomy): Eukaryota > Metazoa > Chordata > Mammalia > Artiodactyla > Camelidae > Camelus > Camelus ferus. The sequence continues at coordinate 58,259,464 of NC_045697.1, read as the reverse complement.
CTTTGTTCTTGTGGCTTAATTCCTGTTTCATCCTTTTACTATTGATTTAAAGGGTTTGGTAGGCAGTCTCTGAAATGGCCTCTGGTAATCACTGCCTCCTGGCATTCATGCTGTTGTGTAACCTCCTCCCTTTAAATATGGGCTGGACCTAGTGACTGACTTCTAGGGAGTAAGGTATGACATGTCTGATAGGATGTCCGCCTCTGAGATTAGGTTACAAAGATACCTTGACTTTGATCTTACTTTCTGTCTTTCTTGCTCTCACTCTCATTCTTGCTCTCTCATTAGCTCCGAGGGAAGCAAAAGTTTCTGTATGGTGAGCTGCCCTATATAGGAGCCCACCTGGCAAAAAGCAAAGGAGGCCTCTGGACAATAATCAGCAAGGAATGTGGGTCCTCAGTGCAGTAGGCTGGGGGCAACTGAGTTCTGCCACATGAATGAACTTAGAAGCAGATCCTCTCCCATTTCAAGTCTGCAGCAGCCCCACTGGTTGCTCAGATAAGCTGCACTCAAGTTTCTGACTTCTGTAGACTGAAAGTATGTGTCCCTCCCACCCACCAAATTTATATGTTGAAATCTTAACTCCCAAGGTAATGGTATTAGGAGTTGGGGCCTTTGGAAGGTGATTAGATCATGAGGACAGAGCCCTCATGAGTGGTATTAGTGCCCTTAAAAAAGAAATCCCAGGGAGAGCCCTTGACCCCTTCCATCAAGTGAGGATACAGCAAAAAAGTGTATGTGAACCAGGAAGCAAGCTTTCACGAGACACAGAATCTGCTGCTGTCTTGATCTTGGATTTCTTGACCTCCAGAACTATGAGAAATACATTTCTGTAGTTTACCAGTTTATGTAATTTTTTTTATAGCAGCCTGAATGGACTAAGATACTGACCCACAGAAACTGGGAGATAATAAATGTTTGTTGTCTTAAGCTGCTAAATTGGGATTATTTATTTCATAACCATGGGTAACAAATATAGAAAGATTTTAGTAAGGAATAGAGGTTATCACATGTGTTTGATTTGTCATGTCTGAACAAAAACCCAAAGGCTCTTCTTTAGAAGTCATGGTACGATTTTCTAAAAGAAAGTAAAATGATAGTTATTTTAAAGAGTTACTATATGGAAGCCTTGTGGGGAACATACTGGAGTGAGCCAGACTGGAAGAAATGAGATATTGCAGTGATCAGATGAGAAATGACGAGGGCCCGAATTAAGTTGGTATCAGAGGATATGGAGGAGAGAAGGCAGATTTGTGAGCTATTAGTCATTGATCCAGTGTGATTGCTGAATAGATATTGTGATGAAATAAGAAGCAGATTTCTCCTGGAGTCCAGTCTTGAAGGAATGCAGTGGATCATGGTTCTGTTAATTAGGATAAAGACTAGAGAAGAAGGAGCAAAAGTGGACAGGATAAGGATAAGTTTGGTTTTGGACATTGTGAGTTTGAGATGCCCTGATAAGTCTACATGAAAATAATGGTAATGAGGATTCTCATGAAGCAGTAAGTGCTTAATTATCAGTGGGCCCTGTTTGATGCGTCCTACACGAGTCATTTTGTTTGATCCCCATGACAATATTATCTAATAGTTGCTATCATTATTTCCATTTAACAATGAATAACTTAAGATTTAGAGAGGTCAAATAAATTTCCCAAGGGCATAGAGTGATTTTTGAGATAATAATTTAAACACAAGCCAGGCTGTTTCCGTAGCTCAAGCTTCTTATCTTCATTCCACGCTGTTCTTACAGGACCAGCTCTCAAAAGGAAATAATTGGGCCTTGTCTTCAGAATTTCTGGATTTCTTTGGGTTGCCCTAAACATTTTCATACCCAGACAATTCTGGTTCTAATTACATGACTGGGCCTACAGCCTAGAGGGAAATTACAGGCATTTAAAATTTTCTGGTGAATTATTATATTTTATGAATCAATTACATGTAAGATATGTTGTTGATAGATATGAAAAAAGACAGGCCTGGTTTTTGTGTTAAATTTAATCATTATAGTGCATGCCTCCTGGGTGATGTATCTCACATTCATTTAAATAGATTATGATAGTGACTTTAAATCCAGGATCTTTAGTAATAAGAGGCTACACAGGATAAAGGTCACTTTATCTTAATTATGCTATGGAAAAATTATGACCCAAATAGTATTATGTAAATATCATTGAATTTAGTTTATTTTAACTTTGCTTTACTTAAAAAAATACATTCTGCAAATGGCTGCTTGGATTGAATAGAAAAGTTCATTGTAATTTCTGAAATAATCATCAGTTTGGCAGAACATGTAAACTGTAAAGCTATATAGGAAAGAAAAAAAGAGATGTACTCTGGTATTTCTCTTAGGACCACTAGAAGATGATTTTTATTATTGAAATGAGTAAGTGAATGTTTATGACAATTGCAGATGCCTAAGGAGAGTGTAGGAAGATACTTAGATAATCAAAGCTATAGAGATGAATGATAAAGGCCAAGGACATTAAGGGAAGACTTGCACATAGGCATTAATTCAAAGAATTTCAATTCATCCCATGACCTCTTCTCTATACTCTTTGCATTCTGCCGTTTATTATTTTTACATCCGTGTCCTGCCTGAACTCATCTCAATGTTATCACCTTATGAAGTTTGAGTGCTTCTTTTAGACCAGCTTTTTATTATAAAAATATTAAAAGATACAGCAAAGAAATAATGCAATAAACGCCTGATACTTTTCATGTAGGCTCAGCAATTGTTAAGGTTTGCCATATCAGCGTGTGTGTGTGTGCGTGCGTGCGTTGCGCGTGCGTGTGCGCGTGCGTGCGTGTGCGTGTGTGTGTGTGTTCATTCAAACTTACCCTTGAATATATCAGCCTGAATGTTTAGGAATAGGGATTCCTTAGGGTCTCTTCAATGCCAATAAAAAGAGTTTGATGCAATGATTAAGAACGAAAATACTAGAGAACTAAATTTGGATCCTGACCCTGCCAGCTCACTAGCTGTGTACAATTGCTTTACCTCTTATGACCCCAGTTTTGTCTTACATAAATGGGGATAAAATACTTTTCAACCTGACAGGATTACTGTAAGATCAAACAAGGGAGTATAAGCAAAATACCTCAGCCTAATGCTTCGTACAAAGTGAACACTCAGTAAAAAGTGAAGTTTATAGTAGGTACTTGTCATCTCTTTCCCTCGTGCCCCACTCCTCCCCTATTACTAACTGTTCAGGCATTACATACTCACAGCCAAGAGGAGATCAAATTAAGACTGAAAATGGAAATCTGAAGAAAAGTTTGGAGAAGGCATAATCCTGTTGGTTAACATATTTTTACTTAATTCAACATAAAACTACTCTGAAAAGGAAAAAGAATTTAACAAAGTCTCGCTCGCCTACGTTGCCCTTTGCTGAGAATGAACAAATCTGAGTTTCCTTGTGCTCAAGTTAATTTTGCATTGTTTAGAAGGCTTTGAAAGATAGGCGGGGTTTGAGAACTTTTAAACAGACCACCTTCAAATGAGTTTATAGCCAGTGATCAGTGTTTGTCATTAGAAAGAAACCTTTTATCATTTGGTTATTTTTACACAGAACTTAATAAGAGTAATTGGGAGGCAGCTGGAGCCCTTTGACAGCTCTTAGAGAAAGAAGAAGGGAAGGATTACAGAAGGATTACTAGTACTATATTTAAGAGACAGAGCACCTATCTTGGGCTTGAGTCAGTGATACTGGCTTTGCTGTTGCTCAGAGTGGAAAGGTTGCTGTTCCTTTGTGAAGAGACCAGCTGAGCTGGGAAGAATAGAGAAAAGAGGGAAGAAAGAAAGTGAACATTCATAGAACACTTCTTTTAGTCAGATACTGGGCTAATGTCATGTGTGTGTTTCTCATTTTACTTGAATCCTCACACTATCCCTAAGTAGTACTGATTGCCATCTTTCATGAATGCAAGTGAGGATTCTAAAGATTTAAGGTACCAAATTTTTTTGCACAATGTCACACAGCTAGCAAAGAAAGCAATTGTGATTCAGAATCAAGTTTCTGCTTCTAACGTTGGTGCTCCTTCCACTACAACGTGGGTCTCAAAGTGTGGTTGTCAGCCCAGCAGCATTGATATAACTTGTAAGATGTGCAAATTTTCAGACCCCAACCTAGAGCTACTGAATCAGAATCTCTGAGGATGAGGTCTGGCAATCTGTGTATTACACATTCTCCAGGTGATTTTGAGGCACACAAAAAAGTCAGATCCCTGGCACTATATTATCTCTGTATCCTATTATATTAGCATTTGAAAATTTGAGAAGGAAATAAGTGTTACGGATATGCTGTTCCAACTTGGAACTTGCTAATCTGATGACACTTCTCTGAAGGCATTGTAATCATAGGCTAGATCAAAAAGAGAACTAGGAGATTCCCAGGCTAGTATCTGTGAAACCACTACACAGCTGAGGTGAGGAGAATCCAATGAACTAGGACTCTCGGCAGAGGAGCCCATGTGAGGAGGGGAAAGGTGGACCATCCCCAGTCGGGAGATCATATTTTAGATATTTAGCTGACCTTCTGGGAATTGTCAATTCTAATGCTCATTAGCAAAGGATTCTTCAGAGACTACTTTGGAAAATATTTGACATACAGGGCACTGTGGTAACTGTGATTTGCAAAATGCGAAGTATTTGTTTCTTTTATTTTATCAACTTTAAATAGAATTTGCTTCTAATCCACTGTGGCCAGCATCTTGCAAGTTGGGCTACATACAGATGCCTGCCTGCTACACTATAAATACTATTTCACAAGTGCATATTGAAGGTCTACACTAGACTAGGCAGTGGATAAGCAGTATACATTTCCTATTTGGGAAGGAAGAAAGAAGGAAGACACATATATGAAAAGAATTTAAGTTTAGTGTGGCCCTAGAATCTTAGACAATGGCAGAAGGGTAATATTTTGATTTTTGATTTTGCATACTAACTCCAAACTGTAAGCTGAAGGGTTAGGCATGAAATTGTCATTTATCACAAATCAATTTAAAATAAAGATGGTAAGCAGATGTGACATTATAACTGGAGGAAACAGAAGCAAAACTTAGATAATTTTACTTAAACAAATGAACAGATGCATGGAAGAAAACAAAACCAGCAAAACAAACAAACATTCAAAATCAGAATTTTTGTAGTAAAAAATGAAGTAGAAAGGAACTGTGTTCCTAAATTGAGATGTCTATTGTGGTGAAGTGTTTTCTATTAGCTTCCTTGGCAAATATGTTTGTAGGCATCTGTGATCAGCGTAAAGGCTACTAGGTTCCAGCTCTGAGCTTTTCCCACATTTAGAACTCATTCATGCCTGGGTGTGGAAGGAATATTGCTACCCATTTCAAGTTTCTGGACATTTACTATTCAAGATGGCAAGTGAATGTAGCAAATCTTGGAATGTAGCCACTGTGGCCATGTTTGTGGTTTCCACACTCCCGGAGTCTTTGGACGGCCAGAAAAAATTTGGCAGGACCAAGGTGGGTTCCCGCCAGTACTAGGGTTAAGCCTTGTTTGGACCAATTTTCTGAATATCTGGTTGATTCAGAATTTCCTTTTTATCACAGTGTACAGTGTAGGGAAAATAGAGAAACAAATTAAAAAAGTTGGAAAAGAAAAGTTGTAGAGAAGCTTTCTTAGAGGTTTCCCATAAGTAGAACTGTAGAATTACAGAGTTGAATAAGTGCCCATTTAACCTCTTTTTACCATCTTTGGGCAATCTGTGTATTCGTAAGTCTCCCAGGTAATTCCAATACACATTAAAGTGTGAGAACCATGTGGATAGATTTAACCCTATTCACATATCTGCTCTTTCTCCTGTAATAGCATCTCTGCAATATTGAATTTTAAAATCTTGATTATAGCTCTCCAGCAAAATGACATTTTTGCAGAGAAATGTATAGTACACTATACATGAATGCTATAAGGCTGGACAATAGAGCAGAGAAAGTACTGAGTTTGTAGCCAAAAGATCCAAGTTTGAATCCTGCCTGGGTCTTTGATTACCTCTGCTACATTGGAAAACTCATTTAATATTTCTTAAACTCAGTTTTCATGGTTGCAAAGTGGGATAATAATTTCTTCTAACTCACAGTGATTGTGTTACTGATGAAAAAAATTAATGTAGTCAACTGATATTTCTTGACCACCTACTGTGTATCTGGACTGGTACAAGAGCTGGAGTGAACAAGACATTGTCTTTCCCTCTAAGAAACAATAGGCAATACTAATAATATCCTTGGGTAAGCTGAGGAGAGAACCCATTCTGTGTACATAGTGATGGGCAAGAATCAGGAAGACTTCTCAAAGAGATGTTCTGTTGAGAGAAAGATGCAGATAGAGTAGGAATAAAAATTTGATAATAGAAGTGGGTGGTGGGTGGGGCCTTCTAGGTGAGGGAATAACATGAAAAAATTTGGCGTCAAGAAAGAGCATTGGGTGTTAATGGTACTGCACATAGTTGTTGTGCTCACTGAGGCAAAGGTAGAGTCCTGAATGAATATGTAAATAGCAGCCAAGTCAGTAAGGGCTTTATATACCATAACGTTTGGCATGTGAAGCCAGCAGTGAGGAATTTTAAAAAGACAGTGGCATAATGGGATAGACATTTTATTAGATCTTTTGGCAATATTAAAATAGGATGGGGAGGGATTCTATCTAGGTGGTTGTTGTGATAAATGAGGCAAAAGATAGCACTGACCTAAACTAAGACATTGACAATGGATAAGGCATGAAGTAGACATTTGAGGTGATAAAGATACAGCTTAAATGTCATTTGGAAACTAATAGGATATGACTGAGAAAATGTTATATTACTACCAGTTTCCCAGACCTTGCCAACCTATCATTACAAAATTATTTTTAATGCCCAGATTATCATGGGTTGAGCTCTCACTGGCCTAATTGTTAGCAATCCAACCTCTTCACAATGACTTTCACCCAAAGGAGATTTCCAGGGGGCTGCCTCATGTGTGATCAAAAATAAGTCCCTGAAGTCCTTCTGGTCTGTTGCTGTCCGTCACCTTATGATTGCCTGTTTTGCAGGTCATCCGATAGTCTCAGTCTTTGGACACACAGGTTTTCTACTGGGTTGGTTGTTGCGTTCCCCATCTAGTCCATGGTTCAGACCTCTGCTACTATAACAGATGCATGGGACATCATCTGATTTGGGGATGCTAATGATACTACAAAGTGCAGATGAGACCAGTTTTAAGAATATTTTTCAGAAGATCTAGGGAACTAGGTTCTAGGGAAATACAACACAGAAATTGATTTTTACAATATGAGGGTTCCAACTTATTTTAGGATTCCTTATCCTGCCTTCTTGCCCACTGTTCTTCATGTGGTCAGGAGTATCTGAACTCCTGAAATTTACCAGGATCTCCACATCTTGTATTCAGACTACATCTATAGAGAGATATAAGTGTTCCTCTCACCCTCAATTCAGGCTTGCACCCTCACTCGTGATTTATTTCTGGAGCCTGAATGATAGCATGTACATTTTCCCTTAGGAGAAACCTCATCTCCATTCCCAGTTTTATGTTTTGTTCCCATGGCCTCAACAAGACAACATAACATAATAGTAAAACATCATTCTATTTCTCAGAGTCTAGATTGTTTGGTTTTAAACATGAACAGTCTTATCCTGTGGGCTAAGAAAGCAGACATAGTTTAGTTTCCTTTTTGCCTCATTTCACCAGTGATTTAATAACCTTGGGGGTTAAAACTCATTCATGGTCCTCTTGTTGCTTATATATAAGTACTTTTGTTAACTGTAATACACTATATAAACATAAACGCTATTAGTTTGATGTAAAAACCAAAGTCTAAATTATTTACTACAATTCAGTGGATACTAAAACAGGTTATTGCTTATACAGAGTATGATGATGTAAGATTTGATTTTATAAGACACCAGAAATAACAATATCTGAAACACAATCTGTTTATGACAGCTTGCCTCACTAAGTCACCAAAATCCTAAGCAGACATGATTTTCACTGAAATTACCTGATAATAAATTTTCAGTAAGGTGAAATGAAAAGGAATTATAATACCTTTGTCAGACTCATTCTTATTCTTTTTATCTTTTTACAGAATGAGCACTACTCTTTTCCTGAAGCTAAAAAGAATTTGTGTATCCATTTTTCTCAAAATTAGCACCAAAAATACTTACATATCAGGGTCTTAAAATCTGTACGGTATGAGTCACATGGCAAACATTTCTAGCTTCTAGAAACTGATCATTTAAGCTAAGTAATACTAATACAGGCAGATAAAATCATTTATTAAAAACAATCAGAATAAAGAATAATACATCATTTGGTAAGTAAGGATATAAACACTTCAAAATGAATACAGAGGCTCTGCAGTGGGAAAGAGAAAAGAAATTCCTTTATCTGGGGTTCAAATGAAAAAGCATTATCCATAAAGTCCACGGAATGTTGGAGGTGGGGGAGGACTTCTTTACACAAAAAAGCATTCCCACACCACCAGCCCCACCAGCCCATTTTCTCCATAAAACTTAGGACATTAGCTCTTTACCTTCAAACCTACTTGGCCGTACCTTCCTAGTGAGTGAAACTCCTTTATTCTAGATCCCTTTTTCCTCTCTTGCCCTATTAGTTCTCAGCCCACTGAAATGATTTTCTGTCCTTCTGAGAATCTTTTTTCTGGTGCTCAACTTTCTGTTTCTATATCAAGTCACTTGGGTCCCTCTACTTCCAGTACTGATTGGCGATAACAGGTGGAAGGGAGGTTGGAAGTGGTTCGCTGACCATGGACTGGCCTCAGGGTAACAGATAAGAGATGATCCAATTTTTCTCAGTGTCCAGAAAGTTCCTGCTTTCTTGTTGTCTCTATGGTATTGAAAATGATGTCTTTCTCCTTCTGTGCTCAAGAAGGGGGCAGGGAGATGGACCAAAAGCTGCTCTACCTGCACAGGGAGAGTTCCTTCAGTCTTTACCACTCCTTCTCTCCGTAGTAGATAAAAAGGAACTCACTGGAACCACTGCTTGCAGCATGGCAGGGAGTTTCCCTGCCCACCTAGCTAGCTGTCTGTGGGACTGTGGAAACCTGTTATTTCTTGCTTTGCTTTATAAATTCTCCTTTGAATATACTCATTCTTCTGCCATGGTCTTGGATTCTTAATTTGTCTTCCTTGAGATACAGTGATTACATTAAAGCTTCCTACTTGCTTCACTGAATATATTCTACCAATGAGGGCTTGTCCTGGCACAAATGAGATGGAAAATGTTCCATTGCCATCCATGCTTGAGGGAATGTAGGGCCTCTCTCAGGTTTCTACACTCCTCATTCCCTTCCTTCTCAGTATCCACACTGCACTACCTGTTGCATATACTGTAGTTATTGCCAGATTGAGAGGCGGTGGACATTCCTCTCTGAACTAATTTGTGAATGCGTAGTAGAAAGATACACAGCCTTATCATCCCTGATTATGGCTTCAGACTTTACATTATAAACTAGTAAGAATTCTCTAACTGTTCTAATATGAAACGTGGGTCTTCTTGCATTTGTCTGCTAAAATTCTTTTGTGAGACTCACTGTCCTTTTGCAGCTTCTGATCCTGCATCTGCACATAACAGAATTTTTTTCTGTTACATATATAACCAAAACCAGATGTATTTGCTGGCATATCTCCTACACATTTTTAGGTTAAAAGAGTATCTTTCTCTGCTTTACTCAAGACTCTTAATGCCTTGTAAATGACAGACTCCCAATCAAAATTGGCTTAAGCAAAATTAAACTTACTGGGTCTCCTAGCTAGGAAGTCCAGTGGCTTCACAACTGCAAACAGTGTCATTAGAACTCATTGTATCTTCCATCATTTCTTGGCTTGCTTTTACATTTTTCATTCCAAGTAGTAACAAGATGATTGTAGGATCTCCAGTTCTTACATAACCTCAGGCCTCACAGAAAAGAATAGGAATATCATTTCCAGAAATGATAGCAAAATCTCCTTCCATCTCATAAGCTCAGTCTGGGTTATATGTTTATCCCTTAACCATTACTGTGGCCAGGCAAATGCAATTTGAAATTTCCAGGTCTGTCCCACAGTATTGGAAGATGGACTCAACTCTAACAGAAGCAAATGGACTGAGAAGAAAATTGGGGTGTAGTTATCAGAAAGTGCTGGACAACAGAAAACAATAGATGTTCACTGGCGTCTCCCTTACCTTGTATGTAGCAGGATCCAGGAAAGAAATGGGTTGAAAAAATGTAATGACCCAAATTAAAAAAAAAAAAAAAAAAAAAAAGATGGCACCATAGGGAATATTTAGTTTAGCAAATATTTGAAAAGAAGCTAACTGGCATAGAATGGTCTTCTGGACATTAAGATTTTGAGAAAGACAAAAATGTAGCAAGAAGTTGTTGGGTGTTCAATACATGATACATTTTTAAAGCTCAGCAACTGTCCTAAGCAAAAAAGATTTCCAACATCAAGAAGGAAATGTTTGACTACGATGTAGCAATTACAGTTCTTCCAGGAGTTATCACCTTTAAATGGTCCAGACATTCTCCTTTGTATTGACATGGGTAACATTTTAAAATGCCATTGCCTATTAACTACAGTCTATGTATTCATTAAAAAAATACCTTTGACATATACTCTAAAGTACTGCTACAAACGGTAAATGAAAAGAACAGATTGTCTACATTTTACTTTATTTAAAACAATTTTAAAACAGTTCCAGAGGGAGCAAGTAAAATAATAAGAAAATATATCCATTAATAAAATTTGGATTATAGAATTTTGGCAAATAAAAACCTTCCAAAGCTCAGTAATTCAGACAGACATAAAAGATAACATTTTCCCTCCACATACATATTTTTTAATAAATTATTTTCTAGCAGATGAGCAATTTTTCATCCAATGTCTGTATTTTTAACAGTGAGTGTATAAACTGAGAAGAAAATTATGACACATGGGAAGTAGTGAAATATCCTAGATTAGGGTTACCTTTCTTGATGGGAGGAACCCAGATCTTCATAATCAAGAGTGCAAAAGTTGAATTTTGAAGTGTTATGGCCAAGTTTATTATGGGTTAATTGCAGTGCCCCTCCAAATTCATATTTTGAAGTCCTAACCCCTAGTACCTTAGAATGTAACCATATTTGGAGATTAAGTCTTTAAAAAGGGTGATTAAATTAAAATGAAGTCTTTATGGTGGACCCGAATCCAGTATGACTGATCTTATAAGAAGAGGAAATTTGGACACAGAGACTGACACCAGAAGAAGATCACGTCTCCTCAGAAGGAGAAGGCCATCTATAGGGCAAGGAAAAAGACCTCAGAAGAACTAAATATGCTGTTATCTTGATCTCAGACTTCAGATTTATGAGATAATAAATTTCTTTTCTTTAAGCTACCTAAGTGGGTTATTTTGTTATGACAGCTCTAACAAACTAATACAAGGCTTAAAAACACTGGAGTCCCTGATAGAATAATAAATAATTGATAAGTATTGCCCTGATCTAGATAGTGTATCACCATTCATTGAGTAAGCATTGCGACTGGCCTGTAATAAACAAAAGGAAAATTCTGTGAGATGGAACAGTAGAGTAAATAACATCTAGAGCGTGTAGAGCTTTGTTAGTTCTTGAACTTGATCCAAAAGATGATAAAAATTTATTGAAGGGAGTGACAAAATTAGACATGCCTTTTAGGAAGTTCAGTCGATGGTAGTAAGGATGGATTAGATACGATCAAGAGTGGATTCATGGAAACCTGAAAGGAATACATTTTAGGTAAGAAATCAGCCTTCTCTCCACAAGAAATAATGGGAATGGAAAGAAATGGAGACATTTAAGTAATATGTCAGAGTACTTAACAAGACTTAGCTAGAGGATATAAATAAGAAATGTTAGGGAGGAATCAAGGACAATGATCAGGTTCTAATTGAAGAACTTATTTGACATATAGCGAAATGGGAAAACTGGAATAGGAGCAAGTTTTAGGGGATGATTATACCTCTAAGTCAAAGAATATTAATTACTGATAGAGTTGTTAAATGTCCTTGAGGGTGAAGAGCCAGTAAGATAGGAGAAAAAGATAAGAAAATCTTTTGTTATTGAAGCTAAGGAAAGGAAGTGTTCAAAGCATTAGTTAGTGGTAAATCATGTCAGATAACACTGGGCGTTTGGTGGGAGGGTCAAATGAGATGTGGCCTGAAAGATGACCATTAGATGAACTGGCATGAAGGTCTCAAGAGATACAGTGAGAAATTTCTGGCAAGAATTGAAGAGTCATAGAAGGAGAAGAAATGTAGACAAGAAAGAAGTTAACTTGGTCATTTGAACCTCTCTTTCCTTATTCTGCCTCTATGCATGTCTTTCCTATTTTCCCCATCTCCACCTCCAAGTAAAGAAGTGTCGTTCATATGATTGGTTAGAGCCCAGGGCACTAACTGAGTTACATTTTATTGGAGTGGGGGATGATTTGCTGTGTTTTAAAGTTTAGCATCTCTGTACAGAGGCTTGTTTTTCTACTGTCAATCCTAGGTAGGATCTAAATACTAGGACAAATAATGCTGAGTCTCTATTTGTTCTCTATATTCTGACCACTGAAAATGGGTATAAGTACAGTGCCCATTCTCCAGTTCTGCTTTTTCTTATTGAGCAGAGAAGAAGAACATGGCCTCACATAGGTCTTCAGAGATAAAGCTAATTCTTCAAGCTAATTTGGAGCATGTGAGTTAAGTAGGCTATCAAATTCTTGCCTACTCTTAATAAAGTGATATACTTTCTGTTGAGACCTTGCTGCAGAGAGTTAATAGATTAGGATTTAAGCAATCCTGGTTCCCTTGTTCTGAATACTGTGTAATTCCAACCAAACCTCACACTTCAACTTTTAACAAAGGGCAGGGGATAGAAGACTAGTAACCCCATGAGGAAATGTGATCAAATGATTTTTTTAAGGTGGATATAAAGGAGGTAATAGACAGGAGAGGTTAATAATATAGGAGAGATGATGAGTAAATATATTATTTTCTTAGTGGAATGAGATTAGGATACAGCTGGAGGGGTTGCACACTTACTCCGTTATAAAAAGACAAAGGTTAACAAAGAACAGCTACAAATACAGATAAGAGGTTAAGAATTGTTCAGATCTGGTAATTTCTAGCTTCTTGGTGAAATAGGGTCATCCATTGAGAGTGACAAATGAAGGCTTGTCAGAGGATGGAGGAGAGTAGAGAAGCTTTTTTTTTTTTAACTAAATTAATAAAAATTTTGGTGTAAATGTAAAAAAAAAAGTCATTAAACAGAAGATTCTCTTGTATTTTGAAAATTAAAAGCTGTCACTTCAGTGTGTAATAGTATGCTCATCCCAGGATTTTTAAAAGAACCCAATACTTGGAATAGTCTTTTAATTCTTAGATGTTCTTAAATCTCATATAATCTTTTCATTTTTGGCCCAAACTTTTCCCAGATGATGTCAGGACTTCTCAATAATATATTGCCAATGTTTCCCAATGTCTGGACTTAATAAAAAACATAACTGAACATCCAAATGTGCCATATATGAGTAAGTTGGGTCTATATTTTCTTTTTTTTATTTAAAAATGTTTCTTTACTAAATTAGGTTCTATAGTATAGCTTTGGTTACATAAATATGGAAAAATATGTTCAGTGACAAATTTTGGTGTAACCCAAGGTCATAGAAAATTTAATGTAGGAAGATCTTAAGAATGTATTAAATTATTATTATTATTTTTTGCTTTATAAGAACCAGATTAAATATCCTTAGGGGTTGGGGGACCACTGCATTGTTTTGTAGTAACTATGATATCTACATATATATATGTGTGTGTAAATGTATATATGTATATGTGTGTAAATGTATGTGTGTATGTTAAATTAGGCCTGATATATACATATGTAAATATATATACAACTTAAATAATAATTCTGACTGCTATTGCTATCAAGTTGATTAAAAAAAGAAAGAGAAAACCTTAAATTCTGTTTTTGCTAAAGTTTGCTCAGCTTTTCCTGGGATAGTGCCACCATTTCAGGCCTGGGGCTGAACAGGAGTTAAATGGTGCATAGGCATACATTAACACGTCTCGCAAGTCCAGTATTCCTTGTTTCTCTCTTCATGCCCTCTTCCACTTTTTCTGTGCTAGGATTGAGGAGCTTCTGTTCTTTATGTGGATGCCTCTCCTTCCTGGTGACTTGATGGAGCATGTAGCTATTTCTATTTGATACATCACTCTTAAAGGGCTGAAGAATAAATAAAAGAAAAAATGACTACATAATTTTTGAGCCCTGGAGAAGAGATCAATCATGTTTGAGTTTATATTTGTTCATTAAGGAAAATTTTTCTTCAGACAGGGAAGGCTGTGGAGTGCTAGTAAGAAGAATGGTGCACTAACCACTGTGCCTGTAGAAACAAGGTTTTGACCAGTTTGGAAAGAGGGGACTGGAAGGGAGCATATTCTCTTCCTAGGACTAGTTGCTGGTGAATATACCATGTGGACAATGAATAGCATCAACAGATACTAGGAGAGATTAATGAATGGAGGCTGCCTCTGATATTTATTTTCTGGGCTATGAAACCACTGAGTTCTGGATCACTGGAAAGAAAAAAAACTCACAATGACTAGTAAGTGGAGGTCTGGTATGTAGACCATATTTGTTTTGGCAAAAGAAAATGTCAGTACCTGCACACTGAGTGCTATGAGGCAATTCATATGTGTTAGGACTTACTGCTAAGCACTTACTTAATTTTAAGCAATGTTCTAAGTATTGTGGATTGAATGTTGAACAAGACAAAATTCATTCTCTTACGGAATTTATATTCTGATGGGGTAGCCAGACTGTAAGCAAATAAATGGGTATATAGCATTATGTCAAGTAACAGTAAGTTGTTATGAAAAAAAAGTAAAGTAAAAGTATATATGTGTTGGGGAGAGTGACTATTTTAAATACTATATATACACATACAATATATTTATAATATATAGTATTTTTTTAAGTTGAGGTGAAGTTACACAGGGTGAAACTTGTGCTTTGAGTTTGGCAAACATAAAACCTGTGTAACTAATATCCCAGTAAAGATATTGAGTATTACGATCACCTCAAAATATTTCCACCTGTGTCTCTGCAGTCACTCTTCACCCATAAAGGCAAAGATGATCTGATTTTCATCAACATAGATCAGTTTTGCCTCCTGTTGAATTTCGTACAAATGAAGTCATACTCTTGTTTGCTTCCATTGATCAGCCTAAATGTTACTGAGATTTATGCAAGTTGCATATTAACATTTCATTCTTTTTTTCATTGTTAAATAGTAATCCATTGATGTATATTTCAGAATTTGTTTGTCCAGTCTCATTTTGATGGGAATTTTCCAAGTAGGGTTGCTTCCAAGTAGGGGCTCTTATGAATTAAGCTGTTATGACATTCTTATATAATTCTTTTTGTAGACATATGTTTTCCATGCTTTTGGGTGAATGCTTAGAATTTTAATTATATTTAAATTTATAAGAAACTATCAAACTATTTTCCAAAGTAGTTGTATCATTTTACATTCCCACTGGGGATAGCAATGTATCAGAGCCCTTGTTTCTCCAAATCCTCTCCAACATTCATTGTTATCAGTCTTTTGAATTTTAGCCATTCTTATGGGTGTAAAGTGATGTCTCATCATGATTTCAATTTTCATTTTCCTTCAGGCAAATGATTTTTAAACCTCGTATGCTTATTAACACACATTATATTTTTCTCTTGTGAAGTATCTGATCAAGTTCTTTGTCAATTTTTTTAAGCCTTTTAGGGTTGTTTTATTATGTATTTATAAACATCCTTTATACATTCTGGATATAAATCCTTTGTCAGATACATGCATTTTCAGCATTGAGTATGTATACATTAGGTGTTTTTGTTATCATTAATTTTTCCCATTTCTCTGTGCTTTTCATTCTTTTTTTATTTTCTCCTTGTTTTCCTGCATCATTGATTTCTGCTCTTACCTTATTATTTCATTATTCCACTTAGTTTGGGTTTAATTTTCTTCTATTAATGTAGATTTTTAAATGAGAAGCTTAGCCTATTGATATTATTTAAGTTATGGTTCTAATAGAAGCATTTTAAAGCTGTAAATCCACAGGTGGTACTTTTTAAACTGCACTGTATTTCATTGTGTTTTCACAATCATTCCGTTTGAAAAAATTTGCTCATATGACCCATGCCTTATTTAGCAGTGTTGTTTACTTTCAAAATATGGGTTTTTAAGATGTTTGACTGTTAACTGATTTTGAATATGTTTTAGTTATGGTCACAAAACACTATGGACATTTTCAGTCTTTTGAAATTTATTGAGACCTTTTATATAGCTCAGTATATTGTTTGTCTTGGTAAATGTTACATGTGCAGATAGAAGGTGTGTGAATGTGTATCCTGTAGTTTTGGGCTGAAGTGTTCTATAAATATTAGTTAACTCATGTTGGTTGATAATTCAAATCTTCTATATCCTTACTGAATTTTTTTGTCTAGTTGATCTACCAATTATTAGAAAATGAAAATGCTTCCAATAAAGATTTTAATTTTTCCTCTCTCTCACTAGCACTGTGAGCTTTTCCTTCAAGTGTTTTGAAGCTCTATTTTTTTAGGTCTGTATATTTAAAAGATTATGTTTTTCAGATGATAGTTACCTTTTATAGTCTGAAATATACTTATTTATCTCTGAAAATATTTCCTGTCTTCAAGTGTGTTTTGATATTAATTTAGCTAAACAAAATGGGTGGTATTTTTTTTTTGTCATACTTTTTTCTTTCTACACTTCATCTCATATTTCAAATGCATTTATTGACAACAGAATATAGTAGGATCTTCTTTCCTTTTAATCCAATCTGACAACCTCTCAAAATAGTAGTGTTTAATAGATTTATATTTAATGCAATTATTCCTATGATTGGGATTTTGATATATCACCATAGTGTTTATTTTCCATTTGTTCCATCTTTTAAAATGTAATTTTTGTTGTTTCTTCCTTCCTTGTTTTCTGTGTTCATTATTTCAAATTAACCACTCCCCCCCTTTTTTGGATTCCATTTTAACTCGTTTAAAGCCTTTATAATTGTAACTCTTTAATTTCTTTTTTCTAGTAGTTGTTCTAGTTATTACAATGTGCATCTTTAACATACTAAAGTCTGCTTTTAGTTAACATTGTACCTACTTTATGTGAAATGTAAGAACCTCGTAAAAGTATAATTCCATTTATGCCTTTCAACCTTTTTGTTACTTTTATCATAAATAATTTCACTTCTGTGTGCAGTATTACCGTATAGGATACTGTTATCTTTTTTTTTCATTGACCAGTCTTAAAAGAGGAAAACAATTTTTATATTTGTCTGTATATTTATATTTCCTGTATTTTTTAGTTTCATTTGATAAAATTTCTTTAGCATTTATATTCATTTAAGGCCCTTTGGCAATGTGTTTTTTTCAGTTTTTGTTTATCTCAAAATGTTTTCATTTGTATTGGGTATAGAATCCTGCATTGGCACACTTTAAAGCAGTTTTTCCATTATCTTTGATAAGGAGTCAGTCATATTTTGTATATAATGTGTTTCTCCTTTGGCTGTTTTTATTCTGTCTGCTTTATCATACGTCTTCGGCAATTTGCCTATGATACACCTAGGTGTGGTTTTCTTTTTATCATGCTTAGATTTTAGGATCTGTAGTTTAGATTTTCTACACAAATTTTGAAACTTTTTGACAAGTACTTCAAGTTTTTTCCATCTAATTTTGGATCCCTCTTTTTTAGAGATGCAAACTATATATATGGTTAGATCACTTGAGATTATCCAACAAATCACTTAGAACCTGTTCATTTTTTTTCCCCAATCTTTTTTTTCTCTCCTTTAGAATAATTCTATGGCTCTGACTTCATATTAACTGACCATTTCTTTTATTGTTTTCAATATGCTGCTAAATCCATCCAGTGCAGTTTTTCATCTTAGATAATACACTTTCCATCTTTGATATTTCCTGTAGGTTCTTTTTTTTACATTTTCCATGTTTTTGCTTAAATTCTGCTTATTCATATATTCTTCTTTTCCTTTAATTTTTTTACACATAATGATAATTGCCATTCAAAATCCTTGTTTATCAGTTCTAATATCTGGGTCTTCTGGCATATTTCTCTTGGCTGCTTCCTCCCACCATCCCCCATTCATATGTTATATTTTCATTCTTTTCTGCTCTTCAGTGATTTGTTATAGGCTATATATTGTCAATGCTATGATATAGGGAATTTTGCTTATTTTGTCTTCTCCTAAGGGTGTTAAACTTGTTCTAGTAGGCAGTTGTTTATAGGGGGATCTTTTGGTATCATCAGAAATGACTTTATTTTTTTGTGAATGATAATTTCATTTTTGTCCTAAAGCATGCCCATTAGCGTAGAAAGCATTTATCATTCTTGATGTGTGACCATCCCGGGGTTTCAACTGAAACTAGGTACTCAGGGAGTTCTCTGGCTGGGCCAGAACTTCAGTACTTCACAGCACTGCATGACCTCTGGTATCTTAGATCTGTTCTTACTTAGTCTCTTACTTAGTGTTCTTAGTGCTCGCAGGATCTTATTCTGTTGTTAAGCACCTGTCCAAAGACTTACAGTAAATCTCCACACAGATTTGGATGTCTTCTTCTAATAATCAGATCACTGGAAGAATTTAGTTTTTTGCAACTGTAGGACTGAGGTCCCTGCTTCCTTGTTGACCATCAGCCAGGGACCACTCAACTCCTAGAAGCTGCTTATATTCCTTACCAGGTTCCCACAAAAGACATTTTACAACATGGCTGTGGCTTTTCTTTTCAGCTAGAAGGACTATCTCTTTGCTTCCTCTGTGGCTAGCTAGAGAAAACTGAGGAACTCGCCTAACCAGGTCAGGTTCATCCCAGGTAATCTTTCTTTTTCAAAGTTAAATGTGCTATGTAACAACCTGATCTTGTGAGTAAAATATATTGTATTCACAATCCTAATGCCTACGAAAAACATTTATACCAAGAGACAGGGACCATGGCGTCATTTTAGGGTTTTGCCTACCACACCCTCAATGTATCTCCCTTCTCTCTGATACTGTACCCTGCAAATTCTATCCTCTTCTGCTGTCCAACTTGCTTAGCTTACTGAGAATCCCATGCTGTGCTTAGACTCCATCTCTCTGCACTGTGGTGTGGGACACACCCCTAGGCAGAAAGCTGATGCAAATGTAGGGTTTACCTTATATGTTTTCTTCCTTCAAAGATTACTTTACTGTACTGCCTTTTACCCCATGCTTGAAAGCAGTTGACTCATGAATTTTGTTTAGCTTTTTAGTTCTTTACCTCAGGAGGGCAAGTCTGATTCCAATTATTACACCATAACTTAAAGAACAATGGGAAATACTTTTTCAAAGAGATGAAAAATGCAAATGTCTGAGAAAATGCATACCAGGGACAAGTAACAAGAAGTATATACTTGTTGCATATTATCCAATACGTTATCCAAATAGGATTAAACACACACACCCCATTATAGAAGAGATGATATCCCTTTGGGAATGTAATTTGTATGAGGAAGTTGAATCACTTGGGAAACTTTATTTTCCAAGTGCAATCTTAGTGGGTATCAACCACAAGAGATATTTCTGAATATATACACTATCAGATAGAACACAAACACCCCTCTCTTTGTTACTTGTGTGCACTGCTTAGGTAATCCATTCAGTCCTATGGCTCAGACATTATCTTATGCTCAAAGGTAAATCTTATTAAATACATTTCTTCAACCTTCTTTTTTCTCTATGACTTTTTGGCTAATAGATCTGACTCTCTACTCAACATATTATCTTGCTCAACTGAGAGGCAAATCAAAATTAACATGTGCAAAGTCAACGTTTGATAATCTCCACCCAGCCACCTCAAAAAAGAATTTATCCTCCCTAAGTCGTCCATATTTTAGTAAATAATCCATTCTCTCTGTTGCTCAGACTAAGAACCTGGAGAAATCCTTGACTTCTTTCTTTCACAATTCATCATGCTAATAAGCAAATCTTACTATCTTTGCTTTCAATCTTGAATCCTTTGAAGCAGCAAGATTTGTTAGCTCTATTTCAAAATGTATTCCAAAATTTTACCACTTCTGATCCCCTCCAGAGCTACCTCTCTGGAGCAAAATCACCAAACTCTCTTACCTTTATTACTACAATAGACTCCAAACAAGATGACTGTTTATAGTCTAGACCCTAGCCCCAACAGTCTCTTCTTACAACAGTCAGATGATCCCTTAAAAAAATAAATCATAATTCCCCTGCTCCAAACCCTCCTCTGTTTCCCTATCACACCTAGAAAAAACCATGCCAATCCTTAGTAAGATTTACAACAACCCAAGTGGTTCACTCAGATCTACTTTTCTAACCTTAACATCTACCAGTCTCCCTCTGCCTTGCTCTGTTATAGGCACACTGATCTCCTCACTGTTCCATCCATAGCACCTTTACATCTGATACTTACTTTCTTTGGAAAGTTCTTCCCAGAAATTCATACAGTTTTCTCCCTCACATCCCTAAGGTTTCTGCTCTATAAATAGGCTTATCATGACACCCTTCCTAAAGTAGCAGTCCTTCCACTGCTTTATTTTTCTCCTGCTATTTGTCACCCATTTTTTCTCATTTTTTTAAAAATTGAAGTATAGTTAGTTTACAATGTAGGGCCAATTTCTGGTGTAAAGCATAATAGTTCAGTCATACATATACCTACCTATTTGTTTTCATATTCTAGTCACCTGTTTGACATCCAGTTATACCTCAATTGATTATCTGACTATTATCTTCCTTTCCCACCACCATGTAAGGTCACTGAAGGCAGGGACCTTGTCTGTCTTGTTTGGTTTTGCATCTCAAGCAACTTTACCACTGTCTGTTGGTATTAGGCAGTCAGTAAATAACTTAGCACGTGAATGACTAAATGTTTTGCTGCTACAGAAACTATCTTCTCACTTATGTGACCATTGAGAATCAGATAACTTACTCTTTGACAAATTGGGGTTAGTTTCTAGGTCAAAGAGCAATGATCGAGCTTGATGTTTAAATAAAGAAGCCTTTAAAAAAGAATTTGTAGACACTGCATTTTTCTTTCCCTCTTTGTTGCAGACATGCAATATATCACTTGGAAAGAGCACACATAGCTGTTTTATTTTGTTTAACATAATAGGTACAGACTAGTAATGCCATATGTTTCATAAGAATGGTGGTGCCAGGATTTTTAAGACCTATATAAAGAATTTTTTAGAAAGTTTTCCAGCAACTATTCCCAATCAGGGAATGGCTGCTCTCCAATATTATCTCTCTCTCTTTAATTAATAAACTTGAACTATTATTGCTACTGTCAAACACAGATATGTATATCTGGCATGTTCTTTAAATAACAAAATGTTGATCCCCAGGAGAGTTCATGAGATACAAGACAGATCTGGAGTCACCATAGGTTAAATTATCTCTTAGAGAGAGCTTCCTGTTTGTAAGATCAAGTCTTAAGTGGTGAAGTGAGTACAATTTAAATTTATTAATTTTTCCTACTGTTTGCATTATTAAATTTTTCTTTTTTCCCAAATGAAACACTTCACTAAGTTTATTGCATTTGCTAATTAGGTTAGCAATCACCAATTAAGTTAAATTTCAAAGTACCAATCAAATTTTATGTCTTAATTTGTCACATTATCATTTATTAGAATAGCAGTTTTTACTTAATAGATTATGTATAAATTAAGATGATTCAGCCCATTTTTTAAAGCCTACATATATTTTACTAATTGACATAGTAATAATTAGCTTATATTTAAATTTAATATGTCAAATTAGTAAAAAGTCATGTAACAGTTCAAGTCTGTGTGAAATACAGGAAAGATGATTAGGATAAACAAGAATTAATTGAATTCAAAATTGCCCACTTTCATCCAAATTTGAGTTGAGATGAGCAATGCTTTGGAAAACATATGTCATCATGGTTTTGAAGACAGATATACTAAGTCCTTTAATAAGAATAAGAACAAACAGAGCTTCAAACATATTAATAATACTCACAGAACGCTTTTTAGGAATATGGTCCTTTTATCTAGCAGTTAGTGATTTATATACTTTTGGTGGACAGTAAGTGAGGGTGCATTGGCTCTGCCAGAGGCATGTTAATGAGATTACAGTTTTTAAAGTTTTCATTGGATTTTGACATCTGGACTTCGAAAATTGTTCAAATATCGATTTCTTTTTACTAACTTTTAATAACATTGTGAACAATTCTACTGCCAGATGTTTTCTTACTATCATATTAGAGATATATCAAAGAAAACAAACAAAATCTTACTAGTGTGATAAAATAGATGTATATCTGTAGTAAAGACAATATTCTATGAAATGACTATAAAGTGCCTCATTATTTTAACAACTTAACTACATTTATCACATTAACTACATTAATTAAGGTTAATATGCTTTTGTCTGACTATACTTAGCCACATTTAATGATTATTTTAGTCAGGCACGAAAGTTTGTATTGTTGAGCATAGTTCTCTAGTCCTGTGCCAAAGAGGAGAAGGTAGAAAGAAATACTTTAGTCAATTATAAACTTGTATAAATTCTGAAATTGCATTCTGGTGCACAAGACTGTTAGTTAATGCACTCTAGCTCTTTGGTCTTAGTTATGACCCCAGTACAGTAAAAGATGATGCAAATTTATAAATTAGGAAGTCCATAGTATTTTAAGGAGCTAATAATTAAAAAGGAGGCCTACTAACCAATTTGGGTAGCATGAATAACTCTCTGTTCTCTGTGTCTCAAACCACTTATTGTGTATATCTAGTCCTGAGTTGTTGATATTTGCATATCTGTGTTTTTGCAGAGGGGTCTTTTATGAAATCCATCTAAAAATCTGACTTGCAAATGGATAAGCAGTAAGTCTGCAATCAACTCTCTCCTTTTAAGGGAAACTTTCCCTGAGAAAGAAAGAAGTTGACCCAGTCTAACCTTTTAAGTATGTGAATGACAAAACTTTTGACAAACAAACCAGTGATACTTGCTAATGGGATAGTTCATTTCCACAGGATACTTTTAGCAGGTTGGACCAGGTTGACTATAACAGGTTATGGTAAAACAAACAAACAAACAAACAAGCGAAACCAAAAAAAAAAAAACAACCCCCAAAACCCAGAGTTTTTAATTTATGGGGAAGTTCTCTGGAAGGAAAAGGTCCTGTAAGCTGTGTAGCTGTCTGAATAGAAAGTGCAGATGTTTTATGGCCAGACAGTTCTACTGTGTATGGTATATAGTTGTATACATTATCCTGGGGCTCTCCTTGGTGGCCTGTGCCTTGAGATTATTCTTTACATCAAAACTATTAGTAAAGCTATATTACTGGGTCAGATCTCTAATTCATGGGAGTGAGATTTGACAATCTGACTTTTTGTGTTACCATAGTATACATCTAATACTTTAGTTTAAATACACGACAGACTAAGTATTAAAAAAACTATGGTTGGATGAAAAATACAAGTCACAGCCACTGAAAGTGGCTATTATGTAAGCATACGGGAGAGTGATAGGATCCTGGTCTTGGGCACAAATAGTCCTAAAAATTTATCCTTTATTTCTTACGAATCTAATAGTTAATGCAATCTAGAAATTCTTTGTCTATTAAACCTAAATACAGATTAGTTCAATTTTTATTAGAATTTGTGAAAGATGGATTATAATAAAAAAGCCATTAGCCTTTTTATTTTTTCACTTTGTTTGGACAGAGGGTAAAGAAGTAAGAAAGGAAAAACTCAAAAGTATTAATTTGCACTCAACTATTTCAATACTGTTATAACATACTCCCATCTGCTTTAGGTTTTGATCTTCTCTTTAATTTTACTTTTATTATTTTATGGCCTTCTAGTTTTTTCTTGTACTTTTAGTCATAGACTGTTTTCTCTTAATCATATTCACCTGCATATTTCTCTCCCTACAAATAGCTTATGTTACATTTCTGCATGTGTCTTTCTAGATGTTTATGTCTCTACACATGCAGAAACTTTTACATTTCTTTATTTCTTCTTTATTTTTTCTAAAGCCCAAAATGTGCCATTTTATTAAGTAAAATGCTTTTTTCCTTTTAACAAATTATATTTACTGTCAATAAATATGAGCTCTTTAAAAAAATAGCTTAATATTCAGGAAAATTCCACAATTTTGATTTTGATGATTTTCCCTAAAATCATGACTACTTTCCAGTCTCTTTCCTTCTGCCTTCCTCCCACCCCTGCCTAGCTCTCCCCAACGGAAGGATCTATCTGATAGGTAAAACTGGGAAAAACCCAGCAGGCTCCCGAGAATGCGGAGTCATTTTCTATTTCTTCTTGCTCTAAGTGTTCATAGTATGTCTCTTAAGCCTTCAGGGAGGAAGTTTGCCTGAGACTAGTTATCAAATAGTTGACTGATATGTCTAACTCTGGGATTCACTGTTGGATTGAATATGTTACTCTCAAGTTAGGGCATATAGCCTAATTTATTCCTTATTGATGTTAATGATAATAATATTGCACTGAAATATCAATCTTTTCAGGAATAAAGTGTGGAAAAGGGTGAGGAATCTTATTACTAGATTCCTTGAAAGACCTCAATGAATCATTATTTAACCTATCAGTTGACAATTAGGTTGGTTCTAGATTTCTATGTTTATAGTAAGTTGATAATAAACATATTTGTAGCTATATTTTTGTGTATTTGTATGATTTTTATCTCTAGGCTAATTTTCTAAAATTGAAATTGCTGAGCCAAATATTTTTCCACATTAAAAATTTAATAGATATTTCCAAGGTATGTCTAGAATTTTCACTAATTTATATTCACAACAATGTATGAAATGATTTTTTCTACTGTGACATCTGAAAAGTTGATTATTCATTTTATTTTCATAGGGTTGAGCAAAATACCATACATTTATCATTATCTGTTTATTTTTCTGTAAATTTCATATTTATATCCTATAACATATTTTTCTTTGGAAAAATTTATTTGTAAAGGCTTCTTTTATATTAAAGAAATTTATTCTTTCTCATCATATATATGCAAATAGTACTTTTTTTGAGTTGTCATTTATTTTTTACTTATTCTTTATGTGTGTCTTTAATATGCATATGTTCTTAGTTTCTCTGTAGTTAAAATTCTTACTATTTTCTTTTATGGCTTCAGAACATCAGATTAGAAAATCCTTTATTCTATCCACTTTAAAATTATACAATAGCTACCATTTTCTTAACTTCCACAATTTTATCTGCATTGAATGGGAAAATGGGGTGATGTGGTGAACCTGGCTGTTTTCAAATTTACCTTCCTATAGAAGTTGAATAGTATTTGAGAATGGACCAGAGATAGCAGAAAGTGAAGTAGGTTGAGCCATATTAAGCTGCTAAAAAAGCCAAAAACAAATGCAGGAGATAGTGCATAAAAAAAGAAATCTTGGAAGAACACAGGGGTCAGAAGTATCTGTGATAGGGAGGAGTTGATAAGCTTCTCTGAAAAAGGGTGATTCAAAAGATTGAGTGTTTCCTGCTCTGTAATGTAGCTCCAGAAGGAAAAGGCCGGTAATAGGTGGAATTTTCCTTAACACTGAATGATGGGAAGATTGTATCTATTTTCATGTCTATTTGCTCTGATTTCCAAAACAGCTTTAAACATAATGCTCTACTTTACTTGTAGCTCACTTACCAATACTTCAGACTTATTCAAGCATAAGGAATACCTTAACATCCCACATGTTCTTAGTCCCTGCTAGTAAATAATGCAGTAAATGTTATTTTCAAATATGGAATACTAAAGTCTGATCTGTAATCTATCATTGAAACTTTAAGTTGGAGTTAGCTCTAGAGTCAAAATAGATTATAATTTTTAAAATTTTTAATCAATTTAATACTTTTTATTGACAATAAAATGAGTTAACATTAAAATTTATAATTTTAAAGTCAGGTGTTTTGCATTCATTGAACTAAAGGTTTAAATATATTTATTAAATATCTTTATCAAGCTCTAGGAGTTTTAGAGGGAAATTTGTATGACTTTGGTGAGTGACAGGAATCAATATAGAAAAATCAAAAGCAGTTTAGGGAAGGTAGACATCATTAGCTATTTAGAACTAATTTTATCATTTTTTTAACGTTATTTTATTTTGGTATCAGAAACCACAAAGTGTTACATAACAAGAAACAGAATAAATATTTTAAATGTATATGACAACTAGAGGATTCATATCCCTAGTACAGAGAATATCTCAAAGTGATAAGAAAAAGGCCAGTCCCTTCCTAAACTGGCAAAATATTTCAGTAATCAATTGAAATTAGTGGGCAACCTAATAGCCAAAAAGGGTGTGACAGGAATGTAAAATATTTTTGATTAATGTCTATATTAATGAGATTTATTTTATTTTATTTTACACGTCATTTTGAAAAACAAAACAAAACTACAGCCTCTGATTCTGGTGACTGAATAATTGACACTCGCACATTGCTAATAGCAATAATAATTGCTATAGCTTTTATGAAATATAAATTGCCTCTACCTTTAACATTTAAAAAAAAAAAAAAAGAGCTAACACCTACCATTTTCCCTAGAAACTCTACTTTTGGAGACCTATCACATAGAAGTAAGAACAAATATGGATACATGTTAGACTAAGAGAGAGAAAGATGTATATGTATACATATACACATAAGCATATATATACATATATACACGTATATGGTGATAAATAGACATATAGAAATATATTGCAACATTGGTTTCCGGAAAAGATACTGGCAAATAATTGGACGTCTATCAGTGCTTACCGAGACAGGAATCATTAGTGTCATGTAAAGATATTGCATAATATTGTGAACCTACTACCAAAAAAGAGGTAGCTCTGTATCTATTGACCTGCTACACTGTAAATTTAAAAAAGCAAACAATTTGAGAATAATTGAAAAGTAGGATTACAGAAACAAAATGTCTTAAGTGTGTGTGTATGTATTAGTGTTATGGAAGGAAATACATCAACCTGTTTATATTTTTTAGAAAGTAGGTGGAGAGGAGATTTAAAGTTAGGAATTCTAGAGCAGCTACCTGCATTATGCATAGCTTGAATGTTTACGGAGAATGGATTTCTACTATTGTAAATATTAAATAAAAATTTAATATGAGAAATGTGGTTATAAAAGATCATTGTTATAAAGTAAATAATTAAGAATGTTAAAACAAAAATTTTTAAAAACCATCACCATTATTACAAATGGTTTTGGGTCCCTAACTTTATATCTTTTATTTTAAAAATTTCACTCAGAAAATAAGAAGTTAATAAATAATTCTATCATGAACTGGCCATTACCATCGACTATTTGAGTTATAAAAATTTAAACATGTATGCTGCTATTGTGAATTACAAGACAAAAATACGTTTAACTTACATAAAATTGTTTCCCAATCTATGGTGGAATGCATCCATCCTCACATTATTTTTCAAATTAAATGTAAAATGTATATATAGTTAATGAGTTAACAAGGTGCTGCTTGCTAAGATCAACTCAAACAAATTAGGGAACAAATGTATATATAAACAGATTACCATTTTGAACTAGATTTTCTTCTAGTTAGGATGATTTTAAGTGATAAATAATTCTCTGAAATGAAAGTATATATCTAGACATTATTGATATTCTAGTTTAGTAGTATAAAGTATTTTTAAAGCAAATGGAATCCTTCCTTCCCTGGGGTATCATTAGTCACAGTCTCGATTCAGATAGGTCTCAAGCTGGCTCAGTTGAGAACACTACCTAGAGATACTGGGGCTTCTGCCACTACTGCCACCTGCTCCGACACTTTTACTAAGTACTATGACCCTAAGGGGACAGAGGAAAGAGGAAATATAGTAAAACATAGATACAGCAAAAGTTTATCCCAGTCACATCCAATCTGAATGACAGATAAAAGTAGAACTGATTTGCTGTTCTCCAGAGCACCTTTCCCCAAAGTGCCACATATCAGCACTTTCAAAAGTAATATGTTGACAGGATAGTTATTAAAACTATAAAAGTAGAGGAAGTGTGTAAAAGTAAAACCTGGGGGCTGTCAGAGGATTATGCTGTTCATACTGGCCTCTTCCCAACCAGCTGAGACCTGCCCCTTGGCTTGGTTCCTCTGATGATGAAACCCCGTCTCTCCTAAATCCTCCCACCTCTCCCCAACACAAACACAACAAAGGAATCTGGGGCTCCACGGAGCTCAGTTAAAAAAACAAAGCACAAAAATCAGAGTTTAATTTTTAGGCCCAACAAATCATAGTTTGTAAAGTTTTTTGATTTAGAGAAATCTGAAATTGCAAATGGAGTTTGGAGAAATGTGAAATTACAAATGTTTACATGGGAAATCCCCCTTTATTATTAACTGCTTTCAACTCACATTCTCTGTAGCTTATTAGATTGATGACTGACTTACTGACTTATTCATTCATTCATTTATTTATTCATTAGATAAAAGTTCACTGTATATATTAACCAAGAATTCTCCAGAAAAACAGAACCAATAGGACACACACACACACACACATTAATGTGTGTTTATATGCATATCTGTATCTGTATCTATATCTATCTGTAGCTGTCTCTGTCTCTATATCTATCCATCCATCCATCCACTCATCCACCCATCCATCTTTCTATCAAGAGAGATTTTAAGGAAGTGTCTCATGCAATTGTGAACTCTAGCAAGTCTGAAATATTTTTGGCATCCTGGCACGCTGGAGACCCAGGAAAGAGTTGATGTTTCAGCTCCAGTCTGAAGACAGGCTGGACTCAGGCTTCCTTCCTGTTTGAAGGACCTCAGTCTTTTTTTTCTTAAGGCCTTCAACTGATGGGATGAGATTCACACAGATTATGGAAGGTAATCTGCTTTAGTCAAAGTCTACTGATTTAAATGGTAATCATATCTAAAAAATTACCTTCACAGCAACATCAAGACTGGCATTTGACCAAACATCTGGGCGCTGTAGCCTAGTCAAGTTGACACAGACATTTAACCATCACACTGAGTTTCAAATACAAAAAGCCTAAAAATATGAGTACATAACCTTGTGGTAGAGATGGAAAATGAAGAAAGTGGAGGTGAGGGACAGAAACAAGGTTAACTAACTAGACTGCAATAGGAGAAGCAAAGTTAACAGATACTTACAAATGTCAAGAGAGCTGAGCTTAGGAAGTGAATAATTTTGCCTGAGTAAAAAAGAGGTGCATTGATGCTCAAGATGCCTTCCTCTTGTCCAGAAAATTTGGCCCAGAAGAGCAGTTGCTCTAGTCAAAAAGAAATTTAAGGAGATGTGTGAATCTCCACCTTGGGGCTCATGTGGATCTTGCTCTAGGCTCAGTTCCAAAATATTTGCAAACTTAAGCTGGGATTCAGTTTTACAGTGAAACTTAATATGCATTGGGATCTTTCTTAGTTTGAGGCATTGTCTTTAAAAATCTAATTCTCCCAGGTAGATTTTACTTTATAAGCATTGTATATGACTATTTGTTTGAATAATGTGCAGAGTCTTTGGAAGTCTGTTTTTAACTGCTTTAGACAGTGAGCTATGCAGTTTTTCCATCTGAAATTCTCATAGCAGTATCTTTGCTTCAGCAAATTGCAAAGTTTTTTGTTTCAGAGTTTTGGCAGTTAAACTCACTCTGAGCACAGTGGGTTGTCTTCCTCCAGCACACTGCATTAGAGAAAGAGTTCTACACCCTGAGGGTTTTTAGAGTTTCTTTGTTCAGCAAAGAATTGAATCATATTCCTAAAAGGGGATCTATTTCTTTTAAGGCTTAATTTAAATGATCATTGACAAATCAAGCTAGACACTAATTAGCTCTCCTATTGAAATTAATGTATTTTATATGTATTAATGTAAGTATCACAGGAGACACACTGTCGATCTAGATCTCATAAAGGAATGTTACATACCTTCCAAATAATTTGTACTGGCAAAGTGTCTAGAATCCTATCTCATCCTGAACTAATCTCCTTGCTATTTTGTTTTGGAAACATTGGCCTTCTAGTTCCCTGATCTCTTCAAGACTTTTCTTGTCTTGAGGTCTTCCTATTTCCTGTTCCACTGGACCTGGAAAACTGATTTCCTGCTTCTCCCATGACCTGCATTTCCTCGTCCTTCAAGTCTTAACTTCTATTTTTACCTCCTAAGGGAATCTGTCTTTGGCCATCCCACTGCAGTGGGAGTCCCCACTACCCATTCTCATCTGTGGTCTATTTTTCTCTATCACAGTACATTGTTTATTTCTATCAGGGCCTGTAAGTAATCTTAAATTATTCTGCATATTTATTTATTTACTCAAATCGAGTCTGTTTTCCCTGCTAAGAAGTATGCTTTATTAGAATAAGGAACTTGCCTGCCTTTTTTTTCACAGCTGCATCCTTTGCCCAAAATGTGAACATATTTATGTTTCCTGATGAAATACTGGAAGCAGAACATGACAAAGTTCATAACAGTCAAACAAAATGTTATTGAAAGTAAGTTTCTTAGGAAAAAGTTGGGTATGTAATAAAAGCATCCTTCCTGCTTTATTTTAAATGAAATGTCAATAATGATGCACATCAGACTCCTAAGTATATGTCGTACACAGAATTTACAAAAAGAAATGGACATCTTGGATCTGTTGGCCATATTAAGGATACCAAAAGGGTCCTATTGTATGGAAGCAAGAAGACTTGGTGAAGTTTTCTTTGGGGAAATTTGTTGCTCTACTGGCCACCTGGCCTCTCACTTCATACACCCCTTTCAAACCTAGAGAGTGGACTCAAATAAGACCAGTCTGAGTCTTAGAGACTATATAAATCTGGAGCTGAGTCAGCCTGGGAAATCCAGTCTCCTGGGCAGCAGGATAAAAATCGTAGCTGTGGGAATGACTTACATTCTCAGAAACTTTCATTGCTGGAGGTGAAAACATGTTCCTAGGGGCTCAAGAAGGAGCCACAAACAGTCGTCCAGAAATAGAGTAGGGACACCTGCACCCAGGTCACAGAATTGGCAGGAGAAGAGCCCCTAAACATGGGACTCTCTGAGGACCTAAAAACCCCACAAGAGAAGGCATTAGCTTTAAACATCCACCAAGCCGAGAGAGCATAAAGCCACTCATACATGTGATGAGGATGAAGTAAGAATTGCCTTTTCCATCCTTTACCTTTTCTTCCCCTCCCCTTTAGCCTCCCACCATCCTCCCTTCCATGCTTCCTTCAACTTTAACCAAGGTCCGGAGCAGTGGTTAGGAAGAAGTGGAGCAGTAGAGCAGGGAGAGAATGGAGATGCTGACCTCACCCCTTTTGTCAAAGGCAGGAAGGGTCTGTTATAAATCTTAGTTCAGAAAGTGTTGAACAGTTCTAATTGTGAATGGAGAGTAAAGCTTTTGAGTCATAGCTGAGTCATATTGCAATGAGAGAGAATTGCTTATTGACTAAGATGAAGCAGAAATTCTTGGAATCTGACTAAATGTGCATCCATGGAGGGAGATTACCCCAGTGAATGAGTTTTAAAGGGTCAGAGAGAGAAATAAATCTGTGTGTTGATCTCATCTCATGAATCAGGTATTCCAACATACCAGTTACAGGAAATTTTGTTACCCTAGTTATTCTTTTAAAATTTATGGCTAAAATGGGTCTCTTTCAATCCATTCTCTATAGAGCAGCCATATTTTAAAAGCTTAAATAAGATTATGACAATCCCCTACTTAAAACTATCCAATTGCCCTTTAATGCCTTTAGAATAGAATTTAATCTCCTTGACCATAGCCTACAGGATCTATATGTTTTGGCTACTGCCCAATTCACTGACACATTTTCTTCTACTCAACCCTGCAATTCCTGTTCCTTAAACACATTGCCTTATTTTTAATTCTTGGAATATGCTAGGTTCATTCCTGCTGGGAGTACCATTTCTCCAGCCTGATATGCTGTGGTCCCAGATTTCATGGCTGCTTCCTTAGACGCATAGGTCTTAGCACACATCTTCCCTTTTCAATTAGAACTTCTCTGACATCATAAGTTAAATTAGACTTTTTACCGCTGGCCCATTGTGGGCCCATTCTACCATTCTCTACTTCATCAACTAGTTTTACTTTCTTCATATGATTTATCATCATGTGAGATTATTTATTTGTTTGCTTGTTGTTATCCGTGATTTGCATCACATTATAAACGGCATGAGAGTAGTGAGTAAGTTGGTTGTTTGCCACTGAATTCTTTGGGACATAGTAAGTGCTCAGTATATTTGGTTGAATGAAGAATTAAAATCAAAACATTTCTTTAATCAACTGTGAAACTGTCATATATCTGAATTTATTTTTCTTTTAAAACAAATTGATTGTGACCTTAAAAAATGCATGACATGTAACTCAGGATTTTTATGCCATAGTAGCTATCAATTTGTGCCTTTATTTTTGAGATAGCTCAATTAGACACGTACAGTCTATGTCAAACATACTGACATAGAAAAATCAAGCATCACCAATTTTTTACATAGTGTCAAACATTTAAGTATTTTTAGACAGAGTAGATTCATGCTTATCCAGAACAGTTGGCCAATAGGATGGTCCAGTTCACAGAGTATTTTGATTGTGTTATCAAATAGAACAGGCATTGATGAGTTACTTCTTTGGAATCATTAAAGAAATCAAATAAAAACTGAAGGTAGATTTTTCTGTGGTTGGGATGACTAAATGCACTCTAGAATTTTGCTGGACATTGTTAGGAATGTTGTAGAATGACAAGTATTGGTGCTTGGTAGGGTTTTAAGATCCTCTGCATCCCTAAGGGTCCACTTGTTCCTACCTCTCAGCTTCTATTAAGTAAAACAGTATTCACAGAGGGTGGGAGGCGGGACATAGGTAGTGCTGAATTCCATGTTTCTTGTCTTCACATTGAAAATGCCATGTAATCTTAACAAAACAGTTTAAGAATAGAAAGAAATTATTCTGTATTGACAAATCTTATTTCATTCTCCTGGTATCTTGATAGAAATTACTTAATTTTAGAGTTCTTTTCCTCCAAGTCTGTAAACTTCTAGAGCTGGATTAGTCCACCGTGTAACTGGAAGGACGAGATACAAATGTGCCTAGCAAGCATCTAAGCAGAAATGCTGCTAGAGTTCTTACTTGCACTTGTCATTCATTAAATGTTAATCTCAAAAATCGCTGTATGTTTATAACTGTCCTCTTCATATCTCCCAAATCATGTGGCAGAAAACATCACAAAATTGTACAGTAGCTGTTTACCTACCACTTGATAGTTTTTTTTTTTAAATGAACTAAAACTTGATCTGATTTGATCATCAGTGAAAACAGGGAAAAGAAAGCATCAACCTCCAAGAGAATTTTGCATGAGAATCAAATGGGATGTAATGTCTGTAATAGTGTTCTGTTCCTATAGGATGTTGTATTTTCATTTAGTATACCTTGTACTACATGGCATTCCAGTTAAATTTGTTTACTTCAGGATTCTTACAGTGGTGAGTGTCAGGTTATTAGGTAAGGAAAAAGGTTTAATTAATAAAAGATTTTATTATTAATAAAAGGTTTTGTTAGTTCTGTGTATCTACTCCAACTTTTAACAGTGGTTTTGGCCTGATATTTGAGAGGCGAGAGAGAGAGAGAGCTGAAAAAGGAATGACAATACATCCAGAGAATTCTTTGAAAAGATACAATTTATGTATAGGTGATAAAATATGAGTAGTTCAATACTTTGAAAGTATTTTTTTAAGGGTAATTTACTTTCTTAGGAAGTTGGACTGTGGAAAAGAGTTCTGCCTGTCACAGGCTATAATGCCCCCAGAAGAAGTGTAGGTATGTGCCACCACCAGAAGGAAGGGCAGGGCTTGGCCAGGGGGGAAGACAGAGCAAAAAACCAGCAATATTCAACCTTCTAATTGTAGGAAGAATTGGATAGAGAGAAGAAGCACCCCGTGAGACTTTTTTGTCATGGTCCTTCTGCTCTGGGCCCATGTGGGGAAGAGACCAGCTCTCAGTGTTTTCCGATAAAGGCTGGAGCCTTGGAGGTAGCCAGCTATCGGGCAGACATAGGATTCCTAAGCCCCCCTTAGATTCCACCAAGTGTGAAGGAACTTGGAGATTCGTCTCCACCCCAAGGAGAGTTGAGGCAATCACTGCGTCTGAGTGGGTAGCCAGCCCAAGGGAATCACTAACAGGTGGGGAGTAATCCTGCTCTTGAGGCCTTCAGGGATGACCAGTTTGGCTTGGGGGAAAAAAAAAAAACTTATAGCCAGGACTCAAATTGTGGCAACAAGTACTGAATCAAGGGGCGTGAGGGGTGCTGACAACCACGTGTCCCTCTTGTTAACCAGCCTCAGATTTCAGCATTAAAAGCCAGCCCCACACCTAATGTCCAGGTGACAAGAGGCATCATCATGGGAATCAGAGAAGCCAGAGTAATGGACAAGGTCTCATCCATGTAGATGTGGTGCATGCACTCCCTACATAGAAAGATATTTAAGGTCCTACTTTCTGTATATGCTGCAGATGCCATCTGATAGTAATATAGAGATGGAAAGGAAACTTCAAAGATTAAAAATTTATCAAGAAAAAAAAAACCCAAGTTATCCAAAGTGACTCTTTATGTTATTGGATAAGACTAAGTTTACTAGATTGGAGTATCCCTATGTCTGTCTGTCTGTCTATCTATCTACCTACCTACCTACCTACCTACCTACCTACATACCTATTTTTTCCCACACATCTCCTCCCCAGTGCCCAGTATGGTAGATTAATATTAGCAAAAAGAAATATAATCGAAGATTGTCTTTGATTATCTGAATGCTTCCCTGAAAAGTGCACTATAATAGATTCATAGAGTGTAGTCTTACAAACACACAAAAAATACTTCTGTTCATATCACTGACAATTTCTTCATATGAACTTTCAAGTTAAAATTAGAATGGTTTGAGGAAAAGAGCATTTTAAGAGGTGGTTTTTAAAGAGAACATGTAAAATTGTATGTAATCTGACCATTTATAGAACCCTTCATCATCTCTTCTACTTATTTAATTTTTAAATTAGTAAATGCTATTTGTCATGTATTTTGCTTTATTTTTTGATATTTGTATATATTGTAAAAATGATCACACAGTAAATCTGGTTAACATTTGTGACCAAACATAGCTACAAAATAATTTTTTTCTTGCGTTGAGGACTTTTAAGATTTACTTTAAAATATACACTACAGTATTATTAACTATACTTGTTCAATTTTCAAATATTAGTTTACTTTTTAAAAATTTTCTGCAGAATAGGAAGTTATATTTGCAGTATACTTTTATCATTGTCCAATTATGATTGCAAGTGGAAATTATTTAGTCTTATTCAGCAGTCTACTTGCCTCTACTATCAAAAAGACCTAGAATTGTTTATTAAAAGATGTCTCCCAGAATTGTATGCTTTGTGGATTTATGGGTTTATTGGTAAATTCGACAATGTAAAGCTCGACATTTAAAAATTTTTCTGTCCTTTCCTTGCTCGGGCAGTTCCTTCCCACAGCACATGCTGCAGTATTTGTGATTCTTTCCCGAACAATTCAGCAAAATATTGTTATCCTGTTAATTTGCATGTCCCCCTCTCCTTCCATCTCAGATTGTTCATCTGATAGTTTCAATTCAACTTGCTATGGAAACTAGGATGGTGGTATGCATATTTGAAATCCACAGACACATGAATTAATATCTTTATTTAATAATTCAGTTTCCTTTTTGATGAAGTCATTTGCTAGAGATGCTAATGGAGTAACTTTGAATTTCGTCCCTAAGCACCTAATGTAGGTACTAATACGTAAATAAGCGAAAGAGCAGTTCCCAAAGGAGAGCAGCAGCGACAGCTGACGGGAAGATGCATCCATGCATAGTGAAGAGCTGACTGCATCTCATTTTAGCTGTTGGACAGAAAAGCATGTCATAGGACTGTGAGGATGAGGCATAGGAAATGTTAATCCTCATCAGCTCATCTTTCTCCATACCAACTGATTAATAATGAGATTCATTAGAATTATTTAGCTTATAGATACATGAAATTTCAATTTTGTATTTATCCTATATTTTGAGAATAATCCTATAGATGACAGGTAGAACTAGTCTACACAAAGGTACTTAATTTAAATGAAGATATTATATTTAAATTAAATCAACTCTCGTTAATGACTTTTCTCAAATGTAGATCAGCATTTTAAATGCTTGAGAGGAGAGAACAATGGAGAAAAAGAAGATTCAGGGGAAAAGATAAGAAATTACAAAAAAAAATTGCTTGTATGTTGCTGCAGTGAATTCTTAATACTTGTTATGAAGTCAGAGCATAGATATAAATAGCACACAGCCCAAAGATGATCTTGATGGCAACTTTCAATTTTGTGGGGGTATTAGATTCATCAGTGAAGCAAACATTTA
Source organism: Camelus ferus (assembly GCF_009834535.1). Lineage (NCBI taxonomy): Eukaryota > Metazoa > Chordata > Mammalia > Artiodactyla > Camelidae > Camelus > Camelus ferus. The sequence continues at coordinate 58,222,971 of NC_045697.1, read as the reverse complement.
TTTAGAACCCACTGTGTGTCAAACACTACAAAAAAGAGGTTGGAAATAAAGGTCAATGAGACAAAGGCACAGAGTTTGAGGAACTAGAGGAGGAGGGAGACACTCTTAATAATGTTTACCCAGCATCAAGTATTTTCTTAGAGGTTTACCTAAATTATTAGATTTGACTCTCACCCTTACTCTTATGAGAATAGGTATTTTACTCCAGTTTTACAGGTGAGAAACTGTGAATGCTGATCACTGAGGTTAACTTGCCCAGGGCTGTGTGATAATTCTATTAACCAGGAGAGTTGAAGCCATGCTACATACCAAAGAAATACCAGAATTGTTAGAGTTTAACAGAATAAAGGTCTGTCGGGTCTATTGCTCATGTCCTAGTCTCATATGGTATAGGGAATCTCCTCAAAGTGGTGATCCAGTGATCTAAGTTTCTTCCATGTTGCAACTATAATACTACAGCCATAACATCCAGAACACCTAGCTGTCAAGGTCATCATGGAGGGGTCAAGGGGAGTAAGGAATGGCTCAAGGGGGATTATGACCAACCCTCAAAATGACAGACATTGTGTATCCATTGGCCATACCAGTCACATGGTTCCAACTTAGTACAAAGAAACCTGGAATGTCTAGTTGTCTTATGTGCTCACAGAAGGAAATGGATTAGGGAACATCTGACAAGTTTCTACCACAGTTACTGAATAGCACAGTCAAGATTTCAACTTTGATGCATAGGGCCCACTGTCTTAATCACTAAGTGTTTCTTATGAAGAAATAGTTGTAAGACAATGTGATAACTAAAGCTAAGCAGGAAAAAAAGAAAACATGGGAGAGTAAAAGGAGGGTACTTTGTATTTAGCAAGTCCTCATCAAACTCATACTAAAACTGCATGTAACACTGAAGTTTGGCATTCATCCTTCTCAGTGAAAAGATGACATGCCAACACTGCACTCTGTTCTAATGCAGCATTTCTTTGTAAAGGAAAAAAATATTCTCATGGCTTACCAGTCTCAGTGCAGAGTCTTATTATACTGTTGTTTATATATCGCACCTAAAAGGGGGGATAAACTCTTCATGCTTTTCTCTCGTAAGGAACTTTAAAACTAAAATAAAATTTACACATGAAATATAAGCATGTCTGCAAACCCAATAAAGTTCAAATTGACATTAATTTAATATGACAGACAAGATTGTTTTGCTGAATCTAAATTGCTGTTCCCATTGTGACTGATTGTGATGACTGTGTTGCTGTTCCTTTGATTTTTGGCACAACTCAACTTCTGGTTGCCCTCTGTGGCCTCACATTTCCTACCATTTTTTCCTCCTTAAATTAAGTGGAATACATTTGTTCATTAGCACTTTCTAATGTCATTTGGTCTTCACTTGGCTTTGGTGCCAAGTACAGTGTTTACATGTTAAGCTGGGCTCTGTCTTGTTTTTATTTGCCTGTGACTTCTAAAGTAGGATTGACTGGAGACAGCTTAATTGTGAATCCAAATGCAAACATGGGCACAAAAACCGTCTAACAGAACTCAAAGTGTAGTACATACCTTTTTAGTATAGAACTTACAGATTTCTAAAAATACCTGGGGATATATAAGGAGCTGTCCACAAACTGATAAGCAATGTCTTAGGCTCTTTAAAATCAGAGAAATACAGTTGTACCTTGTTTTATTGTGCTTAGCTTTATTGCACTTCGTAGATACTGCATTTTTTTTTTTTCTAATTGTTTGTGGCAACTCTGTGTTGAGCAAGTCTATTGGTGCCATTTTTCAAACAGCATTTGCTCACCTTTGTCTCTATGTCACATTTTGGTAATTCTCACAATATTTTAAACTCTTTCGTTATTAAATTTGTTATGAAGATCTGTGATCAGTGAGCTTCAGTGTTACTATTGCAAAAAGATTACAACTCACTTTTTAGCAATAAAGTATTTTTTAATTAAGGTATGTACATTTTTTCAGTATGTTATTATTCACTTAATAGGCTACGGTATAGTGTAAACATAACTTTTATATGCACTGGGAAAGCAAAAAACTTGTGTGACTCACTTCATTGCAATATTTACTTTATTGCAGTGGTCTGGAACCAAACCCACAATGTCTCAGAGGTATGCTTGTAGCTCACTTGTGGGTTTTTTTTTTTTTTTTTTAAGAAATAATGAGTAAAAGTCTCCATAGAAGATAAGGAACAGAGCTCTATTCTTTGATCCATGAAAGCTACATGTAACCTCAGCTAGCTTGGAATTCTGTTCTTCATTTCCATGTCCTGGAACTTTATGGCATCTGATTTGTAATCTTTATGCTTATTTGATATGAAATATTTTCTGAAATACATATGAAAAAGTGAAAAGCAGGTTAGTTGAGCAGGCATTGTTTAATTTATGTTACAATTGATGCCAAAACCTGGAATTCTGATGGACACCTGCACTAGGAGAAATTTCTATTCTAATAAAAGTCCATGGACACTTATTTTTAGACATCTGAATTATCTGAGAGCAAAATAATATATTATTCAATGAAACAGGAATCCGAGCCCAAATGAGAACTTAAACACCTCCATTTTAGTCTTTTCTTTCCTCATTTCCTTTTCTACTTTTCTACTTTTTTTTGATATCACCCCGACCTCTTCCTCCTATTTCTCACTTTCTTTGTCTTCATTTGCTTTATCAATAAACAAGGATTATGGAATGCATAGTATTTGACAGGCATTATGCTCAATACAGGTGATTCACAGATGCCTAGGAAGCAGCCTTGAATTTGAAGGGGATTTCAGTTTATTAGAGGAAGTAGATAAAAAAACAATCACTAATATTGAGGTGATGGGCTGCATGCTATAAATGCCTAGTGATAGAAACAGCTAAATTTAAATGGAGAGGGTTAAATGAGGGTCAAGGAAAGTCCTGAGGCTAGAGGACAGTCAAAAGGGTAGCTAAGAGACCTCTTTTAGGCTAAGTCTACAAGGATGGGTAGGCTTCTCAGGTGGTCATTGAGACCTTGGGGAGAATGACATTACAGCACACAATACAGAGGAGGAAATTACATGCACAAACGAGGATTATCTTTCAAATAGCTAGCCTGTTAGTTCTGTCTGTTATTGATGGTATCATCACACTTTCATGTCCATTAAAAACACCTGCAGTGTCTGCAGTGTTTCATAAGCAAGGAGGTATCTAGATCCTCTTCCCAAATATGCTAATTAGATCTGTATCAGGAATGAGGAATCGGCATTTTAAACAACCCCGGTTGTTTCAGGACTGTAGTTTTATAAACTCTTTCATATTTGCTTTTCAAATACAATGATAGGCTGGCAGTTGTTTTGGGGTGTAGGCATCAAATCCAGTTAAATAACTCTTCGTAAGTGAGTGAGAAGGATTGTTGAGGGTGCAATGTTTAGGGGCTGTGAGAATACATTTATAGAAATAAAACTGGGAGAAGAGAAATCTGAATACGAGAAGTGGGAGTGTTTCCTGAGGTGAAATTAAAAAAAAAGTGAAAGTCATAGTAGTGCAGAGGATGAAGAATTTCGAAGAATAGTAATATAGAACGGTTGATTTGGAGCTTTTGTGTTTTAATAAAAAACTGCGACTGCTCCACGAAACCTTTGGTGGAGACCACTGGACAGGCATAGTGTGTTTTGTGTGAGTGATTTTAAAGAAACTGAGCAAGGTGCTCTGTCAGTGATGTACTGGAGCCAGACTGGACCGGCTGGACAAAACCAGTTTTTAAAATTTCAGGGATTTTATGAGATAGTTGTTAAACACAGCCATTATTTAAAAAATTATCTTATATCAACTTATAAGCAAATAAATCACATTAAAAACAAACTTAATAAGCCCTGAAAACATATCACTTTTTAATTATTTACTACAGAATACTATTGGTTTTGCCTTTGAGGTTATTCTCTACCCAACTCTGCATTCAGTGACTTGATATCTTAAAAAATTTTTTTAATTTATTTTTAATTGAAGTACAGTCAGTTACAATGTGTCAATTCCTGGTGTACAGCACAATGTTCCAGAGTGACCTGATATCTTGAAATCATCACAGTGGGAGAATTTGCAGCATAAAAATGGTCAAACATGACAAAGAAAGTCATATTTTGTTTTTGTTTTTTGCCTTTGCTTTTTTTTGGAAAGCTGATTGTTTAACATTTATTTACATACTGCTATTTTAGTGGACTATTTTCTATCTTTTTTCCTTTCCTCCCTCCTTCCTTCTTTCTCATTTGGCCTTCGTTTTCCCTTCCTCCCTCCCCCTTCCTTCTTTCTTTTCTCTCTCTGTTCTTCAATTCCTTCTTTCCTTCTTTTTTGCCCATGCAGCATTCATTCTCCTTTCTTAGGGCTACAATATGTTCACTTTGCTTTTGGGAACCACCTAGTGGCCCTCACAGCCTGTCTACTTTGGATGCATGACTCAGTGGAGCATAAGATTTAGGGTAAACCTATCCAGACATCTGCAAGTTCCAACCTCAGCCACAGCTGATGCAGGGAAGTATCCTTGACTCCAGTCAGGCTAGATCACTGTTAGAATTTCTGCTTGAAATTCCAGGGTTTCTGTTTTAAAGGCCTAGGAAACAATTTCTTTTCCTCTGGATGTGAATCCCCAGGGTAATAACTTGGGGATTGCTGGAAGTAATTTCGTGGCTAAGAGGAAAAATGGCTTATGAATGAAGCCAACACTGAAGAAGGAACTAAGAATGTAGGGAAGTAAAGTGGTCCCTGGTCGTATCATTTGAGCCCTAGATTAAGCTACATCTGGACTATTCACCTGCTTGAGCCAATAAATTGCTTTTTTCCCCCTTACGTACATTTGGGGGGACTTTTCTACATAGTTATATAAAACTTTCTAACTGAAACAGATTGAGTCTTGCATCTTGGTCAAATAGTACAGAACAGATCATCTCTATGGGCTGGTGATATAATTTACAAACTGGAAAAGCAAGAGTCCAAAGAGCCTGTGGTGACAGCAAGGACACACCTGTGAAAAAGAGAAACAGCTCTGAAACTTGGCACTGGTGCTGATTACATTACTTACTGTTTAACTTTGCTATCCATTAGTACCTGGCCTTTCAATAGTAGTTACTTGTCATTCTATTCTTACACATTGCAGAATCTGTATTTCTTCGTTTGTTTTTGGTATTTTGTTTGTAGAGTTAACTGAAATAGAAATTTCTTGAGGTCAAAGACTGTATATTTTTGTTCAGTTTTTGACATCACATCACCTGATGCCTTTACTTTGAAATATTGTGTTCAATAAATACTATTGACTAACTCCATCTTATTGCATCTTAGAAGTATTTTAATTTGCAAATTTTCCTATATTTCCCCTATGTATTATATGACTTTTTTGAAAATTATGTTACTAAAAATTGCTTCACTGAAAAAAATGGATAGTAAATTGGGCAAATTAGATCAATAACCAAGGAGATAGGGGAAATGATAGAAAATAAACTTTCCTGTTAAGAAGTTCATACATTAAGTAGGACTTTAAGTAGTTTATTTTTAGGGTGACCGTACATTCTAGTTTGCCTCTCATTCTGGTAAACTTATTAATAGCACTCTCTAATTCTCAACCATATCCCAGATTGGATGATAAATTACATTGCTCAGGCATTATTCCAATAGTTCTCCATCATGGATGGTGATCTGAATTACCTGGAGACAGTATTTTTTTTAAATTATAAAATATTTTAAATATATAAAACATAACATAAAATAACAGTAATGTATATACCCAAAATCAAAATTTGACAGTTAACATTTTGCCATTGTTTTAACTTTTCCTTTTTAAGGAAAAACACTATCACAGAGTTAAAGAATTCTCTCTCCCAGTCCCATTTTCTTCCCTACCTCCCCAGAGGTAACCATTAAAAAGTTAGCATATGTCCTGCCAATATATGAATTTATATTTTGATTGTGTGTATTAAAAAATTGGACTGTAGCAACTCCCATATAGTTTAGAATAATTTATGTAAATATTATTAAAACAAACATATGAAAAGTATATGTTCTTATGGGAACATTTAAAAAGTACAGGTTTCTGAACACCTTTCCAGTCTATTAACTCAGAATGTTTTGAGGTTGGGACAAGGAATATATATCGTTTCCCAAATGATTCTGATATTCCAACAGACTTGGGAAATTTGATTAATGTCAGATCCCAAACTAACTTACAATGTTTATTTACATTTAAATCATCTGGTTTGATGGGCTGTAGGTTCAAAATTGAATATGAGCAGTAAACATCTCTGGATCAAATCTGACAACCTAAACAGGTCAGTGTTCCAGTGATCTTTTAAAATATAGCCTGGTATATTTTTCCTTTATAATACTAGTATCTTAGTTTCACATTGGTTTTCAGGGGTGAGAGAACTATGGAATTTGCATCTATTATTTCAATTTCCTAATGAAATTGGGCCAATTAAATTGTGATGGCTGCATAACACAATATGTTAAAAATTAAATTTAAGGAACACTTACATGAATAAAAGACAATGCTGATATGTAATAGGACTTCAGGAAAGGCCAAAACATTTTGGAAACCATTATTGGGTTCAGAGACTAAATGGGGAGAATATGCTCTTTACTGTACTGAATGAAGATGGGACGATATGGAAAGTACCAACAATGGGCTTTCAGAGTAGAAATAATTAAAGTAGAATATAAAGTTATAAATCTAAGTAAATGGCTGATTCCTGGAATGCACTGAAAGGTATCTAATTTCAAAGAGTTTGCTAAACTTACTGAAATCCTTACTGTATTGTATATTTAACTTCCTTAATCATTGAATGTTTGGTCTCCCTTTAACTAAAACCAACTGATTCAGTGCGCTTTGATTATCTGAGTGTTTATACAGTTGTTCTTGAGCCCTAAAGCAAATTGTGGATTCATTTCATACAATGGTGCTAATGATAGAAATCAATTTAGAAGATCAACTTTGAGACACTGCCAGAAAATTTCAAGTGACATATCTTAAACACTTACACGTGTATTTACATGAGACTTCATTGACAGATTCTCACCACCATCCTTCATCAATCAGGCATCAATCAGAGTTAATTGGAAAGACAGAGATACATTCCCAAAATTTCATCAGAAAATTTAACAACATCACTCTGTTTCTAAAAGTTACAGTGAATTTGGCACCTCATCTTTTTATGCAGTCTTTTGGAGTCTCAAGATAATAGAAAGGGAATAATAGAATGGATAGGATAATTTGGGAATAAATTGTGTTTGCAGTGAGCTATCAAATAAATCATCCTCTAAGAGAGATAACAATAGAAAAAATTTTGGCTCTAGCAATTGGTTATAGATAAGCATTCAAAATGAGACAACTGGGGCTAGGATTGATAATAGCTTGTCCATCAGGGGCAATGTTGCCAATTATTGCTAATAGAAGCATATAGAGTTTCACAATATTGCTGCTAGGCATGCTTAGAATATTGTTAACATTAACATGTGTATTCTTTATTAAACACCTAGAATGAAAAAGTGGGGAAAAATTGAATCAAATCTTCTTTATTTAAGATAAGGAAAGTTTTAACTGAGAATCATTTTTTCAAAAAGTGTTTTAGAAGAAAAATAAAGTGGTTTCACATTGCCTTTTATTCTGCAGATGGTTCTTCGTTGTGGACTGATAAAAGTTTTGACCTCATTAATCTACTAATTAAATATTACAAGTGCTGGTATCTGTACGAAGCACTGGAGACTGGGTAAAACAGTTGAGGCCATTGCCCATTATAGTATTTCACGGTGAGGGTGATGGAGGGGAATTATAGGGAGCTATGGCAACACATAAGAAAATTACTTAACTAGGTCTTGAGAGTCAGGAAATGCCTGCCAAGAAAGTTACTTAACTCTGACTTGAGGGTCAGGAAATGCTTGCCGGTAAGAGATAGCTAAATGAAGAACTGAAAGAAAGCTGAGTTAAGCTAAAAGAGTAGGGACCAAAGGTTTAAAGTTCCTAATAAAATTAACAGCATGGGCAAAGACCTTTAATAAGGGTAATAGGCTTAAATAACTAAAGGAAGTTTGCTTTGATATAATTCTAAGAGAAACAGGGAGTAAGATCAGTTAGAAACATAGCCTATGTATCATGCAATGATAGACACTTGAATTTTATTATAGAAACTGTGAGTAGTTACTGAAGACCAGGCATGGGAGTTAGACTTGGGATTTAGAGATCCAGCTTTGATTCATTGTGGGAAATGGGTTGGATGGAAGCACAAATGAAGGCAGGGGTACTATCAGTCGTCCAGGGAAGTCTAGACAAGGACAGTGACCCACTAGTGAGGTAGGCAGTTTTGACAGATTTCACGGCTGTTACTGACAGATCTTGGTGATGAACTGGATGAGGCTGTTGGTGAGGGAGTTAGAAGAATTCAGAGTAACATCCAGGTTGAATATTGCCATCGTTAAGTGGAAATACAGTATTGTGATGCCCTTGAGGTAAAAATCATTGGAGCAGAAGATTATGAAAGAAGATAAAAAATTGAATATAAGGCAAATGTTTATGATAGGAGCTAAGCATTTGCATCTAAGATCTGATGTTTATTGGAGTTTCTTGGGCTGGGTTTATGTTTTTGAAAGACATTAACATTTAAATACTAAATAGGATTATAGGAATGAGAGTTCTTAGTCTATAGGAAGAAGAGATGAAAGTTCAGCATGAGATTTCCTTGAGAAAACATTTAACTTAGAAAAGCATATCTCCAAAAGGAGAAGCCAGGGATGGGGAATAAAAAGTGTAAGACAGAAAATTCCAGAAAAATTAAATTAGGACATGTAGAGAAGTTTTTTATGGGGTGGGGCTTCTACAGAATGCAACAGATGGCACAGACAGGGAGGGATCTGTTAGATGCAGGAAGAAGCGGAATTCTGCCAGCTTAGTTTGTGTATGTGATGCTAAGATCAGAACAGGAGGCATGTAGTGATTACCTAAACTTAGGTTTTAAAAGAATTAATTCTGGTGGCTCTCTGTCAGATGAGTTTGATGTTCTGCTTTCCCACAGGTACTATATTTTCACAAACTATGTAGAATTTTGATAAATACTAAATCTGGAGGTCTCATATGACAGAATCAATTTCATACCTCCACTGATGTGGTTGCAATATTTCAATAGCCAAAGTCTAAAGAATTTGTGCCTTTTTAAAAGATAGAGCATCATAGCAAACCCATCAGGCATCAGATTTCAGAGATTCAGATTTCGGATTTCAGAAGTCAGTCCTATCAATTTTTAAATATAAGGGATTAAATGATTTTCTTAAAAGCTATGCCCACCAATATTTTCGTATTTTTCCCTCTTATCTGGCCATAATGTTGTAAAATAGAGATTGGGCTTTTTGCTCTTTACTCTTAGCATCGTTGCTAAAATTCTATATGATATGTGAATTTAAAAATCATTATTCTTCAGTAACATGTTTTTTAAAAAAATTAATAATAATTATCACCCAAGAATTTTTTTGTGTGTGTTATCTTTTGAGAATAATGCTGTTAGGAAATATATTGGAACTTGTTTTCCAATGAAAGTCCCATTTCCCAAAATACGTTATGCTTGAAGATGAGATCTGCTTTAACAGACAAAAGAAGAAAAGCAAAGTCTTTCAAAGAGTTTTTAAATTTTAATTTACACTTTGATCTTACATTTCCAGTTTATATTTTGAAATGTGCATGGTGGTTGACAACAAACTATACTGTAATAGCTTAAATCAAAGAACTTATTATTTCTACTATCTGAGAATTAGGCATGAATTTTTCATTTCTTGTAAGTATATAATAAGGAGATGAAGACATTTGTATCTCCAGTTTAGTTGGTACAGCAGCAAGATTAGTTAGAACTCATCTGTGAAAGTAATGAGATTCTGACAAGTATTTTCACTGAAAATTAATACTTTGTTTTGTTCTTTAGACTATTTTTATTTCCTTAAATATATTAAAAAAAAAAAAAACTCTCCTGTCCTTGCAAGCAGCAGTCAGGGACCACATAAAACAAGATTATATACTCATATTTAGACCCAACAAATTTATTATTTTTCTTTTTTGGTCCGTAAATTAGGGCAGACACCCACTCTGGCTTTCCAAATAAAAATTAAACTGCAAAGTCTCAGTTGCTTATTTTTTCTTATGCTAAGTTAGAGACAAGTTGAGCAGCCTTTTTTCATCTTAGACTACACTATATGGAACACTTGGCAGCCAGTATACTGTAAAAAGGAAGAAAAGGAATACCACTGGTGAACTGCCTAGGTCAGGAAAGAACATTCATTACTTCTACTTATGGTTCATTGACCGAAACAGGTTAAACAACTGCCACTTAATTACAAAAGAGTGGGGAAAGCAGAAGAAGGCATGAAATACTGAGCACTAATTGCCTCGGCCACATTATGTATGGAGTTCACAGAGTAGAGGATTGAAGACCAGACTCCAGAAGGCCTGGAACCAGAGGATCTCGGGAACCAGTCATCTCAGAGGAAAGGACTAAGTTCTTAGAGAGTGCACACCCGTCTTCTTTTTGTCTTGTTTCTTCCTTGTTTAGATCATTCGGTAACTTATTTTAAATACTGTTTTCTACATTAGAATGTGAAGATATTTTTAATATTACTTTTCGGAAGGCTTTTATTTGTCTCTTTCATATTTATGCCTATAAACTCTATGAAACTTATTTTTTGTTGACTGTGTGGTAAATGTCCAATTAATTTTTTCCTATTTAAGAATATGAGTTTCCCAGCGTCATACATTAAAAAAACTATACTGTCTCCATTGCTCTGCAGTTCTGCTGTTAAAAAAAACCCAAGTGTTCATTTAAATATGCATAGGGCTTTTTCTAGGCTCTTTCTATTCTGTTCTGTTCCATTCCATTCCATTCCATTCTTCTATCCTTGTGCTAATAGCACACACAGTTGTACAGCTTTATAAATGTCTTAAACTCTGGCAATGTAATTTTTACTACTTGTTTGATTTTTTTCAAGAGTTTCTTGTCTGTATTTGGCCCTCAGACTTTCTATTTAGATGTCAGATTCAGCTTGTTCTATTCCACAAACACAGGCATACACATTATATTACAATGATTAAGAGTGTATTAAATCTGTAAAACCTAGGGGGGAAATCTTAACAAATTAAATCTAATATACATGAACATAGTATATCTGGATGTTTTATTTCTATCAATAAAGGTTTACAGTTTTCTTAAAAATAAAAAAAACTTACTTATTTTTCTCATTTTATTTTACTTCTTATAACCCTTAAACCTAAGTTAAATGGAGGTGGTAATAAAGATTAGCCTTGCCTTTTACCAGCTCTCAAGAGGAACACTACTAATTTTTATGATTTTCTATATTTTTGTAGGATCTTATTTTTAGAGATATTCTATCAGATTAAGAAAGCTTCCTTTTATGTCAGTTTTCTATGATTTGAATGTTATCGAGTATTTCTACTTGAATTGAGATGATATATGATTTTCCTGTTTAACCTATTAATGAAGGAAAATGGATTACAGATTCAACTTAACATTCTTGGAATTAACTGAACTTGGTTGTGATATATTGTAATATTTTATATTACTGTTTTCAGTTTGATAATATTTTGTTTAGAATTTTTATCTTGGGATAACTTCCTCATTATCTTTTAATGACTATAAGATCTGTGGTGATGAGTTTTCCAAGCCCAATACTGTACTGTATTTGGACCTTCTCTCTTTTTCTTGTTCTCCAGTCTTACTAGAGATTTATCAATTTTGTGTTTAGTGGCTTATCTTCTTTTTCAAATAAGCTACTTTTTGCTTTGTAGATCCTATAATGTATTTGTTTTCTATTTGATTAATTTCTACTATATTCTTTTCTATTTATTTCAGTCTATTTTATTCATTTTATAATTTTGAGATGGATATCTAACTCATATTTCTCAATCTTTCCTTTTTCCTAATGTATGCAATTAAAACTATGAGTTGTCTTCTATGTATTGCTTTGGTTCATCTTATGATTTTGATATGTAGTCTGTTCATTTTCAATAACTGCAAAGTATGTTTTAATTTTCCTATTATGATTTCCAAACATTTGGACATTTTTTAGTTAACTTTTTGTTATTGATGTCTAGCAAAAGTACATTATAGCCAGAAAATAAACTCTATTTCAATCCTTTAAAATATTTTGAGACTTGATTTATAGCTCAGTACATAGTCAATTAAAAAAAAAAGATTTCATGTGTGCTTTCACAGCAGATATATTCTGCAGTTGTTCCATTATTATGTTCTTCAAATAATCTACTTTTCTCCAGTTCTTCTGTTATGTACCTAGAGAGGAACTTTGAAAGTGACTACTGTGATTATGGATTTTTCCATTTATTCTTGTAGTTAATACCAATATTTACTTTTTAATACTCAAGGATAGTTATTGGATTTTAAAAAAATGTTTATATAGTCTTGATGAATTAAACTATTATCATTATGAAGTAATCCTCTTGATTTCTACTAATGCCTTTGCCTTAATACAGACATTTACTGATATTAATGTATCTATTCCAGCTTTGTGCTATTTGTTGTTCTTTGTACAATAAATCTTTTTCTAGCATTTATCATACAACTCTATATCCCTTATGTTTACATTAATTTAATACTTTTAGTATAATTTCTTCTCTAAACAACAGGGATTTAAAAAATACAACTGACAATCTTAAAAATTAGAATATTTAGTTCTTATAATAAATATAATTTTTGGTAGCAGACTTTACAGCTTTTTGTTACAATATGATTCTGTTTGTTCTGCCTTTTATTTCTATTCTTCTTCTTTTTTAAATTATTTTTTTCCTGCTGTAGTAAAGTTATATAGTCGTTTTCTCTTTAGTTGTTTGTTATCATGCATATTATATGCTCTGTAACTTACCAAAACTTTAGTCTAATCAATTATTTTATTTTCCTCCTAGTATAGAAACTTTATAAATCCCTCTGCACATGATTATACTATATTTACTATTCTCTCTCTCACACACGTATAGCTTGTTTTCCTCCCATAAAACTTCCTCTGTTATTTTGTGATGTTTGGATCTGTTGGTGATAAATTCACTGAGTACTTTTAAAAAAAATTTTAAGTATCTTCATCTTTTCCTCATCCTTGAAAGTATCTTCCCCATATATGAAAGTTTAGGTTGTACTTATTTTATTTCACTTGCTTGGATATATCATTTGACTATCTTTGGTTCCCATTGTTGCTTTTGAGAAGTCAGTTAGAATTCTGTTTTATTTTGGAGGTAATCTTTTTTTCTCTAATTGTTGTTAACATTATTGTCTTTTTTTTTTTCTGTAGTTTTACTGCAGTGTGGTAGGTATAGATTTTGTTTCATTTACCTGCTTGAGATGCAGTAGACTTCTCACCCATAATCTCATCATAAATTGCATACTGTATTTTATTCTGATATTCTAGTTAAATTCTTATTCTAGATTTTTCTCTTTATCCTGTGTGTTTCTGTCTCTTTTTAATTTCCTTGTTCTAGATTTTCTCTTTATCCTGTGTGTTTCTCTTTTTAATTGCCTAGTCTTTTTTTTTTTTTTGGTCTCTTGGTGCTTGTTTTTAGTTAATTTCTCATTTTTCCTACTAAATTCAGTGTGTCTTCTCAGTTATTTCAATCTCTTGATAATAGTATTTATCAATTCTAGAAATTCTGTTTGATCTTTTTTTAGATCTGTCCAATCACTTTATTTATTGAATTATAATTAACATACAGTAATACGTAGTTTCAGGTGTACAACATAGTGATTCAATAATGATATATATTATGAAATGATCACCACAATAAGTTTCATTACTATTAGTCACCATACAAAGTTATTAAAATATTACTGAATATACTCCCTATGCTATGCATTACATCCTGTGACATTTATTTTACAACTGGAAGCTTTACCTATTAGCTCCCTTCACCTACTTCATTCATCCCCCTGTCCAACTGCCCTCTGGCAACTACCAGTTTGTCTCTGTATCTGAGTCTGTTTTGTTTTGTTTATTTTGTTTTTTAGATTCCACATTTAAGTGAAATCATATGGCATTTGTCTTTCTCTGTCTGACTTCTTTCACTTTGCATAATACCCTTCAGTTTCTTCCATGTTGCTGCAAATAGCAAGACTTCTCTTTTGATGGCTGAGTAATATTCCTTTGTATATATATACACCACATATTCTTTATCCATTAATCTATTGATGGACACAGGCTTCTCCCATGTCTTGGCTATTGTGATAGTGTTGTAGTGAACAGAGAAGTATGTATATCTTTTTGAATTAGTATTTTCATTTTTTTCAGATAAATATTCTGAAGTGCAATTGCTGCATTGTATGGGTAGTTCTGTTTTTAGGTTTTTTAAAAGGAAAACTCCATAGTATTTTCCATAATAGCTGCACCAGTTTCCATTTTGCAAGATAATGCATGAGGGTTACTTTTTCTCCATATCCTCACCACCACTTGGTTTCTTGTCTTTTTGGTAATAGCCATTCTGAGAGGTGTGAAATGGTATGTCATTGTGATTTTGATTTGCATTTCCCTGATGATCAGTGATGTTGAGCATCTTTTCCTGTGCCTGTTGACCATCTGTATGTTTTTTCTTTGGAAAAATGTCTATTCAAGTTCTCTGCCCATTTTTAAATCAGGTTGTTTTTTGATATTGAGTTGTATGAGTTCTTTATATATTTTGGATATCAACCCTTTATCAGATATATTATTTACAAATATCTTCTCATATTTAATATGCTGCCTTTTAATTTTGTTGGTGATTTCTATCACTGTGTAAAAGCTCTTTTGCTTATTTTTGTTTTTATTGCTTTTATTGCTTTAGCCTGAGGGGAGATAATCAAAAAATATTGGCAAGATTGGTGTTAAAGAGTATTCTGAGTATGTCTTCTTTTAGGAATGTTATGGGTCTAGGTATTATATTCAAATCTTTAATCCATTTGGGGTTCATTTTTTATATGGCATAAGAATGTAATCTAGTTTGATTTTTTTTTGCACATAGCTATCCAGCTTTCCCCACATAACATATTTAAGAGGCTGTCTTTTTCCTGTTGGATATTTTTACCACCTTTTTGTAGATTAATTGCCCATAAGTGTCTGAGTTTGTTTCTAGGCTCTCTATTCTGTTCCATTGATCTATTTGTCTGTTTTTATGCTAGTACCACACCATTTCTATTACTGTCACTTCATGGGATAGTTTAAATCAAGGTGCTTGATAACTGTAGCTTTGTTCTTTTTTCTCAAGATTGCTTTCACTATTAGAGGTATTTTGTGGTTTCATATAAATTTTCAAATTATTTCTTCTAGTTCTGTGAAAAATGCCATTGGTATTTTGCATTGACTCTGTAGACTGCTTTGGTAGTATGGACATTTTAACAATATCGATTCTTCCAATCCATGAACACAATATATATTTCCATTTATTTGTGTCATCTTCTTTCCTTCCTTAGTATCTGTATAGTCTTCAGAGTACAGATCTTTCACCTCACTGGTTAAATTTATTTCTAGGTATTTTATTCTTTCTGATGCAATTATAAATGGGATTGTTTGTTTTTTTCATTTCTCTTTCTGATAGTTTATTAGTGTATAGAAATGCAACAGATTTCTGTATATTAATTTTGTGTTCTGCAACTATAAATAAATAAAATATTTAATAAAACATTATTTAAATAAAAATTTATTAGTTCTAATAGATTTTGGTGGAAACTTTGGGGTTTTCTATTCATAGTACCATATCTGCACAGAGTGCAGTTTTACTTCTTCCTTTCCATTTTAGATGCCTTTTATTATTTTTTTCTTACCTTATTGCTGTGGCTAGATCTTCCAATACAATGTTGAATAAAAGTGGTGAGAGTGGCATCCTTGTCTTGTTTTTGATCTTAGAAGAAAAAGTTTCAGCTTTTCACCATTGATATGATGTTAGCTGTGGAGTTTTCATATATGGCCTTTATCGTTTTGAAGTATGTTTCCTCTCTTCCCACTTTGTTGAGAATTTTTGTTATAAATGGATGTTGAGTTTTGTCAAAAGCTTTCTCAGCATCTATTGAGATGATCATTTGATTTTAATTCTTTGCTTTGTTAATGTGGTATTTCATATTGATTGATTACAGATGTCAAACTATCATTGTATCCCTAGAATGACTCCCATTTGATCATGGTGTATGAACCTTTTAATGTATTGTTAGATTTGGTTTGCTAATATTTTGATAAGGATTTTTGCAACTATGTTCATCAGGATATTAGCTTGCAATTTTCTTTTTTGATGATGTGTTTGTATAATTTTGATATCAGAGTAATACTGGCCTCTTAAAATGAGTTTGGAAGTACTCCTTCCTTTTCAGTTTTTTGGAATACTTTGTGAAGGATAGATATGAGATGTTCTTTAAATATTTGATAGAATTCATCTGTGAAGCTGTTTAGACCTGGACTCTTGTTGGTTGGGAGTTTTTCATTACTGATTTAATTTTGTTACTTGTAATTGATCTACTTAGATTTTCTATTTCTTCATGATTCAGACTTGGAAGATTTTATATTTCTAGAAATTTATTGATTTCTTCTAGATTGTCTAGTTAGTTGGCATATATTTGTTCACAGTATTCTCTTACAATTCTTTGTATTTCTTTGATATCAGTTTTAATTTCTCTTCATTTCTGGTTTTATTTATTTGTCCCCTCTCTCTTTTTACCTTGATAAATCTGGCTAAATGCTTGTCAATTTTATTTATCTTTTCAAAGAACCAACTTTTAGTTTCATTGACTTTTTTTCCTATTGTCTCTATTTATTTCTTTTCTGATATTTTTAATTTCCTTCTTTATACTCCTTCTGGGCTTTAATTATTCTTCCTAGTTCCATTAAATGCAAATTTAGATTTTTGTTGTTGTTACTTGGGGTAGGCTTGTATTGCTGTGAACTTCCCTGTTAAAATTGGTTTTGCTGCATCCCATAGAGTTTGAAAATTTGTGTTTCCATTTGTCTTGAGGTATTTTTTGACTTCCTCCTTGATCTCTTTGTTACTCATTGATTGTTTAGTAGTGTGCTGTTCACTATCTGCATGTTTGTGTTTTTTCCAGTTTTCTTCTTGTTATTGAGTTCTGGTTTTATACCTTTGTGGTCAGAAAAAATGCTTGATGCAATTTCAGTCTTTTAAGTTTATTGAGACTTGTTTTGTGGCCTAATACGTGATCTATACAGGGAAATATTCCATATGTACTTGAAACAGATATATGTTTTGCTGCTTTTGGATAAAATGTTCTGTATATATCTCCATCTTGTCTAATGTGTTATTTAAAACTGGTGTTTCCTTACTGAATTTCTCTAAGTGATATATCCATTGATGTAAGTGGGGTATTAAAGTTTCCTAGTACTATTTTATTGCTATTTCTTCCTTTAAGTCTGCTAATATTTGCTTTATATATTTAGATACTCCTATGTTGGGTGCATAAATGTTTACAAATACTATATCCTTTTATTGGATTGACCTCATCATCATTATGTGATGTCTTTGTCTTTTATTACAGTCTTTGTTTTAAAATCTATTTTGTCTGGTATGAGTATTACTACTCTAGCTGTCTTTTCCTTTTTAAATGCATAGAATATCTTTTTTCATTCTTTCACTTTCAGTCTTTGTGTGTCTTTAGATCTGAAGTATGTCTCTTGTTGGCAGCATATGGATGAGTCTTTTTAAGAATCCATTCAGTCACCCTTTGTCTTTTGATTGGAGTATTTAGTCCATTTACATTTAAAGTAATTATTGATAGGTGTGTACTATTGCCATTTTCTTCATTTTTTTCATGGTGTTTTTGTAGTTATTCTCTGTTCCTGTCTTCTTTTCTTGGTTTCTCCCCTTGTGATTTGGTGAGTTCCTATAGTATTTGGATTCCTTTATGTTTATATTTTGTGTGTCCATTGCAGGTTTTTGATTTGTAGTTACCATGAGGTCATATCTATCTATATCTATATATCTATATCTATTTCTATATCTGAAGTCTATTTTACACTGATAAATTTAGAATGCATTCTAAAAGCACTACATTTTTACTCCACCCTCTCCACATTTTATGTTTTGACATCATATTTTACATCTGTATTTTGTGTATCCCTTAACTACTTATTTTAGTTAAACTTGATTGTACTACTTTTGTCCTTTAACCTTCATACTAGTATTTTAAGTAGCTGATCCACTGCCTTAGCTATATATTTATCTTTATCAGTGAGATTTTTCACTCATATATTTTCTTATTTCTAGTTGTGACCTTTCCTTTTCCCTTTAAAGAAGACACTTTAACATTTCTTCTAAGGCCAGTATAGTGGTGATGAACTACTCTAGTTTTTGCTTGTATGGGAAATTCTTTATCTCTCCTTTAATTCTGAATGATAACCTTGATGGATAGAGTTTCCTAGGTTATAAGTTTTTTTTTTTTTTTTTTTTTTTTCCTTCTAGCATTCCTAC
Source organism: Camelus ferus (assembly GCF_009834535.1). NCBI lineage: Eukaryota > Metazoa > Chordata > Mammalia > Artiodactyla > Camelidae > Camelus > Camelus ferus. Next base: position 58,204,536 of record NC_045697.1, on the reverse strand, counting down.
CACTCCCTTCTGGTCTTTAAAGTTTCTGCTGGAAAAATCAGCTGATAGCCTTAAGAGGGTTGCCTTATATGTGACTCATTGATTTCTCCTTACTGCTTTTAAAATCATTCTTTAGCTTTAATTTTTGCCATTTTAATTTTACTATATTTGGTGTGCATCTCTTTGGATTAATCTTGTTTGAAACTTTGTTTTTCTTGGAGCTGCATGCTGCTTGCTTCTACAGGTAGAATGTTCTCAGCCATTATTTCTTCAATTAAGTTATCTGTCACTTTCTCTCTTCTCTTTCAAGGACCCCTTACGGTACAAATGCTAGTATGTTTGATGTTGTTTCAGAGGTTCATTAAACTATCCTCATTATTTTTTTTTTCTTTTTGCTGTTCTGATTTGGTTGATTTTCACTATCTTTCTGTTTGATTTTCCATTCTTCTGCATAATCTAATCTGCTGTTGATTTGTTCTAGTGTATTTTAAAATTTAAGTTATTATGTTTTTCATCTCTTATTGGTTCTTTCTTATATTTTCTAATACTTTATTGAAGTTCTCACAAGTACATCCATTCTTCTCCCAAATTCAGTCAACATCTTTATGACCCTTACTTTAGACTCTTTAATCAGAAAAATTACTTATCTCTGTTTTATTAGAGTTTTATCTTTCTTTTTTCTTTGGAACATATTTCTCTGTCTCTTCACTTTGCCCTTCTGTGAGTTTTTTTTTCCCCCTATGAATTAGGTTTAACAGCTACATCTTCCAATCTTGAAAGAGTGGCTTTGTGTGAGAGTGTCCATGAAGCTGTGTGCACTGGGCATGTTTGATAGGGTGCCTGGAACTGGAGCAAGCTGTGAGCTGTGGGAGTCTCAGAGTACTTCAGGTTGAAGGCACCTTTGAAATAGGGCTGGAGCTGGAACAGGCATAGGCTGGAAGGAATCCTGGGGCATGCTGTGCCATGACTGCCTTGGTGGGTTGGCTGGGCCTGGAGCAGGTGTGAGCCAGGATCTGTCCTGGGGTACACTGCACTGGGGCTCTCATGGCAGAATGGCTGAAGCTGGAGTGTGGGCTGAAGGGAAGTGAAGGCTGTTCTAGAGGGACTCAAACATTGGTGCTTACCAGTGCCTCTGACCCCAGAGAGTTACAGCAGTTCCTCTCCCATTTGGCAGATCCTCTAAGGCTAGTGATTAGATTTCCTTCTGTATAGTTTAAATTCTGTTTAAACTGCTAGTTTTTTGCTGTGTCCCAGGGTGGGTGAGTCTGTGTTTAGGTTCTTCAATAATATCCCTTTCTACTGCAGATAGGGGATGGAATTTCCGTGGATATCATCAATCCATCTTTCCTACTCATTTCTATGTGGTCTCCCTATACACAGAAATTGTTAAGTCAGCCCTCAGGTCTTCTTCAGGAGGAACTGCTCTATGTATAGGCTGTGATTCACTGTGTCAGTGGGAGGAGGTGGCCTCAGGATCTTCCTATGCTATCATCTTAGACCCCTCCTATCCAATCACTTTCTATAATTTCAAATTTCCACGCTTGGCATTCATTTTTATTTATGAACAAAACAAGCATAACTGTTTTATAGTTTAGTTACTTGTAACTTTAGTGTCTATATTCCTTCTGTGTCTTTTGTATTTCTATGTCTTTCTGTGTGCCCACTTGCTTATTTGAAAAAAAAATTTTGTAGTAATTATTTAATGATAGGCTATATTTTTTTACCTTTAAAGAATTATGCTAGACATGTGGGACATTAGCAATTCAATTTTTCCTTAATTTAACTTTAATTTTCAAAATTTTCTGACCTATCCAAATGATTTGAAGACTGGCAACAATAGAGTTAGTCTCACTTAATCTTATTCCTAGGGTATAACCATTTCACAATCAGCCCAAAGTAGTAGGAATGATTTAGCATTTATCCATCTTTGTGAACCCTAAAGACAGTGGATCCAAATGTTTGTTCTCCTAGTCCTTTGAGGCTATAAAATTTTCAACACAGACTTCCCATCTTACCTTCTGAAAAGGAGAATGATCTTAGAGCAAAAGCAAGCTAAATGTAGCACTCACTCCACTTATCTGAATTCCAAAGTATTCAGTCTCACTTAGCCTGCTAATTCTTCTGTTTTTATTTTTGTCCAGTAAACCTAAGAATTTCTGTTTGTAATTTGTCCAGCTTGTAAAGTTGCTTTCAATGGGAGAGTTGGTAAAAAAAAATACTTGAACAATTATTACTGAAAATAAAGTTATTTTGGAAATTTTAATTTTCTCTTTTTAGAGTGATCAAATATTACAGAGAGCCAGTTAGATCTGGGGATCTTAGCTTAATTTAACTATAGTTCCTATCCTTACAAGGACCCAAATACCTTAATTTCTGCCTCCATGAGCCATTGAAATTTATCCTTACAAGGACCATTGAGTCAAGATCAGATTTGATATCCTTAAGGTATAATGGCATCGCTGAGTTAATTTATCTCTCTTGCTTTATATTCCTTCCTTCCTTATTCACAGTGGAGTTTTCTTTCCTTTTCTCCCTCCCTCCTTTCTTCTCTTTCTTCCCTCCTTCCTCCCTTCTCTTCTTCTTTCCTGCCTTCTTTTCTTCTTTTTCCTTGTTACTCAACTCAACCATTGCTTTTGTTGTTGTTGTCCAGAACATCTATGTTTGCCCAGAAGAGAACTATGGTAGCTCAATATGCCATGTTGCCAATATCAGAAGTGTCAGTGTAAGAATAAAACAATACTTTAAAAATTTTTTTACATTTGGTCTATTAACTACATAAGTCTCTACAAATTATACTCATTTTTCAGATGTTTATTTAGCAGTGTGATATCAAGATGGCAAACTGGCATGAGCTGTTGGATTCCTCCATCAAAATCACTGTGGAAACTAAAGAAGTGAAAGAGATATGTAGACTCTGGGAATTAAAATCTACAACAGAAATAACTATGAGAAACCTCTGTAGAAACCGAAGGTTGACATGAGTTTTTGAGACAATAACTGATAGATGGAGGAAATGAGTTGAGAGCAATCTGTTCCAAAACTAAGAATTCTGTTCTTCTCTCTCTACTCACACAACTTCTTTTAGATGGTCAGTGGTCATTGACTGTGCTTTCATTTCCTCAAGTTCTACCACTGGTTCACATGACCAAGTGTAATGTCAGGATAGCACAAAAAAGTCCTGCAGTTGTAAGGAGTTGATGAAAGCAGTACAATTGCAACAGTGTTCCTAGGAATTTACTCTTCAATCTTTCTCCCTTGATTTCCATTATTGGTGAATTATAACCTAAGGAGGTTTCTTCTTCTCAAAGCTGCTTTTTCCTAAACACTTAATAGAGAGTTTTTGAATACAGGAGTTGCCTCATGAGTGCCAACCAAAGGCAGTGATCAGTGTTGTTTTTTAGGGCCTAGGGCTCTCTGCTCTGAGTGCATCCCTTCTATTTGTTTTTGTTTGTTTGTTTTTTGTTTGTTTTATTTAGGATGGGAGGTAATTAGATTTATTTATTTTTTAATGGAAGTTCTGGGAATAGAACCGAGGACCTCATGTATGCTAGGCATGCAGTCTACCACTGAGCTATACCCTCCCACCTTCTCTCTTTCTAAACTCCTCAGTACTAATAAATACTGGTCTGGCCTTTGGACCTTTCCCAATATACATCACCAGACAAAATAATTCATACCCTGGGGAAGTATGTCCTCACAGGACAAAACAACTAGACAATTGATGAATACAACACTCTCAGGAGAAAAACAGCAAATCATTGTATTCTTATCCCATCAAAAGAATAATTTTTGTATTTGAAGGCTAATGTATGATATCATTTAGTTAGAAGATTGGTCTTTCTTGTAAGTCTTTTCTTTTTCAGTGTAAATTTAATGTTTTGTAGATTTGCTATAGGATGTAATGCCAGAGAGCATTATGTGTAGGAAGGAAGTTATAATCAGTTTGATTAGAGTGAGTTACTGCTAAAGATATGTCTTGAACCACAAGTACCATTATTATCATAAAATTACGTGTGGTGGTGATAAAAATAGTTACCATATATGGAGTGCTCATACACTGGACACTGTTAGGCAGATGTTACACATTATTTTAATCCTTGGGTAAGTACTATTTTTTCAAACAAGGAACTTGGGGTTTAGAAGTTTAAGTGACTTGTCCAGGTCCAAATTAAGAAGGAGTTTTTCATTTCTCAACCTGGTCAAAGCAGTCCTTCGGGAATCATCTCATGCTAAAAATTCAGTTTTGTGTGGTGAAGAAGGTACTATTTTTACTATTATCTGACAGTGATGGGAAAAGGAGGAAAAAGGAGATTTCCAAACAGTTGGTGCTAATAAAGCAAAAGACCTAAAGTACATGCAATGAGGACTGATCCATAAATATTTTCTCTGTATTCTCAAGCCAAGTCTCCATCTGACCTGAAGTCATTATGTTCCATTTTGTGAGTTTTCTCACTCTTCCAGACTTGCCTTCAATAGTGTTTAAACTTGCATCCACCCCAGAGTGGAATTTTTCTGGGCTCTGTATCTAGCTGGAGACAACTAGGAATTTCTAGTTTGTTCATGGCAGGTTCAGAACTGCTGTTACGCAGCCTAATGCTTGGAGCAATAGGTGTAAAGAAACAGTACCAACTAACAATATGAAAATCTGAGTAGTCCTGGGTAATAATTTTACACATCTTCCCCTCTGGCTGCTATAAAGTGAGGAGGGTAGGCCTTAGGAACCAGGATGGGTTCTCATCTGTCTTAATCCTCTTTGACAGCACAATATGTGCTTCTCTAGGCTATATACCCCTTATGTTACCAAAAGTTGATTTCATGCCAGGAGGTAAATATGGTGAACAAAAGCAAGGTGTTACTAGTTTCATATATTTTATTTAAATAAAATTATAATTCTTAGTGCCACCAAAATCAGCTTGCAAAGTTTAAACTTTTCTTTGTAAACTTAGAATTCTTCTTTAAAAGACTTCTAGATGGAATTGTGATGGTTGTCTCAAGGTGGGAGGGTGTTGTGATAATACGCTGAAGTCCACTCCCAGCTGTTTGTAATTGTTGTATGAGTTACATCTTGATTTTCATGATTTAGCCTCTTGGAAATTAAACATTTATTTTAACAGTTACATATCAATCACAGTATCATCTGTAAGTTTATGGGAAAAGAAAAACAATGTAAGGTGAGAAATATTGGAATATTTATCTTAGACATTCAAAGTTTTGCCAAGAAATCTCTGAAGACTGCATCCCTGAAACAATCTTATTCTGTCATCCTGGGGGTTTATTTGTTCTACAACTTCAGGATTTAAGGGAGGACAGCTTCTTTGGTAAACATCCTCTAGCAGTTGATGTTTTGGGGAATAATAAACCTAATTCTTCTGTGTTGCTTTATTTTAGTCCCAGGAATATACTAAATATTATTATAACAATGCCTTTCTTTGGCATCAAATCTTTGCTTATATTATACCATAACATTTGTATTAATAACTTCTAAAAGTGTTATTATAGTAAACTATTTGTTTCAAACTATGAATTTCTCTACAGTTTTACTATTGTTCGGGTTTTGATACATACAAGATAGAATAGTCTCAAGCAAACCATTGGCAGATGTTGCTAATTTCATTGCTGGGATTGTTTCATTGAACGTTTCAAGGAAAATGCTCACACCATTTAATCATGAGTTGTTTATCTCAGTAGCCCAAAACTGTAAAGCCAATTGATTAGTTTCTATCAGCAGAGGGAGGCAAATAATTGTATCAGAGTGACGTAATATAAGAAGGACTTGACCAGCTTTTATTAGTTTTGAAGATAGAAATGGGCCAGGAACCAAGAAATGTGGACAGCTTCTAGGAACTACAAAGGCAAGAAATCAGATTTATCACTACAGCCTCCAGAAAAGTATGACGTCCTACAGACATCCTGATTTTAGCCCAATCATACCTATTTCAGACTTGTGACTTCCAGAACTATGTGTTTGTGTAACTTGTTACAGTAGCAATAGAAATGTAATATAGAGCCTGAGTCAAATAAATCCTGAAAAATCTGGACATTTCTCTTTCCCAAGTGCACAGTTATCTTGGTTAAAAGCAGCAAATTCTTTTGTGAAAGAAAATTTATAGCAAGGACTCGTGATCTTATTGCTTATTTCTTTTTTAAGGGTACTCAATCTCCTCTTCATTCAAGGCACTCTGGATCTTTGAAATGAGTTAAAGGTTCTTGGTCTCTGTTTTGATACCTGAAGTCAGGCCTTGTTCATCTGAACTAGAAGTCTTTCATATATATTGATATAGTGGGACCTTCTTAGGCTTTTTATCAAGATTGATTTTAGAAACCACTAAACACATCTGCATGCCAAACAATTCTGATTACTACTCTGCCCTTGTTTTCTACTATGGTACCAGTACCCTCCTTGTCTTGCCGTTAAATGTTGCTATTTGGCATCATCCTGAACTTCACAATACTCGTGGAACTCACTGCAATGATATTATCTCCTGTATTATCTATGGTCTACACTGGAGAGCCACCATGGTGGTTTTTTTTTTTTTTCAAGAATACTATCAATGTAATTCTTAATGAAGTTTTGAAACAAAATCTTATGCAATCTGTCATATGTCTTAGTTCAGGATGCTATAATAAAATACTATACACTGAGTGGTTTAAACTACACATATTTATTTCTCATAGTTCTGGAGGCCAGGAAGTCTAAGATCAAGATGCTGGCAGATTCACTGTCTGGGAGGGCTCTCTTCCTGGTTTGCAGGCAGCTGCCATCTTGCTGTATGCTCACATGGGGACAGGAAGGCAGGGGAATGAGAGAGAGAGAGAGGGAGAGAGAGAGAACACTCTCTGATCTCTTCTTATAAGGGCACTGTCCTCATGACCTCACCTAAACCCACTTATCTCCCAAAGGTCCCACTTCTCAATCCCATCACGTTGGGGTGTAGGGTCTCAACATATGAATTTTGGGGAACAAAAACTTTCAGCCCAAAACACAGCCTTTCTGGAGAAAGGATAAGGGCTGTCTGTGTGTGTTGTTCATTATGCAGCTACTCCAGCAACACTATATTACTAAAGCTTAGGGTCTAGCAAAGATTTGGGTGCATTCAATTTCATTTACAATAGAGCTAAAAGGTATCAACTAACTGTCCAAGCAAGAGATAGAATCCTACTTCTTGAGTTTATGTATTGAATTTAGTCAGAAGCAGCCTGCCTCTCCAGGGTTCTTTAATTCATTGTGTTTCTCTTAGTCATCTGTCATGATGGCCATCATTCTGCCAAAGCTTTCTTTAGATCATTTTATTTCATGTGCCTACAGTTTTAATGCAACTAAACCACTATGTCTTATATACCATTGGTTAATAGTCCCATCTTCTAATGTCAACTGGATTCAGTGATCTCAATTAGGTTAGAAAAATAATCCAAGTTTTCTCATTGCTTGATGATCTGTTGTTGACCATAACTTTTGTCCCTAACTTGCTTCTTAGTTAGAATTTTTACTTTCAGGCAACTGTATCCACCGTAGCTAGTTTTGTGGGTAGGGGTTTATCAGAAAACATGAGTTATCTGATAAAATTTCTAGGAGAATCAGGGACCCAGGTTTTCATGATGCAAAAGAAGTATAGATATGATAATGCATCCAACTGTCATATGGTTAGTTAGACAAAATCTTTCTGTTATTACTGCCTACCTTAAGAGACTCATAAAGGAGAGGAAAAATGGAAAGGGTCAGGAGGAGGAAGGAATCCTCTGTTACAGCTGTTGCAAAATAATTAAATGCCTCTCTACAGTGATCGTCAGGAGAGCCACTCATGATTGACTTATCTTACTCTTTTTGCTTTCCAATTCCCATGTAGATATATTTGCTTAGTAGAACCTAAGTCATCTGGGGATCCTGAGCTACAAAATAGTCTTAGGAAATTTAATCTTTTTCTTTTTTTGCAAAATAACGTGGTTTATTTACAGTTGTCTGTTACAGCAGCATAACCTATTTTATCCTGACTATAATGGAGTAGTATATGTATGTGTGTGTACACATTTATACACATACACACAGAGATACACTCACACAAATGAAATACATACTGGCATATATTCTTTTGTGATTTCTTTTTGCTAAGAAATATGTTTATTGTTCAAAAGTTGTTGAACACCAGCTATATCTTTGCACTTTTCTAGATGTTGATGCTACATTAATGAATAAAACAGAAAAAAGCCCACTTTCAGTGGAATTAATTTATATGGATTTTTTCCATGTGTATATGTATATATTTACCATATTATTTTTTCTTTCTCTACCGTCTTAACCATTTTTGAGTCTATAGTTTCATAGTGCTAAGTATATTCACATTTTTATGAAATAGAGCCCCAGAACTTTACCATCTTGCAAAATGGAAACTCTGTATCTATGAAACAATTCTTTCTCTTCTCTTCCCAGCACCTGATAAACCACCATTCTATTTTCTGTTTCTATGAATTTGACTACATTAATTACCTCATATAAGTGGAATTACATATTTGTCATTCTATGACTGGGTTACTGAAAATTTAGTCTTAGTTTTCTAATCTCCAGTATACAGCAAGGTATAGTAGAAGAAGATTGGAGGATTTTATTGAGTTAATCTCCAGTGTTTTCCATGGTTATTCTTTTAACTTTTCTTCATTGAAATAGAAAGTGAAATCAAATGCAATTTTTTTTTTTAAAAATGGGAGCTAAAGAGGGCTACTTTAGTTTGGGTTCTCCAAAAGTGGACCATGAGAAAGAGGTTGTTGTACAAGGGATTAATCCAGGAAGTTCTCTTAAGAGAACTATGTAGGATTATAATGAAAGCAGGCTAGAGCAGAGGAATAAGGTGGGCAAAGATGACTATCAGAGATGTATAGCCTCAGCCTGATTTCATAGTAGTTCTGGAATGTGATCCCACCAACACTTCATCATGGGAGTAGGGCTGCTATAGCTCCACATCAGTGAGTCACTGGCTGGTAAAGACCCAGGGGATGGGAATTCCTATCAATTAAAGATGATGTGATTCAAAAGGAAAAGATGCAAGTCTGAGTCGAAAGGAAGGAAAGAAGGAAGGAAGGAAGGAAGAGAAAGATTCATGGGAATACACACATACATACACTGCACACACATACATACATATAACTTAGAAAGAGATGATGGGTATGTATTTATTTCGCAGCAATGCTTAAATAATGTGATAAGGATCAGTGACAATCTAGGAGGAAAATTGAAATGGTATATCTTAAATAATTTTCTGTAAATAGTTTTAGCCAGGACTACAGTTGTAAGCTATTGCTTCTATAGGAACACAACTAGGCGGGAAAGATAATACAAGTGTTAGAAACAATATGTAAAATTATTTCATTCATTCAGTATAAGTCTAGGAATTTTGTTGGTGAATCCTAGGCATTATGATACATGTTGAGAAAAAGTTATAATCAATATAAGCAGTGGTCTAATACCAATAAAATGAAATGTAGCAAGGTAAATGTAGAGCCCTGCATTCACATTTTAAAAATAAATTGGGCTAAACACTTTTCATAACCATGTTCTCTAGGAAATTCCTAGAGATAACAATAAGTTCTGGACAAAATACAAGAATGTGGAGAAAAGGAAATCCTCAAACACTGTTAGGTGGAACTATAAATTGGTGGAGACACTGAAAAACAGTATAAAGATTCCTCAAAAAATTAAGAATAAAAGTACCATATGGCCCAGCTTTTCTATTTTTGAATATTTTTCAAAAGAATAAGAAAACACTTATTTGAAAAGATAAATGCACCTATGTGTTCATTGCGGCATTATTTAACACAGGCAAGATATGGAAACAACCTAACTATCCATCAGTGGATGAATGCATAAAGAAGATGTGATACACACACACACACACACACACACACACACACACACACACACACACACAATAGAATACTACTCAGTCACAAAAAGCAATGAAATCCAACCATTGTGGACAACATGGATAGACTTGAAATGTATTAGGCTAAGTGAAATAAGTCAGATGGAGAAACATAAATACCATATTATTTCACTCATATGTGGAATATAAAAAAAGCAAATAAATTCATAGATACAGAGAACAGCTTAGTGGTTACCAGAGGGGAAGGAGTTGGGGGTTGGGCATAATGGGTAAAGGGGGTCAACTGCATGGGGATAGATAGTAACTAATCTTATGGTCAGGATCATTTTGTGGTACATACAGATGTCAAATTACAATGCTGTACACTTGAAACTTCTATAATGAAAATAAATAATTTCAAATCATATAGAGTATGTTTTCTTATCACAGGAATTAAATTGGAAATCAGTAACAATAAGATGCCTAGGAAAACCTCAAAACATTTAGAAATTAAATAACACATTTAATTCTAAATAATACATAGGTCAAGGAAAGCATCACATATGAATTTATAAAATATTCCAAACTTGTGTAAATGTGTATACAACATAAGAAAATCTGATCCACTGCCTAGTGATTGGAACACAGCCCGCCTGTTTGTATTGACTGGCTGCTTCCCTTCTACCATGGCAGGATAGAGTAGTTGGGACAAAGACCATACAGAGTGGCCACAAAATCTAAAGTAGTTCTTATCTGGTCCTTTACAGAAGCAGTTTGCCAACTTCTGTCTTACGCTATCATTCAGAACGTTTACCTCTTTTGGTAATGGGGGTAGTGGATTTTAACACTAATTATCTGGTTTCAACACCTATACTAATTAAAAGTCACAAATGTCACCATCAAAATTTCATGAAAGCTGTGGGTTTCAGGCTTAGGACACCAAAAGGGTTATTAATGTGCACCAAGTACTATAATGATACTGGTTGGGTGCTGACTGCAGACAGCATTGCTACACAGGACAGTAATTGAGTTCAGGGTTGTGGCCATATCCTATGTAAATGTTTTTTTTTAATACACATACAATTCCAGTGTCTTTTTTTAAAAACACAAAATATATGTAACTATTAAAATATCTCCTTTGAAAATGGCTAAAAAAAAGGAAAGAAAGAGAACTTGGAAAGAAAACTCTAAACTTATGTTGGAAAATATAATTCCAAATGTAATTATGCATTAGAACTTGAAGAGAAAGTCGATTTCTTTTTTGTTTGAGTTTAATTTCCTCCTAATTGATAAGACAGTTGAGACTGAAGTCCCAAAGCCAAAGCAAAATTTGGTTTTAAAACGTAGATGTAACTAATTAACATTCAATACATAGAGGAATCCAATCTATACAAATTTATATATCAACTACCTTTACATGAGTTTTGTAAGACTTTTAGATGATTGCATACCTCTCATGTACCTGTGCCTGGCACATGATAGACATTCGATAATTATAGTAGTATTTTTTATCATAATTATTTTCTAACACCATGAATTCTTTTCTAACATCCCCACTACTGTTACTGTGAGATAGTCTCTGTGACATAGACTACATCAGAGAGTCTAGGATGGTGCTTGGTATATATTAGGTGTGAGATCTACCTCTGTGGTTTTTGTCCTTCTTGTGCTTATCTTTGAGAACAATAAGATAATTGTGAAACCCTAATAAAGATGCTTTATATTGACCCAATAGTGAACTGTCATAGGAAGAATTACACACATGCATGTATGTGTACGGCAGACTCATGATTCTTCAATATTAGAAGTGCTTTTATGGGAAAGATGGTAAACAACTCTTTGTGAAAGTCACAGGGTTTTAAGAAGACAGATGGATTTTTTTTTTATCCTACTATAAGGGCTAATGTATGTGTCGGTGACATTCTACGAACAAATGAACGATGCTTCTTCCGAGGCTGCTGAATTTGAAATCAGAAAAGAGGTGATATGTAGCACTCATCATGTAGCTAAATTAGGCTTACTAGCTACTAGATGATAAGATTTAGTTTAGGCAAGCAATCAATTTTGCAGCATATTTTTAATTTCTCCAGGTATTTGTAGGGATTGATTGCTTTTGTTCCACTAGGTAACATCACTGCATTATTTTAAATTTGCTATCATTAGCCGCAGGCACATGGAAAATATAAGAACTAAATGTTAAAAGAAAAGGTGACCTTTCATCTTAGAACACAGATAAATAGTAAATGAGCTTTCTAACCTCCAATATTGATGTTTCAAGGTAATTTAATAACAAGACCCTTAACTAAAATACTGAAATGTGGTACTATATATCACAGTTAGAGGCATTCACAGACTGTAAGGGCAATTAGTTACAGTGACTTTTCCAATCCCACCATATTAAATTCAATTAATCTATCATTGATTGAAAGATGCTTTGGTTTCATTAGACATTTCTAGGCATTGCAGTCTTTTATAAAACTTGTATATTCATTATTGTAGCCTGGAGAAACAGGTGTTTGTTTATTTATTTCCCAGACAAAAGTTCAGATATTATGTTTAGATTTTACAAAGGTTGTCTACTGGTCAAGTTCGTGTGTGTGTGTGTGTAGAGGGGGCAGAGAGAGAGAGAGAGAGAAAGAGAGAGAATTTTATCGCTAAGTTTGTTTTTTCATTTTGACTTTGAAAACAAAAACCTTCACCCTACCCGCCTCCACCCTGCTGGCTTTTCACATTAGACTATTGTCTTCAAGAACGCAGAAACTAGATTTTGGTATTTCTGATAACATGCAGTACTTTGCACAGCATTATGTTCCCATAGATATTAATTCTGATTCCAAAGAAGCAGCAGTTGATATTAAAACTGTTACAAAGTAAAGATGGGAAATGCATGGAACAAGAATTCATCTCAGTCATTCTAAGTGGCAGTCCTCCGGTGACATTTAGGTCATGTATCTTAGACATTAAGAATCCCAGCTTTGGAGTCACAGAAACATGAACTTGAGTCTCAGCTACTCTCAGTTTCTCTGCTGAGATTGCTGATATGTGCTCTTATTGGGCGAGGTAATTAAATCTTATTTTCTTCATCGATGAATGGGAAAAACAATAATACCTATTACATTTGCTTGTGTGAATTATTACTATCATTGTTATGTGATTTTTCATGATATCTGCATAAGCAATTGCATTGTTGAAAATGGGTTCCATCTCTTAAGCTGTTTGAAACATGTCCAGCGCTCTGGCTAGTATGTGGCAGACAGAGAGAACTAAGGAAAGGGCACCTGCTTCTGCTAGCTGCCTACCAATTAGCCATTTGTCCTCTTATTTTTGCAAACAGGATGCTGATTTTATTCACGTTTAGGGGAAGAATTATGCTCTGCACAGGGCGTGACTATTGAATGGCGCAGTCAATTATATTAATCCTATACCTTTTCACCTGGTGGAGGATTGAGCATATGACCCTGTTGTGGCTATAAAGACAGAGGAGTAACGCTGCTGAGGGACGTTGGGGTAAAGTTTCCTCTCTAATTAAAAGAGAGAGGTGCATAAGGGAAGAGGGTCCTTCATTTCCTTCCCACCTTCGCCTTTCAACACAGTTACGTGTGACTGAGGCTTGTGGCAGCGGCAGGCAATTGTAAGTGAAGAGTCAGGAGAATCATAAATGATGAAGAGGTCTGACATGGTTGAGCTGCTGAATTAACCTCTGGACTTCTTGTCATTCAAGATTTATTAATAGAACCGTGTGTTTCAGTCACTAATGGTAGGTATGTTGTTTCTTGAAGCCAAAAGCATTACAAGGTTGCTGCTACATTTGAAATGCATGATTCTATTCAATTCTTTCTTTGGAAGATTTCAAATGAAAAATTTTATAATTAATCTAATAATATATTTCATGTATTCACTTATTCAACACATGTTTATTAAACTCTAAAAGTGAAACAGGCATTTATTAGGTACTGGGTGGGAGGAATACCGTTCAAATTAGGATAGTTAATGAGCAACAACACCTTGTGCTGAAATCTGCTGGGCTTTGAAGTACAACAGAACAGAGTTCAATCTGCGTGTTACAACAGCAAGCTCTATGACCTTCAGGACCATACTTAGGGATCATTTTTCCTCATTTTTCAGAGATTCTATCTCTAATATTGCTTCAAAGATTGGCAATTAAAGTTTGTTGTTAAAAATTAATCAGTCAATCTAAGAAAGAAATGGAAAATTGTATTTAAGCCAAATTTGAGGATTATAACTCAGGAAGAGCATCCAAAAAAGTTCTGAGAACTGTCCTGTCTCTTAGAAGTCAAAGCATAGTTATGTAAGATTTTTGAGACAGAGGGCTGTGTATTAAATGATGTATTATTGACAGTTTGCACAATCCAGATCTAAGCGTCATCATGGCCCCTTACCGGATCAAGAAGGAATGTTGTCTTTTAAGGAGTTGTCTTGATGCTAGGAGAATGTTGCTCTTATGGTTGAGCAGGTATTTCTGTGGATGGGGGAGGTTTGGTCAATGTATAGTGCAGATACACAGTGCACAGTGCAGGGAGAGAGGAGGCCAAAGGGCAGAGAAAATTTTTTGTTTAAATTTTTCTTTTCTTATCATAAAATAAGAAATTTTATTTCACACTTGTCACTTAACTATTTAGATACTATCTCTAACCTCAATAAATAATAGTTGAATGAATGAGGAAGTGGTATGTTTTCTCATTGGATCTAATAATGATATAGTTTGCTTAAAATTTAGTTTTCTAGAAAGATGAAACAAAATTCATTTTAGAAAATATCACTTAAAAACCAATGATTAGAATTTAAATAAGGCTGTTAAAGTGTTCATGAACCTAAGACCCTTGAGTTGATACCGTCAGTGCTCCTTTTACTTTCTTATGAATTTTCTGTGCTGCATTATATTATAGCACTAGTTACATGCCTTTTGCTTTAATGATTTAGGCCAAAATAAAATGTATGTATACTCACTTATTTGTTTGAATAGCAGTCTAGGATCATCAAGTAAAATATTCTCACTTTAAAAGATTTAGATTAAGTATAGCTTCTCATACAAACTATAATTAATGCACACAGGACATTTTATTGAAATAAAATTAAGTGTATATAATAATGACTATTAAAGTATCAATATATATGTGGCTTCTATTAATTTTCACCTATATTTTACTGGCATACACACAGAAATCATATAGGGGAAAATTACATACAGCTAAAGAATTTGGAGCCTTATTGAATATAACCTAGAAATAGGATATTTTCTCAAATCACTTAACAGTATTAATAATAGAAATCAAAGTTAGTGTTTACTGAGCACCTATTATGTGTTAGACATTGTTCGAAGCACTCAATGTGTATTAACTCTCTTAAACCATGGTATTATTGTTACTCCTGTTTTACAGAGAAGAAAACTGACACAAAGGTGTGCATTAACTTGCTTAAAGGTGTACAGCTATCAAGTGACAGATCTGGGATATCATCTAGGTACTCTGCTGTAGAATCCATGCTTTTAACTCTCACATACATTACTTTGAGGAGGTGAGATTTACATTAGTCAATCATTAAAAAATGCTAATGGCTTAGTTCTGAAATGTTTAGAGATTCTGTGAAATAAGAAAATCAATAATATTTTGAGTAAATATTGGTGTTTACTTTAAGAAGAAGGATCTTCCTAGAAACCAGAAAACAGATGATGCTTTGAATAGGCAATACATTTAAAAAAAAAAAAAAGAGGTTTGCTTTGAGCAGGGCAAAGGGTATAAGATACTAGTATAGGAATGAGCTTGTAGTATGTAAGAGACATTAAGGACATGAATGTAAATAGTCTCAGAAAAAAAAATTTTAATCTCTATTGCCATTCCTTTTCTTTGCTGTCTCCACGCTTCCCTATTCCCTTCAGAGCCTCTTCTCAGTTAAACTATGTGACAGGCTTAATAATCACTCCCCAAAGATGCCCACATCCTTGTCTCTGGAACCTTTGAGTAGGTTATGTTTAATGGCGAAAGAAACTTTGCAAATGTAATTTAAATTATGCTTTTCAGAATAGGCAAATGGTCTTGGATTATCTGAGTGGTCCCAATCTTATCACATGAGCTCCTGGGGACAGAAAACTTTATCTGGCTTGAATCAGGGAGATGCAACAGCAACATTAGGCAGACAGGATGCAGTACAAGGGGAAATCTGAGAGATGCCTAGCCTGAGAGGGACTCAGTATGCTGTTGCTGGTTCTGAGACGTGGGGGTCCCTTTAGTGAGGATGAGAGGCTCCTAGGAGTGCAGGTGTACCTGGCTGACAGCAAGTGAAGAAAGGGAATTAATCCTACAACTTTATGGAACTGAAACGCCAATGATGTGAATGAGCTTAGACTGGTTTCTTTCCCAGAGCCTGAGTAAGGAGTGCAGCCTTGTAGACACTTGACTTTTCATCCAGTGAGACCCATCTCAGGTTTCTGACCTACAGAAACTATGAGGAAATAATTGTGTGTTGTAAACCACCAAGTTTGTGGTAATCTGTTAAAGCAGTAACAGAAAACTAATAGAGATGATGGGTAAAAGATTGTATTTGGAGTATCGGGGAGGCAAGGGTGAGTAGTTGTAAAATTTCCATCACTTTTCCTTACTCCCAACTTCAAATCCTGACAATAATGAGAATATATACAACTACTCCCCAAATCCTTTTCTCATATTACTCATGAGCCTGATACTAAAAATTTTACACTTCTATTTTTTCTGTCTAGATTTTTTTAACTAAAAGAGTTATCGTTCCTTCAAGTGCTTTAAAAATGATAAATTAAATTGATACTCTACACAATTTTCTCTCTCTCCACAGCAGAAGTTTTCATTTATCTAGGATATTTTTATCCTAGTCAATACTTAAAGAAAAACAGGAGGACAAGAATTTTGCTTACTTTGAGACTTTTATGAGATTAGATCCATTATGGATTTGTATAGGGAGGGAAGAGAGAAAACAGCTTTTTCCTGCCGGTATGTTGGAATAAAAAAAGAAAAGATTTATTTGTCACAAGAAGGATACTGGTAACTCACGTTAGTTGCGGTTTCTAAAATACGAGGCCATTTTTCTTGCCAAGGGAAAGGATTCAAGAATTGAATATGCTTTTCCTTTTGATGTGTTTTTGTGCTACTTTTCATATTCCAGTCTTTTCCGTGGTCTACTGCCCTCATGTGGATCTGTTTGTGAGGATTGACAACTGCTTAGTTATAGACAATACTTATGTAAATACTCCATCTTTTTTCTTTTTAACCGTTAATCTGTTTAGTTTGTAGTTATGAGCATGAAAACAATTTTTGAATAGTTACTTTTTAACCTCAGAGATGCAAATTTTATCTAAAAGAAGTATTCTATTCTAAACAAAGTTTTATCAGAAATTTAGGAAACTAACAAGCAAACTTACTGAGCTTAGGGCAGAGGGTATATTTTCTTTCCTTGCTTTAATTTAAATTCAAGATTTTTGTTGATTATTTATATTTGTCATTGTTTTTGCATTGAAATAACTAAAGCTATGTTGAATAGAAATGTCTTTTTTTTGGTGATCATACTTCTAACATGACTTGACGTCAAGAGGGATGACCATAGAATCTAAAGTGCTACAGTCTTGACCTTAAGTAAAAACAGTTATAGGGATTGTTAGGTTGAGCTGAATTCTAATGATTTAGGTTATGTTTATCTAATTTGTTTGGAGAAAAACTGTCATGTTTTAATGTATTTTATATCATGTTGATTCCAGAACTTAGACCATTGATTATCTCAGTGTATAAAGGAGAAAAAAGTATAAATAAATAACGTATTATTCTGTTTAATTGTTCTATTGTCAGGACAAATTGTTTAGACTTTCCCCGCCCTAACTGGAGCTAGTGCTTCCTTGTTTTGACTCCATGGTTCAGGCTATTAGAAACCAAGCACTTTGCCCCACACAGATACTAAATAGTTATGATTTGGGTTTTTAGATTTTTAAAGTGTTTTTTAACACTGTTAATCTGGTTATAAGTATAATACATCACCCTTCTAAAATGTTTGGGGAAAATTTTATGAAGAAGGCAATAAAAAGATCTATGACTTTACTATGAAAATACTAACATTTTGGGCAATGTTTATTTTAAGACTTTATTAGGCATATGTAGTGAGATAACATTGGAAAGAAAATTGATACTTTTTTTTTTTTTTTATGATTTTCTTATCACAAGATCTTCTTCTTAGTTTGACCCAAGACATTTCACTTGGGGGAACTATATGGATTGTTACAGAAGATATACAGAAAAAGGAAGAATGATAATAAACTTTTGACATTCAAAATAAGATTTTCCAGAAAGTCTTCAAAGCCAGTCTTCATAAAAAGTAACAATTTTTTTCTAAATTTATTTTAGCTCATGTTTAACCTATCAAGGGGCAGACTGTAGAGTTTCTAATAATTGAGAGGAAATACTCTGTCTTCCATTAAGACTTAAGATGTTAGAATTGGGGAGAATTTGGGAATGTGACCAAGGAAATGTGGAGACATGAAAAGGACATGGAAGAAAGCAAAAGAGAAAAATAACTGAATTGGTTAGAATCTAAGGATAATTGTGTCCCTTTATTTCCCTGTCCCCAGTTCAAGCCAAGGGCGAAACCCAAAATGGGTCAGACCAGAGAGTAGGAGGGAAAGGGAAGGCATTGATTTAAAACTACAGTCAACCCTTGAACAATGCCAGAGATAGGGGCCTACCCCCACACATTCAAAAATCCACATATTATGTTTGACTTTCCAAAACTTAACTACCGCCTACTGCTGACTGGAAGCACTATCGATAACATGAATAGTTGGTTATCATATATTTTTTGTTAAATGTATTATTACAATAAAATAAGCTAGAGAAAAGAAAATGATACTAAGAAAACTGGAAGGAGAACATACCTTTACAGGCCTGTACTGTACTAGTTGATACTGTGGATTTCTGTTGTCTGTTTACAGATGAATCCTCTGCCAGTACCTGCATCAACTATGTCTCATGATACAGAACACTGTAGATGCTGGATATGTTATTAGCAGTTGACATCAAAAATGAAAAGATAATGTGAACAAATTCACTTTTATTTACAGGTATATGATTCATGCATTAATAATGAAGAAGCAACAATATGATTGCTTTATGGTAACTTAGTGTAATCGACACAATTGTTTCATGATAACCCAGCCTATAGACTAATGAATGAATCATTGTAAAATTTTTATGGCATACATTATTCTAGTCATATTCATAGTACAGCGTTGGAAACACTGCTACATTAAAAAAAGTACTTGTGATGATAGGCTGATACTCAGATTCTCCAATTATGAAAGAGAGAGAGAGAGACATACTGTATAGTGATATATACTTCTTTGAAAGCAAAGTTCAAAACAGTAAGAAACTAACACATTATTTTAATATTACATATCACTCACCTTATGCCTATGACAGGATAGACTAGTTCTACATGCATTTTATGCATTCATGACATACCTACGTTTTTCTTATTTTTTTCTTTATTTCTAGGCTATGCACAATTCATCTGTGAGTTTTTGCAAATTGTCAGAACTTTCCAGAAAAATTTCCAATACATTTATTTAAAAAAACCCACACGTAAATGAATCTGTGAGGTTGAAACCCATATTGTTCAAGAGTCAACTATAATACAAAGTTGAGGGCAGAATGGAATTGAACTAAAATGGGGTGGTCATTTAAGGGGACAGACCTGTGAACTTAGGCAGAGAGAAGGAGAGGGAATGTATTTGATGCATAAGATTCATTTGGTTTCTATATGGTACCATGCTGAATTGAGTTCCACTGTGCCAACAGGGCCAGACCATTGTAGGGATGGACTGGACTTATATATAGCGGAGGCTTCAGGTGGGTCAGAAGGTGGAAGGAAATTGTAGTATAGCTTCAAAAATTATTTTAGCCAGTGAGAGTTATGTGGAGGCCATGCCAGTGGGAAGGGCTACTGAGAGAGGACTGAAAGGGTGAAAGGGTCTTGAGTTGAGTTGAGTTGTCTGCTGACTTTAACCTTAAATGGCAACTGGAAGAGCCAGGCAGACAAGGGGGTGTTGCTGTAGGGCTCAGAGCAGCCACTGGCCCTCTTGCTGATGTCAGAACAGCCACTGGCCCTCTTGCTGATGCAATAACCTGCTTCTTGTATCCAACAAGTTCCCTGAGCTTTTTGCCCACATTGATCCTAAACATTATCTTGAATAGGAGCAGAAATTTGGTGAGAAACGGAAATAAGAGAAACTGAATCCTTATCTCAAAAGACAGACTCACTACATTTTAAAAATACTTGGTTTGACTAAGGATTAAGTCAGAGTTAAGTAAATAAAGTTCTCCCTGCTACCTTAAGGATAGGGACTTGGGAAGAAGATCACATTCATTACTAAAGACTTATAGTATTTCTGATCACTTAAATTTTAGTATAAGTACATTTTAAGCCCATTACACAGCCAGGTTTAAAACACGTGCATAAATATAGATCTATTGAAATGTAATTATTTAAGTATATATGTGAATGCACACACAGACACATGCATACAAAGGGCATTCTGCTATTCTAGTATTATAACATAGTTATTTTCTCCTTCAAGAATTGTTCCAAATTCTGCATTTAAAAGCATTATGTTTATATTGTGAAATATAACATAAATAATTATAAAACAAATAATTATGGAACAAATTCACACTTCAGAAGCCTACTATATATTCCTTCCCAGTCATAATCGTCTCCCTACTCCAAGAAGTCTTTATTAACATGCTTATTCTCTTACTGCTGTATACACTTTACCACCTATATGTATTTCCCTAAACCATATGGTATAGCTTTGCTTTTTGGGATCTTTACATAATGAAATCATACTATAAGTATGATTTCATATCCCACTTTTTAAACCCAACTATGTCTTAAATATGTAATCCATTCTATGCATGAAGCTTGTTAGTATTTTTATAGGTACCCAGTAATGTCATGTGACTAGATTACAAATGTTTTATTCACTCTATTGTAGATAACATGTGGGTTGTTTTTAGTACTTTACTGTCACAAACCACACTGCTCTGGTAATTCTTGTACATACGTATTTATTATGCAGAACTGTGAATTTCTCTAGAGTATATAACATGGGTAGAATTGCTGTATCACAGAGAATGCGTATTTTCCACTTAATTAGAAATGCCGAACTATTTTCCAGGTGGATTAGACAAACCGAATCATGCTCAGTCGTCCTTGGAAATTTTTCACTTGAATGAATTCTCTATTCAAGTTTGTGGTTTGTGTGTCCGTTTTTTTTTTTAGCTTGGAATGTATATTTTCCTTTTATGATTATGTAAAATGAATTTCTTTGTGTACTTTACATACTGTGTCAAAGTTTCTATTTAGTCTCCTATAATCAATTCTTAGATTTGAAATTATTTTGATCAATAATTGATAATTTTTGTAGTTCTTGATATAATTTTTATGCTTAAATACACTATTATTGGGACAGTTTGCATATATCTTTATTCCTTGGTCACTTTGTGAAGTATAGTGCTGTTACTGAAAGTCAATTGTACAAGGACACTGAAAAAGAGATTTGGCAGAATCAAGTATACTACTTACATCTTTTCTTATGTGTATCAGCTATTTCTTATAAACGGGTGTTTCCTAGTTTCCTAGAATAGTAGAAATGCTTTTCCTACTCAAGTTTTTTTCTTTCATTAGGACCTTGGAATTATGTTATTGAAAACACTTTTTATAAAAGCATTCATGGTTTCTGGGAATGTCTTTTGTTCAAGAAAAAAGTCTCAATGTAAAAACTTCTGAGCATCTAATTCTGAAGTATGAAAGAGTCATGCATTTTTGTTACCACTAGAGCCAAGCAAAGCAATATATGTAAAATATATTTGTATAAATAATCACAGCATTTCTAGGTGAATTTTTAGGGCTGCCAAGTATACCTGGAAAAAAAAAATGAAAGCTCAAATATTTCTAAAAACGTCCTCAAATATATATTAAACCTGCAATTGTTCCATGTTGATTTAAAATGGCATTGGCTATTGTTAAACATACTTAAATGACTTTTTAATATCCACATATTTTCTATGAAATTCCCTGATTTTATTTCAAAATACATTTTGTTTTGGGTGCACACTTAATTTTAAAGAGTTAACCACTCAGAGAAGTAAGTTGTGACTCCAGGAAAACCATGCTGGGGATTAACCTCCAAGGGGAAGGTACATCTACTGAGACTGTACAAGACAGAACTGCACTAATGCCAGTCTATTTTTATTTGGATTGAATTGCCTACAACTGGAGCTAAGTTAACCAGAGCCCTCAATTTCTTTTTTTCCTTTTAGAAGTGGCCTGACTGATTTGATTTCAAGTCTCCTGGGGTTTTAAGAAACCAAATCCTCTTCCATTAAAACTGCATGGTGTTTATGACCACCACAGGGATGGTTTAAAAAACAATGAAAAAAGTTGACTTATGAAAAATAAAGCTGGTTAATTACAGCAAATGGGCTTAATTTATAAACCACAGGTGCCTCTTTTATAAGCTTTTGTTGAACTCTTGCCCGTAGCATGTTTATATGACATGGATGGAGCTGAAATCTTTGCCGTGGCCAGCTTTAAATGGGAAACATTTGGTTCACCTCTGTTTATGGTTCAGACCATGTGTGATGTCATAGGAATGATAAAACCTATGAAAGCTTGTATCTGGCTTGAGGAATATTGCATCTGCTTCATTATTTATGGAATTTAAGTAAAAAGATATCAATTAATGCCCCAGCAGAGAACCTATTTGCTGTATATTTTAGTTTAAGTAGAAATATATGAGATCTCCTCTATAGTTCATGTTATTTTACTTTTAGAAATCTGTGATTTCAGAAGCATGAAGCTATGATTAGTAAAAATATTTTTTGGCTAAAATAACTTTAATTACAGTGAATACCATAAGCTTATCAATAAGATGGTGTGATGTTATATTTTAGGGCCTAAAATGTTTCCTCAAGTATATGTATACATATTTCACTCTTACATTTGTTTGCAAGTTAACTTTATTTAATTTGTTTATTTTAGGGATGTTCATCTCTTACAAGTGTAATATACTCTATTTAGAAGACCTTGTAATCTAAGAAGGAATGAGAATTTCTGTTTTTCTCTTTGCCTGACTCCTGACACATATATTTTCTTGATATATTTTTCATAGATGCGATAAGCTTTCAAATCTCCTTACTCTAGGTGCTTAGAGTTTATGCTAGTTCCTTGGGGTCCTTGTGTTTCTAAATCAAGCTGGCATCTAATCTCTTCTTGTCCTTGAGTAGTTAGAACGTCTGGGATGTAATCAGATTTAGAAAAGAATCACTTAGGATCAAGGAGGAAGCCAATGAACCCCTCAGACTGCCATGTTGAAAGTAACCCAAAGCAGCAGAGAGAACAGCAGAGCATATGTATTAAATGTTGCTTTTTAATACAATGTTACATTATAAACAAATCACCTAAATTCACTAAGTAACACCATTTCAGGTACCATATTGAACCTGTGCAAAGGTTATAATGAACATATATAATTATAGGTCTGCATCAGTAGTACACTTTTTGTATTTATCAGGAAAAAATCTGAGCAAGCTATTTCAGTTTGATTATCTTTTATATTAGTTTTATGGTTATGTTTGGAAAGCATATGTTATGTCACAAAATGAGACCCTCAGGTTCTTCATCTGTTAAATCAAGCTGACAAATCCTCTCTTGCAGAGTTCTTGGTGGAATTGCAGGAACTCAGTAAATAGTAGAATTATGTTGTCATTGTTAGACCATTTTTTACCTGAAAATCTCACTGTTTTGTAAAACTATTTTCTTTATTGAAAATTACTAATGACATGAGCTTTGAGATTTATTGTCATGTGCCAGTCAAGCATGTGCATTTATCAATAGCAATTACTATAACCCAGATTTTACTATATTTTAAGCAAAATTCTGCAAAACTTTATTTCCATCAAAAGATATTTCCACTCTCATCATTATTTATATTTTTAAAAGTGCAATCCTGATTATTGAAGAAAGAGAAAAATGGAATTTCCCCATTATCACAATTAATCATTGTCTTAACAGCAGATAATTTATTTAGCACCTGTTAACTGCAAATGCTATTCTACACATAGTAAACCCATTATTACTAACCCTTACAGCATAAATATTATATCTTTTTTGATATGATAAAAGTGAGAGTTGAGGAGGTTATGTAATCTGTCCAAGAGACCAAAACATAAACTGAAAACAGGTTTGTCTGACTTCCTGCTTTCCCAATTTTTCTAGAAATGCGGTCATTATCTTTCACTGAGGTTGGCTCAACTAGACAATTAATATGTATAGACTTCTAAGCCTAGTTCCAGATTACATGCACCTGGAAAGTTTAACTAGAAGTAACTTAATATTGATTAATCTGTTCTGTGCTACTGTTGCTACAAGAATATTCAATTGACTCAGTTTTCCTTCTCTTAGGATTTTGCTGACAACAGTAGAGCTTAAATGCTTTGCTCAGCAACAACAAATTTTTCCAGCCATAGCTATATAAGATATATTGATATTTCTGAATTCTCCTTTAAAGAGTAAGTCTGTAGAAAATTGAGCTACACAAACACTATAGCAGAGCTAAGACTTCAAATATAAATACATATATATATATGTATATATATAAAATGAGACTGGTATTTGATATTTCATTTGCCACAGAATTATAGAACTTTAGAAGTCAAAGGGTTACCATAAATTAGCTCAAACTCAAAACAATCCCAGAGAATTTGCAAAGCACTAGGGCTGGAATACAGGTCTTACACACGTAAATGGTGTCCACCTAGGAAGTTGAGAGAAATGTCTGAATGTGTGAAAATTCAGGATGAATTTAAGTTCTTTTTTTTTTTTTTTTAGTACTTATAAAATACCTTCCATGAGTCAGGTGTTGTTTCAGGCACTGGAAGCCCAGTGGTGAAGAAAATAGGTAAAGTCCCTGCCCTTATGCAGCTTATTCTTTAGTGGAAGAGAAAACAACGCGAAAGTCAGAGAATAAATAAATAAAAATATGTTTCAGGTTTTGATAAGTCCAGTGATGAAGAAGAGGGCTGGAGACTGAGGTGTATACGTGTGTGTGTGGAATACATTACGGAAGACCCACCCAGAGGATATGATATGTACCTGAGACCTCTGTGAAAAAATAATATTTGAGATTCGAACAATAACAACAAGCACGCTATGTGAAAATCTGGTATTAGAGTGTTTCAGAAAATGCAAAAGCCCTGAGGTCTGTAAAAGTTTGGAAAGTTTGAGTAAATCGAATTAAGACCAGTAGGTTAAAAGATAGTGAAGAATGGGGCTTAAAAATTTTCTACACAGAAGAAATCTGAGGAGTAAGTCTGTTTTGAAGTAGAGACTCGGAGGTTGTCATGAGCATTCCAAGGACATTGTTTTTACTTTGACTACAGATTTCTTGGACAACTTGGGAAAGTCAGATGGACATTACAGGGATCTTAAAGCCCCGACTTTGACATTCACAAGCTACCCCCTGGTGTCTGTGTGAGGGTGCTGCAGACAGAGGTCAGATCACATATGTCTGATCAGATCATGTGCGTGTTAGGTAGTTTAAATGGGTTCTAAGTGTAGTCTTAAGTGATTCGATTTCTATATTTTCAAGGATTAGTCTAACTTCTCTGTAAAGAATTTGAGGGGAAATCTTTCTGTTAAGAGATCAGTTTTCTATGATTTATTCAATCATTTATTCAACATCGAGTTCCTACTATGGGCCAAGCACTCTTCTAGGCACTGAGGAAATAGCAGTGAATACTACAAAGTGAAGGCAAGAATATAAAATAAGTAAACACAAAAATCAGGTGGTGATAAGTGCTTCATTCCAAACATAAAGCGGGATGATAAGACACAAAGTGGTGGGTCTTGCTAACCTACACAAGTGATTGGGCCGAGAATTTTCTAATTATATGGCATTTGAGCACAAACTAAAAGGCAATAAGGGAGTAAGTAAGTAAATATTTATCAGAGGGACATTTCAGGCAGAGGGCTACTGACAGTACAAATGCAGTGAGTCAGGTGTAATCTTTATATATTTTTTCTTCTTTGATTTTGCTGGAAAATATGAAAGTAGAGTTAGAATTTTGGCTTTCTTTTCCTGCCATATCTATTGATTAAATATATAAACCTACATTTATGTATTAATAATTACATCTGTAATATAAATTAAAACCATATTGCAAAATCTTTAGTCACTATATATTACAGCATCTAGTATTCTTTGAAAAGACACTACCATTCAAAAAGTGGAAGAATGAGAAACCTACAGCAGTAATTCCCAAATCCCAAGGGGTAAATACTATGCTGTGCCTCTACCCTGGAGATAGGAAATATTCCTTGTTTAGGACACAGTTCTGCATCTGCTCCAGCTCTCCAGTCCATTGTTTTCCATGGCTCTTAGTTTTTCCTTCTGGGAATTCTTCCCTTTTCTGTTATTGCCCTTGGCCTCATCTAAGGAGTTTACTAAAGAATATGCCCTCTTTAAAGGCTGAAAAATATCCTGCCCATAAATGTGTGAGGTTTCAAACTTCTTCTTCAAAGAGTAAATATTTGACAGTAATAATTGAGTTTTGCCATATTGGATGATAAATGACATTATGGTTTTATTATTCATACATTAATTTGTGATTTGTGATTTTCTGATTTTATTACAGACTAAAAGCTTCTTTCTCCATAAATGTTTCAGATTAACTAAAGCTATGAGGCATAGTGGACACAAAGAATAAGACATTTCATGTCCCCAAAAATTTCCATGAAGGAGATTAATAAGAATAACAAAAAATATAACGTTGTATACTGAGTGCTGTAATATTGGTTGTGTTGTGCAAGGAGGAGAACAGAGATAGGTTTTTACATATGGTATTTTTTTATGAGCCCAAGTAATAAAGAGTAATTATCCAGAGAAAGAAGGATGTCCCAACAGAAAATGTAGAAAAGCAGAGAGCCCTGAGAAACTGACATTCATTTGGGAAAAGGTATATGACCTTTCATATTGGGAAGTGACAGGAGAGTTGGATTGACACAGGCATGTTAAGCAATTTTTATTTTACCATGATGATAACAGGGGAGACAATGATGTGTTAAAATAAGTGTCAAGTTTAGGAATGAATAAAGAATTTGCAGGTAGTAAAGAAAGGAGGGAGAGGTGATATTGGAGGCTGAAGGAAGTGTAAATCAAGACATTTCGATGGACTGAAATTGAATGGTGGTAACAGAGCAGTGTGGAAAGAGACTGAGAATGCATAGTTGAGAGCTTTTTGACTGAGGGTGAGGGAGAGAGGACTGGAGAATAATTCTCAGCTTTTTTATTTCACAAAGAATATTTGAAGAAAAGGAACTGGTTTTGTATATGTGATAAGATTATCTATGCTGAGACTGAGTGGTCTATTTTTTATCCAAGTAGATAGGTAAGTATAAATGTGGAAACAAATGTTTGGGGCTCAAAAGAAAGAGAATCACCTGTATACAGGTGATCTGAATCCATGGAAGAGTTAGAGGAAAAGATACTGGTAGAGAACCAGAAAATGATCGAAAGGTAGCAGAAGTGAGAAAAGCATTTTCATGGACATGAAGAGAGGAAGTGTTACTAATGGAGAAGACCATGCCTGGTATTACAGTCAAAGAGAAGTCAACCAAGGAAAAGCTTCAGTGGACTCGACCATTTGGAAATAATTGATGATCTTAGGGGAAACAATGCCAGGATAACGTACCCATATAGATTTCTGAGGATTGAGATGGAAATGTAAGGCAAGGAAGTGAAGATAATGAACTTGGGACTAATATTTATTCTTGATAAAGAAAGGAGGGCATTAGGGCAACAGTAAGATTGTCTGTTTTCTTAGCGCCTAGAGAGACCCTAGCATTCTGTTTGGCAGGTGTTGGAGAGGTAGCAGGGTGGTGGGGAGAAAGATAATGAATTGAGAAATGGACTTGTTTGATCAAGGGCCTAAGGAGGTGGCATGGATTGAAGAGGGAGAAATTGGAACCAGATAAAGAAGCAAAGATGCTTCATCTTTTAGAAAGGAAGGACACAGAGATATTTTTGGGATTATACTTCACAATTATTTCTGAGTTTCTAAGTGGTAAAATTAAACTTTTATCGCTTTCAATTTATCAAAGTATTTTGCTTTTCATTTAATATGCAAAGATTTGCACCATTGAGCTAAATAGCAATCTGAATTCTCTTAAAAAAATCCACAGTCAGAAAAAACAGAAACAAATGCGTATTGATTAGAAATATTAAATCAATTATCCTGTCTCAGAATAGAGCTAGAAAATAATTACTGTGAGGAATTACACTCTGACCTCATAGGGTACAATGTGACTGTCACATCTAGCCCACAGTTCTGTATTTTATGTATGTCAGGCTAATCTCCTTGAGGTTGGTTATAACTTTTTGGTTATGATTTATGAAAGACAATAATTTGATCTGTTTTAATAACTCATCTCTAAGTATGAAGTACAAAGTGACACTTCAGCATGAAATAGAAATCTTACTTTTGCCGTATATTAAAATCTACATCCAGGAAAAAAGTCGTAATTTGATTTTTGGGATGACTGTTCTTAGAAGCAGCATTGCTTAGTAGATGAGACAGAAATAATGACACTATTGATAAAGACTGTGTACCTGTCTAGGCTGCTGCTATATTTATTCACTATAACCCTCATAACCAATTGTTAATAGAAAACATGGAAATCAATCATAATTATTATATGATTGATTATAAATTGTATTTATACGTATTATAAATTGTCACACCGTTTTAAAAATTATCAAATGAACCAAAGAACTTAATCTGTATACCTGGGCTTCTTATTACCTAAAGATGTGTGGTTGGGTTAAGAGAAAGACTTAGAAAGGAAAGCTGCAGGGAAGGGACAGGTGCCAGGGCTGTGCAGTGTAGACACTGGATGCGGGAGTGAACGGGTTCCACCAACCTGCATCACTCTGAAGATAGAAGTCTAGATAGTGCCTGGGTCATTCCTCACGACAGGGTTTCTGCATGGTCATATCCACTCGTCTTATTCTAAAATGAGTAACTGGAGGAATAACATGGCTTATTCTCCTCTCTGAAGTATGTCCTGTTTCCTTATAATGTAAAACAAAATTCTTTCCCAGAAGAAAAGTTGAAAGTCTTTTGTTGTAAATCAGGGTTAACAGGCTTAAAATGTATATGTGCTCGGGAAAGACAGCATTTTTATATAACTTGGTTTTATCAACAATATTAACCACAAGTATTGGTTGGTGTTAAATTTATTTTTGTTTCAAAGCTTAAGGTAAATGAGGCTGAGGGACAGACATATTGGATTCACGAAATGAGGAATAATTGTATAAAGGAAGAGTTTGGGCTTACAGAAGACAAGAGTCACATTCAATT
The DNA here is from genome assembly GCF_009834535.1 of Camelus ferus. NCBI lineage: Eukaryota > Metazoa > Chordata > Mammalia > Artiodactyla > Camelidae > Camelus > Camelus ferus. The sequence goes on along the minus strand of NC_045697.1, from coordinate 58,175,258 downwards.
GTACCTGAGTTCCTATAGAAATTCAACAGACCACTGAAAAGCACCCTCCTCCTTCTTTATTTTTTTTAAATGGAGGTATTGGGGATTGAACCCAGGACCTTGTGCACATTAAGCACGTGCTCTACCACTGAACTCTTACCCTCTCCCGCTTCAGAAAGTCAAATTTGAAGGTATTTTTTGCCTTGTAGAAACAGAACAGGTCTATTAGATATAACTTTTTTTGGCTTACTTTTAACAAGTCTCACTTCATATAATGACATTTTTATACCAAAGATTTGTCAGTGTACAAAAGAATTTGTCAAAAGAATCTCATCCTAAAACCATATTTTGTTTTGCATATCTAATGAAATAAATATAAGTCATAAATACATTAGCCCTTTTGTCCCTCTGTCAGCCTAACAGGCCTTTTTATATTTTCTAAACCTTCACACACTGACTACAATAATAGTTATTTGTAAGTGAAGAACACACTATCCCAAATGACCACAATTTGAAATGCAAATATAATCCCCTAAGGTATGATAGCACACTTTAGTATTAGAAAGGGTTTTCTCTGAATTCCATTTCCACCTCTTACTAGTTTTTAGACTTTGAGTAACTTAGGGTTTCTAAGCCTGTTTCCACAGATACTTAGTAGCCACTTCATGCAGTTTTCATGAATATTAATTAAGATGCATACATAGCACATAGTAAATAATTAGTAAATATTAGTGAAGAGGAAGAATCCTACCAATAATAGAGCAGTGAGTTGCTTGCCTTTAATAGTAGGATAGGAGGGAGGATAATAGCTCAGTGGTAGAGCACATGCTTAGCATACATGTGATCATGGGCTCAATCCCCAGTACCTCCATTAAAAAAAAAAATAGAATAGGCAACAACAACTATTAGCGTCATTTGGAAAATGGCCTATTTGTTGAATTTAAAATAGGTTTGAAAGAATAACTACAAAGTCAGAATTTTTTTTACTGTATACGTGCATAACATACATAATTGGCACAAATTTGTTAGTAATAGAACACCCTCAGTTTTTACTTGTTTCAAGATCTTACTTAACTAAGGTGACATCTTTGCCATAAAACTCTTATTTTCTGCTTGCTATTTTATTTTCTAATAAATAGTAGTAAATGAGTGGAAAAAGTCCACAGAACTGGGCTTCTGGAAAAGAGTGAGGTTAGTGACAAGGGCCCTTGAGAGTATTGGGTAGACAGTGTCTGCATCAGGCAGACTGACTAGGTGGGAGCTGAGGGTAAGCATGCCTGACATCCTCTGTGTCTGAGGTTAGCTCTGGACCTTCATTTCTGTCCAGGAAACTGATAATGCTAATTTTTAGGTATTAGAAGTGAAAAGACCTCAAGATATTATTGATTACTGCTTTCATAGAATCTACCTACTCAGACACAAAAACCGGACCTATACATCTTACAGAAATGAAAACATGTTATTTTGCAATACCTTTAAACCATAAGTTAATTTTTTATGAGTTAATTTGTTGATAAACACAACTGCAAGAAAAGCAGTTTTCCTATATAACCAATATATTTTATAACTAACCATTTATTGTTTAACTACTACATTCTGTGCATTTTTGTATTACGATCCATTAGATCCTTACAGCAAATTTCTTTTTTTTTTTAAGTTGAAGTACAGTTGACTTACAATATTGGTTTCAGTTGTACAACATAGTAATTTGATATTTTTGTAGAGTATATTCCATACAAGTTACTATAAAACATTGACTATATTCCCTGTGCTATACTTGTTACTTATTTATGCTACACCTAGTAGTTGTACCTCTTCATTCCCTTCACCTATCTTGCCCTTTCCCCCTCACCCTCTCCCAACTAGTAACCACGAATTTGTTCTCTATACCCGTTAGTCTGTTTCTGTATTGTTATGTTCATTCCTTTGTTTTATTTTTTAGATTCCACATATAAGTGAAAAATACAGTATTTGTCTTTTTCTGTCTAACTTATTTCACTAAGCATAATACCCTCCAGGTCAATCAGTGTTGTTGCAAATGGCAAAATTTTCATTCTTTTTTAAGACTGAGTAATATTCCATTGTGTGTGTGTGTGTGTGTGTGTGTGTGTGTGTGTGTATCTATCTATCTATCTATTATCTATCTATCTATAATCTATCTATCACATTTTCTTTATTCATTTATCTGTTGATAGGTTGTTTATATTTCTTGGCTATTGTAAATAGTGCTGCTATGAACATTGGAATGCAAATTTCTTAGTCTTGTTTTAATGATGAAGAGTCTGAAGCTCAGACAGTTTAACAGTTTTGGCTAAGAGAGCGCAACTGGTAGATGGCAAAGCAGAGTTACACTGCTGATGAGTTACCATGATTTTATATTCTTTTTTCTGTTCTCAGTGACAGTAGACAACTGGTTGTATAAAGCCAGTTAATGAATCTTCCTATATGAACTATGCTCCTAGCCATTTTTCCTTCTTATCAGGGAAAATGCTTGCAATGCAAATAAATAAATACATATGCATACCTTTTAAAAAAAAATGTTTCCATGAACTCCTTCTTAGTGGGACATTCAATTTGAATGTATTTCCTAGTATTGGTAATGCATATTGATAAGCTGCTTCAGTGTTCAGGATCAAAGTACAACAATTTAACCAGGTTGTTAAGAGTTAGCTCTGGAATTCAACAGACTTTAAATTAAGTATGAGTCACGTCACATCGTTCCCTAGGTAAATTACTAGGTAAATTTTGCTGTTTCCTAATCTATGTAAATCACACTAAACTCACATGTAAAAGAACTATAATAATACCTTGGTTATTATTAAAGTTTTTATTAAAGGAGACACTGCATATAGAGCAAAAGGTAAACATTTAACAAATGTTAATATTAGTATTATTTTTAAACTTGTTTGGAAGCATTGTTGATCTAGTCAAAGGCCAAGCTACACTTGTTTTTCTCTTATACCTCTCATTTTTTAACAACAAAATAAAATATATCACATTTTTCCAAACTCACCATCATTTCTTCCCAGACTATCCAAATGCTCAAATCTAGTAGCCAGTGAGTTATAGTATTTGTCTAATTCAGGAGTCAGCAAGCTTTCTGTAAAGTTCAGAAGTAAATCTTTTAGACTGTTAGCCATTTGGTCAGTTGCAACTACTCAGGTCTGCCATCATAGCATAAAGATAGCCACATATAATACATAAACAAAAAATACATAAACAAAAAGTATGACTGTGCTCCAATAAAACTTTATTTTCAAAAACATGCTGTGGGTGTATTTGTCCTGTGGGTCATAATTGGCTACCCCTGGTATAAATTTTTGATAAATAATCACTGATATTTACTGATTCATCATATATACATATAATCACTTGTACTTAAGCACAATTAAACATTTAAAAGTCATACATACATTAATTATTTACCTAAAGAGGATTTCCTGTTTTATCAATTGACACTGTTGCATTCTTTAGTGTATCTCTCTCTTCTTTAACGTAACTCTGGATTTGGAGTAAAGGAAAGGAAGAAGCTACAAAAATTATGAAAAATATAATTGTTAGATAGCTTTCAAAACTTTTCACAGGTCTCACAGTAAAAAAATACCTTTAATAGCATGACCCACTATTCATTTACACACACACACACCCCACATGTACACATGCACACACATGTATGTGTGTTTCATTCTGATCTGGCCTATGCCATGCCATTTTATTATATTCTACTTCAAGCAAACATAACATAAAAGTAGACTCACTAAAATGACTTCATGAACTACTAATGAACTGTAAACCACAGTTTACAGATCGTTGGCATAGGGTTCTTGGAAACTCAAAGGACAAGCCTCTAGTGGATTCCTATCCCAAACATCTTCTCTCATAATGTCTAAATAAAATGAGTTGTCATAAAATTAGAACTTAATTTGGATCAAAACCATCACTAAACATCAAATACATGACTTTGCATGAAATATTAAAAAATAACAAAATTTTATAATGAATTTATGCTATCCTCCACTCAGTTCTCATTTCCAAGTTCTACTTTAAGAAGGCAATCACTTTGAACTGTTTTTGCTTTGGTTGTTACGTCCATGTCTCTAACTTTATACTGCTATTTCTTAACTTATTGATTTTGGACATTATCTAATTGCTTCCTGCATGGATATGACTATTATTATCTTCCCTGACTCCTTCTCTATAGCCTTTTATCCAAATTAGTATAAATGAAAATAGATGTTGGGAGATGGGTTTCTCCCACATTTAGTTTTTTGTTTTATCCTGAGATTTCCAGTTGTCTTTCTTCTTGTACTTCTGTTTCCTTATTTCTTTCCTTATGTGTGTGTGTGTGTGTGTGTGTGTGTGTGTCTGTGTGTGTGTCTGTGTGTGTGTCTGTGTGTGTGTGTGTTAGTCTTGACCATATTATATCAATATTTGAGTTTTTTTTTTTTTTTTCTGAAGTCCTCCTTCCTAGAGCCTCCATCCTCTGGGTCATCTGCATCTACTTTAGGCAGTTTGCTCTATAGTGGATCTTGAGTTCCTTTCCATTCTCTCCTGAGCAACAAAGACTGTTTTCTGATCTCATGTCCTCCCTTTCTTTTATACCTCCTTATTTTGCTGTAGCACAGCGTGGGTAGGAGAGTGATTCCTGCAGATCTGAACATGTTTCCTCCCATCCTTACTGCTTTCTTAAAACTTTAAAGACATTTTGGAAACAATTACAAGCTTGCAGAAAAGTTCCCAGTACAAACAACTTTCTACCTCCCTCTCTATCTCTTCCTTGTCCTCTCTCACTCTCCATTTCCTGCTCTCTTACCTCCCTCTCTCCTTCCCTCTCCCTCTTTTTCTTCAAATAACTCCTGAAAACCTTCAGAGTAGCCTGCTGACATTTACTACATTACTCCTAAATACTTTATTGTGTATTTCCTGCAGACCAGCACATTCTCATACATAGTCAAATACAATGATCAAAATCAGGAAATTACTACCATTTAATCCTCAGATCTTAATTTTCCTCACACAAGTTTCAGCAACTGTCTGAATCATTTTCTTTGTAGTATCCTTGAAGTATCTCATCCAGAAGTTCTCATTGCTTTGAGTTGGCATATGTACTCTTTATATTCCTTCAGCCTGAAGAATTCCTGCTTCTTCATGACTTTCATGGACTTGACCCTTGAAGTTTACAGACCAGGAATATAGGCCAGTTATTTTATAGAATGTACTGTAATTTGCATTGATCTGATATTCACTCGTGCTTAGGTTCAGTTTTGCATCTTTGGCAAGAAAATCACACACAGGATGCTATGCTCTTAATGCATATGATTGGGCAGCAGTTTTGATTTATCCTATTAGTGGTGAGGGTAACTGATAACTTGATTGAAGTGGTGTCTGCTAAGCTCCTGTTGTAAGTTTTCCCCCCCTTTATAATTGTTAATTATGGATCTTCCTCACCTTATGATGGGGTTTAAAATAAGTTCAAAATATCATTAAGACAAAAATATGTTTAATACACCTAACTGACCAAACATCACAGCTTAGACTAACCTAGCTTAAATGTGCTCACAGCAGTTACGTTAGCCTATAGTTTGGCAAAAACATGTAACATAAAGTCTATTTTATAGTAAAGTGTTGAACACCTCATGTATTTTACTGAATTCTTTACTGAAAGTGAAAGACAGAATGGTTGTATGGGTCCAGATGGTTGTAAGTGTATGGGTTGTTTATCCCCGTGGTAGTGTGGCTGACTGGGAGCTGCTGCCCAGCACCATGAGAGAGGATATTACGATGTATCAGTTCCACAGGAGAAGATCAAAATTCAAAATTTGAAGATTGGTTATAGCTGAATGTGTTTCACTTTAGTACCATTGTAAAGCTGAAAAATTGTAAGTTGAACCATCTGGACTGTCTGTATTTTATTGGGAAGTATTTTAATACTTATTTTATTCAATGAGTTATAATTGATTACTACCATTATTTAACTAAATACTCAATTACTCCATATTTGGCTTGTTGAAGCCTCTTCAATTTGAGCTTCCATATCTTTTTTGACATGTCTGTCTTCATGATTCCTTGAGCAGTTACTTACTCTGTGGCATAAGATATTTCAGACTCATCTTGTTCTTTCCCTTACCTGGCTCTGAAATCAGACATTTCTCCAAGAATCCTAGCTTTATTTTAGTGGAGAATACCACTTATAAGTAAAAATCTGGATGCTAAGTTTGCTCATTGCTATTGGGGTGTCACTGCTTGCTGGCCTTCACTGTTTTTAGGATTATGGAACTAAGGAATATATGTGTGTATATGTACATAGATACTGAAACTGAAACTTCTACATCAATGTGGCTTACTTGTTTTGATTTATTGATGTCATCTCCTGGTATTTTGGCGTGTCCACCTGCACAAATGCATACATACATTGACATCTATACTAATTTCCCTATCTAATTATTTATTATCTCTCTATATCTATATTAATATTTGTACCTGTATCCAAATCCACATGTATATATGTGTGTATGTATGTATATATTATTATGATATATCTATATCTATCTATATAAATAAATAAATTATGAGAATTCCTAAGGACTTAGAAGTGTAGGTATTCTAACCAAATTATTTCTGGGGAAGTGACTCCTATATCAGACTTTTATACACCCATTAAGCACTAGGAAAACTGAAGCACAGATGACCTATTCCTATAGGTCCATCTAGTACCAAGATACCAGAGGCACTTTGCAAGCAAAGGACATAAGGTATTAACACAGATACTCCTGTTTTTAATTTTTACATTGATTATTAAAGTATTATTAAATGAATGTTTCAAACAACATAGTAAAATGTATATACATTGCATAAAATACATAAAAGTATATAACTATACTTTATTTGTTTAACGTGTACTAGTATATTCACTTATGAAACTATGTATTCATTTGTTTAATGTGTACTAGTGTATTCATTTATTCCTACTTTGCTTGTCTTAGGACAAGTAATGTTTCTATTCCACAAATAAGGAAACTAAGCTATTGGATGCTGAGTAACTCTTAGCAAGAAAGTGATATAATTAGGAAAATTATCTAGATCAAATGCATTCTTTTTAATCATGGTGTCATTTTCTGTAATACTGGGCTGAATACTTTATTCTATCATTCTTTTATGGATAGACATTCAAAATTTATCCTGTTTTGTTTTGTTTGTTTAGATTCCAAGAACTATAAATACCCCATCAAAGTTTAGAAGAATTAAATTTTAATAAGTTTTGTTGATGTATTTATACACCAAATTTTAAAGATTTTCTCATAATCTATGTTATGAATATACAGAAAATGATGTCACCTCCCAGTGGTTCAAAACTGACTGCCTTACATTCTTTGCACTTGTAAAGTGCTATGGGGCCTAAAAATAGTAAAATTCAAGAACTCTATTCTCTAGAAAACTGCAAGTGGAATAAAGATTTAATATTATTTGCAAAGATACATTTAATTTAATTCATATTATGGCTATACAAATAATGAGTAAAAAGGTAGGATCAAAGGGAGTTTTGAGAGGGTTACTTAGCCAAGACTTTTTGAAGGAGATAAGTTTTCAGTTGCTTTTAGTAGGAGAGAAAGAGAAAACACAGTTAGAAATCAGTAGTTTCCAACTGTTTTTTGTTATCTGCCAACTAAGGCAAAATCCCACCAGGCATTAGAAATACCTTCCTCATGTACATTTTTCTCAACATTTATGATAAATTTAATTTTGAAAAGTTATTATTTATTACCATGAAAGTAATTTCCCACAGACTTTTTGAGCAAAGCCTTCATAGATAAATTTAATCTTAGTACAGTAGCCCTTTCTCCTAGGCTATATTTGGACCTTCCACTCATTTAAAGCATATAATTTTTTATAAAAGATTGCAGCTATGAAATAGCCTCCTGTTATAAGCAAATCATAATGATGAAAAATATCACCTCTATTTCAGTACCTGTATGAAATTACCAGCAGTATTTCATATAGATGAAAAAGTATACATTAACATTTAAATCTATTATATATTATGCCCCTTTCTATATTTTTGATTTGGTAGTGTAAATCTTCATAGAAATTTGTTTTTTAAGCTACATATTATAATTAGAGGGAATAAATTTTGTAGTATAAATTGAGCCCTTTGGGAAATTTTATTACTGGAAACATCTTTTTCTGGGGGAGAAAAAAGATTACATATTCTCATAAGCACATAGAAAGATTCCAAGTTTTCAATTGCTCTGTCTTGTAATAGACAACACTTCTTCAAAAACAAAAAAATAATAATAATGGGTACTTTGGGCCAAGCAAATGTTATATTCAGAGTGGCTGTGTTTAAATTCAGGCTTTGAGTGTCATCTATAGTTATAACCCGAACAATTCCTGCACTTCTGTTGCCTAAGTGTCCAAATGAAAGTACTTTTTGGTTCTCTATGATTTTCTTTGTGATAAAGAGGTCAACTTCACCTTTAGATCTAACCTTCTGTGTGGCCATACTTGTTATGTACACTTTGGGAATAGATTTGTTTCCTTATAGAATGCTTAGGGTCTGCCATTGAATTAAAGAAAAGGAAAGAAATATTATTTTTCAGTAGAAGCTGTGTTTGTGTGTAGAATAGGATAGGAGTTGGCCTTCTATGTGGTTTTTCTCCTTTGAGGCTTTTTTACCTGACTCCTGTTTCTACTTTTTGAAGTAGGCTGTGAAAGTTTAATAAGCAGTTTGTGGAATCCTTAAGGAATGCAAGCCTTTTCGTGTTCTGCTGTTGAAATATAGAACTGATTCTCACTTGATGTCAGAAGTGCTACCTCTATTAATAAGCTGACAACCGTTTCAAAGTACATCTTTTTGGAGAACATTTTTGAATTAGAGAAATCAACTAGAATAGAAATATAAACAAAACAAAAAGTAGAATATTAGCCATTTAAAAATTTTTCTCCTTTTGCCTGGTGGCAATACAACACAAGGCAGTGAATTTCTTTTAAACATACCTTTCCCAAACTCTTTTTTTTTTTTTTTTTTTTTTAGTTTATAGAATTTATTTGTTAGAGCAGTTTTGGGTTTACAGAAAAAAATGAGCTCTAAATACAGGGTTCTTAAATATTTCCTTCTTCTTCCTGCCTACCTCTCCCTCAACAGTTTCTCTATTATTAACCTCTTGCATTGGTGTGGTACAATTATTATAGTTGATAAACCAATACAAATACATTATAATTAACTAAAGTCAATAGTTTACATTAGGATTCACTCTTCGTGTTGTACAGTTCAACGGGTTTTGACAAATGCATTATGTCAGTATCATACAGAATAAGTCCACTGTCCTAAAAATGCCCTGTGCTCCACCAATACATTCTTTCCTCCACAGCTCCTGGCAAATATTGATCTTTTTACTGTCTCTGTAGTACTGCCTTTTTCAATATGTCATATAGTTAGAATCATGTAGCATTTAGCTTTTTCAGACTGGCTTCTTTCACTGGGCAATATGCATTTAAGGCTCCTTAATATCTTTTCCTGGTTTAATAGGTCACTTATTTTTATCACAGAATAACATTGCATTGTATGGATTTATCAGAGTTTATTCATTCACCCACTGAAAGTCATCTTGGTTGCATCTGATTTTTGGCAATTATGAGTAAAATTGTTATAAACATTTGAATGCAGAATTTTATGTGGATGTAAGTTTTCAGCTTATTTGGGTAAATATTTTTAAGTGTGATTACTCAGTTGTATGGTAAAACTGTGTTTAATTTTGTTGACAAAATCCCTGCCAAACTATTTTCCAAAGTGGCTGTATCATTTTGCATTCCACCAGCAAGGAATGAGAGTTCCTGTTAGTCTACATCCTTGTCAACACTTGGTGTTGTCAGTGTTTTGGAATTTAGCCATTCTGTAGGTGTGTAGTGCCATCTCGTTATTTTAATCTGCAATTCCTTAATGACATGGTTTTGAGCATCATTTCATGTGCTTATTTGCCTCTGTATATCGTCTTTTGTGAGGTGATTGTTCAGATTGTTCAGATTCAGAAAAATGTCTAATCAGGTCTTTTGCACATTTTTTAATCAAGCTGTTTTTGTTTGTTATTGAGTTGTGTGAACTGTTTACATATTTCGATCACATAATTTGCAAATATTTTCTCCCATTCAGTAGGCTGTCTTTTCATTTGTCAGTGATTTCCTTTGGTTTGCAAAAGTTTTTAAGTTCAACAAGATCCCATTTGTTTACTTTTGCTTTTGTTTCCTTTGCCTTAGAAGAGAGATCGAAAAAAAATACTACAATTTATGTCAAAGGGTGTTCTGCCTATGTTCTCTTTAAGGAGTTTTACAGATTCTGGTCTTAAACTTAGGTCTTTAATCCATTTGGAATTTATTTTTGTATATGGTGTGAGAAAATGTTCTAATTTCATTCCTTTCCATGCAGCTGTCCCATTTTCCCAGCACCACTTATTGAAGAAACTATCTTTTTTTTTCCATTTTTCTCCATTGTATGTTCCTGTCTCCTTTGTTGTGGATAAATTGACCATAAATGTATGAGTTTATTCCTGGCTCTCTATTCTGTTTGATCTATGTGTTGATTTTTGTGGTAGTACCATAGTGTTTTGATTACTGTAGCTTTGTAGTATAGTCTGAAGTCAAGAAGCATGATACCTCCACTTCTGTTCTTCTTTGTCAATATTGTTTTGGCTGTTAGGGGTCTTTTATGTTTCCATACACATTTTAAAATTAGTTGTTCTAGTTCTGTGAAAAATGCCATTGGTATTTTGATAGGAATTTCATTGAATCTGTAAGTTGCCTTTGGTGGTATGTTCCTTTTAACAATATCAGATTTTCCAGTCCTTGAACATATTATATCTTTCCATCTGTTTTTATTGTTTTCAATTGCTTTCATCAGTTTCTTATATTTTCTGAGTATAGGTCTTTACCTCTTGAGGTAGCTATTATTCCTACTATTCTCTTTTTCTTATTTTATTCTTTTTGATGTACTTGTAAGTGGGATTGTTTCATTAATTTCTCTTCTGATAGTTCATTGTTAGTGTATAGAAATTCAACAGACATCTGTGTATTAGTTTTGTATCCTGCAACTGCACTGAATTCCCTGATGCACTCTCATAGCTTTTTGGTGGCGTCTGTAGGATTTTATATGTAGACTATCATGCCATCTGCAAACAGTGACCAGTTTTAACTCTTACTTTTCAATTAGGATTCCTTTCATTTATTTTACTTGTCTGATTGCTGTGTCTATGACTTGCTGTGTTGAATAAAAGTGGAAAGAGTGGACATCCTTGTCTTTTTCCTCATTTTGGGGGAAAAGCTATCAGTTTTTCACCATTAAGTATGATGCCAGGTGTGGGCTTATCATACATGCCCTTTATTATTTTGAGGTATGCTCTCTCTGTACCTACTCTCTGGAGAGTTTTAATCATAAATAGATGTTGAATTTTATTAAAGGTTTTTATGCATCTGTTGAGATGATCATATGCATTTTATTCTTTAATTTGTTACTGTGGTGTATCATATTGATTGAGTTGCAAATATTGAACCATCCTTGTATCCTTGGGATAAATTGTACTTGATCATGATGTATGATCCTTTTAACATATTGTTGGATGCAGTTTGCTAATATTTGGTTGAGGATTTTTGCATCTATGTTCATTTTTCATATTGGCCTGTAATTTTCTTTTTCTGTGATATCTCTGTCTGGTTTTGGTATTAGGGTGTTGCTGGCCTAAAGAGTTAGGAAGCATTCCTTCCTCTGCAAATTTTTGGAACAGTTTGAGGATAGGTGTTAACTCTTCTCTAAATGTTTGGTATGATTCACTTGTGAAGCATCTGTCTTGGACTTTTGTTGGGAGTTTTTTAAAGTAATGATTCTGTTTCATTACTGGTAATGGTCTGTTCATATTTTCTGTTACTTCCTGGTTCAGTCTTGGGAGATTGTACATTTCTAGTAATTTGTCCTTTTCTTCTAAGTTTTCCATTTTGTTGCCGTATGGCTGTTCATAGTGATCTCTTCTGATCCTTTGTATTTGTGGTGCCAGTTTTGGTTTCTCCTTTTTCATTTTTAATTTTTTTTCATTTTGATCCTTTATTTATTTTTCTTGATGGGTCTTGTTAAAGGTTCATCAATTTTGTTTATCTTTTTAAAGAACCAGCTCTATTTTCATTGATCTTCTCTATTTTTTTTTAAGTTTCTATTTCAGTCTTTTTTGCTTTGATCCTGATGATTTCTTTCCTTCTATTGACTTCAGGTTTTGCCATTTCTTCTTTCCATTAACTGTAAGGATAAGTTATCATTTGAGATTTTCTTCTGTTCTGAGGAAAGCTTGTATTACTATGAACATCCCTCATTGAACTGTTTTTGCTGTGTCCCATGGATTTTGGATTGCTGTACTTTTCATTTATCTCCAGGTATTTTGTTAATTTCTTATTTGATTTCTTCAGTAATCTGTTGGTTGTTTAGCAGATATTGTGTAGCCTCCATGTGTTTGTGGGTTTTTTTTTTTTTTTCCAGTTTTTCCCATGTAGTTGATTTTTACTCTTAGTATTGTGGTCAGAAAAGACATTTGATATAATTTCAATTTTCTTAAGTTTACTGGGGCTTGTTTTATGGCCTAGCAGGTGCTATATCCTGGAGAATGTCTATGTTTACTTGAAAAGAATGTGTTCTACTGTTTTTGTGTGGAAAATTCTATATATATCTGTTAAGTCATCTGGTCTAATTTGTCATTTAAGGCAAGTGTTTGTATTGATTTTTCATCCAGATGATCTGTCCATTGATATAAGTGGGGTGTTAAAGTTCCCTAATATTATTATATTACTGTAGATTTCTCCCTTTATGTTTGTTAATATTTGCTTTATGTATTTAGATGGTCCCATGTTGTGTACATATATATTTACAATTGTTTTATCTTCTTGTTGGATTGATCCCTTGATCATTATGTGATATTCTATTTTTCTCATGTAACAGTCTTTATTTCACTATTTTGTCTGATATAAGTATTGCTACTCCAGCCTTCTTTTGAGTTCCATTTGCATGAAATAGCTTTTACCATCTCCTTACTTTCATTTTGTTTTTCTATAATTCTGAAGTAAATCTCTTATAGACAGCATGTACATGCATCATTTTTTTGTATCCATTCAGCTATTTTGTATCTTTTGATTGGAGCGGTAAGTCCATTTACACTTAAAGTAATTATTGATATCTATGTACTTATTTCCATTTTATTCATTGTTTTCCTTTTTTTTGTAGTTCTTTTTTGTTCCTGTCTTCTTTTGTTCTCTTTCCTTGTGATTTGGTGACTATTCTTAGGGTAATATTTGGATTCCTTTCTATTTGTTTTATGTGTATCTATCATAGATTTTTGATTTGTGGTTACCATGAGATTTACATAGAGCTATCTATCTATCTATCTATCTATCTATCTATCTATCTATCTAACCATCTAACCAACTATCTATCTATATGATTATACATATGTGTATTTGCATTTATATATATGATAATTTTAAGTGCTGGTCTCTTAATTTCAAATGCATTTTAGCAACTCTACATTTTCAGTCTCCTAGCCTGATGATTATGGTTTTTGATAACATATTTTACATCTATTTGTTTCTTGTATCCCTTAACTGCTTAGTGTGGTGTAGGTAATTTTACTGATTTTGTCTTTTAACATGATCATGTTTGTACATGGTCGATTTACTACCTTTACTGTTTATTAGTCTTTATCAATGAGCTTTTTTATTATTTAATTTTATTGTTTCTAGTTGTGCCCTTTCTTTTTCATTTAGACATCTGCCTTTAACTTTTCTTGTAAAGCTGGTTGGTGGAGCTGAACTCTTTTAGCTTTGCTTATCTGTAAAAACTTTTGATTTCTCCATCAAATCTGAATGAGAGCCTTGCTGAATAGAGTATTCTTAATTGTAAGTTTTTCCCTTTCACTTTAAATGTATCATGCCACTCCCTTCTGGCCTTCAGAGTTTCTGCTGAAAAGTCAGCTGATAGCCTTATGGGAGTTCCCTTGTATGTAACTTATGGCTTTTACCTTGCTGCTTTTAATAATTTATCATTAATTTTTTGCCATTTTATGTGTCATTTAATTTACAATGTGTCTTGGTGTGTTCCTCTTTGGGCTAATCCTGTATGGGATTCTCTCAGTTTTCTGGACTTGGATGTCTTTCCTGTCCCAGGTTAGGGAAGTTTTCAGTTATTACATCTTCAGTTATGTTCTCTGTCCCTTTGTCTCTCTCTCTTCTCCTTCTGGAACCCCTATAATGTAAATGTTAGTACACTTAATATTGTCGTAGATGTCTCTTATACTGACCTCATTTATTTTTATTCTTTTTTAATTTTCTTTTCTGCTTTAATGATTTCCACTACTCTGTGTTCCAGCTCACTGATCTGGTTCTTCTGTATCATTTAGTTTTCTGTTGATTCCTGCTAGTGTATTTGTCATTTCAGTGATTACACTCTTTATCTCTGTTCGGTTGTTCTTTATTTTTTTCTAATTCTTTAAAAAAAATTCTAACTTCTCACTCTGTTTATCCATTCTTAGCCAGAGTTCTTTGATCGTCTTTAAGATATTTACCTTGAACTCTTTGTTGAGTAGATTGCCTATTTCCCACTTTACTAACTTCTTCTGAGCTTTTATCTCATTCCTTTGAAATGTGTTCCTCTGTCACCTCATTTTGCCTAACTTGTTTTTATTTCTGTGTATCTGATAGGTTGATTATGTTTCCCAATTTTGGAGAAGTGACCTTTTGTAAGAGATATCTGATACGTCCCAGGAGTGCACCCCTCTGGTCACCAGAGCTGTATGCTCTAGGATTTCCCCTTATTTGGGCTTCATGAGTCCTTTTGTTGTGGTAGGCTGACTGCTCTGGGAGCCTGGTAGGTGTGCCTGGTCCCAAGTCTATTGATTGCCAAGCTCTGCCTTGTGCAGAGGCTGCTGGCTATTGGTTGGTGGGCTGGGTCTTGAGGTGGCTGTCTGTGGAAGCCTGGGAGGCCTTGGGGCTAGTGCTGGCTCACTGTTGGCCTGAGTCAGGGGCCAAGAGATCCCAGGACTGGTGCCTGCCCACCAATGAATGAAGCTAGGTCCTGGGGCTAGTGCTGGCCCACTGGCAGGCAGAGCTGTGTCCTGGGCTCTGGCTGCAGGGACTAGGGTTCCCAGAGCTGATGTTGAACCACTGGAGGGTGAGGCCAGTTCCTGACACAATTGACTTTGAGGTCCAGGGTGTCCCAAAGCTTATGTTGGCCTGATGGTAGCTGGAGCTGGGGCCCAGCCAGACATAGGCTGGTGCTAGCTAGACTGAAGGGAGGCAATTGTCCTAGGGCTGGTGCTTGCCCACTGGTGGATGAAGCTGGTCCCAGTGCTAGAGTGGGCTCATCAGTGTGCATGCCCAAAGCCTAGGGGATTTGAGGGATAGTGCCTGTTCACCGGTGGGCAAACCCGTGTCCTGGTTTCTCTGGTTGTTGAGTCCCAGGTCTAGTACCTGCCCACTGGTGTGTGACGCCATGTCCTGGGGTCTCTGGTGGTCAGGACTATGTCCAGGGGTGGCTCAAGGGGTCTAATGGCAGCTTGTCTGCTGTTGGATGGGGCTGTGTCCCCACCCACTTAGATGGTTGGCCTGAGGCATCCCAGCATTGGTGCCTACAGGCTTGTGGGCAGAGGTGGGGCTAGATGCTGAGGCTAAGAAGCTAGATGGGGGATTTCAAAATGGTGCTTGCCCCTACCAGTGACCATATGGTGGAATGAGCTCACAGTAATGGCTGCTGCCAGTATCTATGTCCTCAGAGTGAACTGTAGTTGCTGCCTGCCTCTCCTGGACACGTGCCAAGATCAGCAGGTAGGTCTGATCAAAGCACCTTTCATATTTTTGCTTCTTCCTTGGGTCCTAAAAGCGTGTGATATTTTGTATGTTCCCTTTAAGAATGGAATCTCTATTTCCTTCAGGCCTCTGAGGTTCCAGAAAGTAGGCCCTGCTGGTCTTCAAAGCCAAAAGTTCTTGGGTGGTCATCTTCCTAGTGCAGGAGCCCCAGGCTGGGAGCCCTCTGTGGCTCAGACATTTCATTTCTTGGGGACAATTTCTGTAATTGCAATTGCAATTCTCCTGTTTGTTGGTTGCCCACCTGGGGGTATGGGTCTTGACTGTACTGTGACTCTGCCCTTCCTACCTGTCTTGTTGTGGTTTCTTCTTTATATCTTTAGTTGCAGAAGATGTTTTCTGGTAGGTTTTGGTCTTTTTCTTCTAGAATTGTATTGTAAATAGTTGTAATTTTGACGTGCCAGTGAGAAAAAGTGGATTCAGGGCCTTTCTACTCTGCCATCTTGGGAACTTCTCCTTGATACCTTTTTTTATCTCAATGGAGCTTACTAAGTCACAAAAATATTTAATTATAATATGGAGTAGATTTAATGGAGATAAGATTATACTAATTTAACTGTGGAACTGGTCTGATTGGGGAAGGACTGATGATAGTGATGATGGTGGTGGAGGTTAGGAACAGTTTAGGCTTTTACAAGAATATAATAAAATGATACTTCAAGTTTGGGAGCTGTTTCAAGCAGAGAGAACAGCATATATAGAGGCCCTGGGAAAGGGAAAATGTTCTAGGAACTGAAAGAAGATCTGAGTGGCTAAGTATGGAAAAGAAGGAGAATGGTATGGAATGGGACTTTAGAGGTAGGCAAGGGCTAGATCTCAGAGGTTCTCACTGGTAACTGTGGTTTTAAGCAGTGAATTAGCATGATTTTATCTAGGTTTCAAAAAGAATCACCAAAGTTGTATTTCTCTTTTAAAAATACTTGATAGCTCCTTGCAGCCTATTCTACAATAATTTTTCATACCGCCTTCTGTAGATCCCTACTATTAAGATTTTTATCTTGATTTATTGCTAGCAGTCTGTTTTTATTTTAAGTAAGCATTAACTTTTCAAATTCTCCTTGAAGAAAAGTTGATTGAAGATGGAATTTTAAGTAGAAGGGGAGGAGAGTGTTAGACGCTTCACTTCTCTGTGCAAACCCCTCTTGCACCCCTTGTTGCTTTGTGTTGAACTTATCAGTTTATCAGTTTTCCCAAATTGACTGCAAAGAGGTCAGAGAAGGGGCTTCAGTCATGTTTGTAAACTGAATTACCAGGGACTCAGCAGCTGTTAAATGCATTTATATTAAATAGACATATTTAATCCAATTAAAGATGTTACAGGAAGACTATTTGCTTACAATTAATGCAGGGAGCTACAACATTTCACACAGAGAGATGGAATTTTACCAAGAAGAACTGAGGCATTTGTTCTCTTTTTTATTGCCATAGTAACAATGCACTTTTCGGTGTGTCCTTATAATATTCACCAGTTCTCCACTTTGCTGTCTTTAAAAATAGGAAGAAAACACACTGTCCATCTGGAAGGAAAAGAAAATAATGAAGATAATATTAAATATAATTTGAAATAACATATGCAGTCATTTTTACTGGGTGCCACCATGTTCAAAAATAGTAAGAGATATATTTTACAGTATAATATCATTAGTCTGAAAACTCATGGGAAAATTCATGATGTCTCACATGTATACACCATTCAAAATGCTGATTTTGAGGGTTTATGACTATATTTCTATAAGAAACCATGGCAACTTAAGTATTGGACCTCTTTTTTTACAGTCTCAGAAACCACAGGGTATCTGTAGATGGTAAGCATCCTTTTTATAATATCCTGCCTCACTAATAGTGCCAGACCAATGCAGCTGTTTTCCTCAGGACACTTCCACCAAATATGTTAATTAATGTTAGCTTGTTTGTTGCATCTCATTTGCTATGTGTTTGATTTGAAAACCTACTTTTTATCTTAATAACATACATAAGATGACAAACAAGTAAATTTAGGATCTATAAGAGCTTGATCTAGCACTATATTTCACAAAGAGAAAAAACTGGAAGTGTCACCAAGGGTAGTGAAGGAAGGGAATGAATGTTAAGTGTGTGTATAAGTATGTGTGTGTGTGTGTATACATGTTTATATGTTTATATACACATATGTAAGTTATGGTGTACATGTCTATATATACACACAAAATAACAAACATACAAATTAATAGTATAAGAGTTAATGTGTTAAGCATCTACATAAACAAGTATCCACCTTCCCCGTAGGGCAAATATTGTCCTATTTTGGTGAAGGCAAAAAGAAAAAAATAAGCAATTATTTTATGCTTATTTATATTATAATGAAGAGTAACTTCTTTCAATAACTTTGCCTCAGATTCATTGACTAACCAAGGTCAAAGAAAGGTATAAGTATATGATAGAAAGCCCAAAAATTATGGAGCCAGGCATAGAACATTTGACCTTGTGCACGTCTCATGAATGCTTTATAAAATAAAGTGTGCATGGTATTAATTGTTACCTTGTAGCATTATTTGTTATGAAGATTTAATGGAAAATGTTTCTATAATGATCAGAGGATACTGTTCCTCTCAAAATTGAGATAAGGAACAAAGAGATAAGAGTTACTTGAGAATAAATCCTAATCTCCAATACTCCTGTGGCTTTATATTAATGCCACTTTAAATATAGATGCAAAGGGAAGTTGTAGGCCTGGCCCATGTGAGACCTGAGATGTGAACTCAATCCTTCTAAGTCCAAAGGGCATGAGCAGTGGTCTTTTCACAATGCCACAGCTGACTGAAAATGATATCTGGGAAGGTTTCCTCCCATGAACAATTTAAGGCAAATTAAATTAGTTTCTATCAGCAAATATATACCCCAAGGTAAATGGACACAGGGAGATTATGATGGGAAGTTGCATCAAGAAAATTCCACATTACATGAGTGATCTTATAGACATGAAGGCTCTGAACCTCATTTCAGGGGTAAAAAGGAAGAGATTCCATATGGCATTCTGGAGTAGAGAAATTTTAGAGCAATGAAAATATTTTTTATGACATTTTAACGATGGATATCTATGTCATTATATTTTTGTCCAAACTAAGGTGAACTGTGGACTTTGGTGATTATGATGTGTCAAAGTACGCTCATCCTTAATTAAAAAAAATAACAAAAACAGTACCACTCTGGTAAATAAAAATAATGACGATGCTTATGTGTGGAGAGGTATTATATGGGAAATTTCTTTAACCTTCCTGTCAATTTTTTTGTAAACCTAAAACTACTCAAGAAAAAACGTCTTAAAAACAAGAAAACTCAGGGTAGATGTTTCTGGCAAAACTTTGGTTTCAGTTGTATACATATATGTGTCTGTTTGTTGGATTGTGATATAAAATATATTTTTTAGGTCAGAAAAGTTAGCAAGCCATTATAGTTATGTTACACTGGCAAATATAAGCAAAAATTTAAAAAAAAATTGCACATTACAAGGACAAGTTCTCGAGGGCAAATGTGAATAAGAGTGTAACTTATTATCTATGTTCTCACCAGATATTCCAGAGCTGGAATGGCCTAAAGGAGAAAAAATAGTACAAGAAGTGCCACTAAGAAACACTTAAATATACTTTGTGATCTGGTTCCATTCCAAATTCACATTTCTTTGTTCCTTGACTTGCAAATCATAAAGTAAATGTTCATTCAACCAACAGTTACTGTGTGTCAGACACTGTTCTAGATACTGGGAATGCCTGTCTGAACAAAAAAGATGAGAAGTCCTGTTCCAATGAAGATTAAGGTGTAGTTGGAAATATTAAAGTGCTTCTGGGCCTCTCACAAATGGTTGTTTTCACCTATGACCCTTCTACTTGCAGTTCTCTTTCCCTCCTCTTCAACTGAGGTCATCTTCCATAGTCTGCTTAGTTCTCATGTCTTTCAGGAAGCCTTCTGGAATCTTGTCATATGGATGCTATTCTCATAACTTACGTGCCTCTAATATTGCACTTAACATAGTTCTTTATTGGTATCTGCTTTTTTTTTTATTTGCTTGAAGGCAGGATCTTGGTCTTCTTTGTATGTATGTCACCTGTGCAATACAAGTTTTCTGAATAAAAGAATAAACTTCCTTTTCAAATAACTTCCTCTCCAAGAGCTATCCTTGTTTTATTATATATATATAATATATAAAATATATTATATATAATATATAAATATACTTATAATTAAGTAAAATTAATTATAAATAATAATGATAATATCTATAATAAGTAATAATAAATTATATATGTGTCTATTGTATATATCTGTTCGCTGCTTGAATTTTGGTAAATGTTTAGTTAAATTTTCCCAGTATGTTGTTCTTTATTGATCAAATGACTAGGTCTCTGCCAAATTTCTGCATCAACTTGGAATCATGTACACCTGTTTTTCCCTGTCCTTGAAGATCCCTTGAAATAAACAAAAGAATATGTAAAATAATTATATAATAGAAACATAAGAAAGCATAATATTCACAGTTAATATAACTAGCACTAAATAACTGTTCTGTCGATATCCTTAAATTCCCTGTATATTAATAGTAAGGTAATATTTTGTGAATTAAATGCACTCACACATACATACACAGAGATAATGACTGATATTCTTAGCACCATTTTCAAAGATTTTGAGTAGCACATTAGCCCAAAGACGATAATAATTTAAAAAGGAACAAATTCCAAACCCATTAGGGAGAAAAATTACCAATGGAGCTGGAGTCGATCTGATATATCCAGCAAAATTGGGTATAGCAACTTGAATAATGATCCGGAAGACTGGCAGAGTGATTGATAGACTCCTATTAACCCATGGGGTTCGGAGAGGATTTCTTTGCTCTCTTTCTGGAGTTGCAGCAACTGGCATGGTTCCTTTAATCTGCAGCTGAAGTGTATGAGAATATATGATGAATTAACATGGAGTGTTCTTCCTTTCTCACTGTCAGTTTTATTAAAATAGGAAAAATACACTATTAGACATACACATTAGACAATCTTGGATTTAATAATTATCCATTTCCTCTGTGATTTGTTTACTAATTATCTCTGATTCCTCATCAGCTTAGTTTTTTGTTCTGCTAAATGAGCAGATGCTTAAATAGTTGCTGATAGCATCTCTTAGCCTATCCTTCCCCCTTCCCTTCATAATTCTTGCTTTAAGATTAAATAGTCCTTCCCTCTTACTAATAACCTTAGTTCTTCAGAAGCCATGTGTGGAGAAGGGAGGTGAGCATTACCTGGACTGACTTTGCTGCTCTGTGACTTAACAATTGAGTGATCTTGGCCAACCCTGGGCCACTTACCCTTTCTGCATTTTCTTACTTGTGAAATAAAGAAGTATCTCACAGCATTATAATGAGATTGAATGATACTACAGGCAAATCATCTAGTACACTGTAAGCACCCAGAAGGGTTAATTCCTTCTCTGTCCATGAGTATTGCTCTTTTTGTGACTACATTGTCACCTTATTTTTCTTTATTACAACAACAAACTGAAAGGAAACAAAGCATATATTTAAACCCTAATTTTACACAGAAAGAAACATAGTTACTAGCCCAGGTTCACTTAACTAGAAAGGTCTAGAGACAATAACCTTTAGGTTATAACCTAGGTAATCTGGTTCCTATCAACCATAGAATTTTTATTAATAAAGAGAAATAGGTGGTTTTGGTGCCAACTACAATACCAGGTTCTGTGCCAAGCATTTAATTTTCATTGTTTTATATAACCCTACCCCCTATAGTCCTGAAAGGTGGATACTTATTTTAAGAGTAAACTTAGACTCAGAAAAGTGAATTAACTTGCCATTGCCTGCCCAGCCAATATGTAGTAAATTTGAGAATAAAATCCAGGCAATAATGACCTTAAAATCTATACTTTGTCTCATCATGCTGCCTTCCATACTTGGAGGAATCTTAGGAATAATGTCTGTCAACCTTCTCTATTTAGAAGTTTGGTCTAAGGAAATCAATTTACACAAGGCAAAGCCAAAACTTACCTTCTCAAACTTTGTCTCATATAGGTTCATTAGATTTTTCTAACCTTTATTTGACTTACTGGTTTCTTATAACCATATTTACGTATTTCAACAATTTTTTTTTTGTCTCTAAAATCTCCCATTCTTTTTGAGTCTACATGTCCTTGAATCAGACTTTCTATCAAGAAGAGATCACTTCAGCTGACCTCCAGTGTGGTGTTTGGTAGCATGTAACTCAGCGTTTCATCTCCTTCTTCTATTGGTGTCTATTGTAAAGGAGGCAAGTGAATAATTTTGAAGTATCTACCAAATATTAGGTGACAAAAGTGATCATAGCTGCATATACCTAATAAAAGCCTTGACAGAACCACTTAAAGTTATTTCAAGTGTATTACATGAAGAAATATAATGATTTTTTAAAAAATGTAATGCATCTTTTTTATCAGAGTGTCTGTATTTGTCAGAGAGTCTGTATTTTAGTTCCCCTATAAAAAAAGCACCCCTGTTTTTCCTTCTATGTTATGTTTTTGAAGTTCCAAAAATTATCCACCTTTTCAGTTCATCTACTCTTTGGCCTGACTGCCTGAGGATTCCTCTAGTTCTTCAAAATAATAGCCAAGAAGTTTTAAACAGGGCCTTCTTCTCAGGTATGTGAAATAGAGTTGTCATAATGTCTGACTCTTAACATGACATCATTTTAACATCATAATAGTACTGAGAATTCTTATTTCTGTCAATAGAAAAAAAGCTCTGAAAAGTTCATTGTTTAGTTTTATCCATTTTAGGCCTGGTATAAACACACTAACAAGCTTATGATAGATCTTAGGATCAATGACTTTTTTGGTAATCTCTCTTTATAATTATATTTTGTAAAAATATACGTGGCTATGAGTAGAAAGCAAGTTTTGCTTAGGAATAGTCTGCCATTCAGACCGGAAACTATTAGCATCGTTTTCTATATGTAGTAACTCAAGACTCACTACACCATTTCTGCTGTAATGGCAACTCTTGTAAAATTCTTGATCCTTTGTCCCATTCAGTTTCACAGTATATAACTGATCTTCCCATAAACTCTACTAGATAAAGTATCTCACTCAACATGACTTTTAAAATTAATGATAAAATACAAACTGAAATGCTGAGGACTCGGTTAATACTGTCTTTTCCTCTGCTTCTATAAAGTTTATTACAATGACTGTTTCAGCAGCACATGCACCAATGCCCCAGCACACAGTGACGGCGGGAGTCAAGACTAAATATTATTCTTCTAGAATTGGTCTCACTCAACGTATGAGTTCAGAACATGCTGATTGAATCTGTGTACAGTTATATTGCTTTATTCATGCATATGTGCCTATGTAAAGATCTAGCATGATTAATGTCAGTGCTACTGAAATACTTGTATATGCTTCCTTCAACATATATTTAAACTTACTCTAAAAATAATAAATTATGAGTTAATTAGGGTTATCACTGTGATTTTCAACTATGATTTGTTCATTTTATTTGAACAGAGGTCTGTTTATATAAAAAAACTTTATATTTGTGTAGATGCTTTTAGGTTATAAATTAATTTCACAAACATTTTCCTATTTGATTTTTAGTGTATCTGAAAAGGGGAAGTTAAGTATTACTATTCCTATGTTGCAAGTAAGGAGAAGTAGAATGAAGTTAATTTGAACTGGTTTATTGGTGCTATTGGTTTATTTTTGCAATAAAATTAATTTACCAAATACATATGTTTAGAAAATTCTTCTAAGTATTTTTTGTACATAAACACATATACTTATTCACCATAGCATTGAGTGTGTGTCAGAGAAGTAAACTTGGATCTTTCCAGGAGGTTTTTTTCTAAATAGATATGCAATATCATTATTGCTGTGTAATCAGCAATGTTTTTTTGCTTCCCCACTGTGATATCAGTCTCTTTCCTTCAGATTCTTTGTACCCCGGAGATTACACAGAATCCCTCTTGAATAAGGATGCAGTCATTGCATATTCTGTGAAGAAGATGTAAGCTGTAGACAAATGAAAGCTGCTGCTGTGTTTTACCTGGCTTCTTAGAGATAAGCACTCTAAGGTCAAGATAAGTTTTTATGCTCCTGTGCTCTTTATTAATTGCTTTAAATTATGGTAAGAGGTCAAAACACAGGAGTTCTTCTAATTTATTTCATAATTACTATGTGTGTGTGTGTGTGTGTACACATATGGTGTCTCAGAAGGAAAAGGCAAAAAAAAAAGTAATATGGAACAAATTTAGAAACAAGAAATGTGAAGAGAGAAATAATGCTTTGATAGAGCAGTATTTTTAAAGCAGGGTTTGTGGCCATGTTAGAGGCAGTTTGTAGGTTTGAAGAGGAAAAATCCAAAATCCACAAAACTATTTTGTTCATAGCCTTAAAAGCATCTGAAATGTAAGATTAATTTTTATTTGCATAGAAATCTCATTACTCATACAATTAATAATAATTATATTCTCTAAAATTATACACGTCCTTTTAAGGATTGCACTGGTTTGTCTGCAAATATCTAGCTAATAGGATACAGTTTGTCTCACCTAATATATTTTCACGCCATCTTCATGCTACTGTTAACATGATTAAATTTGTAATTTTGTTTTTCTGCTTGTGCTGTGTTATCTCCTCAATTCTCAAAAATGGACCCATGACTAAAATGTGGTTCACTGAAGCATAAAAAGTGATGAAAAGGGTTACATGAATAGTACAACCCAAAATACCATCATAAACAAAGAGTGAATTGCTCTCCAGTGCTGAATATGGAATGCAAATCCATCTATGCTGGGACATATAAATCTGCAAGCATCATGATTTCACATGTGCAGCAGGAAGAGAAAAGTGCAATTAGGGCATACATTTATGAATATCTTTTAAAAGTGGAATTATGTTTGACCAGAGATTAATTTACCACTCTCCCCCAGTTGATTTTCCATTATAAAGCCTTGCCAGACAGGGGCATAAATGTCTGGCAAGACCACTTCGTAAAGGATTAAGTGATACATTCTTGCTACTCCCTTGTGAAGTCACCAGCTGGGACCCTGAGAAACAGTCCACTCTCCTTGACTCCAGGAGTAAGGAAATCACCCACTTCAGAATCATCCACAGAAAGCCTAACATCATATAGGAAGGGGAGAAAAGAGAAAAGAAAGGGAAGAAAGGGAGATGGGAGATGAGAGGAAGGAAGGGGCAGGCAGAGAAGGGAAAGAGGAAAGAGAGCAGTAAAGGAAGGGCTTATTTTGTGGGAGGAGCAGGTGGAAAATTCCTTCACTTTTAGGCACCAGAGTCCTAAATTGATCCTTTCTAACTGTGGATTGACTGTGTTTCTTTCCCATGGAGTGATCTATTAATGGATAAACTGCAGCCTTTTTTTTTTTTTTATAACATCTTTACTGTGGTATGATTCCTGCACAGTAAACTACACATATTTCAGATGTACAATTTGATGAATTTTGATAGATGTATACACCAATGAAACCACCACCACAATCAAGATAGTTAACTTTTCCATTACTCCCCAAGAGGAGCAAAATTCAAATTCCTAGTTTATTTCTTCCCACAGCTTTTCCCCTCTGGTAACCATAAGTTTGTTCTCCATGTCTGTAAGTCTGTTTCTGTTTTGTGGATAAGTTCATTTGTGCCTCCCCCACCCCCCTTTTTTTTTCAGATTCCTCATATAAGCAATATCATATATTATTTTTCTTTCTCTTACTGACTTCACTTATCGTATGAACACCCAGTTGCAATAAAACTGTCCTGTAATAGAGACTCTAGCTTCATTTTCCAACTCCCAGATGTCTCATTATCTGTGACTGACCCACCATCCTGTAGTCTGGGACACTTTCTAGACTTCCCCAGTAGAGGGAAACCCAAACACCTGGTGGGCTGATGGTGGTAGTGGTGGTAATGATACTCACTCATTGCAGGAGTCAGGGAGAGAGAACTGAAAATAATAAGTTGAAAATTGTCATTGATTCTTTTATTCTTGATCCAGTAAACTAAGGGAGATTAAAAAAAAACAACACGCATAAAATAATTTCTATGCAGTAAAATTGATTAATTTTTTGCTGAAATACACAAGAGACCAAAAGTAGGGGAAGCATTTAAGGTTTCACACTTTACTGAAAAAACACTTTAAAAAAACTATATAGCAACTGCAGTATTAATGACAAATACTACACACAAAGAGAAAGCAGAGGAAGTTTTGTCAAAAATCTTACTGAATGATATTTTAAGGTGATGCATAATATTAGCTATGTATTAAAGGAAGAATAATAATTACCATGTGTAAGTGCCTACAGGTATTTTGCTAACCAGTTGAATGAAACCAAATGTGCAGATTGTGAATAAATTCTTGGCCCATGCACCTTATAGATATGAGGGATTCATAGTTGATGACTTTTTTATCAATGTATTAATGAGGAACTTATGCTACAAGAAAAGAGATTTTTTTACTTGGTTACCACTTATTTTGTGTCTTTGGCCTTCGTGGCTGTGACATTGTCAGTGGAGTTAGGAGGAAGGAGAGGAATTACTTTGTGGACCTGTTTGAATATACTTTAATACTAATCTACATACAACTTCATTCATGGTACATGTTTTGTGAACATTGATGTGCTTCCTGACTTTGATCTCATGTATCAAGAAATAGTAAAAATGTTAATTCACTCCCACTGTGGCCACTAAATCTGTTGTTTAGTGAAGAAGTGGGTACTGAGTTCAAGAATCTGCTTTTCCATGTTAATGTACTCTCTCTGTGCCTGCATGACTTTTTAAAAATCTTGTTGATGTTAGTATGCTCTGCCCACACACCAATATTGTCCCTAAATAATATTTATGTATTTCAAGTAATTTCTTCAGTAGCATATCAACCATATATATTGACTATGTTTAAGTACTTAAGCCTATCTTTCAGAGCTGAAATAACAAAATGTTTAATGTTGAAGATTAAAGATTAAATATTAGGATTTCAACTTAAGTTGACTGTGCAGCAAATTCTGTACTATTGATATTTTGATTAATTTCCAATTAGTTATATTTTTCACCTGTTGAAGAAATACATTAAAGAGATGATATCAAGTGAACTTAAAAATCACATTAAAACATGGTAAGAGAACATGAAAAAAGAAACTCTAGAAATGAATCTAATCTAGAGTGGATTAGAAATTTATCCATTGATCTTCAAAGATACAAGGAACATACCCATTTCTCTTATCTTTAAAATTAATTTAGAAAATTAATATTTTATTTATATTTAATAATTTTTAAAATTGAAGTATAGTCAGTTTACAATGTTGTATCAATTTCTGGTGTGCAGCACAATGTTTCAGTCATACATAAAAATACATATATTTGTTTTCATATTCTTTTTCACCATAAGCTACTACAAGATATTGAATACAGCTCCCTGTGCTAAACAGTGTAAACTTGTTTATCTATTTTATATATACCACTCAGTATCTGCAAATCTTGAACTCCCAAGGAAATCAATATTTTAAAATTGGGTAGTCCTTAGCTAATTTTATTTAGCCATATTGAAACTAGGAATACTTTTATTATTCAGTCTTAATGCTGACATCTTATCCACTGACTTCCTGTCTTATTGAAAGCTCCACACTTTGTAGAGAGGAATAGGAGAATAGAGGAGAAACTGAACAATAGGGAGCTTTTATTCCAAAATCCAACCGTTGTTGCAATAGGTGACAAAATTATCTCTAGCACTAGGAACTGTCTTAGAACCAAACCCCAAAGCCTATGAATTCATAGTGTTATTAAACCCATGGCCTGCAGAATTGACCTGCAAAATATGTGTTACTACTACCTGAAAAGATAAATATAGAAATTAAGAAGAGTAGTTGGAATTTTTAAAACAGTAATTTGACAACCTACTGCATACTAGTAAGTGACCAGTTGACTTGTATCATGTAGCAGGTTTGGACTAGTTTTGGTGAAGTTCATCTTGAGAAATAAGTTGATGTAGAGTGAGATGCTTATATGTGGTAGAATCACAATATAACATGTGGTGTTTTAAAGTTAGTTTGTAAAGTATAACTGAAAATGACATATAATTGGAGAAAACATGTCATTTGTTTTTTTATGCCTCATTATTTCGACATCGTTTTGTCTTTTGATTAAGCCTGTTTTTAACTTATAGTTTAACAGTACTTGGTAAAATAGGGAAAGTGACATTTATATTATTTGTTGTCACTTCTAATGTACAGATTCTAAAACGTTTTTCACTGAAATACTTTTTCAAGAAAAGATAAAACTTTTCTGATTGTTGCAGAATGATAGTATAAAAAAAATCTTAGGTAAAGAGAAGCTTTATTAAAAAGGACAATTGTAATAGAAGGAAGGGCACTATTGCCATAGGGTGAGGGAGACTCTTAAAATAGGGAGAATCCTCTGACCATACATAAGATCTGCAAGTCTCTTCAATGTCAGGCAAAAAGGAATTTTCTTGTTTAGGATGAGTAACAAGGTTAGATGATTGGGTGATGTCATCAAACAGTTGATCAGAAAAATGTCTTTCCTTATGGTCAGCTGATTCTTGATTCTCCAGAGGAGTTTTTATGAAAGTTGGTTCATATTCCAATGCTGGTTAGTTTGGACATGGGTCAAAATTCAGTTTCCTGTGTTCAGAAGGGAGGAAAAAAATTTAAACTTTGCTCAAGGAAGGTTGGCAGGTAGGTTGTCTGGATTAGTCAGTGAGTTTAAACAGTTTAGCTACTCATGGATGAGACAAAGAATGGGAATTTGGTCTGTGTCTAGCCTTGTCATTGGTAAATAAGGTGGGAAGCATCCTTGACTTTTATCTATGTCATATGAGGAAGAGTGGTTCTTTGCAGTAAGTTGTTTTACGGAACACAAAAGGATCAAGAGGGAATTTCTTATCTGTAGCTGTTTTCCAGGAGCACAGGGCTCAGGTAGAGTTTAACTTTGTCAGTTCCCCCATCTGCTTAAGCCGAGTGATTATCAGTCATTGCTGAATTACTCAGAGGGGATTGTAAACCAGACTGGGGCAAAGTGGGTTCTAAGAAGTAGGCTCCTGGGGACTCCTGTTGGCATTGGTCTTGGAAAATCAGTTAAATCATCTGTTGAGAGATTGTAGCAAAGGTCAGTTTTGTTAGGTTCAATCATCTTAAAAGAAGAATGCTTCTAATGGAAGTGCAAAATATTAATGTAAAAGACCATATTAAAGCCAAGAGCCAGAAGTTGAACCCCAGACAATATTCAGTCCTGTGAATTCTGAGGGTTTATGGATGACAATCTTTCAGTTATACAGCACAGCTTGTTGAGTTTCATGAAGCTAATAAGATGTTGATGTTCCAGTTCTCTCTCCTCTAAGAGCTTGCAAGACCAGAGCATTTTATAAGACTTCTTGATGACTCAGACAGCAGATTGCCCAGGAAGGACCCTGTCCTATGTCTAAACTACTGCAGTGATGAGTCCTTCAAGGTCATCAGGTCTTCAGACTTTAGTTCACAGTGCTTCTTCAGACGTTGGGGAAAAAGTTCTGCCACATGGCAACCTAGAGTCCGCGTAAGAGTCTGTTTAGTCAGGTTTTAGCTCTTGGTAATTCCAAGGATGGAAGGAAGGGGAAAAGTTGGAAGCATCAGTTGGGGGTATAGTCAGATATTGAAGGAAACCAGAAGAATTGAAAATATTGTAATGGTTGAGAATACATGCCAGATGAAAGGTTCTAGTCTAATAGAAATGTAAGTAATAAAACTAATTTTTCATATCCATTGGTTACTTAACATTTGCAAAGTGGTACAAAATAGCTCAAAAAACAATTAATAGGGCCAGAATATGATAACCTGCATGGATATGTTACAATTGTCCATTGAAACACAAAATTTCTTTCTGTAGTCACCTTTCCTTTGATCAAAGATAATGTCAACTAAAGGTTATTCTACATCATAAATTAAAGCTTCTCTCACTAGATTTGGCCTCATTATTTACATAGGTAGAGTAAGAATAGTGATTTACCCTTACAGATCTTTTAAAATTTGCCAGGCTGAAAATTTTCATAAGGAATCTCAGATAGGGCTTCAAAAACCTCTTAAAGCTAGGAAGCCACACCATGAACTCATCATTATATTTCACCTGCAGTACCTATAACTTTGGGTGAGTTTCTCTCTTCTAGAGGTCCACAAAATATCCTAAGCTCCCTGTGCCTTCAAAGAAATGCTGATCTTCACCAACTGTAAGTCTGGAAGCCCTGTAAAGCTAGGTACTTCATTAGTTTTCCTTATAGGGCTTTGTGAATTTTGATTTCATGAAGTCAACTTGAACTCCTTAACAGTGTCCAGTCATATGTGATTAAAAGCATCATTCTCAAATATAACATTCCAGTGAAAGTATTGGTTTATTACCAATGTTTTCAATTGTGTCTTGCTAACAAAGGAAGACAGAAACTTATTTAACCTAAGCCAAAATTATACTGCCATAAAATAAGAACATTCAATCAATAAGAGTCTCTACAATCTGAGTGGATCAGGATCAGTGTTTCATTTCTGTTTGCCAGAATCAAGTCTACAAAATTGTTAGGAGTTACAGAGAGAATAAGAGAAAAGAGAAAGGGGTTGGTTATATCCAGAAAATAGGATATTAAATCAGTAATATTCTAAGCAAAACTTATAATCATCTTTTCTTAGTTCTTTTTAATGATTAATTCTTGTTCTGATTGATTTGGGGTTATGAACCCATTTGCTTCTACATTAGGGTTCTGGCACTCTTGACTTGGTCCAGTGGTACGGTCTCAAAGTTATTTAAGCAATGCCATCTGAAACCTATGCCCAGGGGGACCCGGCAGAGTCATTTTCTAAGGGTCTCTGAAACAGTCATTTTTTGAAGACAGAATTCTAGTCTGTAGCTGATTTGTAAGTGTTTTTAAGGAAGCATGAGAATAAAACAAAAACTATGTGTAGAGTATGCAAGATTTTAAGATAGTTAAGATTACCATGGATAATTTAAAAAATGAAGGCTCTGATGGAAATTCTTTCAGAAAAAAAAATTCAGCTGACAAGGAAATTGCTTTTCTGTGGCACACAAAACAAAGTCAATCAAAAATCAAAGTGACAATAAGCGATTTTCAAAGTATACATAAGGTGTAATAAGAACTTAGCTCAAAAGTAAGAAAACTATTTTCTTAACTAATTAAGGTCATGATAAAGTCAAAATAAAGCACAGAAACAATTCTGATATGACACAAAATTTTTGCCTTCTAGGCAGTTTATTTAGAAGGTAAAGACACACCTTTTACAACTTCTTATCAATAACAAACCAATAATTTAAGAAAATTTATCACTTTAACAGAGGGAAAACCAGATTCTAGTTTTGCATCAGTATATTGTTTTATACAAAAGCACTTTTCAAACGGTTTTTATAAACAAATTCATCAAACTTTTGATAGCTTTGAACACAACAAATAAAATTTCCTTTCTGTGGAACTTTACAACTTTCTACATCCTTTCAGGTTTTCTTCTACATTTTCCTCCTTCTTATAGGGAACAACTAATCATTTTACATTGGGACAAAACTACTCCTTTTTTTTCCCCTAACAAAAGTATTTCCTGAATACCTTGTATAGAAATTTGCTTTTCTCTGCCACTTTCTTCTGGTAGTGTCTCATTAACATATATTGTTATAAATTTTAAATATATTAACTTCTTATTCACAGAGAAAACTATAAAGTGGATAATTGTGAACTGTCTGTTAGAAACCAGAATTTTGTAGTAGAGATTAAGAATAGACATATCCTAATTTTCAGAACCATTTATGTCCTTGTAATATAACTTGTAAATGGGGCCAAAAATGAATAACATTCATCAACAGACTCAAATACATAGAGCCTTAAAATTGGGCCTAGTAATTTATATGTCAGTATTTTATCTTACTTAGAAATGATTTAGGCATTTTAAAAAGTCATTAATTAACCTAATGCAACCTAAGTCTGAGATTTTAAGTTACCAAAAGATCTTAGAAATTATATCTTTAATTTCTATAAAACATAATTACTATACTATAAAACATAATTACTGTTGAAATAAAGTTTGTCAAAATAATTGTTCAGTTTGATTAATCACAAATTTACGTTTTCATATTCTTAAACACCAGTAGATGTAATGTAAGCATACTCAGTCAGTAACATAAGTTTAGGAGGAACATAGCCAAATAGAAAAAAATATATATTAGCCTTAATTTCTGGCAATTTTGGGAACATTTAATTTACATAAAGATTTATTTATCTCTAAACCAATTGGAATAGAACTCTTTTAAGGAATTTTATAATTTAATTTGGTAAAACCAGCCAGAGGTAGGAAAACACTACACATACATAACTTACATATATACAATCATACTGTATTAGTCTGCTCGAGCTAGCCAAGAAAAATACTCTTTGTGGCTCTTTGTGACGGCCCCTTCCACAGGGCTCTCTGTAGGGGCCTTGCCCTGTGGCTCTTTACAAGGACAACCTGACCCAGTGAAACTGAGGAGGTGGTTCTACCCTGTGAAATCAAGGAGGAAACAGCCTTACCTTCTGGGTCTGTGGTGGGAGAGGCAGCGCTGATGTCTGAGTTGCCTTTGGAGTTGTTCTTCCCTTTTCTTGAGGATAACACATGCATTATCACAACTGAACAGATTTATGATCCTGCCCTGTAGAACCCCAGAAGTCTGACAGCTTTCCTTCATTCTGTCCTGTTTTCTCTCCCCTTTAGTTCCAGCTGGCAGTGTTTCTGCTGGTGTAATCCCATCTCTGTTTCTGGCTTCTGCTGAGATGGCTGATTAAATCCATGAATTGCACCCATTGTTTCTTTATCAGACAGTTGTTCAGCCACACTCTTAGTGTTCTCTTCAGAACATACTTCCCCATTTTTTTTTTTTTTACAATATAGATAGGCTGAAGGTTTTCCAAATCTTCAAGTTCTGGTTCATTTTTCCTTCAGTTTATCTCTCCTTTTGCATCTTACTGTAAGTGATAAAGAGAAACTAAACCTCTCCTTCAATACTTTGGTTAGAAATCTCAGCTAAATTACCAATCTGTTGTTCCCAAGTTCTGCCTTCCACAGAACACTAGAACAGAGCCAAATTCTTTGCCTCTTTATAAAATTCATCTTTCCTCTTGTTTCCAAAACCTATTTCTCATTTCCATCTGAACCCTCACCAAAATCACCTTCAGTGTCCACATTTGTATCAATAGTCCTTTCAAAGATGGTCTAGGCTATTTCTAGCATGAACCTCAAAGCTTGTCTGGCCTTTACCCATCGCTAAGTTCTGAAAACACTTCCACATTATGAAGTGTTTATTACAACAGGATCCCACTTCACAGTACCAAAATCTGTCTATTAATTGATTGGGGCTGGCATAAGAAAATAGCATAGACTGAGTGGCTTAAACAGCAGAAATTTATTTTCTCACAGTTTTGAATGCTAGAAGTCCAAGTTCAAGGTGGCATGGTTGGGTTCTGGTGAGCGTTTTCTTGCTGGCTCGCAGATGGCTGCCTCTCACATAGCCTTTCTTCTGTGTGTGGAGAGAGAGGGGGAGAGACAGATAGAATTCTCTAGTGTCTCTTCCTCTTCTTGTAAGCACATCAGCCTTATCAGATTAGAGCTCTACCCTTTGGCTTTATTTAACCATAATTACCTCCCTAAAGACCCTGTCTCCAAATACAGTCATTTTAGGGGTTAGAAATTCAATATATAAATTGAGGGAGGGTCATAATTAGTTGATAAGCATATACATATGCATATGCGTACTTATATATACAGACCAAACAGACCCAAATCCAGAGCTTATAGGTTCAGTTCTACAATTTCAGCTATGAGTCTGACATAAACACAGAAATACAAAACTCACTGGTTTGTAGAAACGGTCTGGCTCTCATCTCCTCATTTACATTTCTACCCAGATTGTGTTGCTGGCAGATGGGAAAATTTGAGGCTACCTGTTTAATATGAAATTTAAAGAATACCCACTAACATCTGTGGGAGAGAGCTTAAGCCTTTTTTTCCCCTCTGGTATGTAATTTTATTTAGCCTGTAGATAAAATTTTGGACAAGGGACGAGGCGGGAAGCAAGTACCCATCTTGGTGTCTCCAAGCATGTATGAGTGATATGATATCCACCCTCTTTCCAGGTTGCTTTTTCATTCTTAAGTGGTTGACTTTAGGGTTCCTGAGCCCTTTGAGACCCCTAGTGAAACTGGAGTTTGAAGTTACTATAGGGATCAGAATGAGAAGGGAAAGATCTGCAGAGGTGGACAGAGGGATGGAGGAGTTGCAAACATTGAAAGGGTGCAGATAAAAGATTCACAGAAGCTGAAGGAAGACCAAAGATGGTACAAAGAAAGAAAGAGAAGTGGGTGATGGGAAAGGGGGGCTCTAAATGGTCCAGTTTTGGGCAGTCCCAAATTTTCCAAAAAGTCAAGAACACTTTAAATGGTTCTATAGTGAATTTTTCCATTTCTTAAGACATTGAACAATATTAATGCCTGAATGTGTGTGCCCTGCCCCCAGATTCATGTGTTGAAGCCCTTACCCCCAATGTGATGATATCTAAGGGTGGAGCCTTTAGGCGGGAATGAGAGTTAGATGAGGTCATGAGGGTCCATGGGCTTAGTGCTTATATAAGTAGAGACACAAGAGAGCTTTCTCTCATTCTCGCCATGTGTGTGCACTGAGAAGAGCCATGGGACTACATAGTGAGAAGGCAGGTGTTTACAAACATGGAAAGAGTTCTCATCAGAACCTATTTTTGATAGTATCATCATCCCAGACTTCCAGAACTGTGAGAAAATAAATTTCAGGTTACAATTTCCCTAGTCTATAGCATTTTGTTATGGCAGCCCAAGAAGACTAAGTGCCCTAACAGAAGTAATCCTGAAGAAGTCCCAAAGACATACTACTGCTTTAATCTAGACGCATGATCTCTTGTGTACCAGGTTCAGTTTTGTAGCCATAATTGATGGAGGAATGTAAAGGATAGTATCTTGTTTGTGGAGTTATAATGTGGCTAATGAAGCAACAAAGCTATCAAAACCTGAGCAGAAATTATGAGCAAATTATAAAAAAAAAATTTCAAAACAAAAAAAAATTGAACTAGCAAGTATTGAATTAAAGGCTGTTAGAAACAGATGTTTCATAGTTTTCCTATGAACATTAGTGCTTTGTAGGATTCTAATAAAGTAACGTTAGCCAACGTGAAAAATATACAACAGCCATGCCATTCTATTTGCTTAGAAATGTTGGGTGAATTTATAGTAGAGAAGGTAGTAAAAATACCACCTTGCTCTGATATGATAATGATATATTCCAGAATAGACTAATGATAAGAAGGACTATCTCAGAGAACAAAGCTATCAAAGTAGTTTTCATCGCAACTTGGTAAATGCCCAGATATGGCTAACGTGATCATTTAAAAAATGTATGTATGGTATGATAGTAGTGATGGGAAGGAGGAATAGTTTTTTTTTTTTTTTTAGCTTCATTGCTGGAAATACAACTAAATCTTTGTATTTTATAAACATACAAAATATTATATAGTTTGAAAATGTAGTTTGGAGTTGACATTTTGTAGGAGTGTGTTTTGAAGAAACAGATATGATATCAGAAAACCTTCTGCAGTAATTATGTAGATTAATTACAAAAGGCTAAAACATTAAAGTTGTGATTATTATTATATAGTAATGTGGAAGCTGATCGTAAACAACTATTAATGCATGCTAGGAATGAAACGTTCTCTTCAAACACCTGTAATTACTGAACATTTAGTATTTCTACAATAAAAATAAGTTTGATTCCACTTTTATAGCTATAAATTGGGCAGCTCATTTTCATATTGCTTATATTCAGTATTTGCAATGTTTTTAATTTTTGCATGCAAAGGACCAAATGCAACCTGGCTTTCAAAAGCAGATGAGATCAAAGAACAAAAGCCAAAGTTAGAAAGTCTAGGAGAACCATTTCCACAGATTCTTGAACTTATTTGTTAATTTAAGAATTATAAACAGTTAAGTAGAGGATGTTCATATTACAGATCTATGAAAAGTTATCACTGAATAACTTAAGAATTTTATAGAAAATTATTATTTGAGTTTTTTAACAGAATAAGACTCACATATGAGAAATCTGTGAATATGTAATTCATTTATTTGATCATAAAATGATTTAAATTTAATCACAATTGTACAGAATAAATTGTTGGAATTGCTACTGATGCGTAACTGAAAATGAATTTTGAACAGCAGCGTAACTTGCTACATTTGGGCAACAGTTAAAAATAAACGTTCTGAGATTGACAGAAATCACTTTAAATTTCATCTTTCATTCAGTTTAACAAACCTCTCTGAGACTAACTTCTCTACCCATATTATTAAAACAAAATATAAACACCATGTAGCTATATGTTATCCCCAGCAAGTACCACTATCATTTATCTCACCTGGATTAGGAGATCTCCCAAGCAAGAAGCAAGCTCATTTGTCACGTTAAATACTTTAAGTACTGACATGCATAGTAGTCATCAAAATGTTTGTAAAGAGACTTAACATGGAAAATAGCCATTTCACTGATAACTTTTCATTACTGTACAGTTTGAAAAGACAGAAGGTGGGAGTGTAATAGTAATTCTCTACACAACAAAATTTGAACATTCAATAAAAAACATGTATGGTTTTTGTAACTCTTTTCCCTTATGTCTGTGATATTTGGTCTTACATTTTTTTCACTTCATTTTTTCTAGTAATTTATTATATTTTGTAAAGCTCTCTAACTATGACAGAGTATTAATTTAAAAATGATAAAACTAGTCCTTTATTAAGTATTGCTTAAAAAGCACTGTTCTAGAGCATTCTCTGATATTCTGTCCTAGTTCTGGACTCTAGCCTTTAACTTTACTCTCATCAACTTCTATGAATTAAACGATAATGTTGAATATTGCAATGCAGGCCACTTTAGTCTCCCTCGGTGAAGAAAAAAATCACTCCCAACTTAGGATCCTCCTTGATAACTTGTACCTTCTTTTCGTCTCGTTCAGATAGACAAGGCTCTACCTACTTGCTTTCTCTCAGAGATTAGCTTCAAAAGGTAGGTACAAATCTGCACGTTTGAAAGTGGCAAGGGTTATCCTGGACACAGGTATCAGAAAATATACCTAAAAGTGTTTATTTTTGCCATATGAAAATATTTTCAAGACTTCAAAATATAGAAATCTTAGTTGTCCAAAAATATCCACTATTTTACACTAAACATATATATTTTTTTCAATGCCCTTGTAAAGAATCCAGCCAAGAAGGAAAAGTAAGTATTAAACATGTTGTTACAAATAAATAATTTTGATTCTGCAAAGACATACAAGATGTTTTTAATTATGAAAATACTTCCAAGGTATGTATGGAGTACAGGATGTGACAGGATGTGTAACGGCCCCTTAAAGATGTTCACATCCTAATCCCCAGAACCTATGAATATTACCTTTTATGGCAGAGTGGGTTGGGGCATGATTAAATTAAGAATTTTAAAATGGGAAGATTATCCTGTATTATGCTGCTAAATCTGAGGTAATCATATGGACCCTTTTAAGAGGAGATCAGAGTTAATAGCAGGAGATATGACCATGGAAGCAAGAGGTTAAAGTGTAGGGAGGAATGAGCCAGGAGCCAAGTAAGTACGTGGCTTTTAGAAACTGGGAAAATCAAGGAAACTGTCCCTGGAGCCTCTAGCTGGAACTAGCCCTGACAACACCTTGATTTTAGCCCATTGAAAGTGATTTTGGACTTCTGACCTTCAGAACAGGAAAAATAATAAATGTGTGTTTTTTTAAGCCACTAAGTGTACACTAAATAGGAAACAAATACAGGCACCTAATATTTGTAGGTAAGAAGCAGAGAAGGTTTTCCATAGGAAATGATATTTAATCTGAGGCATAAAGAAAGAGCAAAAATTAGCCAGGTGAGGAAGAGCAGACATTTCCAGGTAAGGGGCATAGAGTACATGTAAAGAATTTGAGGCCAAAAAGAACATGGTGAGTGTATTAGTTACCTACTGCTTCTGTAACAGAGTTCACATACTTAATGATTTAACACACATTTATTATGTAACAGTTCTGGAGGTCAAAGTGCAAAATCAGTCTCACTAGGCTAAAATCGAGGTGTTGATAGAGCTGTGTTCCTTTTGGAGACTCTGAGGAAGAACTATTTGCTTGCTTTTTGCCACTTCTAGAATTTGCCTATATTTATCTTGGCTTATGGGTCCCTCCTAGCCAGCAGTCACATCACCCCAAACTCTCTTCTGACTCTTCTGTCTCCTACTTTTACTTATTTATAAGGACTCTTGTGATTGCATTGGGTGAACTGGGATACTGTGGGAGTACCTCCTCCTCTCAAGATCCTTAACTTAGTCACATTTGTGAAGTAACTTTTACCGTGTAGGATAACATATTCACAGGTTTCTGGGGTTAAGATGTGATCATTTAGAAAGCAGGTGAATTATTTTGCCTACCACAGTGAGTGTAAGAAATGGCGATACTTGTAGTGTCTCAAGAACAAGAGTATGAAGACAGAGTAGTAAAATACAGTCTTAAAACAAGCAACTATGAAAGGCATCTTAAACCATGTGAAAGGTTTCAAATTTTGTCCAAAGCGAAGTCATTTTAGTCTATCCTAGCACACCTAGAAGACTTCCTAGAAATTCATTGTTTTTTTTTTTTTTAAGTGTAAAGTTGATTTTGACCTCTCTGTGAGGAACCAGCTAGATGTAAGTCAAGAGGAGATAACTTCAGAGGCTAGAAGAGGTGGTGGGACTAAGGTGGTGGAATAGAGATGGAAATAAGTGAGTAGATTCAAGAAAATTTTCCAAGAAAAAATTGAAAAGAATTGGTGAATGATTAGAAAGATAATTGACAAGCAAGCTTGGGCAACATGATTTCTATAACACCCTGGCATGCATGTAGGCCATACACTGAGAAGAGAAACTGGATGAGGGGCAAATTGGGAGTGGGGACATCTTAAGTTTAATTATAGAAATGCTGTGTTTTGATATAATAGATACATTCAGCTGAAGATAATTGTTCTTACAGTTTAGGAGCACAGATATGAGGAGTAAACTGGTTTTGCTGCATCTCACATATTTTGTATATAGTGTTTTCACTGAGTGAAATGTAGTTCAAAAATATTTTCCAAATTCTGTTGTGATTTGTTCTTTCCTCATGGATTATTTGGAAGTATAACGACAAATTTCCAGCTATTTGGGGGATATTTCTATTTCAGTTATTGCTATGATACTGAATTCTAATTCACAGAACGTAGTTTAATTTCAACCCTTTAACATTCATTGAGATTTGTTTTATGGTCCAGATTATTATCTGTATTGGTCAAGGTTTCATGTACAATTGAAAAGAATTTTGTATACTCCTATTATTGAGGAGTCTTTTTTTCTCCTTCATCGTCTCTCTCTCCATTTTTCTTCCTCGCCTCCCCTCCCTTCTTTATTTTTTCACTTCCTTCCCTCCTTCCTTCTTTCCCTACTTTCTTCTCTTCTGCTTCTTGCTAAAATTTTCTTTTTGTTTTCGCTTTCTGTCATTTGACTATGGTGTATCCTGGTGCAATTTTCCTTGTATTCATGTATTCTGCTTGGAGTTCTGTGAGTTTCTTGAGTTTGTGGTTTGTTTTCATTCCTTAATTTAGGAAATTCTTAGCCATTATGTTGTCATATATTTCTGCTTTATTTTCTCTTTCCTGTATTCCAATCATACATACATTTTAGGCTCTTTGATATTTTCCCAGGTTTTTGATGCTCTTTCCTTTTTAAAATATTTTTGTTACTGTTTGTTTGTTTTCAGTATTTCAGTTTGGATAATTTCTATTGGCATATCTCAAGTTAAATGATTCAAAGTTAGTGATTCTTTCCACTGCTATCCTCAGCTTTTCATAGTCCTGTTAATAGATTTCTTCATCTCTGGTATTTTTCTCCCCCTAGCATTTCCACTTGACTCTTTTTTTCTAATAGTTTGTATTTCTCTGCTGAAATTCCCCACCTGTTCATGGACTTGCTCACTTTTTCCATTAGATTATTTAACTATTAATGATAGTTATTTTAATGTCCCTGTTTGATAGTTTCAATACCTGAGCTCTCCCATCTGGTTCTATAGACCATTTTCTTTTTTGACAATTGATTCTTTTTTTTGCTTTTTTATGTGTCTCATAAGATTTGATTGAATACTGGGTAATATGTGTAAAAGAACAGTAGAATCTGAGGTAAAAATATATACGGCTGCAAACAAGTTCCCTTCTTCTGGTCAGGTCCTTACAATGCTTAGCTGTCAATCCAGTCAGTAGTTGAGCTGGGTTAGTGTTTCTGTTGTTGGTATAAGTACCTTTAATGCATTGTGGGATTCAAATGCCTCCAGCAGTG
The DNA here is from genome assembly GCF_009834535.1 of Camelus ferus. Lineage (NCBI taxonomy): Eukaryota > Metazoa > Chordata > Mammalia > Artiodactyla > Camelidae > Camelus > Camelus ferus. The sequence goes on along the minus strand of NC_045697.1, from coordinate 58,134,963 downwards.
GGGTATTGCTACCTTGTTTATTCTGTGGATGTAATAGTTGGCTCGGGCTTCTGTAACAGTCCCACAAATTGAGTGACTCAAAAACAGAATTTTATTGTCTCATAATTCTGGAGGCTGGAGGTCTCAGACCAAGGTGTCAGCAGCGTACTTTAGCTCTCTTTCCTAGTTTCTGGTAGTCCTTTGACTTTTGGCAGCATGATTCCTATCTTCACGTGGCATTTTCTTTGTGTGGAATGTCTGTCTCCAAATCCCCCCCTTTTATAAGAACACCAGGCACATGGGATTAGGGGTCCACCCTACTCTAGTATGAATTCATATTAACTAAATATATCTGTAATGACCCTATTTCAAATAAGGTCAACTTCTGAGATAGTGCGGATTATCTTTTCAACATATGAATTTTGAAGGGGACATGATTCAACACATGACAGTAAATAGGAAAGTGCTGGACAGTTCGGCTCAGTGCTCCCTCCTCTCCTTTCACCAGATCCTGCGCAGCTGTATCACAGAGGGATCACTTGCCCGGCTCTGCAGTGTGACAGATTGCTGTTGCTTGTTATTTACTGCAAGGCTTCTCTGGGGGTCACATGTCCCCTCTGTCCGTGTTAAGCAGGCCGTGTGTCTCTGAGACTCAGGAGGGGGCTTTCTCTAAAAGCCGTCTGGGCGGGGCAGACACGTCGTCTCCCATGTATGGTGCAGTCCCTGCAGCCTGTGTGTTCCTGCTCCTCCCGCCCTGGTAGCCAGACTCTTCCTTGTGTTGGTCAGGAGTCTTGGTTGTGAGTTAATGCTCTGCTCTTACTACCATGGCACTAGGGTTTGGTTTTGTGTCAGTGCAGAGACTGGGCCTGGGCAGATTTCCTGCCTTTGCGTATGGCTTTGGTCTGCTGTTACTTCAGAGCGGAATTGGAAGTGGCAGGTTTTCTATCCGTCCCTCAGAGGCATCCAGCCTTTGCTGGAATTGGGAGTGGAAGAGGACTCTGTCCCATTCCCACCGAGAGAGAGCCCTTCACTTCTGCTATCAGCCCGTCTTTGCCTTGGACCTGGTGAAGGGAAGATTCCGTTCCCCTCTCAATGGCAGTCAACTCTTCCTGTCAAAACAGGGTTAGGTTCCAGGCAAGAGTGGACTTTTTGCCACTCCCCCAGCAGCAGCTGTTCACCATCCTGCATTCATGCACAGCCTGAGTCACTGATGCACTTCTCTAAGTATGAATACTCCACTCTCCAAGGCTGTGCCACAAGGGGAACTTCAGTTCTCTTGCCCTGTCCCCAGTCTTTCTCATGAACACCTTGCAAAGGTCCATAGAAAAGAGCTTCAGGATAGGGGCAAACTCAATTTGTGTAAGAGGCTCCCATGTAATCTACATAGTCACTCTGACCCACGGAAGCCATTATCACTTTGTTTAAAACTGACATTTGCCCTCAGGAAGCATGTGTGTGATCTATAGTTTTGCTAAGTGTTCTTTGTAGTCTTTGGTAGATTTGCTGTCTCATTCCTGTGACTGGAAGGCAAATTGTATTATGCAAATTCTAGCATAATTTTGACAAGATTCTAATAATAGGAAATGAGAGTGACATATTCTAGGCAACATCAAAAAGCCTTCACACTGATGAGTCCAGGTCTATTGCCTTTTGCTCAAGAAACTGATTGTGGATTGGAGCCACTTTCTACCTACTTTCAAGAATGGTAAATGTACTTTGTTTCACAGGATGGAGCAGCAAATATGGTTTAATTAATTGGGTCTGCCAGTGTATCTCCAAGGCTTTTGTTACTTAAATTTCCTCTTTACTTTTGGCAGTAAGTTTATGGGTTGCTTTTTTATTTTATTTTATTTTTTATTGAAGTGTAGTTGATTTACAATGTTAGCTTCAGGTGTACAGCAAAGCGATAGAGTTATACATAAATGTGCATTTATATACACATATATTTTCAGATTCTCTTCCATTATAGCTTATTACAAGAAATTTAATATAGTTCCTTGTGCTATACAGTAGGTCCTTGTTGTTTATCTATTGGCATTATTATATACAACTCTTTTCTCCTTTCCATTTATGGGCACCTGGAGGAAAGTTAAAAAAGTTGGATCAGAGACTATCACTAGTCAGATTCCATTTTTAAACTGAAAACTTAACATGAAATTTTCAGATAATGACATATTCTATGGCCATCATGTTGATGCTGAAGTTGGTGATTCTTGACAAAGCAAATAAACAGCTGTTTGTTACTGATACATCATAAGAGGTGTGTGGTACTCAATAATTAAACTGCATCTATGGTGTAATCAATTGTTGTCATATATTTATTGAGTGCCTAGCAGGTGGTCTGAGCTATCAGACCTCCACTGTGGCATCACACTATGAATTTCAGAACTTTGAAACTAGATGAAGCTTTCTTAAAGCAGCCCTACTTAAATTTGGCTTCAGGCTGCTACCTAGTTAGATAAAACACAACTTTTGTCAATTTTAATCTGTGCTAGGAAAGAACATCTAAATTAAAATCAAACAAAAATGGTGTGCTCATTTCCCTTTCAGTTTTTCTCCCATTTTAATGGATACTTTACCTCTAAGTCTGGAAGATACCTCGCATAGCTCTGTGCTGTGTTACCTAGGTTATCTTTTCTGCATTTCTAGGAACAGAACTGAGTTCTTTGATTTTGATTGTGGTTTGCTGCAGATAGCAATGGGGTATTGACATCTTGGTGAAAAGCAGTTCTGGAAAAAAATTAACATTCTAGGAGAAGGGTATAGCTCAGTGGTAGAGTGTGTGCTTAGCATGCATGAGGCCCTGGGTTCAATTCCCAGTATCTCCATTATATAAACAAACAAACAAACAAACCTAATTATCTCCCCCCCCAAAAAAAAGCCAGAACAAAACCAAAAAAATTTCCACAAATCTCATAAAAAAAAAACTAGACTCTTAATCATAAATTGGAGCAATGTGGTAGATATGGGGGCTCCCAGAATAGACCTGTTGTGTGAAAACTTTCATGTTTTAGAATATGAGGTCAGTGAAATGGGATTGGTAACTAAGAGCTGTTAAGCAAATACCTTGTCCCAAATGTATTAGGTATTAGGTATTAATACTTACACTCCTACTCCCCCCACTTCCCATGCTTTCAAACATGATTAATCTACAGTATGGAGAGCTTAGTAACATATACTGTCATAGTGTCCATTGGTAGAGTCATATTTTGCACTTAGGTCTATGGGGGCAGATCCTGTGCTCTTTCTTCTCTAACATTCTGCCTACAATATGTAGGGTACCCTTTAGTTTTTGGAGTTACAAATGACTGGTTTGACTCTTCAAGGTTTACTGTCTAGCTAGGGGATTTGGATATATCCATTTAAAAATAAAATTTATATAAAAGACAGCACATGAAAAGAGTCAATCCAATAAGGGAGAAAACTTCAAAGGAGGAGATATTCATGACTGGGACAGTTGAGCATATAGTTATGATTTGGGATTTGGAGGAAGCAACTAAGATACATAGTAAGTTTCAAGCTGGCCTGAGAATCTCAAGAGTGGGTTCAAACACTGAGAAACAACAACAAAAAAACTCTTTAAAATTGTAAGTCAAAACAAGCAAATAATATCATATTGACTTATCAGGGCTAAGGAAAAATTAAGTCTTCATCTTCCTTCTGATTTCTGTTTGCACTTTAGATGTATATCCATTTGATTGCTTTTTAAATATTTAGTTAACATGGTAAACACAGTCAAGATAATAGTGTCTATCTGGAGCAGCTTAAAAGTGCCATGTATGTGGAAGCTATTTAAACCACCAAAGAGTCACTCAGCATTTGTGGCTTAAAGGACTTCAGGAGTGAAGGGCAGAGTGTACCATCTTCACCTACCTTTATGTGGACATCAACAGCCTAATCTTTCTACAAGATTACAAAATACCTTTGATGTTCCCCACAAGAGGCAACTATTATTTATAAATATGTTAAAGCTTTCAAATATTTGTTGCTCATGAAAGAGGATAAGAAGAGAGGAGGTGAGTAATGAGCTACAGGGAAAACCAGGAAATAGATGATAAATGCTTTTGTAGCCATGGATTCATCAGTGTGCAGGAATGAATAGGTACAGTTTTAGGTGTATTTGAAGTCAGGAAAAGTAAGTAGTAGCCAGGTTGTGAACGATCAAGTTAAAATGTTGGGATTTTTCTTTAGGTGATGGGGAACAGTAAAACATTTGAGCTGTAAAAAGGTGAATTCCAGTAGTATTATAGAGGTTAAAACTGGCAGCAGTGCATTCTATCAAACAGAGGAAAGAGAGCCTAAAGGCTGGATATTAGTCAGTTTTTGTTGTACAGCAGAGAGCCGCAAAGTATCAGTGGCCCACAACAGTGGGCATTTATAGCTTCTCTTTCATAGTTTTGCAGATCAGCCGAAGCACTTTGCCTTCAGGTTGCCAGTTGTCTAGGCTTGCTATAGATTGCAGGTTGGGTTCAGGTCTGCCCCACAGTGTTCTATCCTGCATCAGGGTCTACCAGGGACATTCCTCTTAGCAATGAAACAAGCAGAAGCAGAAACACCTGCTGACTCTTAGAGCTTCAGCTCAGAACTAGTCATTGTCACTCCCTTCCATTCCATTGGCCAAAACAAGTCAGTGGCTGAAGTCAGCGTCAATGGGGTAGAAAAATACATTGTGCATTCTAGTAGTACCACAATGGTGCAGGGCAAAGGGTGTGGCAGTACAGCTGCGATTTAGGGAGGGAGCAAAGAACTGGGACCAAAGACTAAATCTACCGTGTAGAAAGAGACTGGGTACCTACTTGAATAATCCAGACTTATGATGACAAGAATCTTGACTAGCGGAGTAATAGAAAAAAATTCTAATTATATTATGGGAAGAATTGAAGAGACATTCCTAATGAAGAAGGGAATTTGCTGACTGATCTGATGTTGGGAATCCTGGGGAAAGAGTCAAGTCAATACAGAGGACTCGGTGGATGACACAGGATATGTAATTTTTTCTTAAAGATGTGAAATTTTAAAGTTGTGATGACCTTGAAAACCAAGTAGGTGCCACTCAAGAATTCATAATCACAGCTACCAGGCTGTATTGCTGTCAATCATATTATTTCCAGAAATAAAGCGCAGTATGGGTTGAATGTGTGGGGAATTGGTCACCATTGCTCTTAACTGGATCCATTGCTTCAGCTCCTCCCTCTACACATTGGGCTCTGAACACGTAAATCTAAATTTTTAAGAACAAATTCACACATTCAGATCAGAGATAGTGCCAAATAGCTGGCAGTTATGAGAGCTTCTCCCAAGAAAATTTAGGCTTGATCTCTTATGGTCCAATTTTATGGGATTCATTTAGAATTAGACAATTGACTCGTTTGTTGGCTGTGTGGGTTATTCTTTACTTAGAGCTTCCTTATACTGTGGCTTTTGGGTGTATCAGTTTTTTCATGATTCTAAGCTAATTTCTTCATGTTTATAAATAAGAAAAAAAAATAAGGGAAGTGAAAATATGTGGTAAAAAACTTATTGAAGGGATGAATGCAAACATGAAGTTTTTTATTCAAATGGATCTTAGAATATGACCATGATGAGTATTTAAAATAGACTGTGTAAGTTTTTTAAATATTAAATAGATCTTTAGACTTTATAATAATGTTTGATAAAATTTTAAAAATAAGATTGATTTGACTGAGTAAAATTTAGTTGTATTTAGGTATAATTATTAGTTAAGTAAATTTATACCAGGTCATTATAAATAGAGGTCTAGTATGCCTATGAACCAGAAAACAGATAATTTAGCAAAAAAAATTTATCAATATTATCATTTGACATCATGTGGAGATTTTGATAGATTTCTCACATGTGGTTGTCCATACTTATTTTGGTGTTATATTGCAAGCAGTGTAGCAAAAACTCTTCTGTGTATTTTTCTCCTCTCTTTCAAGCTATCAAACACCTATTGCTCTGTTTTCAAATTATAAAATGTAATAAAAGAAAAGGGGGGAAATCATTACATTTTCCCACAATATCACATCTATAACCTTTTTAAATTTACCTTTTTCTATCTCACATTAGGGAAGACTGCATATGTGATAAGCATATATAAACCATCAGAAATTTTAAATATACATTGGAATAAAACTGCTTAAATGCGAACATACAAAAACTTATAAGAAAAGATCAGCATAATTTAGCAGTAGTCACACAGAATTAAGCAAAATTAAGGTCTTGCCAGTCACTGCTTACATGACTATGGGTTGGTTACCATCCTCCCGAAGCTTAATTTTCATATTCCTTAAATGAAGGAAATTAAAAAACAACTTCATGGATTTAATCTGCATTTGAAATAGATCATATGTACAGATAGCTTAACTTCAGAGCAAAATGCTTGGCATGTAGTAACTAAATAAATGATCTTATTGTTATCATTGCTATGTTATTCTCATTGAAGAAATATACTGAGTGTCAATACCTAACACCTGAGGCCTAGTAATTTGCAGACCATAGCATTAATTTTGATGATTTAGTGCTATTATTCTATGTAACTTTTCTTAGCTACTTAAAAAAATTAACTTAATTACACTGCATGTCTGGATGATTTTATTTATAATCTGTGCTAATGCTTTTGTATTTTTATCTCTGGGCTAGTTTTCCTTGAATTCCAAACTCACATCCAACTGCATATTTGACATATCAACTTGCATATCTTTTCGGTACATGTTCAAAATTGAGCTCTTAATTGGGTGCATAAACTGCCTCCCCTCCAAAAGCACATGGACGCACACATGAACACACACACAAGCAACAAAAACCAAGTAACCGTTCCAGTTTTTGTGGCTACAAAACAATAACTGCAAAACTGGTGGGTTAAAGCACAATGACATTTATTTTGCTCACAAGTTTGCCTTTTGGGCAGGGCTTGGTGGTGATAGCTTGTCACTGTCACATTTGGTGTCAGCTGGGATGTGGAATTACCTGAAGGCCCCTTCACTCTCATGTCAAGTGATTAATGCTGGCTTTCAGCTAAAACCTGGGGCTGTGGGTTTGAGCAGCTTCCTTTGCGTGTAGCCTTGGCTTCCGAGGACAAGCCTCCCGAGAGTGAGATTGCCTTTTAGGAGGTAGCCTCAGAAGTCATGCAGCATCCTTTACCTTGCGTTCTACTTGTTAATGCAGCCAAAATGATCTAACTGGGTTCAAAGGAGGGGAAATAGTCTCTCCACATATATGTGTTACCTTTAATAACAAATTAGCTAATGTCATTTCCTTGCTTAAAAAAGTCCCGGGTATGCATGGAATATTTTTCATAATTTTCTTACATGGAAATATGATACGGGTATTTAATCATTCTGATCATGAGAGTTGTGTGTGATGGAAAAGAGTAGCAAAAACATCTCAAGCACCTTTGATTGCTTAAAGATTAGCAGAGTTTATATTCAGTTGCTTTCTGCCTTGGAATGATGTAAAGGAAGATTAGCTGTGTTTTTTTTTTTTAACATTTTTTATTGATTTATAATCATTTTACAATGTTGTGTCAAATTCCAGTGTTCAGCACAATTTTTCAGTTATTCATGGACATATACACACTCATTGTCACATTTTTTTCTCTGTGAGTTATCATAACATTTTGTATATATTTCCCTATGCTATACAGTGTAATCTATTCTACAATTTTGAAATCCCAGTCTATCCCTTCCCACCCTCCACCCCCCTGGTAACCACAAGTCTGTATTCTCTGTCTGTGAGTCTATTTCTGTCCTTTATTTATGCTTTGTTTTTGTTTTTGTTTTTTAGATTCCACATATGAGCGATCTCATATGGTATTTTTCTTTCTCTTTCTGGCTTACTTCACTTAGAATGACATTCTCCAGGAGCATCCATGTTGCTGCAAATGGCATTATGTTGTCAGTTTTTATGGCTGAGTAGTATTCCATTGTATAAATATACCACCTCTTCTTTATCCAGTCACCTGTTGATGGACATTTAGGCTGTTTCCATGTTTTGGCTATTGTAAATAGTGCTGCTATGAACATTGGGGTGCAGGTGTCATCCTGAAGTAGATTTCCTTCTGGATACAAGCCCAGGAGTGGGATTCCTGGGTCATATGGTAAGTCTATTCCTAGTCTTTTGAGGAATCTCCACACTGTTTTCCATAGTGGCTGCACCAAACTGCATTCCCACCAGCAGTGTAGGAGCGTTCCCCTTTCTCCACAGCCTCTCCAGCATTTGTCATTTGTGGATGTTTGAATGACGGCCATTCTGACTGGTGTGAGGTGATACCTCATTGTAGTTTTGATTTGCATTTCTCTGATAATTAGTGATATTGAGCATTTTTTCATGTGCTTTTTGATCATTTGTATGTCTTCCTTGGAGAATTGCTTGTTTAGGTCTTCTGCCCATTTTTGGATTGGGTTGTTTATTTTTTTCTTATTGAGTCGTATGAGCTGCTTATATATTCTGGAGATCAAGCCTTTGTCGGTTTCACTTGCAAAAATTTTCTCCCATTCCGTAGGTTGTCTTCTTGTTTTACTTCTGGTTTCCTTTGCTGTGCAGAAGCTTGTAAGTTTCATTAGGTCCCATTTGTTTATTCTTGCTTTTATTTCTTCTAGGAGAAAATTTTTTAAATGTATGTCAGATAATGTTTTGCCTATGTTTTCCTCTAGGAGGTTTATTGTATCTTGTCTTATGTTTAAGTCTTTAATCCATTTTGAGTTGATTTTTGTATATGGTGTAAGGGAGTGTTCTAGCTTCATTGTTTTACATGCTGCTGTCCAGTTTTCCCAACACCATTTGCTGAAGAGACTGTCTTTATTCCAATGTATATTCTTGCTTCCTTTGTCAAAGATGAGTTGACCAAAAGTTTGTGGGTTCATTTCTGGGCTCTCTATTCTGTTCCATTGGTCTATAGGTCTGTTTTGGTACCAACACCATGCTGTCTTGATGACTGTAGCTCTATAGTATTGTCTGAAGTCTGGGAGAGTTATTCCTCCAGCCTCTTTCTTTCTCTTCAGTAATGCTTTGGCAATTCTAGGTCTTTGATGGTTCCATATGAATAGATTAGCTGTGTTTTTAAAACCCCCAGTGCATCATGTTTTATTATTATTTCTCAGAAAGTATCTTATTGTTTTCTCCTAGAAATAAATACACAGGCCATAATCTTTTTCCTTTCTTTCTCTAACCATCATTTTGGATTAGGTCCTAGAGCTCTAGTTTTCTGTAGTTTCCTGTGTGTAACTTCACAAGGCAAATAGCCGTCTTGAAAAGACAGACAGTTTATACATTAGTTACTGTTTCTGTTGTGCTGCTTCATGTTCATGTAAAAATACATTCATTTTTATATCAACTGAGGATAAAAAGTAATAAGATTTTAGATAAGTTAAAAGCATATTTCTCAACATCCTTTGTATTTTATCTGCTTTTCATGCTTGATTTTCCTTGTGCTCAATCGTGCATTTACACAGTGAAAATGATCTCTTCAAATATAGTCAATAATCTGTAATCTATAATACAAAATATGTAACATTCACATATATATTTATCCATACGCTTCTTTGGCAAAAGTTTTAAATTGTTACTTTTTTTCTTTGGCCATTGCATATTTTATGTAATAATATTCATACAAGGAGCTTGAAAACAGTGTAATTTATATTTCATAAAGGCTATTTTTCTTTTATTTTTCCTTTGCTAGTGGCGATCTTCACAGTGACAGTTTTTATTTTTCTTCCAAACTTTGAAATAGTATGGTTTGTGTATGCCTCAGGCATACGTGTATGCCTTTAAGCCATATGTGGATAGTTTTGCTTGATCAAAAACTGGACAGATATGTTAAATTTACTGGTAGGATTTTTACCTCTTTTCAATTCACAATCTTCTAATAATTCTTTAGCAACTTCATGAGTTTGTGTATTATTGTAGCTTAATAGGAGGCATTTTACATTTAAGTGATCAATATACTAAACAAGCTCTAGGGAAAAGTTCTTACCTCAGTAAAAGTTGAGACTGTGTTAAAAAAAGTAGTTATTTAAAAAAAAATCGATGTGTCTCACCCAGTGTTTTTACAGATTTTTTTCTTATTATCTCAATTCTGAAACATTATTTTTAAAATTAGTTTGCATTTACAAATGATCTTAGCAAAACCTTACATTTTATAGAAACTTTATTAAAAGTGAGAAATATTCTCCCAAGAGATAACATCCCTAATTTATTAGCAAAAATGCTCATCTACAGGACAGAGTTCACACTGTGTAATAATGTATGTGACAAAACTTTCACTAATTAAGTTATCCAGTATCTGTACTTCAGATTTTTCTTGTTATTGATATAACTGACATATAACATTATATAAGTTTCAGCTGTACATCATGATTCAGTATTTGTGTATATTGCAAAATAAGTCATCCATCACCACACACAATGTTTTTTCCTTGTAATGAGAATTTTTAAGATCTACTGTCTTAGCAATTTGCAAATATACAATGCAGTACCATGTACTCTGGATTTTGAGGTCATGGTGTTATCTATTGCTTAGTAACAAATTACCGCAGACTTAATTGCTTAAAATAACACATAGTAATCAATATAATAATCATCTCACTGTTTCTAGGTGTTGGAAATGAATCATAGCTTACCTGGGTCCTCTCTTTCAGAATATCTCACAAGGCTACATCGAGGTTTTGGCCAGGGCTAGAGAAGGTTTGAAGGTTTGTTTCTAAGCTCATGTAGTTTTGATAAAATTCAATTTTTTACAGCCTGTTGGGCCTCAGTTCCAAGCTGACTGTTGCCTGGAGAGTTTCCTCTGTTGCTTGCTTCATCAAAACATGCAAGCTGAGAAAGCGACAGAGAATATCAGCAAGATGGAAGTTACAATCTTATATAAGTGTTGGATTATTCATCTTTACTGATTTCATCTTAAATGCCCACTTAAGGTGTTCTGAATTAGGGACAGATTTGTTTATTGTAAAAAGATCAAGGAAGGGGCACTGAAAACAATTTTTTTCAGAAATATATATTTTTCACGTTAATATTTTTTCCCCTTCCTTTCATCCTTCCTCCTTCGCGCCCCTCCTCCCTCCTTCTCTCCCTCATTTTTCTTCCTTATTTCAATAAAGTAATCTTCCTAAATCTATGAAAAATTAACTTCTTGTGAAAACCATGTTACTTTATTCTTAATATTGATAGTTTTATTTATTAGCCTCTTTTCTTAAAACTACCAAGTATATGCTCGAAAATGAAAATTTTATTGAGGACTGTCTTTAAATTATTAAGGTGAAAAGTAGTGCACAGAGATGATCACATGTTTAATCAGGCCAGGCATGTACTTCTGTATAAGTTGTCTCGTTTGGTTATTGAGAGTCCACTTGGGAACTCTTCCAAATGTAGAAGTGAGTCTGGTTGACCACAGTGTAAACAGACAAGTAAAGCAAGAACCCGATATTTAAAACTGAAGCACAGTTTATTGAAAAGCTGCAGTCCATAGAATGACATCAGATTTTGCCACCAGCATTCCTGTGGTCAAAGAATGAAAATCAGAAAAGAGCAGCCCTGCTTAGTAAACTAGTAAATTCCAGTCACCTGAGCTAGCTGTAAAATTTCTCTGAAATGTGAAAAAGTATGTATTTTTTACTTTGTAGTCTAATAGGTAATTAGGTAACTGTTCCCTGTGCTAGACCAATTTTGAAATCAGCATTCTAGGAATTGTTTCAGATAGAAGTTACTTTTCATGTTTATTTTTAGAAAAGTCTAATTTCTGAGTAATGTTATTATTAATATTTACTGAATTCAGGGGACTTTTTTTTTACTAGAATAGCACAGATAATTTTATATTTGAATATTCTGGACTAAGAAGCTGTTCTTTATGGTGGTTTAATTTCCTTATCTGTTAAGTTTGGGGTAAACTTCAAAATGTCTGAAGTCCCTTTAGTTCAAATATTTATTGGCTTTCATTTTGCTGACCTTTTGAAATGAGTATTTGTCAGATTCATGTTATCCTTTTTTCTTCTCCTCTAAGATTACTGGAATACTGATAATCATGTTTTCCAGGAGCAATTAAATGGCAATGCAAAACAAAAAAGTAGATTGTATTTTAAAATACGATATTACGCATACATTTTAGGAAAAGTAAACCAACTGGATTCTAATTTTAATTGATTTGTTAAGTAAGAAATTACTTTGAACTTCTTTATATACATAAAAATACATTATTCATTTGTTTCCATTTGTTCCTGTAAGGTAACTCTGGGATAGTAGGTTGATTTATCCAGACAGCTCCTTCTCTTCATTGGAAAATATCACAAGTTTTATTGGCTCCAGTTCCATCTTGTCCTCTGCTCATGTGACAGTCACCAGTGACCTCTATGTTGTCAAACCCATGGGCATTTCTCATTGTTTGTCTTACTTGACTTCTCCGCATTATTTGATTTATTTTGGATTTGGTTAAAAATAGTCTTGAATTCAATTTCATGATACTGTGTTCTTTCGGCTGTGTGTTTCCTTTCCTCATTATGTTTTCTTCTATGTCTCCTTTGTTGGCTATTTCTCTTTTTCATACAACCTCAGGTCTTTGCATTGTGCCTTCTCTCTCTCTCTCTCTCTCATGCTAAATACACTTACTTTGGCTAACTCATATCATTTCCATACCTTTGAAAACCATTTGTATGCTTACCTCTCCCAAAAATATATCACCAGTCTTGGGTTCACTTTTGAGTTTCAGGACCCATCAGTAATAATCGACTGTACCTGTACATCTACATTTGGAGATCTTGCAATCATCACAGTCCTAACAGGTCCAAAATTAATTCTGTCTTAACTCTTCAAATAAGCTAGCTCCTCCTGTAGTCTTCATTATTTCAGTAAATGACACCACCATCCACTAGTTGCTCAAGGAAGAAAGCAGAGCAACCTTCATATATAATTGAACACCACATCCTGCAATTTTGCCTCAAAAACGACAATTATCTCCATCTCTACCCCCGACACTTTCTTAGTCATCTTGCTTTATCTTCTATAACAAATGCTCTTCCACTGTTGGTCCCAACCGATCCAATCTGCTAATAGCAGCCAAAATTATCATAAACTATAGATCGGATGGTGTCATATGTATCTGACTAAATTTTTCAATAGCTTTGCATTGCATTCAAGATAAAATTAAAAAATTATGACCTTGCTCTCCTGATGCCTATCCCACTTTATCTTCCACCACTCCTGTTATCACTTACTCTTAACACCCTGGCTTTCAGTCAGGGTCTGGAAAATTCTTTTAGGCCTTTAAAATTTCATCTCTCTTTGTTTGAAGCACACCTCTGTTTAGTTGACTCCCTCCACTCTGTGCTCCAAATACTTTTGCCAAGCTATTCATAGTCATTAATGAGGTTTTGGCTTGAAAGTCAATTTCTCAAAAAAACCCTTCCATGAATCTTTAAAATAAATAATTTCCTTCTTTAATAATCTCAGAGCATCAGTTTCCTTTACTTCATAGACAGTATCACTTTGTAAGCATGACTGTTTATTTTTGTGGTTATCTATTTGCTTTCTTCTTTTACTGGACAACAAATAGTAAACTTTGTTTCTCTTTTGCTTACATTTTATTGCTGAAGTTTACTACAGTAAATAGTACATAATGATCATTTTGATGTAATAGCTCTCAAAATTTCATTTTTTTTAAACTCCAAATAATAGTTATGTTTATTTGCCTTGTTCTTGATAACTTTTGGATTGTCTCTTTTACCTCCTATTGTTCTGAAGCCCATCTTACCTCACCAGAATGTGCTTATCAGTTCTTCTTCTAAGTACTTCAAATCAGTTTGGTGACCATTTGTTGTGGAGACATGCAATGCCTTTGAAATATCATTGTCAAGCTTTATTACTTTATAGTGTATTTTTCCACCTTAATTTTCCTTACCTTACCTACCTACAATAAATTTTTCTAAATAAATTCAAATATGTATACTCAACTCTTCCATAATTTCTTCCAAGACTTTTTTTTATAAACTTGCATTCCCATGGTTTTCTAATTTATCTAGTAATTATTCTTTACTTTTGAGTAATTTCAATTTAATAACAGCTATAATAGCACAATAGTAACTATAAAATTTCTATGATAGCTTTCTATTGCAATAACTCCTTTAATCATACATAAAGAGAATGCTTCTCTTTTCTAAAACTGCAGGAGATCCTCACTCAGTTGGTATGTATCATTTTGTTAGGAAAGGAGAGCAAAAGTGGTTAGAGGATCACAACCTCACTTTGCCTGAGTGGGAACTTACTGCAGTAAGAGTTTCTATAGGAAGTTGACTACCAGAGCTGAACACTAAGCTTGATTTTCTTCCCTACAACAAGAAAAAATGTATTTTGGGGGTAGAGGGTGGGACAGAGCATTTAATTGAACCCATTAAATGCTAGATGTGCATCAGATCTTTTTTTATTGATACAATATTATTTCCTCCCAGGAAGGTATCAGAAATGCTAGTTATCAAAACATTACTTTTTATGGGCAAGAATGAAAAGATAGTCAAGTACGATGGAAAGTGAATTATTTGCTTCATATCACATAACAATTCATTTGGCCAGTTTGTATTTGATGGCTTTGTCAATAGTTATTCGAAAAGAGCTAATTCACAACCTTAGAAGGCAGATTTCTTAAATTTTTTTTTCTTTTCACAGACAGTTTTTTAATAATGTGGCATTACTTGAAAAATCAATTTGGAGAGACTCCATAGGAAGAAGGAGAAAAATACAATTACTTTGGTGAGGGGCAGATAAAAAATAATTATATTTGAGTATAACTATACTTTTTTATTTTTATATATATTTTTTATTGAAGTGTAACCAGTTACAATGTGTCAGTTATAATGTGTCAATTTCTGGTGTACAGCATAATGCTTCAGTCATACATATACATACATATATTCATTTTCATATTCATTTTTATTATAGGTTACCACAGGATACTGAGTATAGTTCCTTGTGCTATACAGAAGAAATATTTTTATCTGTTTTTATATATAGTAGTTAATATTTGCAAGTCTTGGACTTCCAATTTATCTCTTCCCACTCCCTTTCCTTCTGGTAACCAGAAGATTATCCACTATGTCTATGAGTCTGAAGTGTAACCATGCTTTTTATTGTCAATGTCTATATACATTTCCCCTTCCATTTATTTACACAGTATTTCTTTCACCAAAATTAATCATACTTTTTAAAATAGAAGCTCTAAGGGACCCAAACAGAAGTTGGTCTTACAGTGACAGGATTTTAAAAGTCATACCACATTTCTTTCTGCTCACTTGACTAAAGCTCATGATAAATTTAATCCAAGTACCTGTATATTAAATACTTGTAAGGATTAAAAAAAAATCATTTGTCTTGTTTCTAACAGATTTATAGAGAATAACGAATCATACTCTATGATGGGAAATACACTTATTTAATGTACATTATACAAGAATAAATATGCAAAATAAATAAAATCATTGTTCACTATATTCTGATAGTAGACTTATAATTGTTAGTAAAGGTAGGAAAACAGTCTTTATTCTGTTTTAGTCAAGATTTTCAATGTTTTTCCCAGATATCTTTCAATCATGACCAGTTGTGCTGCACTGATACAATCAATTGCTTGCTATTATCTCAGTCTTGATGCACTTCTGCATAATTTAGTCTAGTGGGGCCTCTCGAGCCTACTCTGTCCACTATGCTCTGCACAGCTCTGTGCTTGATGCATCCTTGGGAGTATCACTATTGTCAAATACATTAATCCTTGGGAGTGTCAATACCATAAAATATCTTATCGTTTTGTTTCCATACCGTGAATTCTCTTTGTTTTTCTATGCTGGGCTCTTCTTTCTGGCCATAGTAACAGTCTTCTTTTTGCCACCAAGGGCAGAACACCTAAAATCTCCCTGAATATAAGCATTAACATCTTACTTGGATTTTAGGCTGAAAAAGAATCACATATACTGCTGACGTTATCACTCTGTTTATATCTTCCTACTGGACGCAATGCCCCGGTGTTAACTGTTGAGTCATTTCTTACCCATTATAATGAAGGCAACAGATACATGCCTTGTCTGTTTTCTTTAAATTTATGAAAATCTGTGCTTTTATGATTGAGATGATATGACAAAGCCTTTGACAATTCCCAATTGGTAGCAGACAAATATAATTTTAGTTCTGGTTTAACTTTTTAATTTGCTTATATATTCTATAAAAATGACAGTTACTTATAAAATACATATGTATGTGTTTATATATGATATATAGTTGATTAAACTTCATAGAAAATTGAACAATTTAATACCATAGAACAATCAAATAATAAAACTTTCTTAAAAATAAGGTCATGATGATTTCAAATGTTATTTAAATTAAATATTTCTAAATAAATACCAAATATTAGGAATTAATTTCAATAGATAACAGTAGTCTTAACCAGAGTAATGTTTTAATACCTCATGCCCCAAAATGCGCAGTACGGTAGTTTACACACTTATGCAACAAAAAAATCTTAAACTAGAAAAATAGATCAATGTCCATTTTTATTTAATTATATTTTTCCTTAATAAATTAAGAAGAATGTGAATTGTAGTGAAAATTCACCAAATATTTGATATTTACATACCTTACTTTTGAAGAAGAAAATTACCCTAAGAGAAGATGGAAATATAATATTAACTGATGTTAGAACAGTTCATATTTTTAATGTTTAGTTCTTTGTAATCTCAATTTTATTAGCAAATACATGTTCAGTATTGACATTACAGATATCATCAGGTGGAACTCAGAATACCTGGAAACATATGTAACTGAAATAATAAATAAAATAATTCATCTATTTAAGAAGATTATAGTTAACAGCTAAGGGAACTCATTTTCCTGGTCTTGAACCCCAGGGCTGTGGTGCCCAAAATGTGGTTCAAATGGCTCACTCACCAGGGAGGATGTCCATGCCTATGTAATCCTCCTCCTCTTCTGTATCCCCTCCTAAAGAGTCCAAGTCCTGACCTGATTACTTCTTCCCTTCCTGCCTGACTCCGTGTGGTTCTTTCTTTACAGCCTTGGTTGTATAACAGTTTTTCTGGCACCTCCAGTTTGTTTTTAGTGAGATTTGCTCCACGTGTAGATATTTTTCTGATGTGTTCGTGGGGGGAGGTGAGCTCAGTATCCTCCTTCTCCGTATCCTGATCTCCTCTTCTCACCTCCTTCTGCTTTGTCAAGGCCTGTTTTGTGTTACTTTTTGAATTCCTGTAATATACCTGATTATTGGATTCCCATACCAAAAAAGAAAGAAAGAAAGAAAAAGAAAAAGAAAAAGAAAAAGAAAAAAGAGTGTACAGAAAGCAAATGAAACACATGTCCTAGTTTTGGAGAGAAAGTAATTATGAATGATATATCAACATAATTTTATAAAGTAATGTATTTTATCAGCACTAACAGGGAAAAATAGTCAAATGGAACAATAATATGTGAATGTGATAGTTAATTTTATGTATCAACTTGACTGGGTCATGAGGTGTCCAGATATTTGGTTAACCATCATTTCTGAGTGTGTCTGAGGTTGTTTGTGGATGAGATTAACATTTGAATTGGTAGACTGAATAAAATAGATTGCCCTCCCCAATGTGAGTGGGTATCCTCTAATTCACTGAGGGCCTGAATTGAACACAATGTGGAAAAAGAGAGAATTTGCTCTCTTTTCCTGAGAGGTCAGCTGAGACATCAGTGTTTTCCTGCCCTTGGACTGAGTTTTGTACCATCAGCTCTCTTGCTTCTGAGGTCTTTGGACTTGAATTGGAACTACACCACAAAATTTCTTGAGTCTCCAGCTTGCAGACAACAGATTGAGGGCTTAGCCTCTATAATTGTGTGAGCCAATCCTTATAATAAATTTCTTTAGATAGGTAGATATATATAGAGAGATAGATGTAAAGATATATATGTGTGTATATATATATATATATATATATGTATACACATATGTGTGTAAATGTGTATATGTGTGTGTGTGAATATATATGTATGTGTGTGTATATATATGTGTGTGTGTGTGTATATATATATATATATCTCTTATTGGTTTTATTTCTCTGGTGACCCCTGACTAATACAGTGGGTAAAATTAAAGTGTAACTATTACAGTTCATCCATATTATCCATATTATTCTTACACAAAAATGCTATTTACTTGAAGAAATATAAAAGGATTCACTGAGGATATACAAATAGGAGAAAGTATTTTCACATGAAGTTACTAAATTAATATTTAGTGAACTAGAATATGATGCAATTATTTATTGCTTCTCTGAGGATTTTGTGGAAGGAACGAATGAAAGAAAAAGAAAAGAAGGGAAAAGGAACAGGAATCTATAAACTCTAACTCCATTTGGAAAAAAAAGTAGAGCTTTTTTATTCTTACAGAAGAAAATTGTTTTTTCAAGTGTCCAAATGCCTAAAATATCCATACAAAGAAGTCATGATAAAATGAATTATAAAAATAATAATTATTAAAAAGTCACATTAATGAGGAAAGAACTCTGCAGTTCAAGATGTACTGTGATGGTGTCAACAGCAATGTTGCCATTTAAAAGGTCCATGCTGTCACAGTGGCTGTATTAAAAAAAATGGACAGAGAGGTATAGATCATAGTGGTTCATGGTGATGTAGGGATTGTGAGCATTCTTAACTTTATATGATTTGGCAGATAACAGTTTTAGAATGCTGAATTGGAAAACAAATATCTTATTCTTGTATCTATAAAACCAAAAGGAAGAAGAAGGTATTCATAACATTCATTCATGTTAGAGAAAAATCAAGAGATAGAAAAAGAAAATTCTCTGTTGTGAATATCTAATTTCCAGACATTATTAATCCAAAAAAAAGTTTATAAAAGAAGTTTCAAATGAACTTTGAACTATTGAACATTTTTATATAATGGAAATAGTTACTAAAGGATAATTTTTTTTTTCACACCAGAATATAATTTTACTAGCCTAACAAAAAGCCACTGTTACTTGCTTAAGTGGCAGAAAGCCAACCGGAGCAACATCATTATATGAACATTTTCTAGCTGTGTTATTTTTCTTTAGTTAAGAGTGACGCATACAATATCAATATTAGTTTGAGCTCATCGACCCAAGCAGTGATTCAAAATTGATTTTATGTAGTATTTTTCTTTAGTAATATATTATTTTACTTCTAGCACCAATTAAGACCATTTCATTGAAATCATAGTTTGATATGTTTCTGTTTAAGCTGAATGCATTTTTTTAAAAAATACACAATTTATTAGAATTGCCTCATAATGAATATTTTGGTCATTTTATTGCTAAATCTGTTGATAATTCTTTCAACTGTGCTGCAAGGAAACTTAAGGAAAACCATTAGCCCTACAAAACGTGTGTTTGCTTTGACCCTCTCACTGATGTCAATGACATTAACACACTGAAAGAGTATTTAAGACACTGCTT
The DNA here is from genome assembly GCF_009834535.1 of Camelus ferus. NCBI lineage: Eukaryota > Metazoa > Chordata > Mammalia > Artiodactyla > Camelidae > Camelus > Camelus ferus. The sequence goes on along the minus strand of NC_045697.1, from coordinate 58,115,533 downwards.
TATACCTTGTTATTGCAGTATCCTAGAAAAGAGAGATTGGGTCTATCTAGACTTTCAATAATCAAAGATTATTAGTTTCATATTGAAAATGACTTTCCTGATCATTTATAGTATGGTAATTATTCTCTGTGCCATCACTAGTGAGGAGTGTATTAAAACAACCACTGTATAGAAATCGGTTAATAAATCAAGGAGACTGGAATCTGCAGGAAATCCTTACCGCTCTCTTTCATGAACAGGCTTCACCAAATGCAGTGGGGATGAATGCAAAGCAGGCCTGAAGTACCAAGCACAGCGGCAGCAATGTAGGGAGACGCTGCTGCTGCACTGGACAGGCCTGGCTGTTTTTCCATATCCAGGGAATCATTAAGTCTGTAGAAGTATCTAGCATTAGATTTTACAGAAGCCAGCCAAATAATCCAAATATTAACCTTTTATGGAAGCACAGGTCAGAGAAGCAAGATAAAGGCACATTCTAAATTATTTCTGTATTTGAGATTTTTGGAGAAGTAATATTCCTCGCTTTTTGCTAGAAAGTAAAAGCCATCCTCAAACAGACTTGTTCTTTTCTCTCTGGGTGCCCTTTATAATTATTATCATGTTTGTATTTTCACCATTTATCAGTGTTTCATGATATTAATACTGAATCTACATTATTTTATTATACTGCAGACAGACATTTTGGAAGATTCTTCTCTGTTTCCTGTGAAAGCCTGAAAGCAATGGGAAACAGAGACATACATATTGTGTGCTGTTTTTTGTGAAGTGCCCACTACGGCCTTTATTAGTTACCAGTTGGCTCAGCTGCCAGAGTGTCTGGCCCCTTTCACTGGGATCTGAGACCAGGACATGGGTTTCTGTTTTTACAGTGAGAGGATCATTATGAGGGATAAGGGCTGATGGTTCCTCAGGGTGGTACTATTTGCTGATGGACAAAGTTGAGCAGAGTTATTGAATTATTGAAAAGATGTGAAATCATGACCAAAGATCGAAATTATAGCTATGTTTCTACAAGTTTTTATAGAAGTATCTCTAATGGCATAAGATCATAAACTAAGGACACCTAATGAATTGCTTGGTGTCCCGTTGCCCTATTCTTAAAAGTTCATGGAAATTTTACATTCAACTGTAAAGCATCAATATTTTACCATAAAGATGATGTTTTACATTACCTACCATGTGAGATTTTTTTATTTCTCTTTTGCTTAATGGCTAAAATAAATGTCTATTTATGAAAAATCTAGGTTGAATGGAGAAACATCACTGCATATCAGCTTCCTTGTCTGATCAATTTCCTTTTGTAAAGAAAAAAACAATATATATGTATATATGTGTGTGTATATATATATATATATACATACACACAGAAAGAGAGAGAGAGAGAGAGAGAGAGAGAGAGAGAGAGAAAGAGAGAAATGTAAACCAATATTCCCCAGCTTACTGAGCTATGTCAGTGGAACCCCTATACAGAAGTGCTAGGCTAATGTTTCCAAAGAGGTGGCACCATTCAGTGCTGAAATTTTCAGTAAATGTATTATTCAGTACATTCAGTATTATTAGGGAATTTAGTTAATTGTGTCATATGCTAATGAAAGGTTCACTGACTTACACATCTTTTTTTTTTTTTAACCAGGCATGTTCAGTGAAGGAAGATATCTCATGCATTCTTTTTAACCATTAACACTACAATTTTTGTCATGTATAATGAAAAGTCAAAAACTACTTAATAATGCCAATGTTCAAGTCTCTTTTTTCCACCTGATCAATGGTATTTCTATTATATGGATATCATCAGTTGTTGAACATGAATGCTCAGGCTAGAAAGATAGCTGCTAAATAATCTGAATTTGTGAGCAACTTATTAAGTAAACAATGAATCTTTCCCCCTCATCCTCATGTTTATACTTTACCAAGACATCATTATGTTTCTCATTTTAAGAAAAGCAGCAAATAAATTTTGGCTAATGCATTCTACATGCCAAGTAAAGATTTATCTCTATATCTGAAGATAGCTTACAAGTCACTTCAAATTCCATTATAAATCTTGCCAAAAGGGTTTAAATTATTACTTTAATTTACCACTTAAGGACCCAGTGAAGATACTGAGAAAACCAGGATGCAAATAATTTTAAGCTGAGAAATCTCAGTGAAAGGTGTTTGGGCTCAGAATGGGCCAACTGGGAACCCTGACTCTTGCATTTTACTTATTATAGTTCTTGTCCCATATAAGCATTTATCTCTATTTCTTCCCGGTTGAAAAAATACTAATAGTTGAAAAATTCTTTACAAGTAATTTCACAATTAAAACTGTCTTCAAACATATAATTTTTAATGTGGGAAAACAAACTAGAACAAAACAACAAAAGAACTAAAATGCAACTATCCATGCATAAAGGTTCAAGGTAACATTCTGGTTGATTTCAGTCTTTCAATCAATTATTTGGAAAATTATATAAGCTTTACATTTTTTCCAGCTTGGCTTCTTTTTACCAAAAATAGACTCATTCATGTCTTTGGTACAGTACTTCATAAAATTTCCCATAGCATGAGCTTATTTTTCTGTTATGAGTCGAAAACTCATAAGAAGCTTCAACTATTTTTGTTTGCTAAGTCACAGATAGAAATCTCATTTTACTAATTCATATAGGTAATAAATAGAAATTTATTTTTATAAACTATATTTATTTTTTATTTGTAGCCCTATTCCATCACAATGTCAAAGCTTGTAATCCAAATTATTTCACAGGCTCCCTTTTCCTATTCTAGGTACTGTGTCAAGATTCCATGGTCCCTACATAGTCCCAAGACACTGGAGGGTAAGTCGGACATCTAGTCCTAAGTGTGTTTTGTCCACGTTGACTTCTTTTGAATCTTTTGTCTTGCTGGATTCTCAGTGGTCAGTCTATATAGATGCCTACTAAGTTATTACTGGTTCTCATCTGGTCCATTCAGTTCGGCAAAGCTCTTTTCTTCTGTAGTGCCATGTTCAGGCAGAGAGAAATTCTTCTGTTTTTTGCCAACTTTTTGAGCCTGACGAAGCCCCAATCTGCCTAAAAATTCCATACAATTGTTTTTACTTTTTGCCCCATTTTAAGTTGCATAGATATTATTCCTGCTGTTGCTGTGTGCTCTGGGACCTAAGGAGCTCTGTGACATTTTTGAAGGCTCTATCTGCATAACACACAATTTAGTCATCTTTCCCTGGAGACTCACTGCTTTGCTGAGGTGTTACTAGGAGATAAGATATAATTACATCGTGGTCTCAGTTGCCTCAAACATGTCCAAGATGAATGGACTATATAAAAATAACAAAATGTAATACAAAATAAACTCAACTGACCATTTACCTGCTTCTGATTGCCTGTTTTTTTTTTTCTTTTTCTTTTTTAATAGAAAGATAGTTTTTCTTCTACCAGTTGTAGAGTTTTCTTCTTACCTAGGCTTTGTACTCATATCTTACTTTCTTTAGGCATTTATTTCTATATTTAATTGATTCTGATTTTCTGACTCATTGTGACGGCGATGATGATGATGACAGCTATATCAATCAGGCAAAGTCAAGAAGAGAGAACCCATGCCAGGTGGTATAATAGAGGGAATATAACATTGGAAACTAGTTGGAGAAATGATAAAAGACATGAAAAACCAATTGGGTGATAGTAAGACACCCAGAACTTAGAACAAGTGAAAGCTGCTATCATCCAAAATGATATAGTGGGACAGTGTATCAAGTCCAGTGGGAGAAGATGGTGCTGTGAGAGTTCAGGGACTGAGAGTCTCCAAGGGAACTCACACAGTGAAGGATAGGCAGCTCCTGCTGAGGCCTGACTTGGACCCAAGTCAAAGAGAAAGGTTAGTATCCTGACTTCTTTCTGTTCTCTCCTCTAGTATTCTGCTAGTGCATCCAGGATCTTGAAACTAATTAGAAGCCAAGAGACAAAGGAGCCCAGGAAATGGAGGAGCCTCGCATCTGTGGTGTAGAGCAGAGCAAGGGGTATCAGGGAAGGGATCTGAAAGTAGGGAAACCAATCACAGGTTCAGCTGCCAAAGAATAATAGCAAATGTGGTATTTACCAACCTTTGATGCTGGCAGTATTATCCCCACTTTACAGGAGAGAAAATTGAAACAATATTGTGTTAAAAATGATAATAAACTAAAAATAGACATGCCATATGATCAAGCAATCCCACTTCTGGGCATATGTCTGGAGGGAACTCTAATTTGAAAAGATCCATACACCCCAGTGTTCATAGCATCACTATTTACAATAGACAAGACATGGAAACAACCTAAATATCCACTGACAGATGACTGAGTAAAGAAGTTTTGATATATTTATACAATGACTACTCAGCCATAAAAAGAAATAAAATAATGCCATTTGCAGCAACATGGATGGACCTGGAGATTGTCATTCTAAGCGAAGTAAGCCAGTGGAAAGGGATAAATTGGGAGTTTGAGATTTGCAGATACTAACTACTATGCATAAAATAAATAAACAACAATTTTCTTCTGTATAGCACAGGGAACTGTATTCAATATTTTATAGTAACCTATGATGAAAAAGAATATGAAAATGAATATATGTATGTATATATATGACTGAACTATTATGCTGTACACCAGAAATTGACACAACATTTTAAACTGACTGTACTTCAATTAAAAATAAAATAGTAATAAGGACAAAGAACAGGTTGTTGAGGGGGCTAGAACAGGAGAGATGTGGAGAAAATATTAATCCTTCTTTTAGTCAACTTTATATTGATAAACTTGTTAAAATCACCATATACCCCTTTAGTAAATTTTTTAAAAATATGAAAATAATCATGCACCTCTCTTTAAAAAAAAAAAACTTAATTTATATTTCTTCCTCAATTTTCTTTTCCATCTCTCTTATCTCTTTCATAAGCAAACTTCTTGAAAGATTTTTATAGGTTGTCTCTTATTCCTACCTTTCATTCAGTTTCCTGCAGTGTTTTCTAATTCTCCCATTCCCCGAAGCAGTAATTGACAAAGCCCCCAAATGATCTTTTACCTTGACATGCAGTGAGTCTTCTTCATTCTTTTTACTTGACCCTTTTCTCTTTTTCTCAAAAAAGGTTCTGCCTTTTAGCATAAAAGTCACCACAATTATTTTTAGTTTCTAGGCAGTAAGTTGGAGAGAGTGAAAAAATAAAAAAAGGGGCCACATCCATACCTTCTAATGAACTTTATGAAAATGTCATACATTTCTATTTACATCTCCTTGGCTGGAAGTAAGTCATAGGGCCATACCCAACTTCAAGGAATTCGGGGATATAAAATCTTTTAGCCAGTGGCAATATGGAAAGAATTGAGTTCTGTTATTTAAAAAACAGAAAGATTGAATGGATATTTTGAGGTGCCTAGCAGTTTCTGCCAAAGAGGTTATGTTTGATGTCTTCAGTTCTCTCAATAAAATATTAAGTAGATCATTTAACACAATGGAGTTGAGAATGTAGAGAAATGATGTGATAACTTATCTCAATGATGGAAAACAAATGCACTGAGGAAACATCATAGGAGTTCTAGGAGTTACTGATTTTGTGCTCATTTGAGAAATGTGATTATGACTTTACTGTGAAATATGCCATTGTATGATTTTCCTTGCCCTGGAAATGTTCATATACTCAATTACAGGCAGTGAAATGGTGTAGGTTAGCATTCAACAAGAGTTCTCTTAGGGTGAAAAATGGAGGAAAAAAGGGACAAAAGAGTTGAGGGTATGCGCAAATGAGTGATTTTAGTGGCATACTGTGTAATCAAGCTGGACAAAAAAGAAAAAACCTGGGAAAGTGCTAATAAAATGATAGTTATACCAAGAGGGCTGGAGAGGGGTTAGGAATTGAACTGTCTGAAGTCCACATTTCACATGTAGTTGGATTTCTAATGAAGTCAAAAGTAAATATGGGAATGGGTGTCTAAGTTAGAGAAGGGATAAGAATTCAGGGACCAAAGAGATTGGGTGAGGCTAATTTCTCAATGTCCATGTTGAAGTAACAGAGAATGGTAATGAGGTAGGGAGAAATTCTTTGCCCTGAGAGATGTCTTCAACAAATAGTAGGGAGTAGTTCAGTAGATGGTATCAGGACCCAAGAGGGTGGCCCAGGAAGAGAACATAAACATTCATTCTCTCAGAAGAAAGTGGAGGGATTAATTACCTGAATATAGCATTAAAGAAGAAAGTGAACACCTATCTCATCTGTTGGTTCTAAAGTATGTGGACCAAAAAAGAATAAAAAAAAAGACTTTCTATTAAGAGCAGTTCAGTGGAAGAGTTTTCATAAGAGAGAGCCAGGTTTTAATGAAGATCAGCCAGTCATGAGAACATTCTGGGAAGTCATGGCAGCTATAGGGGAGTTTAATGATCATAAGTTAGAAGGTTGAAATGCATGAAGGAGAGTGGAGGACAATTTGGTAGGTAAGTGTGTGTAGACAGCAATGTGGAAACTGGTGATTATTAGCATAAATAAGCATGTGAGGGATCAAGGTATCAGGGTGAGGCAAACACCTGTTTCCCTGGGCCTTTGTGCTTTTCCAATGATTAACTAAAAGGTAGATCCTTAAAGTTTCCATTTTTCTACTGGTTAAGGAGGGAACCTTACTGCAATTGCTTGTTTAACTTTATTAGAATTCTTAATAGTTTTCTCCCTGTTAGACTATACGCTCTATGAAATCAAGGACATACTCGATATTGCAAACAATTATATCTATGGAAACAGCATAGAGCCTGGCTTGTTTACCTAGGGCTTCTAGTGCCAAAGTTTTCAGGGGCCACAATGATAGTATTACATAATTGAAAATGTATTGGGTTTTGTCTTTTTTTTTTTTTTTTTTTTTTGCTTTTTGATTATAGCGACGGTTTGCATATTTCATTGTGGAAATAGTCTTATTTCCACAAGTAAATATATTTTCCCCTTTTCTTAAAATGTGATATTTTACTGGTCTAGCTTTTTATTTTCAATTCTGTATAGAGGCATGGATAGGAAGAAATGTTTCTCTATGGGTAGCAAGGTGGCAGGGCTCTGATAAAGGAAAAGTGAGGGAGATAGAGTTTGAGTGGGGAGTGGTCTGGACTCAGACATATCCTGTCTAAAGAAGGGAGCCTCTTCTCTCTTCCAGCTGGTTGCTAGCCTGTGAAAATACAACACCGTGTTGTTTAAGGGAAGATAGAAATCTAGATTTCGGTATGAAATGTCCTGATTTTTAAAATGTTGGTTCAACTTTTTAAAACAATGCAGGCAGAGTATATGATGTCAGATGACCCTATGTGAGCTCTTCTCAATCTAGATTCCTAGGTGGTCAACAAGTACTTGTTGAAAAAGTGAATGAATGATTTGAAGAAGATAATTTTCTTTAACTTATTGTAGATATTTGGTTATATTTAAAGGAAAATACACTTAAATCAAGCAATTTAATATTATAAACTTATTTTTTATAATTTTCTTATTCAGAGGTGTTTTTTTTCAAGTTCTTAAAAGTAACATGCTGCCGTATTCAGAAGCTTTGTTTTACCCAGAATAAAGCTTTTCTATTGTGAAATTATTTTTATACATGCTTTATGATTGTTGTGACCTCTTCATAAAGATAGCAATAATTTATTCATCTAACAAAATTGCTTTCAAAGACCTTGTAGAGTTAATAAATTATTTTACATATCAGATTTAATTATTTCCAGTGAAAAAGCAATTTCACAGTCAGATTACTCTTCTCTCAGGGCTGTAATCAATGAATGAAGAACACTGATAGTAGGTTATCATAATTCTGTTCTGGTGGTCTAGAAAGAATTTCCATCTTGGTTTTTATAAATGTCCTTAAAATGTCACCAATTCAAAGTAGCAGAATTGAGATTCTTCCTAAAACAAACTAACAGAAAACCTAAGTTAATATAAATATGTCTGTCTATTTTACATAGGAATCTGTATACAGATGTTTTCAAAAGCATAATTTATTTCCAGTGTAGAAACATATTTTTTTACTTTTTTATTGAGTAATTGTTATTTTACAATGTTGTGTCAAATTCTTGGCGGCGCAAGTTCTCTGAGGTGCCAGGACAGAAAGATCCTATCTGTCTTGGGCTATAAACAAGTCTCAGTTCTGCCTAGGAGGTTGTGGAGCCCCCGGGTGCAGATTCAGGTCTCGGTCCTGCCCCCGCCCAGGCACTGTGCACAGGAGGAGATGGTGGCTGTGGCTGATCCCCGCCTCTCTTCCCACGAGATGTGCCAGTAATGGCGGTGCAGGTCTGAGGAGACAAAGGCTATGGCACCCCCCCCCCCCCCCCCGCCCAGGGCACACCAGCCATGTTGCTTTGCTTTTTTTGCAATTTATGGGGAACCGAGGTTGTTCTGCTTCATATCCCCTCCCAGCCAGGGCCGCAGCATCCTGCAGTCCCCTGGGGCTGCCTCAGTGCAGCCGCCCCAGTCCTCCGCCTGGCTCGGGTGGCCTGTCCCCGCCCCAGCTGCAGGCTTGCATCTCGGACTGGGTGTTGTGGGGACCCTTTGTGCCCATTTAACTCAGTTCTGTCAGTCAAGGGGTGCTCAGGGCAGATCTGAACCTCGGGAGCTCCCCCTCTGTCCCGCTGGCCTCTCCGTTGGAGGGGGGAGACCCAGCGAACAAGTGCCTGTCCTCCTTTGCCGCTCCCTCTTGGTAGGATCGGTCCCTCGCTGTTTTGCTTTTTCTTCTTTATTTTTTTCCTTTTCTCCTACCAGATTTTTGGTGTCTTTGTCTTTCGAAGAGGGCTATATTCTGTTGGAGTTCGGTGGGTGCTCTGGTTGGCTGAGTAGGTCCGTAGATGTGAGTTTTGGTGTATTTGTGGGAAAGGGTGAGCTACAGGCGTCCTTCTCCACCATCTTGCTTCCCAGTGTAGAAATGTATTTTTGAGTATATAAACTTACTATGAAACTCACTTCTATAAGAGTAGATTAGCATGAAAAGAAAATCTTTAGTATTTTGAGGGGTCCTCTGTGTATAGCACAAAGGGAAAAAGAGACTGAATATGCAAAGGGCAAATGCCCAGACCATGTTTAAAAATAAAACTCTAATCCACAAACTCTGCAGCAACCATTCCAGGAAGCCAAACCACAACTTCTATACCAATTGTCCCTGAATGATAATAACTTGATCAATAAATGACAGCTTCCCTAATTTTGCCCCCACTCCCAGTTTAGGACCAACCAGAACAAGAGAAGTATGCTCCCCTAACCAATCACACAGGATGCCCCTAACCAATCAAACTAAATGCTCTGCTGCTTTTAGCTTGCCTCCAGAGTCCGCGTGCCAACAACCTCCAATCAGAGCCTTCCCTGTTTTTCACTATAAAGCTTTCCCACTCCTTTGTCTGCCTTGAGTCTCTGCCAAATTCAAGTGATAGCAGCTCACTCCCAAGCTTTACAATAAGCTCTGGATAGTCTTTGCTCATTCCCATTTGAGTGGTCTACATTTATTTCCACAGGAGTTATATAAAATTTTGTTTTTCTCAAATGAATACAAGTAAGCAAATGGACAATGAATACGTTATACCAGAAAAGCTTTGAGATAAAATATGGTGATATTTTACAAATGATAATATGTTAGTATTCTTTAAGATCATGAAAGAATAATCTCAGCCCTTTCCTAGACAAAAAGGGAATAAATATTTTCTAAATGGGCCAGTCCTTTGACTACATATCTCGATAGAAATTTTAAGTCCTAGAGAAGGGCTTAGATTTCAGGACGAAAAAGATAGTTTCCATTGTCAGTACCAAAAGGGGAGGAGGAGTATTGTTTTAAGAGGAAAAAGAATTCACAATAACTGTTTAAAATTCATGCATGACTACTGAAATTTGACCTTTTACTTGCCAGAGTTTAAAAATTTAAATTTACTTCTAGAAACAATATTGACTATGGTAGAGTGTAAACTCCAGGAAGGCTTATATTGATAGTAATAATGATGATAATATTAAAAAACAATAAAAGGTAATAGCTATTATTTACTGAGTATCTACTATGTATTAGCTTGCTTTAAATTCTTCTCATTTAAGTTTTACAAAAGTTCTATGAAATAGGACTTCGCTTTAAAGATGAGGAAAATAAATCTTGGAATGTATAGTGACTTCCAAAATTCACAAGACTAGTGACAAAGGTGAAATTCAAACCTAACTTTCAATGACCGAAAACATATGTCCTTTGCTTAACAGTTTCAAGATTTTTTACTTCCTTTTTGAATAACCATCTTGGCAAATATATTAAAATGTCTTTAAAATATATTAAAATGAAACAGATCCTTAACAAGCCCTTCTTTTTCAATATTATATTGCTATTTATTTGTTTTTGTTTTTAATTGTGTTAGGCATTGTAGCAGTAGGAATTTTAATATTTTTGTTGCTTCATTTAATATGTATTTTCCACAATGTACTCTGCTAGACGTAGGAGATAAGAGGTGAAAAAATCCCTTGCATGCCAATTACTTGCAATCTAATAGAAGGTGTATCCACAAAGAAAGCAAGCAATAGAGTGCTGCATGCCTGATGGAGAATGGGGCAGTGGTATAGGGAAGATTTCAGAGAAAAAGTGATAATCCTTCCTTCTTTCCTTTCCTTTAACAAGTGTTTGCTAAACACTGTTTATTAGGACCTATTCTAAATGCTGGAGATATAAAGGTGAATAAGGTCAATAACGCATAATTTCTGAGAGTAGGTTGCTTAGATTCTAAAAAAGGAAACCAATGTGTGTACAAATAATGGCATTGTTAATGTTTATAATATACATACTTAAAATTGCTGGGGGTTGTAGAGAAAGGATCTTTACTCTGCTTAGAGTGCCAAGAAAAACTAAGATGTAAAAAACCACTCCATATCAATTATTTATTTCTGCATAGTAAATTCGCCCCAAAATTCTGGCTTAAAGCAATAAAATTTTATTAATTTTCATGGTTCTTCCATTTTGCTGGCTATTCTGATGATCTAGACCAAGTTCAGCAGATCTTATCTGGACTCCTTTATGCATCTGCAGTCAGCTGGTGGGTCTATGGGCTCTGACTTGTCTAGGATGGCCTCAGCTAGAATGACTTCATTCTCCTCCACATTCTCCTCCAGCAGGCTGCGCTAGGTATGTCATCATAGGGGTAGCATAGTTCCATGAGAAAAAGCAGAAACATTCAAGACTTTTTCAAGTCTCCACACTCATCAAAATTGCACCTGTGCTTTGACCAAAGCAAGTCGTATAATGAGCCAAGTGTCAGTGTGAGAATGCTCTGTAAAAAGAATGGAGACAGTGAGACATGGAAATTGACACCAATAATAAAGCCAGTCTACCTCAGGTACCAATGTGTTTGAGTTCAATTAGGAAAAAAAAAAAAAAACAATTACTATGAGTTATTTTGGAAGTTAGAAGTTTAATAGGAATCAAAGTTACACAAATGTGGAAGACACTGGGGAAGTGATGGTCTGGGAGGGGTCAGCAGGAGGATAAGAGAATAATCACTCATCATATCAGCCTGGATTACTTGTGTGGGTGGACAGGTGAACAGCTAGAGCCTGGAGGAATGTCTGAGAAAGTAGGATCATCAGGCTATGAAGGTGAGACCATGAAGAAGGTGATCATGGTCATGTTTGGGAACTTCCACCTCTGTGGAAGGTGCTGCCAAACACGTGATGGTGGGTTTGAGGCTCATTTTGTTTGGTAAGGTCAGCAGCTGGGGAGACTCATTGGACACAGAGTAAGAGAGGACTTAGGATAACCTTGGGCCCACCATTTCCCTCATTTCAGTATTCAAAAGAATATAAAACAGTCTACCATTTATTTCTTTTCAACATTGTGTGTTTCAACACAGTGAGCACATTAGTAATGGAGGTTCCTTTCCAGATTTACCAAGTTAACCCACTTCTTATTTGTTCACTAAACATGCCATTCTCCCCTCTAGTCTCCTCAATACTCTCCTCTCCATCTTTCCCTTGCCTCTTTCTCTCAATATTTTTACTCTAATTTCTTAGATTCTGTGCCCTGCACTTTTTGGACAGCTCCCTTTCCTCAAATTGTGTCATTATTTTTGTTTCCAAAAAATCCTTACCTGAGCTATGGCCAATTCTATTAGACCACTTTTCTCTGTAAATTAGATACAAATCAGTTAATGAATGGAGGCTGCCATCATTGAGTGGCTTTATGATCAATTGAGTGCCTTTATGGAGATTCCATATCCTATAACATAAGACTGATACTAATTGGGGCATATAGACCCTATTGAACATCAGAGAAAAATTTTGGTGCAAGAAGAACACTTGCATTTGTTGAGTAGCACGATACATATAACCACTGGCCTCATAAATGGATAAGTCTTCTAAGAAAACTACCTGTTGTATTTTTAAAAATTAATAGGCTGCTATGACAGGGAGTGACATCCTAAGGAATAACTCTTAGAAGCCAGTGATGCATGCTTGTACTTCATGTACGGCTTCAAAGACTGGTGAAGTCACGGATGTGGCTGGTGTTACACGGTCTTGTGGCAGCAAAGGAGTGGAATATAAAAGAATTCTCCTTTTGATATCTCCCTTTGATTTTTCAAAAGTCTGTTTTCTATGATGCAAGACACAGAATGAGGCATTTGTGACACACATATTTCACACTGGGAATGTATAATGTGAATTGACATAACACACTTCTCTGCTACAAAGCTTAATGCATTTATTAATGATGGATATATATGTTGTTATGTTTCAAAAAAGCACTCACATTTGTGCTTTATTTTTTTACTCACTCAGGTATTATATGAATTTATGTAACAGTATTAAGTGATTAAGCTACAAAATTTATTTTATAATAATAAATTTTATTAGGAGTATGCATTTGAAAGTATAAATAGTAAAAGGCCCAGAGGTATCAGTCATATTCCAAATAGTGGAGCAGAGCCAAAACAAATACAAATTTCCCCATGACAAGTTATTTTATCCCTGTGTTTTAAAACTAAATCACTTTGGTGAACTTGAAAAAATACAACATTTGGACTCAAATTCATTAGATTTCATTACTTTTCTCACTTCACACTTTTACATTTGTGTTTTCTGAATGGACATAGATCCTTTAAAAACCTCCAAAGAATATGTTGCTCGTTTGGGTAATATATTTTTAAATAATACCACTTTAGGAGCAGCAGAAAATTTTGTAAAAAGTTAGAAACCCAATCATTCTTCAGTCTTTATTTCAAACAATAAGAAAAATTTGGAGTAAATTTTGTATTGTTTGTTTTCAATGAACTTTATTCGTGCAAAAAACTACTGTAAAAATATAGAAAGATCTTAGCATATTAGGACATTGCTTTGGTTAGGGTTTGCAGTGTTGGAGGTTGGCAGAAGAGGTGATTATTGAGTAACTTTTATGTAGAAAAGCAACTGAGAGGCATTATATGAAACATATTTTTTAGAAATTTAACTATATGATAACAAGTCATGTTGAGTCAGTCACTGTGCTTTTATGAAGGCATGGCTACTTTTTAAATTAGACTGAAAAAGTAAATGTGATAAACCTATTGTATTTATTACATATACTTTTTGCAATATTAGCCAACAATTATTGTGTTAATAGCCTTACAAATACAAATATTCATTTCTTTTCTCCGAGTATTTTAGGAATACTAAAAGGAAACAAAACAGGTGTTCTTTCTTGTCAGTGATAACGTATTTCCCTGTACATACACATACACACTTGATTTGGAAGATTCCATAAAACTTTAGCGTGATTTTGACTATTAATGATACCAGTAATGTCTGGCAAGTGAAGCAAATTGTCATCAACTTCAACTGCATCAAAATATTGACCATAGTTCAGGCAAAGCAATTTATCATTATCTTGGTAAGTATTTTTCCGTAACCAGTTTATTCAAAACTACCATGTCATCCCATTCCTTCTTATCCTGTACCTTACTTTTCTCTCTTTTCCTTTTCAACAAGAGAAAGCCACTATTCTGCTCGTTTTGTGATTTGTTCTGTTATAATGGTCTGTCAGCATATCTGGTCCATCAGCACAACTGAGATTTTATATGAAGTTGCATTGCCTTTGTAACAAAGATTTTTCCTGATAGCCCTAGATAAACATCTTTCAGACTGGCTTTTAAACATAAAAGAAAATGAGTATTTTGTTTTTCTTATTGGAAAGGCTCTTTAAATATATAATACATCTTTTAGTTGTTGTATATACCATTTTCAATCTGTATTTTTATATCAGATAATTCACAGATAGTCACTTTGTGTTTTTGCTTTGTTAGTTTACATAAAGTAAACACATATAGGGTTAGCTGAGTGTATTTATTTTCTTGATATTTCCAGTGTAGCTCACAAAACAAATTACTATTAATGAAGTTGCAACATTGTCAGGCTGGAGTTGTGTACCAGAACTAGTGGTAAAATCTCAGAGAATTTCTTTGTCATGTTGCTTGTGCAGAAAATGCTTAATTTTTTTTTTTTTAACTCCAGGCTTTCCTAAACCTCAATAAAAATTTCATAATGGTTCCTTTCCCCAAAGGAAAATACTTTATGGAATACAAAAGGGATTTATTTCATATAAATGAGTACTAGCTTGTTTACTCACTTAAAGGAAAAAAAGGAAAAGGTGAAATGTGAAGAGGTAAAAGGCAAACATAAACTTAGAGGGAAAAAACTGAGAAAAACAAATGCAACACAGGAAAAATCACTGGACAGCAATGTAAGGGTGGAAATGACCCAACAATAACTCACTTCATGCATTTCAAAGTCTGCTGTATTCAAACTGTACACATTTATACTATAAATCTGTAAATGCTATAGATCCTGTGTCTGATTTACAGACTGTACTTTCAATATCAAAGGCTCAGTGAGTGGGGATGTAGCTCAGTGGTAGAGTGTATGCTTGGCATGCCCAGGTCCTGGGTTCAATCCCCGGTACCCCCATTAAAAAAAAAAAAAAAAAAAGGGAAGAAAGAAAAAGAAAAAAAAGAAGAAAATGTCAAAGGCAAAAATTGTCACATCCCCGTCTGGTAGGAGCCAGTGTATTTGACTCTGTAAAATAATGACTGTATAGGTGTCTGGTTACTAATTTGAGCCTATCTGCCTTATTTATTTGGTGATTTAAAAAAAAAAAAAAGCTTTGATTATAATTAAAGATCTCCAATGAGGTGATTTTGCTGCTTTTCAACTGCTTGATCTCTTTAAGCATAAAAACTACCCTGTGATAAGCATTCTGAGGTATTGTCAGCCAGAGGGTTTAGCCCCAGGCAAGGTTTCTCAAGACATTTACTGCCAAAAAAGTAGTTTGAAGCTCCTGTGTATCTATAAATTTGGCAGCAGAGCATTAATATTTGATGATCTGTGTTAGCTTTCATTCCTGAGTTAAGGTATACTTACCTATGCTTTATTAAATTTCAGAGGTAATTTGCAAAGTGTAATCATTGACTTTTTACCTAAAATTAAAACAAACAAAAAAACTAGAATCCTGATTTGCAAAGGATTGATACCATGATATTTTAATTGGGATGTTATGAAAGTGAATACTTAAATGTAATTATTATATTTTGACTTTTGGTACCCTTTATCTCTGGGGCTCTATGCCAACGAAACTCCTTTGGCTGATAGTATGAAATAGGGAAATCAATCCAAGAAACAAGCTGCTACAATGCCTACAACAACCAGCCAAAATACACAGAAAGGTGACTTCTGTTCTTCAGTCCAAAATCTCACTCCATAGGTAATGCCAATATTTTGAACAGGTCATGCAAAGTGGATGTGCAACTATTTGATTTATTCAAATTGTCTGCAACTAAAACAGAAGGAGATACCACAGGTGTGGTCCAGAAACTCAAGGAAACACCGGCCAAATTTAATTCCTTTATTCTAAACACAAATTCTCTCCTTACTAATATTATCAGGGAGGAATACATTTCCTTCTAGATTCTTCTGGATGGTCTAAGAATTAAACTGACATGAGACAGACTGACAGGAGAAAATCAAACTTAAGTTTAATAACATGTATACACAGGAGAGATCCAGGAAAACTGAGCAACTCCCCCAAATGGCTGAAATCCTCATCTTAAATACCATCTTCAGCTAACAACAAAAGAGGATGTTGGGGGTAGTGGTTTGGGACTTCAAGGAAAAAAAGAAAATTTACATGGAGATGGAAACGCAAATGATGTTAGTAAACACATGTCCCCTGAGCCATGTGGAAACAATGGGACACTAAGTGCACTGTGACGGCTAGGTCCTGGTAAATTTCCCCCACCACACTTAGCCCATACTTTTTGCAGATATGTCTGGTGATAACTCGAGACACAGGTTCTTTGTCTAAATTCTTTTAGGCAGTTAAGGGAAGAGGTAACAAGAAAAACTTTCTGAGGCTTCTGTGTCTTAAACATAATGAGCCTAAATTAATTCTCAGGCCAAAGGAACACATTTTAGGGTGGCAAATTTTGCCCCCTACCATATCAATCAATGTCTGAAAATGAGCCATACATGACATGTCTGCAGGGAAAGGTTTAAAGGTGCCTAGAAGATGCTGCTCACCTCTTCCCACAAAGAAACTGTGCAAAGCCTGGGGAGCCAGTGAACTTGTGCCAGTTGCTCACCTTGTCTATTTATCCCAGTGAGCATGCAAAAATTATTTTCTGTGTATGCCATGACATTAAAAAAAAACAATAAAAAAGACTTAAAACCATTTGTGCCTAGACAGACTCTCTTCTAGGGTGGAACTAGTAGGCACATCTTTCACATGAATAATAATTACTTAATTTGCAGGTAATATATTTCAGTATAATACAATTCCCATAAAGTGATGGGGGTGTGGGGGAGACGGTTGTTGTCAGTTCACCAAGGAGCCACGATAGTGCTGTTTAGCATTATGGAAACCTTAATCCTGTTTAGCTGTGGTCTTGGTTCACCTTCTTTCTTGATTCTAAAGAATTTAAAATGGAACACTGTTCTGTTTCTTTCCCTGTTTTCCTTGTTTCTACACAACGGTCACATTGATGCAAACATTTTTAGACTTCCTAACCTAACACACTTTCATTGAGTCACTAAACTTGATGTCTCTCTCTTCTCTGATACAGTAAGTTATCTTCTCACCAGTACTGTTCACTCAATAGTATACTATTTGTTTTCATCCATAGATCAATAGGAATGGCTTTTTTCTCCTTATCTCTGGTTAATGCAGGAGACTTTTAAATAACAGAATGACATATTGGATTTTCTATCCTGATATTTAGGGGAAAATAGTTGCTGTCATTTGTTGGGTACTTGTAATATTGCAGATATTTTTGAAATCATCTGTGTTAGCTGTGAAAAATGGCTCCTTTTTGCTGTTTCTAAAAACCTCGTATCAGCAACAGTAAAGTCCAGCTAATAGTCAAAAGTACAAGGCTGGCTTTTTTTCAGTTTGAACTTTCTCTACCCAAATAGCTCTTATTGCATGGAGCCATAAGTATAATTTTCATAAAAATGAAACTGGCTCTGCATTGATTGATTCCTTATAGGCATGTCCCCTGCCTGTTTTATGTAATCTTCCATCCTAAGAGCCTTGACATTTTTCATAGCCAACCATAAACACTTAGAATATCCCTTTTCCTCTTTTAAACGTGAGAACCACCCAGCAAAGTTTCTATCAGAATTATTATTCAGACATCATTCTTGGCAGAAAAATTGGAACTTTGTTTCATACTAGTGGAATAGTTCCAAACATTGGCTGAACATAACAAAGACAGTATAAGACCTGTTCAGTGTAGTTAAGAAACACTTTAGGGATTCTGAAACATCCCCAGAAGTTCCAGATCTTCAGGGTGGCCACATTCAGGTGAGGGTAGGAAGAAAATTAATGATATGTGCTGTATACATACTAGCAGAGGTGCTAATGGTCCCCAGTTAAACTGAACCATTGAGGTCAAAAAACAGAGCATACCTACAAAGTGTGATATTCTCAATATAAATACTGCTGTAACATACATTTTTCAAAGCAATGTGATTCTATATTGCTATAAGAAGTATTATATTTTACCCAAGGGAATTACCATAAAGAAGCAGGATTGAAGAAAAATATATATTGCTAGATACTCTCCATGTGTAATGTAAATGTTTTGAATTTTTTAGTGTCTATATCACTCCAACTATTCCACCTAGGAAAATTAGTCTTTGATCAACACCTTCAGATTATTAGAGAAAAGTAAAATTAGGCCACAGGTGAAAATATTCACACGAGGGATGAATATACTGCACATAAACTATGGATCTTGAGTAGACCATATGGAGTTAGAAGTAAATTGTACATAGCCATGATACATTTGAGTCTTGAGAATTTGCAGTAGAAATAGAAATTTCTACCATGGAGAATGTAATTACACTGTATCACTTATTATTATTAATTTATAGTTTGTGTTTTTATGCTTCTGCCTTTAATAAGCATTAACTATGAACCTACCCTGTGCTACAGACTAAGGTAGAGACCAAGATGATTGTGACCAAGTTCTGCCCTTCAAGGAAGCTAACTCTAGTGGGGAGGAGAGTAGCATAAGTTAAACAAATAAACAAACAAACAAAAAAACCAGAAAACAAATATATGGTATCTTTGTTGAGGTCAAATGGTATTTACAGACTGTCAGAGTTTTATGAATTCAGCTATGTCAGCAAAAGCAGTTATAGTTGGAGAAGTCTTCTGGGAAATGACAAGACTTGATTGGATCCTTAAAGAATGGAGAAAATACTTCAAAACATAGGAGATGGAGAGAGCATTGCAGGAGGTGGGCAACCTTCCAGGAACAACAAAGAGCTGGGGATTTGTGGTGAATAACTGAGTTTGGCTTAAGCAACCGGTTTCCAATGGCAAACAGCTGGTGAGACGATGGGGTGGGCGGGCCGGAGCCAGATGGGAAAATGTGGCCCTCCCCCTAGGTGGCTGTTTGAGGAACCCGTTCAGGGCTGCCTCTCCCCTCTGCACTGTAGGTCTGAGGAAGAAGGTGGCACTAGGTAGGGCTGGGTGAAAATTTATTATTGTTAATGTTGTTTCATTTTTTAATTCATTTTGGTGGGACTTAAGGCCTTCGGAGGAGGTTTATTTGTACTTTTTCTTTTTGTAAAACTTTGTGAGTTGGATTTTTGCCTAAGGCCTTATTTCCATGAAAATCATCCTGAGCTCCCTGAAATTGAGTATCACTTCCTCTTATATAGACCAGAAAAAAACTGAAGCCCTATCATATTTTTATTGTCCTTCCACGTGTAGGAAAGCAGTTCTTAAGCCTTCTTCAAAAGAGGAAATAGCTGTCTCAGTTCCTAAGGACCTAAAGGGTTTCCATGACAACCAACTTTTCACCCTCTAAGAACCCTGTCACTTGCCGGAGGTCTCAGAGGCACCACCCTGTGTTGGCATGTATCTTCTAACGACAGCAAATTACTTTGGTCTGCGGCCAATAGGATTAAATTGCTACAAAGTTGATTGATGAATTTCTGAGATTGACTAGGATCTCCAATTGACTAGGATCTCCAACTTCAGAACCATTGATTATTTGCCAAACATCATGTTGACCCTCTGGCTAGACAGATACAGTCTAGCAACACCATCACAGAGTTTTCAGGTTTGACCTGGAGGCAGTGTGAAATCAGATGATACGATACTCTGTTACCAGGCTCTAGCAGTATGTTAGATCAAGGGTGAACATGAAGATGCCTTGGTTTAAGGGATCAAGCAAGTTGAATTTATCAAGTCCTAGGAGTGGAGGTGACACAGAAAACTGAGAAAAGTTGGAATAGCAGAAGAGTGAGAAGAGGGGAGTGTCATGGGACTCTTAGCAGAGAAGGGATTTCAAGAAGGAAATGATCAACACCACAAGCAGAAGATAAGCCACACACACACACACACACACACACACACACACACACACACACACACACACACACACACAGATATTTCTGTTGCATTCAGCAATAAGGGTCTCATTGGTGACCTTTTTCCAAAGCAATTTTAGTAGTGTTAGGAGAACAAAAACAGTTAACAACTGATCAAGAAACGAATGTGATATAAGGAAAGACCCAGGAATCTTTCAAGGACCATGATAGTGAAAAGAAAAAGAAAGGTATTGGAAAGCTGTGAAGTAAATAGGGTCAACAGAATTTTGTTTTGCTTTGTTTTTTAGGATGGAATAATCTTGTGCATATTTAAAAGCTGAAAATGAGAGAGAAAGTGAGAGAGACTGAATACACAGAGTGAAAAAGGGCTAATTGACAGAGAAATATATTTAAGGAAATAGAAAAAAAAAAGATGGAGGAGTTGTCATTGAGCAGAAGTAGGGAATCTGAAAAGGTATCTTATCTTCTTCCAAGAATGGAAGTAAGGCGATAAATGTAGGTTTAGGAAAAAAGAAAGGCAAATAAAGGGAAAGCAGAGAAGTATTTTTGTAGCTGAAAGAGAATTGGAGATCAACATTTTAAAAAAATTAATTTTGATTTGAAAAATGATACCATATGTTTAAGTCTGATGATTGGTTCCAGGTTATAATGTGTTTGATGTGTCAGTAGGATCATGCTTGTAGATAGTGTTTGCTGTAGATTATGTTTGATGACGTCGTTTTTTCCTAATGACGTAGATAAAATATTCTGCTAGGAGTGAGAAAAAAATGGATTTTTTTGCGTGGTTAAGTTCAGCCTCAGAATCCTACTGCACCCATTGCTGCCAGCATGAACCAGGGCAAGATAATAAGACATTTAAATGAAACAAAACAAAATTCCTTACACTACTATATCTCAGAGTCCAGAGAGATGGCAGGGGGCTCAATCACATAGGGCCTTATAGTCCCCTGTAAGGACTTTGGGTCTTAGTTGATTAAGATGGAAATTTGTTGAAAGATCTATAGGAATTGCACAATATAATATGTTTAAAAATTGTCACTCTGTATGCAGTAGAAAATAGACTATATAGGGTTAAGGATGGAAGGCAGCAAAAATAGAATTCTGTTGTGGTAATTCAGTGAAAGATGAAGTTAGACTGGACTAGGGTTGTCAAAATGCAAGAGATATAAGAAGTGATTATATTAGATGCAAACTTCTAAAATTAAGAAAGATGATATATTGATGCAAATGAGATGTCAAAAAATAGAGGCACCAAGGGTGACTCGAGATTTTTAAAATTTCAGTTACTGGGGTAGAAAACTGGGAGTTTTGTTTGGGGCAGAGTAAACCTAAGATCATCTAAATGGAGATATCAAGTAGCAAGTATAAGATCTGAGATTGTGAGGGGAATCTAGCTTGAAATCTAAGTGTCATTCTAGTCAGCATGTTGATGTCATTTAAAATTATGCAATTGGATGAGACAGCCATGGAAATGAGTGTAGATGAAGGAGTGATGGAGTTGGACATGGTGCTTCATGATGTGCCAATATTTTGGCAGCTGGAAAAATTAAGGGAAACCAACAAAGGTGACAAGAGGGAAAGTTAACTATGAGGAAACAAGAATAACCAACATAGCCATGTATCATAGAAGTCAAGGGAAGAAAAAATTACACATATGAGTTAGTGAAAAAAATGAAGCAATTATTAATTAATAGAGTAGGAAGATAATTGAGAATTTTCAATTGGTTTTACCAATCTGGAGATCATTGGTAACATTGAAGATAACAGTTAATGTTATTGTGGATAAAATTGTGATTGAACTTGATTCAAGAGAGGAGAGGAGACAAATTGGAAATGATGGGTACAGAGTCTGCTTTTAAAGAGTTGTTGTTCTCAGCTTTTGTGACCTTTCTCAAAACTGAGACAGAAAGTGCCCATTTTCAGCATCTTATTAAACATAGATGAAATGCAGACACATTGCAATGCATATAGTATGAGATAATTGGACTCATATTAAGAGAAATGACTATGCTCTTGGATCTGTCTCTTATTAACTGAGGGACCTTGTAGAAGTTACTTGGCCTTTTTAAGCCTCAGCTTCCTTATCTATCAGAAGGATGTCTATAAAGAGTTTTATTTTAAAGGGACAGCAAAAAATTGTATTGTAACAATTTACAATACAAGGTGGTGTGAGGTCACAATTTTTAAAGTAATTATTTTTTGATATGAGAAATAATAGCATATGTTTTTGGCTGGTGGTTGTGTTTCAGGTCAGAAGAAAGAATTAATGATCCGAGAAAGAAAGGAAAAGCAGTGTATCAGTGGTGGGGTCCAGGGCAAAAGTGCAGAGTTTGGCTTCGGGTGGGATTTTGAACAGTTGATCTCTGGCAACTGGAGGGAACTCATTGGATACAAGTAGGGAGCCAGATCAGCTGGGAGATGTGGTAGTTAGTTGGGGAATTTGTGTACTGTCTCTTCCGACTGACTTTTTTTCCCCCCAGAAGAATATGAAGAAAGGTCATCACCAGAAAGTGAGAATTGTGGGGGAGTTACTGGATGCATGGGGAGAGCAAGATCCACTATTTTATGTAACAGAACAAGTTTTTTCAGTTGCATTGAGATCTCTGGTCCACTGGTCCTGTCACTTTTTTCATCATCCGTCAGCCTACCCCTGGCTTCACTTTGTCTTTACCCTTTATTTCTTGGAATAGCATGATAGTCTAATCACCTCCTGGAAAGTACTCTCAACTCCCTGTGCTCCTTAGGTTACATGTGCCTGGTAGGAGACACACATTGGTTCAGTGCAAGAATCTCCGTTATTTATGATTGTATTCATGCTGCTGAATGCTATAAGAGGACACTATTGGGCAAGACTGCATGATTTTTTTTTTTTTTTGGAATACTATTATACAGTTTATTAGTTCCGTAATTTTGTTTTTTTTTCCAATTTTTTTACTGAAGTAGAGTAATTTTAATTACATAAACATAAACTCAGTTGGTTACTTAATACACCCAACTGTTTTTACCTAGAAAATTTACTTGTTCATCTCCTGACCACGATTTTTTTCCCTTTCTTGACTTACTTATGTTTCTCTCTCTTCTTTTCCTTTCACAGTAATGACTTTACCTCACACTTCACTTAGAAAATTGAAGCCATCGAATGAGACTCATTCATCTTTCCATCACCAAATTTATAAATCAACCTGCAGCTGCAACCATATTTTCTTCATTTTCACTAAAATTGTGATTGTGAGAAAGTACATCACTTTCTCAAAGGCCAAACCTTCCACATGTGTAACTGATCCTTTTCTTTCTTGTCTTTGTAAAGGCATATCTCTTCTATTTTCCATCTGTCTACTATATCATAACTCTCTCTGTTCCTTACCATTAGCACACTGCCTATTTTTTGTAAAATGAAATGCTCAGCAGTTCTTCTATTTAAATTTGCAGCCTTTAAATCAAAGATTTAATATGCTTGGTTTTCTTAAAAGTTTCAAAGATGTAGAAAAATAAATGCAACCCTTGCAATGTATCTCCATGATTCCAACCTTATTATATCTACAAATAGTTGTAACGTAAATTATCAGTACCACACACTTATGCAATTCTCCTTTATTTTTGTACCAGTACTGCAACTGTACTTACTAAGCAAGGAAAGCTTTACTTTCCTAAGCAAGGGAGGTAGGGTAGCCATTCTGGCTATGGCTAGTTGACTCTTGATCAGAAACTGGTTGTGTCCCCAAGGTGACTGAAACTCAGCATGGCATTAATTGTATTGTGTCCCTTCTCAGTTTAAATTTTGCCAGCCACTTCAGTGGCACTTTCCAGATCCTGCCAATAGCAATGGCTTCCTTCATTTGTGGAACTTAAGTTTCTTTTTGAAATTCATAGTCTCTGAGTCAGCAGAATTTAAGTTTCCTTTCTTTCAATTTGGCAGCATCCTTTGTATCATTAAAAAAATAAAAACCTTTTGACCCTTGCTTAACTCCCTGAAACATTTTTGACTTAGTTTATCTAGGATAGAACAACCAAATCTTTAGGCTTTTATACTTTTATCTTCTGTTTTAATGTGTAATCTATCAGAACCCCTAAAATAATAATGCTACAGAAATGTTCTAGCCAATCCTTATTTAAAAGTGCTTTCCAGTTACTCCAAATATGCCTCATTTCTTTATTTATCTTACTGTTCCTAATTCTTGATAGAGCTATTGTATAACCTGTGTCTACTTTTATACCTAAGTTAAGGAAGAATAACATTCCTACTTCACTCTGAAGATTATTTTTATTATACTGGTAGTCCTCCTCACTTAATCTTCTACTTAAGATGAGTGATATATGCTATTGGTGATTTTGGGAAAAGGAACTAATTAAATTAGTTAAGAGTACATGTTAAATTTCTGTAAAACAGACCAAAACCCTGTAAAGACTCATTCGATCTAACAAGTTTATTTCTCTTTCAATTTTTGGCGTAAAGTTGGCACAAGTTCCAAGGGTATTAAGCATGCTGTCTGAGGGGCATCTATTATCTTCAGCACATGGTTTCTATTTCTTAACTTAAAAGTATCTGTTTCAGGTATCACCATTTCCCAGCAAGCAGTAAGGGGAAAGAGGAAACGAAGGGAAATACGGTTTCCTTTTAAAGATGTTACCTGTGTGTTACACATATCCCTTCTATTTTAAATCCAGTTGAGACTGTAGCCACTTAACAAGAGAAACTGAGAAATTTTCTTTATTTGGATTTTTGTGGCTCAGAATCAAAGAGAAGGGTGGGTTGTAAAGGTTGTAGTCAGATGGGTGAATGGGTAGTAAGGGATGATGAGCAGTTTCTTTTCCTCTGGCCACTGAAGTGTAAATGTGTATCATCTCCCACATTTCTCTACAAAAAGATAGGACACAGTTCCATTCTGCATAAAGTCCACTATCTCTTGGTAATAAGTAATTCTCTCCACTGAGTCTGGATGTTACTTTTCAAGGTCTGGTGACATATACATTAATAGATGAATTACTTCCTTCACTATCTAGTCCTACTACACACACACACACACACACACACACCCCTCCCTAATGCACAGTATAATGGAAACAGAGTATTGGCGATAAAGCCCTATTTTGACCATTTGGAATTGGAAAGAATAGGCAACACCTAGCCCTCACTAGTTCATAATAATGATTAACTCCTGTTGGACAGGAATTATAAAGACTTCCCCAATTGGCAGTGGAAAATTTCCTTGGTTAGACCTTGTTCTTGTCTGATTTGTCCATTGTCCTCATTGGTTTTTGGCTTGCCTTCTGAAGCTTCCTTCATGTCTACTATGTAGTTATTGTTTTTAATCATTCGTGCTTTTATTTATTTACACTGTTAGGTCCATTCTTCCTTCCTCAGAGTAACTGAGGCTACATGAGGCTATTTTGTACGAAAAAAAAGTCTTGATAGAAAGAAACATCATAGTGTGATTTTTGCCATCATATCTAACTGAGAAATCTTAGTGAGATGTATTAGAAAAAGGCTCTGGAAAGTAATTTTATCTTTTTTGAGTAGAGTTATACAGAAAAAGTAATATTTTCAATACTGTTAGGTACTCAGACTCTAGACTTACAGTTAATTCAAATTGCAAACACAGGACAAGAAAATGTTCTTTGGAAGCAAAATTTTTCATTTTGTCTCTGTTTGAAACCTGGCTAATTCTTGTCTATCTTCATTAGTCTCTTTCAGGATCTAGCTAAAAGCAACCAGTTAAAGTCACAGAGTAGAGCACAATTACCTTTTCTGAACTACTTATTAGTTTGAAAAGCATGTGATTTGCCTTCCACACTACTGTAGCCGACTAGATATTTTGTCATGACACAATAAGGGTAACCAAGTTTTAAAGCTAAAATTTTCGTGTTCTTGATGCTCACAGCCCATGTGAGAAGCCAGTGCTTCATTTCAGATTTTTATTATAGCAGCATGGCATTGCTAAATTCCAAATTCTGTATTAATTAAAATACAGTCAGTCAAACAAGGGAAAATTTATCTTTCACATAAGAGTCCAGAGGGCTATGAAGCTTCCAGGGTAGTTAGGTAACTGATCCAAAAGTTGTTCCAGAGATTCGGGCTGGTGAAGTGGCTCTGCTGCCTGAGACATGTAGTTTCCATCTCTGATATGCTATTTGTTTCCATCTCTCTGAACCCAGACGAGGAAGAGAAAGTAGATGATAATATATTTTTGTTTTAAGAATATGACCTGGAATTTGTTCATTTCACTTTGTTGCTTAATCTGGACCATACTGGAAGCAAGAAATGGTGGGCAGTTTGGTCTCTAGCTAGACATCCATTTGTCTTGCTAAATTCAGTGGGGAGGAGGTACAGTTCTAAGGTTATGAAAGGAAATGTGACACTGGGAGTCAATTAATAGTCTCCACCATATCTACCTAGAGGATAGATGCATTCTTCTACTTCTCATGCTCTCTATATAGGAAATTTGTTGGAACTGAGGCCCAAGATCTGTCATTTAAAGACTCTTGAAAGTCAGATTCTCTATGTACTGACTTAAAAGGATTGAAGGGACTGAGACAACTATTTTTTTTTCTTACACACAGGTAAATGAAGTCTGTTCTGCAGATCCAGTCTACCCTGTGGATATATTCTATGTTTTATAAGAAAAGGAAAATGTAAGGATGCATATATTGGCCACAGGTCTAGCTTTAGTTTCCATTTGAGCTTTACTAGTTATAAATTTGTCATTTTGATCTTAATAGCTCTTGATCCTAGGTGTATTTCATTCTGAAATTGGTAAGGAAGAGATGGGTGAATTTATCAGTTCTCTCAAACTTCACAATCTCCTATTTATTCTTTAGCATATGTTTCTGACCTGGCAGTAGCTCCTTTGCTCTACTGAAATTTTTCATATCTAGTTCACCAATGGTCTTCATGTTGCCTCAATCCATAGATGTCTTTCAGGCCTCAACTTACTCAACCTTTTAGTGGTTCTTGACAGAGTTAGCTATTTGTTTTCTTTTTAATTATTTTCTTACTTGTTCATATGATTTTATATTTTCCTAATATTCCTACTATCTCACTGATTGATTCTTCCTCTTTTTTGCCTCTTCTTTATTTAAACTCTAATTTTTATAGTCCTGAGGAGTTGGTTCTGAGATTTTTTTCATATTAACTCTGTGATAAGTTGTATTACTGTTTACAAACGTTTGTTCTCCCTTCCTCTATTATTACTAACCTCCCAATGTATGATTATAATTTTTCATCCCATTGGCCAAGTGACTAACTTTTGGCAACTTATGTGAGAAGATTTGCCATATGTTGTCCCTGAGCAGGAGCTATATGCACAGTGGCATATTCTGGCTTATCTTCTCTTGCTTTTCCCCTCTGGTATGAGAAAAGTCATGGAGCTGTCCCAATCTACAGCTGGCTTGTAGAATTGGAGGACAAATGTAGAAGACTCAAATCTCCCCTACAAACTAGAGCAGAGGGACAGCCATCCTACAAAATCCATGTAAAAAAGAGCAAAAACCCTTCATTTTTGTTGGTTTGGGGGATGTTTGTTACACAACATAGATTATCAAAGCTGACTAACACAGACATTGTACTGCTAAAACAAAAATTTATAACACTTGACATTGGCTTTGGGGCCAATAAAAGGAAGAAAAAAATTCCAAAAAAGTGTTATTAGAAACTAGAAAATGATGCTCTATATCATGCAATGAGAAAGAAAAACAAAATCATTAATTGTGATCATTTGGAAGGTAGCTAATGTGTCTAATAAAACTGTGGCTTAGACCTGTAAGGTTTGGAAAGTAAATGTTATTATGAGGGTTAGGTATTATGCTATGTTGGATAAAATGCTACAGCAAGAAATGAGCTCAGAGAAAAAAAAAACAGTTGCTTGTTTCAAGGAAGGATAAAAAAGAAACTAGAGTTTTGACTACCTGAGACTTGCAGGGCTAGGAAATATAATGGGTTCTCTTCTCTAAACAGTAAATATAAAACTGAGAAATGTTTAGAAACCCAATGCCTTATTAAGATGCATCCTTAGGCCAAAGACCAAATCCTGGGCATAGCCATTAAAACACATGCTTAAGGGAAATCAAGTCATGAGCATGGTTTAACTCTTTGTTAAAATCTCTGAATAGATTATTTTATTTATTTCACATAAAAAAAAAAAAATTTTTTGAGAGATTTGTACTTTTAAAGTCACTGCTAGCCTGTATTAAAAGAATTTGTGTCTTTTAATAGATATGTAAGTGAACTTTTGATATGTAAAATGAACTTTTGGCATCCAAATCTCTATTGGAAAGAAAAAGAAAATTCTCATCACGTGTTGCCAAGGAGACTAATCAAAAGGAAACTTTCCAGAGGGCAAGGCTTAGACCTATGGAGAAAAATGAACTGAGGAATTCCTCCCAGTGGGCAGAGCCATAAACTAATTGAGGAACATGCTCAACTACAAAGAAGAGGGAACTCTGCGAGGTTTGTCTAGCTGAATTTCAGATATCTATGGACCAGTGATTGATTGCTCTGTGTCTTTCACCATTCTCTTTTCAAATGCTAATGCTTTTTGGTAGATATTCCACCATTTTATGATGGATGTTTGAGCTAGAGGAGGGCCATCATTTAGATATAAAGTAGAAATTATTACAAAGTGATGGATTTACAGCCTGATGCCATGACTGGATAAGACATTTAGGATGTTTTCCTTGGGGTGTGTTTTCTGTGCAGAGGAAAGGGAAACAAATATTTATGACAAAAAGGGCAGATTGTGTTAATAGATTATTTTTGCAAATATTTACTTTTCCTCTCCTCCCCCAGGCCCTGCATTTGGAGAAGTTTGTTTTCCTCATTCCATTTTTTAAAAAATTTGCCATGAGACTTAATTTGGCCAAAGAATATCAATAGCCATGATGTTTAGCAAACTAGAGCATTCAGTGTGATTGCATGGAATATCTTATTCTTGATTGTGCTTTTGTTAGGTAGTTAGATAAGTAGGGGCACTGGGCAGAAAAATGGAGGAGAGGGAGGATGGTCCAGAAGATGGTGTTAGGCCCACCTGCAGCACAAAGGGATTTTACTTCTTTAAATGAGTGCCAGCAAGAAACTGGTTAGAACCTGACAGACACAATTGCAGGGTCACAGCAAGGACTTAATCAGACATGACCCAATGTTCATTGTATTATAAATAATATTGTAGTTTAGGCCCCCACCATGGATTTTTCTGTGTACACCATGGGTAAGGACATGCGCAAAGGGGCCAAACATGACTAAGCATTCCAGGGACAAGAGCTGTCAATCAATCAAGAGACCACCTCTAAGCAAGGATCTAAGAGAAAGGGGAAACAAAACCCTCCGCTTTTCCTCCCTTGGATTAGCCTGCCTCCAGTTCTTGGAGGTGTACTTCTCCTTTTTTATTTTTATTTTATTTTGTTCATTAAATTTTTTCTTTTCCTTTTTAAAATAAATTTAAAAAAATCTTTTGCTAAACAACACAACTTCTCCTGACTAAACTTATCTTTCGGGTATGACAAGAACTGGGGTCTTTGCATTTTGGAGTAGCACTTTTACACAAGAAAAACGTAACTGGTTTAGAAGTTGCTCTTGAATCTACATCCCAGAATGAGAAGACACATGGAGAAGAGAATCAGAGAACCTATCACCTATATATATAATCATGAGCAAGGAATGAACTTAAGTTGTAAATTTCTGAGATTTGGCGGTTGTATGTTTCACAGCATAAACATATCTTAATATCTAGCTACCAAGTACATTTCTCATGTTTTGGAAATTTCTTACTTGAAATTTCCTCCAGTCCAAGGTAGAAGCTGGATATTTACTCTCCTAGACTCATTTGTAGCAAAGTGATGTCACATGGGACCTGTGTTTAGTTAAGGGTGGCAATGGAGGCTTTTAGGACCAATGATGAGGGAGAATCAGGAACCAGAGCCCAGGATCACTGGGCCAAGAGAGGTTTCTGATCCCAGAAGCAGTGACTGGTTCTTCATTGGCACAGTCCTGCTGTGTGGTTTGGGCATATACTTTTCTCATGGCCTTCAAGCTTGTTTTCTCTGTCTTCCAAAAAGTCTGTGAACTATCTAATAAGACAGTAAGACATTTTACTTCTTTAATTTGCTAGCAGGTATTCTAAGTTTCTTTCTTTCTCTTTTCCCTTCTCTCTCCCTTCTTTCCTTCCTCTCTCCCTCCCTTCTTCCCTTGTTCCTTTGGCATGATCCATGAATGAATCACCCTATTTCCTATGTCATAGTTAAACCCTACATTGGAATTTCTCCATAGTCTAGATACAATGAACTTCTGACACATTCTAGAACACTGTATTTTGACAAACAAAGCCTTTGCCTATGCTGTGCTATTTGCCAGGGCATCTTCCCATAACTTTTCTTAAGGCTGTCTTCTCATCTTTTAAATTTCAACTTGAATGTGTTCTATAAGGTGTTCTGCTCTGATTAACATATAAGAATGCTACCTCCGTATCCCCTTCACCATCCAAATTTGTAATTCTCTCAGAGCATCTTTTCTATTTATTTCTTCCATAAAACCAAAAACTATAATTATTTTGTTTTCTGGTTTATTTTCTGTTTCCTGGACTAGAATATAAGCTTATTGATCTCACCATATATTGGTCAGTGTTTATCTCCAGGTCTCATCAAAATATATATTGCATGGTAGAAACTTAATGCAAATTTTTGAATGAATGAGTGAATAGATGGGTGAGTGGGAACAGGTGGGGACTGAGAAATGTGATGAAGTATGGCCAAGGATATTGAAGCAGTGTTTAAAGTCCAGCTGTGGCTGGAGAATATTAATGTGTAAAACATCCACATTTTTATGCTCTTCTTTTTTCTCTGGTTTAGCTTGGCAACAAAGGTATAGGAGCGGAAAAAGGAGGTTTGGCTATAATCCAGCATTAGGGCTTTTTTGTTATGCAGATAAGGTAAAAGAAAGGAATACAAGGAAATTGGGGATATTTATGAGCAAGCAGTTTAGGTAATTTACAATACAATCCAGGCTGGGTTGAGAAGAGAGTTTTGAAAGAGGCTGCTGATAGATTGGAGAAAATGGGGGAATCAAAAGAGGTGAAGCCCAAATGTAGCACAATTAAGGGAGTCAGAACAGTAGAGGATAGCAGTTATAATCAAAGTACAGTGCATTACATCTTGAATTTTCTGAGGCAAGTGATGATTATTTCTAGAATGTAGACATGTCTGAAAAGTACTGAAATGAAATAGATGTAAAATTCACTAAAGATCAAGGAAAGGAGAGGATGGCTTTTGGATGACTCTTCTAGATTTTGAAATCAGCCAGGGTAACTGTTGCTACTTTATTTTCTAAAGCTCAACTTTTCCATTATTGAATAATCCAAATCGATGCAATGCACCAGAAATTTGTTAATCATACAATCCAGGCTATAGTTAGTCCTTCTGTTATCTCTGTGTGAATTAGGTAAAGTACCCTTTCCTCTGGACAGAGAAATCCCTGAACATGAGTGCACAGTTTGGGAAACAGCATGGATTGTGTTACAGGTCTCACTGTTTGGTACTTCTGTGCTTGGCACATCTTGTACAAACATACATTGTGACCCCAAAAGCATATGAAAGAAACTGTCAGGGGAGAGGAAAGGAATGGTAAGGAATATTACTGAGTCCCTAACAGATACCAGCCATCGTGCTAAGGGTTTTAAACATATTACCTCTTCATTCTCACCACAGTCACGTATAGTCAGACATTATCTCAGTGTTCCAAGTGATGAAATAGAGTTTCAATAATGTAAGTAGTCTGTCCAAGTTTTAGAAGTTTTATTAAGTAGAACTGTAGTATGATCCTTTTCAGTTTTTTTTTTTTTCTGTTCACCAAATGGATGCCAAAGTACATGGCTTAAAGCAGTACATTTTCATTTTTTCTTATAATTCTGTATGTTGTCTGGACAGTTCTTTCAGTCTGGATCAGTTTGATTAGGAAGAGATTGAATAGTCTAGGAGGCCTCATTCACAGATTTGGGATGGGTGGAGTGTCTGGGAAAGCTTGGGACCTCTCTCCATGTTGTTTTCCATCATTCAGGAAGTTAGCCTTAGCTTGTTCACGTGGTGGAGGGATTTTAATACCAAGAGATGGCAACCACTCACTACTCAAACACTTTTTATGACTCTACATTGTATTGTTTAATGTTCCATCGAGTAAAGCAAGTTATATGGTTAAGCTTAAATGGAGAACATTTCTCAACTTCTTAATAGGAAGAAAGGCAACGTCATATTGCCAAGGGGCATGCATGTGGGAAAGGGAGGAATTTGTGGGCATTTTTAGACCTAGTATATGAACCTAACTTCAAACTCATGCTCTTTTTACCATATCACATTGTTTACCTACTGTTCTTATTCATTCTAAGGTGAAGACAACATTGCTCAAGCCCTTGTGGAACTGTGTAAATAAAGGAAACTGATATTTATTTATAACTTACATTACATACTTACCTCCATCCGAGGAATTTCTCATTATCTCTATATCACATTAGGGAGCTAGTAGTTGGGGAAAAATGCCCCTTTTCAGGAGGTCAAGAAATCATTAAACAGTTTAAATTATGTTTTAGAAATTCAAATTAAGTACTACAGAATGAAGTAAATGACTATAGCGATATCTATAGATCTATAAGTTTGATCAAAAAAATTCAGGCCATCTTTTTGGATAATCAGCTTTTCCTCCCAAAGATGCTATTACATAATAAAATAGAGTTAATTTCAGGCTGTAAAATATGGCCACCATTGTAACCACGAAATAGTCTGAGAAAAAATATTTGTACATAACATTTGACCAATTACCTATAGACAAATTGGAGATAATATGGATGGGTGGATACCATAATAATTTTAAAAATTCTTTCAGGATGGTCTTGATAGGTCTGATAAATACAGTTTGATTTAATTAGTACTATTTATACCAAGTGGCAATCATTGAGTTAGATGCCTTCCACAGATTTTCTTTTTTAATCCTCAAAATAATATGAAGCAGGTAATATTATAGCTCTTATTTCACATACAAAAAAATCTCTGAGGAACAGGAAATTTATGTAACTTTCCCATAGTCCTATAGTTAGCTAAATGGTACAGCTAAAATTTTAGTCCAGAAGCTTTACTCCAGGGTTTGAACGTTTAACTAATAAATTTTTCCTGCTTCAGTTTACATCAGCTATTTTTATGATTACTTACTTAATGGTCACATCGATCACATCAACATCCATTAAACCTTTAAGATAGCTCAAGTTCTTTGCTGATAATACCATCATGGCCAAGAATAAAGATCACCAACTCAAAGAGATTACTGCTGCTCTTGTTACTCCATTTGAGGAGAAAAATTCAGAAATACACTGTGGGGCATTCTTCAAATTCTGTCAAATATTATTCTGCTCTGCTTCTGTTACCCCAAAAGTGGAAGGGAAAAGTTCTCATGTTACTCAAAAGATAAGAATTCAGATGGGAGACTGAAGCATTGTGTAGCAAAATATTTTAAGGGTTTTATTGCAAAGAGAAAGTATACCTCCAAGAATGGGAGATGGACTGATTCAAGGGTGGACAGCAATAGTCTTTGTTTGCCCCTTCTCTTATACCCTTACTTAGAGGTAATCTCTTGATTGATTGATGGCTTTTGCTCCTGGAGTGCTTAGTCATGCTCATTCCCTTTTACAAATCTCCTTACCCATGATGCACACAGGAAAACCCATGGGCCTAAACCTCAATGCTAATTATATTACAATGAGCATTGTAATATGATTATGTCTGATTAGATCCTTGTCACTACCTTTGTGGCTGTTGGGTGCTGATTGGTTACTTGATGGTATGCATTTAGAGGAAGTAAAGCCCCCTTATGCTGAAGGCAGGCATACTGCCATCTTCCAGACCATCCTCCCTCTTCTCCACCTTATCTGCCCGGTGCCCCCACCTACCTAACTACCTATTACTTCTTTTGGGGGATGTTCAAAAACTAATTGAGATATCTTTCGGCTGAAAGAAATTAGTTTCAGCAAATAAGATGCACTTGTGTGAGTTCTGAAAAGTGACAATAAGGCAGAACACTTTTTCCTGAGGTGCTTGGCTGTTGGAAACAAGGTTTGAAGGTCTGTAGATGTCTGGCACCAGCATTCCTGCATCCATTCCCCTGTGTTCAGGTTGAAACTGTGGCTGTGGTGGATGTTCCAGCAGATGCACCAATCCACAAACTGCAACTTGGGTTGCCTCTTCTCCACCTCCCATGCTTGAGAAGTAGTTGTTGTGACATTGGTGGTGGGTGTTCAGAGATGACAACTTTCATAATGATAAAGGAGTTGCAGTGAATGTACAGGAAAAACAAAATTTCCAAACTAAATGTACAGAGTAATCTCATTGGTAGAAAAAAACCTGTAATATATGCAAATATGTCAAAATTCATTCTTCAGAACATAGAAATGTACAGTCACTCAGAATGTTGTTTTGGGAATTAATTTTTTCTATTTGGACATCTAGTATATTATATACTAGTTTGTTTTTTCCAGCTGTCTGCATATATTATAATTTGAAATATCATTACAAGTTACTATGTGACGATTGTATCACATTTTGGAGTATAATCTACTCTGTAGTCTGTAGTTTACTTCTCTATTTTCATAATATTTGTATCTGATTGGAATGGATCAGCTAATATTTCCACCAAGAATCTGTTTACTGTGGTTGTTTTATCAGATTATATGTAGAAGATTAGTGTTAGAGAGACTGTCCAACCCAATTTTACAGGTGATTAAACTGAGGCTGAGAGTTTAAGGGAGTTTTTCCAGTAAACACATTTACTTAGTGTCAAATTGGGAACTAAGAACTCTGACCAGAACAGCTGAGTTCAGTATTCTTTATACTATCTCACACTGCTAAAGATAGGGGGGAAATTACAGAGGGAAAAAGGAAACAGAAAATGGGATTAGAGAATTAGCTGTTAATTAGGATACATGCTGGGATCTCTCAGGTAAATTTCTTTTTCCAAAATATATACATATAACCCAGTACATTCCATGATGATGAATTTGAATCTCTGGAGCTTGAGATGTCTAGGTGACACAGATGTGCATGGCCACTTAAGAACTCCTGGGCTAGAGGAGGATGCCGTATGGTAAAGGTCAACACATAAAAATCACTCCTGAAGTGCTCTCTTTAAGCTCCATTCTAGGACCTTATCTTTATTACTGGGCATAGCATGTGACACCACTGATCAGATTCCTTCATGAATTCTTCCCTCTCTTGATTTCTCAGGCTTTCTTCTGTTTTTCCTTCTATTTCTTAGGTCTTTTCTGTGTGAACTCCCTTCCCTCTGATTGCCTTTTTAAAACATTTTTTAATTGAAGTATAGTTTATTTACAATGTTGTGTTAGTTTCAGGTGTACAGCAAAGTGACTCAGTTATGTGTGTGTATATATATATATATATATAAAATATATGTATATTCTTTTTCATATTCTTTTCCAGTATGGTTTCATACACGATACTGAATATAGTTCCCTGTGCTATAGACAGCAGGACCTAGTTGTATATAATAGTTTGTATCTGCTAATCCCAAACTCCTAATTTATCCCTCCCTCCCTCCCTTTCCCCTTAGTAACCATAAGTTTCTTTCTATGTCTGTGAGTCTGTTTCTGTTTTGTAGACAAGTTCATTTGTATCATATTTTAGATTCCACATATAAGTGATACCATATGGTATTTGTCTTTCTCTTTCTGACTTACTTTACTTAGTATGATAATCTCTAGGTCCATCCATGCCTTTTAAATGTTGTTGTCCTCCTCTACAATGAGAGAAGTGCTTCTCAACCAGGGACAATTTGGCAATATCCGGACACAGTGTTCACTGTCACCTGTAGGGGTATGTTACTAACATCTAGTGAGCAGAGACTAAGGGTGCTTCTAAACATACTACAATGCAGAGGACTGCCCCACAACAGAGGATTATCTGCACTTAAATGTCAATAGTGATGAAGTTGGGACACCTTGAATTAGAAGAATATAATGTTTGAGTGCTTGGGATCAATTTTGACTAATATAAAGTAGATAAGAAAGACAAGCACTTGTATGTGAAGTGACCTTCAATTTTTTTTAATTAATAGAGCAATAACTGTAAATGTTTTAGCCACTGTGGAGAAGACTTGAGTACAGGTGATGCTTCTCATTCATTTCCATATCCACAAAATGTAGTATTTTAAGTACTGAAAAGTTTGTTCAATGTTTGAAATAGCCTGAGGACATGGAAATTAGAGGAGTTAATTTACCAAAATGACCATCATTTCATTAAATGTCTTAATCTAAAAGATAAGTAATAAAAGGGACTAATATCAACTTAATGGTTTTCAAATTTTTAATAGTGGACAGTAAATTCACTGAAAGAGGCAGGCTCAATATATGTAAAATAAACTTATTTATAAATCAACAAATCACATCTTCCAGAAGTATTAGCCCTGATGTTTTCCCTTTTCATGGTCACGAGGAGGAGCAAGGAGAGAATGCCCTTAGTAACAAGTTGTTTTCAAGCACACTTCAACCTTGGGTTTTGCTTCATATAAGAATAGGAAAGAATATATTCTTGTGAACCTTGTGTTAGATGACAGATACGTGGTGATTAAATTATGATTGCCCTGAATTCAGTAATGCTGTTTATCAAGCTCTACAGTAAGAGAAAAGAGCTCTTTGAATTGAAATGGATTTTATTTCAATTTCATAATGCCTAACATAGAATAAGAGGGATGAGAACAGTAAGAAGAAATTCCATTTCTCATTATCTCAGTGATTACCAGCTGCTAATGTTTTATTTTACCAAATTAGATACTTTATTAAGTACATAAGGAAAACCAAGGAAAAAGTAACATGAAAAATGTACAATTATGTACCATGCTTATTATTTCTGTAAAACGTGTCAACCTGGTTTCATATGTTTAAAAAAAAAGAGTTAATGCTTGTAATGTTCTAAAATCTAAAAGGCCTTATCTCATGCTTAGCTAATTATTTTGACAGGGGTCTAACTGATGTGTGCTTTTCCATGCAAATGAGTTTGTGGCAAACAGGCTGACTGCCATCTACATCAACACTCCATAACTAATAATTATCTCCACAGAGAGATTAAGTAGTGAAAGCAATTAGAATTCAGTGACAGTGTTTTCCTCTGCAATTGATTACTGTATGGAATGTTCATCTAGTATAAGGGCTACAAACAGTTCCACCAGTTATCTCCCTGTTGGAACTACAGGTTCATCTGTCATCTATGTGTGTGTAAGTCTGTTGTTATTTATTCCCTCTGGAACATCTACTCTATTTGACACGTAGTCCTCTTTAGATCTCTAAGTAAATGTTCCAATTTGATTATTTTTTATGAACCCTTTTTCTTCCCTTTCTTCATTTTTTTTTTTTTTGGCTTTTTGAGCCCTTTTTAATTAAAGTATAGTCAGTACAATGTGTCAGTTTCTGGTGTATACCATAATGTTTCAGTCACACACAGACATATATTCGTTTTCATATTCTTTTTCATTATAGGTTACTACAAGATATTGAATATAGTTTCCTATGCTACACAGAAGAAATTTGGGTTTTATCTATTTTATGTATAGTAGTTAGTATTTGCAAATCTCTGGTTTTTAATTGTTCTTATACATGTTGTAAACCCTTGGTCCTTAGTTCTTAATTTCTATGAGAGATATCATTCCTGGGCTATCTTATCTTGAAATCTTGACATAGAATTCAATTTTCCTCTTTTACATATTCAAACTGGTTTATTTTTAGTTTTCCTTAGTAATGTTTTTGTTTCCTTTTCTTATCCTTCTTCTGCTACTCTGTTATATACACTCATAAATTTGTGCCGAGGATTCTGAATTTTCATGTTTTCCTTTTTGTCTCTGCCTTCATTTTGAGTGTATTTCATTTATCACCTCAAGAAAAATTTTCAGAAACCTGACTTTCATTGTATTATCTCTTGGCTCAAAGTCATCAGTTGATTCCATATTTATGTGGATAAATTCCTGCCTATTTGAGGTATTTGATATTATCCATAATCCTTCTAATTTATCTCTCTTATTTGATCCTTGTTAGTCTCCAGCATGTTTTGCAAAAATTGTTCACCAGATGTGTTCCTTTCACTTCATTCAGGCTTCCCTAGGCTTGGAATAGTCTTTTTTTGGTCCATTTAATTTAACTGATTATAACCTATCTTCCAGTGTCCAGCTCAGTTCACACTGTATCTTTACATTCAAGTCTTAGGATAGATTCCTCCTTGGAGTAAAGAGGATCAGTTATTTGGATGATACTCCTCAGACCCTTTACAGAGTCTGATATAAATTTTTAGGTTTTTTGTTTCACTATAGTGATGACTTTTGGACACATATATATATATGCACATACATACATATATATCATATATATGTAAATATATTTATGTATCTACTTAGAACATGATTTATGGAGATTAATTTTAACAGAGCTTATGAATTAGGAAAACTATATAGAAAAAATAAAATTAAAGCAAAAATTTAGTTTGTTTTTGTGATGGTTAATTTTATATGTCAACTTGACTGGGCTGTGAGGTGTCCAGATATTTGGCCAAATATTATTTTGAATGTTTCTGTGAGGGTGAATTTGGATGAGATTTATGTTTAAATCAGTGAACTGAGTAAAGCAGCTTCTCTCCCTAGCATGAGTAGGCCTCATTCAATCAGTTTAAGTCCTAAATGGAACAAATAGGCTAACCCTTCCCCCAAGAAAGGAAGGATTTGTCCTTCCTGACTACCTTTGAATGGGAACATTGACCTTTTTCTTGTCTTCAGACTTGAACTGAAGCATTGGCTCTTTCTGGGTCTCAAACCTGCTGGCCTTTTATCGGGAAATACATGATCAGATTTCCTGGTTCTTGGGGCTTTGGACTTATATTGCAAGTAAGCTATTGGCTCTCCTGTGTCTCCAGCTTGCTGACTCGCCCTTGTAGATCTGGGAACTTGCCTTCATCTACAATTGCATGAGCCAATTCCTTTTAATAAATCTCTTTCTGTCTTACCGATATGTCTTATATGTCTGTCTGTCTATCTGTCTGTCTGTCTGTCTATCTATCATCATCATCATCATCATCATCATCATCATTATCATCATCTGTCATCTATCATCTATATCTTTCTGGTTCTATTTCTCTGGAGAACCCTGACTAATATAGATTAATCTTGCCTGTCTTTACATGGCTATTTCCTAACCTATGAATAGGGTCAGAGGAAAATGATAAAGACAGGACCCTGGACTTACCCACTAGGGCAGAACAAGCTCTAGGAAGACTAAAGAAGCAGCAGGTTCTAACCTTGTTTTTTTTTACTTATTGGCTATGGGACCTTGAGTAAATCATTTAAGATCTCTGAGTTTTTCATATGCAAAATAATGATACATCTGCCTCTGATCTCAGGTTGTGTTGTAAAAGATATTTAATATGCCCACACTTTAATGACTGTTAAATATTAACAAATAAGTACTATTGCTATTACTATTTTTAATAAAGACATTTTACCCATTACACTACATAAATGAGACTTCATAAAACCCCAAATGGTCATATCTGCCAATGGCATGTCAGAATTCTGACAAAAGTACAGAAATATCTCATTCCTATTTATCACAGTTACTATAGGGAAAGTTTGAAAAATATTTCAAGGCCAAACTTTCTAGTAGCTACATGGATTAACATAGTATGTCAGATAGCATTTGGCAAGTTCTGAACTAGGCTGGGATATATTACATATGAGGAAACAGATCAGTGAACCAACATATTTTAGGTTAAAATTCTCACTGAAACCATAATTTAACTAAAGCTTGGTACATAGAGGGAAAAACAAAATGAAAAACACACAAGCATAGTACTGTGTGTTTTCTTTACAACAAAATTGAAAAGTACTAATGCATTGCTGGTTTTAGTGTAATAATTGCATGCACCAGATATTTTAAAGTATTCACAAAGTAGCATATGGCTTATCTGTTCAGCTGCAGTGAAAATGTGGATTTTTAAGAATAAAAATTAGTTTGAAAAGCAGCAGGCAACAGTAATCTCGAATCCCCTGTCTGCCCGTAAAGTGGAGAAACCATCTGCACTATGTGCATGCTGATGACCTTGGATTAATTCTAGCAATGTCATTACCCAATTAGTTGAGGAAGGAAAGATACTTGGGAATTACAATTACAGATCCATTAAAATTGTGCAGTGCTTTTATTCTCAAATATTTATTAAATCACATCTGTCTGCTAATCATTATATGATGGTTTTTTTCACCTAAAGGAGACTCAGTTTGATAAAGCAGTGAGCCAGCCCTGAATAATATAATTATGCTACTTGAGCACACTTCAAGTATCTCTGTTCTGAAAAAAATAGTAACGGTATCTCCTTTTTAATCTCGTGACTTCTCAGGTGGTAATGCCTCCATTGGTTGGAATAATCTCCTCAGTTATAATAAACTATTTTAACCAAAGAAAAATTATAAACGTATGTGCCAAATTATGTAGTAATTTTGTGTTTTCCTGCTCTACTTGTTCTTATTTTACAGAGACCCTGCTGTGCCTCTAGAGATCATGTTAAAGAAACTAATCATTCTTGCACAATAAGCACATTTTAATTTTTGTTTGTTATTGTTTCTTTTAAATGAAAAATTTAAGTTTTATAGTGGTCTTAAAACAGAAATTTTCTATGTAGCTGTCATTTCTCACCATTTAATTTGAGAAGGCTTTTGACAAGCACGTAATTTGCACAGAAAATCTTGTATGTAGAAGAAAATATATATTTGTGGAATTTATATACACAATGTAGATAAATATAAAATTAAGACTATACACAAATGCAAAACAAGGTTAATTATACTCTGATTAGAAAGACAATACTAAAATTAAACTGTAAAAAATCTTGTGGTTTAACATCATACAGAAAAATTGCCCAGCGATTGTCATTAGGCTGTATTTATGAATTTTATAGAAACATTTTCTCTCATGTTATACTATTATTAGAAGAGATAGATGATTGGCATACATTTCTTAATGCTTATATTTGGCTCTAGTCTATGATTACTTCTAGCTGAAGAGCAAGAGTGGCTTTAAAACACAAATATTCTTGAATTTATTCACTCAAGAAGTATTAATGCATGACTACTCATTGCAATCACAATCCTACACATTGTGGATACAGCTGAGAACAACACAGAAGAGAAACAAAGAAGGAGAAGCAAAAAGACTGGTATTCCAGAGGACAAGTGAAGAAATAGTTTAAGAAAGAGGAAATGATAAACTTATCCAGTGGTGTTGATAGGCCTGGTACAGTGGGCACTGAGGATTGACTGTGGGACTTAACACAGAGAAAGTTACTGGTGACCTTGACAACAAAGAAGTTAAGGTGGCAGGTGATGACTGGAGAGAGTGCAAGAGAGAATCGAAGATCAGAAAGTAGAAACAAGGAGTACTGACAACTCTTTTGAAGATTTTATT
Organism: Camelus ferus; assembly: GCF_009834535.1. Lineage (NCBI taxonomy): Eukaryota > Metazoa > Chordata > Mammalia > Artiodactyla > Camelidae > Camelus > Camelus ferus. The sequence goes on along the minus strand of NC_045697.1, from coordinate 58,074,215 downwards.
GTGAGGAGAGTGTCTTGGCGGATTCTGGCTACTATAACAAAGAATCATGGACTAGGTGGCTTATACACAACAGAAATATATTTCTCACAGTTTTGGAGGCTAAAAGTCTGAGATCAGGGTACCAGGATGGTCAAATTCTGGTAAGAATTCTTTCCTAGTTGTAGACTACCAAATTTTTGTTTTATCATATGACAGAAAGAGGCAAGAGAGCTTTTTTGCTCTCTTTTTAAAAGGACACTAATCCCATCATGAGGGCCTCACAATTCAGTCAGCCTTCAGGCCCCCCCATATCTCCTAATATGATCACACTGGGGATTAGATTTCAACATACAAATTTTGGGGGGACACAAACATTCAGTCTATAACAGTGAGACAGGAAGGAAAGAGCAGTATCTGCAGAAGGAGGAGATCAAGGGAGAGTTGGTTGGTTGATTTTAATATGGAAGATGTTAAAGCAGGGTTTATCTTTAAGCTCTGATCCAGATGTGCAGGCAAAGACAATGATAAAGTAGACTGCTTAATGTATGCGCAACATCCTTGAGTTTGTTCTTAGGACCTAAGTCCTACCTGGGGGTGATTGCTGATTACATCAGGAGTAATGATAGACTATGTGGGCACTAAAATATGTTCATTGACTGATTTGGTGTTTGGCATGAGGAAGAAGATCTCTGTTCTTTTTCAGTGAAATAAAAATAATGGCATCATCTGAGAATAGATGAAGTGAATGAATAAGTGATTGAATAAATACTAAATTGGTGATAGGTGTCAAAAATAATGCAATAAATTCAGAAAATATAAATTACTATAAGCTAAAATATATATAAGGTGCTGGTAAGTGCAAAGCAAGAATATTATCAATGGAGTTAAAATTTAAGGCTTCTATAAACATAACAGACTTTAGAATTCAAACCAATTGAAAGTTTAATTGACCAGTTTATTAGTCTGCAATAGACAACAATAATCACAATGTTCACAATGCTGATTGACAATAACATATTGCAAGATTCTCAGAAGCTTTCTGAGTCAATAAGGCTGGTTCTGTACACTTTAACTGCTGTGTATTTTATTACATTTTAAAATTTGTTAAATCCAGGACTGTCAATTCTTTGCTATTCAAGCCTGTAGAAAATTCCCTCTGGGAGACAGTTTTCAGAAATTTGGTTGATCACTCCCGTTAATTTTTAGTTGTCTCCCAGGAGGTGAACCTCAAACAAGGCAAGGACTTCAGTTTTAAACTTCTTAATCACTTAATTACTTAATAATTATGAATCACATTAAAAATACATTATCCTTTGAAGAAAGAAATTTTTGTCAATTAAAGAAATAGGAATATGGAAGAAAGAAAGAAAGAAATACCATAAGTCCTCACAGAAAGACAATTTTATTAACATATTGATATAATGGTTATGTTAGAATGTATTATCTGTGTAGAACTTATCTTGAAATGTGATTAATTTCTATCCAATTAACATAGTGTTTAATATGTCTTGTTTGTAATTCTTGGAGTGCTTCACATATTAATGGTCACTGAGAAATTTATCTCAGCTGTCTTAACTTTTCCACTTCTAAGAAAGAAAGAAAGATCTCCTGACAATGGCCTTACTCTCAAGACTCAAAACTTTGAGCATATAGCTTCTAGGTGATTTACAGAAAAATGATCATTAATGAAAAAAACAAATATAGAAAAGCATAACCAAAAATTAGTAACGTATGATTTTATAAGAAAGATTATAATTCTTGTGTTACATAGGATCTTTTTTATTAGAATATGTTATAATAGAATAAATACCAAATTGTATTTGAATACTGATTCTGCCACTAACTCATTCTGTAACCTTGAATGAATCATTTAATCTCTTAAAACAAGTTCCATCATATTAAAAAAATGATATCTAACTCATATTATGAATGCAGATAATAAATGAAATCTTGTATTATGTGTGTAACTGTGTCTGACACACATTAGTTCGTTTGATTTTATTCCATTGAGGTAAAATTTACATGCAGTGAAATGAATAAATCTTCAGTATACAATTCATTAAATATTTTTTTATTGAAGTATAGTCATTTTACAATGTTGTGTCAATTTCTGGTGTACAGCTTAAGGATTCAGTTACACATATATTTTCCTTTTGCCCTTTACTTTTAATCAATTGTATCTTTCTATTAAACACAAATAACCTATAAATAATCATTTTTCCTTTTCCAATTCTTTTTCATTCTGACAAACTCTGCCTTTTGTTTGATTCATTTAAATGTATTATTATTTCATGGTTGCTTTTAGCTGCCACTATATATTTCTTTTATATTTCTCCTGTTTTCTGTTCCTCCTTTTCTGCCTTTTATGTGGTAGTCAAATATTATTTTCAGTCTATTTAAATTTCTCTATTGCCTTTTAATTTTAGTTTCTGTATATTTAATGGTGTTCTAGGGATCATAATACATATTCATAATTTATTACTGTCTTCTCAGAGTTAACATAAAATAAATGTAAAATACAAGATTCATGCAAATCTCCAGCCCTTGTGATACTACTTATACACACACACACAAATATGAAAAACCCCGTATTAGGATGTTATAATTTTAGACTGTTTGTTTTTTTAAGAAATAAAGGGGATAAAATTAAGATAGTCTTTTTATATTTTATATAACTATCTGTATATTTTCTATGTCTTATGTTTTTCATTGTCCTTGTAGAGCTGAGATTCCATTTTATAGCATTTCCATTCAGTCTTAAGAACTTCATTTAGAAGTCTTTGTAGTTCAAGTTTTATGACGATAGATTCTGTCAGCATCAGTTTACCTTAAAATAGCTTAATTTTTTCTCCATTTTTGAAGCATATTTAAACTGGATAGATAATTGTAGGTTAATATTTGTATATGTTCTTTCACCACATTAATTTACCAGACCGTTGTCTTTTTTCTTTCATATTACATACTATGATCAGAATTTAACAAGCATTACTATCAATGCTCCCTTGTGTATAAAGTTATCTTCTTCTTCTTGTTTTTGGCATCTTTAAAATTTTTTCTCATATTTGGTTTTCTGCAGTTTGACTGTGATGTGACTAAATGTGGGTTTATGCATATTTATAAAGATTGGAATTCTCTGAGCTTCTTGGATCTATAAGTTACATACTTTTTGAATATTTCTTCAAGTTTCATTATTTTTTATTTTCAATTCTTTCTCCTCTAATGGATTCATAATTACTTACATTTGCTTTAGTTTTTTCAATTTTGTATCTTTCTTCTTGGTATATTAGATAAATTCCCTTCTACTATCTTTACATTTTCTATTTGCAAAGTTCAGTATTCTCTGAAGCCTATAAATATTTACAATCAGTTATTGTACTTCCTGTCCTAGAACTTCATTAGTTTCTTTTTATAGTTCCCATTTATCTGTTGATATATCAGTTGCATTATTATCACCAGATTTTACTTTAATTCCTTGAACATTTTATGTTAGCTGCTTTAAAGTCCTTATTAATCTAATCTCTGTGCTATCTAGCTCTGTTTCTATGTGCTGCTTCTCCTGGCTACAGATTCGATTTTCCCGTGCAAGTTTATTAATTTTTTACTGGAATCTGGATAATTCAAAGACATTGGTTCCTGTTATCTCCCTCTTAAAATTTTGTGTTCTAGATGATTAACTTGAAATCTTGAAGACTTTGTTGTATGATTTCTTAGCGCAGGTCTGTATTTGTTTTGCCTTTAGTCCCAAAGTGAACTTCTTAGACCTGAGAAAAAGGCATGGCCACTCTTAGATTTCGTGAGAAAACCCAATATGTTTACAAAAATCTAAAATGTACCAAATTTTGTTTTCCTTGTGCTGTTAGCAACATACTGCATTCTGCTGGGCTTCTTAAAGTCTTCCTCATGCCTGCATAGATTTATATACAAGCTTTGGGGCTTCCCCTCCTTGTGTCCTTCTCTTTCAGCTCGTCTTTTCCTTCAAATCCCAGCAGTCTGGAAGCCCCAAACTTTGTCTTGTGATACCTCAGTCTAAAAAGTCTGTGGGTTTTTTCTGAAGTTTTAGTTAACTCCATGACCTTCAGATGTGGGAATACCTTAAGGGGAAAATCTGTATAAACATGTATCTAATCCATTGTGGTTTATTTCTTTCAAGAGTCAAATTCTCTGGAATGTCTGTCTAATTTTGGTCACTTAACAATGCCTTTTATGCTTTATCCAGAGGTTATATGTACTTGTCATCTGCACAAAAGTAAGTCCAGTAAAAACTACTCTACCAATACTAGTATCTTTTTTAATAATAGTAGTATCTATATTTTCATTAGTATTTACTAGCACACGCTAAAACTTAAAAATTTGATCTTTAAACTAGTATATATTACATGGAAATTTTATTTAAAAATATAAGGTGCTACCTAGTATACATTGAGATATTTTGGACTATATTAAATATGCTAAGTTGTTAAAGGTAAATACATTTTTATTTAAGTTAAGCAAGTACACCATTAGGAGAAACTAGTGATTTATAATTGAGTTGATTTTTCTTTCAAGTATTCATTTGTGAAAGCTAAAATGACTTTTCAACTTTAATTATTTAAATAAGACCGTCAGTTACAACAGGAAATAAAAGTTGACTGAGAACTCATAAAATATGAAATAGATGTTGTCTCTGATTACAAAGGCTAAGCAAAATAAAGCTAGATGAGGGAAATGAAATCTGTGACTAAAAATACATGGTGATAAGCAAAAATAGCCTTGAAAGCTTCATAAACCTGCAAGAAAGGAGAATTTCAAAGTTACAATTGTGAGGAAATTTTGAAGTGGATATATTTGTTAACATGAAGTACTCTTTATAGTCATCAATGGTGGTATATCAAATAATTTTTTACATTTTATTTTCATTCTAAGTAATTTAGCCCCAGAGTTTTAAACTAAAGTTATTTTGATCTTCTAAATATTCCAGGGTTTTCGTTTCAGCAGTTCCTGATATTTCTTTTTCTGTTGGTTTCAGTAACTCTGTCTAAGTCCCCCTTTAGTAGGTATAGTCTGTTTTCAGACTGTATTTGCTGACTATCCGCGGTAGATCTTTTTTCATTCTGAGCTGAAGAAACTGATCTAAGCTCCCAACCTCGCTGACAGGATCAACTGAATAATATTATTTTTCTTATTTTATAAAGTGAGGTTGCAAAGCATAACTGTACCTTCACAGTTTGTTGTTGAATGGAAACATTGAATGAGTTCTAATCTTGCACATCGTGTCCTTAGCATTGCACCAATATACCAACAGTCACCTCCAGCTGAGCTTGGAATTGTGAGCACTTCACAGCAAACAATGTTTACCTTTCACTGCTGTGACGTTCACTCTTTACCCAAAGCTTTACGGCAACCCAAGTTACAAGAATAAAATACAACTCTTCCATCGATTATTCCCCCTACTTTGTGTCTGCTTTGCCATTTTGACAGCCAAAGTCCCACAAAACATTTAAAGGGAAGAATTTCAAAGGATTTCAGGGGAGTTATGTTCCCCTTCTCTTTCTTGAGGCAGCTTTTACTTTACTTCTGGAGCTTTGGATATTTGTATTCGGTAAAATTCTGGCACACATTATTTTCTAAGTTGTATTCTGTCACATGCTGTCATTAGACTCTTCTATACTAAGCAGGAATAAAAGAGTTCCTGGCTCTTCCTGGTATAGTATTAACCTTTTATTACTTAAGTACTCACATGTCTGAGTAGAGCAGCCAAAGTTCATAGCTGTTGTATTTCCAGATCACACATGTATTCAATTTTTACATCCAACAGTTGGAATCAGAGCAGAAAAAAGAAGAAGAAGAAGGAGAAGGAGAAGGAGAAGAGGAAGGAGAAGAGGAAGAGGAAGAGGAAGAGGAAGAAGAAGATGATACTAGGGATGTTTTCAGGGTCAATGCAGGCCTGGGAATGATTTCTTGAAGAAAAAGTAGTGTTTGGATACTAGGTGCATTTTTTTTTTTTTTGCATGTTGAAATTTGTTGAAGAAAACTAACATGGAACTAAGTCCAGATTTTTATTCAACAAACATACATTTCATGTCTAGTAAGTGCCAGGGACTTACTAGATACTGAATAAAAAATTGAACATCCCTATAAATATTAATTTCCAATACAATTTACAAGTTTGAGTCACAGAGTAAGAAAAAATCCTTTACTATTATTCTGACTAGACACATCCACTGCCTTTAGTCCACAAGGATCTGAGCAGCAGATATGAAGGTTTGCAATGTTTGGAACACCTCCCATCCACTTTTAGCCTTTCAGCTTATCGAAGAATACGCTTGTTCATCTGAGTTTGTTCTTGAATTTTATATACAGGAATATCATATTTTTAAATTCATTTAATCCATTTTTTCTATGTTTCTCTAAGGTCTTTTAAAGCTTTTTTGTCTTTTACATGTACAGCATAGGGAGTCATATGTGAGGGAGTGAGGTGTGTAGGGAACAGAATATGCCTAAAACTGGGAAACTTAAGTTAATTCATTTTCCCTTGAAACTGAGTCTGCAATAAGTCACCAGGGAACAGTAAATTCCTCAATGAAATCTTTAAGCATTAGGTCAGAACACAAAGAAACTGAGAGTTTTTAATCATATCACTGAGTTCCCAAATGTCAAAAAAATGAAATAAAATAACAACAAAAAAATAGGTTGAAAAGTCACTATCCCCAAACTAGGGGGCAAAAAATAAGTTTAATCCCAAGAACATATCAGAACTATTTTTCTTAATGTATGTCAAAAATAATTCCTTTTCTTCCTGAACAAATACATTAGCTATGCAACCCATTACTTAAACAATTTGAAAGCAGCTCACAATAGATAAGGAAATGGAAATGGGTGCATAATCTCATCCAGAGGAGAAATCCACAGTGTAACTCTTCTAATTTCACATCACATTTCATAGAAAAGACACAACAGAAGAATCATAATCATATCACTGCCCCTTTACTTTGGCCTGTACTTTACATAAACCTCAACAAATTGATTTTGCTACCATCAGTTCAGGGCTTCCAACAGATAATTTTATGGTGTAAATTTTATTAATGTTCTTCTTAAAATAAGAATTAAGCAAGAGTTGACTAGAATTGGGATTATGCACAGCAGGGTTTTTAGAAAATAAAAGGTGATTTTTAGCTCTATATCTTCATCAATTAAAAAACAAAACAAAACAAAACAGAATCTAGAAGAGACAGAAATGTTTTGACTAGAGCAATGGTAATCAAAATTTATGCTTTTAGGACTCTTTTATTGTGTTAAGAAATTGTTGAGTGCCACAGAAAAGCTTTTATTCATATGAGTTATATCTATCGATATTTATTACGATGGAAATTAAAATCAAATTTCAAAGCATGAATAGTAGTAAATTCACTATAGTGTGCACATTTTAAAAAATTAAATAACTAATTTTCAAAATAAAAGTAATTCATGATAGAATAATATTTTTAAAATATTTTTGCAAATCTCTTTGCTCTCTGGTATAGTAGAGGACACATGGATTATTCTATATGTCTCTGGATTCACCCTACTATATTATTTTGGTTGCTGAACATGAAAATCTAGCTTTACACAGATAATGTCATTGAAGGAGAAAATATTTCAATAACTTTTTCACATATTTTGGAATATTCTTTAATTCTACATCAGAACTCAACATGTAGTAATTTCTTAGGCAAATAATAAAGAATTAATAAAATTAATAAAGTACGTTAAACAATATCAATGAGCTTTTTAAACAGTGTTACCTTAAAGTAACTCTTGCACTTTGAGTATATCATTTCTCTGTGCATTATTTTGTTATATCATACACTGGCCATTTGGGAAGTTATTTGTTCACTGAGTTATGGAATCTTCCAATTTTTGGCATAGTATTAAATCAAATATCAAAATATCATCTTTATTATTATTACCTCTTACTGTCTCTGAAAGTTCTTTACCTATTAGGAACTTTTACATTCATGGGAGTAGGTAGGCATTTTCAAATAGATTCAAATTTTCCTTGAAGCCTGGCAACACACCCATCACTTGCTTTCCTTAGCATGACAGACTCACTTTGTTCATTTTTAAAGAAATGTCTGCCAGAGACCCAAGTCTCAATACCCATAGTTTGTGTATCAGACATCCTTTCAAATAACAATGTGTTCCATGAAAAAACGTGCTTGCTTTTGGTTCAGTCACATAAGTAAACGAATTTTCATGCAAGTTTTCTGTGAGATAGCTATTGCACTTTAGTAGAAATGCTTCATGTGTATTTCTTGTAGGCATTGCACAGAAAATTTAAAAGATAGGTTCTCAAGAATTGAGATTTAATAAAATCAATATATTTACTGCTTTCCCAAGGACATTCTCAGTTGCAATTTGCAATTGTTTTCATTGCAAGTGCGTGGTAAGAAAGAATGCATAACTGCTCCTACAGATTTAAGTTATTCCTTTGATTTGTGCTAGGATCCTACCAGTTTTACCTACTTTGCTTTTCCACATGATTGTAATGTCAACATACTGAAGTGATAAATAATTTCTTCATATTATCATGAAACAGTTTGATCTTACCTACTTCCTGAACAAGTGTTAGGAATACCTAGGATTCTCAAATTGTACATTGAGAACTTCTGGGCTAGAGCAGGAAAACAAAAAAATAGAGAGCTGAATCATCTTTTTATTCTGAAAACTAGTGTTGATGGCTTTGAGAATTGGGATATAAGGCTAAAAGACATGTGATTTGGATTTGTTATCCTTCTAGCTAATAAGGAACCAGTTCTGTGTATTCCTGGAATTGAAAATGTCAACAGGAAATTAACCTGCTTCCTGAAGAGCCTGAACTCTTTCTGAAATATTTTCTTCATGAATCTTCCTAAGAGTTGCTCTAACAATAAATACAGATTCTGTTAACTGATACATATCCAAAAAGATTAGTGGCTACTTTTCCCATTGGAAGTTCTCTGGAGTTACTCTTTCTGATTTCTGTATCTTGGAAATCTAAATACAAATATCTTAACCAGCATTTATATGCCAGACATTAAGGGGTTGAATGGGCAACGATTAAAATTAAACTCTATGTGCTTCAATGTTGTTTTGCTATAAAAACGGTGATCATACATGCCAGGATGTTCAGAAGTCTGGTTTATGCCTGATTATGATATAACCATTAAGAGCATCCCCTTCTATTCTCAAAGCTGTTTCAGAGGGTATGATTAATTATATGGTCACCTTACCTCTAAGAGATCCCTGTAATTATTTCACACATGCCCATCGCTTTAGACTCTTCTGTTTCTTTCTGTTAACTTCCATGGGACGTTCATTTCAGTAGAATTTGTGATAGGCCAATTGTGATCATCATAATATCAGAAGTATAATTTCTGAAATAAATAGGACATAAAACAGACGTGTTTCTTTTAATATTGAGTAGTTCTCTCAATAAATTAAACCTGGCATAATGTTTAATAGAAAGAACCTGCAAAATCAATCAAGACATTTTTAGAGAAGGAGTGATAAAGTAGGCATATGTCTTGAATCGTCAGAACACAGCAGAACATACTCGGTCAGTTGTTACTATAACAATGCTGTGAAGCAAACCACCCCAATATTCAGGGGATTACAAAAACAAGTACTTATTTCTCTTGCTCAGAGTTTTGTGGGTCAATAGGGTGGACGACCGTACTCTAATCTGCTGATCTGCTGGGTTGGTTTACAGATTAAAGACTGGATCAGACCGTTCCATATGTTCCTCATTCTTTGTTGAGCAGTGAATACCTGGGATGTGTTCTTCACATGAGTTATAGCAGGAATCAAGAACTAAGCTAAATCAAGCAAGTGTAGTTTAGTCTTCCAATGAACCCACTAAACTTCATTGGCCAAGCAAGTTGTACGGGCAAGACTTACCTCACTGGGGCAGGAAAGCATGTGTTAGCTCTAGTGGGATGGTACTGCAAAACTACGTGGCAGAGGCTGTGGATATAAACTGTAGTGCAGAAAAGTGAATAATCCATTCTTCCTTTTACCCCAAAGTAACTGAGGAGAATTGAGGAGTATAGTTATCTGGCTGTCTCATAAGAATTGAAGTTGGCAAGCTGCCAAAGGACATGGTGCTAAGGACTGAGGAAAAGCATCCCTAGTGTCACTAGTCCTTTATTATAGGTTGAATTGTTCCCCTAAAAGATATGTTTATGTCTTAATCCCTGGTACCTGAGAATATGATCTTATTTGGAAGTTGGGTCTTTGCAGATGTGATGCAGTTAAGCTGAAGTCATTAGGGTGGCCCTAATCGAGTATAACTCGTGTTTGTCTTTATAAGAAGCAGAAAATGCCATATGGAAACAGAGACAAAGTGGGGCCATGTGACAACAGAGGCAGAGATTGAAATGCTGCAGGAGCAAGCCAAGGAATGCTAAGCATTGTTGCAGATCACCAAAAGCTAGGAAGAGGCAAGGAAGATTCTCCTCCCCTACAGTTTCAGAGGGAGCCTGGCCTTGTCAACACCTTGATTTTGGACTTTGAGCCTCCAGAAATGTGAGACAATTTCTGTTGTTTTAAGCCATGCCGTTGGTGGCAGTTTGTTACAGCATTCCTAGGAAAACAACATACCCTATAAAACCCAGCACCATGGTATAGCCTGATAAGAAGGTAACTGTATTGTGCAGGCCTGGAGATAGTGTTCCTGTGGTGCTGTTCAGGTGAAACAGAGAAACGGCAGTTCTGGTCCCCAAAGAACTTGGAGTGAGTCTGAGACAAGCAGCAACGAGTTAAGATGTCTGGCAGGGGAGAAAATCTCCTTGAACTGCTAGGGCTGCCTTAATCAAAAAGGTCTCCTTGACCCTGAATGCAGCGGGGGATAATTGGTGACTAAAGTAACTGGAACTTGTGGCCGAGTAGCTAAAGTGATGAGTAGAGTTGGTGTCTGTGATATAGCAACCTTTCAATAATTGTTAAAAGTGCTAATAATAATTGTTAAAAGTACTACCAGATGCATTAAAGAAACCTTTCCAAGCCCTGTCTTCCCTTTCCACCTCTCAGTAGTTGCCAGGATGCAAAGGGGACTATGGATAACCGGCATTTCTTCAAACAGATTTTTTTAGAGAGTTTTGTTTTTTGACCAATTTTATACCCTCTACACACTCTTGTTTGTATTTATCCTGATAATGGGTACAAGAGAAAACTTTTACATTTATATTATTCCTACTGATATGCTTTAAGACTCATTACAAATCTAATTTTTAATTTTTACATTTAGAATTAATCTATACCTTCATGCCAGTTTGTGAATGGCAGGTCAGTCATGGTACCACTTACAAAATTTCTTCCTCAGATAATATGATTCATAAAATCATTTTTTGCAAGAGACTTTTTAAAGAAATGAGACTCTAAGCCAAGACAGGAAACACTGAGAAAAAATGTATGCACAAGAATAATACAATATTCTCATTGGGTCACTTTGGTTCACTATTGAAAGACTCATTTAGATCAGCAGTCAAGAGCTGGTGGTGTTTTATACTTAATGTTTACATTTAAATTAATATAAATTAAATAAGAATAACTTAAATAATGTTAATTATAAAAAATGTTGTTATTCCTACCATCAACATAGTTTAATAGTACTCATAACTGGAATCTTAAAGTTCAAGGGAAGGAGAGTGGCAAACATGCGGTGCTTAGGAAGGGCAGATTATTTTCCTAAAAACCAGTTGTCAGTTGGGAATGACTTAAGGAAGTTTTCTTCTGTAGAGCCTTTTTTTCCTTATATTTAACCTATGTTTTAATTTGGGGTAAAAAATGACCTATGGTTGACGGAAGACTTCCTCTACATTGTCTTATTTGATCCTTACAAAAATCTTGGAGAGAATAATATTAATATTCCTAATTTTGGAGGATAAACTAAGGTACAGGGAGTCTAGGACACTTTGCCAGGATCACATTGGCAGATAGTGACAGGACTGGTATTAAAATTCATGTTTTATTCATTCACTTTTCATCCTTTTTTTTAATGGAGATATTTACTAAGGAGGACTAATGTGCTTCTACCCTCTTTACAGTGACTTCTAATTTAGATTGAGATAAATATTTTGTTTGGGAGTGTGGATTGTTATATATGGAATTTTTAGAAAAGCAATATATTGATTTTTATTAAAACATATCTCCAATTAGAGAGCAAGTGATTGGGGAGGGAGACAGGGAGAGAGAGAGAGGGAGTGAGAGAGAGAGAAAGAAAGAATAGCCCAAAGAAGATACATGAGATAATTCCTTAAATCCTACTGGGGAAAATAGAAACACTTCCCAGTAAGAACCAGTAGGCATTGCCACTTCATTACTACCCAATTGAAGAGATATAAATCACGAGGAGTACTCTTCCAAATGGAACAGCATCACAGACCATTTCGTCTCTATAATCCACATATGCCCCTGGGAAATAAATAGGAAAAATTTGAGATTCTCCTCTCTGAATTTCTTTCCCCTGGATCTTAGCCCTATAATTTCTCACTGTTTTTTTTTTTTTTAAACTTCCAAGAGCTTTCAAGAAGATACATGTTGTGGTTCTCTGGTTGTTTTGTTCTTTTTGTTGCTGTTATTATTTTTTTTAAATGTTGTCTTTTATTTCTTTCCTTGGGCCATCTGCAGTTTCTGACCAAAAGCACCTCAAAGACTTGTTACAAATTACCCAAACTACCTAGTCTGCCTTACTGAAGCAAAATTCTTTCTTATTATTTTAAACCTTCTTTATCAATAATTTACTAAAAACTCAAAATAAGGTTTTATGAGTGCAACTCATATTAAATAACTATATTTCACTGATACTAATATTCTCTCAAAGTACCTACTTTTGGAAAGTAATGCATTGTTGCTTTTGGTTATAGAAAAAATGCAATTTGATGACAGATTGGGTGTATTGGTGGGGTTTTGTGTAGAGGTGATAAAAATGTGTTCTGTGACCATGAACACTATTATGAACCATTAGTTGACTACATTGTTTCCTATTTCAAGAACAGGCTCCATCTTTGTACCTTATAAACGTCAAAGTTTTATCTCACCTAACACTTATTTGAAAGAGTCCCCAAATGTATTATGTGGAAATAGTCACTTTATTATTTAGTGCACAGTACTTTGTTTTTAATCATCTTTTATTTATTTTATTTTAAATCCCACGGTATTATAATTAGATTAAAATGTGTCTTAAGGCAAGAAAATATGTCTTACCCATCTTTATGACCACATTGCTTAAAAAGCCCTATTCTGTTAAATGAATAAATGAATGATGAATGGATACATACAAGAAGACTGTTGGTGTGCAGATTGTTCTAATCTTATAATCAGACTCTAAAATCAAAACTTCATACATTTCTGCTTTGAATGTCTGTTTTTTAAATTTATCAAAAATTACTTTGATCTTTTTCTGGTTACACATATAAATAATAAATATTCCTATTCAACAGTTTTTTGAGAAAAATCTTTGTTCCAAACTATATGTGATAGAAATATTAGAAGCCTTTTTTCCACTTTCTGTTAGAGTAATCAAAGATTTATAACTCAACTCTTGTTTTGATAAGAAATCTGAGTAATAAGAGAAAAATTTCACACAGGAAAAATGGCAAATCTAGCAATAACATACTACACACTATTTAGTATATACTTTTATGTAATTGTTAAAAGTGTGGATTTTGAAGTCAGACAGATGTGAATTCATACTTTAGCTTTGTGAATTCCTTTAAGGAAGTTGTCCAACACATTTGGCTGTTGTCAGGATTAAAGTCAATATACAGATAACATTCTTAGTAGAGCTCCAGCATAATGTAAATATGTAATAAATATTAGTATTTAAAAATTTAAAAATTTCCAGGTCTATTTCTTCCTCAGTAAGCTCCCAGTCTGGTTTGAAAATCTACCAAATATATGAGAGGCCCAATTGGTTTAAAGCGTTCCTGCTGTTCTTTCTTTTTTCTTTTCTTATTATCAGTTTACGCTGATAATAGCCAAGATCCTAAGTGTTGTCATTGACACTCATCAATCTGTTATCAGTGTGTTCCTATGGTTAGAAAATATTTATGGATCCAATTATATCAGCTCTTCATTGACTCACGATTAGCAAAAGTGTTTCAAAGCTTACAGTTTAAAAACTACTATGAGATCAAAATGAGTGAAAATGTTCTTGCAAATTATCAGATTTCAGTGCAAGTGTTATAAAATGAAACACTACTTCAGTTCTCCTTTCATGTGTTCTTTAGCAATTTTTTAAGAGATTATTCTTCCTTGAGTTTTGTGATAAACATCAGTCTGACAAACATTCAAGGAACCATATTTCCAGTTTAAAGCTTATTACTATAAACATACCTGATAAGCTTTTAGCAAAAACTGCATTTGTATGCTATTGCTATAGTAAATATGAAAATATCTTTGTTCTATACTGAGGTATAGTTTTTCTATTCTAAACCAGTAGTTGTTTGGAAAACCATATGATCTTTTTCTTTAGTGTCAGAAAGTGCAGTGGAAGGAAGAAAACTATTGTCTTTGAAGATAGTATGCAATCTTAAATGGTGAATGATACTCACTCAGTTTACTAAGCTAACTGTTGATACATTTTGCTGCTGACTTATCCTGGCAGGACCATACAAGAAGCATAACTATTCAAAATCATACATTTGATAGAACAATTTAAGATAGACAACCAACAACATCTGTTCTAAAAATATTCCTGGCTAAAATCTTACCCTCCATGCTTTGTGGTGCAGAATTTAAGAAATTCAATTATGCATGTGGTTGCTTGAACAGGCCTAAACATTTTTCCGTCTTTAGAAAATTGAAATTGAACCTGGCTAGCATGTATTTTTTCAGAGGTGGGATGGTCCCTCTCTTGGGCAAGAATATAAGTTATGTTTATCAAGTTGCATAACAAACGTTTGTCTTGGCCTGGCATGCATATGTTCTGTTTTCAGTTGGGTGCACACAGTATGTACATTCCAGAAGCTTACAAGATAGTTTAATCCTATTCGTCTTCTCTCAAAACATGACTGATGTTATAATTGATATTCATGAAGAGGTAGTGCATAACATCGAAATATGGTTGTGAGATAGTTTGTAAAAAAGTAAGATAAAATTCTATGATCACAAATGTGTAATTCAAATAAATGAAACTGTGTATAGAAAGAGAAAAGCCATAAAACATCCTTAGTACATCTAAATGTAGACATATTTAAATGCTTGAAATTAAATATTTTTATGGAA
This sequence comes from Camelus ferus, assembly GCF_009834535.1. NCBI lineage: Eukaryota > Metazoa > Chordata > Mammalia > Artiodactyla > Camelidae > Camelus > Camelus ferus. The sequence continues at coordinate 58,059,014 of NC_045697.1, read as the reverse complement.
ATGGACAACATAAATGAGTCGCAAATAAAGTGACTAATAAAGTCAATATGAATAATATAACAAGAATTCCTTATAATCGATGAGGAATAAATTAACCTAAAAAGAAAATATATAATTGATATATAATTTAAAATAAGTGAAATCACTTTACCAGTAAAATATATAAAAATTTGTTCAGTCTTACTAAATGTCAAGTAAATAAAAATTAAAATAATAACATAATACAATTTTCACCAGTAAAGTCAGAGGAAAAAAAGACAGTAACATCCATTGGCTGATGATGCTGTTTACAGAAATAAATATGTTCACATACGTCTAGTGGGAGTGTAAATTGCTATAATTTTTCTGTAAAACAATTTGCTAGGATTGAGGTTCTAGATCTGGTGACAAGACTTTGTCACTACACTTCCCCCTCCAATGGCAAAGTAGGTGAGTAAAAAAATGTTTATACATATGTCTGTTACTCTGGAATTTTTAACACCTTCCTGCAATTTCAATGGTCTATGCTATTAATATCTTTAAATTTTTAAAAATATATGCACATTTTACCCATAAATTCTACTTTGATCATTTTTGTGTTTGCGTGTATATGTATGTATGTTTATACATTCACATTCTTAACTACATATGTACAAGGATTTTACTGCAAATTGTTCATGGAAGCAAAAATGAGAAAATATGCATGTTATATGATGTCTACCAATTGAATAATTGTATAAATATAGGCATGCATATATATATATATATATATATATATATATACACATATATATATATATATATATTTATGTGTATCTTTGTAAATAATACAACCCTTGTAGGAATGTCAAGGGCCAATTTAAAAGTATTGAATCTCTTTATATTTATCTATATATAGATTGATTATGCCAACATCTATATACAAATATAGATGTACATATACATACAATAGAGATTATATAAAGAAATTAACCTATTATGTATGTGTTATTGACATCATCCCTTGTATTTAAACTCTTATATATTCCTCTTTATTATATATCATTTTTTAAAATTACATGTTACATGTATTTTAATTATATATTTATATAACTGATAGAAAAAAATGTAGTATAACTTGAAAGAATGTCATTAAACAATTTAAAAACAACGGAACCTCTATTTCTTAATCTGTATATTATGCTGATATGTACACAGCTCATATATATAGCATACACACATATATGTGTATATATATATATAAAAGTATATGATGGTTCTGATTACACATAAAACATAAACCAGTCCTTAAGTATTTTTTGCATTTTTTAATTTAGTTAATAGATAGACCTCTATTGCTGTCAAATAGGTTAACAAAAGTATGGTGCATATATATATTTACATATACACATCTTCACAGTTAATTCAGTTGTATCTGAGTGGATTGATTAAAATTAAAAGTTGTCTGGTTCATTATTTTGGTAAACTCTAGCTGATAGAGCTTGTTTTTAAACACTGGTGGCTCAAGGTCAGGTCCTGACATGGAATATCAAGTTTAATTTCCGAAAGGAATTCTAGCACTGGACTACAGATCTCTTGATTGATTGATGTGGCACTACTGTCCCATTTAGAAAAATGTAGGAGAGTTTGAGTTTAAATATTGCCTTAAAACAATTATATGCTTTAAACATTAATTTAAGCTATGAAATATTTTAAACATTCATAATAAAAGTACAGAGAATGATACAATAATATTTTGACTCTCTGTAGAACCATTGCATAGTCATTCTAATTTGAACTGTGGGAGATAATCCCTGGATGGTTCTCTCACTCCTGCACATCTCTGAGCAGTGGTACTGTCTTTGTGCTGGACAATCTTTTTAAGCATATTTTTACAGCAGGAGGTCTTGAAAGACTTCATTCTTCATCTCTTTCTACCATGTTTGCATTTCCATTTGGTTCTTTCTTAAAGGTTCCATTTCTCTTTTGAAATTGCCTATCTGATGCTACACGTTGTTCATTTTTCCTTTAGAGCATTTAACATTTTAATTATAGTTATTTAAAATTCCCTATGCAATAATTCCAGCATCTGTGGTATACATGGATCCGGTTCTGATGATTGATTTGTCTCTTAGGAGTAATTTTTTTCCTTGCTATTTAATATTTCTCATAAATTTTTGCTGAAAGCTAGACATCATTTATAGGACAGCGAGAAGTGAAGTACACAGACGTTACATCTGGAAATGTTTTCCTTTTGTTGTTGGGCAGGGTGTGATACAATCTAATTTGGAGTTGAGTTAGGTTTGAGGTTTATTGCTTGCATCATTATTCTCCTACAGTACATCACTGGCTTCAAATACCTCTAGTGATAACTTGTGTTCAGTATGGGAGATGGTTTGCTAGATTTTGTTTTCTGATGATTGCTCTCCTTTTAGCTTTAAGTTTCCTCATTTGACTAGGGCTCAGAGAAGATCTGTCTTTCACAAGTTACTTTATACTCAGTATTTGATAAAAGAAGGAGAACTTGTGAGGCATTCTCTGTTGTTCAAATGAAGCCTCTGTTTCAGATAACTTCTGTATTTTAGGAACTTGGGGTATAGGCTAGTGGTTCTGATTCTCTCTGGGCATACTTCTGAACCCAGCATGTATTTCTTCCTTTCCTCTAGATTTTGAGTTTTTTCCCTCTTTCCTCCCACAGTTGCATTGAAATTTGACTCATGCAGTGTGGGCAACGGTGTTTGTTACCCCTCCTTCCACATGTTAAAAGCTTTTGTTTTACAGAGAAGACAAGGGAGAAATATCTAGATGAGTTTCTTGTTATAAGTCCACTTTTATATTGTAAAGGTCAAAATGTTTCCCTAGAAGCCCCTTATTCACATTTTTCCTTAATAATTATTGGGAACAAGAAGAAAATCAACAATTTTAGTATTTCTGATGGAAAGAGTAGACATATTAGTCATGGACTTGAGCTCTGCTACCAGTGAGGTAATTCATGCCCTGTCATTTCTACACATCGACCTTATAATTTCTAAATTATTTTGGGACTTCCTTTTTAATAAGAATGCCACAGCATGAACTGAAGCATAGCTGTCTCTTGAAATTATATATTAACTGTGGTTATTATTATTATTAGTATTAGTCATTATGACCTCATTATATAGCCGTAATGCCTGAATGGATCTTGTTATAGATGTGGCATAATGGTAATTATACTGTTTTGAATATCATACTATAAGTGTCATCTATAGCTCTGATTAAATGCTCAGTGGCAGTTTTAGATTTATAATATTTATTGTGGTTCTATGAACTTAACCTTTTGCCTTACAGGAAAGAAACATTAAATCTCCCCAAATAGTCCTTTCTTTGGCAGATCTTAAATGTGAAAATGGATTTCATCTAATTCTCACCCATCTGATAAAGATCCATATCCAAAGTTACTAAAGACACTGGCAAATTATTGTACTCTTTCTATCAAATCTTGTAGAAAACAAAGAGAACAAAAAGTACTTTGCAATACTGTAAGATATGAAGTTGGGAAATATTGGTCAACAGAACTGATTTTATCAATCAATGACAATATTACTTATTTGTTTTTATTAAAGGTTGCTTAATTTTTCTGTCAATTGACATGCTATCTCCTAATTACAGTTAGATTTGTTTTATGCCTTCCAAACATTAGCAGTTAGTATCACTTTATCAATAACCAAATATTCAAACCAGATCCCAGTGGTTAGGTCCACATGTGGATTGTTAGGGTGATCAGGAACTCTTACTTGTTTGCTTTCATTTTTAATCTTGGTTATATCTCCAAATAGAAAAGAGCTGAGAGTCTCCTGCTGCCCCGATAAAGAAACTAACAGCAAACAGACTCCAGTTTTGTTGTTGTTGTATGTGTGTGTGTGTTTGTGTATGTGTGGTGGTGGGGGGCATACGAACTGAAGTATTGTACTTTTTTCAAGGCATACGTGGAGTCAGAACCAGGTTTAAGGCTGAGAAGGTACTATAACCGGAAAATAGCATTGTCTCTATATGGGAAGCGGAGGAATGCTATTTCCCTTTAGGAAATGAAAATCAGTATCCTTTGTCTCTAGTTTCCATTGTTTCTTCTCATCCACAAGGACTCTTTTTTCAGGGTCTATTGGATCTCTGATTTTTCTCTTCCTTTCATACCATATTTGTTATTCACTTAAAAATGTTTCTCCATATTCTGCCCTCTCTTCTGTCATCATTTAGTATACCATCGTTCTATGCGTAATTCTAAGACAAGAGAGAATATGATAGTATTAGAAGTGGAAATTGGGACCGATTCAACCAATATTTTATTAATAAATTAGAGGATTCTAACTTGTAGATTCTCTCAAATATGCTAGCTTTCTTCATTCAGAAATACTGATGGCTTCTTACTCATGTTACTGTCATAGCTATTGAAAGTACTGCATTCATAATAAGAAAACCCCCCTTCTTTTCACAGTTTATCTTTTACTGAGACAGTGAAGCATGGCTCCTAGAATGGCACCTTTCAGGACTTTAGTGACGGGTCTTTGCAATCTCACACTTAAAGGTAAGGACTATTACTTCTGCTTAAATTTATTCTCTAAGGCTAAGCTTCCTTGATTTGGGGCTAGGGTCTCTTTGGGAAAAGTCTCAGTTGGGCGTGATGTATTATATAACACCTCTTTTGGAAAAAATAGATCCAGTAAAAGTGTATTTGGATATAGAATTTCTTTTGACAGCCTCAGTAGTTAGTCTGTATCTGTTCCATATATATACATACCTACAGTTTTTTAGAAGCAAATTTGCTAACTTCAATTATGCCTTAACCCATCTTCTTGAGTAATCTGCTTTATTCCCTTAGTACCACTTTCTCTAGCAGCATGGGCTAGTTCAGTACTTTTCAAATTCTTTACACATTAAGACTTTTATACTGGAAAATAATTTTGAGTAAAATTGTATATAAGAAGAATTAATCCTTTTATGCCACTGAATGAGATTTTACATAATGCAAAAATACTGTGACTATACTAATACTGTATAACTGGCCTATGGCATTAATCAAGATGATACCTAAACATATTTTAAAATTATAGCACATACATGTGTGAGAAGACTTTCACTCTACAGACAATACTTGGTACACTATAAGGATGTGCAACACTCCCTTGAATAATACTGAAACCTTCCAGAGGTGTGGAGCACAGAGACTGCTGATGGAAGCAGGAGTTATTTTTCAGTGGCTAATAATTCTATTCTGCATTTTCTCTTCTGCACAATGAAGAAACTTGCATCTACCCTAAACATTTCACAAAATGTTATAAGGATCACATGACATACTATATACTCAATAATAGAAAACTTAAGGAAAATTCCACAAAAGAGTAAGCAAACTTCTTTATACTCTGAATTCATTTTATAAAATATTTTGTACCGAGTCACTTGCACTGTTTGATGTTGATGATGAAAAATACATTGTGGGATAGCCAATGAAGGTGGAACATTATTATTTTAGAGATATTCAGAAGCAGTAAAGGTCTGTTCAATATATAGTTTTCTACTATTGACGCTGAGCCAAATGCAAAGATCCTTCTGGAAGTCAATGAGAGTTCTGAACACAAGCCAGAGCAAGATGAGAAAAATAAAGTAAAATGAGGAACTGGCCTGAAGTCAAGTTTTTAAAAAATGAAAGTAAAACCCTCCGATATGTTCCCCTAATGGTGGATAATTGTATATTGTATTTTAGATGGTTTTCAAAGTGCCTTATTCATTCATTAGTCAGTGCACTCTATAACCTTAGAATGAGATCAGAGTATTGAAAGACTTGTCTTTTAAGTTCAATTAACTTTAGTGTGGGAACACAGGTACCACTGAGAGAGTTAATCCACTGCCTTTCATGGAACTTATATGAGAGGGAAGAGGAGTATTAATAAAAGGAATGCATGAGTTACATTTCAACTTCTTTTTCCTATTCTAAAATATTTTCTATGGTGGACATTAGGGGAAAAATTACCTTTCTTACCATCAAAAATTCTATTTTCCAACTGTTTTTGCTCTTGAAACCTTGAACTCCTAATATAAGATTATAAGAAAAAGACCTAAAGTCTACAGCACTGGACTTTAATTTCAACAACACCTTTAGTGTTTGAAGTTATTATAATAAGGTGGAGATAATATAGGGACACAGGCTGATTTCAATTTTCAACTCTGTTAGCACTGTAGAACTATTTAAAATTATTTCACACTTGTTATACCTACTTTTCAGGATGACATCATATACAAAATTAAGTTCTCAATTCACATTTTTAAATTGTTTTTCAGTAAGAGAGTCATTTTATCATTATCCATGAGTTACAGGAGTAAAGACACTGACTTTAGTTTGTATGTGGTTCCCAGGAGCATGGAAGACATCAGTTACTCTTCCTGGCTAACTTCAGGCGTGGTACGAAGAGCTAAAAAGCATGGCACACTCTGGAGGAAAAATCTAAATTAAGAAAAGCTATTCACATGGAAAATTAAATAAGATATAGAGTACAATTTTAATATAGAAGGAGAAAAGAAAAAGAAATAATCATGAAAACTATTTCTTAAAAACTGTGTAGGATAGAAAATATTTCTCTTCATTTCATAATGGGTGGGAGATGTAGATAATATATTGGAAAGGTATCCAGAGCTAGGATTGTGACTACTTCAGTGTACATAATCCAATCAATAAGTATTAATTGCTTTAAATTATTAAAGTAATAGAGATAAACAGTTTAAATTATATATTCACTGTTAGCAAATCAAGTAAGTGAACTATAAGTGAAAAAAGCTAATTGTCAAGTTTTACATTGATATTTTTCTTAGAAAACTAAGGTATATTCACTATTGAAAATTTGAAGAAAGTGGATAAGATTAAAAAAGAATAATATTTGTGGTCCTCACCTTAATATACCTTACCTGGAGAGGACCACAGTTCACATTTTAGTGTATTTCCTTCTGTTATTTCTAAGCATATGTACTATATATGCACATTTCTGCCTTATTCTTTGCACTTAACACATTTTGATGTGTTTTAATAAAATTCTTCAATTATCTTAAGATTCTTTGGCACATTTTTTATTGACATTGGGTGTCTGTAACACAAAAGTACTTATTTGTAATTTTTAAAAGTTAATTTAGACTTTGATTTCGTTGTGTATTAACAACAACCCTTTGAAATAGATAAGCCAGAAATTATCTCCATATTTTTCAGAACTGAGACCTAAGGAATCTAACTGCCAAGATGGTTGAATCTAAGTCTCCTAAATCTTGGTTGTATGCTTTTTCCTCAACATTATGAGATACATTTGATTATTAAGTCTCTCTGGATGGGATCCAGGTGGAACATACCTTATATCGAAAAAATATAATGTCAGAGGTTCAAATATGGATTCATACTTTTGAATGGAATTGATATAATGAGAAAGAAAAGGATTTTGGCTTAACATGCAATCATGTGTTTCCAAAGTCTATAAATCCTAAGTGTATTTTGGTCTGTTTTAAAAACAGCGATCAAATACTAATAAAATGTTTTGAACAACAGGAGCCAAAAAAGTTATTGACAGTTTTTCAGTGTTGACATCCTTCCAAGCAATTTACTCTCCTTGGCAGAACACAGGAAGCAGTTCTACTCTTTAGTGACGAGCTAATATTTTAAACATACATCACAACCTTTTTCTTAACCCAAATGAAAATGGAAATAACTACAATTTGAAATAGGGACAGAGTATGGAAGAGCTAATTAAACTTTGGACAGAAAACTCATAAAACTGTGGTTTAGAAGAGAGTAAGCAGGTTATCCACATTTAGCACACATTTCATATTAAAAAAAATTATTTAAGGACACTTACCATCTGTCATGATGCCACAGATGCAGAAGATATGAACTTCAAATGCTGAAAATAGATGGGACTTATGCAAAATTTTTTGTATTATTTTTAAATAATTAGTTGATAACATAATTGCAGTGTGCTAAAATTATCTGTAATCTTTATTTTTAAAGATAAATATTAGTGATTTGATTAAGGCAGTTAAGAAGGTGAATTAATTATTGCTTTGTTCCTGTCAGTGTAGTGTGTCTTGCTTGGTATAGATCATAGAAACACAAGAGTTTTAGCATGTAGTTGCACTGAGAAATAAGATTAATTATTGAAGGATAAAAGGAACAACTAGTGTCAGAATAGTAGGGGAACATACAATAGTCAGTGTTTGTAAATTACACAGGATTATGTCTTTTTCACAGAGGTATTCTAATATCTATTACATGTCTGGGTCAATAAATATTTGTTGGTTGAATGAATGAGTGCATGTATTTTTATCTTTTTTATTGTAGTATATAGTCAGTTTACAATGTTGTGTCAATTTCTGTTGTGCAGCAAAGGTTGCAGTCATACATGTACGTACATATATTCATTTTCATATTCTTTTTCATTATAGGTTACTACAAGATACTGAATATAGTTCCCTGTGCTATACAGAAGGAACTTGTTTTTTGCCATTTTTATATAGTAGTTAGTATCTGTAAATCTCAAATTCCCAATTTATCCCTTCCCACCCTCTATTCCCCAGTAGCCATAACTTTTTTTCTACGTCTATGAATCTGTCTGATTTGTAAATAAGTTCATTTGTGTCTTTTTTTTGGTTTGTTTTAGATTCCACATGTGAGTGATATCGTATAGTATTTTTCTTTCTCTTTCTGGATTATTTCACTTAGAATGACAATCTCCAGGTCCATCCATGTTGCTGCAAATGACATTATTTTATTTTTATGGCTGAGTAGTATTCCATTGTATAAATGTACCACAACTTCTTTATCCAGTCATCTGTTGATGGACATTTAGGTTGTTCCCATGTCTTGGCTATTGTTTATAGTGCTGCTATGAACATTGGGGTACGTGTATCTTTTTGAATTAGAATTCCCTCCAAATATATGCCCAGGAGTGAGATTGGTGGATCATATGATGAGTCTATTTTTAGTTCTTGGAGGAATCTCAATACTGTTTTCCATAATGGCCACACAAAACTACATTCCCACCAGCAGTGTATGAGGGTTCCCTTTTCTCCACAGCCTCTCCAGCATTTATTGTTTGTCGATTTTTGAATGATGGCCATTCTGACTGGCGTGAGGTGATATCTCACTGTAGTTTTGCTTTGCATTTCTCTGATAATTAGTGATAACTGAGCATTTTTCAATGAATGCATGTATCAATGCATTAATTCTGTATTCCAAGAATTCCTAAGAGTCTGAATTGATAGTGTTTGCTACCAGTTTTGATCTTCATCAGGCATTTTCTTTTTTTGTTTCTTTCTTTTTTTTCCCCCCTATATTCAGGGAAGAAGCACACATTTAGAGAATAACCTAAATTGATCAGGATAAATTCTTTTGGTAAGAAATGGAAGGGGAAGTTGGAGTAAGAAATGGGGTGAAGTAATAAATGGGGTACAGTAGGGAAATAACTACTGTGAAAGCATGTAGAGACAAACTGCTAAACTAACCCACTGCCCATGTTTATATGGTTCTCTTTTTCAAAATTAGTATGGTCTCCCAAAATTTATCTATGTGCTGAGTCACTGACACAATGCAGAGTATTATTTTTCTTTAAAAAGTCTAAAAACTATGCTATCATTTTAATAGCCAGGATCTGCTTGTCTCAATGACATTATTGAGAATATTGAATGCCAAAGATTTCTTTCAAGATTCTATAACAATACAGGTACAGTAAGTAGTTTTGAGAGAAGAAAAAATATTGTTCATTCCTTGCCTCCAAGCTGATTCTGTAATTCTTGGTGGTGATGCTACTACTGTTCCAAACAAGCAAACAAGAAACACTGGGCACAAAAGATCAAGTGAGAATGCAGCTCTCCTGTATGTAATGTACTTTAAGAGAGTGTTCTTTGAAGAAATCTTTGATATATGAGCACCATCTATTACTTTTTTTTAATACTTTGCCAACTTGATTAGATTTTCTAGCAATGTTTCCAAGAATGGTTCTATAAGGAACACTTCATGGAATTGTGTCAAGCCAAAGGAGCTATTACATTGGGGACTGGAAAGAGTGGACTGCGATACATAATTCTGTATATTTGGTGTAAATGATCTGTTTTATTGAAGTGTGGCACCTAGTTTATCTGTCTGGTATGGCATGGGTGTCGTTTTCATTCTCCAGAGGTTCTGTATCTATTGTGTAACATATTGCATGATTACTTTTGTAAAATTTAAGTGATTTTTAGCCATGATTTTGAGGTAACCCAAGAGTAATTAACTGCCACATTTTCCACTGTGAATCCCTAAAAGTTAATTTAATTATTGAGTATTTAGAAGTGAAATGTGAGAGGGAGGAGAAGACTGAAGAGCTGGGTTAAGGAGAGGAGTGAAGAGCTAGGTAGAAGAAAATGAAGTAATGTGCCTCTAACCATGGAGTCCTGAACTTGGAGTAGTTCTAAGGATCACTGCCTTTATTTTGTATTCTGTGTATTTTGGTATTTACATGAAATTTGGAACTAATAAAAGGGAGACAGTGTTTTCTAGGAAAACAGTCTGCCTGTGTTCAAACTCTAGCTCTACCACTAACTAGTGGTGGGATCTTAGGCAAGTTACTTGTCTGTGTCTCAATTGCACATGTTTAACATGAGATAAATTATATCTTTGGGGTTTTTGGTGAATATTAAAGAAGATAATCTATATGAAGGAATTGATACAATGTCTGGTCCAGGGTAAGAGATGAATACATACATAATGATAACCATTATTATTGAAAGGGAGGAGAATAATGACTAGATAATTTCTTGGAGGACATTTGATGCAGAGTAGCACAAGTGTCCTAAATGAAGACCAGGGCTGTTTATGGTTATATTTCTGCAAGACCAATGATATATTATACAAAGTAAAAGCAGTCACCAATATTAAAAAAAAAAGTACCGTCAGTTATTTTCTCTTTCTATTCAAGAAACTTCAATCAAAGCCCACATCTCTAAACTTAATGTGAATATACCTAGGTGTCAGCTCCATTAGTGGTTACATAATTTTCACAAGCAACCTAATGTAATTCTAGAAGAAACATCCGTTTGACTCATACTTGAATTTGTGTATCACAGCCAGAGAAATAAATGATATATTAGCCCTTGTGTCATTGTCCTTTGCTGAGAGAGAGAATAAAATATAACTATTATTTCATTGTAATTCAATAGATTAGGTAAACAGAAGTCTGCATCCTTTTATGCCTCTGAAATTGTTCTATGCACTGGGATGATATCTATCCTCAAGAAAATTGAAATCAAGTGACGGAGGCTGGCAGGTAAACATAATATTAACAAATATTGTGAAATATCAATTCAGTTCATCTCTTGGTAATCTAAAAAGCACATTTATTCTTTAAAAAGAGACAGTATTTTATTGGAAAACATTTGAGGCCAGTCAAGTGTGCTCATTTCTCTAATTACCAGAATGAACAATGGGTCAAAGGTAAATTTGAGAAACACTCAGTGTTTTTCTATTGGTAAAGCACTATGTTAAATAGGATCATATCCTTTTAGTGTCTGTTTAGGAAATAAGTAAAAATACAATATTTGCTTTTGTTGCAGAGCAAAACATTTAAAATGCTGTAATAAAGATTAACGTGCTATATGAGTAGGCAGAAGATGATTCCTTTTTTTAGTGGTAGATTGGATTATGCTTCTTAGGTGAGATTTTTCACCTTCAAGGAAGAATAGGAGTTCAACTCCTTAGTAGGAGATCAGGTAAGAGAAAAGGGGGACTGCTGTAAAAGAGAACAGCAAGAATAAATGGACAGAGATATAAGAGTACAGAGAGAGTTAAAAAATTATAGACTATAATACCAATTCATATCCATGAGAATGGCTAAAATAAAAAAGGATAGACAATAATTAGTGCTGGTGAGTACGCAGAGAAATTGGAACCCTCACACGATAGCCAGTGGGGTCAAAAAATGGTATAGCCACACTGGAAAACAGTTTAGGAATGCCTCAAAATGTTAAACACGGAGTTACCATGCTGTGCAATTCTAGCGTAGGTATATACCACAAATAATGTGAAAACAAACATCCACACAATTATGGCAACATTATTCACAATAGTTAAGAACTGGAAGTAACCCACATGTTCATGAACAGTTAAATGGACAGAATATTATTTGGTTATTAAAATGCATCTCTTATTCACACATGCTACAACATGGATGAACTTTGTAAGTATTATGCTAAGTGAAAGAAGCAAGACACAGAAGACCATACCTTGTGTGATTCCATTTACATAAAAATGTCAAGAAGGGCAAATCTAGAGAGACAGACAGTAGCCTAGTAGTTGCTAAGGGATGAGGAGGGGGTGGTAGCGAGTAAATGGGAAGTGGAATGACTGCTAAAGAGTTTGATGGTTCCTCGCAGGATGATGAAATGTTCTAAAATCAGATCATTTTGAAGGTTACACAAACTTGTGAACGTACTAAAAACCATTGCATTGTATACTTTAAAAGGGTTAATTTTATGATATGTGAATTCTATCTCAATAAAGCTGTATAAAATACAGACTGGTATTGGAGTAAGAAGGATGAAGTCTGTATTTTGAGATACATTTGAAAAATAGGTTACAACCGACTTGTGGAGATTCCATGCAGAGATCCCCAATTTACTTCTGTATTCACTGGGGAACAATTGCAGATTTTAAAAACATGGTGCTAACACTCATACCTAATATGTTACGAGTGCTTGAAAATTGCCAGGATCTGATCTAAGTGTCTTATATGAACCAAACCTTAATTCCCTCAATAGTCTATGGAGTAGGATACATTATTATTATTCCCAATTCACAGAGGAGGGAATTGAATCCTGGGTGGTTTAAACATATTGGTAATTAGTGGGAGCACCAAGATCTGAACTCCCAATCTTAATACCTATACAGCAATGTCTTTTGACATTATCAGAATTGCATTTTATGAAGAACACTCTCGTTGGAGTGTTTAGGGTGAATTAGTTTAGTCTCTAGTGGCTATTACGGGTACAAATAAAAGATGTGAGCAACATATGGTGATTGTAGTAGAAAAATTCTATCAGAACAGTTAAATTTGGATTCAGTCTTTGGTGAGGCAAAAACATTTATCTGAAACAGAAATAAAAACTGTTCATAAAAGCAGATCTGGCTTGAACTGCAAAAATAAGTCCAGAGTGACCATGACTTAAGTTTACTTCTCTCATAAGCAAAGAATATTTCCAGAGTCAAGATTTCTAAGGAAGACTTAGTAAATTTAGAAAAAGCTGACTATTAGTGGCCAACTATTAAAGAAAACATGTTTTACCATTAAAGATTCATACATATAGGAGGGATCCTATTTTGTATGCTGAACCTAATGCTCCTGGTAATTACAGATCCACCTATTTTTGTTCTACCCTATCCTCTGTGGGTTGTTTTACATGCTTTTCTTAGTAGGGTGGAAAGCTCATAAGCTTTAAACTATGGCTTTCTCATGACACAAATGTTTTCTCAGTCTTTAAAATACTTTGGGGAACTCTTAAAATTGTATCACTGCCTGTTTGAAAAACCAACCTGGTGCTAAATGTTAATGTGCTATTTTACACTGCAGCTTCATATGTTACAGCCCTTAAATAAACACCCCCGTAGAAACACCAAATCAAGTTGGATTATGGAGAGGCAGTAACTTTTTCTCCAAAGCATAGAGATATAAAATATTAGGTATGTGTCCTAGTTTTCAAGCTGAGAAGATGGTATCCAATGTCAAAGAACGCTCTGAGTAAGAACTCAGCAGCCCCAAATTAAAAAAAACCAAAACACTATAGACAACAGCAGCAATAAACAATGAAAACTTAAGTATTTAATAGTAGAAGAAAAATAGGCAGAACCACCAAAAAATAAACAACAGGCTTGATTGGAAGTGGTGGTCTTCTTAATAAGGCAGAAAAAAATTAAACCAAATTAAAAAAAATTTTAATTAAAATTGAAGAGGTTTTCAGTATTACTTGCAAGCTTTACTTATGACCAAATAGAAAGCCAGAGATGCTTAAAAACTTTTCTTCTCTGTGATGCTATGGTACTTAGAGTTCAAGGTTATCACTACACATGGAACTTGGATTGAACTGAGCGGTTCTGTTGTTTGCAGCCCTTCAAATACCTGGAAGAAATCAGTCTTACAAGCCAACTGAGGTGCTTTTTCCTACAATTGAGAATTCCTACAATTCTGTTAGGTTACATTATAACAGTTCATTTATTCAAAAATAGTGTGAATTTTGTGTAGGCATTGTGATAAACAGTGGTCATGAAGAATTAAAAGAGGCAGCATGTGTCATCTTGTTGCTCAATACCTAATAGGAGTGATCGTCTAGTAACTAATGGCATCACTGCATCATAACAATAATGAAAGTACGCATGTATTTGTGTGAACACATTAAAAAAAAAAACTTAGGAATGAGTTGGGTTTACAAGAGCAAAGGCTTTCAGAAAATAATGACATTAAGGTAAGATTTCAAAGTTATTCAATAGTTAAAAGGGTTGTGTGAGAGAGACTAGAAAGTTCTAAGAATCTTGGCAGCTTATTTGTGCACACAAAAAATAATATGGCAGTTTGAAAATCACAAATACTTTGTATAATACGATGGGGTAGGTTTATAAGTCACTCAGTTATTAATTCCAAATCAGGTATGCAAAATACAGAATTAAGTGACGGTTTTTAGAAATAAAAATGGTTTTAAATTCCTTAACTACTGGTTGCCAAATATTGTTATTTCCAAAATCAATTATTTGAATCAGAGTTGAATATGCAAAACTTGACTAGTAGTGTTAACTTTAGAGGAGAATATATATGAATATTCACATTCAAAAAGTGAAGAACTGTTCTGAAGATAAAACTTTATACATAATTTGATTTCCATTTTGGTTTTATTTCTCTTTTGATCCTTTAATCTGAAATGTTTCAACATGAGCATGAAGTCTTTCTCCTCTGGTTAGTTCTTTGTGTCCTGTTCACATCATCCCAAAAAACACAGACACCTGTGTTTCAGAAATGGATGATTCTGTTTCCATTTTCACTTCAATGTGGGAATGACTTTTTCCCCTAAAAGGGCTTAAGAAACTCTCCCTTCATCCAAGCAGACCCAAAATGCTGAGAGAGCAGACAGAAAACAAAGAGAATGCCCTGACACTAATTAGAGAGAAATTGCCTCATTATGCAGTCAACTCTGGGATGAACAAAATCGTACTTTAAGCAAAGCCTGAGTAAAGATTGAGATTTATTTATAAAAATTCTTAAGGAAGGAAAAGTTGCATCTCACTAAAGACCAGGCCACTTCAAACTTCTAGCAGAAGATTCAAACTGAATGAAAGCTAGTCTCTTAACCATAAACAACTAGTACTAGTTTTTATAAACATAATATACTCATTGGAATATTTATCTTAAGTGAGGCTTATTTGTCTCCAAGTGTGCTGCTTGTTATGATATCCCCGATTTATAAATTTACCAAAGTAAATCTTCATTGTCTTAGATTTTTTTACTAGAAAAGTCTAAATAAAAGAAAGGTAACAAGTTATGTTATAATATTTAAATGTTGAAGAGATGCTTTGTATATAAAAACTCTTGTGTTCTCATTCTGTTTTTGTCCCTGATAGTAATTTGACCATTAGGTTAGTTTCATTTTGTCAATGAGAAAATATAGGCAAGAAACTAAGAACCACTTATTTAAAATCTATGAAATCATCTGGCCGTATAATTGCATAAAGTAAAAAAAAAAAATACAAACAAATGTTAAATTCATCCACAAATTGGTAAGAGTAAAATGAACTATTCATATTTGAACTCTGATTAATAAGCAAATGCTTTTCTTTGCTCATTAAGCTTTCATGATCAGAAACTTATTATTATTCCCTTTCCCTCAGAGTATTCTCCAGGACAGTCTCTTGTTCCTTTTTCATTATAATCTTACAAAGATCTGCAGAGATAATGTTATAAAGAAGCATCATATTGAGAGGTTAGAATTTTGGATCTGTGATTATGACATATGGCTAATAATAAACAAAACATGAGATGGACTTGTAAAGGAAACAAGAAGAATGTTTCTTTTCTGCATTTGTTTTCTTTTCTCAGTTTTGAATACTGGGAAGAGGCTAGGATGGGAGAAATGGTCAAGTCTAATGGTCAAAAAATGGAGAAAACCAGAATTTCTGAGAAAGGAACTGGATCCAGATTTTACCAATTATTTGACCGTTATCACCTGCCAACTGTAACTAAAAACGCAAGCATCGAGTGTTATTTAAAAATGGATGATACATGGCTTTATGTAGGTTGACAGAGTTTTTTTCCCCCTTGGCATTGAATGGAGGCTTTACTTTGAATGAGTATGATTATTTAGGCTTTACATTCTCTTTCAAATCCAAAGATATGACTCAAGTGTTAATTTAAAAATCTTTTGGATGTTTAGGTTTCTTTCTCATTAAGAGAAAAAAATAGTATTAATTCCTAGTTTATATAGTACATCTGCATTCTCTGTGATGTCAAATTGCTGTGTTGTCTTATAAAGTATTTTAAATGTCACAAAATAACAGTGATAACAAAGGTCATTGTAATGCTGGATTTTTTTAGTGCAAACCTAACTGAATTATTGGATTAATTTCTCATGTGAGGGAAATCTTTGAGAGGAGAGTGAAGATGTCTTTTGCTTAACAGTTTATGGCTCTTACCTTTTTTGTTTCTTGGATTAATAGCCTCTTTAATACACAAGTTCAAAATGCTTGCTTAATTTGATAAATAAAGCTGGGCTTTGGACTTTTTTTAGTGAAGTGTTCAAATAAAAAGTAAAATATTAGGAAAAAAAGTAAAATATTAGGAAGTAAAACATAATTTAAATGTTTTGGTAGGGTAATTCCTCATCTCAACCCAAGTGCAGAACAACCCCCAACTTCCCTATATGTACCAAGATGGCTGTTGGGTCCGGGGTGTGTCTGGATGACTCAACAATAAGTTGAGCAGAAGGTCAAGACCCAGTGACAATGATAAGCCGGGCTCTCCAGGGAGGGCACAAGAAAGAGACACAATGAGAAGGAGGATTAATAATAGAAATGCTAATATGGTCAAAGTACGTTCATCTTCACGAGTTTCTTCAGTCTCATTAAATATCTTCCTGATATCTAGGTAATTCTGAATTCATCTTTAGGAATAATAAGTTGTCTTATATAAAAAGTAGCAATGAATTCTATTGTAATTCCACCACAATATTTATTTCTTTCCAGCAAGTGCTCTCAATGTCCATTTGTCCAAATTACTCTAACTGATGCTCATAATAAAATTATATTGTGAAAAATTAGGAGTGAATAGACTCCAAATCAGAAACAAGTGCACAAAGCAGTGCAGGGTTATTGGTTTTCTAAATATCAGGGTAATATGCTAATTACATTATGCATTCTTATGAATACAATTATTGGTTACCACTCTTAGCTCTTATTTTACTTGGAAAAATTTTAAAAGATATAGTTGCCTAAGAATGTTATGAATTGACTGGTGATTACTAAATGAAATAAAAAAGCTGGTGAGACAAGTCAAAAATGAGAAACTAATTTTAAAGTAGCACTTAGAAAATGTCTTTTTTATATTTAAAACTATAGTTAAACTAATTATAATAATTTGAAATTCTCAGTATTTTTCTCTTCATCAGGTGGAGAATTTTAGAAAATAAAATTTATTAATTTGTGTTGGCACATTAATAGGTATTCCTGTTTGATGAAATATATATATTTCTTATTTCTCTTTTATAGGCAATTACTCTTCAATTGTTGCTTGTGCTTTTAATCATATTGTTCAGTAATTGATACTCTAAATTTCAAGTGTCTTTAGTGTCCCTACAGCTGTTTTGAAACCTTCTAGCCAGCCACTAAACCTCTTTAAGCTTCATTTTCTTTATCTGAAGTGGAATTGAAATCTTAAGTCTTTGGTAAAGATTACAGACAACGTGTGTACTGTACATTACCTATCCTAATGGTTGTCAGGTAGTAATCTGCACAATAAATATGTATATGAAATACTGTTATTTAAATAAATTTATTATTATATTTCAAGGAAAAAATAAAATATTTTTTAAGTTGAGAGAGAAGTTGGAGAACAAGATATTTTGTTCACCTGCCATGGCAAGTTTTGTTTTTCTAGTAAAGGATGTTAAATACAGCATAATAATGGTAGACAATAATGGTAGACAAAAAAGTTCTGCTTTGCATAAAAGATGAATTAATTGACTTTGGGTTTGGGTTAGCTTAATTTTTAAATTATTTATTTGTTTTATGTTTAAATTTTTTTCTCCTGAGTAAGATAAATGATTTATCTGTCTACCCTCGCTTATTCAGTGACTCCTTTGATTAACAACACATATTTCTGAGATAACAAGAATAGGAGTTCTTTGTATGTTAGGCATTGAAAACAGCAAAGAAGATAAAGGAATAGTTATGGGAAGAGCCTCCCTAAATTAGCACGATGCAGTAAGCATTAGAAGCTCAATAACATGGAACATGATTGAGTTTATTAGTAGCCCTGTGACTTAACAAGGTTATTTTATAACAAGCCATTGTTATTTTGCTGTGTTTCACAGTCTTTCTTGAGTGTGGCATATGCAAATACAATCAGAGGGGAAAAATGCTGTAGCTTATGGCAATGTGTATTATTTAATTAACGATGCCTCCAGGTAGCCCAATTAAATATGGCACACCTGAGGGGCCTGACTGATAAATCCAGAATCAGCAGAGTCTCTGAAGCACAGGAACCTCCAGAAGACATAACAAAAACTAATAGCAGTTATTTCCCACTTTACATGAGCGCAACATCCATCACAAGGAGAGGAAACAGCCTCTGAGGCCTTTTTAATGAACTGTCTTGGGGAAAAATATCTGATCCACAGTTACATGGTGAAAAGGCTACAACAAAACATTTTGCGTTTCTCCTTTGCTTACATCGCAAGATAATGTCACAAAGACATGGCTTTGAGACTGTTTAGCTGATATCATTGTCTCTTAAACACAAAACCTGAATTTGAGGACAATAAGAAAGAGCACGTGTACACAATGAGAGGTTTTTACAATCATATTTTAAAGTTATTCCACAGTAGCTCTGGCAGCATAAAAAATACTTTTTTGAAAAGAAAAATCAAATAACAAAGATCCAAATGCCAGAAAAACAAAAGAAGAAAAATATAAAATTATATTCAGTAGTCTTACCAATTTACATGGGTTTCAATAGAGGTTCATGCATAATGACATTAACAGGTATTGACAGATCCATGGTGCCATTCAGCAGCTTCTAAGGAGCGTCATGGGAGCCATGAAGATACAGCACTAATTTCCCTGCATCTGTTTTCTTTTTGAAGGATTCCAAATCATATACTTTGTCTTTTGCAAGTGTTCTCTCATTAGGTTGGAGTTTGTATTTCCCAAGGGTTTTGATAAATCTGCTTGATGTATTTTGTAAAATATTCATATTGTAGGGTTTACACTTCTTGGTACTCACTTAAAGAGTAACTTCAGTTTTGCATTTCAAATTGTACATTTGCTTTCACTTTCAGCATCTTAATATCTTGAAAAAGAAATAAAATATTCTTTCTTAAACAATTGGCTAAATCAAGAGTAAATCTACTTGTACTGAGTCTCCACTAAATTATCTCTATGCAATATGTAATTTTAACATTCTTTGCATTTCTAGGAAATAGAAGAATTTGGGATATAAACCAAATAGTCAGTAAATAGGGGAATTTTAAGAGATAGAATTATGTTGAGTGGTAAGTCTTAGATTGCATTTTAACATTTTAAACATTTGGTTCATGTTGATTTTATTTAAAATATCTTTCCTTAGGAATTTATCTAGATATTTGATACATAACACATCATGAGAGATTAACGAGACATTTCAAAATTCAATTAAAATCTACTTAAGCTCATTAGTTGCTGTAAAATATTAACACAATATTGTAACAGCATTACAATTATTACAATGTTAACATTAACTATTGTAGTAGTCAACTTACAAGCTAATAAAATATTAAGGTTATAATTGTATTCGTTTTAGAATTTTGGTCTTACCCAATTAACTTTGATTCATTTTTTTTGAAGGGGTAAGGGTGGATTGGGGAGTGAACTGAGATGTTAGCAAATTCAAATTCTTATGTTTATTCCTTTTACAACATCCTTAATGCTTGTATTCTTATATTTCTTTTTCACAATAATTCAACTTTATTTCAACCTTCTATCTCATAAGTATCTAATTGTATTATTTTTCTTGTGAGGAGAAGGTAATTAGCTTTATTTACTTATTTTTAGAGGAGGTACTAGGGATTGAACCCAGGATGCTGTGCACACTGAGCATGTGCTCTACTACTTGAGTTATATGCTCCCCATCCCTTCTAATTGTCTCTTACTATCTTGTTTAAGTCCCCTCCCTTCTCTTTTTATAGGGGTCCTCAATGTTTTATTTTATTTACTTATTTACTTATTTTATTGACATATAGTCAGTTACAATGTGTCAGTTTCCAATGTACAGCATAACATCTCATTCATTCATATATATATATATTTGTTTTCATATTCTTTTTCATTAAAGGTTATTATAAGATATTGAATATAGTTCCCTGTGCTATACAGAAGAAATCTGGTATTTATCTGCTTTTATATATAGTGGTTAACATTTGCAAATCTCAAACTCCAAATTTAGCCCTTCCCACCAACTTTCCCTTGGTAACCATAAGATTGTTTACTATGTCTGAGAGTCTGTTTCTGTTTTGTAGATGTGTCTGTTAGTGTCCTCTTTTTTCTTTTCTTTTTTTTTTGCTTCCACATATGAGTGATATCATATGGTATTTTTCTTTTTTTTTCTGTCTTTCTTCACCTAGAATGACAATCTCCAGTTCCATCCATGTTGCTGCAAACAGCATTATTTTATTCTTTTTTATGACTGAGTAGTATTCCATTGTATAAATATACCACAACTTCTTTATCCAGTCATCTATCGATGGACGTTTAAGTTGTTTCCATGTCTTGTCTATTGTAAATACTGTGCTATGAACATTAGGGTGCATGTAACTTCTTGAATTAGAGTTCCCTCCAGATACATGCCCAGGAGAGGGATTGCTGGTCAGAATGACCATCATTAAAAAGTCCACAAATGATAAATGCTGGAGAGTATGTGGAGAAAAGGGAACCCCTCTACTCGGCTGATGGGTGTGTAGTTTCGTGCAGCCATTATGGAAAACAGTATGGAGATTCCTCAAAAGACTGAAAATAGACTTACCATATGACCCTTCACTCTTGATATGTGTCAGCCGTATTCCTTAAGTTGCACTGTAGCTTTTGTTATTCCTGATACATTTTTTTCCCATTCCCAGAGGCAGGATATGTTTTCCATTCACTCCTGTTGCTATTGGACTCCATTTACTGATGCTCAGCAACACTGTTTAGCAAATATTTTACCTTCTGTCTCTTTGAAATGAGTTCTCTAGGCCTGAAAAAGTAATTCATGTACCCGAGGCACTTTTAAAAACAGAGGCCGTTTGAAGGAATCTACCAAGTGGACCTGAGAAATAACACAAATTCTGCCTTTTGTTCAGCAGCTTTTAACTCTGTGTTGTCTAATATAATAACAAATAGCCACATGTGGCTATTGAGAACTTAGAATGAAAAATAAAATGAAAAAATGAAATTAAATATAGTTGAACTATATCCAATAACAATATTATCTGAATTGTGATGTGCTGGAAGTATAAAATACATATTGGATGTTGAGGACTTAATATGAAAAAATGTAAAATTTTTCAGTTTTTTCCTTTTGCCTTTTTTAACATAGTGAAACTTAAAATGACTTATGTGGCTCACATTATACTACTCTCAGATAGTGCTATCCTGACTAAATGCAGGTCACACCTTATTTTAAATAAAGGAAATTTTTAGAATGATTATTTACTACTAATACTTTCCATAAATAAAGTATTTAGAATAATGAAAATATTTAATTACAATCACAGAATATTTTAGTATCACATATTCTATATATTTTTATAGTTAAATCCAAATCTCAGAAGCCATTCTGCTAATATAGAACCCTTCTCTTCAATTATAGAAATTTTTTTTCTGAGGGAAGGAATAAACTTTATTAACAAATACCAACATGGAAAGAAAATTTGGAAAAGAAGATCTAAATAGATAAGTTGACAGAGAGAAGAAAAATGATGTGTATAAATTGCACTTTACAAAGCATATTCTTATGTACTATCCTACTTAAATTTTACAGTGACCCTAAATATTGGTTAAACATTATTTTAAAAAAAGATTTTTGTGTGCTTTGTGTGGGTGTGTATACATATGTGTTAGTTGGTCAGGTAGCTACTAATTTTTTTTAATTCATAAACATAAAGTAAAAAACAAAGGATAAAGAGTGGGGTAAAGATTGGGAAGATAGTTCTCTGGGTCACTCAAATTTCTGCATGTCTTGTGAGCAGAGACATTGCCAGCTTTTATCCCCAGATGACCTTTTCAATTATGTTAGTGTAGCCAAAAACTTAGAAGATAAAGGTAGTGTCTTCCTTTAGAGCAGAGTACGTTTGTTTACTGTACCAGATAATGGAGATAATATCTCCCTCTGAGGAAAAGGTTAAGCATGTTTCCTTGCAACCCATTACATTATAAAATATCAGGGTTCCCTAAGTCTGAGGTACCACATCTGTGACATAAACTCATTTTGCATGAAGCATCCTCACTGGCTGCTTCATGTTGCCACATGGACTTGAGGGGCAAGAGGAACTGATGTAGATATGAAGCCAGTGCTGTCTGCTGTGCTGTGAATAATAAAATACTTTGTCTCTGTCCCAGAAATCTCATGTCTTCTGCCACCATTCATGAAATTGTGGCAGGCTAACTTTTGAGCTTGCAAATAGAGTAATATCTCAGACCCTATAAAGCCCTAGAGAAATGGGTATGTTCAAGAATAAAAGTTGGTTGGAAATAGTTTTTAAGCTCAGGAAAGAATAATGACAGCAAAAAGTTAGGGGCCAAGTGGTTATTGAGGATAGGGCATGAAATGAGGAAAGGATATCTATATGATTTATGATTATATAAAGATACTTCCATCAAAAAAATGAACAGTTTTACTCTATTTGACACTACTTAATTTTTATAATTTAAGTCACATAAAAAAGTAATTCTACTTCAGTGGGTAAAAGCTGGTTACTTCAAATAGCAATAAAGTTATTGTTCTAACTCCAAGGACAGACATAGTAGTTGATATAAAACATACTATTCAAACAGGAAATGAGAAAGTCATTATTATAATTCTTAAGTCTCCTCTGGGTAAAAATAAACAGAAATGGTGATATGTATAAATCAGTTACCCAGGCTGGGCAGTCGTTTGTGGAGTTAAGTCAGTTTTACCTGGATTTTGGGTGGGTAGGGGTACCCCAGCTGAGACCTTTAATGCATTCATTTCATGTTAACTAAGCACCTACAATCTTCTGCCAGTCGTATACTAGAAGTGTACAATAATTTGTAATATTTTACTGCAAAACTTATTAAAAACAAAGACAAACCACGCTCGTACCGTTCTCTTCAGTTGGCATTAAAGGTATAAAAACTTGCCCTACGTTAAATGGCAAGCAACTTCCCTTGCCTAGAATGCTGTTAAATCTTCTATTACAAGTCAATAACATGACTGAACAGTCAATTCGTCTTACTTACTTCTGAGTTTATGAACTTTATCTTCTATTTTTTAAAACCACCTTTCCATAATACACTGAAGTAACAACTGGCTAATTAGCTAACTAACACTGCACTGTATAATACTGGTTCTTAAGACTACTTATCGTCCCTCCTGAACGTGAGTAAGGTATAACACATACATGAGAGTGTTTCATTATTGTTGACTCTAACGATTTGGAAAGGCAGGAAGGAGAGTGTTGAGGGTGTGTACCTGCATTTCTGGGACTTATGGAGAGAATATACTCCCCGCCCCCCTTTTTCAGTTTTGTTACATAGAATTATTACAGTTCGACTGCACATACACATTATATTGCATGTAATACATATATACAGCATACTGCACATTTTTTTTAGTTTTAATGTATGTACTAATTATTGTTTCTAAGAACAGTTTAGATCTTTAGCTTTTTAAACTTACATAGTTATCAAAGGAATAAAGCCAACTACAAAATAAGAATTGACAGAATGTGGTAATCCAATCATAAAGGACAGTCAAATGTGCTTATACATATTCAAGAAATCAAAATAATAGTTAGTTCATTTGTGTCCTTATTATTATTGTTATTATTTTTAGATTTCTCATAGAAATAATGTCATATGGCATTTTTCTTTCTCTTTCCAGCCCACTTTACTTAGAATGACAATCTTCAGGTCCATCCATATTGGTGCAAATGGCATTATTTTATTCTTTTTATGGCTGAGTAGTGTTCCATTGTATATATGTACTGCATCTTCTTTATCCAGTCATCTGTGGATGGACATTTGGGTTGTTTCCATGTCTTGGCTATCGTAAATAGTGCTGCTATGAACATTGGGATGCATATGTCTTTTTGAATTTTATTTTTCTCTGGATATATGCCCAGGAGTGGGATTGCTGGATCACATGGTAAGTCTATTTATAGTTTTTTAAGGAACCTCTATACTGCCCTCCCTAGTGGCTGCACCAATCTACATTCCCATCAACAGTGTAGGAGGGTTCCTTTTTCTCCACACCCTCTCCAGCATCTGTAATTTGTAGTCTTTTCAATGATGGCCATTTTGGCTGGTTTGAAGTGATACCTCATTGTAGTTTTAATCTGCATTTCTCTAACAATTAGCATTCTGAGCATTTTTTCATGTGACTATTGACCATTTTTATGTCTTTGTTGGAGAATTGCTTGTTTAGATCTTCTGCCCATTTTTGGATTGGGTTGCTTATTTCTTTGATATTAAGGTGTATGAACTCTTTGTATATTTTGGAAATTAGTCCCTTGTCAGTCACATCATTTGCGAATATTTTCTCCATTCTGTATGCTGTCTTTTCGTTTTGTTGATGGCATCCTTAGCTGTGCAAAAGCTTTTAAGTTTAATTAGATCCCATTTGTTTATTTTTACTTTTATTTCCAATACTCCAGGAGCTGGTTCAAAAAATATATTGCTGTAATGTATGTCCACGAGTGTTCTGCCTGTGTTTTCCTCTAGGAGTTTTACAGTATCTGGTCTCACATTTAGGTCTTTAATCCATTTTGAATTTATTTTTGTACATGGTATTAGGGAATATTCTAATTTCAGTCTTTCACAGGTAGTTGTCCAGTTTTCCCAGCACCACTTATTGAAGAGACTGTCTTTTCTCCATTGTATATTCTTGCCTCCTTTGTCATAGATTAACTGACCATACGTGCGTGAGTTTATTTCTGGACTTTCTGTCCTGTTCCATTGATCTATGTGTCTGTTTTTGTGCCAGTACCATACTGTTTTGATTAATATAGCTTTGTAGTATAGTCTGAAGTCAGGGAGCCTGATTCCCCCAGCTCTATTCTTCTCTTTCAAGATTGTTTTGGCTATTTGAGGTCTTTTGTGTTTCCATACAAATTTTAAAAGGTTTTGTTCCAGCTCTGTGAAGAATGTCATTGGTAACTTAATGAGGATTGCATTGAATCTGTAAATTGCCTTGGGCAGTATGGCCATTTTAACAATATTGATTCTTCCTACCCAAGAACACAATATATCTTTCCATTTGTTTATGTTTTCTTCCATTTCCTTGATCAGTATCTTATAGTTTTCAGCATACAGGTCTTTTGCCTTCTTGGGAAGGTTTATTCCCAGGTATTTGATTCTTTTTGGCATGATGTTAAATGATATTGTTTCCTTAATTTCCCTTTCTATTTCATTGTTAGTGTATAGAAATGCAACTGATTTCTGTATATTAATTTTGTATCCTGCAGCTTTACTGAATTCATTGATGAGCTCTAGTAGTTTTCTGGTTGCTTCTTTAGGGTTTTCTATGTATAGTATCATGTCATCTGCAAACAATGACAGTTTTACCTTTTCATTTCCAATTTGGATTCCTTTTATTTCTATTTCCTCTCTGATTGCTATGGCTGAGACTTCCAAAACTATGTTGAATAAAAGTAGTGAGAGTGGGCATCCTTATCTTGTTCCTGATCTTGAAGGGAAAGCTTTCAGCTTTTCCCCATTAAGTATGATGTTAGCTGTAGGTTTGTCATATATGTCCTTTATTATGTTGAGGTATGTTCCATCTATGCCCACTTTCTGGAGAGTTTTGATCATAAATGGATGTTGAATTTTATCAAAAGCTTCTTCTGCATCTATTGAGAGTATCACATGGGTTTCATTCTTCAGTTTGTTAATGGGGTGTATCATGTTGGTTGATTTGCATATATTGAAAAATCCCTGCATCCCTGAGATAAATCTGACTTGATCATGGTGCATGATTCGTTTAATGTATTGGAGAGGATATACTTAAAAAAAAACTTCCCGTTTCCAAAACTTGCTGTTTGTTCTTCAGGCTAAGTATTAGTCATTATTTATCAGACTGAAAATGCCTTTGGCACTACACCTCATAAAAACTCTCTCTAGTTTAAAAAACAAGCAGCTTCTCCTGCCTACAAGGGCAGACATTTCTTCAATGTCTAGTGCAATGTCACTTGTGATAATGAAGCTATACCTAACTTCTCTGTGCCGAGTAGTCAATCTGTACTCTCTCTCGTGCCCTTATTGGAAAGTCAGAAACTGTAAAAGTTATGAGATTTTACCCAACCTCAAGCTAACAAGTTCATCTGTCTATCCAAAATACAAGAAAATGTCTTAATGCTATTACAGTAGCTAGAGTTACATATTGTGCCAGTTCTCTGATCCCCAATTACCACAAAGAGATGAAAAGAGGATTAGGTATTGCTTGTGCACACTGTGTGATGTACTATAGAAGAGGAACCTGAAGTTTAGGAAACCTCAATTTTATAAAAAGCATTGCTGGAAAACTGCCCATACTCCCCTATGAAGAGAGACACTGTCTTGATGATACTGACCTACATATTTGTGCTTAGGAGGAGAGGGAGGCATCTCCATCTTTGCTATCTGGAATGTAAGTAAACCTGGGGTTGGTGGTAGAAGGAGATATCTATCTTTTTTTACCATGGAATGTAGGATATGCCACCATTTATTGAATGTTCTTTGCTTATAACAATATTCTGGAGAAGATGGTCTAGAGCAAGTTAACTGTTAAAATATGTGGAAATATGAATTCTCTCTCAATACCCATATCTTACAAATACCTTTGTTATAACACTTTTCTATTTTTGTCCTAATAATCTACATTTTTTCACTCCCTCAGCTCTTGGTACAATACACAAGCTTCTTAGTAGACATTCTGCAAATGTATTGGTAAGGAAATACTGAACAACAGTTTTATTAAAGAAACCAAGTAATTGTTATTTTATTTCTGCTAACATTACTGCTGATATCAGTATTATGTCACACTTGTGCTAGCAATCATCTCCTTCATAGTCTTTCTTCTTGTTATCAGTCACTTTCAAGTGTGATACATTTTACAAAGTGTTGTTGGATTATTCTTTTTAAAGCAAATACAGTAATATGACCATAAAGCCTATGGAATAAAATAAAGCTATTTGACTCATCTTCTGTGACTTCAATTACAGTATAGATTGCATGATATGGTCCCATTGATCACCCATAGATTTGTTCATATTTACCAACCTTTTTATCCTCTGTCCTCTTGTTTGGTGTGTTTCAATTCTGTCTTTCAAGTTCATGGCTATTTTCTTCTGCATTGTCAAATCTGCTAACTCCAGTGTCTGCAAAATTTTGTCTTAAATTTCCTTTAATTAAAAAAAAAATTTATAATGTATGTTTGAAATATTTGCTGGTGAATTTCACCATCTTTGTCATTTCTGGGTCTGTTTATATTGGTAGTTTTTACTCTGTGTTATGACTCTTATTATCCTATTTTTTTCTGCATGTCTGGTAATTTTTGATTGGTGCCAAAGAATATGAATTTTATGAATCAAATTATTGAATAGTTTATCACTGTTCCTAAATCGTGACATTTCTTAGATTTCTAATGAAGCTTTTCAGGAATTCAACATTATCTTTCCATTCATGCTTGTCTCAACTAAAATTTAGTACATAGAATAAACAATACATTTTTATTCAAGGAATAATTAATTGAATTATAAGTTTTCCATTTCTTCAAAACAGTGTCAATGGTCACACACAAAAGATTCCAATTCAATCAATATGAATATTTTAAATGTATTTAATGAATAAGGAATACATTAATTTACTTTTTGAAGATGATGATAAAATGAAATATTATACATGGGAAACAAAATCAGAGAATTATCTAAATACAAATTTGAAACACTTCTTCAAAATTAAAATTACCTTTAAAAAAATTTTACATTTACTTGCAGTAAAATTTAGTACTCTTATTATACAATTCTGTGAGATTTAATAAAAACATACTGACATATAGTTACAAACATAAATAAGGTACAGAATAGTTCCATCACCTCCAAAATAATAATCTGCTTAAACAGACACACACACACACACACACACACACACTCACAACTGTAGTGGTCTGAAGTCCAAAATGGGTGTCCATAAAGGGTCTGTCTCACTGGGCTAAAATCCCAGTGTTGTTGGCAGGGTTGATTCTGGAGGCTCTGAGAGAATCTTTTACTATATTTTTTTTTCAGTTTTTAAAGGCCAGTTGCATTTCCTTGGTTCATGGCCCCATTCCGTTATCTTCATAGTTAGCGAGATTGGACTGAGTCCTTTTGACACTATCATCTTTTTTATCTGTCTCTCCTGTATTCCTCCTTAGCCTTGTTAGGGGCCTTGTGATTATTTTGGGCCTATATGGATAATCCAGAATAATCTCCCTGTTTTAATATTCTCAATTGAATCACATCTGCAAAAATGCCTTTTATCGTATAAGATAACATCCATTGGTTCTGGGGATTAGGATGTAGACCTGTTTGGGGGGACCTTATTCTTCCTATCACAGCCTAGTTTACATGGTGTTGGCCTTATGGAAGTGTACTATGTTTTGCTTCTTTGATATTTTCCTGGCTTATGATTCTGAAGAACGGTATAGGCTGTAATTCTGCTGATTTGAAGGCGCAAGTTGAATGCTTACCTTGTAGGCTTATCATCTTATTTATAAGACTTTTTGGTAAAGGTTGAGTTTTAAGGAACATGATTTGATCCAAAGTATATTTCAATACATATAATAATGAACTCAGCTATAATGAATGCTAATATATTTATGAAGTGTGTAATTGTGTTTCAAAGCCATTTCAAGGAAGCACTGTAGCATAGTGGAAATAACCTGGCAGCAGAGTTCAAATAAGCTGACTATTAGTTACTTGTACCATTAGTGAAGCTAGAATTTTTAATGCTGAATTTCACCTTAAAAATATCTCATCCTTATTTAATATCAAGACATTTTCTTCTCGTTATTATTATGTCTAATTCCATGGCAAATCCACAGAGCCAGGAACTTAACTCATGTTATTTTTAAACATTGCTCACATCTATTTCCTATATTGGTATCCATAGAGTTCTATTTGTATGGTTGGATTCAGAAAAGTCTCTGTGATCAATTTGTGTTCACGTTGTAAAAAAAACAGGAATCCTAGAAGTTGTGCTCAGGTTACATGACCACTGAGAAACTTATGTAACTTCATTCAGTTAGCTGCCTACTTAAGTTTACGTCTTTTTATAGAAATCATATGGTGACAGAGTCAGAATTGTGTTGTAATTATGACTTTTATCATTTCAAAAAGTGATTATTTTAGCTATTTGCACCTACTTGCAGGGCTGCTCAGTATATTATGAATTAGTAAAATCGAGGTCACAACACTGTCATGAACTAGTCTTTGAAGAAAAATGCCAATTTATTTTAGGTTAGCATCCAAAGAAATAGGATGCATATTCTCACTAATAACATTTATTCGTATTTTAACACAAGCATTCATATATATAACACATGTTTTAATGGACCTTGTATGTTAGCTATCTGAGGCAGAAGAGAAAAAAGAATAAAAACCAGGATGTATGCTGGCAGGTCACTCTAAATGTGGAACTACTTTTTGTCCAAATGAGAATTATTTAACTTTAATCAGTTTTTGAAATTTCTTTTTTTCTACCAGTTCTTTGAGAATGAGCTTGGTTTAAAATACATAATAATATATATAAACATTAATTCTGGGCAGCTAATTTTGCATAGCATATTTAGGATGTTTTGAGATCATAATTTCAACTGCAGTCTGCATTGTCTGACAAATCTCTTTGGAAAATATTTTGAAAGAGACTAATGCTCAACACAGAAAAACTGGTTTTAAATTATCATAGATTAGTTTTCAGAATCTATTGTTTAAGGTAAAAATCTTGAGTAACTTAGAGCTTGAGTTTAAATTATTCTCTCTGAGGTATTTGGATCATAAAGGCTAAAGTAAGAGTATCGTGTTCAGCTACATCTCAGATTTTTAAAGATTATTCTTTTAACTCAAAGAAACCTAATAGGATTTCCTATAATATTTAATTTCAAATAATGGAATTTTTAAAAATTGCAGTATTATATCTAATTATATAGATAGCTATTGATAATCAGTCTAAACATAGGTACGTGAATTTTCTCTATTTTCACAAACTATATTGTTACAGAGTACTGAGGGGTCTTATATTCATTGTAATTTCACGTATGATTTTTTACTATGTAATTCAGTTACGTAAGCAGTTGAAATGTGACAGAGTCTGATAATTCTTGTTTTCACAAATTGTAACATTAAACTTTCAGACCATGTTGTCTTTTCAAAATTTTATCTATGGAAGTAACAAATGCATTCAAAATTGCTTTACTATGCAAAAAATAGGGAAATTGAATCACTTTATCATGAAGTGTAAACTGTATCTCCTGAGTGAAACTCACTGCCCCCTAAGACTAACATTAATGCCTTTTCCTATTCCAAAAGGAAATTAACCACAGTATTTGGGTTAAGTCCAAAGTATAGTTTATTTTTTAGTAATTACTTTAATAGCACATGGAATTGAAAATAAAATCTTAACTATACATGGTTGACCCTTGAACAATGTGTATTAGGGGTACCAATCCCAAGGTAGTCAAAAATCCTGGTGTAACTTTCTGGTCGGTCCCCCTTATCCGTGATTTCACACCTGCAGATCGTGTAGTACTGTAGTGAGTGTTTATTGAAGAAAATATCCTCATGGAAGTGGATCCATGCATTTCAAACCTGTGTTGTTCAAGGGTCAACTGTAAAACAAAAAATTACAATCAATTCTGTTATTTGTGGTAGTTACATTCAATAAAATCTTACAAATGCTGAATTAGCAAACACTGAATCATTGTTTCTAGGGGAAATATAGTCGTCTCTACCTATGTATCTACCCAACAGCATACTACAAACACATATAGCTCACATAGATTATAATCTTAAACCATTAAAAAAAACTCATCCTGGTAGATTTTATTTTATTTTTTATTTTACTAAAGAGAAGACAAAGGTTCAGAATAAGTGATTTGACTGAGGCCCCCCCGACTAACAGGTGCCAGGGTTGGGATTCAAACCCCATCCAGCTGGCCCCTGAACAGGAGCTTCTTGCATTAACCACACTCCCCATGTCTCCATCCTAAGTGACATCTGTATGAGAGCCAGAGAAGAAGGCAGAGTGTTACTTCCTCTCACCTCACGTGGGAACATGGCAGCTGGGCAACTCAAATTTTTCCTTCACTCCGCACATGTCAGCAAATCACACCAAAGCTCTGTGAATATTGATTTAGCGGTTATAAATAAACGTTAGCCACTAGGCAAATTGGCATATACAAGATCTATAAGTAATGAGGGTCAACTCAGCTTTTTAGTATCCCTCCTAAGGTTATAAAAATAAAATATTTGTGTATAGGAAAAATTAAAGCAAGATACAATAAAAGGAAAGAATAAAATTAATTCTTTTGAAATACCATTACACACACCAAAAATCAAAGTTTTCACTGTAATTACAGTAATGACTTTGGAATGGCCCACAGAATTTTTCTGAGAATAATTTAGATAAAGTGTCAGAACCTCATTAATCTCTGCTTTTATTATTGAAAACTTGGGACAGCAGATACAAAATCTTAAATACATGCATGTGCCAGGTATAATGTCCTTTATGTTCACTGTTTCATTTAATGTTTGAGGCAAAACTATCAAGCAGTGTAGCTATTGTTCACTTAGTGAAATGGTCTCATACAAGTTAAATAACTTTTCTAAGGTAGCAAAACTGGCATGTGTCTGAGTGAGAATCCTGAAAGCAGTTGTCAGGAACCTCAAAATTCATGGTCCCTCCAGTAGACCACACAGCTCCCTAGAGAAAATATCTTATGGGACACATCACTTGTAATTTGATTTGTGTGTTTAACTGTATGTCTATTTTATTTGGATGAAAGTTCTGTAAAAGCATACCTAATGCTGTCTGGCCCATACTTTATCTCTGGTTCCTAGTATAGTGCCTGGCACATCATTAACAAGCTATAAATATTTGTTGACTCTATAAATGAAAAATAAATGGATTAATGACATTCTAGTTATGAAGACTGACTTTCCAAAGCTTTTAGGTAACTACATTATTCAGCTCAGATTTTTTTTCTTTTTTTCTTTCCTTCTTTTTTTGTTTTTTGGCTAGGTACACTCTTCCAAAATTGAAAACCTAAATTTTATAATGAATGATTACTGAAGTTACTTTTAGGCACTTTAGGATATTTCTGTATGCAACACAAGGCTCTCTTTTGAACCATTTCCTGCCATTACTGTGCTCATTGATGACTTTCTTTATTCTACCTTCTAAGTCTACATTGTTGGCAAACCTCAGGCTGAACACTGTGCCCATTCTTAAATAGCCATCTGCATGTGCCCAGGAAAAATAGCAAAGCACAGAAAAAACCCTGTCAAGCTCTTATCCTTTGCCAATTTTTCATTCAACGTTACTGTGTACTATGAGTGCTAATATAAAATGGGTATTCTAATGGCTTCACTTCTTCTCAATGGTCTGTATTTTAAAGAAGCAGGAAGAACAGAGGCACGGAAGAAAAACAGCTAGAGCTGTCATTACAAAATACTGTATTGATATATGTTATGATATTACATATGAGGACAAAGGAATATTTGACAGGACGTATTTTAATTCATATGTCTATAAACATATATTATTGTTCAGGCTTAAATTTTGTTGTAAATACTTAGAAATACATAGAAATAGACTAGCTATAATTATTACAATAGCTTCAATTTAGAGAACTTGACAAAAGAAAGCTCTAAAAGCAGGAAAATTTGCTAAACATCTTATTTGAATGTTTTATTAATATACTTTATGCTTAAGCAAAAAACTATTTTAAGCAAGTTTAGAGCAAAAACAATATTTTAATTTACTTATATAGTATCATCTTTATAATGAATAACTTTTTTGATCATAATTTAGAAAAAATACATGTTTACTAAGACATTCTTAGAAACGTGTGGGGTTTTTTTTTTCTTATTTTCTGGTTGCACTTTAAAGAAAAGAATGTTTTAAAAGAGGATTCTGCTAGCAGTGTCTTTTCATTTAAGCTTTCTGGCTATGTGTGTTAAAGATAGACTTCCTTAGAATTAGCACTTTAGTAAACTGGGGAAAAAAATGCTTGTTGCTCATGAGTCCAGTGGTCTTCAAATATGTCCTTTAGAGATGAAAGTTTTTCAGGACTCCTCAGGGGAAGGTGAAGATGATGATGGAGAGACCAAGCAGAGAATCTTTTATTAGCTTACATTTCAAGGTTTTAAATAAGAGTTTTATCTACTTGAAGGAGTCTGTACTAAGAAAAGGTTTGAGAGTCTTTTACGTAGTCCAGCTCCCTCAGCACTAGATCAAATACTTGTAGAATGCTTAAGAATATATCCTGGGAGATTGCAAAGAATTTGTGTTGGACACCCTCATCTATTGGGGGGTATATTATTACCTGTGCATTATGGAGCACACGGTCTTTTGAAGAATTCTAAGCACCTTCCTCTAACTAAAATCCATACATCAGTGAATCTATTAATCTTTGCTTATTATTTTTTTCATCCTGTGGAAGCACAATCCCTGTCACATACTATGGTCCAATGTTTGTTAAAAGAGCAAACACTTGCAGGAAGTGTTTCTAACCTAGCAATGTCCCAATCCCTATGAAATCTCTGGTCAAAGAATGCTTATTCCCTCGCCATGCTTTTGTTTGAGATTTTTCGTTTTCCTTTAAGGAGAAGAAAAAGTTCAGCTTCTTTTCTCAAGGGAGGAGTAGCCTGGTGAACACTTACGAGCCACATTTCTATCACCTCACTCACCTCTCCTTTAGGATGCCGAGTGACTTATCTGATTTCTGAGTTTCATACCCATTGGTTTCCCCCTTTTCAAAGTAGCAGTTGCTATCAGCGCATTCTCATTCCCTTGCCCTCCCACCTTCCAAGTGTACTCTCCTCTCTGATTCTTTTCCTCTGGCCAAAACTTCCAGCTCGGGTAGAGAGATGGTTCTGAGGAAATACTTTATATCATCTACTGGCCTCTCTCCCTGAGGAAGGCAGGCTTGTGTGGGTCTTGAGATTTCAGTCCCAAGTAGGATAGAAGATACCATCATATTCTCTAATCTAACTCTACTGTATGTAAATTATGTGTACCGTATGATACTGTGTGTTAATTCCATTTGAATTTTTATGTCTGTTATTATTGATCAGAACTTGAAAGGGAGAAGGGATGATTAATTAGCATGTTCAAATTACAAATATAATTTAAGAACTTCTCACACTTATTTAACATATGACATATGTCAGATTCTTCTAGGCACTTTACATAAATTAGTACATTTAGTCCCCAGAGAGACCATTTGAAGTATATTGGATTAAGATGTGAAAACAGAAGCACAAGAGGTTAAGTAACTTTCCTAAGGTCATAAAACTAAGAAACAGCAGAGCAAAGAATCATACCCATGCATTGCAGGTTCAGAATGCCTGAAACACCATGTTATACTGTCTCTCTAACTTTATCTTACATTATCTGCTCACCTGCAGTAGAAGTGTGTTGAATTAGAAGTCTGAAGACATGCGCTCTGGTTTCTTTGAATCTACCATTACCTAGAAATTTGATTGTCTTTTGTAATACCACACTTTTCTATAGGCTGAAAGAAGCTACTGGTTTAATGGGAAGGAAACAATGGATTTGGCTTGAGATATATATTTAACATAATGGGGTAATGGAAGAATTAAAGTGAACTGCAAACTTACATTGGAGACATAGGCTAAAATTTTTTTTTGAAATAGATCTTTTGGAGTCATCTTGGTAAAAATAGATAAATTCCTCTACTTTTAAAAATAATTTTACAATTTGTAAGACTCTTTTCACATTCACTGTCACATTGGTTACCTAGGGTGGCTCAAAAAAGCTAAATATAATGTATAAACCCACAAAGTTGTGCTAATTCACTCTAATTAGGGTCAGATAAAGAAAACTGCCCCATAAGCTTGGATAATATTATATTTTAAAAGCATATATTATTTTATTATTCTTATAATAGCAATGTGCTTTGACAAAAAATGGAGTGGGAGCTATGATTAGAAAATTTTGTAACCGTATAAAAATACAATAACAGATATGACAGCATGGGAAATACTGCTTCTTAAGCCATTCACACAAATAAGCACTCAGTTTCTTCTTTGAATCATGAATTCAGCTTTCACTTGATCTTAGCCAAAAGGCCAAGAAGCAATTAAATTTAACTTTCAAATTTGCTTTTTCTTTTTTTTTTTTTTTTGTACGGAAAAAAATACAGTTGATCCCTAAACAACATGAGAGTTAGGGGCACCAACCCTTCACACAGTTGAAAATTTAAGTATAACTTTACAGTCGGCCCCCTGTATGTGTGGTTTTACATCTGTAAATTCAACCAACTATGGACTGTATAGTGCTGTAGTAGAATTTCTTGAAAAAAATCCATATATAAGTGAATTTGTGCAGTTTAAGCCTGCTTTGTGCAAGGGTCAACTATACATTTAAGTACTTTCTGTATAACAAAGGTGTCAGATTTTAGCGGCCTCTGCTTTTCAATGATGTTATATTAATGGTAATAGCTAAAATGCATTGCAGTTTCTCTATGTGACAGGCTCTGTGCTTATTGTTTTCCACGCATTGGGCTGCACTTCATCTTTAGACAAACCTTACAAATAGTTTCCATGCTGATCTAGTGGAGGCAGAATTACCCAGTAACTAAGAGTATGAACTCTAGAGCCAAACTACATGGCTTTGTTCCACCAGTAAATTTGGGGTGATCTTGGGTATTTTATGTCACCTCTCTGGAATTTATTTACTCATCTGTGAAAGAGGAATAATTATTGAACTTGACTTATAAGATGGATTGTTTGAATATTTAAACAATACCTGGCAAAGAGTATCCTTCAGTGAATGTAAGCCACATGTGTCATTTTACTTAGGAAGAAAACTGAGGTTTGGAGGAGATGAGTTGCCCAAAGAGATGGAGCTACTGTAGTTAATTTATATTTGAAACATTCCTTGCAATAAGTGCTCTCTCCAACGTTCCAGGTTTTGATATTGGCTTCATTTGAATCTTTTTATTCTCTCTAATAAGGTCTGATGTCCCGTGTTTTTTTCAGCAGTTCATTTTCTGTCTGTAGTGAAGACTATAAGCTTCTCCAGACCTTGGAACTCCTTGCTCCTACCCCATAGACCGTGAGTAGCCATGACAACAACAATCATGGCATTAATTGTGTGATTCCTGTGGGGAAGGTAGTACTAAGTACCTTATATATTTTTATTTCACTTGATCATTATTGGTTATATGTTAATATTATATCTACTTTAAAGATGTGAAATCTCAGGTACAAAGTAGTAGTAACATCATAGGTCACACGACTTTAAGTTCCAACTGAGGTTTGAATTCAGATCTTCTGAATCCTGAGACAAATATCTTAGCCTCTGTATTATGGAACTTCTCTATATCATGATAAAGATGTTTGCTGAGAACATGTGAGTCCATAATACTCAATTTTTTGTTGCTTGTTAGGTTGCATACAGCTTATATAACATGATCATCAATGTCAAGTTAGAGAGAATGCTATTTGGAAGCAAGGAACATCAGCATTCCTTAGAAGTGGTGAAAAGCACATCACAAGCAGATGCTAAATCTACACAACATTACTAAAATAATAACTCAGCTAATGGGAAACACGAAGCCAAGAGCTAATATCGAATAATGGTTTTAGAGAAAAGTTAGAAAAATGCATTCTTAGGAATTTTTGTGAATTTTGGTGAGATTTGAAGGGTTGATACAGTATTCAGCAGAATATTCCTTCTTTGCTATTTAGTATGTGGCAGTTTGCAAATTATTAGTTTTCTTTGCTGATGCTTCTAATTTAGTTACATTTCTTGGCTTATGTTAAAGCACCTTTCAAAGCATAACTCTGAGCAAATACTAACCTAATTAAAATTACTGGGTTCTTTCTACTCCTGGCTCTCATGTTTCCCAGGGTTTGCCCTTGCACCAAATATGCATTCTCTGGACCATTAATATATTTGCCTCTAAAATGACAGTATTGGAAGTAATGATCAAGGCATTTGAATATTTCAATGTATTTCTGGCATTCAGTTACTACAGAATTCTTTAAAATAGGTCACTTTTAATGGATACATAGTAAGCACTTTTTGTATTCTCTCTAGCATTCATACATCCTTCTTTTGATAATGTGTTGATTTCTCCTCATGGGCCATGTCTGCTGTCACCCTTCACTCAGCTCATTTACTCTCCATAGGTCTAGGGTGATGCTACAAACCTGGCCCATTTTAGTGTTATGTTACTTGACCCCAGTGACTCATTGTGTTTTACTTTTGTAGATGACAGTGATGATGATGGAAAGGCAGCAGCAATGGCAAAGATTAGGAGACACTTCTGGTCATGGGAAATTAGAAGTGAGAGTCACCATGTAATTGACTTGTTTTTCCCACAATTTAGTCAGCTCTACTGCCCAGTAATTTCTTAGTTTCCTGGTCATTCCAGAAAAAGGATAATCTGAATATGTAGCACTTCTCACAGAGCCACTTCACCAATGCTGGAGGTGAGAAAACTGAAATTAGGCAAATAATAACAATAAAAGCTAACATTTATTTATTGAGCACATAGATGATGCTAGGCAGTGTTCTGAACACGTTACTTGGATTAACCTACTATGTTTAAAAGTAATATAGTAATATGGTTCTTCCATCTCCGCCAAGTGTACATAATTACTCCATTTATTGACTTTGGCTTTTTTGAGCCAGAAGAAGAAATAGAATATACTGAGTCATATATTTGCCAAAAAGGAACATGACTTAATGAGGAAAGAGAGAACCATGTTGTGTCTTTGGAGTGAATATTGAGCGTGATAACATTAAAAGGAAATAAAGGATGAAAAAGTAATTTGAGTTTAGAATATGAATGTCTGTTTGCCAAATTAAGGAGTTTAGATTTAATTCTCTAAGAAGAAGGAAACTAACATAAGCTTTTAAGCAGTATTCTAGAATTATAGGAGATTACTGTGAGAAGAGTGCAGAAGTGGGCTGTCTGGGCTGCTTCAGGTTTGTCTTCTGTGTAAGGTTGTTAATAACTTTTTCTATCTTGCCAATTGCTTTATAAGTTAGGAAAAAATGTTTTAATTCCATACAGTGCTATAAAGTATGTATTATTAATTATAGTAATAGAGGATTTTTAAAGTCTTGAGATAGTTGAGACTTTTTATATTCTGTTGAGAAAGGAAAA
Source organism: Camelus ferus (assembly GCF_009834535.1). Taxonomy (NCBI): domain Eukaryota; kingdom Metazoa; phylum Chordata; class Mammalia; order Artiodactyla; family Camelidae; genus Camelus; species Camelus ferus. The sequence continues at coordinate 58,020,195 of NC_045697.1, read as the reverse complement.
CAAATCTAGCAGGAGAATTGGCCGTGTTACAAATCTAGTTAGAAGAGGTGAGGAGGTAAAAGAAACTTACTCATTGATAAGATAAATAACTGTGACAATGATCAATTTATTGCCTCTCAGTTGTGCAGTTTCTTCTTTGCCAGCTGAACTAGTGTCAGTCTTTGTCAGTCGAGTGCTTTGCCAGTACAGATGCTGGAAGAGGAAGGGACTTTCTCTTCCTGGTTCTGACGTGCTCCTCTCACCTTATAGTATCTGTGGCTCCTGGCTCAGCGGTTCAAGGCAGCCAACAGCTTCCCCTGGCATCCCTTTGGTTGGGTTCACAGCAGATACTGAGGAGTGACACGTCCCGGTGGGTGGCTTCTCCAGGCACCCCAGAGAGCAGGTTCCCAGCAAGTTCCAGAGGGAGGATGTCCAGTGAGTTCCTCCGACACAGCACCAGAGCAGCTTCTCTGCCATGTAATGAGTCATGGCTGCGCCTTCTCCCGGGAGGTCTGGGTCTCAGTCCTGGGCTGGAGGAGGAGTGTAAGTAAGGAGGGAACACCACCGTGGGTGTTTTCTCTTAGCCAGAGGGGTAATGACTGTCTTTGTCAGTTTGGGCCACAATAACAGAACATCATAGGTTGAGTAGCTTAAACAACAGAAATTTATTTCTTGAAGGTCTGGAAGGTGGAAGTCTAAGCTTAGGGTGGCAGCAAGGTCAAGTTCCGGTGAAAGCCCCCTTGCAAGCCGCAGACTGCTGACGTCTCCATGTGCTCTCACGCGGCAGAAAGCGGGGGGCAGCAAGCTCTCCCGTGACTCTCATAAGGGCACAGATTTCACGCATGGGGGCTCTACCCTCATGACCTCATCTATCCCAGGGGCCCCACTTCCTAGTTCTATCACATTGTGTGGTGGGGTTTCAATATACTAAGTTTGGGGAAAAGAAAAGAGAAATGTTTATATATTACATGATATTATCTTTGCTATTATATTGCTATTATATTATTTATTGTATCTGTGCTCTGTTATTCAGCATTCTCTTTATGTCTTACTAGCCAATCCCTTGTTACTCGTCTCCTGCTCTAATGAATAATTCTTTATGTTAAAATTTCCCTCTTCAAATTACTGTGTTTTTATCTCCTGACTGAACTCTGATTGATAAAGTAGCTAAATGAAAGGAAATGCTTATTTGTACTAAAGAGATAAATAATATATAGCTCTTTGCCATCTCTGACTACTATATAAGTTCCAAGTAAGTTTTTTCCCTAATAATTCATCTGTGAATACTGATCTTTTAAAAAAGTAAAGCTCATATTTAAAATATGCTACTTTTAACTTTGTTCAATTTATTTTAAATTGTATTACAGATTTTATATGTATGTTATAGAGTAACTAGCTAACTTACATAGCTCACTTACGTGGATTATGAGCTAATAACCAATGAATCATACCTCTGCCGTACAAATTTGGTCTTATTAAGTGAACAACTAGCACTGCTCTAAATGCTTCTGATTGACTTTTAAATGCACTGTTACAGATAAGTTACTCTAACGTGGTTTCAGTGTACACTCAGTATTAATTCAGGTGATCTAAGTAGATCAGCAGATGCCATTCTAAAAACTGAAGGGTTGGATCTCTCATGATCCTTTTTTGGTACCATAGCACTTTTCGTTTAGTGTTTTGTTCTATTTTACATGCTTGTTCTCATTCTGGCATGATAAAAGGGGAAGGAATAAAGCCTAGAGTTTTCCTTTAGTTAGAAGAGGAACCACTAATTGAGTCATTCTAAGAACTTTGGAGTTGGGGAAAGGAAGATGAGACACAATGATTCCAAACTGGACCATTTCATGATTGACTCTGTCATAAATGAACAGCTTTTTAAAATTTTGTTACTTCTTTACAAGTAGTGAAATCACGTGAAAATTAAACAGTCAACAGCAGTAATTTGGTGCAGCTTACATTTAAGTATGAGGTATTAGGGATAGTGTGGAAAATTCCTATGTAAAGAAAAAAACTCAATTTGATTACTTTTGGTTCTTTGCAATACTAAGCATTTTAACTCAGTCTATAATGCCTTTCATTATTATTACTTATAATATTATTCATTTATTATTTATTGGCAAGAGTTTGCAAATTCTATGCAGTTATATGTAGAATTATATACAATTATACATTTCAGTAATTCTAATATGTAATGTTAAAGTTAAAAGCTATTATATATCTTCAGAGTCCTAAGTATAGACTATTTAAACATACTAATTTATAAAACCTAAACATTATACTTACATTTTAGAATCATTTTTTTTTATGTGGCTTTGAAGAGCATCATTTATCCTGATACCTTTCCAGTGAAATCAAAGTACTGTAATATATGTGGACATGTTAATACATAATTGCTGAAAATTGCAGAATAAATGAGTTGAAATTTATTGTCCTCTGCCAACCAAACTCTTCATATCTAACCTAATATAAAGAGGGGGCAAAATATAATTTTCTTTAACTCTCCATATTTCTGCTTTAGCAACCTTTATGAGGAGAAATATCTTAGAGGAGCTTTTCTATTTACTGTGTAGTTTTTTTCCTTTTTTTTTTTTTTTTAATAATAATTGTACCTGCAGTTATTTTTTGGCTCCAATTGAAATACTATAAAATGTTTTCATAAGCTCTCATTTAAAAGTATTTTCTTATTGAGTAATTGCAATATAATGGCCTGCAATTGCATTAGGCATTTGGAATGAATAGGAAAGAATCGAATGAAGGTAAATGAATCCATTAAGTCCCTGTTGAATAGAAACAGGTCAATAGAGAGATGCTCTAACTCAAAACATTTATTTATGTAACTGTACAAAATGTTCACTCCTGAACTTTCTAGGTAAAGCTAACGTGAGGTTAACTTTATACAACCTGAAATATACCCCCAGCTTTCTCGGGAAGATAAATGTTTGTGTCATGGTAGTTTCCTAGAGGGAGATTAGAGTATCCCCACCCAGTATGACTCTGCTGGTATAATAGTCTATAGAGGGAGAGGAGAATAAAGTCACAAAGATACTTGTGAATCCAGAAACTGACCCTACCATCAGAGATCAATCCTAACAACCCTTGATCAGATACAATTTAGCTGTAGTATGTCATTCAGATAGAGTAGGAGGAATGAAGGAGGCTAGGGAAGATTTTAATTATGCCTTTAGGGGAAGGGCAAGGAAAAATATTTTTAAATTTAATGTTTGTTGGTTTGTTTTCATGGTGAGAACAATACTACTTTGTAATGTTGTATAATGCTATAAAATATATTTGACACCTTATCTCTGTTTCAGAGGGGATGAAATTTCTTCCTTTAATTCTTCATGCCTTTAGCCTAGCATTTTAACTTTTCATTAAACATTTTGGTCAGATTCTGGAGTTCAAAGAGTTCTAATGCCACAATTTTCCCTGGAGTTTTCAATGGATATTTTAGTGTTTAAGCAACCCTAGTTTGTTGCTCTAAAACAGACTTATCTGACTACATGGAACTACTTAGCAATCATTATCAGTATATGTCATTTCCTATCTCTAAATTATTTGGTAACCCTGATAATGGTAACTATTTCAGAAGTATTTGCTGATCAACATATCTAGGTAAAAGGCTATATTGATCACATTTAAGTTGTTTACTCTGTGAAAAAATGTTATGGCTCTTTTTGAATCTTCTCTTTTCTGGAGTCAATTAGATACTACAAAACTTAGAAAGATAGATTTCCTACTTTTCTTTCTTGATATGTATATTGAATAAATATCAATATAAAGAATACAAATAATGATATTTATATTGTTTGTTGATATTCTGTAAATTGAAATTATTTGCCATTATCCCTTATTTTAATTTTCAATCTTCTGCACAGAAAAGACAAGATTGAATTCTCTTGGATGTTCTGGACTTTTTCATAACACAATGCTCATTTTTTGGGTGGTTTTAAATTTTCTTTAGAGCTTCTCCAAAGCTCTCATTTTATATTTTCAAACATTAGTAGATAACTTCTAATTCAAGAAACATTTATGGATGACTACAATATGATATGTCTTACATGATCTAGGACTGAATAAGATATAATCCTCTTCTTTCTAGACATTGGATATAAAAGTAAATGTATTTTGACGTTTTTCCAGATATTATTCAAACACCAATTATTTAAAGAATGCTTTTGTAAATTTATGAAACTTAGTAAAAACTTTCAAACTCTTTTTAAAGTTGTAAGCCTTTAAAAAATAGATTCTCCTTACTCTGACAAAGTCGTATGGCATTTTCTGTCATCCAGATGGTAATATTAAAGTTATTTTTAGTGTAAATTACCATACTTTTATTTTTCATATGCTCCTTGCTTAGTTGGATTTCAAATCCACCAAAATATTCAATAGAGTACACAAGGATTAGTGCTTTTCTTAGCTCTTCCAAATTCTTTAGTTATTGCATGCATAGTAATAACCACCTTGAAGCGGCTCATTCAGTGGAGCCAGCTGCTAGGGTCGTGTCCTAAATACAGCTTAAACAGCAGGCTCCAATCTGATGAAACCTGACCGGTAATCGTGGAGCAAACAGAAGCTCAGCAGCCATTCATATTTAAGATTCAGCAGGCACACAAAGCTGCAAGCACCTCTTCTTCTTTTGACATTATCTATAGGTCCAATCCTCAATATGCTGATTCTATCATAATACAGAAAATTGGTTAATTCCCTCTGGAAATTAGCAAAAAAAAAAAAAAAAAAAAAAGTCTCTCCTTGAATTGCTCTTTCTTCTTCTTTTGATTGGCTGATGCTATCTTTCCTTTACCCGAGGATAAAAGAAACATTTTTTAAATGTGTACATTTAGAAAACATCTGCACATTTTCTGTATGTTTTCAATGCACAACATGAGACTTGAATGAAGTAAGGTTGGTATTCTCCAAATCTAATTAGAATATTCTTAAAGTATTCGTGATTTTGTGAAAATGTTTGATTCATTCTGGTAGGCATTGCTGGTTTAATGATATGCGATATCTAGCCTTTTTACTTAGAGAGATGCTTTAAGTGCAGGGGTGCAGACTTCTGAATGCTCTGTATAGTTGTCTCCTGCTTCTCAGATATATTCATTGCATCCTTCTCTACTGCAGTAAGGCACGCACGCACACACACATACACACATGCATGTGCACACATGTGCTATAATATCCTGATTATGTTACACGTTAGTTGTAATATGATATAATACCGGCGACCACTCACATGAAAACTGCATGTAGAGAGATCATTCTATCATAATAATTCTGAAGGTGACAATTTTAAGATGTGTGGATTGCTGAGTGTAGTTACACTGGCCACTTTTTTCTTGTGCAAATGTGCTCAGATGATATCTGTTAAGTGTGCCACAATATATGTAATTACTGTGACCTTTAAAATTGGGATTAAATCAGTCTTCTTGTGATGTAAGTGCACTGATGAATCTATTTAAAGGAACAATGAGATACTTTTCATATAGAATCACTTAGAAATAAGAGGAAACCTTTATTTTTTCTGTTCTAAACCTCATACCTACACTTTTCCTATTAAAGTATTTGCTTAATGCTACTTCATTTGTCTTTTATGCCAGATAGACAGTTTTCTCCTCCCATCCCCCAGGGTAAGGATCACCACATATTAAGCTGCCTTGTTCCCAATGCCCAACACTGTACCACCAGTCAATTTAGATGTGGGTTTAATGAATGCTTTTGATTAAGATAATGATACTTATCTAGTTACTGTTTACAGACCATTTAGCAACAGTGATCACTTCTTAATTTTCCAGCATACCTTGTGGCTTGTATGCAAATTTGAAAGAGATAAGTGTAATTTTTAAAAACTGTTTTGATTTTAACCTTTATGATTTGGCTGCCTTCTTCACCGATTCTGGAACCATTTCCCCATCTTGGATGTCAACTAAAGTTTATATTAGATGAGTTTCCACAGTTTTAAACTCAATTTTCTTCTTACTGAGCAGTTTTTTTCCTTTTATTCTCATTGGTTTCAATTAGAAACTTATGACCAGAGGGTAGAGAAAAGAGAAGTTTCTTACAGTGGCTTGAACATAAATTTTATCTGTTGTCATCATTTCAAGTAGTCATCCTTAGTCTCTTAGACAGTATTCACTGAGGTTACTTTTAGGTGGTGGTTGTTTTTTTTTTTAATAATGTGTTCTTAGTGAACCTGTTTCTGTGGTCCTGTAGCACTTTAACTGTCTGCCTCTACTAATCAAATTTCTACATCTCCCTCTCCTCTTATAACAAGGGTGATACAAAGCAGAGCCCAGAATGTGCTATTGTTAATCCAGTAGTTCATAATTTAGATATAGTAGAGATCAGTCTTCAAAGTAATAAAACACTGTTGCTACTGCTGCTACTACTATCATCAGTACAATAATAGCTACAAATCCATTAAACATAAACATTAAACATTCATTAAATATTTACTCTGAACTTTACCCACATCGTTGCAATTAAGGCAATCCTTTTATTTATTTATGCGGTAGATATTTTTTGGCCTTAATTTTGCAGATGAGAAAATTGAGGTTTAAAAGTTCAAATAATTTGACAAATTAAAGCTATGAAATGATAGAGCTGGCACTCAAGTCCAAGTCTGTAGAAGTCCAAACGTAATTCTCTTAGCCCCTATATTTTACCCTGTATTTGAACATGGAGCAAAAGTCTTAACAGAAAAGTTTCACACATCTGATAGCTAAGCTTGAAAATGCAGTTTCAGGAAGCCGTAATTATCTAATGCCATTCATTTATCATGTGTAGCATATAATTTGAGTTGATGATCCAAAATTTGCTTTTTATTCAAATAGAAATTGATTCAGTGTCATCTGTGATATCCTCTTTATCCTAAATTGAATTTTAATAGTATGAGACTGTTACTGAAAAGTTTGTAATACCTAATTCATCTGTCTTAACCCTGTGTTTTTTGCTTATTATAGCCTGTTAATATGTATAAATATCTAATAAGCAAAAAAAGTCCTCTTTAGTCTACGTTTAATATTTTTCATGGCATTCTTTTTTTTTTCCTTTTGGAAAAATTATACAATCCTTGATCAAAGAGAGATAGTCTCTCTCTGTCGGTTCAGGTTCTTTGAGATCAGGGTACTAAGATGGACTCAAGGATGTAAAAGATTTATAAAAGTGCCTGTGAATGACAAAGGCAGAGTAAGCTGGAGTAGGAGGAGAAAGTCTTCAGATTGCAATGCAGATCTGACACCTATGAAAGGAGAAAGGACTAGAGGGAGGATTAAGTAGGGAGGATTAAACTCTCACGCTGCAGTGTAGCTCTAAGAAAGTCTTGGCCAGGCCAGTAGAGAGATTTGGGACAAATACTTCCTGTTAGAGGAGGCTCACACTGGGCTAGAGTGGCCCGGCTCTGGTAACCCAGCTGTGTTCAGCCATTAACTGGATGCAGCCTAGGCAGGGAGGGACTTCACAGTAAACACTGTTGTAGATTATGAAGAGGCAATGGCTGGAGGATGTTAGCTAATCAAATTCCTCACAGCAGTTTCTCTCCTGAAGAAAGAACTGAGTGGTGCATTTCAGTGGTTGCAACATCATCTTATTGAAATTCCTTCAGCTTCATACCATTTTTCATAACAAATGCCTGCACTTGCATCCATATTTTCACTTTCTTTCTCCTAATATTCAGAGGGTTGTTCCTCTTATTGTATGCCAATTCCACTTGTATCCGGTAGAAGTTTTGTGTACGTCACCATGGTGTGGCTCTTTAAGATATTGATTCTTTTTTTCAATCCCTGATCTTCAATTTTTCTCCCTACTCACTCCTTGTCATAAGTGTATGAGTACTTCAAGGCTCAACAGTGACAGCAAAATAAAAGCAAAACACCATCTCCTTTCAAAACCACATTCCAACTGAATAGCATTGATTTTTACATTCTACTTTGATTTCCCCTCTTACTTATAGCCAAGCTTCTTGCAAAAGTAAGCTATGTTCATTTGTTTTCCTTTTTCTACTTTGTACTATTCTTTGCCCCACTATATTCTTTCTACCATTGCTAATCCCTTAAAACTTTTTTCTTTCAAAGTCATCCATGACATAGAATTTTATTACCTCCTTTCCTCTCTTTCTGCTTTTTAATTTGTCAAACTCAGTCCACCATACTTTCTAAGTATCTATTGAATGTATTTTGTGTACACATTCTGATGCATATTTGTTTATGTGTGTGTTTGTATATGCACATACACACACACACACACACTTCCCTCCATCCCCACTGCTATTACATTTTCTAAACTATTTTTACCTCCCACCAGGGTTACTGCAAAAGCCACTAACAGGAGAATCTTGAACCAGTATTAAAGTTCTTAGAAGATACAGTTGAGGCAATAATTGAATAAACCAAAAAGAGAGGGATTGATATGTGGTTAAATATCTTTCCCAAATTGGTGAAATTATGGACTTGAGAGGCAGGATAGCTTCAGAGAAAAGGAAACAAAGATCTAACAGAAGAGAATGATGTAGATTTTGGCATCAGAAAGATACCAAAGTGTTCTAATGTGTTGGCTTATTTTATTCAGAGTCAATGGTTAAGGATTGTTGCTCAGTTTCAAATTGCTACTGTGCAGTATGGAAGAGTGAGGTGGTCCACGTAGGGTAGATGACCTGTGGTGTGTTTATTTGCCCTCTCTTGTTACCATGTGACTTTTACTAAAAAAAAAAAAAATTAGGCTTCATGGTATACAGAAGAAGAAATCAAATGGCTCAGCTGATTGAGTTGATTTTTTTTAACCTCTTCTTGGGGCATTTACATTTCTGTCCCTCCTATTACTGGAAGACATGCTTTATTTGTAGATTATGTCAATAGTCCTCTAACTGGTACTTCTTTTCCATTCACCTTCTTCTAATGCATTAACACAGCAAATAGATTGTGTAGAGTCTTGTAAACCAAACTCAAGAAGAGACCATGATACCCTCCTACTTAAAATCATCAAATGATTTTTTAACAGTTATAAAATGATCAGACTCTTTGATCAAAGCTTAAAAGACCCCACGTGAACTAGTATCTGATATCTTTTCAATGACATTTTCCACCAACTTCTCTCTGACTGCAATTAACACTTCCCTTCTTTCTCTTTCTTTCAAAAGTCTCCATATGTCCAGGTCATTATTATTCCTCTCAGGTACCAATTACTCAGGTAGGCTGAGTAATGATACTTATTATGTTCTACTCATTCTCTGTGACTTTGTCTGGTTTATTATTTTACAGAATTTGTCATAAATTATTAGACCTCATGTTTCCGTTTAATTATCTACCTACTTCACAATAACTCAGATTTCAAGAGAACAAGATTTTGTTCACTACTGTGTTTTTAAAACCTAACTCAGAGAGGACATTCAATAGGTATTAGAAAATGCTGAATGAATGTTAATAGTATTATTATGTCAAGTGCCTCTCTGCAAATAAGGAGAAAAGATTGTCTACAAACATATTTTATGTCGGAAACTTTATACTTAGTTTTTTTGTTAATTATTATGATACTGTTTTTTTGATATTTTATTCTTATCTTTTATTGAAATGTAGTCAGTTTACAATGTTAGTTTCAGGTATACAGCAAAGTGATTCAGTTATACCATACACATACATACATATATATATTTTTAGTTTCTTTCCTGTTACAGCTCATTACAAGAAATTGAATATAGTTCCCTGTGCTCTACAGTAGTTCCTTGTTGTTTATCTATTTTATATATAGTAATGTGTATCTGTTAACACCAAACTCCTAATCTATCCCTCCCCAAGAAAGGTACTGTTGCTTTCAGTTTTTAAGTTACGAAAATGACAAAAAAACTGAGTTGTCTTTTGTCACACAGCTTGGTAGTCAGAGAGCAAGCATATAACCCCAGATCTTCTAACCACAAATTCAGCAGTTTTTGGATCATACTGACTTAGACCGTGTGCATCCAATTATTGCATATGAAAGAAACATTGGCTCTGTCAATAGATGGCAAAGCAGACAAGGGAAGGGGGATTTCTGTTTAGGCCATTGATGACCATAAGTTTTTAGCCCAATTTATCCAAGAGCTACAAAACATTGAAATTTAGTTTTTTATTGTTTACCTAGTGACTTACAGTATCACAGTTAAAATACAGTTTGATGTAAATCTTTGGTCAAACTTTCCACAAGAAACCATCATTAAAAAAAAAGACAGTTTACTTCAACTGATAATTTTGTTTAATATAAAATGCTTTCATTTTGTATTTCTATACATAACGTTTAATCTATGTCCCCTGAAGCAAGTTTGTTTACACACACACGCACGCACGCATGCACACCATCCCTGATTCTTTCCCTCAATGCAGAAGAGTTTTTTGTTTTGTTTTATTATCTGAAAAAAATGGACCTTTATAGTTCTTAAGTGCAAAAAATATATAAAGAATGGATTTTTTCTACTATAATTTTGCTCCTGTGACATGCACATTATCCTATAAACTTTGTGTTGTGTTCATAGTTAACATTATCCACAGTCATTAAGATTACTTGTTAACTAAAAATTGCCACTAAATTATGTCACTTTAATGGGGTACTTTTTATATACAGTAAATAAAGTCTTATGTAGACAAGTGAGAGGTGTACATTCTGTATAAAAACTTAGTACAAACTTTTATCACAATATAATGGTCTGCTGAATTGTAAATCTACAGTTAGGATGGTGTTATTGGTCCATGAGAACAAGTAGTTATAACCTGAACTCTAGTTTATTTTATTTATATACTTGTAATTTCTGTTATTTAAAAGTTCCCTTTTGGATCTGTATCTTTAATTAGTTATAAAAATAATCAGTTAACCAAAATACTCTAATTCCTAAAATCTAAATTATTTGATATCAAAGTACATCTTATCCCATCATAAATATCTTCACCGTGGGAGATTTGCATTGCTCCTCTTTCCACTAACTCTCGTGCACATATAATACAAATGCAAAATATCCTAAATAAAATTATGATGTAGATGAAGTTTGTCATTAAAAACAATAGGAGCAAAAGAAATATATTTTTGATAGGAATAGTGGACATGCTTGTGTAATCCAAGGCGAAATGACATGGAGCCTTAGCAAGAAAGTGCGGTTCAATACTGGAAAGCCTGCTGACCTCTTTTCTCAAATTTTAGTTTTTCTACTTTCTCTGTATTTGTTCATTGTCCTTTCTCTGCAGACTGGCATGTTCTGCTTCTTTATTCAAAGAAGTAGAAATTGGTGAATTAATGGCTTTCAGGTTTATATCACCTTTACTTAATAGGCCGGCTTATGTTTAGCTATTTTCAATTTAAATTCCACGCTTCCAAAAGATAGAATGAAAACGTCCCAGTTTGGGTGATATTTCCACTTGTATTCAGCCATCTGCAGCCAGGAGAGTTGAATCATAGAAAAGAAACAGTGATACAAGGAAGCAAACCTGTGGGTGGGGCAGGCAATGCCTAGAAAAGAAGGCTGGATTGACACTCAAATTGGTGCCCACTGAACTTCCTACTCTTTGCTGTTACATTATTAGCTAACAAGTTTTGATTCACTGAGATAACTTGTTTACCATCTTTCATGCTGTGCGTGTGATTTTGGGACTACTTAAGAGATATTCCAGGGAAATATCTCTAGTCAATATCCTAGTCAAAGCTATGGAATAAACCTGGTACATAATATGTGAATATCAAATTTCCTTCATGGCAGTTAATTTAATATGGTGATATTTCAATGAAAAATACAGGATAGACTAAAAAATACCAACCAATTTTAATAAATATTTTCTCTCAGTATACTATACATAGAGAAATGCAAACAAATCCTAAGTGTAAAGTTTGATGAAAGATCAAAAGTGAACCATCTGTTCAACTTCTATGAAACAAAACCTTACTCATTTTCTACAGTACCTCCCGTGGTCTCTCCAAACATGAGTACTACCTTACTTTTCAAATTATAGATTATTTTCCCTCTTTTGCATTTTATTTCTATGGAATAAAAATGTGAATTCTTTTGTGACTGGCCTCTGAAGCTTAATCTCTTCTTTGTGAGGTTTATACAAGTTACTGAATTTGAATAGTTTATTGATATTGTTGTATAATTATAGGCCTTTGTGTGTGAATTTACTAAACTTTTGCTTGCTTGCTTATTTTGTTGTGAATAGATGTTTGATTAGTTTTAAGGTTTTGGGTTCTTATAAATAATAGTGTTATGTACATTCTTATGCATCTTTTGGGATATACTAGCAGTAGAGTTGCTGGGTCTTAAGGCATGTATACTTTTAGTAGATATCACCAGCTTCCCCAAGCATTATTACCATCTTATTCTTGCATCATCAACTAATGAGAGTTCTGGTTACCTTACATCCTTGCTAACACTGATTTGTCTGTCGACTTTTGCACTGATGAGCACAGAACGTGATCAAAAGTGCGGTATTAATGAACATTTCCCTCATGAGTTGTAACATACTTTCATTTATTTTTCACTTGAGTATCTTTTAATTTGAAATGTCTATTCATATCTTTTCCACATTTTTTTCAATAGATTTTCCTTTTTTCTTTATGGCTTATGGGTTTTCTATATTTTCAGTATTCAAAAAATTTGTTATAATATGAATTGCAAATATTTCTTCTGGTCTATGGCTTGACTTTTTCACCTGACTTTTAATATCTTTTGATAAGCTGGATTTTATAAATTTTAATGTGGTCTAGATCATCATACTACTTTTCTTACAAATTTGTGATGTTTAAAAAGTAAGCTTCAAATTTGTCAAAACTCATCAAACTGTACATCTAAAAAGATGAATTTTGCTCTGTATCAATTATACCATAATATCCCCTCTCCTCTAATGTAAATTAGTTATGTGCATGTATTTATTATTATTTTCTTTTGTTATGGATATTTTCTAGAGAGAATATAATGCTCTACCTCTCACATTTATATATATAATTTGCATATAATTTTGTGTGTGTGTGTGTGTGTGTGTGTGTGGAGTGAGATAGGAATCAATGGATCTGTATTTCATTGACCCAATACACTTATTGTGAAGATTTCTCCTACTGCTCTGAAATGCCACATTTGACATAAATTAAGTGTTGTGTTTACTAATTTATTTGGATTCTCCTTGGCACCAATAGCACACATTCCTAATTACTGGAGCTTTAAATAAATCTTGATATCCACTAAGTTAAGTTTTCTATCTGTGTTTTGTTTCATCAGCATTATCTTGGCTATTTTTGGCTCATTTCACTTCCATATAAATTTGAAAATAAGTAAATTCCAACATACACGTATACACATAATGCACTACTATATTATGTTGGCATTGAATCAGATCTATAGATCAGTTCTTTATAATACTGAATCGTTTTATTCATGAACATGATATATTCTTAAATGTTTAAAAAACTGCTCTAATTTCTTTCAATAGTATCTATTTCTGTACTGTGTTTTCTTGTTTTTAAAATTCTTACAACTAGATTTATTCACAGGAATCTCTTTTTTTGAGTAAATTGCAAATGTTATAATATCTTAATGTGTTTTCTTATTGTTCCTTCAAATGCAGTTGATTTTTGTATATGGAAATTTTATGAAGTCATCTTACTAATACTGCATTTTAATTCTGTTGACTTCTATTTTAGATTAAAGATTTTTTTGTAACTAATCATGTCATCTGCAAATGACAGTTCCAATCCTTTCAAATTCTTGTAGTTATTTTTCTTGCATTTAATAAAGCATCAAATATAATAGTGATTATAAATGCAGAGGGACATCTTATTATATTTTCAGCTCAGATAAATTTATGTATAATTATTCTTTCATCATTAACTAAGCTATTGATATTGATTTATCATTAATTATGTTATTATTTGCAGATATCCATTTGTAGATACTAATTATTAAGCTAATGAAGCTTTTTTCTATTACTAGGTTAATAGTTTTATTAAATTTTGAATTTTATTGACTGCTGCTTCTGCATCTATTGTGATGATTATATGGATTATTCAGTCTGATTTTATTGATATAAGTATTATATCATTTGAATTTCAATGTAAAACCAAATGTCTTCAATAATGTCCTAAAATAGCAGTGACTAAAGCAAGAATTAAGATTCTAAGGCTTTCTTAAGCAAATATAAGACCAAGCAGTGAAGGTGATTTAAAAAAAAAAAGTGGGGGGAGCGAAGCAAGGCAAGAAAAAGGTCAAAGCGATAGGATACATCTTACTATCTAATTGGCTTCCACCTCACAATCAGCCAGGAAGAGACCAAGAAGGTCACTCAGTAGACTGTTTGGCACACGTGCTTTCGTTACTTGATGAAAGAGGTGTCTGCAAGGCAGAGGTTAAGTGTCAAGTTACTTTTTAACCCTGTAGTGAAGTACCTGAATTTTTAAAAATATCATGATTATTTTTAAACTTTCATGTTATCAATTTATATTAATATAAATATATATTAATTTAAATTATTTTCAATCTAGACTCATTTTCCATTTTTTTAGCAACGTACTATAAACTGATATATTTCAAAACTACTTTAAAGATAAATTTGATCAGTGGGATTTAATCAGTGGGATCATCTTTCAGCTAGTTGCAGGGCCATTTTGAACTTTTTTAAATCATTCTATAGGCCCTTCCTAAATCTGGGCACAAGAAGATGTTCCAAGGTCATCTTGCTTTTCCCTGCCCCAGTCCTAGAATTTGTCAATTCTCTAAGGAATTCTAGACCCTTTAGTGGAGGATGGTATTTAAGCATCAACATCTAAGTGCTAGTATTCCCATGATGTTGGTCACAGCTTAAAGATTGCACCCTTCACCCTGTTTAGCTCTGAGCTTTAATTATTTTCCTTTCTGATCTGAAACTAGTAAAAGCTTTGTTCAGCTCTCAGCCAGTCAGTCATTACTTTTTCTTAGTGTTTCATGCTTTCAGCTGTTATTTATGAATGAATCAGCCACTGACTTCACCAAATATCATTTAAGATTAAAAGGAGATGGAGTAGTTACTGTTATTTGGCATTTAGTGCCCTTTATAAAGAACTAGAATACTTCCTTTCCAGGATTGTGTGTCTATGCACACATGTATGGGCATGTGTGTGTTCATACACACAGATTTAGTTAGTAGTAGAAGTTTATGGATACTGAGATAGAGAGAGAGAGAGGTGGATTTGTTAGTTTTTCCTCAGTGTATTTGATGTCAGGAATTCTTTTAAAAGAACAAAAGCATTCAGTTCTTCAGTTAAAGTTAAATGAGTCAGAGACCTGAGTTCAGCTGCTTGTTTTGCTGATTATCACATTTGTCTCCTTGGGCATCTCCTTTTCTTATGAGAATGGTAATGATGTCAACTTCTTGGAGCCTAGAATGTTATTCATATTAAAATTAATGTCTTTATTTCCAAGTTGACTTAATTTTATCAAAAATCATTGATGAAAAAGAGGAAAGAAATAATACAGGAGTATTTGTAACTCTGGAGGAAATTTAAGGTGTGAAATAGTTGCATGGAAAGGAAAAGTCAAGTAGTCTGAAAATTAGTGCTTATTTTAATACTTTTGCTAAGGGTCAGCCTAGAATTCTCCGCGGATTAGATGCATACTAATAGGATGCTTTAAAAAAAAACGAAGTCTTTCGAGTCTGCAAAGAATAAGAGTAATGAGGGTAAAATGACAGATTATACATTTGTAATTTGGACTAATAGGTTGTGTTAAATTAGAATACAAAGGTAACCAAATCTTCATTTACTTCTGGTCTTATTCTACAGAAAGCAATGTCTTAGCATTTATTTCTTTTGACTGTGAGTTGATTCCAAGTCTTTGTCCTGGAAATTCTCTTTGATCTTCATCAAAAATACACAAAAACTATTAACCATTTTGTAAAGAATATAAACTATTCAAAATAACCCTGGCACAACTTTGAATTATAAACTTCTTAGGATAATAAAAACTGTCAGAAGAATCCCATCTAATAGTGACATTAAAAACTACAAAATATATTTGTTATTACTTGATAAAATACATTTGGTATAATTAAATACAAAATAAAACAGTTCATTCTTAAAAGAGTAAAAATGGTTGTTGACTACTATAAATTAAAGAAAAAAATATTCGTAACATTTTGATGTGCTCAGTCTAGCTTTGGAAGACCTGACTTTAAAAAATAATGATCTAAAAATATTATATTAGAAGCAGAAATAAAAATTGTTAAAATTTTGATCTGAACACAAACTGATTTATCGAGTCTCCATTGTAAAATTCATACAGAAATTAATAGATCTCTGGTTAAAATAATTCTGACTCATAAAGAATGAGAATAGAAAATACTAGAAAATAGGTAAACAAGATTAAAAAAGAAAAAAAAACTGGAAAATTTTAAATGTTAAATATTCATTTTCTAATAAATTTCATTGATTTGGCATAGCTCTGATTGTTTTCTTTATTTTTATTTATTGAGATATAATTGATATATAATATATTAGTTTCAGATGTACAGCTTAATGATTCAATATTTGTATATTTTACCAACGATCACTATGATAACTCTAGTTAACATCCATCAACATACCTAGTAACATAATTTTCTTCCTACTGTGAGAACTTTTAAGATTCACTCCCTTTGCATCTTTAAAATGTACAATAAAATATTACTAACTATAGTTACCATGCTGTACATTACATCCCCATGACTTATTTTATAATTTGAAGTTCGTAGTTTTTGACTCCCTTCATCAGTTTTGCCTACCCCCTGCCTCTGGCAACCACCAATCTGTTCCCTGTATCTATAAATTTGGCTTCTTTTTCTTTTTAAATTTCTTACATAAGTAAGATCATATGATATTTGTCTTTTTCTGACATATTTCACTTAGGTAATGCCCTGAAGTTCCATCCATGTGGTTGCAAATGGCAAGATTTCATTCTTTTTTGTGGCTGAGTCATATCTCATCATATATGTATATTTCAGTCTCCCCTGGCCTGGTGTGTGTGTGTGTGTGTGTGTGTGTATGTTATTTTATCTACCCTTTCTTTATTTTTTTCTCTATTCATCTAGCAATGGACACTTAGGTTGTTTCCATATCTTGCCTATTGTAAATAATGCCACAAAAAACATAGGAGTGCGTATATCTTTTTGAGTTAGTCTTTTTGTTTCCTTTGGATAAAAACCCAGAAGTGGAATTGCTGGATCATATGGTAGTTCTATTTTTAATTTTTTGAGGAACCTCCACATTGCTTTCCATAATGGTTGCAGCAATTTATGTTCCCACCTGCAGTGCATGAGGGTTCCTTTTCTCCATATTTTTGTTGATACTTGTTAGTTCTTGTCTTTTTAATAATAGCTGTTCTAGCAGATCTGAGGTGATATCTCAAGTAGTTGGAATTGTTCCATCCTCTTCTAGTTCTTGAAAGAGTTTGAGAAGGACTATGATTAATTCTTCTTTGAATGTTTGGTAGAATTAATCAGTGAAGTCATCTGCTCCTGACTTATCTTTGTTTTGGGGATTTTTGATTACTAGTTTAATCTCCTTACTGGTAATTGGTCTTTTCAGATTTTCTATTTCTTCTTGATTCAGTCTTGGGAGATTGTATGTTTCTAGGAATTTATCCATTTTTTTTCTAGGTTGTCTAGTTTGTTGGCATATAATTGTTCATAGTAGCTTCTAATAATACTTTGTAGGTGTACTATCAGTTGCAATGTCTCCTCTTTTATTTCTGATTTTATTTATTTGAGTTATGTCTCTTTTTTTTTCCATGGTGAGTCTAGCTAAAGGTTTGTTAATTCTGTTTATCTTTTCAATGAACTAGCTCTTGGTTTCATTGGTCTTTTTATTGTCTTTTCAGTCTCTATTTAATTTAATTCTGCTCTGATCTTTATTTCCTTTTTCTACTAACTTTGGGCTTCATTTGTTCTTCTTTTTCTGGTTACTTGAAGTGTAAAGTTAGGTTGTTTATTTGAGATTTTTAAAATTCAGAATGATTTTAACATCACCATTTTACATATGGAGAACCTGAATCTAAGTTCCAGGGAAGGAAATGTTAGTAGAACTTGTAATTGACTAATAGTGAGCTACTCTCTTCAAATGCACTTAATTTTACCTGCAAATATGTAAAATCAATTTAAGCTGACAATGTTAACTCTCTAGAAACAGAATAATAAGATGAGGTATCTGGATTTTTACTATCTTTTATATTTTAATGGTTGACTTTCCCTTAGCAACCATGGAAGGTACAGTGATTATAATTACAGAAAAAAAGATTATATATATGTGTGTCTGTGTGTGTGGTGTGTGTGTGTATACAAAGAAGAATATGTCAACTTAATCAGAATTTCATGAAAAACTTAAAATACCTTTCATTGAAACTGTGTGATTTGTTGTCTTGCCAGCAACAAGTATTATTACTGATTAAATGTATTTCTTAACTCAATAAGCAATGAGTTAAAATGGCTAAGATCAAATTAAATCCTGCCTCATCTCTCTAATAATTAATCTAATGTGTTGAACTGTCATCAATAACTAAGTTATTTGAGCCTACAAATATTAACCTATAACAGAAGGACATTAATGCATTCCTTTTAGTCTGCTCTTCTTTGGAAATACATAATGATAAGAGACAGTCTTCTGGGTAATAAAAATAGCAAAAAAAGAAAGAAAAGGTTATTAATCAAAATGTGAATTTATTGAAAGACAGAACTGAAAGGACACAACTCTATTGGTACCTTAATTACTAATTATTTCTATTATCTACCTAATTAGTAAAAACATTTCAGCTTATAGGTAATAAAAGTCATCATTAGATTGTATGACATGCGATGCCATTTCTACATTTAAAAATTTTACTCATAAAACAAACTGGCAATATTTTAAAGTATTTGGAGCCATCTGAATCATGTAAGACTTTAATGTCTCTTTTAAAAATGTTTAAAACCTATTGCAGGTATAGTAATGCTGCATCTTTATGCAAGTCCTATAGTTCATGTTGCAACTAAAAATGAGATTGCTCTCTGAAAGTGTTAAACACTTTTAGCAGCTTTTTCCTTTGCATTCTGTCCCAAATCAAAGTTTTAATAGTTTGTATCAATCTATACCCTTTGTTCTGCCTACATCAGGCCTTTTACTCAACGTTTGATCTAAATTTTATTGGTTTCATAACTCAGCATATACTGTGTAAGTGAGAGATTATGTTATTTCCATTCTGAGTTTAAAATAAAAAATGACAGACGGGCTATATTTACTAACATTACTACCACCAAGAATTTGTAAATCTAAATAGTCTAATATTGAGTCCTACAAGCACTTTATTCCTCAGCAACCTTTCCTTGCCTGTAAGTACAAGGGATAGAAGATGAATGATATTATTAGCTTGGTGCCCTTAGGAGGAAATTAAATATTTATTCAAAGTATGTCTTTTTTTTACCTTGATAACAAATCCAATAAACAAGTGCTTTGATTAATGAATTTTAGCATTTCTTATTGTAAGATGTATGGATTACTTATAGCTTAAAGGCACGATTTTATGGGAGAGGAAGTGACTTTTGTTCTAGCATTGAAGATTGAAAGAAAAGATTTCTGGGACAGGAGTAGAACAGTTAGATTCTTGATCTACCACTGACATCTTTGGCTGAGTCACGTTATATAAGTCACTCAATGTCCTTAAATTCAGTTTTGTTTTTTTTTTTTTTCATTTCAAAATGGAGGTTAAAATAATACTTAAAATATTCATGCATAATGCATCCTGGCATTGTAAAATGCAAGGAAAAACATTTGTACTGTAAATAACTACATATAATGTGTTATTATTATGTTCAAGAGGTAAAATAAACAATGTTGGCTAAATTGTTTTGCTTGTGAATTCTTCCATGGCTTTAGTAGTGTGTGCTTTCTCTTCCTTCTTTGACTTTATACTCCAATTATGCACATAGAACTTAATGTATTTTGTAGAGGTCTTAGAATTGTTTTTAAGTGTTTAGGTGAAAGACTATCTATTGTAAGAGTTTGGGGAAGTTACTTTATTTCATTATTACTTTTTAAAAATTACGATCGTCATTGTTATTGACTCCTTCATTTTGTAAAACATTATCAGGACATCTAGAGGAAATGCAATTCAAATCTTATGTCTACCACTTAATGACAATATGAGTTTGAACAAGTTACTTTGCTTCACTTATTGTTTTATAAAACAGGGCTGATACAAACCTTTTAGGTTGTGTATGAGGATGAGATGAGAAAATTTGTCATATATAATTCTTCCAGATTACCTTGAATTAATATAAGGTTATTTTGCATTATACATATGCATGAGTTTCTTTCAAGTCCAAGTCATAAATGAGAAGTTATGAAAAAGGATGTTTCCTTAAATAAATCAGCTGGAAGACCTAATACTTTCTAACATATTAGCCTGCTTATTTCAGAGAATATGGAGATAAACTGAAAGAAATTGAGATAATAGTAGGTTAAATATATTGTTCCATACCAGGGAAGAGGAATAGACTAAAAAGTGGAGATTTATTTTTCTGGAAAAATCCGTACTGACTACTTGAGTGTCTTTTTGTTAGTTTATTTTAAAATTTTGAGTCCAAACTCTTATGTCAATAAAGTATTGAAGGATTTAATCTCAGAGTAGATTCATGAAAGAGATATCTTTATACATGCTGTTTTTACTCTGGGTTCTTTAGAGATGCTGTAACTATGTTTTCCATGGTTCAAAGCTTTATTAAATGATTTAATTTGGGTCTCAAACATGAACTCTGGATAAAATACCCAAAGTAAAACAAATTCTGTAATGAATGTATAAAGCTGGAGATACCTCTACTCTCTCTGGGATCCTTGGCAGTCAGTGGGATTTTTAATAGACTCTATGCATTTATATCTGCATATCATTTAGCTAAGTCCCAAATGCCAAATGCAGTTTTATTTTCCACAATTTATTAATATTAATTTTGCTTTGCTAGGCTAATTATATGCATTCTACTGGCAGGGTTATTCAGGAGAGCAGTTAATTCTTGAAGAATATAATGTAAAGTATAAAATTCATCGTATTATATAAAGTGTAATTGTCTCAAGCATCTCCAGCTGCCGTAACAAAATATCACAGGCTGGGTTGCTTAAACAACAGAAGTTTATTTTCTCACATTTCTGGAGGGTAGGGAATCGAAGATCAAGGTGCCAGCCAATTTGGTTCCTGATGAGAAGTCTATCCTGGCTTGCAGAAGTCTGCTTTCTCACTGTATCCTTACATGGCAGAGAGGGAGCTCTGGTGTCTTTTCCTTTTTGTAAGAGGCACTAACTCTATTGGGGCTTTAAACATCTGAAGAGGAGTGGAGAAGGGAGCATTCTCAGAGATACAGATAGTGATGATACGATAAGGAAAATGTAGCTAATCTGTTATGAGTATGAAAGAATGTTGAAAAATATTGCTGATAAAATTGGGCAGGACCATTTGATGAGAAGAGTTATCTGTGAAGATTTTGCATTTCTTATTTTTAAGAGAAACTAGATTGTCATACTAAGTGAAGCAAGCCAGAAAGAGAAAGAAAAATACCATATGATATCACTTATATGTGGAGTCTAAAAAAATGGCACAAATGAACTTATTTACAAAACAGACAGACTCACAGACATAGAAAACAAACTTATGGTTACCAGGGGACAAGAGGGGTCGTGAAGGGATACATTGGGAGTTAAGGATTTGTAGATACTAACTACTATATATAAAGCAGATAAACAACAGGGTCCTACTGAATAGCTCAGGGAACTATATTCAATATCTTATAATGGCCTATAATAAAAATATAAAAAGGAATATTATATATGTATAGCTGAATCACTATGCTGTACACCAGAAATTAACATAACGTTGTAGATCAGTTATATATCGATTTAAAAAAAGAGTGTGTCCTTGGAAAGAGAGTTGGTAAAAAAGATAATAACTGCAGTGTTTCCTCTAGTCTTGTAACGAAACAAATGATAATGAGACACTAATGATCTTTCAGGTTCTTTCTTGCTTTTATACTGTGATTTCCATTTAGATAAACTAAAAAGAATTAATTTTCTCTCTAACATCATAACTGTTGATCATTTTTAAATGTGAGATAGTTTACTCTAAAACAAGATATTATTATTATTGTGAATGTTGTCTTTCATTAAAATGTGCATTGACTCAGTTTCATTAAATGTTATTAATATTCATATTGTATGCTATTTGTGAAAATTGCATAAAAGTTAGAACTTTATTGAAAATATGTCAGCATTTTTCAGCATCTTTGTATGTTTTAGAATATCTGCAACTTATTGGGTTCAGTGTCTGAGAACTGATATAGGCACATATTAAGATAACTCCCAATGAGTCAAATATTTGTATAATCCTCTCTTTTTGAGTAAACATGTGAAACATGTGATTGCAGTCTAACCAATCAAAATTGCCACCCACTAAGTTTATCATCTCATTCGATTGTAAATCTTTTCCCAGGGTTTAATCTGATCTGTTTTTATGTTGTTCTTGTTTGTTTCACTGCTTGAATGTAATTTCCATGAGGGAAGAGATTTTTATCTCTTATGCTCACTCTGTATTTCCTGCACATATGGCAGTGCTTTGTATAACTTTGTTAAATTAATTATTTATTTGTATATTATTTGGCTTTTCTATCTAAAATTAATAGAATTCTTAAAAGAATACTTCATGAGTAGGTTAATTGTATCAATCCTTTTCATTTCTATGTTAAATACATGTAGAGTAGTATCTAATACATCATAAATGATAATTAAAATTTATTAAGTAAATAAATACTGCTTAATAATAATAATATTCATAGGACACAACATATTACTATATTGAAACATACAACTTTGCCAATATTTTTCATAAAGGGATACTTCATATAACCTGACTGTGCAAAGTATGTTTCTATCTGATTTATTTCTCACAGTAACTCAATAAAGTAAGTATTACTACTAAGGGAAAACTAGACTATAGTAGCTTTGGTCAATAAAAGAACAGACTTGAGAGCAATTAATCTTGGGAAATGAAGACTTGTTAAATGGAGAAAGACATGTAGTCTTTGAATATAACCTGGACTCCTCTAACATCACAGCCCTGATATGACTCTTGCATCTTTTCATGAGGCCATGTTACATTTCAGTTGTAGCCCTAACTGTATATACGCAAATTTACTCCTACTCCTCCGTTAATGACATGCCATACCAATCTACTTTCTTAATTTAGAACACTGGGATCATCTTTGATCTCTTTTTTCCTCAACCCTTCCATGCATCCTTTCAGGGAGTACCTGTAGCTCCACTTCTGTGTTCACCACCTCCTCTGTTACCACTTAGTATAAGCCACCACTACCTATCACCTCTGATCTCTCTGTAACTGTGGTTTCTCCTCTTGCATACATTCTTATTCACAATTCAAAGTTAAGTTTTAAACATAAAATTAAGACCACATCATTCCATTTTTAAACATCAACCAGTAGATTCCCACTCTGAAAATAAAATTGTAGTCTTTCCCATGTCCTATGCTGGACACTACATGAGCTATGAAACC
This sequence comes from Camelus ferus, assembly GCF_009834535.1. NCBI lineage: Eukaryota > Metazoa > Chordata > Mammalia > Artiodactyla > Camelidae > Camelus > Camelus ferus. The sequence goes on along the minus strand of NC_045697.1, from coordinate 57,996,689 downwards.
TAGCTTTTAAAACTCTGGTTGTACCACTTTTATTCTCATACAATTTGCTGTATCCACATTGGCTTCTTTCCCCATTCCTCTAACAGGCCCAGCTCTTTCTTCCTTCAGCTCTTTGCACTTGATCATTCTCTGGTTCCAGCCTTTCAGGTGGTGACTTCCTTCTCTTCATTCTGGTCTCAAATCTGATGTTACTCCTCAAAGATAGTACAGTATCACTGTGCTGTTTAGTGATGCCAACGATGGATCACACCTATCAGTCACACCGTGTTGCTTAATTCTGCATTTTTTTTCTTCATGATCATTTCACTATCTAAAATCTTATTACTTATTTGTTTACCTGTTTGTTGTCATAATGTCCTGCTAGATTGTCAGCTCCATGAAAAAGACTGGGTTTTGTCCTGTTCACCTTGCTATCCTGAGCACCTTGTGCAATATCCGGCACATGTAACAACATATATTTGTTAATTGGTTGAATATATAAACTTAATCTACTGAATCCAAAGTACCTTCTCTGAAATACAATCTGATAATGTCACTACTTGCTTAAAATCCTACCATGGCACCCCATTCCTGGTAGGACTACTCTTTAGTTTGACATATACTATCTCTTTTAGTTTGTCCTGTGCCTTACATTCATCATAATGTCAGCCTTATTAAAAGATGTGTCATTTCATCAGTGTAAATCCAGCTGCCTATCCCTGAATGCTCGTTCCTTGAAGAGAGAATGAATAAAGAGCTAACTGAAAAATTACCAGATCCTCTGTCTGTAAAGGTACAAAACTTGAATAATTTACAAAACATCCAGTTGTAGGTTGTAACTGACATTTCTGACTTGTTCTTTTTTAAATTCTTTCATTGCCAACTCTTGCCACTCCCCCTACACTGATCTATAACATTTTCTTCTGTTGTTCCGGTTGCTTCTTTTTATCAGGAATTTTTGGTTATTTCAAATAAACTTAAATAAAACCTGGGACCACTATTGTCCAAATTAAACTAAATCTGGTATTCAAAGGGAAACACAATCTAGCAACCAAAATTAATCAAAGGTAATAATTCATATTTTATTCTTTAGAGAAATACCAAAGAGAGGAGTATTTTCTTAAGGCAAGCAAATAATAAATACCTTTTCTGATTAATGCCTTCTTTACTATACTTCTCACTGGTGGCAGCTGCTCTCTAAAATTGAATAATTTCCTCTAAGTTAATTATCATAAAATAACAACCATTATATGTAAAGTACTTACTATGTGTCATGCTGTTGTATTCTAATCATTTTGCATACATGAATTATTTAATCTTTACAATTATGTGAAATAATTATTTTAAAAGATAAGCATTTATATAATACCTTTTTATTGTTATTGCTTGGGATTAAAAAATGATAAAAGAAACAGCTTATAAATTCAAAGACCTGAAAACTTCAGCTCAAAATGTTATAGTGGCAACATACAAATCTGCATTCATCCTCTCACCACCCTAATTTATAATCAAATAGTGGATTCTGTGGTACAGACTCAAAGGAAGATGTTCATGTAGCATAGAATGCCCAGGCAAACTTCCCTTTAATTGGAACAATGCCAGCAATGAAGTCCCTTAAAGCAATAGGTGATGAACCTAACTTAGGCATGGGAGGAGAAATTTGAGGCTGACAGAAAGGCCTCTGTTCAGTTTCTGTCATGAACTTATGAATTTAACTTAGTTTTGCAAGCACCTTGGATGGAAATATCCAGTATTTTCACTTAGAAATTCCCTAGATTAAAAATTGGCCTCAGTTATATCACTGTACTGAGATCCAAAGCAATACCTTATGGCAGGTAGGATGTTCTCTGGTCTTTGTAAGATGGTTAGGAACATGATTTGTGGAGAAGCAGGGTGGATAGAGCAACAGGATTAGTCTACATGTTATAATGAAAGGTCTATTTGGTGTTATGAGTGACATATTAAATCTTCTTAAAGAAATCTTTGTTAGAGACAATGGGAGTCTGTATGGCTATATTATCTACATTACTCATTTAGGTATGCCTATGAAAACACATGATTTTGAAATATGCTAGAGTAAGAAATTATATATTTAAAGATAAAGGTACAGTTTTAAAGTATTTAACTTACTTTAATAGAGTCATATAATCTGCTAATTTTCATTTAAATAGCCTTAAATTTCATGTTAATAAAAATTAAAAATTGCTATGGAAATTCTTCAGCAAGATCAAGCATAGACATACATTGGAATGGGTGACTTATGTTTTCCTCAAGTATATTAATATTAAAGCCTATCAATATCTGATCATATGCATAAAAATAATGCAATTCTCCTTATCATATGTTACAACAATCAACATTGATAAGAATAACTATGTTAGACTTTAATAAAATCTTCCAAGCTTAAATTCGTATTACAAACAAAACATTAAGCTATGTATTATAATCTTAGCTTAGTCTTCAAACTAATTTACAAAAGCTAAATTAATACAAACAATACAGTAAATAATCTTACCTCTTTCCTTCCTTATGGAATAATAATTATTTATAAAATTAAGCTTTTAGTATACAAATTAATGTAATATGGTTTTACAGTGTTTCTGTTTAAAAGTCTGTACATTTAAACCCAATGGATATAAGGGATATGAAGAAATCGGAGTGGTCGTTTATTGATTATAAGTTAAAAATAAGAAAGTCGAATGACAAATACATTGAATAGTTCTTATTGTTGATACTCGAGTGCTCTGTGTATAGAGCCCATATCTAAAGCAATAACAATTACTGTAGGGGGATAAAAGCACTAACGTGATGTAATTAATTACTACTTTCAATTAGGTATTTTCAAACAATGCATTTAGTTGAATCAAAATAACCTTATATGATCGATGTTTTTTGATTGCCATCTTTATGATTTTATATGTAGAGCTTAATGGCTCCAATTATACACAAAATGAAATCAAGTTGAAGGAAACTAACCTATGAACCAGTAATATATGTATTATGACAGGATTATAGTCTACACTGCTTGTGGATGTATTTTATATTTGAAAAATACTCAAACAATGCTTAGATACATTTTATTGCTTAATCAATACATTCTACCGCAGAGATTATCACAGTGTCTTCTTACGACTTCACTGAAATTTTGCTTATAAGAAATCATATTTAATGTTTTGAATATAGAGAATAATTCTTAAATATTGTAAAATTAGTGTTTTTTCTCATATAAACAAATATTAGAAGCATAGATATGTATATTATTAGAATTGCATTCTATTTATTGTGTAAGCACAATATAATAAGATACAATAAGAAATACATATTTGGTATTTGTCCTTGAAACAGCTTCTAAAACCTCTGGAATTTCCTGAGTGATAAGGGTGATAGGTGCATCTTTTATTATTTATAGTAAGCCCCTTTTACCCATACCTGAGTTTATGCTAGTAAGGTGACTCTTAGATTTTTAGGGTCCCCTAAATAGTTTCAGGATGGATTCTGGTCTACAGAAAGACCAAGGCATGTGTAGAGAGTTGTAACTTTCAGTTACACTGACATCTGGGGCAGGTGAGACCTGGAGATTGAGTTAATCACCAATGATCACCCGCTTAATCAAACATGCCTATGAAATTAAGCCTCCTGGCTAGTGAGGTTAAGGTACTGGGAGGTGATGTGCCCAGAGAGAATATGAAAGTTACATGCCCTTCCTCCACACCTCGTCCTTTGCATCTCTTCCCTTTGGCTGTTCTTGAGGTGTATCTTTCATAATAAGCTAGTAATAGTAAGTAAAGCCCACTCCTGAGTTCTGTGAGTCTTTCTAGGAAATTATCAAACTGATTTATAGCAGTCAATCAGAAATATGGGAGACCTAGGACTTGTGATTGGCATCTGAAACTGGGGGCAGTTTTGTGGGATTGAGCCCTCAACCTGTGGGATGTGTGTTAATCCCAGGTAATTGATGGCAGAATTGAATTGAATTGTAGGTCACCCATTTGGTGTCCAAAAAGTTGGAAAATTGGTTGATATGAGGAAAACCCCACAGATACGTTGTTAGAAATGTAAATAAAAACAGTTCATAGCACCCCCACAGTATAGTAATGTAAATATTGCTGCTTTTTTCAATAATTGCAGTAATCAAAGATGTGGAGAACTATTTTTCCTATTTAAAGTATTCCAGATGGAAAAGGTGGCCTGGGATCAAGAAACTATCATAAAATCATATTTTTACAAAGTGTCTCAGAAGGCCAACTATCTAGTTCAAGAAGGCTTCATCTAAGTTACTGAGATAAATATTTTTTTTAACCTTATATTCTAAAATAGTCAAGCTATACAGACACATTTTAGAATGCCCACTGAAGTACAATTGAAATAATTGCAAAACTACTAAAACCATTGTCTCTTCTCTTTCCAATACAAATTGATTCATACCTAGGTCAATATATGACTGTTAGTTTCCAGATCCAGGATAGTCATTTTTAAATCCCTTGAGAAAAATAACTTTTTAAAATTGAAGTATAGTCAGTTACAGTGTGTTAATTTCTGGTGTACAGCACAATGTCCCAGTCATGCATATACATACATGTATTTATATTCATATTCTTTTTCACTAAAGGTTATTACAAGATATTGAATATGGTTCCCTGTGCTATACAGAAGAAATTTATGTTTTTTTAATATATTTTTATATACAGTGCCTAACATTTGCAAATCTCAAACTCCCAAATTTATCCCTTCTCACCCCCTTTCCCCTGGTAACTGTAAGTCTGTTTACTATGTCTGTGAGTCTGTTTCTGTAGATGAGGTCATTAGTATCCTCTTTTTTTCTTTTTTTAGATTCCACATATGAGTGATATCATATGGTATTTTTTTTTCTCTTTCTGGCTTACTTCACTTAGAGTGATGATCTCCAGATCTATCCATGTTGTTGTAAATGGCATTATTTTATTATTTTTCGTGGCTGAGTAGTATTCCATTATATTAATATACCATAGCTTCTTTATATAGTCATCTGTTGATGGACATTTAGGTTGCTTCCATGTCTTGACTATTGTATATAGTGCTACTATGAGCATGGAGGTGCATGTATCCTTTCGAATTAGAGTTCCCTCAGGATATATGCCCAGGAGTGCTGTATCATACAGTAAGTCTATTTTTAGTTTTTTGAGGAATCTCTGTACTGTTTTCCATAATGACTGCACCAAACTACATTCCCACCAGCAGTATAAGAGGGTTCCCTTTTCTCCACATCTTCTCCAGCATTTATCATTTGTGGACTTTTTCATGATAGCCTTTCTGACTGTTGATACCTCATTGTAGTTTTGATTTGCATTTCTCTAATAATTAGTGATACTGAGCATTTTTTCCATGTGCCTTTTGGCCATTTGTATTTCTTCCTTGGAGAATTGCTTGTTTAGGTCTTTTGCCCATTTTTGGATTGGGTTGTTGGTTTTTTTTCTTGTTAGGCTGTATGAGCTGTTTAAATATTCTGGAAATTAAGCCCTTGTCAGTTTCCTCTTTTGCAAATATTTTTTCCCATTCCATAGGTTGTCTTTTTGTTTTGCTTATGGTTTCCTTTGCTGTGCAAAAGCTTTAATAAGGTTCATTTATTTATTTTTGCTTTTATTCCTATTGCCTGGGTAGACTGCCCTAGGAGAACATGGCTAAGATTTATGTCAGACAATGTTTTGCCTATGTTTTCCTCTAGGAAGTTTATTGCATCTTGTCTTACATTTAAATCTTTAAGCCATTTTGAGTTTATTTTTGTTTTGGTATAAGGAAGTGTTCTAACCTCATTGATTTACATGCTGCTGTCCAGCTTTCGCAACACCACTTGTTGAAGAGACTGTCTTTTCTCCATTGTATATTCTTGCCTCTTTGTCAAAGATTAATTGACCTGTAGGTCTGTTAGTTTATTTCTAGGTTCTCTGTTCTGTTCCATTGATCCATATGTCTGTTTTTATGCCAATACCATGCTGTTTTGATTACTGTAGCTCTGTATCTTTTAAGAATATTAGAGTCATTCTGTGAATTGAGGCACAAAGTTAAAAATAGAAAAAGTCATTTTAACATTTTTTGAAGAATATTAATCTTGTTTAGCTTAACTCAATTGAATCATAACTTGAGAAGTGACACCCCATGCAATGAAGTATGTTTTAAAAATTAGCTTATGAATGCTGTCAATATCATTTGATTATAATGACAGAAGTTTTAGAAAAATAAAACAAAGTGCAAGCAATAAAACCAAAGGAGGTAAACACTTATTCAAAAGCTCGAAGATTTCTTGAGTTCATAATTAAAGGAGTGTTTCAAATCAATGGGGAAGGGATCAACCCTTTAATAAATGGTCTGGAAAATTGGCTATAAATTTGCTAAAAAGGGTTTAATTCCCTCTTACATGCCATATACAAATTTGAATTTTAGAAGAATTAAAGAGAGAAATAAAATAAACTGAACTATAAAAGTAGTAGCAAAAAATAAATGCAAATATATTGAAAATTTAGGGATGGAAAATGCTTTCTTAGGTAAGACACAGAATGAGAATTTATAAAGCAAAAGAATGATAGAGATGACGCTTAGCTTATGTTCACTAAACAGTGCTAGTAGACAAATGACAGACTGGAATAAATATTTATGATGGCTATTATTAACATAAAGTGAATTACATAATATAAAAGTCTTTTATAATGCAGTATAGAAATAAGAATTAGCCTAGTATGCCAATGTACAAAGGTGACATGAATATGTAATTTACAATGGAAAGTCCATAAATACAAATATACAACAATCCACAATTTCACATGTACTCAGCAATGAAAACAGCAGAGATATAGCATCCCAATACTTAAATATGAGAAGATGTTTTTAAAAATTGATACTGTTTTTTTTGCCAAGAACTGGAGTTGAGGTTCCAACAAACCACTCTTCCTAACACTATTGAAGAAAATGGAAAATTAGACAGACTAGGAAAGTATGTATCCCCTTGGCCTCAGCAATTCTGCTTCTAAAATCCATCTAACAGAAATATACACATGCACAGAGATGTATGCACAAGAATGTTTATTGCAACAATGATTGTAATAAGGAGGGAAATGCTCTAAAAATTCAATTAGAAAAATAAGAATTTATGACCTTTCCATGCTATAGAATATCATGCTGCATTAAAAATAATTAATTGGACCCTTATGTTGACAGAAATATATTTATAATGTTTTTAATTTAAAAAGCAAATTGTTGAACCATATACATAGTATGAGCCTATTAGTATAAAATAAAAAATGTGCATATATGTAAAAGTGTACTTCATACATGTAAAAAGGTCTGGATGGATGCACCAACTTTTATTTCTGGGTTTTAGGTATGAATGGTGAGTGTAGGGGGAGGGTGCTGGTGAAAGAGCACATTCAGATGCCAACGTTATTCTTTATTTGATAATTTAAAAAATAACTACATATTAGTTATATTCACTTGTAAGAGAAAAATGATAAACTCCTGCTCTCAAAAATATATTTTATGTTCTGTTATTATTTTAATTAGAGATTCTAATGTTTAATTAATACCATCTTCCACTGTGCTTTTCAGTCTTCAGTTGTACAACAAATACTCTGTTAACATATCGGAAAACCTTTCTATTTATGCCTTCTGAATATAAATGCCTCAGTATCCAATTTCCTGAAAAAGATAGCTCAGTTTGTACGAGTGACTCTGGAAAGATCCAGGTGAGTGAATTAAATAACTTCAATATTACACTTAATGAATTAGTACATCACTGTTAAAAAAAACAACCAAGTTGTAGAAAATGTGATGCTACTCTGGAATTCACTGGCTGTGCAAACTTGTAATTTGTTTAATGTTTCTCCCCAACAAATATCCTCAGTCATCAGCATGAGGGAAAAATGCCTCTCTATCAAATGTTTTTATTTTCTTCCAGTTTATTTGTCATAATGCTTTATCATGAACATGTTACCTAGGTAGAGCAACATGGCTGACATTTCCTTGCTAATAGGCCAATTTGCAGCAGACGTTTGTGTGAGTGGAATATCAGAAGGACCAGAAAAATAATACCTAGTGATGCTTAATGTCAAGACTGCAAAGATGAACTGAAGCTAGAAAAACCTATATGCAAGCTAAATAAATTTTTTTTCTGTTAGTATATAGCGCCACCCAGTGTTACAGAATTCTCTGTGGAACACTCTGCAGAGTAGACTTTTGTGCCAAGGCAGAAAGGGACACAAATGACACTATGTGAGCTCCATATTAATATGTTCACTTGAAAGTTTGTTTTGGGACATCGAATAAGCTAGCTTGTTAGAAAACACTGCGTTGAAGTAAATCAGAAATACAAAACAAACTGGAGTGGTCATTATCTCCATATCCTAGTAATTCTTTTTAGATCTTTGTTGCGTGAAAAAAGAAAAAAAAAATCCAGGAAAATCGTTGCAGTTTTGTAATTCACGGTGTATTTCAAGGTACTTTGAGACATTCCAAAGAGATAATTCTAGTGGGCATTATGGATTCAGGCATCCTTCGTGTTGCTGCATGTCTAAAATGATAACTTTTCTTTTGAATTAAATTACAGATAAAAATGAGAATGCATTTACAGAAAGAACCCATGGAATTTTTAGTTTCCTATAGTGGCTTTTACCACAGGGATTCGAAGCTTTTGAGAGATGCTATTTGGCAATTAGGCAACACAATTAGAGCATAGATATTCATGTTAAGAAAGTTCTAGAAATAAAAAGTAGTAAGAAAAAGATATTACTTCATTACTTATTTGCTGAAGAGATAAGGAAAATGTAAAATTCCCTTTCTGTCTAAGTCCTCAGAACTTATATAGATTTTATAAAAGTAACTAAATCTTCTAAGATAAATTACACTCTATATTTCTCATTTTATTCTGTTTCTTGAGTATTCTTCGACTCTGTTCCACCTTATCTTGCTGTCTTTTCAAATTTTGTCTCCACTGATGCTTGAAAGTGTATACTTCTTATCTTCAGCTGACTCAGGGCTTCTCTTTTTACATAACCTACAGTCACACAAAACTTTCTATAATTCAATAATTTTTCTCATTTAAATTACTCTCTTTCCAGGTTCTGTCCCTGGTGCTAACATTGTTTCATTTTCCTCTGTTTGAAATAGTTGAGTCAGCACTAAGTGTAACCTGTTGTTATTTTTCTTGCTGTTCTTGTCTATTATCATCCTTACCATCATCCATTTTTACTTCTCTTTTTTATTTCTCAGGTCCTGTGTCCAGTATGTTGACTCCTTCTTATTTTATACATGTTTCTTGGTTTGCTCTTCTCATTCCCAGACCATCATTATGATCTAGGCCCTTGTTACCTAAAATTGCCACTGCAGTTTTCTCCTACATATCTCTCTGTTGCTTCCATCTTCCTTCAGTCCACCCTACACAGAACAAAATTAATGCTCTGAGAGGGGAAGATATAGCTCAGTGGTAGAGCACATGCCTAGCATGCACAGGGTCCTGGTTTCAATCCCCAGTTCCTCCATTCAAAAAGTACATAATAAATAAGCCTAATTACCTCCCCCCTTCAGAAAAATAAATTATTAAAAAAGATTAATGTACTGAAAACTTTAGCCATTGTCTTTCTAAATAGACTGCTTAAAGGTAAGAATTATGCCCTTCTATATGTGCTATCATTATTTGACACTGTCTATATTTAATTGATCTATGTGATATTGACCATGGAGTAACTACACAGTAATGCAAAACAAACTACTGATTATGATTAGAATTCACTAGTGTTAGGTGGGAAGATTCTTGGGATTTGTGTTCTTTTGTCCGTGGAGATCACTCTTTAGATGGAAACATATGTTAACTTTTTTCCAACAAAGTTAGTTTAAAAAGTCTTTTATCATATGTCTGCTTTTGTGCTATTACCACACTGTTTTGATTACTGTAGCTTTGTAGTATTGTCTGAAGTCTGAGAGAGTTATGCTTCCAGCTTTGTTCTTTTTCCTCAGGATTGCTTGGGCAATTCTGAGTCTTTCTGGTCCCATATAATTTTTAAGACTATTTGTTCTGGTTCTGTGAAAAATGTCCTGGGTAATTTGATAGGGATTGCATTAAATCTGTAGATTGCTTTGGGTAGTATGGCTATTTTAACAATATTAATTCTTCCAATCCAAGAGCATAGGATACCTTTCCACTTCTTTGAATCAACTTCAAGATTCTTTATCAATGTTTTATAGTTCTTAGCATATAATTCTTTCACTTCCTTGGTCCTTGGTCAGGTTTATTCCTAAATATTTTATTTTTTGGATGAGATTTTAAAAGGAATTTCTTTTTTTTTTTACTTTCTCTTCCTGATATTTCATGATTAGTGTAGAGAAATGGAACAAATTTCTATATTTAATCCTGTATCCTGCTACTTTGATGAATTCATTTGTCAGTTCTAATAGTTTTTGTGTGGAGTCTTTGAGTTTTCTCTACAAAGTATCATGTCATCTGGATATAATGACAATTATACCTGTAAGTTTCCACTTGACAGATTAATGAATAAAGAAGATGTGGTATGTACACACACACACACAGATGCACACGCACGCACACACTCAATGGAATATTACTCAGTTGTAAAAAAAGAATAAATAATGCCATTTGCAGCAACATGGATGGACCTGGAGATTGTCATACTAAGTGAAGTAAACCAGAAAGAGAAAGAAAAATACCATGTGATATCACTTGTATGTGGAATCTAAGCAAGTGATACAGATGAACTTATTTACAAAACAGAAACAGACTCACAAATATAGAAAACAAACTTACGGTTACCAAAGGGAAAAAGAGAGGAAAGGATAATTTAGGGAGCTTGGGATTAGCAGATACACACTACCATATACAAAATAGATAAACAACAAGTTTCTACTGTATAGTACAGGGAACTATATTCAACATCTTATACTAACCTAATGGAAAAGAATCTGTAAAAGAATATGTATACACACATATATATATATATACATATAAAATTGAATCACTTTACTGTACACCTGAAACTAACACAACATTGTAAATCAACTATATACTTCAATTTAAAAAAAAAAAGTCTTTCACCTGTCCTGAGCAAAGCAGGAATATAGACCCCACTGAGAGAAATACATTTCCAGGGATCTAGTTAGATAGAAAAGGAGAGAAGTATTATACAACCATTACCAATATTAAGAAGGAAAAGAATAATGACCATCTGTGATTAATGTTGGAAGACTCAGTGTAAAATTTCTGCAAGGCAGCCAATGATACATGGCAGGATCAAATACATACAAAATAGAAAGTAGTCAGAATCTGAAGCAAACTCTTAGTTCAACTACTGTAGATCTATTCCCTGTTTCTGGATAAGAAGAAAAGAGAAGTTATTAAGGTATATTTTATCATTATTCATTTTATTATTTTTTATGTAGTGAAGTTTAGATGTTTCAATAACTGAGTTAAATGCTTTTCTTTTTAATGAATATTTTTTATTGTACTTATCCAATTTCTTTGGCTAAAACTTCTTTACAGCATATAGATATCTGAAAAAGATGGATGTTGCCTGATTTTTAAGTCAAAGTTTTGGTGTCTAGACTGGAGGACAGGGAACATGTGCTTACAGGGAACATAAGCAGTAGTGAGCTCTCAGGAGATTTTTGTCAGCATAGCTCTTTTTGTCAATTCATACTTAAAACTTCCCCCTTTCTTCCAAACATGACAAAACTGAAATTTTAAAAAATTACTTTCAAAAGTTGGTCCTAAAACTTAGAGCATCCCTAATGTGAAGAACTTTAAGTAAACAAAGGCATCATCACATTTCAGCTCCCATGGGGTGAAGACAATGAGTAGCAAATCGCTGGGACAGAGGAAAAGAACCAGCTACTCGGCATGGAAATGAGGGCTGGAATAAGACTCCCTCTCCATGCGAGAAAGGAGACCCACAAAGCTTTGAACATTTCAAGGAGCAATGACATGTATATCATTGAAAGAAGGAGGAAAGTGAAGAAATCACCCCAGAACCCCTCCCAGAACTAACTGGTAGCTCAGTGACTAGATCTGGAATAGCCCTGGGTTGTTGTAGTATGAGAGTTGATATAATTCCTAATTCCAGACTGGGTCTTGGAAACCAGGTGGAAGCAGATGCAAAACGATCGGACAAGGATGGAGGGAGGTGGAGGGAGGAGAGAGACAGAGGAGGGATGAGAGAGGGATGTCCTTTATCTCATAAAGTGGGGGCTTCATCTGGGTATTTTTCACTGGATGGAAACTTGAGGGTAGTCTGGATAGATTCATTATTTTCTCCAGCCTCAGACATCACCATAATGGTGAAGCTGAGAGATATTTCACTCTGAGATTTTTGCAGATATTCCAAGCATGAGAAAAGCTAACACTAAAAAAAAAAAAAAAAAAAAAAAAAAAATCAGTAAAATCAACAGTTGAGAAATAGGAGCAAAGCAATGAAATACAAACAGCAAATTCCAAATAATTTAAAGTATGTTGACATCCTAAAAGAGAAAATGGAATAAATATAACATCCCTAAAAACAGTAAGAAATTATGAAACAAAGACAGACTCATGTAAGAACTGATGGATATTAAAATCCAATTACAGACTTTGGATATTAAAATACAGTAACTGATATCAAATTAAAACTTCTTATGGCACCATGACCTTCAGTTTGAGCACAAATGGAAAGAGTGTACTGAGAAGTTCGCCTGGAATGAAGGATAGAATGATAAAGAAACTAAATGGAAAAGAGAAGTTGAGAGTACAGAGATTATGCTTATGAGTCTACTGTCACTGATACGAGAGGAGAGTAGGTGGAAGGCTTCTCTAAAGTGAAAATGCCTAAAATTTTTTCAAAATTGAAGAATTATCTTAGTCTTCAGATTTAAATACACACTAACTGCTAGAAGATAAATACTGTTAATCCCTCCCTACTCTACTGTAGTGATACTACAGAACACAGTACAGAAAAAAACCTTTAAAGCTGTAAGAGACAAAAGAAAAACTGACTACGAAGGAATGACAGATAGTCTGAAAACAAGCTTCTCATCGACAAAAATGGATGGCAGGCAGCAATGAAATATATTCAAAGGACTGAGAGGAAACATTAACAAACATACATGTGGGCACACACAATCATTTCTGGATGTGTCAACTGTTAGACTGATTTTATTTGGCTTCCCTTAAATAGAAGAAAACATAAACAAAGAAAGTAACACTAAAAATTGATCTTTTTATATAAATAATATAGTTTTTAGAAAATACAAAACAATTCTGAAAATCCAATCACACAGCTGTTAATTCTAGATGCTATTTATTGTTTAGAAATGTCTGTAACCTTTAATGGCACATTTAGAGCCAGTATTCTAACATTTTCTGCAATTAAAAAAAATTGAGTAGTTTATTTAAATGACAGTTACACTGGAAAAATAGTCATTAGATTCTAGTTATTTATTGCTTCATAACAAAACCAGTCAAAACACAGTGGCTTCAAGTAACAATTTATTTGCTCACAATTTAAGACATAGGAATTTGGGAGGTGATTGGTTGGATGGTTTGTGTGTGAAAGTGATATCTGTCAACTGGGGCTACTGAAGCCAGAAGAAGCACTTTCAAGATGGCCTTTTGCTAACATGCCAGGCACTTTGGATCTCCTTGGACTTGATCTCGCTCTTTCTTTCCCTGTAGTTTCATCCTCCATGGCCTCTACAAATGGCTTTGGCTTTTTAAAGCGGGAAGAAACCTGTTGGTACTTTCAACTTCCTGTCTGAGTATCTCCTTCTCTGAATTTATTAAAAAACATTTTCTGTTTTCTCTGTAATCACAGGCAGCAGTTTCACTGAACTTTCCACCAGTACATGGTCAGCTTTCTCTAACTCGAATACAGTTCTCCCACCATCTTTCCAGTCTTCCCTTATGTCTCTTCAAGACTCCTCCGGGTTCCTCTGTCTGTCTTGTTATGGCAGCATCCCGTGTCCAGTTAACAAGTCCCTTATGGAAAATTAATAACAAATACCCTGAAATGTAATCATGTAAAATTATTCTATTTTGCCCCTATTTTTATGTTACAGATTCTGGAAGAGAACGATCTACCTGGTTTCTTTCTGAGCTATGTGATGTTGGCTGGGGATTGGGGTTTCACTTTTAGATGGGTTTTTACTCAAATGTCTGGAACCTTGATGATTCTGGTCTCTGTTTCTTTGTCTCTGTCTCTGTCTGTCTCTCTGTCTCTCTCTACAGGATAACACCCTCTATGAGCATGAACTTTGAACTTTTCACAGCATGTTGGTGTCAGGGTAATTGCACTTTATAAGGTTAGGCAGCTTCCAAGTGTCAGGCAGTGGAAGGAAGCTTCCAGGCTAGTTATGTCAACCCCTGGAACTGGCACAGCGTCATTTCTGCTGTATTCTATTGGTCAATGCAGTTATAGGACCTACTAGGTTAAAAGGGAGAGAGAGAGAGAGAGAGAGAGAGAGACTCCATCTCTTGATGAGAGAGTGACAATGCCACATTACACACAAGCATGTCCGATAGGAGATTGCCTTGTGCCTTTCCTTGGAAAGTATAATGTCACAAGTATCATCCTTTAATATAACTAAAGTATAAAATAACAGGATGGGTAGACAATTTGTCTTAAGTCTGTCAGGGCTATTTTAACAAAATACCACAGACTGGATGGCTTATAAGTAATAGAAATTTATTTCTCCCAGTTCTGAAGACTGGAAGCCTGGGGTCAGGGTGTGAGCATGCTCGAGTTTTGGTGAAGCCTCTCTTCCGGTCACAGGCTGCTTACTTCTCACTGTGTCCTCACACAGCAGAGAGCAGAGGGAAAGCTGCCCTCTCAGTGACTCATAAATCTAATTCCACTCATGAGCGCTCATCACCTCCCAAGGCTCCACCCCCATACTATCATCTTGGACATTAGGATTTCAACATAGAAATTTTGAAGAGACACATTTAGACCATAGCAATAACTAAAGTTAACATCTTAACTTGCTAATATGAATATTCTAAGGAAATCAGAGTTTTTCTAAGTAAATTTTGTGAATTTTGGAAGATATTTAACAGATTTTCACCAAAGTATAACCAACTGGGATATTATTATAAAGAAACATTTTAGTTTATAAATTAAACCGCATATAATACATAGTAGACAAATCTACATACAGTAAATATAAGTATACATAGAAAAAAGATGTCTTTGTTACAAAAATGGTCTAAATAATAAAAAAAATTCAATTATATTAATCTTTAGTTTTTTAACTAAAACACAATTTTTTGGTATGGTATGATTCAACTGAATTTTAAAAAGAATTAGAGATGAGGCAA
Source organism: Camelus ferus (assembly GCF_009834535.1). Taxonomy (NCBI): domain Eukaryota; kingdom Metazoa; phylum Chordata; class Mammalia; order Artiodactyla; family Camelidae; genus Camelus; species Camelus ferus. The sequence goes on along the minus strand of NC_045697.1, from coordinate 57,981,391 downwards.
TATGAATAGTTTAGAAGCAGAATCCATAACCCATTTCACATCATTATTATAATAGTTCTGTAGATGAGATTTTACATTGTTATTGGAATAATTCATTAGGTTTACCCAATTTAAAAGGAAGGCAGACTGGCTTTCATTTTGGAAGATGCTCTTTATGGGCTAAATGTTTACTATCCTTTAAGATGTGGTGTTAATAGTAGATACAAGATTCCTTTTCTGCATTCAGGATGAAGTTTTCTGTGTTTAACCTCTTTCTTTTGATTTTATAATCAAATATTATTTCAGCATTATTGTTTGGTTTCACTGTATCATTGATCTTAGTCATAATATATCATCATACTGTGAAGTCACAGCCCCTAATTAATATTACAGGGCTGCTTTCTTATGTGGCCATTAAAACTTTCTGTTTTATTTTCAGTGTTTTATCAATGCGGTTATTTAATTGTATTTCCATTTAAGATTTATTCAGTTTAGTGAAATATGTTGTATGCCATTATTGGAAAAACCCACTTACATGAAATATAATAGCAGAGTAAGCAAACAATCATTAAGAATCAATCCTTTAAAATCCGACTTGAAGTGGTTCTGAGAAAATGGTTAAAAACAAGATAAATTCAATTTCATTTTCTAGGCACTGCTGTGTTTCAGGTAGCTCACCAAGGGAATGTGGTGATTTAATTGTCTGGCTGGCACAGCAAGAGATGCTGTGAAGTGAGCCTGAAGTTGCCTCTGTAGTATCTTGGTTCTTCACACAAACACATTTTCTTTGGGTACTCAGCGTGATAGTAAGCATAGACATGAGAGGCTAACAAAGGGGAAATGCTGTTACTTATCATTCACTGTTCTCCTGAAGCCCCTTGCCACTTAGAGTTAATATACTTCCATATGAAATATTTAACTCTTGGTGGTTCATTCCAGGTTAAACCAAATCGGTCAATATACATAAGTCAAGAAAAACAGCATTAAAAACTTGAGTTTTTTTTATCAATCTCAGTCCTTTAAAAAATACGGCTGAACAAAGGCTTTATGAATCATTCCTATGTACCTTGAAAAGAGACTAGAATTTATCTCTAGAAATCTTTGCAGTCAATTCTCAAATTTCCATAGGCACATTGTCAGAATATCCTCATTGTCAGAATATCTTGAGTAAGGCAAATGTTTTTGATTGCTACTTAATTGTTTGCTTTGTTAACACTTTTTTACTCTTTAAGTACTTTGAAAAGATTCTAAAAACAAGTAGGAAAGGAAGTACTTACTAACTCCGCAATACAGAAAAGCTTTGAGGAAACCAGTATTCTATGAGTATGCACTTGGGAGAGCATGATTTATTTCTCACATGCAAATTCTTTACTCTTTTTTGTTTTTGAGGGGGTAGTTTGTGTTCAGATGTAGAAATTTTAAAATTTTAGGTGTGGTAAAGAAAAACCAGAGCCAAACAGTAGCTAAAGCAGCAAAAACAGGTTTTATTCAGGACTGTTACAATAGGGGAAAAGAGACCTTATCGTAGAAATGGACTCCATTCTGAATACAGCATGGGCAAGTGGGAATTTATAGCCAGGAAGCTGGGTAGGGGTCAGTAGATGGAAAACATCAGGGAGAAGGAAGGATTCTGGCTAAACCAACTTGACAGAATTCTTGCTGAACACAGGCCAGGATGATAAGATACCAAGGGTAGGGGGCTAAGGAATTTTTTTTTAATTGAAGTACAGCCAGTTACCATGTGTCAATTTCTGGTGCACAGCACAATGTTCCACTCATGCGTATATATATATATATATATATATATATTCATTTTCATTAAAGGTTATTACAAAATATGAGATATTGAATATAGTTCCCTGTGCTATACAGAAGAAACTTGTTTCTTTGTTTGTTTTTTTAAAACCTATATTTATATATAGTGGCTAACATTTTCAAATCTCAAACTCCCAAGTTTATCCCTTCCCATCCCCTTCCCAAGGTAACCAGATATCGAGGGTAATCAGATATTGAAGGTAGGCAGACAACAAGGGTGAGGATTTTTGCTAGAATTGGGCAATGAAAAGATGGACATGAAAGTCTAAAGGTCAAGGTCTAGTTGAGAAGAGGGTTCAGAGAAACCTGTCTGAAGTTTAGTCAAGGAGGACATCTTATAGGTAGGATCCTCTGCTCATAGTCTCGTGAGGTTGAAATAGAAGTTTCAGCCAGATAGAATTTTCATCAGAGGTTCCATTGGGGAAGAATCACTTCCAGGTTACCTCAGATTGCTGGAAGAATTTACTTCCTGTGGTTGTAGAGTGCATGGTGGTTTGCTTCTTGGAGATCAACAGGATTGTCAGTTTCTGACTTCAGGGAGCACCAGTCCCTCTTTTAAGGGCTTTAACCTGATTCAGTTAGTCCCCTCTAGGATAATCTCTTTTTTGAGTAACTCAAAATCAAGTGACTTAAGACTAATTACATCAGCAAAATCCCTTCAACTTTGCCATGTTCTGTTGGCTAGCAGCAAGTGAAGTTGTGTTACCACTCAACGGGAAAGGATTATACAAGGCTGTGAGTCATTGGGGTTACCTTAGAGCATGTACACTATAGATCACTGGCAGAATGAATCCTTAGTATGAATATTGAGAAAAGCAATTGTTTTCTATTGAAAACCAATGGGTTTTATTTCTATCAAAAATTGTAAGGCTAAGAAAAAATAGTAAAAGAGCACATATGACACATGTTTACTTTTGCTTATAATTAAGAATTTAACAAATGTGCATAGAAGTACTGACTAGAGGGCATTATCTATATTTTGACCTTACTTTTTAGCAATGGGAATATTAATGAGTTCTGTATCAAGACATAGATTTCAAAATAATAGGTACAATCATAATGATAGCAATAAAAATCAAGAAATTTAGTTCCATGGTCTTACATATTAGTTACTGAATATGGCAAACATGGAACAGCCTAGCTGTTCTTTTCTCTCATCCGTCTCACCACACACATCTGCTACCCATCACCTGCATTCCTCTCTTTTCATATGTGTCCCTTGTTTGGCCATTTCTGTATCTTTGTTGACAATATTGCACCCAGTATAGAATTTTGTATTCTTCTGCCCTGTATATCTAAATCCTACCTCTTTGTCAAGGCCAACCTTTAAAGCAAGTTATCAGAGGAGATCATTTTTGGAGAAACTTCTGCAGATAGAAATAGCTCCCTCTTCTGAATCTTCATAGTTCTCTTTTGGGACATCACTTTAATGCACTTATAAATTTACCTTTTTTTTAGAGGTGTTTGTGTGAAAGAATATATGGAGCATGCTTAATAGCATTCCTGAGACTTACTAAGCTCTTAATTCATTGTAAATTTATATATTTTTTCTTCCGTACTGCTATGTCAGATTTTTCTGTTCCATGGCACATATCTCATTGCCTCTTAGAACCATAAGTAAGGCATAAAAATAATTAATTTTTTTGTTTGTTTGTACTTGGTAGTAGTGTACTGTGAAGGCATACCTGGACTTGGAGATATTGCATGTTTTGGTTCTAGACTACAGTGATAAAGTGAATTGATCCTAATTGAGTCACATAAATACTTTTTGGTTTCCTAGTGCTTATAAAATTTATGTTTACACTATACTGTTGCCTGTTAAATGTGCAATAGCATCATGTCTGAAAAATCAATGTACATACCTTACTTAAGAAATACTTTGTTGCTAAAAATGCTAACAATCATCTAAGCCTTCAGTGAGTTGTAAGCTTTTCGCTGGTGGAGGATCTTGTCTGGATACTGATGGCTGCTGACTAATCAGGGTGGTGGTTGCTGAAGGTTGGGATGGCTGTGACAATTTCTTAAAATAAGACAACAATGAAGCTTGCTGTATCGATTGACCCTTCCTTTCATGAATGATTTCTCTGTAGAATTCAATGCTGTTTGATTGCATTTTACACACAGAACTTCTTTCCAAATTGGAATCAATCCTCTCAAGTCCTGCAACTGCTTTATCAACTGAGTTTATGTAATATACTAAATATTCTGTTGTCATTTCAACAATCCATTAAGTTCACTGTCTTATATGGGCACAGTCCATGGTAATTACAATGGTAATACAAAGTAAGTTGCAGTGATAATGCCAAAGATTACTGATCACAGATCATCATAACAAATCTAATAATAATGGAAAAGTTTGAAATATTATGAGAATTAACGAAATGTGACACAGAGACAGGAAGTGAGCAAATGCTGTTGGAAAAATGATGCTGTTGGACTTGCTCGACACATGGTTGCCACAAAACTTCAATTTTTGAAAAAATGTAATATCTGGGAAGCACAATGAAGCAAAAGTAGGTATACCTGTAATAATATTTTAAATTAGTATATTTATTAATATGTAAATATACTATAAAATACATTTTATACTAAGGTGCACATGGACAAATTGTATTAGTTGTTATTCAAAACAATAGGGTGAAAGCTGTAACATAACTTTGGATGTTATCATAGACTAAGTCAATAATTATTTTCTGCCTTTCTGGCTTACACTGATTTATTATTGCCTCGTTATAAACTTTAATGACATTCAGATTTAGTGGTTTTAAGTATTTTTAAAATTTAACTTGGATTTTTTTAGTAATTTTTTTAAGGTACCTTGTTTTATGATCTTACTTTTAGTATGTGTATCTGATGAATATGATGGTTCCCATCAAGGAATTTTATAAATTTAACTTAATATTAGGTATTGTTCAACATTTTTACCTTTATTTTCATTTTATTACACTTTTCCATATAATTTTGTGAGAGGACTGCTTTTTAATATTTTTGACTCTTACAGTCCAGTACTTTTTCATTATTATCTCCTGGATATTTGCCATCTTTTAAAGTACAAAATTCAGTGGGTAATAAAATATGGCAACCCCCTGTGTGTGTGTATGTGTGTGTGTGTGTGTGTCTGTGTGTAAAATCTATTTTGACCTTTTTCATTTCACATCAGCCAAGGCACTTCAAGGCACAGCTCAGAAGCATTCAGATTCAAAGTGGCAAAGTTTTCTTTCCTTATCTTTTGTTAGACCTTGTCCAAGACACAGGATGTTAACCTAGATAGTGCTTTCAAATTGCCACTTTTGGACCGTGTTTCTACTGATATTTTTGCCCATTTGACTTTTATATCAGGTTTCAGATTTTTTGTAACTTGGCACCTAAGGGAATTTTCTACTGCTTCTATTGTTTTTCTTATATATCACCCCAAAAGGAGAGAAGTGACAGATGTTGATTATTTTTTCCTGCCACACCAATCTTTACTCTCTGATTCAATTAGGTTTTTTCTAACACTAAAATTTTTATTGAAACATACTTTTGAGCAAAAATATATTTACCCTTTTGATATTCACACTCTGGTTCACAATTTATTCGTCTCAACCTTTAAGTCTTGTAAATTATAGCATTCTCATATCTTTCAGTGCTTTCTCATAATTTCATTTGTACTTTCTCAGATCTCCATACATCAATCATTCCAGTTTTTTTCTTCAACGTTTCTTTGAATATCTTTGCCTCTTATTCCCAGTTTCCTCTTATTCTTTTATTTTCTTTTGCTCACTTCAATACCTGGAATAGACAGCCAATTAAAATATGTCAAGCTGTCAAAGTTTCCCTCAGCAGGTGAAATCTGCCAAGTTTCCTTCTATCTGCAAAATGACTAATAATTTTTCTTTGCATATATGGCATTCCCATTATGTTTAAATACAGACTTCTCTGGATGAAGACCAGATTACTGGAACCCTTCCTTCGGTAAAGGGCCGAGATGCTATATTTATGTGGAACAGTAACACAATCATGTCATGGTTGATTTTTTCTCAAAGGACCATACCAGGGTTTTACTTCCAATAAACTTGTGTTTTTTAATGAAAGTCTAGATTTGGGAAGCAAATAATTAAATTCACATTCTAATAAATAAAATAAGGTATTGATTATAAAATAATCCCTTATAAAAATACTTTAAAAAATATGCCATGCCAAAGTTGTAGAACTTGAAAATAAATGTATGATGATCATGCAAATCTCTGTTCATGATAAGCAGAATTCTTTGAAGTCATGAGAAAGTCATAATACATATATTCAATTATTCATTTACTGATTTAATAGAAAGTTCCTAGCATCATGTAGCCATTTTTTTTACGTGGATGATGAAAACAAATAAATAAATAGTTGCATATAAGTGGGACATATATTGAACTAAATGGTGATAACAAATATGGAGAAATATAAAGAAAAGGAGGAAGAAATGTGATGTTTCAACAGAATGGCTCTCTTTAACTTGAAATAGATTGTTCATTGAGAAAGTGAAATTTCAGTAAAGACCCAGAGGAAGTGAGGGAGAATCCATGAGGATATCTTTGGAAATAATGTTCCAGGCAGAGGAACAAGTGAATAAAAAAGTCCTAAATTGGAATTAGGTGTTCAGCCAACAGCAAGGAGGCCAGTGTGTGGTCAGCAGAATGAGCGAGAATGAGTAAATAGGACATGAGATCAGAGAGAGAATGCTGGCCAGATAAGTGAAGTCCTTTTACACATTGTAAGTACTTTGGGCTAAACTCTAAATGAGACTCAAAATCATTGCAGGCTTTCAGTAGGGAAAAGGCATGATTTAACTTTGTTTCAAAATTTTTACTGTGTAAGGCAATTCACTACACAAAAATATCTAAGAGTCCTACCCACCAAAAAAGAAAGAAAGAAAGAAAAAGATAAAAATACATAAGATGTAATTGCTATAATGTAGTGCAAACACCTATGTAAACACCATAGAATTTTTTCAGATGGCCAAAGGTACTAATTGCCTTTTGAAATCAAAATCTCCTTCCTGCACCTTGGGTAACCATTATCCTGACTTTTATGGTAATCACTCCTTGCTTTATAGTTATACCAAATAGGTGTGTGTCTCTAAGTATTATAATTTAACTTGTTTCAGAATTTGTGTAAGGGGGAATTAAACACTCAACTTTTGTCTTATGCCAGTTTCTTTAACTCCATACATTTTATTTTTAAGAATTCCCCGCTTTATCTAGAAGTGTATAGATGTTCATTTTCATTGCTTTATAAAATACATTTTGTTTATTTTTTCTACTTTTAATGGATATTTTTAAGGCTTCCAGTTTGGGAATATTATAAACAACGCTGCTGTGAACAATCTTGTGTATGTATCCTGGATGACATAGCATGCATTTCTACTAGTTAATACCCAGGAGTGGAATTGAGGGCCCACAGGATGTGTACAGTTGCACATTACTGGATATTGACAAACTTTCATAAAGTGATTTTCAGTCACATTCTCACCTGCATTAAAAAAACAGACAAAATTGCTCCACTTCATCAACCACATTTGGTTTTATCAGTATTTTTTTTCAGTTTGCAGTAAACATTATTGAATTTCTGTTGGTTAATCCATGCTTATTTGTTTATTTATTTATTTTAAAGATTATTTATTTGGAGCAGTTTTAGATTCACAGCAAAATTGAGGGGAAGCTACAGAGATGTGTCATATATCTTCATATACTCCACACATACATAGTCTCCCGCGTTAGCAGCAGCTCCCACCAGAGTGGTACATTTGTTACAGTTGAGGAACCTGCATGACACATCATAATCATCCAAAGTTCAGTTTACATGACAGCTCATTCTTACTGCTATACATTCTATGGGTTTGGACAAATGTATAACTATATATATATATTTTTTTTTTTTCCATCATTATAACATCATACAGAATATTTCCACTGCCCTAAAAATCCTCTGAGCTCTGACTGTTTATCCCTTCTACCCCCAACCTCTAGCAATCTCTGATTATTTTACTGTCTCCATAGTTTTGCCTTTTCCAGAATGTCATGTAGTTAAAATCATACAGTGTGTAACCATTTTCACTTAATAATATGCATTTATGTTTCCTGCATGTCTTTTCATGGCTTGATAGCTCATTTCTTTTTAATATTCCGTTGTATGAATCTATCAGGCTTTACTTATACACATACCTACTGAAGGAAATCTTGTTTTCTTCCAAGTTTTGGCATTTATGCTATAAACATCCATGTACAGATTTTTGTGTAAACATACATTTTCAGCTTTTTTGGGTAAATACCAAAGAGTGTGACTGCTTGATCAGTTGGTAAGACTATATTTCGTTTTCTAAGAAACTGTCATGCTATCTTCCAAACTGGCTCTACCATTTTGCATTTCTACCAGCAATAAATATGAGACTTCTTGTTCCACACGCTCCCCAGCATTTGGTGTTGTCAGTGTTTTGGATTTTGGCCACTCTAAGAGATGTGTAATTGTATCTCATTGTTCTTTTAATATGCATTTCCCTGACGACATAGGATGTGGGGCACCTTTTCATATGGCTGTCATCTGATTATCTTTGTTGGGGTGTCTGTATAAAGTTTTGGCCCATTTTTTAATTGAGTGATTTGTTTTTTCATTGTTGAGTGTTAAGAGATCTTTGTATATTTTGGATAACAGTAGCTTGTCTTCTCATTCTCTTAACATTATCTTTCACAGAGTAGAAGTTTTTAATTTCAATGCAGTCCACCTTATGAATTATGTCTTTCATGGATTACATCATTTGTGTTGTGTCTAAAAAGTCATCATCATACCCAATGCCATCTAGGTTTACTCCTATGTTATTTTCTAGGAATTTTATAGTCTAGTGTATTACACATAGGTCTATGATCCTTTTTGAGTTAATTTTTGTGAATAATGTAAAGGTCTGTGTTTGGATTCGGTTTTTTTTTGCATGTAGATTAATTTTTATATGTTGAAACCAGCCTTGAATACCTGGGATAAATCCTAGTGATATGTAATTCTTTTTATACATGGCTATTAATTATTGTTGAGAAATTTTACACTTATGTTTGTGAGAGTTATTGGTCTATAGTTTTCTCTTTTTTATAATGTCTGTGCCTAGTTGTGGTATCAGGATAATATTGGCCTTACAGAATAAATTAGGAAATACTCCCTCTGCTTTTACTCTCTGAAAAAGATTGTAGAGAATTGCTATAATTTCTTCCTTAAATGTTTTGTAGAATTCATCAGTAAAACAACCTTGGCCTGATGCTTTCTGTTTTGGAGAATTACTAATTATTTGATTGATTTAATTAATATAGGCCTCTTCAGATTGTCTAGTTCATCTTGTGTGAGTTTTGACAAATTGTATCTTTCAAAGAATTTGTTAATTTCATCTAAGTTATCAAATCTGTGAGCATAAAATTGTTCATAGTATTCACTATTAGTCTTTCATTAATGTACGTCTTCTCTCCTTTTTATTTAGTTAGCCTGGCTAGAGACTTGATTTTATTGATCTTTCCAAAGAACCAGTTGTTTCATTGATTTTTCTCTACTGAATTCTTGTTTTCAATTTTGTTGATTTCTGCTCTTATTATTTCGTTTCTTCTGCTTAACTTTGGATTTTCTTTGTTGTTCTTTTTCTAGTTTCCTAAGATGGGAACTAAATAATTGATATTAGATCTTTCTTCTTTTCTAATCTATTTATTCAATGCTACAAACTTTCCTCTCCTATTTTCATTTAATTCAACATATTTTTAAAGCTCTTTAAAATTTTTTTTTTGACCCTGTATCATTTAGAGGAGTGTTGTTTAATCTCCCAATATTTTGAGATTTTCCCATTACCTCTGCTTACCTTGCTTCGAATTCTGCTAGGTCTGAAATTAATATAGCTACATCCATAAATTAATAACTAATTCATGTTTGCTTTCAAATAACACTGTACCACTTCACAGGCAGTGTCACTTATAATAACAAAATAATATTATTAGTTTAAACAAAGTGTCATCTGTTAGATCAGTTAAGAATAAGAAAAATAAAAGTTTGTATTTTCCCTTTGCTTATTTCTTCTTCGATATTCTTCCTTCCTTTATGTAAATCGAAGTAAATCCAAGTTTCTGACCTATATTATTTTCCTTTACTCTGATAACAAACTCCCTCAAATTTTGTTTGTCTAAGAAAATCTTTTTCTCCTTTACTTTTGAAGGGTAATTTCTCAGGTACAGAATTCTAGTTTGTTTTCTTTGTTTTGTTTCTTTTTTCCTTTCTTCTCTTTTTGGTGTTCTCATTACAGGTATGCTATAATTTTTGTAGCTGTCTCAAAGTCCTTGAATATTCTATTTTCTTTAGTCTTTATTCTCTCTACTTTTTGGTTTTTAAGGTTTCTGTTAGTATCTCTTAAAGCACAAAGATTTGTTCCTCAGCTGGGTCCTATCTACTAGTAAGCCCATCAAGAGCCTACTTCAGTTTTTTTAATCTCTATCATTTCTTTTTGATTCTTTCTTTCTCAGAATTTCCATCTCTCTGCTTACATTGCTCATCTGTTCTTGCATGTTGTCTACTTTATCCATTAGAGTCCTTAGCATATGGATAGTTGTTTTAAATGCTGGCCTGATAATTTCCACATCCCTGCCACAGCTGGTTCTGATGTTTGCTCTGTAATTTCTACTTGTGTTTTTTGCCTTTTGTTATGCCTTGGGTTCTTTCCTGGACAGCTGTACATGATAAAGGAACTGTTGTTAATTAGGATTTGGTCATGTGGTGGTTTGGTGTAGGGGAAGAGAATCATCCTAAGTCCTATGATTAGGTTGCAGTCTTTCCAGGAGCCTCTTCCTCTGGACTGTGAACTTCACAGGAGTTTCCCAGATTCTTTTTTCTTCCCCCTTAGGTGGGGCAGGATGCCTAGAGTGGGCTGGGCTTGGATGTACCCCTTCTCCCTGTGGAAGGCTAGCGCCAGCTGGGGTCCGGTATTCCCCTTCCCCAGGTCAAGGAGGTTCTGATGATCCCCCCAGGCTGGGATCGGTTCATTAGTTTCACCTGAGGGCAGGCCTTTTTAAGAACAGAGTGTCCTGCTGTGTTTCAAAATGGTTCCTCTTTTCCTCTTCTTGGAAGCGTGAGGATATTTTTCTCCATTATTTACTGTGAGAACCTGGTTGAGCTCCTGGAGGTAAAACTCACAAAGTGTGTGACCTCCACTGCCCCAAGACCGGGACCTCCTGGAGATTCTAACTCTCAGAATTATCCACAAAAAGCCTGCAACAATCAGTCATTTACAGTTCAGGTTTTCGTACAGCGGCACCCGTCCTGACGGCCGTTTCCGAGCGCGCGTCTCTGCTCCGGTAAGTCGTAACTCCCGGTATTTACCTGTTTGTTTCTGCAGTCTTGGGGTGCAGTTTGCCTTGTGTCTTCCCTTTTCTTAGAGATTCGAGAAAAGTTTTACATTTTATTCTGTTCAGCTTTTGTCATTAGGATGGGGTAGTGCCTTTTAAGCAGAAGCCTTTTTTTTTTTTTTCTTTTAATGTAAACTTAGAAACCAGAAGTCCAGTCGTTTTCTTCTTTTCTTTTCCGTCCTCTTTAATTTCCTCCTCGACCCCCTTCTCTTACTCTGCTCATTTTGGAGAGGAGCTTTGGATTTAATTTGAATTTTCCTTCTTAGTAATGAAGTCAGTGACTATTCCTTCTGTATACTGGTCAATTGATTTTGTTTTTAGTAAAGTTCAAGTTTCTTACCAAATTATTATCAAAGAGGTCTGACTTTTCCTGGAGATGTACAGGAGTTCTGTATATATTATATAATACTATGTGTTGCAAATACATTCTCCCACTCTCAACCTTGCCTTTCCATACTTTTAATGGCGTCTTTTAAATACATCATGAAGATACTCTTCTCTATTACCTTCTAAGATCTTTGCTTCTTCGCTTTACATATTTGGAAATTCAAATATTATTTTTCCATATGGTTACACATTTATCCTAGATTGTATACTGAGAAGATTATTATGTCCTCATTGATTTTTCAAAGTTATCTCTTACATATATGAAATGTTGATATATATATGGGACTATTTCTGAACTCTCAATTTTATTTTCTTGTCTATCTAGTTTTCCTCCAGTATCACAGTGTTTATATTAATTTATTGTTGTGGTTGTTACAATTTACCATAAACTTAGTGGCTTAAAATAATGCAAATTTATTATTTTTACAGTTATGTGGCTCACAAATGGGATACTGGTCTCGCTGTACAACATTAACAACAAAGTGTTGGCAGGACTGCCTTTCTTTTTGGGGTATCTAGCTTGTTGGCAGAATTCAGTTTCTTGTGCTTGTAAGACTGAGAGCTGTTCTTGGCTTCTACATGTTACCTGCATTCCTTGGCTCCAACCTCAAAGCCAGTAATGTTCAGTTGGGTCCCTCTAAGGCTTTGAGTTTCTTCTGTCTATTCATTTATCCTCACGTTTCTCTTATTAACTCCTCGGCTTTTCTGTTACGGATTTGTAATTAGATTAAACCTACCCAGATGATCCAGGATAATCTTTCTGTTTTGAGATTCTAGCCCTTAATCATAACTGAAAGATTTTTTTCCCATAAAAAGCAATATTATCACAGTTCCTGGGAGTTAGAGCATGGAAATCTTTAGGGAGACGTTATTCTACCTATCACATTGTTTAAATTACTAGAAATCTCATAGAAGCAATTCTTCCATGTTTTCTTCTTAGAAGGATCTTTCTTGTTAAAATTTTTAAATAAGTATGTTTAGTCTCACACACAAAAAATTATGATGTTTTGATTATATTATATTGAGTTATATTGAATTGGGATTATGTTGAATCTATAGACCAACTTCAGAGAATTGCTATTTTACACTTTTGGGATCTAATCATAAATACCTTTTTTTTTCTCAATTTTTTTTTGTCAGATGTTTAAAGTTTTCCTTAATTTCTCTGAACAATTTTTCTAGTTGTCCTTGGAGATCAGTGTTTTTAAAAAAAAAATTTTAGGCTTATTCCTAAGGATTTCAGTTTTTAGGTTCTATTGTACACAGCATTTTAAAATAAATTCAAATTTTAACAGTCTGACTTCATACTGAACATCTGTAATCTGTCATTAAGAATTGCTGTCATTCCAGTTTGAAAATTTCTCTCTTCATTCTCCGTTCACATAGAGCTTTACCTACTTCTGTTTGGGTACTCTGCTGTCTCTAGCACTAGGTTAATATTCTTGCCTTGCATGAGTAATTAATTATATCTTTAGTTTCCTAAAATCAAGAAAGCAGTATCTTCAGGGTGACTTCAGAGACAGATTTATTTACTGAAAGGATATTCATGGGCTATAATTTAGTTATCTTAATTATAAGTGAGGGTGGCAAAAATGAAAAATATGACATCTTGCCACAATTACTACAGCAATATATTTAGTTATATAATCATTCTATTTAACATTTTGATTCATACTCTAGTCCTATACTTTTGTGTAAAATAACAAACATCTTTCTGAATTTTGACACTCTTCAGATGGTTCAAAGTTTCCATGGCAAACACAGTAAAATCTAAAGTTTTAACTTTGTCATTTAAGATGCTAAATATATATGGCTTAAACAATTCTCTCATTTTTTACCAGCTCTTTCTTGCCCCCAAATCGCCTGACACTGAAGTTCAGTCACAACAGGCACCTATGAAATCCTCTAGTAATCTGTGCAATTTTATGCTTATATGCCTTTTTCATGTTAGTTACTTTAGACTCCTTTTACCTCATTCAACAAAATCATAAAGATTCTTCAAGGCCTCATCAAGTACAAACTCCTTTTGAAAGTTTTCCCTCATCCCTATAATCAGAATTAAGCAGTCCTTCTTTTGTACTTCCTGTAATCCTAATTTTTGCTTTGGTTTATTAAAAATAGTAAACTTATCAAGTATCAGGATTGTTTCTTATTCAACTTTTTATTACCTGGGAACAGTGGGAGAGCCTTGGGTGTAGTAAGCATTCACTGCTCATTTCAGAATAAATCATGCTTTATTATGTGTAAAATCCATTCATTTATAAAATTGCTATGTTTAACTGAATTTAAGAGAATAAAATGTCTGAACAATTATTTCAGATTTCAGTGTTCATAGTTATGTATAAACTAGACATAGATCAACTTCTGTGTTATTCTCAATAAAATGAGCTCTGCCTTATATTCTCATTTCTTTGAACTTGAATTCTGTCAGATTTCAGAGAATAAAGAGATCCGGAATCTGCCAGTTCTGGGAACTCTGTGAAACATTTGTTTCTCTAAGAAGTATATCTGTGATTTAGCTGAAGCTAATCTTTCCTCCAGGCCAAAAAATAAATTAAGCCTGCTTAAAGGGGTCAGGGATAAGGAGAAGTACAGCTATCCTAAATGCAATATTTGATGAGGAGCCCTAAATATAAATGTCTCTAGCATCTCTAAGTGTTCCTTTTCCCCTACATTGAGTAAATGCAAGGCACATCCCGGTGTGGCATCTTTTCAAAGTAAAGGCAAAGCATATTTGAGATACAGCACTGTGCTAAAAAGCAATAAAATCAATTCCATGGAATCCAAGGAGAGTACAGGTCTTACATCTCACAGATAAATTGGAAAGACAGATGAATATGAATGTCTGCGTTTGAATATCTAAAACCTTTTATAACATTATATCTTTTGCTCTCAACCACACAGTTCTTGTCATGAAAATCCTTCTAATATTTTATTTAGCAAAAAAGTACTCTGAAAAACTATATAGATAAGAGCCATTGACACATTAAATAGTATCTCCAAATATAAAGATGTAGAGAGAATTTTCAAAAAGCAGTTCAATGAGTTAGGTAAAATACACGGAATTACCTAGTGATGTTGCACAAGTGGCTATTGTTAATTCTATTGGAGGATAGATAATGATTTCAAATTAGATTAGGACGCTTTTTTCTTTTCCTTTTGAGAAGTTATCATTCTAGTATTTGTTTATTCATAAACTTTGGAATTGTGTTTTTTTTAGAACCAGGGATTATCTAATTAATTAGTGTATTCATTCAAATGCCAATATTTTGGAATACATATCATGTATCAGACACTATGCTACATGTTAGGACACATCAGTGAACAAAACAAAACAGCAAAATAAATCTGATATTTGAAGTCTATAGTCTAGAAAGGAATTGTAGATGAAATGAATAAATATAATGAATAGGTATAGGTAGAAATTAATAAATGTAATGAATAGTTAAAATACATTGTATGTTAAGTAGAGATAACAGCTATGGGAAAAAAGAAAGAAAAAAGACCAAATTCAGAGGAATGATGGATACTAAGGGTGGAAATGGGTGAGTAAATTTCAGAATTCAAGATAGGCATTGATAAGGTCGTTTTTGAGCAAAGACTTAAAGGATGTGATTGAGTAGGTCATGTGGATTTATGGGGAAGAATTTCATAGGGAACAGGAATAGCATGGTGTCACACAACTTGCTGTTTATAAACTATTTGAAGGGAAGTGATATGTCTGTGGTAGTGCAAGACTCTAATGTGAAACTTTTGCATTTTCTGTCTGTTTTTGAGAGTGTTTTAAGTACCAGGAAATTTGCTTTGTACTACACCTTTGTGATTTCCAATCCAATAACAACTCTTCAAGGTAGTTATTATTGTTCCTATTTAACAAATGAGAAAATTAGTCTTAGAGAATCACTCATAACTAGTAAGAGTGGGGCTAGGATTCCAATAATACCACGTACGTATTTGAGTTTATTTAAAATGTTGCATGCTTTTCATTATGCAATCTTTTTGTTATACAAAATCCCATGAATATAGTTTGTTTTTCTGATAACTGGTGGTAAGTTTTTGCATGGAAAATTCAAATTCTGTTTTTAGTAGTTCAAAAACTCATTAATGAGAAACCTGCCAGTTGAATTTTATTCACGTCATCCTGGATCATTAGAGTTCAGAGCCCTTTCTCTTAATTTCCTCTTCAACTATGTGAATTAAAATATACCATAGCTTTCAAACAAATTCCTGTATTTGGGTCTCTATGTATTTTAATTTGGTAAGATAGGGAACATTATTAATGCTTTTGATCATATTAATCATTTTGGCAATAGACTTGAAACCAATCACTATGTCTCTTTTTCCAATTTGCCTATATTTATTTTTTTTAAATGGGATGATTCCAGTTTGTCCAATTAATCAATTATCTTTAAATCATATCGGACTATAGGTCCCGTCCATGTAGGTCTTATGTATTCCACTCCCCTCCTTTTAATTTATTCTTTATACACAATATAGTGTGTTTTACGTGGTTATGTTTTGATTCTATTTCAAGTTCTTTTTCTTTGTATTTTAACTGTACCAGAGAGAGAGCTTATCCCCACTACAGTAGATAGCTAATGTTATATTTTAAGTAAAATTTATTTTAACCAGTTAAACTCTCAGAAAGCAACCATATTTCTGTCTTAGAGAAAATTACTTTTACCCTCTAAAAAGCTAACTATAAGATGTTTTGTGTATTACTTGAGTAGGCCACAAAAATTTAATTGTATGGTATTCTTTACACATATAGTTGGTTACAAGATTCACCTAAAATAAATTGGATCTTTGGGGGTTCTGGGGGGTGGTGAAAAGGAAATTTAATCTGTCTTAGTTGGTGTCATTAAAGGATCCAATGACTCATACTTTTTCAATGTTTTACTGGGTATCTTAGTGACAGTTATAGACCATACTGTTCTCTAGGTTTCAAATATTGCAGATTTGAATTTTTTTTATGGTAAAGGAAAAACCATTCATAGTTTTCCATTTGTTATCCATTAGCCCCCACTAATTCTAATTCTATTAAAGGAGGTAGGAAAATATTGGTTCATATTTTCTAAGTGTCTAGGTATCTCTCTCTTTAGCAAATATACGCTCATAAGAAGGACCCTAAATCACTGATTTCTATTCATTGTATTCTATTTGGTGTTTTAAATAACAGCCGTAGATGAAAATATGCATGACTTGGAACTTAGTAGTTTGGCCTTCGAGGAGTGTGGTTGAATTATTTCCTCCTCTTTTGTGCTTTTTTTTTTTTGAAAAAAATCTAGAAACTGGGTGTTTGATTTTCAGATTTGCAGTTCCTTCTACTAAAGCCAATCTCTCAGGGATCCCTCTCTCCCCAGTTTAGCTTTTTATGGGGGGTTTGTTGTTCACTGTCCCTGTGCCCTTCAAACTCTGAGTGACCAGATGGTGATGAAATACCTTTCTTCATTCTCCCATGAGACTTGTATTTTGTTATATATTATGTATTTTGTTGAATGGTACCACCATCTACCATTTTCTCTATAAACGTGTTGGCAGTCATTCATTATTTTTAATATTTAATTGGTTTTGTGTTGTATAATTTCAATCCCATTTTTCTGTTATTTACTTCAACTCTGTTTTCTCTCTTTGTTCTGGATTTTTAAAATAGCCTCTGAACTCTCTCCTCTTATCCCTCCAATCTATTCTCTATACTACTGCTGATACAGACTTTGAAAATGAAAGTCTTATTTCATTACTATCCTGCTTAATTTCATTTGTACTCTTTAAGGGAAAAAAAATCAAATCCTTTGGATTGGTATTCAAGGCTTTCCATGTCCTGGCTGTGCATCAGTCCTCATCTCCTGCCATTATGAGACATGTCCTAAATAGTTGCATTTTCTCAATATATTGTTGTGTTGTAATTTCTTTAAATATAATTTTTTTTTCTCCCAATAGACCTTGAAGTTATTGAGAACTTGAATTGCATTCCATCTATCCTTGGGTCTAGGTGTCTCACTAGTGCCTGACACGTTCTTGTTTTGGCATGTTAAATTTTCTTATTCTTATAAATATTCTATTTTAGCTTGAGAAGTATTTTAAAGGTCACTGTAGCTTAGCAGATCATTGGATAAAGGAAAAGGAGCAGTGATAAGAGAATCAGAAGTGGATTATCATTTCAGCACTGCTACCTACACACCTCCTGACTGTCTAAACCCCCAGATTCATTGTCTATAAACTAGAAAGAATGATTCTACCCTGCCTACTTCCAAATTATAAGGGTCATGAGTGATGATATTTATTTATATTTATAAAGAAACTTTGTGCATAATAAAGTTCAATGAAAATAATATAATTATGGCTATTAAAATGAGGTGAAAATACTGACATCTGTTTCACCTCAGTAAACAGTAATACGAATAGCAGTGTTTAAATAAGAGTGTTACTCAAATATATTTCTCTGTGAAAAGAAAGTTTCTGCCTTGTGACGCTTTTGAAAATTTTTGTCTGTGTTCTAATGGAGAAGGTATGTGTATGTTTGTGTGTGTGAGGTTATTACTTACTATGATAAGGAACAGTTATGAATTTCTCCTGTACGTGATTTAAGGATTTGATAAAACTATATTCATTATGATTTGCATACATAGAAGGAATTCCAATCATTTTAATAATCTCCTTATTATATTTTTATAGAAACACAATATTAAATAGTTAAAGTTAGAGCGAAAATGTTAGAATCACAATACTGATTCAATTTCAATGACAATGAAAGTAGAAGAAAAGAAACTGAAATAATTTTCTTTACATTAGGTACTTTTCTCTGCATTATGTGTCTAAATATCAAAGATTTAAAAAGTTCTTCTCAGATACTCATTTTTTTAACAAAAATGTCTTAAAGAGAGACAGATAGGGAGAGTGGTTGAGACATTGATGGATGTTTTAATCCAGGAAGCTGGTTTCCGACTCTTGAATATATCTTGCCAATTATCAACTGTAGCTTTGCTTTCACCCTCAAATCATTGCTTTAGTGTGAAAAGAGGACCAACAAGTGATGCTAGTGTTGCTTGCAGACACTGACATGACCCAAGAAGTGCTGTCTGAGGGAAAGTGACAGTGGTCCCACCTGTAGCGGGAATGATTAATTGCTGCCAGATATGATTGAAAGTATTTATCAGAATGTTAAACCTTTGAGATCAGTTTTGGGGGCACGTGAAGAAGATACTGTGTTGTAATAAACACTTTCTGTCTTGTCCCACACTACTTTTTATAATTTGCCACGTTTTACTGTTCACTCCCATAAATTCATTTTGTATTTGTTAACAGAAAGTAAGAATAGGTCTTTAATACTTTGCAAAGGTCAGGCTCATTTAATCTTTCCTTACTAGTTTTCAAAACAATGTCCTTAATAGTCATAGAAACCCTATAGATTTGATAATAATTGATTATAATTTAATTTGATGGCATTATTTTCATTTTAGTCACAATTTCCCGGGGAAATTATATTTTTAGAGTGGTATAGAGCTAGTCAGTTCTATCTTCCTTTCTCATCTTTTTTTTCATTCTTGAGCCTCAGTTAATAATTAAACAGCAAACAAAACAAAGATATATATATATGTATATCTGTCTGTCTATCTATCTATCTTGATAGGTATATAGATAGATATATAAAGAATTCCATTGTAGAAAATGATTGAAGTCAACTCTGTGTCTGAAAGTGTTACTGTTCGCTCAGTTGCGTGTTGCTTTTGAAAAAGAAATGTGTTGATGTATCTATTCTCTTCACCTCTTATTCTGGCTCACCTTTCAGCAGTAGCAATTATGCTAACCTGCTGATGAGCACTCATTATTACCTGGGTCTGCACTAGAGGCTTTATAGGCAATTTCATTTTTAATTCTCTTAACCGTGCTACAGATGATAGCACTGAGGCCCATGTTGGCTGACTAATTTACCCACATTCACCCAGCTCATCTGACTGATGCAGCGGGGAATCTCATTAAGATATGTGTGACTCTAAAGCCAGTGCTCTTTGGATTACTAAACAGAGCCTCAAAGTTTTATCTTCTGAAATTCATTTTCTGTGTCGGTAATCTAGTTTGAACTTGGTGAGATTTTCCAGTGGTTTCCTTTTTCATTTTCATCCAAAGAGACTTGCTGTGGAGAATGTTAGGGCAGATTAGATAACCAGACAAGAGAAAGCAGTCTGGGATCTCAGACTTAGGTTCCAATCATCATCCAACTAGCACAGCACCATCATCCTGAGTCCTGATTTTCATAAACTGGATATTGCATGGGGACTTCATGGGTTAATATGTAAAATATTAACACAACATTTAACACGATTCTTCACACATTGGATACTTGATGTTTATTATTATGTGGCATTTGATTTAGCATTCGGATTTTTTATTTAAAAATACAGTTTTGTGTGTACCTTTGACATTTTTTCCTCCTTGATAACACTTGTATATGCAGAGATTTCTGTAAACGGTTGTGACATAAGAGAACCTCTGGGAAAAAAGTAGAAATTTACTTCTAATATTGAGACAGATGACAGGACTGTGGTGATCAGAGGTCCCTCGATACAAAAGCATGGCTGAATAACTTCCGTCGTTGGTGAATGCAGTTATTTCTATTGAGAAAGCCATTACTTTACAGATTATAACATGCAAACCCTTTAAATGTCTAATCTGTGTATTTTAGTGTAGCTAAGAGACACATGTGTTTTACTGATTTCAGCATGTCAGTTAATTTGATATTGCGTGTGCATGGTTTTTTGAGGCATTGGAAAGATGTTTTTGACTAATGATAGTATCTTACTTTTACTTCTGAAGATTTTTAAGAGAACAGTGTAGTCTTTGAATGATCACTAGTCGGGTACAGCCAGTCATGTGTTGGTAATTATTTAACAACTAATTATTTAGGATAAAAAGAATACACACACAACTCTCCCAATACAGGAAAAAAAACAGGGATTTATTTCAATTTTTCTGTTTTAGCATCTTTCTGCCTTCTTGCTTCTCTCAAATCCACAGCTTAGAAAGCCACCAGGTTCTTTCTCAAATGCAGTTTAACAACACTGCTTCTTTGCTTCAAAGCATTCAAGGATTTTCTATCACTTACAGAATACTTTTCCTGATATTTAAGGGTGGCTATTATGTGTCCTCTATTTTCCAGACACATGTTTAAGTGTGCTGTGCCTTGTGTTTTATGTTTCCAAAGACCCAAATTAGTTTCATTTCCCCTACGTACACTGTGCTACTTTTATTAGCATTTACTGTCTCTTATGTTTTAATATCCTTTTCTCTTTTCTAAGTCTAATATCTTTAGTCACCTACTGAAATTTAGCCTGTCACTTCCTTTATGGAAGCTGTTGCTAACCAACTCCAGTTTGGAATAGCTGTCCCTTCTTCCTGTTCACATAATTGGCACACATTTGTGATCACTGCATTTGAAATAAGATGATGATACTTCAGGATTAAGCCTGTAACTGTTGTATATTAGACACCAATTAATATATTTAATGGATAAATACAAGAATAAGTAAAATATACTAGAGAAAAGTTTTCTGATATTTCCCACTGGAGCAGAATGTCTACATAGATTACAAATGTTTCAAACATTTTTATAGGGAAATGGGAGGAATATGCTCACTTTTTTATATTGTACACTTAAATCTTTTTTTCAGAATTGAAACAAACTAAAGCACTTGCCTAGGACCATAAATTACTTTGGTAACTTTCAACACTTAGGCACTTTAAACAGCTTTAGAAATCTTCATTATGCACATAATAATATTTCCAGGATATTCTTTTTCAGACAGATACATTCAGTGTTGGGAGGTGAATACAATTCCTTTGTCAGAACCAGGATTTTAGAACTCCGATCTTTTATTCAGAATGGTGAGTCCCTTAAGGGTTCATTTTTATGCTCCCCAATGATTCAAGAAACCAAGAGACAACTGCGTATGTTGAACAAATCCCCTTTTCCTGATCAAATAAAGATTCTGATGACCTTTCACTGGAAGAAATATGTTCAATTGTTGAGGCCACTCTCTTCATATTCATGTTTTTGCTTTTCAAAATATTAGTTGCTGACCTTAGAAATAATATCAATAGGCAATAATGCAGTCAATAAAAAGGACCATTTAATAGAAAGTTATGACACACTTGAGGACAGAAAAATATTTTAAAGATTATTTTTCTAACGGGTTTCTTAAGCAATTCTCTAGATTGAGTACTCATGTCAGTGAACTACTTTGTAACAACCCAATTTAAAATCTGTGGTAGTGCTTTCAGTATCAGCTGGTAATCTAATGCACTTTAAATCAACAGATAACATGAGATTTTAATAAAGAAATATTTACTATAATCATAAAATTGTCCATTAGAAAAAATATCCTTAAGCTAGTCTTTATTTCTTTGTGCTATCTGAATTGTATGCCATAACTCTGACATATGGGGTTATCACATCAAATAAAGGATCAACCATTTTCTCTTTTCCAGTTTAACTGGAAAAAAGCTTATTTCAAAAAAGAAACGTGGTTGAATGCTTATTAAATGGCTTCAAAAGTACTTTATTACCTTCTAAGATTTTTCTAAATAGATCCCTGGAATGTCAAGTTCAGGGTTTATTTATTTTATGTGCTTGAATAACTAGGAAAATTGTGCATTGAGCTTACAATGCTTAGTAATTATTTATGGTACAGAATTTTTCTTTCATTCTTTGTGTAAATACCATACTCACACATTTACTTCTATAATTAAGATTTTTTACGCTTTTTCCTTTATGATCTCAAATTATTATAAAAGTATAATTTTTACATTAAATGTAACTCATCTAGGAAAATAATAATTATAATTTAAACTTGTAAAAGCAATATTAACATCATACAAAATAATTATTATATAAATAAAACCACTTATTTAAAAAAGTAAATAAGGAAAGGCAATTTAACATTGTTCTTGAAGCTGGACTGACTGGCAGAAAGCTAAGACAGTGACAAGTTATTCTTTATTTACTGCTGACCTAAGGATATTAGGAAACTGGATATTAGGAACTGATTTATTTTTCTTGTATTGATGAGCAAAAGTTCTCATTAATGAGTAAAAGTTAAACTCAACAAATATATCAACTCATAATGTTTCCAGATATTTGCTTTTAAAAGAATATAAACACAAGCAAGGCATGATCCTTTAACATAGTAGATGAGAAAGGGCATATTCCCATAGTCACATAGAATTGAAGACAGTACACACACTTGATCTCACACACACACACACACAAAGTAGTCCCAATTCAGGGAATGTAAAAGGAAGAGTCATGGATGATGTGGATTTGAAGAAAGTAGGGTTTTTAGAGGCAGTGATGGTACAAAAGAAGCAGCAGGAAGTGAAATAGCTTACGCCCTAGGATGGGAAAACATAGCCATATCCAGTAAATATCAATATGACTGATGCAGGTAACTCGTTTTCCTGGGGAAGGTCATGTGGAAAGGCTGATTCGGATATGAAAATAGTGAGTCATAACCTGCACGTTATCTGTAGCCCAGTGGGAAGGCCTAAAACTTTCTGAGCCCTGACTTCATGAAATTTACTCTCTCTCGTAATGGCACATAGGCTGAATCTGAACAGTGATCAAATAGGTATCTGCTTTTGGCAGAATATTGCTGTCTACGTGGTGACAGGCATATACATCCACGTGTTTATCATATAGAAGCGCAGGAGGAAAGTAGAATGTCTTTATTTAAATTTTTGTCTAAATCATGGAAGCACTTAGTTTTTACAACTTAATATGTGGCTTGTCATTGGGACTCTCGCGTATTTCATAAAGCATAGAGTCTCAGGGAAGCAGACGCTTTGCCACGAGAGCTCTCACTGTGGCATATGCGGATCCAGCTGATTTAGCATATTATACTTATATTCCAATATATCCTAAATATGATTAGTGTTACAATAAAAAACGTTCAAGTTGTAAAATGTTATTCTGTTTTCTATTGAGGTAAATTCAAATGAAAATCTTTGTACAGACTAACATTTTACTAGTTACCATTATGTAGTCCCTACGAGTTGTCCCAAGTTAAAAATAAATTATGTATTTTCCTTTTACCAAAAAAAAAAAAAATGCACTGAATTCATTGCTATTTTACTGAATGACAAGTGACTGTCAGTAATTACCTATTGATGTACTGTTATTAAGTCGAGAACAAATATAGAAGTTCTTTTCTTTCAACATAAAGGTGACCTTACAATAGATGAGAAAGTTAATGCTTTTCAAAAGAAACTTGTGCTATGAACAGTGTCATTTTGAAAACATGTGTCTGGAATTGTAATAGTTACCACGTGATTTTGTCCTAATGAGATTAGTAATACCTTTAAAATATGATGCACATAAAAACCAAAAAGACAACTGGAAATAGAATTTTCTTATTTAAAAATCTTCTAAATCAAGAGATTCAGGAGAGGTTTAAATCAATTTACTAACAATTTCAAAAACTTTTCCATTAGTTTCTAAGTATTTATTAGCAACCTTTCAGTAAAAACCTGTGGACAGTTTGGATTCAAAGTGCATAAAGTCATCACAACCACCGATGGTTTTCTTCCTTTTAGATCTATACATCTTTCATGGTATATTTTTCAGGTCGGGCAGTTGTTAAAATACAGTTGTGAAATATACTTGCATTGAACAAGGCTCATAAGTTGCTATATCACAAATTTCTGAATAGGGATGTTTAAAAATAGGGATGCCTAACAATCATTTCTTTCATTAAAATATTATTAATACTAGGTTTTAATGAGGTCTAAAATCTTGTTTATTCATTGAAATTAAAATGTTATATATACTTAAAAAATCTCTTATATATAATTGTAATGTATATAATATTTACAATGGCATGAAATTTATAACTAAGTCTGCATTAATATCTCAAGAGACAACAGGTCTAGCTCAATAGTTTCTTTATCTTTATAGCAATGGACTCTTCCCTTCAAATAAAATCTTTGTGAAAATCCAATCATGTACATTAACGATAAACAAAATTACTATGATCCAGGTAGATTTTGCTGTGGACTTTGGAGTATATGTCAGAAATTCCAATCACAGAGCACCCTCTTCCTTGACTCTTCTTGACAGTTGCAAAGCTCTGGTAGCATAGTTTGAAAGAATTCATCTAAGTGACAATTAAAGATTGTCTTCAGTTGGGTAATGGTATATATATGACACATTCTGTCGGCTGCATTGTTTTATCTTCCACATCTAGAACTGCTTTTTTACTCCTTTGTATTCTAACAATTCAGTCATCTTCTTCCCAACAATATCCTAATAGCAAATAGTCCCTTTCAAGCTACTAACCAATAATAAAAGCTTGATTTTTGACCCTCACTCGTATTCCTAAATTTGAGTTTGATCACAACCATCATTCTTAAAATGGAAACCCATGTATCGAGATTATGGGGACAAATTCAGGCATGCTGCAATTTATTTCCTGACCTCCCTTCGTTTGAAAGATATTTCTGGAAACCCTCTAGCATATAGGTCCCCTTGATGTAAAAAAGAGTGAATGTAGGATGTAAAAAACAGTGAATATAGGACAAATGCTAGTTGGACTGGTCTCAGAAGCTTGGACTCTACTGTTATCCATCCACAGGAAGTATTGAAAATAATCTGTATCCCAGCAGGTGTCTTTCTATCGGAAGACACCCATTTCAACAATTACTCCTTTTGGGCTTGATGTAGGTGCTGATAGATAACGATTGACAGGGAATGATTTTAACCTTCCACTGAGACTATTTCAAATCTGACAGAAAATTCAGTAGTTGGTACAGCCTCCTGTGCTAATGCTCTGATGGGGAGATACATATCTTAAATTCTGCTCTTCTCTATCTTTATGATTTAATTATCTGTGCATAGTTAACAAACTATAATGGTATTTTAAAGCTCATTCCACATAGAATCCTGAGATATATTTTCCTGGCATATATTCAAGTCGTAGTTACTGTTATTTAAACTGCAATAAGTACTGTTAATTTTCTTATATTAAAAAAACTGTATTTCTGCTTAATAGCAGGTATTAGTTTAGAGCACAAATAATTCAAACAGGAAACATATGGAAATAGTGAACATAGCCTTATATTATTAATCTAATTACATTATATTTACCTATATTCCTTTTAAAGTTAGTGGACACTGATTTTTATAGTAACTAATGTTTAATGCATCCTTAAAAAGTATATTTCTCCTATCTAAGGAAGCTGGCAATGAGATTATATGGCCTCATCTCTCCAGCTACTGGATTGATTATGTGGCTCAGGTTGGCTAACCAGACCCTTTTTTTCCCCAAGCTACAATATTGTAAGTATTGTCTTATGACGAAGTCTGTCCACTCAAGTTATTCCATGGACATCTGAGCAAGTAAAAAAACAAGAGAGAGAATATAGTTTGAACCCTGTGTCTAGCTTCTCTTGGAAACTAACTGGTTTTTTTCAGTTGAAGTAGCCAATATATTAACCCACTCTTCTTAATCTTCTTTATCAGTCTGACAATTTATTGTATATGTGTTCATATTTCAAGTTTTTTCTTAAGTTATATTGCATTTCATTTGATTGAAGGATATCTGACCGTCTGACCACTGAATCATGTACACAAACCCATACATAAATATTATGCTGGATTAAAAATGGGCATGAATACTTTGACATCCCTCCCTTTGAAAGGTAAGGACTATATCCCATCCTCTTGAATCTAGGCTTAGAGCGTGAAAGAATTAATGCTTGCCGTTTTGGACCTAGGCTTTAAGAGACTTGGTAGTTTCCTCTGCCTTTTTCTTGGAATACTGACCTTCTCTTGAGAAATCAGACCATTCTGTGTGCAAGCTATGTGAAAGGCCAAGGTAATTACATGGAGAGGCCTTGAGGGGAAATGGGGAGCAAGAAATTCGGAGAGACATAGAAACTCCATCCAGCTGTTCTAGCCCCTGCCAATCAAATCATCCCAGCAGAGACCCCAGATATTATGAAGTTAAGCCCCTGAACCCCACCCAGATTCTTAACCCACATAATATTGAAATAAATAATGATAAATTGTTGTTTTAAGCCATTTGATTTTGAATAGTTTAGCAAAATGGAAAAAAATTGGTGAAATAATTATTAAAGACATTTTTCTTGATTACATTCTTATTTCCCAAGTTTTCTGTGCTTAGAAGATATTATTTCTGCAAACAAGTAGAAAAGCCAGCTGGTACATATTAATAATAAATCACTTATTAGCTTCTTCTTGGCTTTATTACTGTTCCTAAGTACTGTAACTGAGAATACAACCCCATTGTTGGCTGCGTCTGGGATAGACACTTCTATCTCCCCACTTCTTTTATTCCACTGCCAGGATATACCTAGACTCTTTATACACTTCCCTTTCTTCTCCATATATTTACAAAATGGTACCATCTTTGTGAATGTTTTGTATACCACGTAAACCTTTGCAATATACTGTGATCATTTACTTGCCAATAAACATTCTCACATAGTTGATCTATATATCTTCACAATATTTTATCATTTTGGTTAGAATTTGCTGTTATTTAGCATTTACTTTTTATCAATTTCATTATTGCTACTTTCTCTTATGTTTTAAAATGGCTACTGTAGGTGTAGTTTAGATACCCATGCTCAAGGGAAGAAGAAGAGAAAAAACTAGCAACACCTGCCATTGTCAATTTTTAACAGAAACTTAGATATTTTACAGAAACCCCAATGTACTCCGCTACACATCATTGACCAGACTTATGTTATATTCCTCATTCCCTCAGCTCCTCTGACTCCAGAGCACGGTGGTCTGTAAAATAAATTTTTAGTTTTGTCAGTCCCCATTTCCCCAAATTCAAGATTCTTTTGGCAAGAAAAATGGAGGAATTGATGGTGGCTTTGACGTTGTCAACTCTTAATCCAACTTACAGGGTATGCTTGAGGAAATAGATAGATTGGAAGGTAGAGAGAAAGAGAAATCACAGTACTTAATGCAAGTTAGATTTCTAGGAGATGGAAGAGTAAGGATTTAAGATTTTTAACATTTTCTTACAATTCTGTGTAATTAAAAATTTAAAGTATCCTTTAGTCATATTTGATAATCACATAAATTAACTTAAATGCAAATTGAAACGAAATGCTCAGAAATAAACATGGTGCCTTTGCTTAGAGGGGTTTTGGTTTTTTTAATTGAGCATAAAGAAAAATGTTTGACTGAAATTTCTCTTACAGAGTCTAGGTACAATGTAAGTAACTTATCTTTGGGTAAGTTCCCCAGGATGTAGCATATTGTAGCTATAAATACTATTTCAGTTACTCATTGCCGCATATTTGAGCATACAGGCATGCCTCACTTTATTGTGCTTTTGCTTCACTGTGCTTCATAGGTACGGTATATTTCACAAATTGAAGGTATGTGGCGGCTCTACATCAAGCATGTCTTTTGGCATCATTTTTCCAATGGCATTTGCTCACTTTGTATGTCTATAACACATCTTGTTAATTCATGCAGTATTTCAAACGTTTGCATTGCTGTTACATTTTTTATAGTGATCTGTGGTCAGTAATCTTTGATGTTACTATTATCATTGCTTTGGACTACTGCAAACCTTGCCCATAGAAGAGGGAGCATGTCATAAGTGTTGTGTGTTCTGACTGCTCCACTGACTAGCCATCCACCATTTCTTGCCCTCTTTTTGGGCCTTCCTATTCCCGGAGACACAACAATTTTAAAATTAGGCCAGTTAATAACCCTACAATGGCCTCTAAGTGTTCAAGTGAAAGGGTTAGTCGCATGTGTCCAGCCCCAAATCAAAAGCGAAACATGATTAAGCTGAGTGAGGAAGGCAAGTCGAAAGCTGAGATAGGTTACAAGCTAAGCTTCTTACACAAACAGCCATGTTTTAAATGCAGAGGAAACGTTCTTGAATGAAAGTAGAAGTGTTACTCCAGTGCACACACGAATGATAAGAAATCAAAACAGTCTTATAACTGATAGGGAGAAAGTTTTAGTCATCTGGATAAAAGATCAAACCAGCCACAGCATTTCCTTAAGCAAAAGCATAATCAAGAGCAAGGTCTTAACGTTCTTCAGTTCTACGAAGTTTGAAAGATAAGGAAGCTGCAGATGGAAAGTTTGGAGCCAGGAGAGGTTGGTTCACAGGTCGAAGGAATGAAGCCACCTCCATAACATCAAAGTGCGAGGTGAAGCAAGTGCTGACAGAGAAACTGCAGCAAGTTACCCAGCAGATCTAGCTCAGATCATTAATGAGGGTGGCTACACTAAACAACAGATTTATGATATAGATGAAACAGCCTTCGATTGGAAAAAGATGCCATCTAGGATCCTCATAGCTCAAGAGGAGAAATAAATAATTAGCATTTTTTAGCAATGAAGTATTTTTAAAATAAGGTATCCACATTATTTTTAGACATAATACTGTTGTACACTTAATAGACTACAGTCTAGTGTAGACATAAATTTTATATGCACTGGGAAACCAAAAAGTTCATGACTTACTTCATCACAACAGTGGGCTGGAAATGAACGTGCAGTATCTCGCAGATATGCCTGTACTTTCTGTTTATTTACTGTGAGTCTTTGAAATTGATATGTATAATGCAATTATAACAGTCTTACTTCATTCTTAAAAACTTGGATGCTTTCAGCGTGGAACTTTACGCTCCAAATTGCTACAGGTTCTATACTATTGCTTAATGTTCCTGGCTCTCATCCTATATGCTTGTCTCAGTTCAGAAATTGCCTACATTTAGAGTAGAAGTATTTTTTTTTTCCTTCAGTTGTTAAAGAAAAAAAAAAAAAAGAGCTCGTCTTCAAATATTAACCAAGATTATATTTCTCGTCATCTTAAACTTTAACAGGCTTTTTGTCCCAAATGTAAAATACAGCTATAAAATCATGTGATATCCTGAGCTTTGTAGTATTAGGATAAATGTTAGATATGAATTGTGGCTGCAGCAATTATCAGAGACAACCTGATCAAAATGGAAAAAGAGGAAACAATTTTTTTCCCTTTCTTTTCTTACTCAGTTCTTCTCTTAGAAGTCCTGTCTATTGCAAACCTCACTCTTTACATTTACATTACCTGTTAAAGATTTTTGAGCAACTGTAAGTTAAGCACTGGGAATACGATGGTGTACAAGAGAGAAATAATTCTTGTGATAAGAAAACTTGTAACCTCGTGAGGAATAAAAGAAGTTAAGGGTCTTATATTTTTTATCACAGTGGTCTGAAGAAGTGTTGTACCTAATAATCAATCAATCTTTCTGTAGAGGTATGGCAAGTCTTGGTGACAAGCAAATATTAATAATGTTGTGTTTAGCTCAAAATACTCCTGGCTCTGGAATACTTATATATAAGTCAGCTCCAACACACTACTGTATAGTAGCCAGATAAGAGGAGATCAAGAAATGAATAGAGATGAGGAACTAGATAAAATAAAGATTAGACAACAGATTCACAAAGTTGGCTGTGAAGGAAATCATTATTATTGTGTATGTGTACCTGTGCATATGCATGTCCATGTTTATATGTATATGTACATATTTTTTAAGAAGGAAAATCTTGAGCACTTGTATAATGAAACAATGAAGAGAGAGTTAACGTAGTTTGTTAATGACTACATAACATTGCTTGCTTGCTGTTCTCATCTGGGTGAAATCATTTCACTCATGTCACGTGTCAGTGACAAACTGCTAATAACTCATACCTCACTTGTTATAATTGGTATTAGACATAAAATTAGATAATAAATATAATGTACTTTATACACTACTGAGAAATGATTTGAAGGTTGATATTTAGCTAATTAAGCCATCAATATGTGGACTAATTTTGGTCATATATCTGTATATACAAAGGGAAAAATTAACACTATTTAGGCCCTTCCTCTCTCATCTTCCCTTCAATTCAAATTTAGTGAGGAGTTTGATACATAGTTTATTCATTGATATATGCATTTGTTTGTTTCTTAACTTATAAAATATTCTGTACTTTAGAGATGTTTGGGGGTGGCATAGATCTAAAGCAAAATAGGAGACAAACACATTACTGAATTAACATTGATTACAGCTAATGAGCTATTCTTCTGGGACATATTTCTTGTATTTGTTTTTTCTTGTTTCACCAAGAGCTCTCTCACTCCAGCAGCTCAAGCAGTCGGGTTTAATATATTTAATCATCACTTGGCATTAATAGTTTTAGGAAATTTGGTAAGGAAAGAAAGTGAATAATATAGTTAATAAATAGGACTAATGTTTAATGAATGAGAGTAAAGAAAAAAGACTAAATAATTTACTGATTTGCTTGGGATGGGGAAACTTTTATGTTCTCCCACATAACCCTATTACGCTGTTTGACTCACATCATTAAAGAGGTTTATGTGTCCATGAATAACTGAAAAATTGTGCTTACACTGGAATTTGACACAACATTGTAAAATGATTATAAATCAATAAAAAATGTTAAAAAAAAATAAAGAAAAGTAAGCAGCCCAAGGGGGAAAAAAGAGAGGTTTATCTCCACCTACTGATCCTGTTTAAAGAGACTTAGATCTTAGCCAGAAAAACACTGGTATATAGTACATCTAAATATAATTCTATATTCTGGCTACAGTAATTATTCTAGAGGCTTTAAATATATTCTTGAAAATTAGGGATTTTTTTCTAGGAACTATTTGACCAATAAACTGAACTAGTCATATAAAGGCAGTGCGGTAGAGTTGGTTAAAAATAGACTTTTGTATTAGACTCTATGGGTTTAAAACTCTTCTTTATGATTTAGTGCCTGGATGAACTTCAGAAAACTTCTTAATCATGTGCCTCAGTTTGCTCATCTATAAAACAGAGATAACAATAGTACTTATCTCTTAGAAAACTAGGACGTTTATGTGAGTTAATATGTGTAAGGTACTTAGAACTCTACCTGAGGCATATTAATGATGATATGGTTGTTATGATTACTGTCAACATCTTTCTCCTTTATACCCAACCCTGTTCTGATTTATCTTTTCTGTTAGTGGTATCAGTAAAAACACTGAAAATATAAAATTATTTTTATTTTATTTCATTTTTTACTCTCAAGTAATTGCCTATTTTTGATATCTCCATTTGTATAAAATTTATATTTTTCCTCTTTGATATCTCCATTTGTATATAATTTATATCCCCACTATCAACAATGTAGTTCAGAACCTTATTGTTTTTCACTAATATAATCATATGAGCCTCTTAATTGAACTTTTGCCTGCCTTTCTTTGTTCAGCAATTTTTAAGTGCCTTCTCTAAACTTTCTAATCCAAATGACATACCACTGTCAAAGTAATTATTCCAAAGTGTGTCTGTAATCATAAGAAAATCCTATTTAAAGCAAAAATGGTTTCTTATTAGGCACAGAATAAAATAACAAATAACTTGGAAAGCGTGAAAGCCCCTCCAGGAGCTTTCTTCAATGTAATTTCTGGATTCATTTCTTACTATTTCCTTTCATAGAGGATATAGTCCCAATCAAGCAAAATTAATCAGTATTTCCAGAACACAGGAGTGCAATTATAATATGTTATTAGATTTTTGAAATCAGTTTTAGAGACTCCATTTATAAGAACTTAAACATAAACAGAAAAATAAATAAAAGAGGTAAGTTAAAATATCATTATGTAAATAATGGGTAAAAAAACTAATGTTGAGACTTCTAGGAGATATCTTGAAGTATTTGAAATGCTATTCTGTGAATGAGGAATTAGATATTGGTTTTTTAGATCGCAAAAAGTAGACATAAAGATGTTCGAACATATAGAGAGATTGATTTCTGTTCAACTGAGGGAGAAACTTTTTAACAGTACAAGTAATCTACAGACAGACTACACCTCATAGAATAGTTAACTTTTTTTTTCACAGTGTTTTTAAAACTGTTTTATTTCACATGATATGGATTCAGAAAAAGAGAGAAATGAGTCAAACAGCCAGAATGACTTGCTTCAATAAAGTGTGCTTAAAATAGGGTCCAAGTGGTCCATTTTAAGAAATATGAGGCAGTATTATGTGTCTGTATATGTGCGTTTTATTTTTAGAGAGAGGGGGACCGTGGCTTTAAGTACTGTCAAAGGCTCAGCAAATATATACACACATTCCTATCTCTCTCTCTCTCTATCCAGAAGGGAAAAAGCAAAAGTTGCCAAGCAATTGATCAATTGGAATACTAATATTTTTATAATTATATTCTTTACTTCTTAAAATTTTCATAAAAATGAAAATGGAGAGCAAATGGACAAAATGGATTTTTAACTATTACTAAGTTACAGAGGTATATTTATTTCTTATTTAGGATTTTAAATGGCAGAAAAATAATCCCTTCAGCCTTGTAATCTTTTTACCTTAAAATAAATAAAAGTGGTCTGTTTGTGGCCATGATGGAGCAACTGGTACCAGACATGCCCTCATGGTACAACTATATATCTAGGCAAAAAAATGAGACAACTGTTCTTAGATATTAGTAAACAGGAAGTCAAAACAAAACAAAACAAAACAAAACAAAACAAAACAAAAAACTATTCCTGTGGAGACTGCTAGATGCTAGTCTCTACTCTCTCCTTGGAAGCACATTCTAGTCCAGGGTAGTGACGATCAAATCCAAACTGAGTATCATAGTATTTTGAAATGAGGAGGTAGAGATGGATGTGCTAAAATAGTTCGAACTTGTGGGACAGTTTACTGTAGAGAAGGGAACTGTGAAGAGAAAACCCTAGATGCTGTGGGAAGTGCATGGCAATTTTTTTTGGAGAAGTTTGGAATATGTAAGCACAGAATCTATAAGGCTTAGGACAGAGCAGTTACCAGAAAGCTAAGAGGTAAGCAGAGATACCCAAGTTTGCACAGTGCTGAGAAATGTTGCACTTCTCACCAAGCCAGTGTAGAGAGATCTTATTGTGTATCCCAGGTGTTTAGTTGAGATTCTAGAAAGTCATACTTTGAAGAAAGAATCATATAAATAAGACTAAAGCCAAAGTGAAATGTATCTGGCCTAAAAATAAATAAATAAAACAAATCTGGAAAGATTGAAAGAATCTACCAGAAATTTAACTTGTTACCAAAATATAATTCAGTGTCCTTTAAAGGGAGGTCATATAATCCAGGCTCCACCTAATGTGTTACACAATGTCCAATGTGTCATCACAAATTATTATACATGTAAAGAAGCAGGAAAAGAAGACCCTTAATCAGGATCCCAATGTGACTGACCTGTCAGAGTTAGCACACAAAGACTTTAAACATCCGTTATCGAGGCAATGATTAGGGAATGTCAAAAAAGAAATGGAGCTCTCTTTTGAGAACAGAATAGAAGAACAGAAGTTTTAGAGTAAAATGTTACATTATCTGAATTTTTTAAAAAATCAATTGATTGACTTCACCATTAATATTTGAGATTACATAGAGGAAAAAATTTGTGAACTTGGACACAGATTAGTGTAAATTATCACACTGGAGAATAGGAAAAAAAAAAGTAAATATGATAGCCCCTTAGTAACCTATAGGACAATATCATTCATTTTTACAGATGCATAATTAGAGTTCCAGAAAGAGAGGAGATATTCTAGAACAGAGAAAAAACCACTAGAACAAAATAATGCATTAAAATTTCCCAAAGGTGGTGAAAATATTAAATCACAGATCCAAGAAGCATATTAACACCAAGTTTAAAAAGTACAAAGAAAATCACAACAGTGTACGTTAAATTCAAATTGCTATAAACCACAAATAGAAACAAAATTTAAATCAGAAAAAAGAAGCCTTACACAAATGGAAAATATGATACATTCGCTAGCTAATTTCTCATTAGAAATGATGAAGGTCAGAAGACAATAGTTACATACTTCAAGTTCTGAAACAGACAAAAAAACACTGTCACCATAGACTATCTATTTAGTAAATTTATCCTTCAGAATTGAGGATAAAATAAGCATATTTTCAGAAAACTTAAATGTGATGAAATTTGTTACCAAGTGACCTGCACCATAAGAAAAGATTAAGGAAGTTCTTCAGCCTAAAAGGTAAATCATTACAAATAAAAACAGATTTTTAAGAATGACAAGCACGAGAAAGTTAACTAGGTGAACAATTTTTTTAAAAAAAATGCAAAGATGACCTTTTTTCTCATTTCTGTAGGAGACAAATGGCTTCATATCAAAAATTATAAAAGTATATAACTGTATTCATAAAATGGGTAGGAATATATATTCACATGACCACATTAGAAAAAAAAAGTCTGGAAATGAAATTATATGTGTAGCTATTAAATGAAGTGGTATAATATTCAATCTAAATAGAGAGAATAAACCTATTAAAAAAGTACAAAGAGAAAAGCTAAAAGCTAATAGGAAAAAAATAATGCAAAAAAACAAATTAAAAGAAGGCACAAATAAGTTGAAAACAAAGGGGTGGATGAAAAAAATTCTATAGAAAAGCTGAAAATTAGCATTCTGTGATGTCTTATTGCCAGGGATGTCCCAAATTTACACAGTTGACTCAGTCTTTCTGTGGAAAAGAGGAAGTGTGTTTTGAATTTTAGTATAGCTAACAGATAGGTGCAAATCAAAGAACTGATTCTATTACAAACTACAAATAATTTTTATTCGTTGATATTTCTCTTTGCTCTTCGTACCAGGAATAATTGCCCTTCTGTAGTAAATGCCTTTTTTTCATGAAGCCAGACCTCAAATATTCAGATTCTGGCTTAACCTTATTAGATAACTTTATGGAGGTTTTAAAATTTCCTTGACTCAGTTTCTTTATCTATAACATGGGCAATATGATTGTACCTACCCCATATATTTATGATGAGTATTAAATGAGTTAATACTTGTAGTGCATTTAAATAAATGACTAGAAAAGTTGGAATTCAATGAAATATTAACTATCATTATTTTCTTGTAAAAATTCTGATTGCTTCTTAGATGTGGATGTAGATTGCCGGAAAACCAAGGGTCAACTTTATAGCCATTTCTAACAAAGACACAGGATCTTATAGTATGCATTTGTATAATTACTTTATTCTTGGCTTTCTACGAGGTTCTCAAGTTTGAGCTGAGAACTTAAAGATGTAAGAATTAACCAAGACTTGAAGGGAGAAAATAATATTCCACACAGCGGGACCAAAAAGAGACGATAGTGGAAGTGACTATAATTTCTATGAGTGATTTAAAGACAAGTTATATAGAGAAAAGCATACAAGGGACTTGGTGCCAGGTAAATTTGGAGAGGTCGTTAGGAACCAACCAGTGCAGGTTTTGTACATAAGGAGTTTCTCTTTATATTAAGAGATATCGGGGGAACTATTCAAGCGTTTTCACAAAGATCCAAAGTTTGTGTTTCACTTGAAAATATCTGTATTTTAGCAAATCACAAACACTGCCTTGAGAACTGTTTGGAAGAGAATAAGTGAATAAACATAGAAGTAATCTACTTGAATAATCTGAGAATCGATGTGAAGATCAACAAAGGTAGTGATGGTAGAGATGGAGCAGTTTGCAGGAGTCAGACACACTTTTCAGGAGGGATTCAACACTACTTGGTAATGGACTGGATGTTAGGGTTTATATGTGACTGTAGCAGAGTGTTGAGCTCAGGGAAGGGAAATTGAAGGGTCAGGTATGATTCCCTGACTCCAGTAGCTTTATCGTATGGATGGCAAATCCATTTATTGACTTAAAGCTCATTGAAAGATGGTCAGTAGCTTCTCTTTTTTATTTGTGTAGTTTGGTATGCTGGAATAGGAAAATAGCATGAGTCTTATATTGATATTGAGTTGGCTTTGATATATATAATTCACAATGTCAATTAAATCATTGAATATTGATGTTTGGAACTCTATGGAGCATCCTGGGCTGGAGAGAGAAATATATGACTTACCTGGGTATGGACGATAGTTAAAGCCCAGTGAAAGATGATTCATTTTAACAAAAGTGTGGATAATGAAATACAAAAAAAAATTAAATTCATGAAATTCAACTTTTGATATCTATATTGAGGAATGATCAACTGGGTGGCTTAGAAAAGTAGCCAGGAGAATAATCAGGAATACCAAAAGAATATTAGGTCAAAGAATCCAAAAGACTTCTCCCAGCTCTGCTTTTCCTTTTGGTCAGAAACATGACTACTGTCAGCTTCTGATCTTCCCTTTTCAGGGATTGAATTACTCCCTTTAGTTCTAGTTAAAAACAAACAAATGTTGTGGCTTTTCAGATCCAAGCTAGACTCTGCCTTACTTGTGGTTATGCAAATTAATCCACTATTCTTCCAATAAATTCCCGTTACTGTCTAAAATACTTTGAATTGGGCTTCTGTCATTTCAATAATCTAATTTTGAATAATACATTTGTAATTTTGAGTGGCATTGCTGTTGTTAAAATCATGTACAGTTTGTGAAATCTCAAAACAGCATACCCTCCTTTTAAGCTAAATACTTCAGGTAACAATTGCTTTCTTTAGAAATGAATTTACCAACTAAAAAAAAACAATGGCAGAAATGTTAAATGATTTACAGTGAACTTCTCACCAGTGTTTGTTCTCGATACTGGATTACTATTTCAACAGTAATACCATATGTATGAAACATCTATTAGGAGCTGTGAGGGAGAAAATGGATGTAAGCTGGGACTCCATACTTTTTAAATACAATTTTAAAAATAGTACATTTTTCAAAAAATCTGCGCATTCTATAGAAATGCACAAGAATTCATAGGAATAAATATTATGATAATTGTAATTCTTATAATTTTCCTTATTAATGGTAGATATTAATAGAAAAGCTATGTTGGAATGTCAACATAAAGAAGAAAATATGTCTAATACTTTTTAAAATGTAAGAAAACCTAATCAAGGGAATGAAAAGTAATCAAGGGCTTGAATAATTGAAATAGAATCAATTGGAATGAGAAAATGACAAAAATAATAAGTTATAAATCTTAGATAGTAGATTTAACAGAGCCCTGCATTCATTTTGTGTTGGTATAAAAATGTCTGCACTGAAATAATCGTTTTGTACATATCTTTTCTTCCCCCTCACTCTCTGGATGAATTGAAATCTGGAAGCCAGAGAAAGAATACTGAAATTATTCATCTATTTTTAAAATATTTACTTACAGTTATTCCTGTAGGCGGATTCAGTGGCATTCTGTTTATCTTGCCACATGTTTTATCAATTTGATTACTTCATAAAAAGGAAAATATGACAAATTTTGTAGGTCCCTCAGGTCTACTTTAAGCTATTTTTTGAAAATCTCTCTACACCACCAATACTAACAGTCAACAATATCATTTCTAATATGTTTAGAGGATCAAGTGGGATTAATAAAAAAATTATAGACGCCTTTGAGTGCTGAGAAAACTTGATAGTAACGTACCATCTATTTATTCAATTCTTCTTATCTTGACATGCTGAATGTCTGATAAAGAAGTAGATTTTCCACATAATTACATTATAAAATTGGTGTTAGTGTTTGAGTAGACAGAGGTACATTTCAAGAAATGCCATCTGATACATTTGATAAAACATTCCAGCAAATTTAAGGGAAAGGTTGTGTGTATTTAGAAGTTAACACTCACCATGCTGTAGAACTAAGTATTTGTTTTTTAATTATATATCTTAATAAGCATTTAACTAAATGTTTTATACCAAATACTAATAACAGGCTACACTGATATCGAATTACATTAGTTTATTTAGTTTATAAATAGTGGTGATTTCTCATTTCACTCACTCCCTTTAGTCTTTTTTTTCTAGTTCTCATTTTCAAATATGCTTTCTCTGTGTCACACCTGCAAACAAAGGACAAACATGCGTATTCCAACCTGCCTACCCTGGTGATTTCTATCAGCTGGTATCATCAGTATATAGAGCTGAAGAGTGAATTCAAAATTCTGTGCTATTGTGTTTCCTAAATATTTTGTAACCTGTGAAGCTCTTTTTTTAGACGTCTTTGAAGCTACCAGTGAAGTATGAATGGGGCTCCAGGATCTTTGTCCGCTCAGCTGGTGCTCTCAACCTCTTGACAAACAGAATGCTCTAAGAAAGTTATAAGGAGAGCGTTTCAAAACCAAGAGTTCTAGTAGTGAGTTGTTTCAGCACTGGGGTTATGTTACCACTGGGTGTTTTAAGGCAATGTCTATCAATATAGAGCATGTGTGTGTGCACTTACCAGAAGCCTACCACATTTTCAGGCTTCACATGTGTTCTACCTGACCACTTAAACTCCCACGGTTTGGAGTCTTTTAAAGCAGACCTAGTTTGTTCGAAGAAGTTCTGCTTCTGCAGACATATGGCTATAACTAGCTAATATAATTAATGGAAATATATTTTGTGTGAAAATATTGCATTTTAGTCCATGTGTATGGGAGAAGGCTCCCATAGAAGTATAATCAGTTTCTAGAAATATTATGTTCATTCATCATTCCCAATGAAGGTCCTCTACTATGTGATGAAAAGGGAATTTTTCCAGAAATGAGTCTGACATGTTTAAGAGAAAGTGGGGGGAAAAAGACTTTAATGTTAATTTTATAGCCATGTAAATTTACTTAGTGGTCTCTTCTGTATCAAAAATGTTTCCAGCAAATTAGGAATCCCACTGCATCTTAAGAAAATTTGATATTAAAACCTTTGACCATAGAACAGGTGAAGAAGGGGAGTATTTTATTGGAGAGTATGATTTTTTAAAACAAAAGAATTGTTTTAGGGTTTTTTAAATAGTAAGTTTACCTATGACCTTTATACATTAAAATGTATCTAATAGAGGAGAGATTTTGTGTACAACTTTTAGATAGAAAAGATAAAAATGTGGTTCAAGTTAATTGCTCTTAAAAATGAGCTCTTTAAAATTACTTTTCTTAGTAACCTTAAGTAGCTTCAGTGTCATACATCTTGCCTTCTCATGGAATCACTCTTTAAAAAAAATGATACCTTGATTTTCCTGTATATTAAATCATAATCAAATAATTATGATTTCTCATAAAAATCAAAGTATGAAAATACAAAGAAATAATTTAAAAGGGAATAAAATAAGAGTAGATATTCGAAGTATTACCTTCCCAGGTCACGTATGTCAACGTCCTGATCCATAAATTGGATGCATGTGCTTCTTTGTCTTTAGGAATATAAAAATCCAATGAATTGACCCTTTTCGAAGAATTCCTCTGCCTCTGACATGCTGCCTCACATAGATTATAATTTACATAATTACTAGCTTCATCCCCTTCAAAGACAGAGATGAGAGAAATTACTTGCATATTTCATTCAATTATTCGCTACCTACTAATTGCTAGACATTGCTTTGAATGCTGTGGTTTAAGAAATTAGCAGATAAATAATCTTCCCTCAAGGAGCTTATAGGGGCAGAAAGAAATGGTATACATACAAAATAGGTAAATAATTCATTATATCAGAAAAGACTTACTTAGGAAGGTAAAGCAACAAGGAGGACAGGGAATGAGGGTTAAGCCTGGAAGTTACAATGTTGGGTAGGATGACTTGTGTGGACTCTACTAAGAAAGTAATATTAAAACAAACACTTGAAAGAGGGGAGGGAATAGATGATTAAATATCTGGGAGGATGAGGATGAGGCAATGTGTATCTGGTTATTGAAGAAATAAGAGGTTTGGATGGCTGGATCACCATAAACAATTGTCAGAGTAGTAGGGGATGCTGTTACAGAAGTAAAGGAGTTTATTTGGATAGTTTTTACTTTGAGAAAAGTGAATTGCTAAGGGGTGTTCTGATTCAAAGAGTGCTTTAATACACTTTGAATTTATAAAGTACTATTTTGGTTGATGTGCTGACATAGATCAGCGACATCAGTTAGGAGACTATTGCAATATTCCAGGAGAGAGATAATGGGAACTTGCACAAGGGTTATAATAGTGAAAATAGTGAGAAATGGTTAGAATGCAGATACCGATTCACAATGAGACAATAAGAATTGCTCATAGATTGGATATGGAGGGTGAGACAAGGAAGAGAAGGGTAAGTCTATTCTTCGAGACTGAGAAACCAGAAGAATGCAACTGTCGTTGACTGTGATGAAGAAGGTCCAGGTGAAGAAGGATTGGGGAAGGGAGAACAGGTCCAGTATGTTTCCATGTGGCCAAGTCAGTATTCTTATATGGTAGAACAGGGTTAAAGATGTGGTTGCACCAGGGGAGATATATTTGCAAATGAACAGAGTAAAATTGGAATTCATGGTTATAATATCCATATTTTTATTAGTTTGACATTGAGAGAAAAATTTCATAAAATTGTGACCCAAAGATTTTGACGTATATATTTAAATTTGAAAGAAAACTCAGAAATCACAAGATAGAGGCTTATAATATTGATACTTCTTCAGTATAAGAATTTTAACTCTAAAAAGTTATTCTACCTTAATAACCTCATATTTGTATAACATCTTTTATATATAAATGATTATGATTGCACTACATTATCAAAGTGGATAGCTTATTCCCTTGAAAGGTTTACTTTTAGAAACAAAAAGACCAATTTATCTTAGACTAAATTAGTTAACAAACAAAAAATTTCTTTAGGGTACCAGTGTTTGAAGGTACTTTAGCAATACTTTAAAATCACAAGCATATTCCTTCTGAATAACATATACTAAGTTTCAAAATTAATGGGGTATATTTGTTTTCATTAAATTCAAATATTGATTTATATTAAAATCCTTATTGATAAATTGTATCAGAATTGAGATGGAATTCAGAACACTTCTTGGAACCATGGGTGCTCAATAAATGGTGCTCAGTTGCTGTTTTTTTTATATTATTTGTAGTGTCAGTGTTCATATTTAATACTGACCTTATTCTTTCCCTGATAGCTCTTGAACCATTAAATACTAACTATGCTCAATAATAACAGCATTAATAAGAGTGACACCAAAATTCGAGCATATATCAGGAACCTAGCACTTCATCAGATGTTTTATATTCAGCAATTTATGTAATCCACAAAACAAATATAAAACCTAATTTATTAGCACTTTAAAAATTTAGATGCTAAAGCCTATACATGTTAGGTGATTTGTAAAAAGTTGAATAGCAAAAATTTTTAAAAGTATCCAAGGCTTATGCTCCTTCCACTACCATGCTGTCTTGTAAAATTATTTTTAGCACAACTTTTAAACATGCTTTTTATGTGCACATATTTTTTATATACACAACTTAAAGAATTTATTGTGTAATTCATACTGTTGCTTTTGTATTTACATGTTGAACATACACACACACAAATACACATGCAATGTAAATCTCCTTGAGAGTATTATATCTTTTAAATGGATTATACTCCTATTGTATATCTTAGAGAATCCTAGGCATAATGTTCGCATTACATAAGTATTTGTTCAGTTTAAATGGGGAAAAAGGCTATTCTTAAAAAATACGTAAAAACCAAAGTAAATCTTTGAATTACACAATGTAACATATATATATATATATATATATATATATATACCCACATACATTTGTATATATGCACATATGTACATATGTATAAACACATACAATATGTGTATATACGTATGTATAGATTTTAAGGTATCGAAGATATGGAGTGAACCAAAAGAGTTACATGACTATTGGAACTGGGTTGGGGGAATGACTATTAAACAAGTTTAAATAAATTATGTACAAACAGCATGCTTCAATTAATTTGGGACATTTTAGTCTATACATTATGCACTCTCTTCTGACTGTCTCAAATAAAATATAGAATACTGCAAGTTTAAATGTGTACTACATGCTTAATCTTTTTTTCCTGGCTAATTTATCTCATGTTAAACACAATAAGGACTGTCCCTAAGGTGATGAAGAAGAAACAAAGAGTAAAAGTTATTTCTTATCACCAGCATTATTTTAGAGCTAAAATAGAACCCCTGGATGAGTTGTAAGGGTGGGTTACGCAGAAGGGCATATAGAACATGATTTCTGTGTGTTCCTGTGGTAGTAGAACAGTAGACAATTTTTCGCCTCTCTGTTTCTGGAGATTGACAAGTGCCAGGGAAACTGTGTATCACTGTGTGGAATTAACAATACTTTGTAATGATGATAGTCAGTGTAGTGAAAATTAGTTTTATATAAACATATTCCAGTTAATGTTAGTTACAAGAAGTCACACAGGTGCAAAGGACATAAGGGAGCCAGTTCTAAGCCAGAATTAAAAATCTGAGAATTCTATAATCTCACAATAATTTCTTTTTAATTTGAATTTTAGGTAGAAGAGAAAATATGATAGATTATTCCTTATATTTAGATGTCTAGAATATCTTTTCCACTTTTTTTCTTTAATAATTTGATTGCTACTCATCATCAGATTTTGGGTGGCAGTTTTCTAATATACAGAATAGAAATGGCTCTGAGGATGATTTAAATTGATTTACAATATGGATTTGTTCAAGAATTGCTAGATTTATTTCTACTCTCAAGGTAGAACACATCTTACCAATAATAATAATGTAGTGTTTTTAGATTTATTTAGAATAATACTTTATATCTGGACAACTTATTCATAATATTAATATTTAATAGAGATTGAATATTTCTGTTATCTGATGAATGTCAGCCCATTTTCCTATGACATTTTTGAAGTATATCTTATTAGGTATATCTAAAATCAAATAGAATGCTTGTATATCTTAGTCTCTCTTTGTGCTATATAGAACTAATTTTTAATGCAGAGTTGTAAGTGGTATTATGAAAAATTTACTAACCATCTATAGGAGTTCATAGTCCTAGAATGGGTCTGGAGATTAAAATGCTTATAGAAAATGAAAAAAGTTAGATGCTTCAGTGTTTTTTCTTTGTTTTGTATTACTGTAGGTACAGTTAAAAAAACATTTATTAGCAAGTTAATTTAATTTTGACAGATTTTTAAAAAAATTTTGAATATCTCTATTTTAATTTTTTTGCAAGTGTGATTATTAGACTTCCTAATGAGTTTTTTTCAGGTTAGGAGAATATGTTACAGAGCAATGACTCGACACTAAATAGAAAATTTTGAAAAGTAAAACACTAAAACTGGAAAGTTTAATCCAGATACCATGGTTTAGGCAAAGATCGTGAGAAACTTCCTCTCGGGTAGGGAAAGGAGCCCCCCCTCATTTAAAAACTTAATAGTTTGCCTCATTTCAAAAGCTTGTATTAATTTCTTGACTTCCTAGGACCCTTATTATTTGCTTAGGTAGAAAATACTATATGGAGTTACAGATTCTACTTGTTTTATGACTTTTTCATTCAGATCTACATAGTATAACAGTTAATCAAATAACAAAGATGGGACTTTCATAAATTTTTTTGACAGTATTTAATGGCTAATTTGTAGAGAAAATGCTTTCTTCCTAAGATAGCCATGATTAGAACCATATTTGAATGGTTAATTTTGTAATGCAACTAAATTGGGAAGGTTAGACAGTGAATTATATATTGGATACTACTTTATGTATTTGATGGATCAAATGTATATTGTCTTAAGTTTATTCTCTGTGGTCTCAGGTTTATAGGTTCCAAAACTTTTGGAAATTAAAAAGATTTCATATCAATACATTTATGAAATTATTTCTAATAGCCTTTCAGTTATAAAATAGGCTTTCTTGGGACATACTGATTCTCTACTATTACAGATGTTCTAACATAAACTTCGGTAGGATTTTTTTAGAAAAAAAGTAACAGTATAATGTCAGATGTACGCTTAGATTAGATTTCCTTTAAAATCAGTCCAAATACTTAGATTTTTTTTTTTCACTGGCTGGGGAAAACTGTTCAGAGTGAAATTCAATTTTCCCAAATAACAGTGATGATTGAATTTTACACATGCTTATTTTTACTATTCTAAATTATTTTAAATATTTACTGTGATAAATAATTTTCACTTTATTTCATTAGTTCAGTAAATGAGAATAACTCTGTTATGACATTAAATTCATCTTTTCATACATTATATAGCTGTAATGATATTGTATGGTCAACATCAAAGTTCTATTTTTTTTATTTTACTTCTATCTGTTAAAGAGAATTAGAAGACCAAGTGGTTTGTGTTAAAGCCAGTTCGTAAGAATGCTTATGTGTTCCTTATTTAATTTAATCATTTTCTTTCAGTGACCATGTAGAGCCATGTTAAACTGAAATGTTATTAAAGTGAAGTGCTCTGATATTTAGAATACACGATGGGGGTATGGGGAGTGTTAATTACCACAGAGTAAAGACATGGACTATGACATTTAAATGCAATGCTCTTTTCTTGTAAAGTCAGTGATAAAAAACCTAGAGATACAATCTCCCAAAGTGGTCCACAAATCAACTTATCAGCTAAG
The DNA here is from genome assembly GCF_009834535.1 of Camelus ferus. Lineage (NCBI taxonomy): Eukaryota > Metazoa > Chordata > Mammalia > Artiodactyla > Camelidae > Camelus > Camelus ferus. The sequence continues at coordinate 57,936,458 of NC_045697.1, read as the reverse complement.
TAGCATAATTTATTTTGACTGCACTTGCAGGGAGAATGCAAATTTCAAAGCAAGCATACTTTTCTAAGGCAACATTCATGGATTGTTGCCTTTTGCCCAATATGATAGATGTTGTAATAATCAGCTAAATAGCAAAGAAGTGAGAAGACCAAAGCACTTACAATCGTTTTATTATGAGAACCAATTTAATAGGCATAGGATACAATTTTGCAAATAAACTTTTATACTAAGGATGTAATTAATATTATAAATAAAATAGTTTGGATGTATTTGAATATATGCTTTCCAAAATGTGTAATGCTATAAAATGTGAGCTGTGTTGTGTAGTCAGGGGATTTGAGGCCTCTGAGAAGACATTCTAAGTGTTATTATGTTGATCTTTGGCCAAGTTGTGGAGATGCTAGGACTATCTGTACCAGTATCAGAAAATAATGAACACTTTGTGAAATGATTTAGCAGTGATAGAAAGTATGTTGACCTGTTATTATCTTAACAAGCTCAACAGTTCTACACTGTCTTCAAAGATGATGATTTAACATTAAGAGCATATATGAATTTCTTAAGATATTTTAATAGTAATAATATGCAGTCTTTTAGAACTATGAATGCTGGTAACTGCGCATTTCAGAGCTGTATTGTTCTAATCAGAGTAAGAAACATGGTGAGTTATCAAGGATGAGGAGGGACCCAGCAAAGTAAAAAAAAAAAAAAAAGAAAAAAAGTAGAGCTAATGTGTGAATTTCCTAAACTGGAAGAAGAGCGAGGGAGAGAAAGAGAAAAGGAGAGACAAGGAAGAATTCTCTAAATGTGAAAATGTAAAATGGGACAAGCTAGCATGTTTATGTATTTAGGGGAAATACTTAATATCAGGAATGACTGTGATTCCCATAACAACTGGAATTAGAGTTAAATACTGAAGGAAAAAATGACTAATCCTTTAGGAATTCCAAGTAATGCAACCATTCAATCTCAGTCCTTCTGAGTATCTTCCTCAAATAAACCACCTCAAAATATATGAATCAGGGCCAAGTCTCAGTGGAGTATGGCAGGAATTCACATAAACAAGTAACATCTGAATGAGTTTATGTCAGAGTGAGGATTTTATAAATTCTGTACATAAAACAAACTTAAGAAAAATCAGTCTTACATGTAATGCTCTAAGACAGTCAGACGAATTTCATGAGATTAGGATTCAGCTGGATATACACAGAGCCAGAAAAATATTTGGGATGTTGTTTATGTCTCTTTTTACTTTTGCATTCTTCATTATGATATATTGCCTTTTTTATACTTACTTGGCCTAAGCCAGATTATTTTCAGAAGGTTCCTTTTGGTATACCTTCCAGAGATGAGACAATGCACAAAATATTTATTTTTTAGTAGTAACAGAAAGATAATTGAGCGAAAAATGAGAGGAACAAGCAGCTAACCCTGTTCCTATTGATGGTGTCTTTTAAGAAAATAATGTGGGAAAATAGCCTATGAAAGAAAATTTTCTCACACATATGACTTCAAAACTTGGCAATGAAACTCCATTGGCTAAAGTGTGTAGAATGTAAAATAAAATAAAATACACTTTCAGGAAAAATGGTAGGATTCAAAATAAAGAAATAAATTGAAGAAAGGGTTTTATAAAGTACATACTCTTTTTTAGTGTTACTTTCACAATGTTTTTTGAGTTTTATAGGAATTTTGTACATAGAAAACTAATATCACTATGCTCTTCAACCTCAGTTGAAATAAGGAATCATTATTTATATTCTTATTATGAAATTATATTCTATAATCTTTTTGAAGTCCTGTGGGACTTAATTCTTCTGAAGGATTTATATGACCCTGGAATATAGCCTGTAGAAAAAAAATCATCTTAGACTGTTACTTAGAACTTAGTGCCAGCTCTGAACAAAACTATGCCACTGATCAAGTTTATCTTTGGTGTACAAACTCCTTCCATTTGAAACATCTTCCTTTTCTTTGGTGACAATTCCCCTGCTCATTCCTCTGACCCACATACTTGACATTTTCTCATCTGTCAAACACAACTTACAGAAAAGGAAATCTGTGCTATCACCACTTTCAAAACTTTGATCAAGCACCTCCAGACATAGAATAAACTCCATGATGGTGGTGGTGATGTTGACTTTTGAAGTCTTTCCAGATCCGATCACATTTTATATCCTAATTTCTCCTACAACCCACTCAGCTCTGTACCTAATTTTAACACGTTCTGTCAATGATTGGACCTAGTATTAAATTAACATTATTCTCTAGAGTGATACTCCTTTCACTTGACTTGTCAATGTGTTTTCCAGTTTTTAGTAGTAAGGGGGGAAAAAAGCCAGTATTAAATTACATGTTCTCTCACTCTTATTTTTGTGCTGTTTCCCTCCCTCTTTCGCTTGAGTGCTGGAAGTTTTTTTATGAACAATTTTGTTTTACCATATTTGTTTTCAGTCTGTCTAATATTTTTCCTATGGTTTCATTTGTTAGCTAGCTAGCAATTTGAAGGTGTGGGCTATTATTTGTCCTTTATAACTTACCCATAGCAAGAAATACAATATGTGTATTAGTTATTGAGTGCCACACAACAGATTACCATACATTTAGCAGGTTAAAAAACACATTATTTCACAGTTTCTGTGGGTCATAAAACCAGGCATGGTTTACCTGGGTCCTCTGTTTCTGAGTCTCTCAAGAGGCTGCAATCAGCCAGGGATTGAGTCTCATTTGAAAGCTTGCCTAAGAAAAGATTCACCCCCAAGCACCTTTGGTTGTTGGGAGGGTTTAGTTCTTTTCCTGTCATTGGACTGAGGGCTTCAGTCTCTGGTTATTAGCAGGAAGCCCTCAGAGGAGGAGGCCTTTGCTAACAAAATTTACAGTCTCTTGTAGTCTAACCAAAGAGGAGAGACATCGCCTCAAGGTTGAGGTGTTCTATTGCTTAGAAACCAGTTGCTGAAGAAGGAGGGACTTAGACACCAATCTGTAAGGGCAGGGGTGGCACTGGGAGCCACCTTGGAAATTCCCGGTCATGGTATTTGCTAAGTTTAATATCAATCATTTACAATTTATTTTGCCCTAAATCCTTCCTGCTGCTTTAAATAATATTTGTGTATTCTACATTTCTTTAATTGAGTTCCTATTTGAGACATTCAAAGCACAGAAAAAACAGATGTTAGAACTTGATAGGTGGGAGTACCTTCTTCAACTCTGCAGCAAGCATTGGTTTAATCAGTTAACGTACCACTCCAGTTCTGCTTTGTCTCATTAATTTTTCTTTACTATTTAAAAATAATTTGAAGATACTTTATAAGTGAAACACTAGATTTTTAAATAAACAATTTCACCTTTAATGGAAAATTTTGATTTCCAGACTTTTCCCATTGTTTATGCTTTTCTTGGACACAGTTCTTGAGTCACTGAGACATGTTATGAGCCTTTCCAATTTGTAAGACATCTAGATAACTTACCAGTTATCCAAGCTTAGCTTAGGGGATAAACAAAACGCAACCACCCCCCTACCAAAAAACCCCGTAATTGGTCCTTAATCCCAATCTTATTCCCCAGAAACAAACCATGAGATCAAGGTTCACATGCAAGTAATTTATTAAGAAGATATTCCCAGAAGAAGAAGGATAAGGAACTAAATCATTACAGGGAAGGAGAAGAATCCAAGTAAAATGCAATTACAGGCAAAGATCCAGTCTCAGCCCATGCCAGGGGTTATCTGTGTGTAAATTATGCTTCAGAAATGGATCCAACTGAAAGCAAAGTCATTCGGGCTTCAGTACTTCCGAACCAATTATATATTGCTTAAGGGGCACCCCCAGAGTTGTAACTCCCAGGCACTTCAGTTGTCTGCAGGTGGGGCAAATTGGTTTCTGCAGTCTGAGAACAGCTTCCCAAAGAAAATCATAGCTCTATTTAAATGAACAAACAAATAAAAAACAAACAAACAAAAAAAGGGGGAAGGGCACAGGAATATAGTAGATGGGATCAGAGGGGTGGGGGTGGGGCACCAACAGTTGGATAGAAACTGATTAGTTATGACTTAAACTTGACAATCACACTGTTACTAATTAAATTTTGACTAATTTAAGTCTTCCCTGTTTTCTCCTTCCAGTCTTCTTTCTTTGTATTTTAATCTAAACATACCTCTCTTTATTCCACTAATCTTAGTTCCTCTTCTCAAATCTTAGCTTTAACTGGAAATCATCCTCTAGAAAATACTCCTCCCTTAGAAGAAAGTTCATCTTTTTTCACTTGTCCTTTTCCCATTCTCTGTCCTCTACCAACCTCACAAGTGACACCAAAGTCCAATGAAAAGCGGCAGAAATGTGTCCTTGTCCCAGTTTACCTTTAAAGCATCACAATGTAATCTTCATTCATTACATCTAAAAAATACATGTCATTTAATGCCTGTGGCACCAGACTGCAGACCACTTTTTATTGTCCTCTGATGATAATCAGCCTGACACTTAAATCCTGTTTCACTTTATTCCTATTTCTCCCATCTCTACTATTAACTTTGACAACCTAAATACTACTCTCCATCACACAATCACAAGAAGCTGTCCACAGCCACCATTATATCCAGAAAGCTTTGTTATCACAGGTAATACTTGGGATTATTTAATCAATGTGTACCTTTATTATTTAAAGCATATGTTGGATATGATTACTGTTCTGACAGTTAAGATTTTAGAAGACTTGTAGAATCTTCTTACCCTTTTCCCTGTATCTTGAGTCAACTGATTCTAGGACACAACCTTAGAAGTTTTAGAAATTTGAGTGCATGAATGAAAACTAAAGAGCCACAACATTTTAATTAATGCTTATCTTTTATTTGTGAGGATCCCACAGAAAGAGGGAACATTTATTTCCAAAAAGGGACATGTACATGTCTTATGATTCCAACAAAAATCACAGTATATCCAGGCTTCAACTAGGCAAGAAATAGAAGGTAGCTTCAGATGGTAAAAGGCAGTTGCAGGCAGTCATGAATCTTCCCAGAGGACCTGTACCTTGATGTGACGTATCTATCCTCGGTGTCCAATTGTTAAAAAATAAAAAGTCAAAACCTTATTGGACATTTAGAAGTGCCTTGCTATATTTAGGTGATCTTTCCCTGTCCACAGTTCAATCCATCTTTTCCCACCAGCACAGCTTTACTCAGATTCTATTATATGTATTATTTCTCCACATAATTTCTGCTTTATTATAATGATTATACTGTTTTCCTGACAAAAGGAAATACCAAGTCTTCCAGTAAAAGGGAATTGAGTCCCATGAGCATTTGTCCTCTACCTGCTGGAAAGGGTCTTGTACTTTAATAAATAAATCAGTGAATCAATAACAAATCAATAAGTAAATGGAAATAACAATACTATTTTCAAGGATCACGTTCATCTATTTCTCCTCTTTCTCTTGGAACACAAAAGAATTGCATAGCTTTCCTTCCTTAAATTTAGGTAAGATTTTTGATCAAGTGTTTAGGAACAGGATTCTGATTTTCTCATAAATTTACTGCTATGCTATATATATTTATCAACTCTTTTCATCACAAGTATATTGTATCATTAAGTGTGTGTGTGTGTACTCACTGTATTTTTAAAGAAACATTTAGAGTAGTGACATGTTGAAGCAGATGACAGGAAACAGCAGCAACAAAATCTATGAAAATTGTTGGCTTTAGCTACTGCAAAAATGTTACTGTTTTTATACTCCCATTTGTGGGTTTGTCACCAGTTGTGGGTTCTGGCCAGCAGAAGTCCCACCGAGATGGAATGAATTACTCAAGACTGTGGAAAAGTCAAGAGAAGGAGAGGGAGTCAGGAACCAACTCCATGAGCCTCTCAGATTTCTCATATTTATTGAGTACAGTCAAAGGAGGAATGCAGGAATTTAGGGAAGGACAGGGTGGGCTCACAATGAATACAAAGGCTTTGTTTATTGTTGGTGTTTGGCTCAAGGTTAGAAGACCCTTTTTGGTGAATCATGTTCGTGTTGAGCCTTTCAGCTTATCACGGCAGAATGTATGAGAATCAGCTGCTCTACAACTTGGACTCAGGTGGCTGTGCCTGTCTTAGGTTGCCCCCCTCAGGGGATCTTACCATCTTTGGCTAACCAGCCTTCTCACCTCTGAGTCTGCGGCTTTTTGTAAGTTGTTTACCATTCCAGCCCAAGGCTGTTTTGGGGATAGAAGACTAACAGCAGGCACGCCCAGCCCAGCGTTTATAGCCGAGGGCCTGGGTCATTGCTAAAACCTCAAGGCAGTTACCAAGCACATCTTCTTTAAGGAGATAAGCAGCTGGGGTCTGTTATAATTTGTTAACCCAATCATGGGCTCCCACACCCATTCATATTTTATAAGGACTAAATAATTTTGAAATTAAAGTCTCCTTTTTTCTTTTGCTAACAACTTTGAAATATCATTTTTTTCTCTTTTCTTGTTTTCCACCAAAATGGAAACAGTATTTTTTCACCAATGTAGTAACTGCCATGGTTCTATGCGGAAGACAGTCTGATTCACTATATTGTCTGCTCTGCGTGTTTTCCCTTCTCAGAGCTCTCTCGTGCTGTTTAATTAAGCCTTAATGGTGACTTGTTGAAATTCATTAATTTTCCTGAGATTATGACTAAATATATAGATCAAAAAGATAATATTTTCTAGAATTACTTCTGAAAATTTATATTTTAAATAAAGCTTCTACAAATATTTAATTTTTACCATTATTTCTTAATTATCTTACTGTTTGCTACTTAGGTTCGGTCTATTGATGTGTATAGTGGAAGAGTTCCTCCATCATGTTGTAGTTCTGCACATCCCTCCAAATTCATATTCAGTGACCACTCTCTTGGTATCTTGGAATTGGGCATGGTTGCAGTGTTTACACCATAGAAATGGGCAAACATTACAAACCAGGGCTTGATTTATTGTTTTGTTGACTGTCTAGATTTAGGAAAATAACAGAGAACATGGTATTGCAGATTAAACTTAAGTCTATCATATCTGTGGCCATTATGTTGTAAATAGCACCAAAAAGTGAGGAATTACGACAGCTCACTTTGAAAACAGTCTGATTTAGCAAAGAATTCTCTCACATCATTGGCAATTGAAGTTCTGATATGGGTTTTCATTGTTTCATGTTGTCTTACCTATTAACATGAATGACGATCTCAAACAATATTCATGTTGGAACTATGCTTATTAATCACCGACTTGAGTGATTTCTTTCTTATTCATTAATAACCAAGCATTATTCACAGTCTGATTGAAATTATCATTGGTGCCAGAATGAAAAAAAGTTTGTAGCAGATTTTGTGAGAAATAGCCAGTCACATTGCAGTTATACATTTTTTAAAGTGTACATATTTTTGTTACAGTTTGCTATTTATAAAATTATGTAAAGGAATACCAAAATCATCAAGTTAACACTCAAGTGGTATTGTGACTTTTATTAACATATATAGGCACACACACACAGAGCACACTCCATCCCATACATATTTTCCTTTTTTCAAAGAGCCATTAGTAACATGTACCGGCACATGACTGCCCTACGTTGTAGTTCAGGCACTCATTACCTCTCACTGGAGCACTAACATAATCTTTCACATCCTTCCCTGCTTTCCGTCTTATCACTACTCCCTGCTTTTTCTGAGCTTTACAGTCTAGTAATAAGGACAGGCTTATATTTCTCCTACACAGCTTGTGGTGTTCAGTAACTTCATGACTTTGTTCTTCATATTTCTTTAGGCTTTTCTTTTTTATTTTAACTAGTGAAATTCATGTATCATGGTCCAACTGAGGTGTTTCATGTACACAGTAAATGTTCCATTATTTATCCCTTGGTCTCATATTATTTTTGCTTTGCTTTAATTTATATAAATCTCAGTTTATTCAAACATTAAGTGGGCTCTCACTCTGTTCTGCACATATTTATTCAGGTCTCATTTGTGGCAGGTGTTGCTTTAGGTAGTAGGGTGGGATATTTTAAAAAGGTAGAAATTTCTGACCTCAGAAACTAGTGATGAGACATCATCTAGATTCGTGATGGGGTGTGGGAAGCCTTTGGTTCATTGTGAGCACATGTGAGTCAGCCTGGGCTGCTATAACAAAGTACCAGAGACTGAGTGGCTTATTCAACAACAGGCATTTGTATCTCACAGTTCTGGCCACCTTCTAGCTGCATCCTCATCTCCTGTGGGAGAGGAAGCTCTGGGATCTCTTTCTCTTCTTCTAAGAGCACTAATCTCATCATAGGGGCTTCCCCACCCTGACCTCATCTGAACCTAATGAAACCAAGACTGCAGGTGCTAATACCATCACATTGGCAGTTGGTGCTTCAATATATGAATTTGGAGATGGGGACACAAAAATTCAGTCCCCAGTAGCATTTAAACTTTAGTTGTGATGATGATGACATGATGATTCAGAACTAAATACTTTGTCCCTAAACTGAGCTTCTTTATGATTTTATGCACTTATGTGCCTTAAGAAGAAATTTCATCTTAGATTTCTCTGTAGATTCTTCATTGTCCTTCCCTTTCTCGGGGGCCCCATATGTTGGTGATCCATTACCTAGGGATAGGTTGAATATTAACAAAAGGAAAAATGAAATGGGTGTTATTGTATGTTTTAAGGTTACAGTCAATGACGTCCTTATGGGTTTACATGTTTAAGAACTCAGTTTATAGATCTAATGTTGGTATTTTGTTAAAGAATAACCAGTGGTTTGGATGAATTTTGGAAATAGAAATAACCAATTTCAAAACTGTAAAGTGGAAATATATATTGCCAGTTCAGATCATTGAAATCCAAAAATGAATTTAGTGATTTGTTCTAAGACACAACAGAGTGGTGACTGCTATCATTTCCTCTGATTAGTGCTCAGGGCAACTTTAGCTGAAAAAAGTTCCATTTCTATCAGACAGCATGTTTCTGAAAGCTTTTGATCATAAAGATAATTTCTTACTTCCTCTGCAAAATATTTAATATTTCCATTTACAGTTAACCAGACGTGATCATTGCTTAAGGACTTTTAATAGAAGTGAGATGATCATCAGTATTTCAAAACAGGCCTACTTCATTTTATTGCACTTTTCACTTTAATTGCATTTTTTTCTACAAATTGAAGTTTTGTAGCAACCCTGCATCAAGCAAGCTATTGATGCCATTTTTCCAACAGCATTTGCTCCCTTCCTGTCTCTGTACCACATTTGGTAATTCTCACACTATTTCAAACGTTTTCATTATTATTGTGTATGTTATGGTGGTCTGTGATCAGTCATCTTTGATGTTACTATTAGAACTTGCTGAAGGCTCAGATTATGGTTAGATATTTTTTAATGATAAAGTATTTTAAATTAAGGTACGTACATTGGTGTTTTGGCAAAATGTTATTGCACACTTAATAGACTACAGTATGATGTAAACATAGCTTTTATATCCACTGGGAAATCAAAACAAGTTTTGTGACTCACTTTATTGAGTAATAAAGTGATAATTACTTTATTGCAGTGGTCTGGAACTGAACCCACATTATGTCCAAGTATGCCTGTATAGCTACATATCTGTTACTAAGTCATGGGTTCATTATCACATAGTTTATGTATGTATATATACTTATATATATGTGTGTGTGTGTGTGCATGCATATATATTTACTTCATCTCCTTCACATATACTTATGCAGGAAATTTTATCACATTCTGGATGAAGAAAAATCAAGGTAATTGAAATTTTGCAAACCTATTTCAGTGGAGCACCACATCTTTTGCTTCATTCTAAAACAGACTATATATAAAATTACAATTTAGTAATGAGCTTTATTAAAGAAAATAAATGGTTTCCATGAGTAATGAGATCATAATAATTTTTCATAAATGACTCTAGCCAGATTTCATGTGAATTGACAAATTATGCTACAACTCAGAAGATTTAATTCGGCACAAGTCATAGAGTAGAATAAAACCATACAGTTCAAGAAAAGAGTAAATATTTAAATGAATTATATGGTCTTGAAATTTCAAATTATTGGCTACAGGAAATAGTGATAGAAATATATATAACATTTTTTACATAGAAAAAGCTTTGATTTTGAAAAATAACCTAAACTATCAAATTTTAAATATTTATCTCTCCGGGCTATTTATTGTAACTACTCACTGACTATATGTGTGTGTGTGTGTATGCATGCATATATACATATATGTATGCACATACATATATTTAAATATATATGTATGTATATACATATGTAAAATTAATGCATGTATATTCACTATAACACACATATATATATAATGTATATAAACATATGGTATGTAAAGTTTTAAATATTTCAAAATTTATAATATGTTCTAAAGACATTGATAATTTAAAATAAGGTCATATTTCAGATTAAGCATTATTGAATAAATGGAATAAGTAAGAAAACCATTGTTGTGCTAAATCCACCAAAAAGTTTCAGTGTATAAAATTTTTGAATATAATAACTATTTTACTAAAGGGATAAAACAATACTTGTTCCTTAGCCATTTAACATTAAGTACGTTGATTTTTTGTCTGTTTTAACATCACCATTTTTGTGTTATTGCTAGGATCTTTATGTGTTATTATCAAAATCAACTTCTAACCATGTGATATCTACATTAACCATATTTTGGTATTGCAGAATAAATAAATATAAAATGCTAAATATTATCATTTTACCGTTACTGTTCTTCTCCTTGAGTTCTCATGGTAAAGTAAAAAGGATGGTTGATCTCTCCTGAATATTTTGTAAACCTATTTTAGATAAAGGTAAGCAATATTTAGAGGCTGAGAACTTGTGGTACTGCTACTAAACCTTAAAAAAATAAAAAGAAATAATACCATTTACAAAAACATGGATGGACCTGGAGATTATCATACTTAGTGAAGTAAGTCAGACAGAAAAAGACAAATATTGTATGATATCACTTATATGTGGAATCTAAAATAATGACACAAATAAACTTATTTCCAAAACAGAAACAGACTCACAGACATAGAAAACAAATGTATGGTTATCAAAGCAGAGAAGTGAGGGAGGCATAACTTAGGAGTTTGGGATTAGCAAATATAAGTCACTATATATAAAATAGATAAACAAAAAGGTCCTACTGTATAGCACGGGGAAACTATATTCAATATCTTGTAATAACCTATAGTGAAAGAGAATATGAAAAAGAACATACATATGTATAAATGAATCAAATGCTGTATCATAGTAGAAACTAACACAACATTGTAAATCAACTATTCAATAAAAAACAGCATTAGTAATTTTGGATATCTGAGTATACCAAAATAAGTAAAAAAAATTCCTGCTCAAAAACAAGAGAGAACTTATTTTATTGGAAAAATCTCCTTTGTTGTTTAATTTCTAATCAATGCAGAAGAGCATTTGAAACCTTGACTGGTAAACATTCTTCTAACTTATTTACAAGGATATTCTTTGGATTCTTGTAATACAGAAGTATTCCTGTAGTTCAGTGTGGTGTATTTTGTCCTAGTGCTTTAAATCTGTTTAAAGAAAAAGCATTTTATTAATCTAAGCATGTCACATCAGATGAATTTTAAAAATATCTCATGGTCAGAATACTTTGGAAAGTTGTACATTTTCAGAATTTGGAAGGATTTTAGAAAATTTCTAGAAAATCTCTTTTCAGTGCCCACTGGAGAGGCCTGGAGAGTAGTGGTTACGAGTGCAGGACCCAGAGTCAGGCTTGTTAGATAGCAATGTTGGCTTTATACCCAATAGTCAACTACCCCTAATATGCGAACCTGGGTCAGGTAACTTAACTTCTTAATTTCTCTAAACGTGGCATTTTTCGCAGCAGCCATCTTACATAATTCTTATTAGGACTAAATAAACTGATACAGAGAAGGGGAGCCCTGGTTGATAAATCTGTAGATCGTGGGTTTATTCAGTGTAAGTTATCCTTTAGCCAGGAGTATCTTGCTAAGGACATTTCAGGTAAGATCTCTTCCTCTTAGCAAATTTTTATTGGTATGTTTACATTGAGATCCTGTTGCCAATGAGATTACACCAGGTATAATAATAATAATTTTAGAAAAATCCTGGGTCCATGTTTCACTTGACATTTATACCAGTTGTGTGACCTTAGATGAGAAAGCCCTCTTGCCTTTTTTCAGCTCCAGTTTTCTGAACTGTGAAAGGACATAGTAGTGACTGCTGTGACTGTCTCATAATGTTTGTGTTCATAAAATAATGTTATGCATTTTTGAAAAAATTTTGAGATATAATTGACATATGATATATTAGTTTCAGGTGTACAGTATAATTCTTTGCTCTTAAAAGTTGTCATCACAAGAAAACAAAATTGTAACTCTGGTGATGAATGTTAACTCAACTTACTTTGGTGATCATTTTGCAATAAATCACCAATTTAAAAAATTATTTGTTCCCAGTAAATACAGACTTCAGAAAATAAACACCTTAGAGTTGATCTCTTTAAGACAGTGCCTGTGTTTCATTATTTTTGAATTTGTAATTAAGGCTTCTTTTTAGTGTTAAAATAAAAACAATTGATTGAGGCCTTTCCTTGCAAAACATCTTTAATCTTTTTGAGATTTTGTTCCTATATTCAATTATAAATAAGCTGAATTTGAGCTTTTTAATAAAGAAGCTACACCTCCATCTAGAAATAACTAACACTTTAGTTTACTTTAAAATTCAGCATATTTCAATTATTTAACATACTTGTAGGTATATCAATTACTTTTTAAGAATGTTTTATAGCTAAGAATGTTCCTTATAATAGAAAACTAATTAAAACCTTAACCAAAATTGTTTATTAAATATTCATAGCTACCTGGGGAAAAAGCCTATCGAAAGTCTTGTCTTAACCAAGCCTGTTATGTCTGGGTCCTAGATGAAGAGAGGAGGTCAGTGTCTTCCTTCCCCGCTTTCACCGCTTTGGGTCATTATTTTGCTTCCCCAAAGAACATCTGATTATTTGAGATTCATATTGTCTCATTCTGCCATTTCTTTTTTTTTTTTTAGGTTATAACAGATATTTTTTCTCCCAATTTTACTGAGATGGCATTGACATACAGCACTGTATAAGTTTAAGTTATCCAGCATAATAATTTGATGTACATATCATGAAATGATTAACACAGTAAGTTAGTGAATGTCCATCATCCCATATAGATAACAAATTAAAGAAATAGAAAAAACAATTTTTTCTTGTGATGAGAACTTTTAGGATTTACTCTCTTAACTTTCATATATAATGTACAGCAATGTAAATTATATTTTATGTTGTACATAAATAAATACCCCTAGTACTTATTTATCTTGTAACTGGAAGTTTGTACCTTTTCACTACCTTTATCCAGTTCCCCCTCTCTTATCCCCCACCTCTGGTAACCAGTCTTACCTCTTTTTCTACAAGTTTGTTTGTTTTTGAAGTATAATTGACCTACGATACTGTTAGTTCCTGTTACACAGCATAATAATTCGATATTTGTATACATTTCAAAATGACCATCAGGGTAAGTCTAGTTATGGTATGTCATCATACAAATATATTACAAAGTTATTGACTTTATTTTCCACATAATGCATTTCATACCTGTGACTCATTTCTTTTGTAACTGGAAATTTGTACCTCTAATCTCCCTCATCTAATTCTTTCCTCCCCCAACCCCTCCCTTCTGGCAATCACCTTTTTGTTCTCTGTATTTATAACTCTGAGTTATATTTGTTCATTTGTTCTGTTTTTTAGACTCCACATATAAGTGAAATCATGTATTTGTCTTTCTCTGTCTGACTTACTTCACTTAGCATAGTATAATATAGGTTCATCCATGTTGTCACAAATGGCAAGATTTCCTTCTTTTTTATGCCAAGTAATAGTCCATTGTATATTCCATTCCAGTTCTGCCATTTCTGTCTCTGTCTTTTGCAATCATCTATGGGCCTTATGTGAATCTTGTGATTTATTAACAGTTTTGGAATCAACCTTAGAGTCTTCACCTTAATTTGTGCCAATTTTTGGAGTGACTTCAATATTCATATGACAAACCAGGCAGTGTTGTATATCTCAGTTCCATGTCTGAAATGATTAGTGTTTGCTGACGCAGGTAGCTCTTTCAATCAGAATATTTCTAAGCTTTTTATACTTTAAACGATGGTACCACAGTCCAGAATTTAAAACATAGCTATATTCCACCAACGAGCTTTATGTGCCAGTGTATTCTAGCAGAGAGAGTTCAGAAATAACTCTTATTATTCAGAAATAAATATTATGCTTTATTTCCTTTGCTGGTGCCTCACGAGAATCAGAGAAAGTTTCAGTTTCACATTCAGGAATTCTTTGTCTGAGAAATGGAAGTGAAATTCAAGGAAGCACTTGCTGGCCTGGTATGAAATATCCTCTTATAGCCTTCAAAAAAAAAAAAAAAAGAGAGAGAGAGAGTAGTTTTGGTTAGACCTATAATCTGCCATTTGGATAAGCTTCATTCTTGAAGACCTGTTCTGTTTTATGTATTAAGTAAGTATTTACTGAGCTCTTATTTGCAAGGCCCTGTTTGCATCGTGAATGAAAGAGAGAAGACCCTTGCTCTCAGAGAACTTGTGTTATAAACAAGTATAAACAAGTATAAATAAGTATAAACAAGTCAATGATGAAGAGTGACCTTCACTGAAGGATCGCACATTAGAACAGGGATATTGGAGAAAGAGTGAAAGGAGGGACAATTTGGATAGGATGAACAGGAAAAAGCTGTTTGAAATCAGGACGTTTGATAAGTGATTGATAGTAAAAATAGATACATTTCAGAATTTGGAGAGAGAATTTTAAGTAGAGGATAATTCAAGCCAATACCTTTAGGCAGAATTAAATTTCAATTATATGAGAAACAGAGATGTAACTAAGGTGGTTGGAGTTTAATAAATGATGAAGAGAGTTGTATGAAGGCTGACAGTCCAGACAGGAGATAGTTGAGGCTTGGGTCAGGGTAGTAGAAAGAAAGTGAGAAGAGTTCAGGGAAGGGAACAGAGAGACTCAGCAGATTTAGAGAGATGGAGTTGCCCCTAGAGTGGTCAAAACTAGGAAAAGAGAAGATTTGAGGTAAATAATCAAGATGTCTGTTTTGCAGTGTTACAGACTGAATTGTGTCCCTGCCAAATTTGTATGTTGATGTCCTAACACCTAGTACCTTAGAATATGACAGTATTTAAACAAATGGCCCTGAAAGGGATAGTTCAAGATAAAATGAAGCCTTTATGGGGGAGCCTTAGTCCATATCCGGTGTCCTTTTATGCAGAGAGAAAGATGGCTCACAGAGAAAAGACCACATGAAGACGTAGCAGGAGGGCAGCCCAGTGCAATCCAAGGAGAGAGGACTTAGGAGAAACCAAACCTCTGACAGCACCTTGATCTTAGACTTTCGTTGCTAGAACTGTGAGAAAGTAAATTTTTGTTGTAAAGTTACCCAGTCTCTGGTATTTTGCTTTGGCAGTCCTGGGGGACTAATACACACAGTTTGCATTTGAGATGCACAGTAGACAACCAGTGCAGATGCCAAGTAAACTATTGGCATGAGAAGATGCTAAGATGTGAAATTCAAATTTTAGACATTAGTGTTTCAATAAGTAACCAAAATTATCTAGATACTGTCTGCTGGTCTTAGTATCATTCCTGTGAATGTAAAGGCAAACTCTATTACTCATGTTTCAGCTAGGTTAAGAGAGAATCTATGAAAAGCTTGTTGGTTCTGTCAATTGTTTTCTGCAATGCCACTGATAGGGAAAACACAATATTAATAGAGTTCTAGAATTGATAAAAAGAGACATTCAGTTTCAGAATTTGGCTCCAATAATACATAGGTAGAAGCCTACCAACTATCAAGGATCAGTCGAAGAATGCTAATTTTTTATAAAGGTTAGATAAAATCAGACACAAAATCATCTTTGCAGAGATGATATGCAAGAATGGCTTTCCACTCTAAATCCATACAGTAGACTTGAAACAACACTACAAAAGTGTATCCTGAATGGGTTTCTCAGATACTCTGTTTAGTCTTTGAAAACACCAATCAAAGGAGACAGAAGGCATGGCTGGCAGAGTTGAGTGACAAAGCGAGGACTTCACACCTGCACAGCACTGAGAAAATCATGTTTAATCTAAGAAATTTTAAGTGAGACAGTGACCTCATGCTATGAGGTAAAAAGGATTTAGTTGAGTAAAGGTGAGGACTGTTTATCTGATTGGGAAAATTTATTATTTCCACATAAGAGAGTAAGATATTTGTTTAGTAACTCTGTTAATTTCTAAGGAGCATGTAGACCCAAAGAGATAAGTACCTAATATGCTAAGGAAACCATTTTCCTAACTCTGTTGGAAATTACCAAGTTGAAAATTTCAAGAAAAGCCGGTGCCTTATCCTGGCATTGAATTTAGAAAGCACTATCGACAAGATGACTGGATAAAGAAGTTGTGGTACATTTATACAATGGAATACTACTAGGCCATAAAAAGATAAAAATAACATCATTTGTGGCAACATGGATAGACCTGGAGATTGTCATACTAAGTGAAGTAAGCCAGAAAGAGAAAGAAAAATACCATATGATATCACTTACATGTGGAATCTATAAAAACAAAAATGAGACAAATGAACTTATTTACAAACATGAACAGACTCACAGACATAGGAAACAAACATTTGGTTACCAGAGGGATGGGGGAGATGGAGGGATAAATTTGGAGTTTGGGATTTGCAGATACTAACTAGTATAAAATGACCAACAAGTTTATGCTCTATAGCACAGGGAATTATATTCAATACCTTGTAATTCAATACCTATAATGAAAAAGAATATGTATATAATCATATGTATATAATCCTTTTCATATTTAATATATGTTTTATATATATAATATATATATATTATAATGAAAAAGAATATATGAAAAGGCTATATGTATATAATCCTTTTCATATTTAATATATGTTTTATATATATAATATATATATATATAATATATAACTGAAAATCACTCTGCTGTACACCAGAAACTAACACAACATTGTAAACCGACTATACTTCTATTTAAAAGAAGGGGGGCAGGGAGAAAGCACTATCATTTCTAAGAGAGAAAGTAAAGGTTTTCTTTAAAGCAGTGATTTATGTCCACTTAGCACCTACTCCTCTTCTCTTCTCCCGTTAGAACCTCAGTTTTGCTCAGCTAGTGCCTGTGGGGAAGCTGATCCCCTCCCAGCTCACCTCAGATGAGGCCTGCTTGTTCTAAGGGGAAGTTGATTCCCTTTATTTGTATTTGGCTTAGAAAATGGGTTTATGACCCATATTTAGCCAGTAATTCATGAGAAAACTCTTTTAAGGGTATCTGGGGAAAAAATTTTTGCTGCATGAAGAGCAGGTCTCTTTTTTTCTGGGATGCATTCAAATCTACGTATGATGCTTAGAATTGCTTTACACAGACTATAAAACAAAGCTGAGAATGACATTACAAGGAAATAAAAGTAATCTATGTCTTTGGTGGCATCAGGAAGCCACTGAATCAAATAAGTCTGAAACTTGCCCTACCTTGGGACTTCCTGTTATGGAAGAATATACTTATTTCATAAACCATTGTAAGTCAGGAGCTTTGTTACTTATGGTGAAGCCATCCTATTGATGCACGAGGGGAACCAACATTTTCAATGGATGATTAAAAGAATCTGAAGTCATGCTGCCTTTCTTGTGGAAATATTAAAAATAAATAAATGAAATTGCAATACTTCATCTTTGCTTATGGGCCTGAAGCCATCTCCTCCATGTGAATGAAACAGAGCAGCAGCAAATTTTGATGTATTGGCCAAAACTCTGGATACTACTTAAGACTCTAAGACATAGGCTTGAGTTAGGAAGCAAACTCTCTTCCCAAGAGAACTGATAATATTATTCTAGGAAAGGAAACTGCTTAGAGTCTCAGACAGAGAGACTTGGAATAAAGTTTGTTTATGGGATGGAGCAGAAGACTTGAACTTGAGGACAGGTGGACAAAGTTAGGAGCAAAGCAAACTTGCACTGGAAATTCCCAGGCGGAGCAGGCATGCACAGATAATACTGTCTTTAAAAATGTTAGTGAAATGTTCGAGTTAGTTAGAAATTTCACCTTTGTTCTGTGGCATTGGAACTTTTTTTCTGAGTCATTTGTATTTTGTATGAAATCTGAGTGTGTTATTTTGTCGAGGTTAAGGAGGTACACTCGTAAGGGGGAGAGGCACCTCTTATACCTTTAACTCTCCCACAATCCTACAGAGATGGGATTTTTTTTTTCCACGAGGAGAACTAAAGCTCAGTTTGCCAGGTTGATTAGTGATAGCAGAGGAAAGAGACTCGAAATCCTAGAAAAACTTCTGAGAGGGACATATACAAGGAAAGAAAGGAAAGGGCTCAGCAAACGTCTAGTCTACATAATAATCAGAAAGTAATTCCTGCCTAGCAGATAGTAATACTTGCCAGAATATTTAGAAACATAATGAAGTGCTAATCTCAGTGTTCACTTAGGCTTTGTAAAATAAATTGTCCATTTTAATTTTAATTCTAGTTTTGAACCATAGAGACAAATACATGAAGAAGTTGTGTGTGATCTTCAGTGAAAGTTTTTTTTTTTTAACTCCTTTGCCCATGCCCTGATGTTGGTGTTAAACTGTGAAACTCAAAAGTTCTTTTAAGTGGATGTAATTCTTGAATGAGTTAGGTTATCTTAAAGAGTAATGCCTGAGTCAGTTTGTTTTGTGACATTGGAGACTAGTGGATAATAAGACATGTTTCAGGAGGATAATCGAGAGTATAAAAGGAAATCCTGTGTCCCAGAGACTTAAAGTAGACCCTCAGTCTAAAGAGAGAACTAGAATCATTTTGTCCCTGTTAAAAGTGAGAGAGAACTCTAATGGAAATAATGAAAAGTTAAATCAGGAAGATAGTTAAAAACAAAAAAAGGCCTTTAGGTGAAAATAGAAATTAAGGCTTAAAGGAGAGAGAAATGATTTGCTGATTGGGTGAGATTAAAATTTTAATGTTGTTTCAGTAAGAGTTTTCATATTATTTTATTTAGAATTAGCCGCAAGTAGCTGTCTTTCCAGTGTTAAAGTCAAGATAAATTGTTTCCTGTTCTTCTTACTTGAAAGAAGTTTGAATAAGTGGATACGTTAAGGTTGTATCACTGTCAGGTTGGTTACCTCCAGTGATTTAGGCAAGACGTAGATACTCAGTGTGTCTGGTCAAACTTTTCATTTTCCAGATGAGGAAACCTAGGTTCAGAAAACTTAACAGACATGAAGGCAGCTATCTGGTGGAAGAATCAAGACTAAACATATGATTTCCAACTCCTGGAGAGCTTATATCTGACAGTTCCTTTTTCCAGTGCCCGATTTCATCTTTGAACTCCCCAATCCAAAATCTGACTTTCCTTGAATTCCTTTATTCCTTGTGAATACCTTTTGTTTAAAAATTATTTTAATCAAGCTATCACAGACAAAAGTGGTAAGAGAGATGCTAGACTGGTATTGGCTTTTATTGTCACGTAGAGAGCATAAGCATCAAAATAATGACTTATGATGTGATACGTTGAAATAAATATACACGTCACTTCTCTCAGGACCTTTTAGTTTGTGATCACAATTCCCACTTGTTAACTTAAAAGACCAGCAATTTGTTGAACTTGTGTCTTTAAGTATCTTTACTGTTTTTTCAGGGGGTTTCCGTGGAGCAGCAGTGGACATCCAATGATTTTCTTTGAGGGTACCAAATAAAAAGGACACTTAAAAAAGTTTCCTAAAACTGCTATAATAAATGACCACAACTGGGTGGCTTAAGACAACAGAAATTTATTCTCTCATTGCTTTGGAGGTTAGAATTCCGAAAGCAAAATTTGGACAAACTTGGTTCCTTCTTGGTCACTCGAGGGAGGATCTGTTTCATGCCTGTCTCTTAGCTTCTGTTGGTTGCTCGCAATCCTCAACATTCCTTTACTTCCAGAGGCACCACTTTAACCTCTGACTCTGTTACCCTTGGCATTCTTCTCTCTGTGTATCTGTGTCTCCCCTCTTATAAGGGCACCAGCCATATCAGATTGGGATCCTCATCTGAACTTGATAACATCCTCAAAGACCCAAATATGATCACCTTCACATATACTGGGAGCTAGTCTCAACATATCTTTTTGGAGAATGCAATTCACACCATAGCAAGTACCAATATATTTACTCTGATCCATGTTAGACCTTTCAGAATTAAATCTTAAATCATTGAATGTTTTGCACAATATCTATGAAAAGTACACATTAAGGTTTTATTAGCTACTACCTGTATTCATCCACCTAAATGCTCATCACAAGTGACTCTATTGCTTGATTAACAACTGATACCTTGTTGAGTGTAATGTTACAAAGGGACAGAGTGTGGACAGGTGTTCTGAAGAGAGAAGGGAGATACTAACATCTAAATGACGAATCTAAGACAACTCTCACAATCATGATTTGGGATTTGTGGCCAGCTCACAACCTTTAAAGTTCGTTTCGTTTTCTCTGCTGCACATTTTAGAAAAGGATGTTTATTCACCTTCTATTTTTTTAACTGAGACCAGATCTGTTGCATATATGCAAGGAGTTTTGTGATAGAAATAGCAGCATTACATAACACTAGACTTTTTCTTTAAGTTCAAGCATTATCATCTTGAGGAATTATGGGAAGAGAAAAATTCTACCAAAGGAAGCTGTTAAAGACAGCTGCAAAGGAAAATACAAAATGTTTGTGTTAGTTTGATTATTTAACCTATCTAGAAAAACCTGTTTGTAAAATAAAGAGAATCTGTTATTCAAAGATGTTTTTAAATAATAAATACTGATAAGTTTTCAAATCTGAATTCTGAAGTTCAGCTTTGTGATGTTTATTTTAGAAACTATTTTCAAAGTAATATAGTAAGGAGACTTTTCCTTTCCCAGGAACCACAAAATCATAAGGGGACTTCAGCATGTAAGGTGATATTTAAGTAGAGAAGATTAGCATCCCTGAGATATTCTAAATCTGACATCTAGAAGTCTGCATTCAAATAGAGGATTAAAGTGGCCCTGCTGAGCCTATCTGCTGTGGACTGGATGGGCATACTGATAAATAAAGTATATTTTGAGGCAAGATAATTTTTTGTTCTTTAAGCTTATCAGAGATTAATGACTATAGGCAATTGTTGGCAATCTTTTATTCTTACTTCCTCTATTGTGAACTCTTGACTAGAATTGCTTGTGATTATATTAATGAATCTAGATCTTTTACTTTACAATATGAAAATAGCTCAAGGAAAATATGATTTTATTCATTTATTTATAATTATGAAGATTTAAAATATATAGTTACAGTATGAATTATGTTATCAATTTGTATCATCACATGAAGTATTCATTTATATTGAAAATAATATAAATATAAATATATTGTGTTAGATATTATATAGTGGAAAAACTTTGTGCAGGCTTTTTTTTTTTTGTCACCATAGGTTTAATTCTGCTCTACAGTGTTTATTTGTAAGTACAGATTTGGATGTTTTCTTGTAGATAGGTAGGCTTTTCTGGTCCAGTTTTAAAAGCATTTTTAAAGCTTTCTAATATCCAATTGGTTTTCATAGCTTATCATTTTTATTGTTATTGTATTATATTTTGCCATTTGTACATTTTCCTGCTATCACTCATTTTTAAATTATTTGATATTTCCTAATTTATTCATTTTCTATACCTCCATGTATGGATCTTATTATTTTTGTTTATTCTGTAATATTAAATCCATATTTTAAAAATCTATCTTATTAATATTGAATCTGAGAGTCTAAATAGTAATGCCAAGCAAATTTCCAAGAGGATTTAGGTAGAAGCTTATGTTTGTAGAAGAACAGCCCCATTTTTTCTGCTTTATTCTACTTCTTTATTGGGTTTTATTTATATCTGACCATTTTGCATCTCATCTTTAATTTTATACATAGGAAGCTTTGCTTTCTCTCAAAGTATTTTTTATTCAAAAAATAACAAGAACTGTAGTTCTGTATTACACTGTGGAAGTGCAGATATTACTAGCATTTTCATAGGTCAACACCCATATATTAAATATTTTCGAACATCCAAGTAAAAGCACACGTTTACAAATTTCTAATATGCTGTATCAAGAAGAAGTCTGGAGTGGGGAGAGAAAATAAGAATTCTTCAAAATGTGCTTAATTATTATCTCTGGGCAATATAGTTTTATTTCATCTTTCAAACTAGAAAATGTTCTTTCCTACAGTGATTAGAAAAGTAAGATCATTCATTTTGGAGTTTAGAGCTGCTTCAGAATATAAGCACAAGTAAATATTTTAGAAAGCTCATGTGCCCATGCCTGGCCTCTTCTCCCAGCACACGCAAGTGTATTTGTGTGCACACAGTCATACACCATTTTGGGTAGGTATTGCCTCATCTCTGGATAGCTCAGTGTTCACCCAGCAGAAGTGTGTTTAGTCCATCAACATTAGATGAAAACCTGTAAAATAGTTACTAGTGAGCCACACGTGAGATGTGGCAAGGAATAAACACGTGGGGGGAATAGAATATTCTGAGAAGAGCATGTAGCTCCTGAGCGTTGGAGAGGAGTTCTAGACTGACCCTTGGGGATGTCAGTTCTATCTGGCTTCAGTTCTGACGATGTCTGGTGACCCGATAGGGAAGATGTGCCAGAGCTAATTAGGATACGTAAGAATCTCCTGGAGAAAATCCTCCTAAGGAATTCACACATGGTCAAGTAACAGTACTATTCCGTGACTGGAAGGTTGGGTGATTGGGAATGCCACATTCTGGATGTCTCACTAGGGTTTTTCTTCCTACCTAGCATCCTGTGATCTTCCCACCCAGCACAATAGCTTTTTCTTAAAAAACTTAATGTTTTGATACTAATGTGGTAAATTGCAACACAGAATGATAAGAGTATAACTGATTGACTTCTGTAGGAAGCATTTCATATCTTTCATTCCTTCTACGTATAAATGCTTCCTAGGCTGCAGCACTCTGCTACGGAAAGTTTCCAACAGTTCAGAGTGCCTGTGATCCCAGTGAAAGTGCCAGGGCCCAGTTAAAAAAAATAAAAAACAACCACAGTACCAGAAAAACATAAGTGTGCCTGTGTTATACAAGCGTGTTATCTGTAGTACATTATAGTGCCCTGTGGAAGAGTCTGTCAGTAAACAAAGAGGAAAAATTGTAGGTTGCCTTATGATAACTGAACATGAGGTTCTCATTAATGAACTCATGTGAGACATCTTCAAGCAACATAGGGACTTTTCTAAAGGCTAGTGTCCTTCTTGGGTGGGAGCAAGAATCAGAGAAAAGTGGGAGGAACAGATAAATAAGTGAAGGTGATTGACAGATGATACATAAATGGTTGATGGATCAATAAAGACAGATAAACTTAGTTTGGATATTTTGGAAAAGCAAGTAAGAAAAAAAGGAAATAAATCTATATTGTCTAGTTGTATGCTATTCTATGGTATGGCAAAAATTTAACTATAAGCCATTTTTTTGAACTATGAAAATAGTCTTTTCATACCTATGGGATATATGGTTGGTGCTGATATTTTTGGTGTCCGCTTATATGGCATATGTAAAGAAACTTAAAGGAATTTACCAAACTGTCTTCTGTGTCTGTTTCCTTTTGTTTCACTTTGTGAAATTAATATAACCATCCTGAGCTCCCCATAGAGCCATGTGTGACTTCAGAGGCTAAGACATTGAAAAAGGATGCAGAAATATTAATCCCAGGACCAGGCATGCTCTGGTCTCAGGAACCATGCTTTTTTCAGAGAATGCTAGCATATAGTTAGTATGCGTGTGCCTGCCTGAGCAAGTGAGGTAAGAAATAGTCTGGGAAGGAAGAGTCAGCTGTCCAGGCTGTGGGTTGCCATAGAATTGCAGCTTGAGGTAATCATGTTGGAATAGTTTAGCCCAAGATCTGGGGTTAAGGAAATAGTGAGATCTCTGCTAACATCCAAGATACACTGAAGAAATTTGTCCAAGATCACTCAGCTAAAAAGTGTCAGATCTTAGAATTGAAAGTAGGACCTTTCTCTTATTTCTGTATTTCCGTGAGTGCTTCCTTATAAACTACAACTTCGATTAAACAAATAAAAACTTTCTGATTAAAGTCCTCTAACAAATCCCTTATCTCTAGATAAAACCAAATGTTTACAACATAGACCTTAGCTACCTTTCTACCAGTGTTTGAAAATGAGGTATTTATTGATCACCTCCAGGTGTTCCAGCATCCAGTGCCATTTGACTCAAATGACTCTCCCACCTTTGATCTCCTTGAAAAGTCTGTTTTTAGGCTGCTGCTCAAAATATCTGCTTATGTGAAAATTTACTCAGGATTTCAGTAACAGTTAAGTGCCTCCTTTTATGTGTTCCTGAGTACCTTCTTATTCTACCTTTGTCAGAGTTTGCATTAGTTTTGATAGAGCTATGGCATTTTTTTTCTTCATTTGAAAGAAAATATCATCTAAAAATAGAAGATAATGCATTATGGGTGTGGTAGATGAAATAAAGTCAACACAAATGAAAATCAGTAGACCCAAGCCCAAAGAAAATACCTTGTTCCTGCAGTAAAAATTTAGTGAATGAATATTAGTGAATATAAAATGTTTACATCCACAAAATTTTATTTTTAGGATTTCCAGCTTTGGGGGATTTAAACAAAATAACCAACTATTGATTTGGATAAGAAGCCATCTACTGTGCTTAGTAAATGTTTATTTGATTAAAGTTAATCTAATAAAGTTCTTGGAGTCCAAAGTTTCATGGGAAGGAGGATAGATATTTAAAATAGATTCATTTGAAAACCTTGAGAATATAGTCAGAATAGAATATTCTTTGCCAGTGAGATTAGAAGTATGGAAATAGATGGCTTGAGACAGTCTACATACAAGCAAGTTTAATTCCCAGTAGCTGAAATATTCTACAAACTCTTCATCTTCTTTCATTCTGACAAAATGCTAGTAAAACAATGTTGCTGTTGCTTACTGAATTCCCCAGACACTTTGAAATTAGGAAGGAGATCTCAGTTTATGAATACAACTATTCCACTATGTTTTTAGTTACAAGTAAATAGATATTCTGGTTAGGATATCACTTTCTATAAATTTATTTCAAGTTTATATGAAATATAAATCATATGGAATGTCATCATTTATAAATAATCTGATAAATTTGATTGACAGTAAAACTTTAGTGTCTCTTATTAAGAGAAGACAACCTCTGATGGATACACACTCTGTTTTCTTTTAAACCCAAATCACAAAAATACTAATCGCATGTTAGACATCAAAGAGATGAATGTAATTCTGTATCAAATATGCACACATGGAGCTGTTGAATATATTAATGCATATGACTTTGATATACTCACACTTCTATATGGATAAAACTTCTGGTGCTGGGAAATAGGTGAGATCCTATTCTAACATCTTTCAAGTTTCAGTTGATCAAAATGCATTTTATAGGTAGTGGAAAATTTAACACCAGCAATAAAACTGAAGAGAAAAGAGTTTCTTTCAAGGGCAAACCACTATTAGATATTTTATATGCTTATTATGGTTGAAATTGGCAAATCACCTATGAATTTAAGCTTGGGTTTGAAATCTGATATCAGAAAATGATCTAGGTCATATTTGAAAGTCTAATTCTCTGTATGTATTCAGTAATTCTCATTCGCTTCAAACTCCCTGGACTAATATTAAATTGATAATATCCTAAAAAGTTGAGTATTACATGGTTTTCTGATGACTTACACATTTGACATCAAGGTACACAACAAAGAACAGGTTATATATATAACATATAATTATAAAGATTTTATATGTGTGCGTGGGTATGTGTATGTATATATGTATGATCTTTACAACTTTACAACATACTATTTAATGTTAGATGTTAGATTTGGCTTTAAAGTGAGGTTTTATATCTTTTGTTTTCTTCATAAAAAGAGCATATGTTTCATTCATTAAGAAACAATTGCTATGTGTACTGAAATAAACTTTTGAAGTTTACTGTCTCATGAAAATTTGATCCTTTGAAACTGTCTTGGAAAAATAAGTTATTAAAAATAAATTTCAGAGCACAGAACTTTATTTTAAAGTCAGAAGACTTATTCTTCAAAATAAATGCATCAAAAATTTACAGTATTTATTCCTTTTTTCTTGATCTTAGAGTCTCAGAATAATAAATAAACCTCTGTTCTTCAACTAACACTTCCCTCACTACAGACTCCAAGTTAAACCAGAATTTCTAGAACCAGTAAACCTGTAGGTTTGTTATAGTGAACCAAAATTATTTTTACTTAATGGAGGGGGAAAGTGGGACAAATTTTTGAGCTTAGTTTTCTTAGATTGTCTAATTTTAGATTAGATATCTAATTTTCATTGGCATTAGGGTTAATTAATTATGCTATACATTTTTTTAATGCAATAAATTTGTTTTCTAGAAGCAGGCCATTTAAAAATGATATAAACAATACAGTTGGTTTTATATGTTTAAAAAGTAACCACAATGATAATAATAGCTGATACTTACTATACAATTATTAAGGACCAGACAACTCTTCTAAGACACTTAAATGTGTTAATTCATGTAATTTTCACTACAATGCTTTGACCTGGATTAATACTGTTAACCTTTAAAGGTAAAGAGGTTGACACATGGAATAGTATCTTGGCCAATAGCACACAGCTAATATGTGGAGGACTCAGTATACAAATGGAAGCAGTCCAGTCAAGAGTTGACTCTGGCATCTTCAGAAGTCAACAAGAAAAAGTTTCAATATAGACAAACACAAAAATGAACTTCTTAAAAGTATAATACTTCTAACTTCTCCACATTTTGTACAATGAACTATTTTTGTATAATATTTACCAAAGGCAATATTCTTTGTTCCAAGGAACACATATAAAGAATTTCAACTTGTATTTCAATAACTATAGTGCTTTTCAATTGTTTTTTGAAGTAGACAGGTAATAAATCATAAATTATAAAATTGTTTCTGTTTTTTAATCTCCTTTTCTGTCTAAGAATTGCCTTAAAATTTTCCATCATAGACACAAGTCTTGAGTCTTTAGGTCATCAATAGCTCACTGGATAGAAATTCTTCTGTCTGGCACTTAGAGTTGAATAAAACTACTGGATAAGCAGAAAATAAAAGTTTAAGATAAGATTGGAATAGAAACTTGAAGTGTTGTGTGAAAGTAAAGGGGAAAAAAGGGAAAGAATAGCATAATGAAGAACAAACAATAAAAATTAAGAAATAAAAAGGATAAAGGGAGAAATCTGTGTTCTGGACAATCTTTTGTCCAAGGTCAAATGTTACAGCATAAGGGAAGCAGACTATTTTCTGTTCATAACCAAGAGAAAGGGGCATTCTTTTTGGAAATTTGCAGTCAAGTGGATAAAAACAAATCAAAATATCTCTGATTAGTTGGCATAGATAGATTGATCAATGAACAAATCTAGGTAAATTAAAGCATGTAATTCATGTAAAATGGCTTAAAGTAGTGTTTTGATAAACTTTATTGAAGTTTCTCTTAGAAATTACCAACAACCTTCTGAAATACTGTATTAAAATGCCACTTCTACCAAGAACTCAACTGACCTGCAAAGGGTTATAAAATACCATTGTTCTGGCTAAAAGCAAATTTATAAATGCCACGTCTTTCCTATCCTGACAGATAATTCCTTCTTCTTCAAAGTTCTCCTAATTTCATTAAAAATAGTATAATGCTTATAATGAGTAACTTACATTCTTGTAATTTTAATACTATTTCCTGTCTTATCTGACTACCTTAATTCTATTTTAAAGGACAAATTCAAGTTCAAATTCACTTGTGAATCATGCCACATATATGATTTGCTTACAAACTCTTAGGTTATTGTTTCCTTAAATCAAATGAAAGAATCTTGGTATCTGGTCACACGTCCTTTTCCAAGGTTTCTGGCATGGAGGGATATAATAGACACTAAAATATATGTTAATTGTGTGATTTGTATCTCTACAAGTCTGACTGCAATAAAATCTACCAAAAGGGCTTATCAGTAATCCTGTAAACTTGTTTTCTTACCTGAGAAGGATAAAAATAAATAAAAGACATAAGTTCCCTTCTCAAAGAGGTTATTTTGAAAGACAAAAGAGAATATTTCCTACAATGAATTATTAGTGTCTGATGAATTCTCTTCTAATTCCATTTAATACACCTACAGAATTTCATTGAAATATTTAAAAATTCAGCAACACTATACAGAGAAATTTAAATACAACAATGTGAATAATGAGATTTTGATTAAGAGGAGCTGAATGAAAAAACACATTCCAGGATTTTCCTTTGAGAAAATAAAAATTTAAGAGTGACTTCAAATAATATAGCAAAATAACTGCTACTGATTGTTAAATTCTGTTAGGGATACTCCACCCCCTACCTCAAAATATCAACTTTTATTATGTCTATAAAGCGAGGAAAAGTCCCTGTATTTTACAGAGCTGGAGTTAGAAAAGGTTAATGTAAGTTTCATAGGAAAATCCAGGAGCTTTGAACGCTTCCATGAACTCTAAGTAGATTAAAATCCAAAATTTGTCTCATGGCTTATAAGACTCCAACTATCCAACTTCAGATTTTAAAGTTCTTTCATTTATTCCTAGGCACTGGTCCCTTTCTGGTTCTCCGTAGGACAAGATCACTCTTGACCTTGATCTTGTCTGTTATGTTGACCTGTAATATTGATCTACTGATGTCTCTATAGTCTAATTCTGTCACCAAGGGTTGAACAGAGTGATTACTGTTGTGTAACTCTCAAAGAAAATTAAATACCCGTATCTTTACCCACCAGAGCATAGTCACCACTCATCTCTCCACCAGTTATTTTGGAACCAAATTGTTGGCTTTTTCTCTTTATCACCACTGGATAACATCTCTGCAGGTTTCCAGAGCTTTTACAACCAATCTGGGGTATAAAGGCAGTCTCTAATTTAGGTATGAAGAATTTCAGTTCAATCTAAAGTTTAATCTCATAACTCATATACAGATTTTCCCTTTGTCCCTGGCCTGGGATTGATATTTTACAACAGGAATGGGGGAGGAAGTTATGTCTTTCTTGCTTCTCCTGAAGGGACATTGTAATCTGGCATTGTTGCCCTCTGTGTGATAGATAACCAAATATTGGTTAATTATTTTATTTATTATTTATTATTTATTATTGGTTAATTATTTTATTTCATTTTATTTTTTAGTGTTAAAATGGTGATTTAATTAAATTAAGTTATACATGTATACGTCTGTATGCATGTGTGTGTAACATCACAATATAAGCAGTAGTGGTAACAGAATCTTGGAGATACTAGCCCAGTTATTTTTCTTTTAAAAATTTTTTTCTTTTCTGTGTGTGTGTGTGTGTATGTATATATATATATATAAATATATATATATAAAAATATATATTTACTGAAATATAGTCAGTTGTGTCAATTTCTACTGTACAGCATAATTATTCACTCTTACATTAACATACATATATTCATTTTTGGTTAATTATTGTAGGAACAATTAAATGCTGGTTACAGAATATAAGGAAATAAAGCTTTAGAAAAAAACATTTTGTCAGAAAAAAATCAAAATGATTCCTCTCCTATAATGAAATATCTGAAAGGGAAGGTCTCTTCATATGTGTAAACTTCCTGGTCCAATCTGATACAACAGTAATGTTAATTATAGCAGTATAAACATTGTACACTTTAAACTTGCACAATGTTGTAAGTCAATTATTTCTCAGTAAAGGTGGAAAATAAACCTCAGTATATCACAGAGTACATGATTTTGGGTGATATTTATGTTGGGATCTATCTCTATTTGGTGGGCCAAAGAACTTCTAAGCCTGGTAGAGAAGTAAGAGACCTCACACAGGCTGAATAATTCATACTACTAATACGTGACCCAGACAGCTATGCTAGAAGAACAGAGTGATCTCAATGAAGGAGAGACAAGGTAGTACTGGAAAACCATATGGAATAGGGAGGGTGCATCTGAAAAAGTTAGAGACAGCAGCAACAGGGAACTATTATGTTCTGTCAGCTGTAGATACTCTAAGAATGTCCTTGTTCTTGAACAGAATTTTGAGGTTAGACACTGTAGGTAACAGGAGATAACACTATGCAATGCTTCTTAATGTGTGCTTGAAATTTAGGAGTTTGTTGGTTTGCAAAGCTGGAAGAAAATCAGGTTTTAGAAATAATTTCTGTATTCTACTTCTCCAACTCTTTTGTTTCTTGTTCTTATTTTTAAAATAATGCCTGTCAGTGTCAGAATAATTACAGAACAGAAAAGATCACCTATAACCTGTTTATCCAGATGTAAAGTTTGGGGATAATTTTACTAATTTACTTTTCAGTATATTTTAAATATATTACAAGTCATAATATATATGAAATTATGTATTCTTCTCCATTTAGTTTTATATAAGAAACTACATTACTCAGTATGTTTTCTGATATTCATAGCCATAAAATATCCTTTTTTAGGGTTATGCTTATAAAGATTTTCCTTCCCCTGTGCATATTATTTCTGTTATTTCCAATTAATGTATACTAAATAAGACTGTAAAGAATCATTTAGTTAAAAGTTATTAGCATGTTTCTCAGACTGTCTCTGTGAGATAATTTCCTATAGGCGGAATTTCTGAGTCAAGAAAATAAACTTTTAGAGTTGGGATAAATTTGAGCAATTCTATCAGTCAAAACTCTGCCAACTTATTCTTCCACCTGGAGGGTAAAATAATACTTTTTTCCCCAGACTTCTGTAAACCGGCTTTTCCTGTATAGGCTGCTATGATTTTAAACAACTTTATATGAGTTTACTCTGAAGGAAGGTGTCATCTTTGAAAATGGTTTTGAATTTGTGCATATTTCTCAATTATTTGAATTTCTTTCTTACTGAATTATGTATGTGTATCTTTGTCCATTTATTATTTAGGCTATTGTATATCTCATCTAAGTTAAAAATAATAAGTAGTTCATTTGTGTCCTTTTTTTTTTTTTTTAGATTCCACATATAAGTGGCATCATATATCATATGGCATTTTTCTTTCTCTTTCTGGCTTACCTCACTTAGAATAACAGTCTCCAGGTCCATCCACGTTGCTATAGATGACATTATTTTATTCTTTTTATGGCTGAGTAGTATTCCATTGTGTGTGTGTGTGTACGTACCACATCTTTATCCAGTCATCTGTTGATGGACATTTGGGTTGTTTCTATGTCTTGGTGTTGTACATAGTGCTGCTATGAACACTAATGTGCATGTATCTTTTTGAATTATATTTTCCTCCAGGTATATGCCCAGGAGTGGGATTGCTGGATCACATTCTGTCTATTTTTCGTTTTTTAAGGAACCTCCATACTGTCCTCCATATAGCTGCACTAATTTACATTCCCACCAACAGTGTAGGAGGGTGGTATTCTTTTTCTCCACACCTTCTCCAGCATTTATCATTTGTAAACTTTTCAATGAGGCCATTCTGGCTAGTGTGAGGTGGTATCTCATTGTAGATTTGATTTGCATTTCTCTAACAATTAGTGATGTTGAGCATCTTTCCATGTGCTTGTTGGCCATCCGTCTGTCTTCTGTGGAGAGATGTCTATTTAGGTCTTCTGCCCATTTTTGGATTGAGTTGCAGTTTTTTGTTGTTGTTCTTATTTTTGATATTAAGATGTATGAGCTGTTTGTATATTTTGGAAATTAGTCCCTTGTTGGTCACATCATTTGCAAATATTTTCTCCCATTCTGTAGGTTGTCTTTTCTTTTTGTTGATGGTGTCCTTAGCTGTGCAAAAGCTTTTAAGTTTAATTAGGTCTCATTTATTTTTGCTTTTATTTCCATTACTCCAGGAATTGATTAAAAAAATATATTGCTGTTATTTATATCCAAGAGTATACTGCCTTTGTTTTCTTCTAGGATTTTTGTAGTATCTGGTCTTAAATTTAAGTCTTTAATCCATTTTGAATTTATTTTTGTATATGTTGTTAGAGAATGTTCTGATGTCAGTCTTCTACAGGTAGCTGTCCAGTTTTTCCAGCACCACTTATTGAAGAGGCTGTCTTTTCTCCGTTGTATAGTCTTGCCTCATTTGTCATAGGTTAATTGGCCATAAGTGTGTGGATTTATTTCTGGATTTTTATTCTGTTCCATTGATCTATGTGTCTGCTTTTGTGCAAGCACCATACTGTTTTGATTAATGTAGCTTTTCAGTATAATCTGAAGTCAGGGAGCATGAGTCCCCCAGCTCCATTCTTCTTTTTCAAGATTGTTTTGACTATTCAGGGTCTTTTGTGTTTCCATACAAATTTTACATTTTTTTGTTCCAGCTCTGTGAAAAATGTCATTGGTAATTTGATAGGGATTGCATTGAATCTGTATATTGCCTTGGGTAGTATGGCCATTTTAATGACACTGATTCTTCCAATCCAAGAACACAGTATATCTTCCCATTTGTTTATGTCGTCTTCAATTTCTTTCATCAGTATCGTATAGTGTTTGGAGTAAAGGTCTTTTGCCTTCTTGGGTAGGTTTATTCCTAGGTATTTTATTCATTTTGATGCAATGGTAAATGGTATTCTTTCCTTAATTTCTTTTCCTATTTTATTGTTAGTATATACAAATGGAACTGATTTCTGTGTAGTAATTTTGTATCCTATAGCTTTACCATATTTATTGATGAGTTCTAGTAGTTTTCTGGTCGCTTCTTTAGGGTTTTCTATGTGTGGTATCATGTCATCTACAAACAGTGACAGTTTTACTTCTTCGTTTCCGACTTGGATTCCTTTTGTTTCTCTTTCTTCTCTGATTTCCATAGCTAGGACTTCCAAAATTATGTTGAATAAAAGTGGCGAAACTGGGTATCCTTGTCTTATTCCTGATCTTAGAGGAAATGCTTTCACCTTTTTCCCCATTGGCTATGATGTTAGCTGTGGGTTTGTCATATGTGGTCTTTATTATGTGAAGTATATTCTGTCTATGCCCACTTTCTGTAGAGTTTTTGTCATAAATGGATGTTGAATTTTATCAAAAGTTTTTTCTGCATCTATTGAGGTAATCATATGGTTTTTATTCTTCAGTTTGTTAATGTGGTGCATCATGTTGATAGATTTGTGGATATTGAAAAATCCCTGCATCCCTGGGATAAATCCCACTTGATCATGATGTGTGATCCTCTTAATGCATTGTTGGAGTTGATTTGCTAGTATTCTGTTGAGGATTTTTACATCTATATTCATAAGTGATATTGCCCTATAATTTTTTTTTTGATGTGTGTGATATTTGTGTCTGGTTTTGATATCAGGGTTATGATGGCCTGAAAATTTTCTTAAATTTACAGAGGCTGGCTTTATGGGCCAGCATGTGGTCAATTATGGAGAATTTTTAATTTTTTGTAAAACTTATGTGTGAAAACATCACCTTTTGCTATACAGTAAAAAATAACTCAGGCTTTCATATTGCCTATTATCAGACTCTTTCCTGTTAGAAAGTAAATATAAAAAGTTCAGTTATTTTTCTTCAGGGAGATGATATGATTTGAATATAAAATAACTTTATTTTCTGGTATTCTGAGTTAAGCATTCTAAAAAAAATGATTTTAATGCTAATATGTCTGAGAAATCTCTCTAAAAGTCAGTGATTGGTTGGATGTTACCAATATTTACCTCTCTGATTCTCAGATTTTTTAAAACTATTTGTATATATATATTTATTGAAGTATAGTCAGTTTACAATGTTGTGACAATTTCTAGTGTACAGCATAATGCTTCAGTTAGACATGAACATACATATATTTCTTTTCATATTCTTTTTCACCGTAAGTTACTATAAGGTATTGAATATAGTTCCCTGTGCTATACAGTATGAACTTGCTGTTTATCTATTATATATATATATATATTAGTTAGTATCTGCAAATCTTTAACTCCCAATTTATCCCTTCCCACCCCTTTTTCCCCTGGTAACCATAAGTTTGTTTTCTGTATCTGTGAGTCTGTTTCTGTTTTATAAATAGGTTTGTTTGTCTTATGATATTAAGTAATACCATACATATATCATATGGTATTTTCTTTCTCTTTCTGGCTTACTTAGAATGACAATCTCTAGGTCCATCCATGTTGCTGCAGATGGCATTATTTTATTATTTTTTATGACTGAGTAGTGTTCCATTGTGTAAATATACCAAAATCTGGTTTTTTGAAAGAGTAAATAAAATTGACAACCTCTGGCCAGGCTCACCAAGAAGAAAAGAGAGAGGACACAAATAAACAAAATAAGAAATGACAATGGAGAAATTACAACCAACACCATAGAAATATAAAAAATTGTAAGAGAATACTGTGAACAACTATATGGCAAGAAATTGATTCTCTGTTTTGTTTTTACTCTCCCTCCTTTTATTGTTATATGCTTATATAAAATTTATTTCTTCCATTAATTAATTTACAGAGCTAGTTCCTGATCTGATCTATGATTTAGTCTTTTTTTGACGTAGGATAAACAAATTGGTGGCACAAGGACTTTGTCTGGCTGTGGGCATGTATTTTGTCATTGCTTTTCATTTCTTTGCCTGTTTTGGCATCAGAGTCATTTTTCTTCAAATTTCAATGCTATTACTGAGGACTTGTATATATTCTTTCTCACAGTCCCCTTGACTCTCTGTTGTCTTATGCTTGAGTCAGTGAATTCATATTACCTGCCTGTTTTCTACGGGTAGATGAATATTTAGCCCTTTTGTTAAGTTGAATTTTCCCTTCCATTAATTACTCCATTACCAGCTCATTCTCTATCTCCCCTTCCTCAAAGTAACCAAGACTGAGTTTGTATCTCTTCCTCAGTTTTTTGGGGTGGTGACAGGATGGAAGATGGTCAGGGATTAACTAGATTGCAATAAGTTTAGCTTGAAAACTTTTTCTACCCCAGCTTCCCAGCCAAAGTTTACCCACAATTTATTCCAAAATTTATTCCTCTGGATCTCACTGGTGATCAGTTTCATATTAACTTTGAGTTCTGAGTTACCTGTGATTTTACCTATCAGCATTATTCCATTTCTTTTTGTTAAACCAAATCTGAATCTCCTTCTGCTTTATTGTTTGGTCACCTGGAAGTGATATACTTCAGGGTTTTTTTCCTTTGCTTTTATTAATAATTTCAGATTATTAACTATTTCAAAGACTTCCAACAGTGGCAGTTTTGTAAATAAAAAACTAGAATACCTTTCTTCAACATTTCTTATTCTCACTTTATATCAATAGTTCTGTTTGTAGAGTGCTACCTCATTTCTACTAAATGTTCACACCATTGTCCTGTAATCCTATTGCTCAAAAAATCTGAATGTTACTACATTCTTTCCCAAAAATGGAAAGACAGGCTTCTATACTTAATGTCATTTTAAAGTTTTATAACTGAAAAATTAGAAAAATACTAAAAGGCTCTCAGATTTTAAAAGGCATCTCTGAAATATGCCTTGTGTGTTACCATGTTAGTACTAAGGCACTAGGCACAAGAATTTCTGAATTTTTTTTTTCTGTTCTAACCAAGGTACACCCAGAGATAGATAAGAATAAACAAAAAATACTAGAGAGGAATCTTGAAATTTTTCAATGAATGGTAGAGACCTTCCTTTGAGATCAAAACAGAGATTCTGAATAATTTAACTCTGCATAACAAGAAAATCAAAGTTGGGAGTCTTTTGATCAATGCCCAAGACATGGACTATAATTCTGTTGGCATTAAACAATGAGTTACAGAAAGTTGATGGCTTTTTTACATTGCTCACATTGTAAGAATGGCAGAGACTTTTAATTATGAATTAATTATTAATTTACATGATTTAATATTTTTGAACTGGTAAGTCTTATATATAAATGACATAATCAGACTGCTTAATTTTTTCTCCAGGAAATGTATTTTTCCTTCTTCTCTTAAACTCTACTATCTTTCTTTCCTGTCCAGTTGTCCAGAAAAGCATGTCCGGAAACTAATACAGATTATTCTTGCTTAAAATCAGTTTTTTCAGCATCTTCTCAGAACCTGATATGCCTGTCATCAATCATTACTTTGTTCTTATTAAATTATCTTGTTTAATCTTTTCTTTTTTTGTTTGTGTTATAAATACAATACCTTTAAAACAACTCTAAAAAACCTAGCTATATTAAAATGACAGCAGAATCTCAACAAAACAGCCCATAGGACTCAATGAATTTCACATGAAGTGATTTTCTCTGTGATAACATAGTGTTCCTCCCTCCTCTTGAGGCCCCTGGGGTTTGTTACGAGGGGCTTTGTTGTCTATTATATCAATGTAATTGCCAGATTGTAGCATCTCAGATTTATTTCTGTAGAACACTTGTCAGTGAGGACTGCCTTCATTTTCTGTTTTTCTCTGCTACTCAAAATTCAACACTCAGCCCGGAACAGAACAGGCTTTTTCTTCTGCTGATAATAGATGATATATAATCAAGAGCATCACAATCCCTATTCTTCTTTATTTTTTATTTGATGTATTTTTTTTTTCAGACTTGAATCCTATCTATAGAGAATGGACTTCAGTGGGACAGTTAAAAAAAATCTATAATAGATGCAAAGAAAAAATGTTAAGAGATTTATGTTTTTCATAGGATGTGCAATATCTGTTGCTCTGGTTTTGGAGAGCAGGAGCTCACCTACTCTTGGGGAGATAATAGTGTTATGTCAATAATTTTTCTGTTACTTAATTTGTATGTGTGTCTTTGATTCTTTCTTCCTCCTGACCCTGTTGAGAATTGTTTATTCTGTGCCCCACGATGATGTGCACGGGTACTTGTCAGATTTGTCTACAAGCTAGCTGAGCCAGCCCTACAGATAAGAGTGAACACTGTCTCCCTTGTCAAATACGTCTATACATGGCTTTTGACCATTTGCTGCTGGTTCCTTATAGGGGGAAGCTTGAGTTACCTCTTTCTCTTGGATATGGATGGAACTAATTTCCTTTGGAAAAATTCAGTCCAAATAATTCTAACATTTCTCTCCTAACATTTCATCAGCCATGAAAGTACTCACTCATCTCCATCCTTTTAATAATTACTATTTTTTAGGGTGATATAATTCACTTCTCTAAAATAAACTTTTAAACTGTACAGTTCTGCATGCTTTTTTAAATTATAGGATTTTCACAAGGTTCATCATTGCTTTGCTGCCTGTATATCAACTATTTTTTCCCATTGTTGCTCTCTTATTTATTATTATCATTATTTTTTAATGTGGTGATGTGGATTTTTTAAATCAAAGTATGGTCGATTTAAAATGTTGCAATTTCTGGTATACAGCAGAGTGATTCATATATATATACATTCCTTTTAATCTTCTTTTTTACTATAGACCATTCCAAGGTATTGAATCTCGTTCCTTATGCTATACAGTAGGATCTTGTTTATCTATTCCATTATTGCTCTCTTTACCAAAACGTGTCATTCTGCCTTCTGGAACCCACATTCTCAGCTATAAAATTCTCCCACAACCTGAAGTTTTCCGTATTCTTTGCCTCTCATTGCACTGACTGAAATCTAGCTATTTGCTAAGAGTGTAACTCCTATTACAGCTTCTTCATTATCGTGTATCTCACCTACATCAGTGCTAGGAAACGGATTATAGCCAATTCACTCCTGAATATAGTTTCAGGCTCATTACTGTTCCACCCTCATGTTAAAAGCATCTGTTCCTTTGAGTGTTATGCCATCTGGCTGTGCCTGTTCCTCCAACTACTCAATTTTAGTCACTGTTATTTTACCATGTATATTATAACTCCCTCTCATTTACTGAACAGTGTCGTACCTAGCATAAATGAGTCCTCTGCACTCCAAATTCAGCCATTATTCTCCTTGACTACCACATCCAAATGGACTATATATTCAGTGCCATACAACACAATACAGATTCTTTTTTCCACATATTAAACAAACCCTCAGTGCTTTCTCCTAATTGTTCCATTTTCATACTTTCCTCTCCTCTACAAAACTATTGCAAACTGTTATCACTCTTTTCAAGCATGTAGTCAACCACCTCTTCACTTATTCTTGGTAGAAGTGTTGTTCCAGTACTTCAAAGAGGAAAACAGAAATAATCAAATAAAAAAGTTTTAAGCTCCTGATGCCACATTTAGAATAAAGCTGTGTCTTAATGTAAGACTTTGCCTCCTCTCTTTCCCACTTTCTTAGTGATAGTGATCCATTTTCTTTATCCCAACTCTCTCATACATTTTCAGTTTGTGCAGTCCTCTGTGTTGACATGTTACCATCTATTTAAAAGTGATCATATGTATGAAAACTTAAAAAGTACACATTTAAAAAGCTTAAACATAAAAAGCTTGCCTCAAATTCGTATGCTATTCCACCAATTACTTTACCTGTTTTCCCCCTACACAGCCAAATTTCTTCGTGACTGTTGTCTACTTTCACTCGTTTCAAAAACTCCCAGTCATTCCCAAAGAATGGAAATCTCAAATTTTATTTCCACTATACAATTTATTAATACCTTTGAATAAAGCATTATGCTTTGCCTTAATTGGAGCTGCTGTAATAAAAAATATAAACTGAGTGGCTTAAACAACAAACTTAGTTCTCACAGATTTGGAGGCTGGAAGTCAAGTTCTTGGTGAAGTTTCCAGATTACTTCCTTCTCATACCTTCACATGAAGGGAGTGGGAGGGAAGGAGAGAGAGAGAGACAGTGGGAGAAAGGGAGAGACAGCCAGGGAGAAGGAGAGAGGAAGTTCTCTGTTGTCTCAGGACAGTAGTGTCATCACGAAGGCTCCACCCTCGTGACCTAATCACTTCTCAAATGCCCCATCTCCAGATATCATCATATTGGGAATTAGAGTTTCAACATATGAATTCCGGGGGACACAAACATTCCATTTATAGCATGCTTTATTCCAAAATATGTTTTTGTTACTAAAGGCAGTGAAATTTTTGAGACTGTTACAGTTTTTGCTTACTGTATTTTTGAGTAGCATCTGAATTATCAGTCTCTCCTTTTACCTGAGGCACTCTTTCATGATGTACATTTTGTTTTTTGTTTTCTGTGGCATGTCATTTCAAGGCTTAACTAAATGTTTCTCCTTCAGCCACTTTATTAATATTTGTGTGTTTTATGTATACCAGCTAGAATTCTATTTCACGATATTAAAAACTCATGTTAAAATTAACTCAATGATTAGAATGAATGTACTGGGTCACATAAGTAAAGAGACAAGCAGTAGGGCTGTTTAAGTGAAGTTTTAGAAAGTTCAAATAATATCATCAAGCACACCCTGATTATTTTTTTTCTTCTGTGCCTTCATTCTTCTTTTCTGTATAGTGTCAGTTTTCTTTTCAGGCTCCACATTGGGCCCCTTTACTCCAGCATCCTCAGAAAATACTCCTGAATCATATGTTGCAACGGCAGTTGTACAACTCAGTCCCACTACACCATCCAGGGGAAGAGAATCTATTCCCATTTACATGAAAAACATGTCCGTTTCCCAGAGCCTCACAAATACCTTCTCATGACTCTTTGATCATGAGGGGCAGTGGTCATTGTATATAAGGAAAAGAGATACCCTGATTGGTTTAGCTAGAGAAAGGCCACCCCTGGAGCTTTAGGTAGAGCTAAACCCATGGAAACCAGGTTGAAGGCTGAGGCATATTTCCAGATTGCAGTTATTATAATCATTTATCAAGCAAAAGGCAAATAAATATTTAGAGTACATAAAATGGTAAAATGCATCTACTGTAAAGAGATTTTGTTTTCAAAACTCTTGTTTATGCTGTGAATTCCGTGTGGATAATAGCATATATTCCCAAGTTTCAGTGATCATTTCAGCAGTTTATGCCCAAACCTTGTATTACGTGCCTGAATTTTTCTCCTGAGTTCCAGAACCCCATATCTACTTGGACATATTGCCAGGCATCTTCACTAAATCATTATACAGGTATC
Organism: Camelus ferus; assembly: GCF_009834535.1. Lineage (NCBI taxonomy): Eukaryota > Metazoa > Chordata > Mammalia > Artiodactyla > Camelidae > Camelus > Camelus ferus. The sequence continues at coordinate 57,896,364 of NC_045697.1, read as the reverse complement.
TCAAACTCAACATACTAAACTTTTATTTTCTACTCCAAAATTCCCTTGTTCTCTGAATCTCTTTAGTACTGATAAGATTTGCTAGAGGAGATCAAATAATCCAAATTTCAATGATTTGAGGCAATCATTGTTTTCCCACAGTTTACGAGGTTTGCAGGTTGCCTTCAGATCTGGAGGGCAGACCTGCTTAGACTGTTTATTGCTCCACCTGCCATCTCACCTGGAGCTCAGAATAAGAAGGGGCTCTCATTTGAGACAGGCCAATTTTTATGTCAAAGTAGGGAGATGAACCATGCAGTTGTATTTAAAGCTTTTTCTTGGACACAACCATATCAAACATACTCCTTTTTATATAACCAAGGCAACTTATAGGGACAAGTTTATATTAAAAGAGAGGGAGGTAAAAGTGAAAATTACAAGAATAATACAACATCCCATAACTTTCTGTTTGCCCAAAATGGAAACATAATAATTATTTTCTCTCATTTATTATCCATGTAAAGGATAAAGCACTGAGACCTCTAGACCATCACTGTCCCTTAGAACACTGTGATGATGAGAATGATTTGTAATATGTATTCTCCAATAGGGTAGCTATTAACCACATGTAGCTATTAAGACTTGAAACACTGTAGTGATTAGGGAATTGAATTTTTAATTTTGTCTTAATTTTAATTAATTTAAATTCACTAAATGGCCACATGTGGCTAGTGGCTACAATATTAGACAGCATATCTCTAAATTCTATTACCTGAAAAACTCAAACTTTCAGGATTTCTTCAATCTTCACTTTACTTTCTTTTTTTTCACTTACCAATCCCTCAGTTGGGTGGAAAAACTTAATTTTGTTCAATTTTGGGTGTTGCTACAGCAAGTTTCCTAAGGAGATTTTAGAGTATCCTGTTCGGTCACTTGATTGTTTTTTGTTGTTGTTGCTGTTGTTTGAGGTGGGTGTATGTTAAATTGTTAAATTATTTTCCATGTGATTACCCACTAAGATAATCAGAATCTCTTCTGTCTTCTGTCACTTCTAGTAGTGGTTAGTTTTTGCTGTGATTAAAAACCACCAATATTTTAGTGATGCACAACAAAATTTCTCACCCCAGAGTCTGTGTCTTGGCTCGCCTTGGGTGGGCTTAACTGGACTCAGGTTGACCTAGCTCCAGGCTGCAAATCAAATCAAGTCTTTTCTATTCCAGGACCCAGGGTGTGGGAATCATAGCTATTCGGAAAGTGCTCTTTTTGTATCTGATGGCACAGCACAAGGGAGACAAGGACAAATACATGATGCCTCTTATAGCCTCTGTTTAGAACTAAAGAGCTCCCCTCTGCCCACATACCATGTGTCAAATCAAATCTATGCCTTAAGTCCAAAGTAAACTGGGACAAGGTAACATAGGTTCGCTGTTGCTTGCAGTAAATCAAAGTAAGGGCAGAAGGAAAAGAAATAATTGTGAAAAAATAATACAATTTCTCAACATTCTGTATACAGGTGGCAAATGCCTTTATGTTATAGAAGACAAAGACATCCAGCAGGTATCTTTGTTTTTTCCTTATTATTATAGAGAACAGGAATTTTAAAGAGGGCTCTGTGACCTTGTTTGTCTAGATATACCCTGTCTCCATATATCCATCTGATCTTTGGAGACTTCCTGGAACTGTGACTAGGAAATAAGGCACACTATCTTATTCTTAGGCCAGTAAAATTGGCCCCACTCTTTAGTTTACATATCTCTCCAACATAGAAAAATCATGTTATTCTTTCTCTGAAACAATTTGTTTAAATTTCAAATCACAATTCTTCCACCCATACCTTACAACTACAAGATCCTAGTTTTGGGCGCTCAAACACCAGGCAGGACTTTCACATTTTTCCTCTTGGGCTGTGTCCTCTCCCCCTTTTGGGGCAATGAGAACCAACCATCTACTTGAAAGCATGGAGAGGCTACAGGAAATACCAGGGGGGAATGCAAATGGGATATCGTCTTTAAAAGAATATCACATGGCAGAATTAGTCTATGATAACTTATACCTGTACACTTTTTCTTTTTATTATATTTAAACATTTAGTCTTCACTTACAACCAGAAAGGGCTGTCACTGTCAATTCAAAAGTCGAGTATAGAGAATGAAATTATTATTGTCATCAGAAATTCATACATACAATCAGAATTATTTTGAGAATTGGAAGTAAAATTTGACATAACATAATCAAGTAAATATGAGTGAGATTAACCATGCTCAAGTTCACACATGTGAGTGAGGGCGGTACTGGGGAGTCATAGTAATGACAAGGAATTTGTCTGGAAATAGTGTAATTCTCTCTTCTATAGGATTGCAGCTTAAATAAATATCATTTCTGACAAACGTTGGATATATTCCAGACTCCTAGCATTTAGTGGCATATTAAATGTTACAGCATTCCCTGATAATCATTACCTCAAAAATGCCAAAATTTAAAGGAGGTAAAATTATGCAAGTCATAATTATCCTTTGCACTGAGTCAAGGATTACTGTCAAATACTGAAACACAAACACTAGATTTTTTATGATACCACAGACCTTTAAATCATTCTTCTTTCTGTGTTATTTGTGAAAGAGCCAGAAATGTATACTTTCTATTATACATCATAGAGTAAAAGTGTAATTTTTAATAATTTTAAAAGGAGTCATATTCTTTTTTATTTTTTTCCTACCGAAACCCAGAATTGAATCAAGGAGTCATATTCTTAAGAGAGCACAGTAAAATTTAGGGAGAAGGAAAATCCTATGCACTAAATTTGAGTTTTTCATTTTTCCCCTAAAGCTATATCCTCACAATTGAGTCTAATGGGTTCCATTGTTTTGTCAAAATTATTGCCATCAGGCATCACACTAGCTTTATTTTCATTTTGTTAGTGAGGCTCTCCTACATTCTTCAGTGTTTTTATTATTCATGCCCGTTTATAATTAAATCTTCCTTTTCTTTCTTTTCTCTGCTTACCATGAGGGAAAGAGGATGTGATCCAGACACTGACTGCCTAGTTACACAGAAGGAACTGTGGGATGTTACATGTAGTGTCTTTCTCTAAGTCTAAGTAGGTGATCCAATTGCATTGATATCAAGTGTTTCTAAAGCACTGAAGTGTTAAACTTAAGAAAGGTAAATTGGGTGGCTAGGAAGTGTGTCTGCAGCCAGAGCTTATTAACACTGGAAACATCAGAGGTTTCAGATGAAAAGCAAGCCTTAAAAAAAAACAGAGTTTCACTGGGTAATAACTAATCATAGTTGTTTGGAATTTCATCGTACCAAATAAAATCTCACCTGTAAGTTCTCTGTGCTTCAAGGAAGGCATTACTATTCAGATGGTGGTGGACCCAAGTAGAGGCAATGTGGCCAGACTCTAACGGGCCAGACTTGATAACCAAAATCTGTCCATAGGTATTAAAACTCATAGTTAACTGCTTCTCTAATACTGTAAGGTCTAAATTAATTACGTACTTTTTCAAATTCTTCTATTAAATAACTGTCTAGCCTAGTGGGAGAATCATTAACGAATATAAATAAATCCCTGCTTCTCCTCACCCTGGAGAATGCAAATGAGTGCCTATGATTTGGAGTGTCTGTCTTTGCAACTTTCTTTTAGAAACCCTGTCTTAAACCACTATGTGTTTGGTTTATCTGCTGCATATGAACGTGTGTTAGTATGTTATCTCCCCTTCAGTAGCCAAATGGACTTCTAGGTGGTCATCAGTTCTATCTGTCCTTGAGGAAGTTTGCAAAGATCTTTGAGGTTCTCATCAGATTTCCCAAGGCAGGTATTCAGGAAACTGCAAAACCTACATTTTAAGTAATAATCGCAAACGTACCCACAGATTGGGTTAAAATCTGTCCCATCATATGTACATTATGCTGAAAGGAAAAAAACAGCAGAAAAGTAAAAATGTTTAATTGAAATAGTTTAAGAAGCTTAAAAATGACCTACCTTTTAGGCTAGCTTTCCTTCTTATAATAAATTCTAATTGCTAGTTTGATACGGATTCATTGACATGAATAGAACCCAACATGTTCAAAATCATTGTCTTCCTCTGACCACCCCCCAACATTTTACAGAGTCTCTCACTTAATAAAACATTCAATCCTTGTAGTCACTCAGACAAGAAACCCCAGTGTCATATTAATTTCTTTCTCTTCCACATGTTTTACTTTCAGATCATTTTCAGGCCTTGTTAATTTTATATTTCATTCGTGTAGTTTTTCATTCATGTACTTAATACATATTTATTCAATCTCAACCACATGTCAGGAAATGTTGTTGCACTGGGCATTTCTCAGGAAACAAAATAGACAAAAACTTTTGCCTTGACATTGATTATACTTTGGTAGGAAAGAAAGAGATCTTTAAAAATTAGGGAAGAACGTAAAAATGTATGTTCTATAAGGTGGTGATGTCTACAGGGGTAAGTGGAGCTGAAGTGGAAGGAAGTGGAATAAAAACAAATTTGTAAACATCAGATATATATTTAAAATCTTACTCTGGTCCTTGTGTTAAGATGGACAGCAGGTAGCAACAAGGGAGCCAGAGAAAGCAGAAAGAAGCAGAAAAAAATTTGAAGGTTTTTGTAAGAACCCAAGTGAAAATAATGGTGGCTTTGGCATGATGGATGCAGTGAGTGTGGTAAGCAGTGATAGGATACTTGACATCTTTTTAAGAACGAAGAGGAATTTCTAGTTAATTTGGACTTCAGTAATGAAAGAGTAAAGAAGAGTCAAAGATAAATCTAGGATTTCTCAGCAACTAAACTAAACTAAAAAAAAAACAAACCTTTTACTGAGATAGGGAACACATTTTAGAGATGAGTTGGAGTTTGATATTAGAAATATTCTATTTATGATGCTTCTCAAACATCGAAGTGGAGATACTGGGTAGGCAGCTAGATTCAACTATCTGGAATGTAGGAGGTAGAGATAAATGTTTGAGACTCAGCAGACAGATGGTATTTAAAGTTTAATTACTTGAGAAGAACAAATATAAATAGAAAAGATAAGACGTATGGGACAGGACTGCATCTTGGAGTACTCAAAGATTTAGAAATCAGGGAGATGAGGAAAGTAATTAAAGAAGATGCAGTTGGAACAACTAATTATGCAAAAGGATAACCAGGTTACAACTTGATTCCAAGTGTAACAAAGGAGGATGTAGAAGGAAAATCAACAGTGTGATGTTCTGAAGTCAAGTAAAGAATAACTGCAAGGAATGAGTTATTATCTTGATAATGTATATTTTAATTAAACCTTTTATTTTGAGATAATTTATATTCAGTTGTAAGAAACAGTACAGATGTAGCCTGTATTCCCTCTATCCAGGTGCATCCCCCTCACCATAATAACATAATGAAAAACTGATAGTACAACACATAGAGGTAGAGGGACAATGGCTGGAGAAATTGATGGTGCATTGTCACAACCAGCATATTGCCGTTGCTACAGTCAAGATACAGCAGAATTCCATCACCAGAAGGATCCTTCCTGTTGTCCTTTTTTTGTAATACCAACCTCCCACTCCCTGCCTCGCCTTTAGAAACCATTACTCTTTTCTCTATTTTTTTCTCTATTTCTATATTTTTGTCATTTCAAGAAGAGTGGAAATTTCTACTCAGCCTGTATTCCTTTAGATTCATCCATGTTGTTGCACATATCAATAGTTATTCTTTTTTACTGTTGAGTAGAGTTCCATGGTATTATATGCCACAATTTGTTTAACTCTTTGCCCATTAAAGACATCTGTGTTATTTCTAGTTTTGCCTGTTACCAAAAAAAAAAAAGCTCCTATGAAATTTTGAGTACATTATGTATGTGTGTGATCATAAGTTTTTGATTTACTCTGGGATACATTTGATATATTTCTAATATTTTTGAGTTTTCATTTTTAATTTGTTGAGAGATATTGGTCTTTAGTTTTATCTTTTTTGGGAGGGTGATGGAGAGCACTATCTTTGGTTTTTGTATCAGTGTAATACTAATTAAAAAAATGAGTTGGAAAATATTTCTTTTCTTTCATTTTCTGGAAGAGATTGTGTGTAAATATGGGGTTATTTCTTATTTAAATGTTTGGTAGAATTCACCAGGGAAACCACTGGGCCTGGATATTATTTTGGGGGGAGTTTTAATTACACATGAAATTTATATAATTATTATAGAATTATTCAGGCTATTTATTTAATCTTGAGTTATGTTAGTTTGTGGATTTCAAGGAATTAGTATAAAGCTTCTAAATTGTTGAATTTATGAGTATAACTTGTTCTTAGTATTCTCTTATTATCTTTTTTATTGCAGCAGGATCTGTAGTGATTTCTTCTGCTTAATTCCTGACATTGGTGGCTTATTCTCTCTTTTTATTTTTGACAGCTTTTTAGAATTTTATCAGTTTTTTGAAGGAATCAGATTGTTTTGGTTTCTTTATTTCTCTCTGTTGTTTTCTTATCTGTATTTTCTAATGTAAATGATTAGTGTTACCAGTTTTCCTCCCAGCATTTCTTTAGCTGCATCTCACAAATTTTGTGGGCTCCTGGAATGGTATTTATAAGGCTGCCATCTCTATCCATCACCTCCATGAGTCTTCAAATAAGATTTTGCCAATGGGCTTAGGGCAGCTATTGGTCAGCAGGACCAAACATTGGGAAAATATCTGGATAAAGAACAGGGGTGAGTGAGGATAAGCCAGAACTGCCAAATATCACTTCATCTGTTCTGTAACATATCTGACAAAGAACTTCAGAGAGTAATGGCTGATATTTTACTTCTTTTTTTCTTCAAATTTCTTTTCTGGACTAATCTAATCTAAGGCTACATAGGGAAGGAGATTTAGGGCAATGTAAGTTCAGGTTAACCAATCTGACAAAGCACAATCCAGAACAAATCTCTTGTTAACTTGAAATTCATATAAACTCTCTTCATCATATTTACTTACAAATAAAACAATAGAAAAATTGTGCTTCTGCCTGATAAGATGGAGCTATCATGGAAAGCCAAAAACATGGTAGCTTTTTCAATAATTGAGGATTTTCAAAGTCCATGTTACTAAGCCAACATTAAGCACCATCCCTGCTGTTATGGCCTCTTTGTTCACTGGGTAAGGGTAAGGGTGGCTGATTGCCACCCACAGTTTGGGGCATCGTCTTCATCTGATCATTAATACACTCTACTGAAGTTAACCTTTGGCAAGCATTCAGGTGGGACACAGATAATCTCACACTTCTTTCCAGACTTTCTTGTAACCAATTTTCTAATTGTATTCCTTCTGAGTCCCTGATCATCTATCCAAATTGTTAGTTATTGCCCATGAATTGATGATGACTCATACTTCTGTATAGCTTTTCTTCCCCACCCCCCCAACCAAAAAAATAAATAATGACATAGATTTCTCAAGGTCAGTACCCTTTTATGGGAAGTTTTTATTCACTGCTGTTTTTAGAGCCACTCTTCAGTGAAGTAGTGAGGTAGCTGTCTGCTTTCAAATATACAGCATATTGTTTACAACCATCTGTAGGCTCTAACTGAATTATTAGTCCCCAGGAAATTAATTATAGTAAATTTCCCATGAGATCATTATGCAAATCAAGAAAGAAAAAAAGTAGGAGAAATGGGAGCTATGAGAATCAGATATAATTTTTCACATGGCTTACTTGTACCTTTAGGACCTGTTCTATCATGAGATGGTGTATACCACTTCCACTTGATGATGGAATACTTAAAAATTTAGGGCCTAGTAGGTCAGAAAACATCATGGTTTGTCATGGGCAGGTCATTCTTCATGATAAAAACCGAGCCATGGTCAAGTGGCCAGTCCCTACCAGGACCCAGTAGCCAGCCAGAAGTTATTTCTTAAAAAAAGAGCTTTTTTGTTTGTTTATTTGTTTTGGGGTTTTTTGTTTATTTTGTTTTGTTTTGTTTTTTTTTAGAAGAGGGCATAGCTTTGCTCCAAAATCTTGTAGGCTACATACAACATCTGTATCAGCTACAGATAGGTCAAACACCATCAAATCATTTCAATTATATGGCCCAGATGTCAGGGTTGTATGCTCCTATTTAAGAGATGTCTTTTCCTATGGGATCTATCCAAAATTGACAGCCTTTCAATTTACTCAGTAAATGGGTAGAAAAGTAGCAAGCGAAAATTTTATATATATATATATTTACACACACATACACATATATATACACATATATCTGTGTGTGTGTGTGTGTGTATATATAGCCTTCGCTCTAAAGAGGCCCAATAAGCTTTGTGCTTTTTAAGTGGTAGGAGAGGCTAAATGCAGAGTTGTCCTTTTCCTTTGAAGGGCAGTCTTAACAAACACTAGACGAGTTGACTGCTGGGAATTTAATTGAGGTTCTAGGACCCTGACTTTTCATGGAATTTATTTTCCACCTCTAGCATACCTATATCTTAGCAAGCTGTTGAAAACAATTGCTACTTCCTGCTCAATAGGTTTAGCCAGCATGATAGAATCAGTGTAGTGGATCTGTGTGACATCCTGTGGAATGAAGAAGCTATCAATGTTCCTGTAGACAAGATTATGGAATAGAGCTAGGGAATAGAAACATGAAAATACAGGGATAACTTGGGTGGTTTTCATTAAATTTATAGGAAAAAAATTAATTCCCTCATCAATAGCTGCTTACCAAATGCCAAGAGATGTTTTGATGTGCAACAGCCAAAAACCAACATCTGGAACAGGCAATGGGAGCCTACAACTAAATACAGTAATTCTCTTGTGTACACCACTCTTACACACACTCCAAGTGGGCAATTTGGCTGGAGATACGGAAGGATTTCTTCTGTGTGTGTTAATTCCTTGATGGTGGAACAAGCTCTATAAGAATGTTATGTGTGTTTGGTGTACTGCTTAGAAGGGTGGAGGCAGTAAGAAAGCTTGGGCTTTCTTAGCATAATAGACGTCAGTCTATAAGGCTAGGGTATTGGTTTAGGGATTTTCAATTGCCTGGTTTGCCTATTACAATCGCGTATTCCAGAGGTGGGAGGATAACCAGACGGTGGTTTGTACCTTCTGTGATTCTTGCTAAACTCCATTAATCATCTGACCTTCACAAGTCCTTAACTTAATGGGCCATAGTGTCATTTACATCCCAGGAATTAATTTGACTTCAGAGCTACTGTCCCCTACTCCCTGAGTATCTAGTTATTTCCTTTTTTTTTTTCTTCATTAAACCACCCTGATAAATAGCCACAGATGTTTATAGGAGAGGCTAAGAGTAAGATTTACAACATAGACATTAGGGAATTTAAGCAAGAGTCCTTCCCAAAGGGGACTTGACTTCCCCTTCATTCAGGAGGCCCTAGGTCTCTAAGGTAACTCAAGGCTCAGTTCTGCGGAGTTCAGAGGGGCGATTTGTGGAGGGGCCATTGTTCTCTCTTCTGGTGACTGAATTTAAAATTCTGTTCCTAGGAGCATCATGATACATCATCTGATACCAAAGATTCCTTCTTCTCAGAACTTTCTGATTAACACTTTGGTCTGCTGCTCATTGTGGTCATCACAGCAACCTTGTTTGTGAGAAGTAAATACTGTCACTTGGCCCCTGTCTCTCTGGGATCACATAATGTCCTTTGAGAATTGTCTAGTTCCATTCTTGGTCTGCAGAGAAGAGCTACTACAGAGGTCTGAAAACTTCAGTAAATAAGGTATAAAAGTCTAGGTCACAAACAAGGGGAAAGTTAAAAACTAATAAAAGGAGATGAAAGATGAGTAAATACTGATTTAGACTGGACATGCTTATGGCCTACCCTACCTAAAACAGGGCCTTGCTAGCACAGAGTTAATTTTAAGGTAACAAGTATATTGAGAATAAGTTTTGGGGTAATTGTTTTAATATTTCGCTGGTAAAACACCATGTATCTGATTTATGTTATTTGAATTCAGAACCCACACTCTTAACAATTACCTAAAATATATGGGAAATAAAAGAGCCAGACTTCAGTGTGGAGAGAGTCACAAAAGTGTCACTGACAAAGGACTACCATAAATCCCCCCCAAACTAAATTGCCTAATATTGTGACAAGTGCCACACTATTGGTTGCTGGAGATGTACAGGTGACAAGGCAGTGTGCCGCTTTTCACCCCTTCATGTGTTCTGTCTGCAGCTGTCTACATATCTGACTGTTTTCCCAGAAAGTAGATGGCCCTTTTGCTCAGGTATGTGGCAGGAAGTGCCACTTGTGTCACTCGTCTGTCGAGTGTGCCATACTTTATTTATTACTGCATTCCTATATATGTTTCAAGTTATCTCACATAGTCTCTTGTGTTTTAATGTTATTATTTGATTTTATACCTTAATGTCCTGAACTGGATATTCACGGTCTGATGCCTTTTATAAACTATAGAAAATCAAACCTATGCTGAATTGGCATGCTTTTCATCAGCCACAATATTAGAGAAATGGGCTGAAGTGCTCACCATGCTACTGGCTCATGATTCAAACATAGTTGTTGAATACCAATGTCAGAGTTGGTTATCTCTCATCACCATGTGCCTGTAGTGCTTCAAAGGCTCATTGGTTTCATAGTCAGTCATTCTGTCTTTCATAATGGCCAAATAATTAGTGTCAAGTGAAGAGAAAAATTTGAGATAAAAAACTATTTTATCATGAATACAGAACCTCCAGTCTGAACAAAAAAATTCCCTTGCTTTTAACGAGGAATTTAGATTAGGGGTTTCATGGGAACCTGGAATCATTTGAGAGCGGCAGTTAGTTTTTACCTTCAGTCCTTTCCTTATTACTGACCTTTCTACACATTGCTTGTGACTGGCGAGTAGTTTTCCTAATTGTGATATTTAGTTAGCAATCTGGCTCTCATATTAAGCCACATAGTCCAATCTAATGGTGATGTCATCCCCCTCCTTATTTTGTCTTTTGTTTGTTCCCTCAAGTTATTCACAGTCGTTGGGACTTCTTAGAACATTAACACATGAAGAAGTCATTGAGGTCTCAGGCTCTTATCTTTCCACTCTGGACCTTGCACTATGTAGCTTTCATCCTCAAGGTCAAAATAAGGCTGATGTGTTTCCAGAAATTTCTCCTAAGTTTCCAGCAGGAAAAAGGAGGAAAGGGTAACATAAAAGAGATACATGACACATGACAACTGAACATGTCCTTTTTGTCATGAAAATAATAGCTTTACTCGTAGTCCTATCTACTACACCTCTACTTTGTCCAGATCTGGGTACATGGTCTCCTCTAGTTTCAAGGGTGTCTGGGAAAGAGGTTGTATACTTTGATAGCCTGAACAAATCAGGTCCACATTAGAAAAAAACTAACTAAAAACAGAGAAACAGGAGGAGAAACAGTACAGTGTAAGTAACTATATGTTGCCTATATGATATCATATTGTATAAATATTATATAGGCAGCAGGAATATTATATAGGTAACGTGACATGTAAACTCCAAGCCGCAAGAATAATTACTCACTTGTAGGTTACTGAACTAACCAAACATTTGCACCTTTGTGTCTCTTCCTATGATCTTTCTCTTTCTGTAAAGTCCACTCCTGCTCCCTTTACCCATCCTGCAAGATTCAGACAGGGACTTTCTCTTCTAGGTGTCAGGAGTCTCCTCAGAGTTCCCAGCACTCTGTGCTTAGGTTTACCATACTAAATTGCCGATAATCTAGTTTGAGATGTAAGATGCTCTCAAATTCCTTTTGTATGCTTAAATTCATTTATATGCTGTAAACGTTCTAAGATTTGTTTAAGCAGCATTCCTCCTAGACTGTCAGACCTTGAATAAGGAAATTAATCATAATAATCTCTTAATCTTTTGTGCATATGTAGCACACAGTGATTCAGACTCAGTTGTACCCCATATCAATCAGGTTTGCTGTCTTATGTTATGGTTTAAGAGAGATTATGTAGATCAAATACTTTAACCTAAAGAAATGATCCTGATGATAAAAAAATAATCTGTTAAATCAGTAACAGAATAACTGGAATGCAACTGATTTTCTAGAGTGCTTAAACACAACACAGAGGTATCTTCCATTTCAGTTATATGTGGAGTCCACCTGGAGCCTAGAGATTAGACTACCGAAGAGATAAAGGAGAAAAAAGGGTATGCATGTGAGAGGGGATGGCAGTGGGAGGCTTGTCAGGGGTATGCTCTTCTAAGTCCTCTCATCTTCCCACTTTTCACCTTAGCTCTGTTGCATGTTCTGGTTTTTGAACTGAGCCCATCCCCTCTTCTGGTTTTTCCATTCAATAGCTTTGTAACCAGTAGTGAACTAATTCACATCTATGCCTCAGTTACATTATCTGTGAAGTGAAGATAATAGCAAATATCTGGTAAAAGGTTAGTTGTATTAATTGGATCAATATATTAAAATGCTAAGACCAGCTCCTCACACATGCTAAGTATTTAAATAACAGTGGCTATTATTATTATTATTTAATTTATGCCTTTTTTTTTTTTTACCTCTGTGCTGTTTCTATGAAACAAGCAATAGAAAGAGACACACTTGATCCCAAAATAAAGTGTGTTTTTATAAAGCTGTACAAGCTGTTCTCAGTGCATCAGATCACATGAACACACCCTAAACCAAGTTCACAGAGATTTGGTGATGTGTAACTGTCTCTGATGTGAAGACAGAATTCAGTCCTAGATAAAAATAACTATTGGGTACACATGAGTTTTAAAGTTGTTGCTGGGAACATTCTGGTTTTGTTTTTGTTTTGTTTTATGTTATTTTGTTTTCATCTGCTGAGAAGTTTAATAAGGTTACATTTATACCAGGAAAGATTAGTTCTTGGTGTGGGTTTGGGTAACCTATGGACCTGAGTTTAAATCTGATTAGACTTCTTAGCTGTGTGTTCTTAGGGAAGTCACTGAACTTTGTCAACCTTGTTTGTGAAATAAAGATATTTATATATTCTTTGTTTTTTTGAGAATTTTTGTAAAAAATAGCTAAAATAAGATATATAAAGCACCTATAACAGTTCATGGCACGTAGTAGAAAACTAGTAAGTTTGTAAATGTAATAATTCTTACCATAATTAACCAAGCTCATAGTTAACTATGTGTTATAAATAACTAGAAGGCAATTTATTAATTTATAATTAAAACCATTACTACTTAGGAAACTATTGCTTCATATCTTCTAGTGAGTAAAATATATTTTTTATTTTTATTTTTTCATTGAACTATAATCAGTTTACAATGTTGTATTAATTTCTGGTGTACAGCATAGTGATTCAGTTATACATACATATATATTTCATATTCTTTTTCATTATAGGCTATTACAAAGTATTGATTATAGTTCCCTGTGCTATACAGTAGGACCTTGCTGTTTATTTATTTTATATATAATAGTTAGTTTCTGCAAATCCTGAATTCCCATTTTATCCCTCCATCTCCTCTTTACCCACCTGCCGTAACCACAAGTTTGTTTTTTTATGTCTGTTTCTGTTTTGTAAATAAGTTCATTTCTCTCTCTCTCTCTCTCTTTTCTTCTTTTTAAGATTCTCTTAAAATATCTGTTTAAAAGGATATCTATTTGGAGGAACAAAATCAAAAGAGTGATTGGTAATCATAGTCTCTGAGAAAGGGAAATTATTTTTATGGCAAAAATATTAAAGACATCACAATGATAACCTGATGCTTTTGTCTCCTCAAAAGGGATAAATGTTTACCCAAGTTTGGACAGACTGAGTCCTTAAAAGAGGATGTCTGTCCCGTGAACAATGCTCGAATGTGTCAGCTCCTTCTCACTGAAGCTCTTATGTCGAAGTCCTGACTTCACTGTGCCTGGGGTACCTATGCAGGAGGGGTAGTAGGAAGGGATTTTAGGATTATCTGCAGAAATGAAGGGAAGGAGGTTAGACTGAGCAAAGGAACAAGTTGAGCTCTTTGGCAGCACTAAGTGGATGCTCAGGCAACCCCACAGACGTATCCGGGGCATGAATCGCCCTTTAGATTTGCCCACCTTGAGGCAAGAGGCCCACGTTTTTACTGTCATGTTAATAAGCCTTTGGATGTGGGCTGCCCTGGGAAGAGGTTTGTGACTAATGGTGACATGATCCGTGCTCTTTAAGTGACGTAGTTCCCAAAGAGGAGTGACGACTTAAGAGTGCCTGCCAGCAGCGATTCCAGCCCTGTGATAGGGCTTCTGGGCGGTGCCACACAGCAGCTAACACACAGAAGGGTCATGACAGTTAATGGTAAAAGACTTCCCCTGTTAGAAGATGAAGTGCCACTTCAACAAGATGTAGCCCCAGCATAGCTGCTTTCCTAGTATTTTACTAGGGTAGATAAACACAGCCTTTGGCTCTAGTCAAGCATTTACTAATATAGTCTGTTCTTTTTAATCCCAGTCAATAAGTAGTGTCCAAACGGTTTGCATTTACATAGGAAGGAAAGAAGTTCACATATCATCTGGTCCCAGGACTAAGTTTATTTCCCTGCTGTTTGTCAGTGTTTGATCTGAAAGGACCATGGTAAGGTTGATATAACATATAATAACTAAAATGCTGATGACATCGATCTTTGCCTTGTTTCACATACATCTATGTAAAAGTATTTTATGAAAGGCAAACCACTATGAAATTGCTAATCAACATTTAGTGTAAATTACTGCATGTACTAATTAGTCCTATATGTAATTTTTGGGTTTTGCCAACTTTATCATTTCAGTTATTTTACTTTATTTTATTTACCCTTGGTGAATATGCCTTTCTGTTGCTTTTAACTTACTATTCATCTAAAACTGAAAGGCATTGGGAGTAGTGTGAAGAATATGTGATAATATTTTACACTCATGTATGTCTGAAGAAAAATGCCAATGGGTACAGCGTTTGTGGACATAGAATGGCTCTACATCATTGTGAATTTGTGAAAAACAGTTTCCTCTAATTTTCATCTTTAAAAATTTTATATTATCCCAGTGTCTAGATTTATTGTAAGCAGTTAAAGTCAGTGAAAGTCAAATGATCGAACATATATAGCAAAGTTTCTTTAAAGTATTGTACTATTGTTGCATGAACTTTAAGGTTATAGATTTATTAAGAATTGTAATGTAGAAGACATATGATTCTGACTTAAAAGGTGAAGTTTTAACTTATTACTTGAATAACATCAGAAGTTTTAAATCTATAATATATTCAAATATAGGCTATTGATGTTACTTTCTGAAGCGTTAACTTTGATCTAGGAACCCATGTTTAATTTTTCTGTCCACTAAACTTAAATAAAACTCTAAATCATACAATACTGAGAACAACTGGTACATCATTCTTCTCTACTGCTGAAAAAAAAATAAAATCTCATTCTGTGATGCATATAAAGTTATATAATTGCAGTCAACCTGCATAAAACAAGAAATGAATACATATAAATGGGATATAAATATGATAATTAGGCATTAATTTATGCCATTTTATATCTGTGAAATGTACAGATATATCATCTGATTCTCTTTGTCTACCACTATTGAGGAGTAAGCTGCAATTTGAGGGTATTTAATGTTGTTTATAGTAAATTAAGGGAATGAGACTCTTTTAGATAATTCAGTCATGGATATTTAATTTAAAAAATTATTTACAGTAAACTGGTGCTGCACCAAGTCAGTGTAGCTCAAGAGAACTATAAGATTTACATTAAAAAAACCCCAAAACTACATACTTTAAGCCTTCATGCAAACACAGTAACAGCCATAAAAACTTTCATATAAGGTTGAAGTACCAAACTTGTTAATCACAGACAACAGAGAGAATTCTGGGATACCATTAATTTAGATGAAGAAAATTATATATATATTTTTTTTCA
The DNA here is from genome assembly GCF_009834535.1 of Camelus ferus. NCBI lineage: Eukaryota > Metazoa > Chordata > Mammalia > Artiodactyla > Camelidae > Camelus > Camelus ferus. Next base: position 57,880,546 of record NC_045697.1, on the reverse strand, counting down.
GTAACTTCCAACTGAAATTTACTTCCATATATATGTCAGGCAATGAATTATGGTAATACTAGTGATGCCTGTAACTTTTTCACTAGAAGAACTCACAGATACTTATTTTCATATCCCCATTACCCCAGTTGCAAATATATCCTAGTATCTTTTATTCTGATCATTATTTTGAAATTATAACAATTTATACATCTGACAATAATTTATTTAATACATTATCAAGATGCATATATTCAACTGTAGCACACTTCTAATATTGTAACTATATTTCATTATTATTGATTTCCTTTGTATTAATAGATATTTAAAACAGTTTAAAGCATTTATTATTTTATACCTTTTTAGAGAAATGCTTAAAAACATTGTTCTAAGAAAGGCCACAGGTTAATAAGATGGCCAAAGAAGCCCAAGGGTGGGGGGGATGAAAACCCAAACCAACCAAATGACAGACAGGCTGTTTGATAACAACTCTCAGGGAAGTTAGGATCAAAAAAGTGCCTCACTAAATTTGAGTCAGAAAACCCAGAAAATGATCCAAAAATCTAGAAAATGGCCTGCTTGTTTGATATCCATGTTGTGGCTACATTTGTGTGTAAGAGCTGAGAAGAGATGGTGTCTACTTGAGAAGAGAGCATTAGTACAGAGTAACACTCAATCTTTGAAACACGAAATGGTGGTCCATGATTGATATAATAATTAATTTTACATAAAAAAATAAGCTCTGACTTCAAGTAGATGTGAGTAAATCTGAAAAATATATATATTCCTCTGACATAAAATATGTTTATAAATTTAGTAATGTATCAGTTAATAAAAAATATTTTATGATATATATTTTAATGTATTTATATATGTACACATTATCTCATGACCTTCCAGAACTCTTAATTCTGTACTGAAGACTGTGATAATTAAGCATTTCTAAATATTTTTTTAAGTGTGGAACCTTCTTTTCTTGAGCATAATATAGGAATACATAGAAAATCCTAGGTTAGAATTATAAAAGTAAAAACAAATTCTTCCGTGGCTACTCCTTGTCTTAACAAGCAGTAAGGATTTCAGGACAAGGCAGAAAAGATCAATAAGTGGAAGAGAGGACAGGTATTTCCAAGGCTAATTACTAAGTTCTCTGGAGAAGGGAGTGGAGTTTTCAGTGCCTGTGCTGGAGGCCCTGAAAGCAAGAGTAGGATTTCGGGGGAGCTAGGAAGCTAGGGAGAAAGTAGCTTCAGTGTTTTATTTTGGGGAGTCAACAGGATCAAATCTGCTAAGAGTTACAAACAGGAGATGACTCTCTGCAAGAAGAGCCTGGCAGGGAGTTTCCAGAGCAGGCACAGTAGCCCTATCAGCCCTCCAATAACCTGGGCTGAGTCAGTGTCACTTCCAAGATCACCTGTCATCTGTAACACTTGTTACCCATCCTATTTTTTAATTTGAATATGTGCTTCCTTAGGGCTAATAAAGCTTATTATTAATAAAGCACACTCCAATTTCCATGAGAATATTTATATTATAAGCCAAGTTCCTGGGTCTTGAAAGAGAAAAAAGGTAGAAATAACCCAATTTTGAGAAAAAAATTTGGATACTGAGGTTTAGTTGATTGGAAGCTCAGTTATCTGCAAACAGTACACTGGAGTGAAATCTTAACCTGTGTTCATTGCAACTCAGGATGATAAAATAGAAATAGTAAAAGCCACCATTCACTGAATGCTTATTAGGAGTCAAGTGGTGTGATGGGAACTTCACCTGTATAGCTCATCTGTTTCTTACGGGAACTTAGGAAATGAGTATCATTGTCCTAGATTTACAAATGAAAAAGCCCTGATGCTTACAGAAATTGAGTAATTTGTTTTCCATCTCTCAGCCACTAAGTGGCAGAGATAGATTTTAATTCTGATTCTTAAGATTCCAAACCTAGGCTCTAATAACTTGAATAGTTTGCCTCCATATTTAAAGCAAAAAAAAAAAAGTGTTTTTATAAAGGGGTAATTAATTAGTTTTGAATATTACCTTCTTTCCCTGTTTTCCTGAGGTCTTGATTGCAGAACTATAGTTCTAAAATACATAGATGAGTTAATCAGTAAAATTTTGCACCAATACAAACCAGCCACAAATTTAGGTTTCCAAACAGTAAGAGTTCCATTTTGTCAAAAAGAAAACTTGAGTCTGCAGTATTTTTTCATGGAAGGAGACAGAGCGTTGGGACCCAAAAGCTCAATCATGTATCATAGTTCTTTCCCTACTAACTTCATTATCTTAAGCACACATCACCTCACAATTCTGAGGCACAGTTTCTGTGTCCTTAACAGGGAGGACATCGGTATCTGCCTTGCAGTACATTGCAAGCCTATAAAGAGGCAATGAAAGGGACGCATCCAGAATGACTGTTCTTTTTGCAAACAGGACAGTTTAAAAGTCCAGTTTAATAAGACTAGCAGTTTTCGATCAAACTACTTAACTGAGAGACAGTTTAATTAACTGAGCACAGAGGCTTAACCTGTGCTGGGTATCCTGGTCTTTCACTTAAGAGTGACGGTACACGTTAAATTATATCATTCTATAAAAGATCAACTATAAGTGCAATTCCCTTATGTTTCAAATAAACCTTCAGGAGAGAGTGCCCCTGCAGAATTGCCACAGCTCTAAGTCTCACCTTTGATATGTCTTTATTGTTCTTCATTATAATTTTATTGATAAGGCCTTGACAAGAAATAGAGATCCTTTAACCTTCCTTGTTAAGTAAAGGAAAATGCTTAAGCAGGAATTCATTACAGACCATGAACCTATAAAGTAGAAAACTAATATTCGTGACTTTATATTCACTGAAAAACCTTAACCTTTAGGAATCATTAGCTTTCCGGATAGTCCATAAAGTTAAACCGAGCAGCACAAGGGCAGATGTGGAGGATCAGAGAAGAGCGTAGATCATAAACGGCATCACCACTTAATGTTGCTTGAGCAACACTCTTCTCCAGGCTCTCGGCAAGTAGCAAAAAGTTTTCAGAGCGCAGGTTCCTCAAGGAATACTACCAGGGGAAGTAAGTTGCTTTCTAAAACAAAATAAAATGGCATGTCTCCCAGGGTATGTGGGATTTAATGTGTGGCTATGGAAGAACCCTTCCCATTCACTCTACTCCAGGGTATTGAGGCCAAGGGAAATGAGTTCTTAACTTCATTTGGGATTGTACAAAGCCTTCCTCTGTGTGTGTGTGTGTTTCAGTTTTCTTTTGCTTCAAAAATGTATCAAATGAACCACCTCAAACTTCAGAGTCTTAACATGAGAGTTCTTTTCCCTTACATCTGTGGGTTGGCTTGGTGGTTCTGCAGAGCTGGGCTGGGCTGGCGTGATCTTGACTCTTCTTGCTTCCATGCCTGAGTCAGCTGGCAGGCTGGCTGGAAGCTCACTGATCTAGAAGGACCTCATTTCTGCTGCACGTGTCCCTCACATCCCAGGAGGCTCAAATTTTATCTCACGCTGGTGACAGAATACAAGGGTGAGAAGACTAGATGTGCAAAAAGGCAAGCATGCAGTTTTCAAGCCTTTCCTTGTCCCATATTTGCTGACATCCAGTGACCAAAGCCAGTAACAGTGGGAGAGGACTACAAGGTCACAGGGCAAAGTGTGTAGATATTGGGAAAACATTAATCCTGGTGATTAACATCGAATATTCTGGATAAAAGGGGAGAGTTGAAGATAAGAGTTAGGGTCACTGTCCTCACCCACCCTTGTGTTCCTCATAGGTTGTGGAAGCATCTCCTTTATTCACAGATACCAAACTAGCTGTAGTCTTGTTATTCGTAAACGCTTTCCTTCCCAAGAGTTCTCCCAGAAGGGAGAAAAGGGGTTTGTTTTATTTTTTCAGGCTTGTTAAATTAACACATCATTCCAGAAAAGAAAGACATGAACCCTTCGTGAGATACAATCTTGATGTCGGATTTCTGTCTGAGCTACTCCCCATCTGAACCTACTCCAAGAATTGCTGATAGGACTTGACCCTTCCATCACCAATTTCCAAAAGCTTTTGGAGCCCACATTATGAGCTGATAATGAAGTTTTATTGCTGTAAATCACCCCTTAAATGCTTTATTTTTGGAGACTGAGTCTTATTATAACTCGAAAATTATGCCTTCAGTCAGTTCATCCTTCCATTCTTTTTGGATATCGTGGCTGGTGGTGCATTTATTTCTGACTTCTAATTAGTTACAGCACATAATCCCAAACTCATTACAGATCACTTTATCAATGTATCTTTGTTCAAGGTAAAGACTTCAGTGCTCATCTTCTTTTCTTTGTAATGTACCTCATGATTGCTTGTCTCGGTCTGGCATAGCCCACTAGGCCTTAGAGAGGATAGTGAGCTCACGTGCACTTACCTTAAATGGCTGATTTATTCCTTGCTTCTGTCTGACACCATTGGCTCTTTTATATTTATGTCTATTATTGATTGCTTGTTGATCTTCCATTTCCCTTGAGAGAAGAGTTATTACCGCGTGTTATTACACATCAGTACGTCTTTATAGTCGAGGACACCAAGGCTCAGCAGGACAAAGTGCCTGGTTCAATGAGACTATGAAAGTAAAAGAGGAAGGGTTCAAAACCTGATCTTCTCAAAACATCAACATTTACTGACTGTTCAGCTAATAGAATCCAACTTTTTTAAAGCATTTGGGAAGTAGATTGTTTTCTTTAAAAGATGAACATTTCTTGAACGTTTAAAGTAATTCCAAGCATAGGATTTCCTCTAAAAGGGAGCTAAATGCTGCACAGAAATTGCTATATTGCAAAATAGAAATAATATATGGCATTAAAAAGTACTGATGTGTTTATCAAGACTAATTTTGAACTTTTTACCTACAAGATAACATTATTGGGACAACGCAGTAAAGGGCCAAGCCACGTAGGTGTCACAATGTTACGCTCTCATCGCTAATAAGCTTAGCTTTTCAATTCTTAACCCAGTTTAATTTTTGACGTGTGATTCATAGCTTACCATGTTTTCTGTTGCAGGACATTATTCAAGATATATTAGATGCATGCTGTATCATATTTCTTCAAAAGAGATGTTAAAATATGCTCTTTGTGTAAATTAGACTGACAGATTTTGTGTGACCCCCCACCCCTCACCCTAAAACAGATAGCACTTTCAAGAATACATAAAGTAACAAGGGCGAAAAGTGACATCAACCGAAAGGAACATTGTTAATGACGCATAAGGATATTCAGGAAAAGGTTTGAAAAGAAAGGAAATGAAAAATTTTAAGTTTTATTTTAAAGTTTGCTATAAATAAATACAAGAAAGAAGCTGGAGAATTTTTTTTTTTCTTTTCTGAGGAATGAGTCATAAACATGCCTATTCTGCTCTTATACTCATTTTCAGTTTACTCCCTCATTATTAATAGACTCTGTGGGCCTGGAGGGTTAGAACCACATCCAACACAGGGTGGGAAGACTTTACTAGTACCTTTAACTTGCCATTAATACAGTGAAGGTGTTACCCAAAAGGAAAAGAAAAAGACCCCAGTTCTTGTTTTACCCGAAAGACAAGATTACGTAATGGGAGACAATGTGTTGTGTCGCAAAAGATTTTAAAGGATTTATTTAAAAAAAGAAAAGTACACCCCCAAGAACGGGAGGCGGGCTGACCCAAGGGAGGGAAAGCGGAGGCTTTCGTCTCCCTTTCTCTTACACCCTCGCTCAGAGGTGGTCTCTTGATTGACGGCTCTGTCCCTGGAATGCTTACTCATGTTTGGCCCCTTTGCGCATGTCCTTACCCATGGCGTTACACAGAAAACCCCATGGTGGGGGGCGGGCCTAAACCACAATGTTCATTATAATACAATGAGCATGGGGTTGTGTCTGGTTAAGTCCTTTCTGCTGCCCTGCAGTCTTGGCTCTTAGGTTCTAACCGGTTTCTTGCTGGCACTGTTTAGAAAAAGTCCCTTTATGCTGGAGGCGGGCATAAAGCCATCTTCCGACCGTCCTCCCTCTTCACCTTTCTGCCTGGTGCCCCCACCTACCTACCTACCTAACAATGGGACAGAAGTACCTGAACTAAGCAGCTTCAGAAAATAACGATTTTGATACTGCAGATGTTGCTCTGTCACAGTAGTCAAGGGTTTGACTTATTTTTGGATGAAGAGGAAGTCATCGTTTGGGTAGTTAGACTGGTTTCTGATGCTAGTGGAAGAGATGCAATTCTTTATTTACATATGTGAAGTCCAAAAGGGACAGCATTTTATTGAACTAAATCTGAACCAGCCATCCTTAGCAGATTGAAAATTGTCAGGCAGCATTTTCGTACCATCATCTACTCAATGTTCTGTGGTTCTGCGATTTTTAACGTAGGGCAAGCAGTAATAAAGACTAAAAGCTTTTCGAGAATGACTTTTTGTTATAAAGGACATTATTGGGATAAGTGGCAAATCTTGAACGGTGTCTGAGGATTATACGGCAGTAACGCATCAGTGTTAATTTCCTGATCTTGATGGTTGTATTATGGTTATATGGAGAATGTCCTTATTTGTAGAAAATACAAACTAAAGTGTTCAAAAGTGATGGGGCTTAGGTCAGCAGCTTACTCTCCAGTGGTTCCAGAAAAAAAAATGAGCTTTACAATACATTGTAACTTTTTAAAATTGATTTTTAATTGAAGTACAGTCAATTATAATGTGTCAAGTTCTGGTGTACAGCACAATGTCCCAGTCATGCATAAACATACATATATTCATTTTCATATTTTTGTAACTTTTTGAAAGTTTGTCAGCCTATCAAAATTCAGTACATTTAAAAATTTTTTAAATGACATTTTAAAACAATAGTTTAAAAGAGTTTTATAATGATAATATTGTATAAAAGTAATCATAATTTAATTCTTAATAGAAAAGTTCTATGGCCATTTTTGAATAATGCGTTTGATTTTTAATTTTACCTATTTTTAATTTCAAATGGATATAAGAAGGTATATAATGCATTTATAAATGCTGTCCAAGTAATACCAGGTGATAATAACTCTGGATAAAGTCAGTGTTAAATGCAGCAATGAAATGATAACTCTCAACTCTATATTAGCATAACACAAATAAAATAATGTCCTTCTAAGAAAGTGACACAATTTGGACTATTTCGCATAGAAAGGTATTTCTGAATTATCATAACAAAGAGGGACACAACCTGAATATGTTATGGGATGAAGTCAGATATTGTGGTGGTCAAAACAACAATCCTAATCTTGAAATAGGGAGTGAATAACAGGGAAGGGGCAACTTAAGACAAGCACTTAGTCAAAAACAGAAGATAAAAATATTATGTGTAGCAGGCTGAAATATGTGGAGTACAAAAATCAGCCTAAGAAGAGGGGAGTGTGGGTGTTGACAAAGAAGAATGCAAATACATGCAAACAAGTAGATGACCTACGTCATTACTAGTTCAGAGGCAGTTACATGGCGATGTTCAAGTGTGATAGGCCTCTTTTTAATGTCAGAATTTTGTTTTGTAGACTTATAATCAGAACAAGAAGCCAGAATGTTTTTATACAATAAAACTAATGAATTAATCTCTTCCAAAGAGGAATATATCTTTACTGTGGCTTGTGTTCGTCTGATAGTTCAACTCTCTTGCTCAGTGAATATTGTAAAAGCTCCCTATTTCTTTTGAATGTATTTTTGCACACCTGCCTTGCACGATTTAGCACATAATTCCTTCAGTTGGTCAATTTAAAAACAATTGCTTTAGTGAAACACTATTTTTGAGGCAGTACTCTGTTAGTCTTTATTCATTTATTGATTTATTTAATGAATTCTGAACAGCCCTAAAAAAAGGATATTGTTTACTTTTCAAACTTCTTAGGCTTTATGAACTGGAATCATCTCTATGTGTTCATAAATAGTTTATTTAGCTCAATACTATAGTTTTGGATATTAATCCATATCAATGAATGTATGTAATCTAATCCTTTACTGTTTCATTGTATTCATTCTTTATACTCAGGCTTAGTGGGTCAGTTATAAACAGCATATTGAAGGAGTTATTGTCTTTTATTATTCATTTGTATTCTTTGTCTTTTAACGGCAAAAGTTAATGAATTTATATTTATTATAAATGAGATATTGATTTGATTTTACGTATTAGCTTGTGCTATTCTGTTTATCCGCCCAGATACGTGACCCACAGAAATTGTGAGATAGTACATGTTGTTGTTCTAAACCACTAAGTTTTGTGGTTGCTCTGCAGCCACAGACAAGCAATAAAAATCCCTAAAATACTAAGGGAAAGCAATTCCTTAACTAACATTCTTTTTGAAGTGTGACTTTGACCAGATACTTCTCACCTTCATTAGTCCATTACATAGTGGTAAATCACTATGATATTTTGATTTCGTGATCTGAGATAATGCCTGTTTTATTCTCCTTTTGATACACAGAATCACTGCTATGTGAAGATTCTGTTACTAAATGAACATCTTTGGGAAGAATGTGAGCAGTAGGTTTAAGTAGAATAATGTCAGCTCATGTGGTTGTCCTGGGATGCAATAAATTTTGTGATGGAGAAAGATCTGTCATTGGTATTTTTCACATCCACCAAGTACTTTTGGTTTATCCTTCCAGAGCAGTTCTCTGCTCTTCTCCTTCCGGATCTCTGCCCTTGGACTTCATCAGTGGCTTCCCCACTCTCTAGACTCCTATTGGGTTTAGCTAACTTTGAACCCTGGGTAGGTCAGAGGGTGGCTGGAAAGTGAGGTTAGCAGATTGATTCCTTTGGTGTCCTGCCTGTGCCACTCTGGCTGATTCTGTCACTAGCTAGAAGGCCACTGGTCCTGTCAAGGCAGACTGCTCATAGAAATTCCTTTTTGTATAATTATGGTAACCTTTTCCTTTCTAGTACCCTTAGCTGTAGTATAATGCACTATTCATAGCAGTCACCTCATACAAATATGTATAAAATAGCTCTTTGTAGTTACGCTTTCCTCAGATTATTCTGAGTATGTCTTCTGTTTCCTGTTGGGATTCTGCCTGATTCATCTCATTAAAATCCAGGATTTAAGTGAAAAGAAGGCCACTTTGATAGCAAGAAACTGTGGCTGGGAAATAGAGGGGTGAAACACTACTCTCTAAATGTTAGACCCAGGAGCAATCTAGCTGGTATTATATTATAGAGTCGTAAAAAGATCAAAGCAATAAAAAGAGTGCGCCCCCAGGTTTTGCATTCCACTGAGAATAGTGTTCACTCTTTTTATTACCATTGTTTTAAACTTTGAAGAAAGATAACTGGGTTTTAACAGAAAGGAGAACTTTATAAGGCTTGCTCACAGGTTCATATTTAAATGCATGCTGTCTTACAGTTCTGCATCTATTCAAGGTTGCTTCAAAGGTGTATCTCCTGTCTCCTGTTTTCCACACCTGTCATTCTTTATATTGGTTTAGAGCGCCTCAGAAGCAGAAATTGAGACAAAGATTTCAGTGCCAATAGATTTGGGGGGAGGTGGACAGGGGGGTAGATAATCTCAGAATTACTCCCCTGTAGGAGAGTACTGGAGTGAGGCAGAAACTCCAAAAAAGGATCAGGTATCAAACTAGTTACCATGTGGCAGCTGAAGCTTAACCCCCACAGAGGAATTCTGGGAAACAGTGTAGAAAAGGTGCTCAGGGCTATCCCGCCTAAGCCGCAAAGACTCTGGGGTATTAATATTCGGACTCCCATCAGTGATTGATTAATCCCCTGCCCAGCTCACCATTAGAATGGGCCCTGCCTACAGGGAAAACCCTCAGGCCAAGAAGAAAAAACCCCAAGCACTGGCCTTTGGCAGTCTGGCTGGTCTGCACGGAAATGGCAGAGACCAAAGGGATGTACGCACAGCACCAGCAGTGCCTCAAGCCCTCCTGATTCATTTCCTGCATTGCCCCCAGAATGCTCTTTGTTGAAAAGTAAATTTGATTCTGTAACCCATTTGCTTAGATACTTCAAAGTTGTTCACAAAATTCTTAGAATAAAGTTCAAAATCCTAAACATAATAGAAAGAGTGCCTGCAAGTTTCAGTCTCAGTTACTCTTCCATCCTTGTCAGCACTTTATGACCTCACTCCACCCACGGCAGGCTTCTCTCAGATTTCACAGTGCGCGGTGGCTCCTCCCAACACAGGACATCTGTGCCTGGCAGGCCCTCTTCTCCCTATTTACTTAATGTCTACTCTCTTTTCCAATTTTTGCTTATTAGTTACTTGTAGGCTAGGACAGCCTCCCCTAATCTCTGTTTGTGAAATCTACCTTTTATAGTATCAAATACCTTCTCTTTATAGAATTTACCAGAGTTATTATTTTGCATTTATTTAAACATTTGTAATGTTTATCTCCACGAACTGACTACATGACCAAAATTTCAGGTTTTTCCCTCTGTAGTTATATCTGTACTATTTGACTAGTAACTGATAGGTGTTCTACAGAGATTCTATAATTAGTTTAAAAAATAGTTATTTATAATGTTTGGAGCCATTATTAAATACATACTTGTGATACTGTTATTACAAATACTGAGCAATAGTAATAAAGTAATGAATACCACTTACCCATAAATAGAATGGTACTGAACTAAATCTTTTTCTCATATTACCTTATTTAAAGAAAGTTATAATTTATCATTACTTTAACTACAGTAGATGCATTGGGCATCTAGTATAAGTAGATACTTTAAGGAACTATTGATCTGTAAGACGATATGTATGACTTCGCTCATAAATATCTCATGGTCCTGTGGGAATACATTTTATGTATGTATATAAGAATAAAAATTATATAACAGTTGTATATATTAGTTGAGTAAGGGATTTATAAAAGCATGCTAAGCATTAACTAAATGCTAAGTAATATAAAGGCAAGCAAATATTAGGGAAATGGCACTAAGGACTATCGTGGTATGTCTGGGAAGACATGGAAAGAACCGGGGCTTTTTTAGCAGGCCTCGGAGTACGGCTAGGCTGGAACAGTTCGACAGCAGTGGGGGTACTGTAAAAGCGTTTGATTAATGAACACACTATTATTTCAAGTATGACACTATCATTTTACATGAAAATGAAAAACCATACAGTACCTGCAAGTGGGAATTTTATTTTACGTGCTTTCCGACAGATGGACTAAGTTACGTGATAGTGATCTTAAATCAGAATTTGCAAACTCTAATTTCCGTTTGTAATAGATTTCCTTATAGAGAATGATTTTTCATTTTGGGAATTTTTGTTTGCTTACTAAACAACAAAAAACAAAAAAGGATAGGATGGTTTTGGAAAACAAATCATGCCTTCTAGCCAAATGGACTCAAGTAATTAGAGAGGATTGAGTGCAGGAAAAAGGTTAACTTTTTTTTTAAAATCAAATATAAATGTGATAGTAAACATTCTAGGAAGCAGAAATATTTATCTGTTTTATTTGTAATAAAAATAAAGGAGAATATTTTGGATTTTTATGACTCTTCTTTTTAACTAGTCATATTTAGGCTCATTAAAGTGACCGTTCTCTTTAATTGTGGATATAAAACTCATGAAATAATTTATCGTTTGTAGTTACTGTGGAGGAAATAGATATAGGAAGTGCATGTAGCAACTTTCTTTCTAAAGCTCTCTTAATCCAGATGTATTATCCTAGCTATGATATAATTGCATAAAGCTTTTGATTTGTTGTTGCTAGACTTTATTTTTCATTCTAATGATTAGCTCTTACAAGTAGACCATATTTTAATAGTTATCATGAAAAACATAATTATCGTTGTTAAAACATTGAAGGTACTCCATATTCTCTGTTATTTACAGTTGTCTTTCTAAAAGAAGACAGAAATTACAAAAGAAAACTATTTCTAAATTTATTTTCTAAATGAATTCAAATTAGTTTTCAAGTGTTTAAAATATTCCTTATTTTATTATTCATTTAGTATATGTTGTATTATTCATGTGGCTTTGATTCCCCTTTGCAAGAAAAATATTCTGAAAGCATTTCATAGCACTTTATCGAATTCTGAAGAAAGTTACAACTAAGTGATTATAACTAAGTAAAATGTATTTTAACTGACAGATGAATGAATGTTACATGACCTATTTAATCACAACTATTAATATGGAAACTCTGGGGACAAGTTGAAGTAAATAAACAAGTGTTCAGGTTATTCCTCATTCAACATATTTATTCCCACGTATTCATAATCGGAGGAGCTGGCCAGACAACTGCTTTCAGCAGTTTCAGCAGTTTAGCCTTTAGCTTTTTTAAGATTACTCTCAACACATTGCATTAATTCCCTAGAGTTAAATATTAAGTAAATCTACTCCTACCCTTTAAGAGAAGTATACTCTTTATTTAGTTTGCTGGGAAAAACATGCAGTGAAATCAGGTGTTATAACAATCATTTTTAAAGTTGAAATGTGCAGCCAATTAAACAACTCTGTTGTGCTTTCATGTCACCTCTTATCACAATAGCACATTTTCAGTTTTCTGTTGTTAATACTATGGAAGATTTTAAATTGCCTGCTATAACATCTTAGAACATTACTGCAGGGAATGTTCAAGTGCTCTTTTAAATTTAATACATACCAAAGAAAATAAATAAAACCGAATTAAAACCTGAAGAACCTGGACCACTATTTTAGAATTTAATAAGAATTGCTTATGAGAAGCTGACACTGGAGAATTCTGAAAAATATATACATTTTTAAAGAGTATAAATACATCTGAGGTGTTGTGAACTTATACTACACAACTAAGACTTCCTGTAAACTCAGATTCTCACTTATTTTTTATTTTTTAAAATTGTGGTAAAAAAAACACATAACATAAAATTTACCGTCTTAACCATTTCTAAGTCTGCAGTCCAGCAATGTTAATTATATGCACATCATTGTGCAATCATTTTCCAAAACATTTTTATGTTGCAAAACTGAAACTCTATATCTGTTAAACAACTTTGCCCTCCCCTTAGTTCCTTGCAACCACCATTCTACTTACTCTCTGTTTCTATGAAGTTGACTTCTCTATATATCTCATATAGACAGTCATACGATATTTGTCTTTTTGTGACTGGATTAATTCACTTAGCATTACACCTTCTAGTTTCATCCATGCTGTATCATTTCTCAGAATTTCCTTCCATTCTAAGGCTTACTAATATTCCATTATATGCACGTACCACATTTGTTTATCCGTTCATCCATCAATGGACATTTAGTCACTTCCACCTCTTACCTACTGTGAATGGTGCTTCCATGAATACGGAAGTGCATATATCTCTTCAAGACCCTGTTTTCAATTCTTTTGGATATATATTCAGAAGTAGAATTGCTGGCTATATTCTTTATTTTAAAATTTTGATACTTGGCCACTGTAACTTCTACTATAGATGAGATTTCACTTTGGCACCATATTTAATTTACCAAAAAAAAAGACCATAGTACCATAATTTGTCATAACTATTAATTAAATTACAATTTGAGGGAATATAGGCTGGTAAAATATTATTTTTTATTTATTTTAAAATTTATTGTATTCATCAGCAATTATTTGTTAAAGTACTATTAAATTCCTTTTCACAAACATAGATATAAAATGACTAAACCGTAACACACATGAACTATGGTGGGTTGATGGGAGGGAAGTTTAATGGTATCAAACAGAAAGAAATTTGTGCTATTTAATATAGAGATTGTTTTATTATGGGATGCTAACAAAAATGTCATTCAAAGATGAGATAATATTAGTATATCCAATCATTCAAATGCCATGAAGAAAGGTAACATATCAGCAAACATATATCAGATAAAGAATGTTCATATTAGAGTTAAAAGTCATTGCCAGTTTAACAAATCAAGTTGTTGGACAGGAATTTGGGGGATTTTTTTCTGGAGAAATAAGTGATAGAGATTCTACTTAAAAGAATTTGAACATTTTCGGGTTCAAAGACAAAGACTTCCACATTTAACAAACAGGAGCTTATTTATTTCCATATGATAAAAACAAAAACAAACAAACAAAAAACAGCTTTAACATAGAAAAGTATCATCTGAACTTAGAAGAAAATAAATATAGAGTGGAGTGAAATGACGTTGTTGTATATCTTGATCCTAGAAAAATATTTGGTCATTTCCCATTTATGCGACTTGTGCCTTCTTTATACTTGCAGTGCAATGCCTGATTTATTTCCGTTTTTGTGAAAGTAAATCAGTTGTGAACTTTGACTATTATAAACAATATTAAGATCTGTTGTGTTCCTTTTTTCTGATAGCATACAGAGTTTACAAAAATTGAACATGTAGTGTTTATGTACATGGTTTGGGAAATATCACTTTGTATAGCAACTACTTTTACTTGCAGTTAATGTATCTGTCAGAGAGCCTGTCCAATGAAACTGTCTTAAATGAAGCAGCATAGTTATGAGTATCTATTAACAAAGACATTATTTCTGCCACAAGAGGGGCCATAAGTGAGAGAACACCTCTTAAAGACAGTCACTTGTATCTACGGAACTTAGCTGTAGGTTGAGGTTAAAGCCCTCCGTTTCAGTCCATAAATCAATAGATCTTATTTCCTGAAATACTCTCTGAAAAAGAAAAATCTCACTAGAATGGCATGGAAAAAACTGTGTGCAACATCTGAATGTTGACTAAGCCTGCTTTCTTTAAGATATAATGGAAGGTAGCAGAGGAAAAACAGTAACAAACTTTGATCTCTATTGCTTGGTGTACTGAAACATCTGTGTCATTACTTAAGAAATCAGAGTTGATTTAGGAAACAAAAGAGGGCCGTGTCTGATTGGGTATGCCCTAAGATAATATTGTGCAGGGTAGGCAAAGTTATAGTTCAAGTTTTCATTCATTCAGTTATTCATTTGTTTACTTATTAAACTATATGTAATCATCTCATTTAAAATAGTTATTTTCAATTAATCAATTTTTGGTAGTCACTTAAGTATCATGCCTTAATTAGTACCTTCAAATAGAGTTTCCTAGAGTTCCATGGCAATAGAATTCTCTGTGATGATAGAAACCTTCTATATCTGTGCTGTCAGATGTGGTAAGTAGGAGTCTTGTGTGGCTATTGATCATTTGAGATTTGGGTAATATAACTGAGGGACTTAATTATAACTTTTATTTACTTTTAATTAAAATTTAAATTTATAAAGCCATATTTGGGTAGTGGCTTCTCTATTGGTCAACAAAGATCTAGGCAAAGAGGTTTACACATATACTGGATAAAATTGTTTTTATTCATCCACTTGATCAGAATTAGGGATGAGGGCTTGCTTTAGCACAGCTTTGTTTTTTATAATATTTTTAAAGTCTGAATTGCTGTCCACCTGATAGAAAAGAAAGAAGTTAAATAGAAATGAGTTTTCTTTTTACTTTATATTCATACAGGGTTAAATGATCAGCCTTTTGTGTTGCCCATTACTCTGAATATAACCAATAATCAAAGAAAAAAGGCAGTAATAAATGCTAAAAATATGACCAAAACCAAAAACTACATTATTCTGAGATCCACATTTCCTTATGTTTTTCTTAGAGGTTGATGTTGCTCTTTCATTCTTGGTTATGTGCCCTCCATACTTTAATATAATTTTCATACAAGGGGTGTCAATGGAGAATCCCTTTTATGACCACCATGTTTTCTTCTGTTATCTTCTCTGCTTTCTCTTGTAGATCATTCATAACTACTTAAGAGTCAAAATTCTAAAAGCTTCTGATTCCTCTTCATGCGTGTCAGTTCCCTGCTTTGAACTTGCTCCTGTCATTCATCAGCAGTCTAGAATTTATATATCCACTTCTCCAGGTTCACCATCCCACTCTATGATGACTTGTCAGGACCGGTTCATTTTTAAAGACATCAGCTCTATTTCAGCCTCTTACTGACTTCTCTTAAATATATGTATCTATTCTCACATCTGATTTTATCAAATCAAGTGATAACAATGTCCCCAATCTACTTTAATAAAGTCAGAGGAAATTTAACCTTGATTGGATAAGAAGGAATACAATATAATAAGTGGCAAAAATTAAGTCTGAATGATTTCTTCAGTTCAATTGGTAAAGTAGAAAAATATCTAGAATTGGAATCAAAATAGCAGTGTTTCAGTTTCTTTTCATCCACACCAGGAGACTCACTTACCAAAGGGAAAGTAAGAAAATTTTATCAGTTAACTATATTTTGGTGAGTAAGTCACAGTGAAGACGTGCTGAGAGAGGAATCATTATTACATTTTGCTTCTTTATCAGGTTTGAGAGCTTTGATGATATACGGCAGAGAAGTTTCATCTATTTCCTTTACGTGGCAAATAGGTAATTCTCCTAGAATTCAACCTATAACCTCTTGATCATCTACGGCACTTCTGAATAACAAGTATTATACTTTTGCAAATCAGAAGCTACAAGTACTCCTGCCAAAGTCACCTTGCGTATACACAGTACATTCCAACACCAGACTGATGACCATGCTTGTTAACAGAGAGCTTTATTTTGGCATGAATCAGATGAATATACCCATTCACAAGGCTTTCATAATTATATAAAAACAACAGGAATTAACCTATAAAAATTCAAAAAGTGACTATGGTCATGATACTTAAGAAGGGAATGGGGGCTTAATGAAATACTGATAAACATACATTTTTATAAATGAATAGTTCTATTTAAGATTTCATTATGCATTAAAATTCCATTTTATCCCATTTTCAGAGTCATGTAACTTGGGTCACTGTTGAAACCACAGTAGAATAACTGAATCCTATTGTATAATGTATAATATTAACCTAAGTAATTCTAAATTCTATATTCATCATAGTATAGTATGATAATATATCATATACATAGTATAGTATATAAAATTCCTTGATTTTTTTTTCCTTTGTTGCAAGTCAGTACTTTTTATTTCTTAAAAATCAGCATTTGTGGGAAATGCTTAGGTTATATACATATGAAGAAACTGTTCTACAGCCATATATTACTTTGTTTTGTTTTAATTTTTTTTCTTTGTATTTATCTATGTGAGACCAACAACAAAGTAAGGAAACAAAAGGCAATCAATTAAAATCTTATTATGAATTATCTATGTACTCTGGAGATTCTCTGAGTTAAAACATTTAACTCAAGAGAACTGTACTTTTGATTTTTTTTTGAAGGTTGCTGTGAATGTTATCAACAAAAATCAGAAGGAAGAAAAAGCTCCAAGCTGGTGTGATTATAACACACCATCAGTGAAAGTCAAGTTTCCCATCCTTGACTGCCAAAGGTGTAAATGAGCATCTGAGGCTAGTGCTAATTACAGCAATCTAAAGACAGAAACTGCTGTTCTTAAGTCTAGGAAGCAAAGTGAGATCCAACATTGATTTCCAAAGTGTGTAATTTTAGAACTCCTTCCTGCGATACTGTGTGTTTGATCTTTCTAATGATGGTTCACATTTTAATCACCCATCTAAAGCATTTTTATTTAAAACTGTTCTTAAAAGCTTTATAAATACCAATTTGTAATTACTGTCAATGTAAAGATATTTTTAATTATTAATGTCCTTTGGTATGGTATCTGATGATCTATGTTAACTGGATATTCAGAATAATTTCACTGATAACCCTTTCAGAAATTAAAATAATGAAAAGAGCCCATAATAATTTGGGCAGTGATGAGCTAAGTTGCAGATATGGATGATTGCTTTGGATTTTGAGGGTGAGGAATTGGCATTGTTGAAGTGTATAAGTGTTTTTTTTTCCCCTATCTTCTATCTCTGACAAGTAGAGGAAGCAGTGTGCTGTAGTATGATAGAGCAAAATGTGGGCTCATAAAGTGAAGTCCCTGAATAAGTTATCCCTTTTGAACCTGAGTTTTCTATAGTAAATAAAGACAAGATTTTTTTAATGGAGTTATTATGAGGACGAAATGAATTGTATATGCACAGTATTGAGAAAAAATTCCTCACATGTAATAATTCCTTATTAATTTTATTGTAGTCATTGCACCTTTGATAGTTCTCTCTATACTGACTTATTCTCTACTTAAAATCAAGTTAATTTTCCCTGTCCTAAAACCATGTCCTATTGATGCCATGACCTATAAGATGTCTCATCCTCTCCTTTGTCCTTTTACAAACTTCATAATAAAATAATTTATGGTTGTTATCGCCAATTACAGTAGATCCCATACACTTTTGCATATCCATATAATTGTATTTGTAGATATGGGCTTACAATATCTTTAAACGTTTTGTCCTGATTCTCTTTACTTAATTGTTTGCTTGAACATCTTTACAGATTGGCAAATTTAGAATTGCATTATCATTATTCGTGGCTACATAGTTATAGAACCATAATAGTACTTTAGTGAACTTGCTACATTTTTTCCTGTTTTTGATATATGTTGTTTCCCTATTAGAAAAGAAGTGTGAATCAGAAGCTCTAAATCTACACTGCTAGAGTGCAACTCTTGGTCCTGCTACTTAATAATTAGGTAATCTTGGATAAACAACTTATTTGTTATAAGCAGAATGTTGTTAATGGACACCATAATGAAAAACCTTGTTACCTCACACCATTTTTAGACGTAAGTCAGTTCTCACTTCTAGAAGCCATAATATAAAGGATAGGTCAGTCCCCAAGAGGAAGGACTCTGAAATACCACTGCAGTTATATACAGTACATATATCCTATTCCTCCCATGATTGTACAATGGGAAAAGAGGAATACCCAGATTAGATACAGAGGTTGGAAATCTATTCTGAACTGACACTGCTATCAAGGGACAAGAAAAGCCATTTTAGTCCCCTGTGAGTACATAGGTGGTTAGAGACTGGGTGATAAATTAAATCTTGAACTGATTTTGTCTTATGAAGGTTATTTTCCCTCTTCAAGAGTGCATATTAGGCATGGATATTCTTAGCAACTTAGAATCCTCCCATAAATTCCTGACCTGAAGAACAAAGAGCCACTGCAGTTGGAGAGGCTAAGTTCCTTTTTAATTCACTGTTCTTACTGCTGCAAATGCCATGTAAATCATGGTGGATATTATTGAACAACAATAGCATACCAAGTAAAAGAGGATCAAAAGCTGTTCACATGCACCTGAAATAAAGAGTAGTGTACATGTATATATTTACATTTTGCCAAAAGGGTAAGCTACATTCCTTGCTTTCTATCACAATCTATTTCAAAGGAAACTTAATTGTCTTGACATTTACCAAGAACATTACACTGATCTAGTAGACTGTTGGCAGAAAATGGCAAGTACTCTGGATATTCTGGAAATGAAAAGATCTTTCATTTTTAATGAAAACTTAAGTGAGATCTTGTCTCTAAGGTAAAGAACAAACACCTTTCCTAACTCCAGAAGAGAAGGACAGCTTCTGTTAGGCCTCTCAGGGCTTGGAGACCAATTTCTACTCTACTTAAAGGCCCAGATCATGTATTGGGTATGTTAGTTTCCTGTTGCTCCTGTAGTAAATTACTAAAACCTTAGTGGCTGAAAACAGCACACATTTTTTATCTTCTTGTCAGTGGTCCAAATCATTCCCACTGGATTAAAATCAAGGTGTCGGAAGAGCCATTCCTTTAGACCTCCTGAGGGAAGAACTTGTATCCTTGTCTTTTCTCAGGTTTTCAAGTCCTCCTGCTTCTGACATATTCCTGGCCTTATTCCGACCTCTTGATCTCATCACCACAACTTCTACTGAGTTGGATCATCCTGCCTCTATTGTATAAAGCCTCTGTGATCATCTCTCTCTACCTAGTTAATCTGTAGTAATCTCATTTTAAGATCTTAACTTGAAGGATCTGCAGAGTTCCTCTTGGCTTGTAATGCAACATAATCACAGGTCTGAAAGCTTAGGACATGGACATCTTTGGGGGGCCTTTATTCAGCTTACCACAGTGGGTAACTCAGAGAGCTGCCATTTTTGATGGAACTCAGAGGAGAGGGCACTGAAAATGTGCTACTTCAGTACAAGCTGCTCTGTCATTTGTGAGGTGTTATCCAGCAGACCCCTGCCACAATGGTAGTTTTAAGAGACTAATTTCTGAAGCATGACAGGATATTCCCCATGAATTAAAAGGCTAGTTAATACACCTAGCGGCCACTACCCATGAGAAAGATTCACAGTGATTATTACAAATCTCTGAATTTTGGAGCAGCATTTACCCGACTGTATTACTTATTTGTTGAGTAACTCAGATTGAAGCATAGTCCTGAGCAGGAGAGGTTTCTGAATAAGTCCTTAGTGTTATAAATCAAGGCCATGCTCTCTACATCAAGCTGTTTTTTAAAATGTCACTCCTGGTATACTACTGAAATCTACGTGACACTGAGCATCTGATCATGAAACAATAACTGCCCATCCTTAACTGGCTATTATCAAGTCTACAAAACATAAGTTTGGGTGGGTGGAGAAGCAATCCACCACTGGATGGGAGTGACATATTTTTGATTGAGGCCCAGATGGTCCAAATGGCATGAATAAATTACTTGTACAGATGGCACCAATGTTCATGTCACCTATGTCTGTTGCACTGGTGCCTGTCCTTTAATTTATACCTATTTTCTCCCAGGTAGTTCCCAATGTCTTACTGAATAAAAAAACCAAAACAAGTAGGGTTTTGGTTCAAAGATAGATTCAAACAATCTATGATTTCCTGGCTGAAAATGAAATGGCTGCCACATATAACCCACATAAGAGTGGTCCTGAAGTGTAAATATAAGTGAAGAAAGTTGTAAGGATATACTAGGATACTCACTTTGTAAGGAGGAAATGGGACCTGAGTCAAAGAAACACACATGCTTCCTGGACAGTAGAGGATGGCCTGAATAGTTGTCCAGGAACCTTGAGAAAACAGCATTAGAAGATCACAAAAAATGAGTTAGAGGAGTGTCCTAAAGGAGTGAGCACTAAACACATGGATTCATAGAAGCTGTCATTGTGTTGGGGAGAAATATCTAATATTTAGTAAAGTACAGTGGTCTCATTTCTGATGATCTTCCTGGGTCCAACTTTAGACCTGGATACACACCTCTGCAAGTGGGCTAAAGAAACTGTATTGTAAATTTTCTACATCAAAGAATGGTGAGCTTTGCATGGCTCAGTGTTTGTGAACTACTGCTTTATGTGATGCAATTTATTGATCAGTTCCTATCCTAACTGCAATCTTTAGGAGAGATTTTAATCGTAGATATTCATAGGGCTCCACTTTCTTAACTCTGATGGTGAGAATTGTTAGCAGTACACTAGATGATATTCAAATAATAGAAACTAAGTTGGGACTGTTACCACTTAACTTGAGAAATGTACCTCTCTTAATATAGGTGGGCATAAGTGCATTGTTTTAATAGCTTTACTAACTATAATTAATACAACATAAAATTCATTAATTTAATATGTACAATTCAATGGCATTTTAGTATACACACAAAGTTTTGTAACACAATCTAGTTTTAAAACATTCTAATTACCCCAGATACACTTTAGCCAAGAGATAAAGATGAACATAACCAGTGATAAACCAAATCACATTGTTATTGTAGAGCCCCCTGAGAAGGGCACATCGTCTCTGTAATGTCCTTGCCAATAATGCATTACTCAACATAGTCATGAGAAAACATCAGAAAAATACAAATTGGGATATTCTACAAAATAACTGGCCAGTTACTCTGGAAAATTGTCTAAGTAATAAATATTAGGGAAGACTGAAGAACTGTTACCGACTGAAGGACAACTAAATTCAATGGGGGATCCTGGATTATCAGAGAAAAAAAAGAAATTAGTGGAAAATGCATAAAAATCTGAATTAGTTCTGTACTTTTCATTGAAAATTGTGCACTGATGTTAATTTCTTAGCTTTGCTATATGTTCTGTACTTACGTAAGACATTTTTGTTGTTGTTGACTTGAAGAGAAGTTGAATGAAGGGTGTATTAGAAATTTCTGTACTATTTTTAACAGCTTTATTGAGATAAGATTCACATAACCATACAATTAAACCACTTAAAGTATATAACATGAGGGCTACACTGTCACCACATCCTTACCAGCAGTTGTTATTGCAGTCTTTTTTATTTTACCCATCCAAGTGAGTGTGGCATTTTATCCTGGGTTGGGTTTGCATTTCCCTAGTGACTAATGATTTGAGTGTCTCTTCATATGCTTGCTGGCCAGTTGCATATCTTCTTTGGAGAAATGTCTATACAAATCCTTCTTCCATTATTAAGTTAGGAGTTATTTATTATACTCCAGATATTATTCCCTTATCTAATACATACTTTGCATTTTTTTCCATTCTGTGGGCTATCTTTTCATTTTCTTGATGGTGTCCATTGGATCACAAAAGTTTTAAAATTTAGTAAAGCCCAATTTATCTATTAGTTTTCATTTGTTTCTTGTGGTCTGGTGTTGAATCAAGGTAACCACTGCCTAATTAAAAATCAGGAAGGATTATTCCTATATTTTCTTCTAAGAGTTTTATAGTTTTAGCTGTTTCATTTCGGTCTGATCCATTCTGGGTTAATTTTTTTGTATGATGTGATGTAACTAACATCTTCAGTATTAGTCAGTGTGGAATAGAAATGATAAAAGTATTTATCTTTTTTAAATTCCTCATCTTAGGAAGAAAGTATTGAGTTCCACTATTAAGTATGATGTTAGCTATAATTTTATTGCAGAGTCCCTTCATCATGTTGAGGAAATTTCCTTCTTTTGATAGTATATTTAACATTTTCATCATGAAAGTGTTTTGGGCTTTGTTATTAAATGCCTTTTCTGTCTGTTTAGTGGATCGTGTGTTTTTTGTCTTTCATTCTGTTAATATGGTACATTGTTGATTTTTGGAAGTTGGAAAACAACTTTGCATTTCTTAGCTGAATCACTTTTCATCATGATGTATAGTGCTTTTTATAAGATACTGGATTCAGTTTGTTAGTATTTTGTTGAGAATTTTTACATCTATATTTACAGTGAATACAGTTTTATTTTCTTGTGCTGTCTTTGTCAGGTTTTGGTATCAAGGTAGTGCTTGCCTCATCAAATGAGTTGGGAAATATCCCCTCTTCTTCTAATTTTGAAAGAGTTTATAAAGGATTAGTTTTAATTCTTTACATATAATTTACCAGACATTTATGAAACCATCTGGGTCTGAGAGAAATTAATTACTAATCCTATCTGTTTAATTGCCATATTCAGATTTTCTATTTTTTTCTTATGCCAATTTTAGTAGTTTTAAGTGGGCAAAATAATAGCCCCCTAAAAGTGCCCATGTCCTGATAGCTGGGACATGGTAAAAGGAAACTGCCGATATGATTAAGTTGGGAACCTAGAGCTGGGGAAATTTTCCCAGGATTATCCATGTGGGCCTAAGGTAACTAAAGAGTGTTTATTAGGGAAAAGAGACAAGAAAATTAGAAGAGATATGATGATAGAACCAGGAGTCACAGAGAAAGACTGAAAGATGTGTTAATTTTCACATACTTGTGAATTTTTAAAATCTTATTTTGTTATTAATTTCTAATTTACATTGTAGTAGGATAATGTACTTTTATAATTTCAATGTTTTAAAATTTACTGAAGATTTTTTCTTTTCTTTCTTTTTTTTCTTTTTTTGTTTGGAATGTTTATCCTGTAGAAAATTTCATGCGTGTGTGTTTGAGAAGTTTCATGTGTATTTTATTTTGTTGGGTGAAGTGTTCTATACATGACTGTTAAATCTAGTTAGTTTATAGTATTGTTCAAGTCTTCTTTATCCTTCATGATATACCTGGCATTCTATCAGTTATTGAAAGTGGCATATTAAAGTATTGTTGAATTTCCTATTTTTTAACTTCAAATTTAGTTTATCTTTATATAATTTCTCCATTGTCTGGTGCATATGTTAGAATTGTTATGTCTTCCCAATGGACTACCCCTTTTATCAGCAGATTTATTTTTGATCACCAATTAATATTTTTTATTCTTTTTTTTTTTACATTTTTTTTTGAGGGGAGAGATAATTAGGTTTATTTACTTTATTTATTTATTCTTTTTAGAGGAGGTACTGGGGTTGAACCCAAGACCTCATGCGTGCTGAGCATACGCTCTACCACTTGAGCTATACCCTCCTCCCACCAATTATGTTTTGAATTTTTTTTCTGATACTTTATCTCTTTCCTCTTATGAGACTCCCATTGTATGTCTATTGGCACAGTTACTAGCATCCTACATTTCTTTGAAAATCTTTAGATTTGTCTTCATTTTTTATGTGTGTGTCTCTTTGCCCTATTCAATGAGTTGAATAATCTATATTGATATATCTGCAAGTTTGCTTTTATCAGCTCAGATTTACTGCAGAGTCACTTTAGTAATTTTTTTATTATTGTGTTTTTCAGTTCCAGAATTTTCACTTGGTTAAATATAACTTTTATTATTTCCTATTTCATGAGACATGGCTATCATTCCTCCCTTAAAATTTTTAAACAGTTTTTGTATATATCTATAACAGCTAATTAAAAGTCTTTGTTTGCTAAATCTAACATATGGTCTCCTGCAAACATTTTTTTCTGTTGTCTACTTTTTTCCCTATATGTGGATCACAATCTTCTGTTGCCTTTCATGCCTCATTAAAAAGTAGTTAACATTTTAGGTAATATATTATAGCAACACGGGGACAAATAAATTATCTTGACCACCAAGGCTTGTAGTTAGTTTGATTCTTTGTAAAGATAAAGTGTTCTGTAATAATTCAAAGAATCTTATAGTAATCCTTACTGTAATCACCAAAAGAATAATACAAAAATGAAGAGCTAAAAATTAATTGTGATTATCAATTAATTTAAAGGTAAGTAAAGGAGGAAGACATGAACAAAGAAGTAATTTGACAAATGGAAAACAGTAAAATCTGGTAGAATTAAATTCATATTTAATTCAATTCTTGACATAACTGAGTTTAATTCATAATTTTAGTACACTTTTATTTAATTCAATTCTTGACATAACTAAGTGTACTAAAATTATGAGTTAACTACAGAGCTATTGAAGGAATTTGAGCAGAGAAGTGTTACCTGGTAATCCAATACAGAAATAGATACAGAATTTTCAGAAACTGGAATATAATAGAGCTATAAACATTACAATATCATTTTATATAACTGTTTTTAATTTTGCAAAAATTATATTTTTATTAGTTATAATACTTGTATCTTACATATAATGATTATATTTTTGTTTTTATAATGTATGATAACTGTACACCATATATACATGCAGATAAAATATACAAAATCTATTAAAGGCTGGTATACTTATAAAACTAGCAACTTATTTAAGATTATATATCTGAAGAAACAGTTGAAGTAAATTAAAGAGAATATTTTACACATTATAAGGTAAAAGATGTTGGTAATCTAGGGACAAATTTTGGATTTTTAGGTATTGGTTTAAAAGAAAATGGAGGTTCTATTGAGTTATTTAAGATATAATCTAGGCTTACAGAAGTTGATGCAGTGAGAATAACAATTTTATCATGCTGAAAATTCAGCAACTCCTAGACTAGAAGGAGCCATGTCTTATTTGAAGTGTCATATGTGTAATATTTTTTTATATAGTAGTCTCCTTCTGGACCTAGAATACTTAGCATTTACTTTCTTTTTCCTAACCTTTAGTGATCATTTCTTTCTCCTGCTGAACTCATCAAAACTCCTCTTGGATATACATCTATATTAAAAAAACAAAGAAACACACTTTTATAGAAAAGTTTCTCCATAATTGCGAATTTTGTTTTGATTTGATTTCATTTAATTCCTTCATTCTTTTATTATTCCTATTACCTCTTTCTCTACCAAGGACCCAAACTTTTTCAGGCTCCATGGTAACCTGTGTAGATCAGCTTTCTTAGAGGATATGCATCCTAATGTCATTTACAGCAGATTGTCATGGCCAACTAACTCTACTTGCCTTTGTGAGTCAGAGAGGTCACTGGGACCCTAAAACCAGTGGTTCCCTTCTGACGTTAATTCTTGACTTATGATAAATTCTAAAATTATTTGTCATGAAATGTCAGCAAATTAGCATAGCATTTGGGGGGCATATTGTTACAGTTTATCTTCTTTTATTATGGTAAAATACACTTAACAGTAAAACCTACCATCTTAATCACTTTTAAGTGGAATTAAATACATTTATTATAATGTGATACTATTACCGCCATGCATCTCCAGAACTTTTTTAATGTTATAAAACTAAAACTCTGTATCCCTTAAACAATAACTTCCCATTCTCCTTCCCACTCAGCCCCTGGCAAGTGACAGTTCTACTTTCTCTATGATTTGGACTATTTTAAATACCTCATATATGTGGAATCATACAATATTATTTTTGAGACTGGCTTATTTCACTTAGCCTAATGTCCTCAAAGTTCATCCACACTGTAGAATATGTTATACATGTGTAATGAATGTAGGATTTTAAGGCTGAATATTTCATTTTGTGTATATTCAACATTTTGCTTTCCCATTCATTCACTGATGGGTACTTCCACATTTGATCTATTGTGAATAATTCTGCTAATGCACATGGGTGATAAATACCTCTTCAAGACTCTGGTTTCAGTTAATTTGTACACATACCAAAAAGTAAAATTGATGATAATTTTTTGTTTAATTTTATGAGGAACCACTATACCATTTTCTGTAATGGCTGTACCATTTTACATTCCCAATAGCAGTGCACAAGGATTCCAATTGCACCACAATCTCACTGGCACTTAATATTTTCTGACTTTTGATACTAGCCATCCTAGTGGGTGTGAGATAATATCTCACTGGTTTTAATTTGCATTTCCCTGATGATTGGTGATGTTAATTTCTTACCATGTGCTTACTGGACGTTTGTGTATCTACTTTGGATATGCAAATCCTTCTCAGGTCCTCTGCCAAATTTTGATATTGGGTTGTTTGTTTTTCATTGTTATGTTTTATGAGGTCTATTTTTTGGCTGTTAATCTCTTAACATATATATGATTTGCAAAAATTTTCTACTATGTATGTTGCCATTTTATTCTATTGATAACATCTCTAAGTGTACAAAATTTTTAAATTTTCATGAAGTCCAATTTGTCTTTTTTTACTTGTGTTGTTTCTGGATTTCATGTCATAGTCAAGAAATAACCACCAAATTCAATGTCATGAAGTTTTTGCCCTGTTTTCTTCTAAGACTTTTATAGTTGAAGCTTTTCCATTTAGATCTTTGATTCATTTGTGTCACTTTTTGTATGTGGTGTTAGGTAAGATCCAGCCTCACTCTTTTGCATGTGACTATCCAATTTTTCCTGCACTATTTGTTGAAAAGATTGTACTTTTCTCATAGAATGGTCTTAGCACCCTTCTCAAATCATTTTAGCATATATGTGAGGGTTTATTTTTGGGCTCTCTATTTTATTCCGTGATCTATATGTCTCTATATGTCTCTTTATGCCAGTACCACACTTTGATTACTGAAGCTTAGTAATGTTATGAAATCAGGAAGTGTGAGTCTCCCAGTTTTGTTATTCTTTTTCAAGATTTTTTTGGTTATTTGGGCAGCCCTTGAGATTTCATATTAATTTTAGGATGAGTTTTTCTACTTCTGCACAAAATGACATTGGGAGTTTGCTAGGGATTGAATTCAATATAGAAATTGTCTTGGGTAGTACTGACATCTTAAGAATGTTAAGTCTACCACTCCATAAACATGAGATGTGTTTCCCTTTTTTAATGTTTCCTTTCGTTTCTTTTAGCAACGTTTTGTAGTTTTCATCGTACAAGTCTTTCAGCTCCTTGGTTAATTCCTAAGTATTTTATTCTTTTTAATGATATTGTAAATGAAATTGCTTTCTTAAGTTTATTTTAGGATTGTTCATTGTTAATGTATAAAAATGCAAATATTTTTTGCTTGTTGGCTTTGTATCCACTACTTTGCTAAATTCAAAGTCTAGCAGTCTTTTTTTTTTTGTATGTGGATTCCTTAGGGTTTTCTGCATGTAAGAGGACAATATCTGTGAACAGAGATAATTTTACCTCTTCCTTTCAAAAATGGACGGCTTTTATTTCTTTTTCTTCACTAAGTTGGCTAAATCTTCCAGTACTGTGTTGAACAGAAGTGTGAAAGTAGGCATCCTTGCCTTGTATCTGATCTTGGAGGAAGAGATTTCAGTCTTTCATTATTAAGCATGATGTTTGCTATGGGTTTTTCATATATGGCTTTTGTATGTTGAGGCAGTCTCTGTTCTGAGTTCCTTGAATGTGAATTTACTTCTGTCATTTTATTATTTGTTTTCCATATGTCTTAAAGCTTTTTTGTTCCTCATTTCCTGTGTTATTGTCTTTTATGTTTTGTTGCTTTTTTTTTGTAGTAGAATATTTAAATTCCTTTATCATTCCCTCTTGTGTATATTCTTAAGCTATTTTCTTTGTAGTTACCATGGGGATTACATTTAACATCCTAAAGTTTTAACACTGTAATGTGAATTTATACCAGCTTAACCCAATAACATTAAAAAAAAAAAATGCTCCTTTATAGTTCCATCCCTGCTTCTTTCAGTTGTTGATGTCACAAAAAGTATGTGCCCCAAAGCATAAACTAATAATTATTTTATAGTCTCTTGAATTATGTAGAAAATAAACTGTGACATTACAAATTAAAGTTATAATAATACTAGCTTTTAGACTAATAATTGTTGATTTTTTTAAAATACGTTTTTCATCACGTAGAAAACAAAAAGTGGAATTATAAAGTGTTGTTGCAGTAATACTAGCATTTATAATTGTCCATGTGTTTACTTTAATTGAGATCTTCATTTCTTCAAATAGCTTTGAGTTACTGTCTAGTGTCATCTCAT
Organism: Camelus ferus; assembly: GCF_009834535.1. NCBI lineage: Eukaryota > Metazoa > Chordata > Mammalia > Artiodactyla > Camelidae > Camelus > Camelus ferus. The sequence goes on along the minus strand of NC_045697.1, from coordinate 57,851,718 downwards.
TTTAACTTGCAGAACTCTCTTTAGCATTTCTTGCAGGGCAGGTCTGATAGTAATAAACTCCCTCAGCTTTTATTTATCTGGAAATGTCTTTACTTCTTCCTCACTTGCAAAGAAAATTTTTGTTGGATATAGGATTATTGATTGGCAGTTTTTTTTTTCTTTTAGCACTTTGAATATATCTGCCCACTGCCTTTTAACCTCCAAAGTTTCTGAAAAGAAATCTTATAATCCTATTGAATTCTCTTTAATTTGATGAGTAATTTCTCTTGCTACTTTCAAGATTCTGTGTCTGTGACTTTTGAAAGTGTTATTATAATGTGATTCAAAATGGGTTTCTTTGCATTTATCCTACTTGGAGTTTGTTCAGCTTCTTAAGATGTATATATTCATGCCTTTTATTAAATTTGAGAGGTTTTCAGTCATCATCTTTGCAAATGTTCTCTTTGACCTTTCCTCTTCTCCTTCTGGGACTCTCACTGTATGCTTAATAGTGTCTCATAAGTTCATTAGGCTCTTTTCACATGTCTTCCATCTTTTTTTTCCTGCTTCTCACACTCAGTACTTTCTAATACCTTATCTCTAATTTGCTGATTCTTTCTTCAACCTGCTCAAATCTACCTTTAAATTCCTTTAGTGAATTTCTTGTTTTGGTGGTTGTACTTTTAGCTTCAGGATTTCATTTTGTTTTCTTTATAGATTTTCTTTTCATTGATATTTTCATTTTGTTCATACATCATTTTCTTGATTTATTCCACATCTTCTTTTTGTTCTTCAAACATCTTTAAGACTGTTTTAAAGCCTTTGTCTAGTATATCTGCTATCAGATCTTTTTCAAGGGTAGCTTTTGTTGATTTTTTTTCCTTTGAATAGACCATATTATCCTATTTCTGGTTTTTTTTTTTTTTAATTGACGTATAGTCAGTTTACAATGTGTCAATTTCTGGTGTACAGCATAATGTTTAAGTCATATATACATATATATATATGTCATATATATATATTCCTTTTCATATTCTTTTTTCATTATAGGTCACTACAAGATACTGAATATTGTTCCCTGTGCTATACAATATAAACTTGTTCATCTATTTTATATATAGTAGTTAGTATCTGCCATATTATCCTGTTTCTTTGTATGCCCTGTAATTTTGTTGTTGTTGTTAAAAACTGGACAATTGAACCTAAAAACATGGTTAGCTCTTTCTTAATCATATTCTCCCAATTTCCCAAGTTTTGCTTAAATTTTTATTGTTGCTGCTACTGTTTTGGTTTGCTGTTTTTGTTTTTATTGTTTTAAGCTGTCTCTTTGCCAAGGATCAGCCTGAGTTATATACTTATGGTTTTATCAGCTCTTTTCTGAGCCTGTTCATTTCTTTTGAATGTCTTAGTCATTAATGTCTGTCTCCCAAAAGGGGGAAAAAGAGATGGGGAAAAAGGGCAGTGTCCCTTTAAAGCCCTTAGAAATCACTTTAGCTGGAGAAAGGGGGGCTTGCAACAATGGGGGGAGATGCACCAACAATGGTCACCCACTTCTTACTCTACACCTCTGAGATCAGAAGCAGCAATGAGTGATCAGAGCACAAATCTCTGATATTTGGAGGACGTGTCCTTTTGCCCACTCTGGCTCTGCAAGCTCTGTGCAGGCTGCTTCAGAAAAAAAAGTGTACAACCATTTGCTACAGGGCTGGGGTTGGGAATGGGTAGTTGCTTCCAAGCTAAGAACTGAAATTCACTAAATTGACCTCAGTTGACCTTCTAACCCTTCCCTGGGAAGTTGCAAGCTTTCAATAGGCTAGCTAGAGACTTCATGTCAACTAAGAGATATGACAATATGACAATCAGTGCAGAGTGTGTGTGTATGTATTGTTAGTTAGCAGTTTCTTATTCTCACAGAGATTCTTTTTAGACCTGGGAATGGACAACAACATGCTTTTGGATCAAAATAAAAGTTCTCTTCATTGGATTTGGGGCAGTCATGAAAATGGAAATGATCTGCCTTCTGTTGTAGAGATCAAATTCAGTAAATTAGAAATTATTTACCCTCAAAAATTTACTAGTAAATAGGGTGCAGTACTAACATGGAGTGACTTTTTAGTAACTTGTGCTTTGGATGTATATTTATAGTAAACTTGGTAATTATAGGTTATTAGGATGATTTTTCATTTATAATATTTTTCTTATAAAAATGTCAGCATTAGCACAAAAAACAATTAAATTTTCTTAAAAGTAAACAAATTATAAATTATAGTTCTACTTTATCCCTCACTCACCTACAAAATTTATCAAAAGCCTACGATTTATAAATCTTTCTTCTGTGCCAAGAAAAAAATAGAAAAGGCAAGGATGGAGACTACATCTTAGCTATTTAAAATTACAGTCCCCTATGACTGAAAAAAAGAGGTACAAACACACACACACACACAATGCAAAGGAATGCAGTCAAAAGTAAATGCCATAAATATGGTTTGGACAGTAATTGTTAAAAGAATTCAAAAGAGGATAAGATCCTTAACTGCCATCACTTTATCCAAATCTTTTATTTTATTTCTAGTCCTTAATTAGAATGCTCTTTTGAAACTCACCCTATTATTCTTAACAAAGTTAAAAAAAAAATAACTCCTTCCCAGGACTTATTCAGGGCTGCCTGGTGTCAAGAATGCATATAAGTGAATTTTCTCATCTGTCAAGAGCTTCCTTCCTTTAGGGAGTTGTTTTTTGTTTTTTGTTTTTCTTCTGAATGTTCGCAGTTTAATCAAGGAAAGCTCTGAACTGCCATCTATAGTTAAGTTCCTTGATTTTTTTTCTCCACTCATAGAAACAACATAGATACGAATTATACAGTTTATTGGAAAAAAAAACTGAATTAGCTCCTTGAGTATATTTTCTAGATGAGAAATAAAGATAACTTATGTATGCTTATCCTCATTAGCTTTTAACTATTTTCTTTAACTTTATTATTAGAATGAAATATACATTTTATGATCCCTTAGTATGCTGGATGCTCAGTATGCTTTTAATTGTATCAATATTCTATTGATTTTAATACGTAATAATAAAATAATTTTTAGTTTGAACTAATGTCAACCTTTAAAAATGCAGAATTATATCTTAATGGGCAAAATAAAGTGATTTCTCATCTCATTTCTACACTGAGATATCTAGTCAAATTATGCTAATTTTATTCTTAAGTGAGGATGAACTTAGCACATAATTAGCACTGGTTATAAATTTCCCCCATGGATTCAAGTTAAGCAGTTGATCAAACAATTTTTTTCTATACAGCATTTAGATTGGTATCAAGCTAAATAATTTTAGGTATACATACTGTAACACTTCTAGGGATAAATGGGAAATAAGGAAAATAACATCTGTTGAACACTTACCACATACTGTCGTCATCACTGTTGGTTAGAATGTCTTGTTTGTAAATTACAGCAACTATTTCATTCTATTTAAAATCAAGGAAAATTTATCATCTCCACAACAAAAAGTCTAGAGTTCTTGTAGTCCCAGCAAGTTAATCAGATGATTAGTGATAACAGGTAGAACACCACCATCTTTCTGCCATTTTCTGCTTCATTTTCTCCATAGGCTCATAGCAAGTTGGCTACAGTATTCCCTGGCATTATATTCAGACATTAACACATATCTGGAAAGAGAATGTGAGTTATAAAGTTTCACTTTTAGGGGGAAGAAACATTTTCATACCTTCTGTGAAGACTGCCCCTTGTATTTCTTGCCCATAATTGGATCATACACCTAATCCAGTCACTGGCAAGCAAAATGGGAATGCCATGATTAGATTAGCCCAATTAAGAAGTACCCTTAATGCTGGGATAAGAATTCCCTCCCCCAAAGCACAGTGCCTTGTGGAGGAGTCTGGATGTCCTTACAGTACTGGGCTTTGGTGAAAGGAGAAAGAGTAAGTGAAGGATGGAGGTACTATCACAGATATGTGCTGTAGAAACTTACAGTACCATGCCATCCAGACTTCCTAAGAGCTCTAAAATGTAGTTTGTTTACAAAATAGAAACTGAAACCTGGAGAGAGAGAATATCCCCAGATAACAAAGCTATAAAATTGACTAGGATTAGAAGCTTTATCCAAATCCAAAGGCTGTGTTATTTCCCCCACACCATGGGATCTTAACCTAGAAACCCTAAATAACCTAAAAATATGTTAAAACAAGTTCCAATTTCATCAAATATTATGGTGATAGAAAATCATTTATGAGCTAATCCTGTTACTGAGTCCAAGCCTGTACTGCTCTCCACACTATAGGCCAGTAAATCTAGAGATGAGCTGTTAGGACAAGGAGTAATGACTTGATTCAGAAAGCCAGCAAACTGAGAAGATAGTGAACTAGTGTCCCAGGGAACCATTTTGCCTGGATTTGGATGCTCGTTTCTTTTATAAAATAGAGGGAGGTAAGGAAAGTAAAGTGAAAAGGTGGTAAGTTGTTGCAAATATTTCCTGGTTCCATCCTGGAGAGGATGTGTTAATTCCTTTTTTTCCCGCAGTTACTTACTGGTGGGCATGGTCAGTATGTTTCCTGTGAGCTTAAACAAAGGTATTTTAGCTTAACACTCAGGCATGGAAGGCAGGGTTCCAGGAGGTGGGCCATTATGTATACTTTAAGCTATAGCAGTATCACTTTAGTGATTAATTTGTAACAAAAGCAGGAGAATACAGTGGTTAAAGTAAATGAAACAGATCCAATATAGAGTCAGATTTGTTCCTCCCTAGTACAATCCTAGGCAAAATTCAAAAATCTATAACGTTTTTCCTCTGCATTTTCCAGTTCTTCTCTTCTAAACTCATGTACCAATTAAGTATCTTTGAGAGGAGAATTGTTATTTTATGCCAAAGCAAAGCTAGCAAGTGGATGACCCTATATTTTTTGGATTCATGTTGTATTCAGAATGTTTATAGGAGAAACAAAATATCTTAACACCTTTTAAGTTGTGTCAGGAAAAGAATCAAAGATTGATGAAGATAAAATTTTGTGTCTACTCACTGATAATTTAAGAGTGCTTCAGGGATGAGAGGATTAATATCATGCCATAGTCAAAATAATTAAAGCTGGAAAATAATCAAGGATCAAGCTTGCTGAGTCTTTCAAATTGAAAAAGACCTGCCAAGACTGATCTTTTCTATTTGGGAGTTTAGAAATGTTGAATCTAATTACAAACAAAAGCAGGATACAAAGACCGAGGATGAAAGCAGTTTAGAAAAGGTATTTTCTTCTGTAAACTTCAAACTCCAGGAAAGTATAAGAAACATAATATGAAGTGAGGTCTCTGCTAAGCCATTAAATCAAACATATGACCAAAGAATGCATGCCAGATGGAGCAGACTGAGGCGGTAAGCTTTCTTTCATGTTTATTATTTTAAAAATAAGCAGGAGACTGAGGGTGTATGTGTATATTAAAAAGAGAAAATAATTTTAGAGTTTTCTAAAGCCTTAACCTTCTAAACTGCAACTTCAAACTTTAAGAGTTTTTATCTCCCTTATTTCTACTTCTTGCCCTAAAGTCTCTGACTACAGAGCATAGGAGAGAAAATAGAAAGAGAAGGAAGAAAAAACAGATCATATTAATCTTTTTTAATGTAGGCTTCTAAGCTTTAGTTGAGAAGAGTGAATATTTAAACCTAATGACATTAGAACTTGTTTCTAAATCCTGTTTTTTTTTATGCCTAAAAAAGAGAATTTGTTCATTCCATAAAATAAAAATAAATGTTATTTGGATTCATAGAGATGGCATTAAACTGAAAAATAGAATAACCACTATCACAGGAAAAATAAAGCTATGCCACGATTTTATCTTGCTGTATCCAGATCATTTGGTAAAATGTTTACAGGCACAATGTCTAGCTTTAATGAAATAAGTCAGTTAAATAAGGGAAAGATATTCTTAAAGTCCAAGAAGGAATTTTCTTGTGTAGGCCGAACTGAAGGTTGTTTGTCACATCTACAGGCCAACTTGTCAGATAAACTTAATGTTTAGAATATTTAATAAACAGACTAATAAAGTCTGATGTCAGGGACAGTTTATAGTAGAATAAACATGGAAGCAAACTTTAAATACTTACACAAAATTTTATATAAATTTAACCAATTGTAACTTGTTATTTCCCCCACCTCCCCCGACCCCTTTCTTCTCTTTCTTTTCCTTTTCCTACTGCTGCTTTGTTTTTCTGGGGGAAAAGATGTAAGTTCTGAATGTGTAAGTTTGCAGGCAACTTAGTTACTTTAGATGTGTTCAAAGAACTAGTCATCAGTGTCACCTATTAGTCACAGCTTACATGAAAGGCCTTAAATGGCAAAACTTAAAGGGCAAATCCAGAAATTTTTTCCATGTCACAGTTTTATAACATCTAATTGCACATCATGTTTTGAGGGAAATTTTTTATAATGAGATTTGAACAAAATTCATTATGTCTGCCAGACTCTGGGGCTTTTTCACTTACCCCTGAAAAATAACATAAAGAGCAGTCAGAATTATGTTGTACACAGATAAACCAGATAAATGTCTTTGCTTAAAAAAAAAACTGCCAGCATGTTTTTGCACTTAACAGTAAATTCAGATGCACGACCCTATCCTATGAGCCAGTGTGTCAGCTGACCTCTTACCAGCTCACCAGCCTCATCAGATGTTCCTGTTCCTTCCTCTTCCTCGATCACTGAGCTTCAGCTACACCAGGTGTCTCAGTCCCTTCCACATGTAGAGCTGTTCCTGCCTCAGAGCTTTTACACATGTTATTTTATCTGCTGGGAATGCTTTTTCCACACTCCTCGCACTTTGCTCTAGGAGTAATTCTGTTCTTGCATTCATAGAACATGTCACAATTTATAAGTATGTGTACTGTACGTTTGAGGTCTGTCTCATTATATCAGACCAAATTTGCTTGATCACACAGAGGAAAAAATAAGAATCCACTATCTATGAATGTGTACATATTTACATTTATATTTATAATTTGTACAAGCACCAGAATTCTAATTTTTTAACCTCTTGAGACAAACAAAATATACCTTTAAAAGATAATCAAAATATATATGCAAATAAAGATCTAATATTTTCTTCTCCCATCCCAATAAATTAAATACCCTCTAAGCAAAGTCATACCACTTGGGAGTACTCTGCAATCATTAAAAGCAAATTCATTTCTGCTTACTCATTATATATATATAGTTGCCTCTGTGTCTTACATAAAATAGGAATTCAGTATGATTGTTGAATGCATGCATGAATAAATAAATTAATGACTCTTTATGCCAAAGCACAGCAATAGGAAGTAAAAAGATGAATAAATAAATAAACCGTGGTACATTCAGACAAAGAAATATCATTCAGTGCTAAAACGAAATGAGCTATCAAGCCATGAAAAGACAGGAAAGAACCTTAAATGCATGTTATTAAGTGAAAGAAGCCAGTCTGAAAAGGTTACATACTGTATAATTCCAACTGTGTGACATTCTGGAAAAGAAAAAAATCAATGGAGTCGGTAAAAATATCAGTGGTTGCCAAACCCTGGGTGGAGAGAGGATGGATAGATGACACAGAGGATTTTTAGGGCTCTTTTGTCAAAGATCAGTTAACTATAATTATGTGGGTCTATTTTGGGGCTCTCTATTCTGTTCCACTGATCTTTTTATACTTTCATCAATACCACATAGTAGATTGATAGTCTTGACATCATGTAGTGTCAGTCCTCTGACATTGTTCTTCCTATTCAACACTGTGCTGGTAGTTCTATGTCTTTTGCCTTTCTGTATGAATTTTAGAATCAGCTTGTTGATATCTATAAAATAACTTGCTGGGATATTGATTGGAATTGCTCTGATTCTATGAATCAAGTAAAGAATAACTTATATCTTGTCAATACTGAGCCTTCCTATCCATGGACATGGAATATCCCCCATGTATTTAATTCTTTGATATCATTATCATAGTTTTATAGTTTTATTCATATAGAGCTTATAAATATTTTCTTAGATTTATACTTAAGTATTTCATTTTATGTGTGCTAGTATAAATGGTAATGTGTTTTTAATTTCAAATTCTGGTTGTTCATTGCTGTTTTAGAAAAGTGATTGACTTTTATGTATTACCTTGTATCAGGATCATACTATAATCACTTGTTAGTTCTAGGACTTTTTTTTGATTCTTTCAGATTTGCTACGTAGACAGTCATATCATCTACAAAGACATTTTTATTTCTTCCTTATCAATTTATATACATTTCTTCGTCTTATTATTACTGTTATTGTATTAGCTAGAACTTCCAGTACAATGTTGAGTGGTGAGAGGAGACATCCTTGCCTTGCTCCTGATCTTAGTGGAAAAGTTACTACTGTCTCACCATTAAATAAGATATTAGCTGTAAGTTTTATGGATGTTCTTTGCCAAATTGAGGAAGTTCCCCTCTATTTCTAGTTTATAGTTTTTATTATGAATGGCTTTGGATTTTGTGAAATGCTTTTTTGCATCTACTGATATGATCATGTGATTATCTTCTTTAGCCTGTTGATGTGATGGATTATATTAACTGATTTTTGTATGTTGAACCAGGCTTGCATACCTGGTATACATCCTGCTTCCTTGCAGTATGTAATTCTTTTTATATATGTTAGAATCCTTTTGTTAATATTTTCTTGAGGATTTTTATATGTATGTAACTGAGAGATATTGTTCTGTAGTTTTGTTTTTGTTTTTTATAATGTTTTTGGTTTTGTTATGAGGAAAATGGTTTCCTTTAAGTTAGAAAATACTCTCCTTGACTCTACCTTCTAGAAGAGATAGATTATGCAGAATTGCTATAATTTCTTCCTCAAAGGTTTGATAGAATTCACCGGTAAGTCCACATGGGCCTGGTGATTTCTGTTTTGTAAGGTTATTAATTACTGATCAGTGTATTTAATTGATACAGACTTTTTCAGATTGTTACTTTTTATGTGGATTTTGTGATTAATTTCATCTAATTTATCAAATTTGTGTGCTGAGTTGTTTATACAATTACTTTATTGTCCTTTTAATGTTCATAAAATTTGTAATGATGTCCCCTCTTTCATTTCTGATATTAGTAATTTGTATCTTCCCTCTTTTTTATTAATTTGCCTTGCTAGCAGCTTGTTGATTTGACTGATCTTTTTGAAGAATCATCTTTTTATTTTGTGGATTTTTCTCTGTTAATTTTCTGTTTTTAATGTCATTGAGTGCTTCTATATTTTTCTTTCTTTTGTTACTTTGGATTTGATTTCTAGATCGCATCTTTTATTTAGTGAACCAACCTCTTTCCTTGGGAGGGTGAAAGAAATTTAAGCATGAGCAATGTTCTCCTAACAAATTTCTAAGGAAAGTAAGTGATGTGTGCCTGTCTTTTAGAAAAAATAGCTTACATTTACATGTATATTTTTTCAAATTATTTGCAATTTTTAGCCCATTTCATCAGTTGATTATCAAAAATATGTAGTTAACATACAGTAACAATCAATTTTTCATTTTTTTCAGATAAGGAAACAGGGATTTAATATCAGATGACAGAGCAAGGATTCTAACACAAAATTTCTAACTTCTACAGCAGAAATCTTCCCAAAGATTGTGCTCTCTTTATTTTGTACAGGAGTATTTTAATAGTTTATTTTAAAAATATTTACAGAATATTAAATATATTCCAGGTATTTTTAAGGCACTGAGGATTCAGTAGTGACTGAAACTACTGAAGATTCATCTCCACATATGAGTGATATCATATGGTATTTTTCTCTTTTTCTGGAAAGACTATATTTTAGTAGGCAAAAAAAAAAGATGAAAAAGATGTAAAAAAATATAGTATATGAGATCATAACAAGATAATTGCTATGTAGAAGAGCAAGGAAACAGGATTAAGAATCTTGGAAGAGGGGTTGCAAGGCTATGTATGGAGGGATGCCAAAGTGATATTTGAACAGAAAACTGGATTAAGTGAGGAAGCAAACATATATGTGGAAGAAGATTATTTGCAGCTAAGAGAAAATTACAAAGGCTGTTAGATGGAAATAGCCTGTTCTTGAATTTCAGGGAGGGCTTTGTGGTCATGTCAAGTTACGGGGCAACAGGGATAATAGGGGAGTAATTACAACTACAGGAGGGAACCAAGCCAGCTAGATCTTAAATGCCCTAGTAAAAATTTTTATTTCTACTCTAAGTGAAAAGAAAAGCTATTGTTTTGAGCTCGATTTAACTTAATACACAATCAAGATTAATTAATTTAAAATTTGAGAATAAATTGTAGTAGAGAGGCAAGTACAGAAATACAAAAATTCAAGTTATAAATGATGATGGTTAGGACTAAGGTAGTATTTTTCCAATTGACAAAAACTAGTGGGATTGTAAATATCTTTTTCAAGATTGAATCAAGTGGAATTGCTGTAAGATTGGACGTTAAATGTAAAAGAAAACAGGAGTCAAGAATACCTCCACCCATTGTTTTTGTCCTGTGTTGAGGAAAGTTGCCATTTATTAAGATGGGAAGAAGAAACTATTCTTGTTCTTCAGTATTGCTTTGGTGATTCTGGGTCTTTTGTGATTCCATATAAATTTTAGGATTACTTGTTCTAGTTTTGTAAAAAATGTCATGGGTAATTTGATAGGGATTATATTAAAATCTGTAGCATGCCTTGGGCAGTATGACTATTTTAACAATATTGATTCTTCCAATCCAAGAACATGGGTTATCTTTCCATTTCTTTAAGTAATTAATTTCCTTAATCAGTGTTTTGTAGTTCTCATTTTATAATTAATCTAAATTACCATAAAGTAGGAAGCAGTAGGATGGCCCTTATGAATTAGGAATCAAAACTTAAGATCACTAAACCTAGCTTAGCTTCCAAAAGGGATAAAGTTAATACAAAACCTGAAATATACTTATTTTTACTTGACTAGATTTGTTGTTGTAAGTTGCATTACTCTTACCAGACTGATACTATACTCTATTTTAAAACTTTATTAATTTACCTCAGCCAATTACTCAAGCATTTTCTGAAAATAGGTAAGTACTTCCTTTTTCTTCTTCTTCTTCCACATTTTAGAAGTTACACAGCATTAGTTAGAGTCAATGCTGAAAAAGAAATGTGAGAAGATAGAGCAAAATGATTTCCACTAGCCTTGACAGCTACCAGACAAAGGGTTTGTGAACATGATGGCAGGGTTAAAATTCTGGTATTCAAATTACAGGAGAGTCATTTATTATGGATGTATAATATTTGCATGTTATCTTTTGCTCTTATTTCTAAGTCTTAATATCTTCCTTTACTCCAAATACGTAAAATATAAAATGTCCAAATAAAATATTATCTTTGACTTACTATGAGGTAAGCATAGTAAGGTATTTCATTTGAACCTCATCTGACTGCTCTTTTATTAGCTATTTAGAAGATCACAGAAAAGATTTTAGATCTCATCAAATACTTCTAAACTCTAATGGCATATATCCCTCTAACCAACTTATTCAGTGAGCTACAGTCTAGGCTTTTAAGTTATACAAGTAAAGAGAGAGCAAAGCTAACATGAGAAGAAACACCTCTGACTGTTTTATTTAAGCTGTTTCGAGTTTTGTACAAAGAAGTAGAGAAGCCAATGTCTGAAAAATTTGTGTTGAGATGATTGCAAGTGATGGGTATACACTCATATACTATTTAACTTATAGCCGGACAGGCTTGAAAAGTAATTTTAAAGCTCTAGGCTCTCAAATTCTACTGGCTTGGGGTTTGCTGTAGATATTTTGTACTGCAATCTTTCCTCTTACATTTCATTTCAAAATATGTTTCAGACGAAGTTACATGTACTTTCAAAACATAGGTTAAAGATATAAACAAAATTATTGTCTTATTATTTTAAAATGGCTTTGTATCAGTCAAGGTTCAACAACAGAGCCAGAACAAGAGATATACATCTAAAACTATATCTAAGACTATCCATCTCCCTATCTCTCTCCTATTTGTCCTTTTGTTTGTTATGAGACTTTTCACAGGGAACTGACCTATCAAACTGTGGGTACTAGTGCACCTGTCTTTGCAAGACTGTTGTCTAATCTAATGCTGTAGCTTCAAGCTCTTAGGACAGGCAATCCACAAGGGAAGGTCATGAGTAGGGTGAAATCCACATGCATGTGCTTGAATCCCACCAGAATAGGCTGAAACCTTTGTCCTACTCTTCTTTCCAACCTTGGTGAGGAGGATACCCCATAGAAGCTGGAGCCAACACATACTGGGCCTGCAAACCAGAGAAGCTCAAATGGAATCCAGGTGTCAAGAGACGCTGCAGGCCTGCTGCTGCTTCACACCAAACATCAGCAACCACCTTTATGCACTCAAATAACTTGCTTCCCTTCCATTTTTCACATTTCACAGAAGTCTCCCTTGTGGCCCACCCAAAGCTGAAATATATCTAAAAAATAGAAATCTAGAATGCTTAGTACAAATTATTAACACGTTATAAAGCTATCAAATCTTATTTAATACTTTTTATTTGAAATGATCAACCATTAGTACCACTTTCTAGATACCTTGTGTGCATTCAAAAAGAATGGCATAGAAATTTACTGAATATAACTATCAGTAGAAGCAAAAATATAGATACACAAAAACATAAATCTTCACATGATTCTTCCCTCAGACTATTTTTTCCCTAGTTTATTGTATCCTATTGTCACATACTTTCTTTGGGAAATCTTTTCTTCAACTTTTTGTTTTGAAAATTTTCAAACCCACAGAATAGTAGAAAGAATAGTGCAATGAACACAGGTATTCCTTTTACCAAATTTATACTTGGCACTCTCCTTTTATCATGCTTTCTTAATTGTATACCTTTCATGACACACACATACTTTCTTGTGCTTGATTTGAGACATGAATTTCTAAGCATCATGATACTTCACCTTAATTACTTCACCATGTATCTCATAAGAGGAAAAGACATTCTCTTATAATTGAATTGTCTTATCTATATGCTTTATAAAAGTAGTAATCCGTATTCTAAATCTATAATTATAATTATCACCCACTTGAAATTTAACATTATCTATTACTTTTATTTAATGTCGAATCCTTACTAAATACTGCCCAATTATTCCTAAATGTCTCCTATGGCTTTATTTCATCTACTTTTTTCCTGGTCTAATAGTCTGTCACAGATCATGCATTTCACTTAATCAATATGTGACTTTGGTCTTTTTTAATATAGAATTTTTGTCCTGCATTTTTAAAATTCTGTCATGCAAATTTTTAAGAGTGAAGGCCAGTTTTTTTTTTTTTTTTCCAGATCTCTCACTTTGGGTTTGTCTGATATTTGCATTATTTGGGAAAGTACATTATAAGGAGATATTTTTATATGCTGTGAGACTTGAGACAAATTGAATTTTTGCTGATGCCCAAGCACATGGAAGTGTTACAGAATACGTATCTTGGAAAATGTCTGTCTTAGTCCTCTAGCTATATTTTATTTTTCCCTCTAATACCAGGTTTGCATATGATGACAACAGAATATTTCTGGCTTTTAGCTATATTGAAAGGTAATCTTTCATGGGTAATATCACTGTTGAGAGATGGCCTTTCCTCAAGTGTGTCATATCCTTTAGTAGTCACATTGAATTCAGGAATGGGATGCCTAAAAACAGAAGTATGTCTATGCTCACATTTAAATTTATTGCCTATTATAAGTAAAAAATGAGTTATAAAATCCATCAATTCTACTTAACAGATAAGGCAACTAAACTGTAATAAGGTTAAATGCTGTGCAAAAAGAAACATTATTTAAAAAGGAATAAAATATTTAGCATAATTTTTTATTGAAGTATGGTTTGATTTATGTTAGTTCAGATGTACAGCAAACTGGTTCAGTATTTTTGCTGTTTATACTCCATTATAGGTTACTACAAGATAATGGCTATAATTCCCTGTGCTATACAGTATATCCTTGTTCCTTATCTACTTTATACGTAGTAGTTACAAGTTTGTTTTCTATATCTGAGTCTGTTTCTGGTTTGCATATATATTCTTTTTTGTTATTTTTTAGGTTCCACATTGAAATATCATTAGCATCATCTTTCATAATATGCGTTTTAATTGTATGTTTTAAAGTTTCTAATTTTTGTCTCAAAATGAAATGTGGATGTTAAAGTTTATGAAGTAAAAATTAGTGTGAGGTTACATAAGTGGAATCAAGTGAAAATTAAGCAGCAATATTTGTTTTACTATTGCTGTAACATCTATTAGGAGGGCCTGGGAGTGAAAAGGAAGGAGTGGTGCTTTTTAAAAAAAAATTAATAATACATCCATATTATATATGTGGATATTGATAGAAAAGGATATTTTAGATTTAGAATTTTTAAAATCTATCAGTGAACACAGAGTAAAGAAATCTATCAATTTGGGTAGATAGTAAATATTTTGACTTTTAAGACGATACCTTGTTTGCAAAGTGGAGAAGACCCTGTTCTACATTAATTTTCAAAGGATCAGATATTTTGCTTTATTTCATTTTAAAGCTGTTTGTTTTTTAATAGGTAATATATATGAATATCCTTAAAAATCCCCAAAGTAAAATGTGATATTCTTTTCAAATCCTGTTTTCCAGCCACCTCCTTCTCTTAGAAGCAACCATACACCTGTTTTTTATACATCGTTCCGGAGATAGTTCTAAGTGTTTGCAATCACATATACCTACACCAAGTGAAATATTTGGATCTGACATAAAAAGGAGACCCAGGATTCTCTTCTTGTGTCTGCTGGTGCCTATCTTGATTGGTCACCTCTGTCCTGACTCACATCCTTTAAGCTTCACCTATAATTTTAACTGAAGTTTGTAGGGTATTTTCTGTGAAATCTTCAATTCACTTCAATCTAGTAACAGCTTGCTTCAAGAATACTGTATCTCTTCAGTTTTGACCTTCTGGGTGTACCTCTTATTTAGGGAAATAAGCTCAGCAGCAAGAGGACTTATTTTTCATTGTTAGCGCTGACAGAACTCTATTAATACGCCTTCACTTGTGCATTAAGATTATTGTAACCTTGTTTGTACCCTAGACTGATAAGGTCTAGAGAAAGCTGGTTCACACATTTGTTCTTCCTGGAATCAAAAGCTTTCAAAAAACAAGAAACTTTGTTTCTTGTGAAACTGTCATCTTAAATATTATTGAAACATGCTAGCAAGTCTCACACAAACTATTACTCTAGTTCAAAGAGAACAAGTAATTTTCATCTATAAAATCTTAATGGGGGCATCATTTGACCATTTTCATGACAAACCTACCTGAGTAAAATTATGACACAAAAGCAGCACTTGATCCTTGAGAAGGAGCAGGGCTTCATGAATATTGTATCTATTAGCTTCGCTAGTGTCGTAATTTTTCTTCTCAGTTTATATGAAACAATCGAAACATCTGATACTGATCCAGTACACCTGAAATGTATAGCATAGAGAGAATGACCATGTAACACTTAAACAATTAAAATGTATGTAAAATGATATTTTTACTCACTGCTTTTTTTCAACTAAAATTGCTTCATGTAGCAAAAACCTTAATACTTTCTTTTTATCATATACATACACAGAATTTACTTGTCACATGCATTTTCATAAAATACTGTAAATCGACTTTAACTGGATAGGGGTCTATGTAAAATATCTATACATCTTTTCTAGGTCAGAAAGAAAAAAAGTGCTATACCAAGGAATTTTGACTAAAGATATTATGGAAATGGGTATGGGATTTGACTGTCTATTAGCTGTGTAGTCAGGACACACCCATGAAATGAAGAATTATGGGGTCTTCAACGGACCATCTAACGGAAATGCAAGTCTACTCTGAAAAGATCGAGCCTCATGCTAGGCCTGTCAGGATTCCTAAAATTAAACTCCAGTTAGCATGAATGTATAATACAAAATTAAAAGTCCTACCTGCTAAAAGCTCTCTGAGTAAAAGCAGCATTTATAGCTAGATTATAACTATATATAAATTTGTTTTATTGCCAAATGTTTGCTTAGGTTATTTAAACCAGGCTGGAGTATTGAATTCCAGCTTTCTTCTCCTTTGTGTGTCTGTCTCTTTTGGAGTTGGGGGTTGAATTTTTTTTCAGCTATTATGATTTGCATTTCTAATTTTCTTCTGTTACAGCTTTATATGAAATTTGTTTTGTTCTGTTCAAGCATTTTGTGTACTAGATGGTGAGCTCAGGAGTGCCCTCTTCTGACAAGGTAGTAAACTTATGATAATCCTCTTTTCTCACCACCACCAATCAGAACATGTCTTTTTAAAATTGTAATTTCTTCATGATTGTTAATTTTCTCTTTTTTTCCTTTTGTGCTTTGCGACCATATCCCAAGAACACCCCTCCCTATGTATTTATCAGATTCTCTCCCAGAAGCAATTTTACTTCCACTCTGTCCTATCTAGTCCTTGTTTTCAATTCTCAGTCTTATAGCTGGTGTTAATGACCAACCAAGCTGTGAGCCTGTTTAGTGTTCTGGCATTTACTGTTGACTTTTTTTCCATAGGCTTTCTTTCTCTATCTCCTCTACCCTCTCCATGCTTTATCTGTGTCTTCCAGACTACTCTCCTCTTTTCATTGTGGTTTTAAAGTCCTTGTTCCTTACTTTCTACTTTCACAGATTTGCAACAACAGGGGGAGCTCCAGTAAAATTTGGTTATTTTTCTACTAAAAGGTCATTTGATATCTGTGATCTCCATCTTGAAGAAATACTAATGGTAAGTTTTATATAATGAGTTTTTTTGAGTTCTCTGTGGTAAAAACCTTAGGGTTTACTTTTTGAGGGTTGCCTTCGAAACTGTTAGGGCTTTCTCTTATGAAAAGCATTTATACGTATCTGACACTTTTGTTACTATTTTAGGTAAGTATATCCACTGTTTATGACATTCCAGTCTTTTTTTTTTTTTTTAGCACATTTGAAAACTTCATGTCACTCCAGTCCTAAATTTTGCCTCCACAGAGAGTCATTTTCATAAGCTCACAAACTATCTACTATGAAAAACAAGAAAATTTTCCATTTTACACATGGTTCCCAAGGCTTCAGTTGCACTGTTGTCTGGAGTTGTTTTGCTCTAATATATTACGTACCATCTCTACCTTTCCTCCTCCCATTCTCTTGAATTTATTCCATTTTAGTCAGCAGTTCCCCTATTTAATTGTTTAATGTGAAAACAATACTTAGAAGTATTTTGACCTTGATAACTGCAATAACAAAGTTGATCACTCACTCTTCCAATACTTTCTTCACATGGTCTCTGAAGTGGCATAACTACCTCTTTCTTCCCTACTTTATTGACTGCAAGTCTTCAGTTTCCTTTGGTGAATCCTTCATTTATCCTGACTGCTATTTGCTGGGGTGTTTTCAAATTAAAATTTTAGACATTGTCCCTTTTCCTTGTTTATTGTCTCTCCAAATGGCCACAGAGAATGGAGTTCTGGCAGAGATAACAAAGATCTGATATCATATGAGGGAAAGTAGTATCTGAATGAGAAGTATGTCAATAATGTCAAATGATACAGAACAGATAAATAGAAGGAAAACTGAAGATATTCTATTGAATTTATTAATAAAGAGATCATTAGTAAACGATAGATAAACCCATTTCAGATGCCAAAGTGTAGGAGACTGTGGAGTAAGAAGGATGTGAGGAAATGAAGGCAGGAAGATATTTCATAAAGCTTGGTTACAAAAAGCACTTAGGAACCAGAGAGAATGAAAAATAGAGATACAGATACAGACTGATCTAGAGGCAGAAAGACAGAAGAGAGGTGCTATAGACTGAATATTTGTGTCCCCCATAATTCATCTGTTCAAATGCTACCCCCCAATGTTATGATACTAAGAAGGGGAGCCTTGAAAGGTGATTAGGACAAAAGTCTCCGTTAATGGAATTAGTGCCTTTTTAAGAGACCCCAGAGATCTCCCTCACCCTGCTTACAATGTGAGGACACAGTAAGAAGGTGGCTGTCAATGAGGAACAAATGTTTGTTGTTTAACTCACCCAGTCTATGCAAATTTTGTTTACAAAATTTGTTACAATAGACTGAATAGAATTGGAGGAGGGAAGATTTTCCCCAAGATGAAAGGATTTAGAGAATCTGTTTACATGCAAGCAGTTAGAAAATTCCATTTGGGGTGGAATATGTAGAATACACCATGGAAACTTTAGAAAAGTGGAAGGAAATATATTCCAGAACCCAGAGGGAACAAGTTGGCTTAGCTGGGATGAGCAAAGGAACAAACTGAAGATGGGTCCAGGTGCCAGTAGATAGGTAAGTTTGTTAGCAGAACATTAATAAATTTCTCAAGTTATAGCTTCCAGTTCTATTTTATCTAGTATGAGATGATAATATTGCATTAATACCTCTCAGTATTATTCTGTTTAATTTCCAGAAAATATATATTTCTTTATTACATAGTAAGGGACATATGGGAAGATCATGATAAGTATATTGCCAAAGTGGATTATATTTTTGTCAAAAAAATCAGTATCACGTGGATAAGTGTGCAGACACTAGAACAAGGCTGCTAGGAATGAAATATTAGCCACCTGTCAAACCAATTAGGTGATCTTAGGCAACTTGCTTAATCTCTCTGGGGTTAATTTCATCACATATAAAATTAAAATAATGATAATGCCTACTCCATAGGACTCTTATGATTATGAAGTGAATTATCATTTGTACAACTTCTGTTTAGAAGAGTGTTTGGCAAATAGTAAGTACTTATGTGTTTGTTAGTTAAAATTAATTGCAGATATCAGCTAAATGATGGATGGAAAGTAGAAAGACCCTGAGCCCATCTTTTAGAGGTGCACCAAAGTCACAACTATTTGCAGAACAAACATTGATGAAAATGACCAGAGCCTACTAGAAAATATCTTCTACAACTAAAGACATAAGAAGGAACCACAAAAAGACGAGTAGGAGGGGTAGACTCACAATATAGTCAAGACTCATACTTCCAGGTAGGTGACACACAAACCAGAGAAAAATTACATTGCAGATGTTCTCCCACAGGAGAGGTCTGAGCCCCAGATTGGGCTCCCCAGCCCAGGGGTCATACACTAGGAAGATGGGCCCCAAGAAATTTTTGGCTTTGAAGGCCAGTGGGGCTTAATTTCAGGAGTCCTACAGGACTAAGGAAAACAGACTTCACTCTTAAAGGGCACACACAAAATTTCACACAATCTAAGAGGGCAAAAGCAATAATTTGACAGGAGCCTGGGCCAAACCTACCTGCTGGAATTAGTTTGCCAGACAGGCAGGGGACAGTTGTAGTTCACCCTGGAGACACAGACACTGGCAGCAGCCATTCTTGGGAGATCCTTCTACCATGTAGATGCTTGTGCTGATAGGTACCATTGTGGAATCTTCCCTCTAGCTCTTTAGCACCAAGACCTGGCTCCTCCTGATAGCCTGTAGGTGCCAGTGCTGGGACACCTCAGGCCAGGTAACTAACTGGGTGGGGACACAGCCACATCTGTCAGCAAACAGGCTGCTACAGGCCTCCTGAGTCCATAGCCATCTCTGACCGTGGCCCTGCATTCTAGAAGCCCGCACCAGATGAAAGAAAAACACAGTTTTGCAGCTTATAGACTCAGCCTGTCCAAGCACGCTGCCCTGGGACCAGCTGGACCCTGGCCTTGCCCACTATCAGGCAGACCAACACAAGCTCTGGGACACCCCCGAGCCTGTACCCACTTGTGTCAGGAAGCAGTACCCCCGCCCCCCACCAATAACCTGAAACGAGCTCTCAAACCCCTCAGCCTTACAATCAGACTCCACAACCCAGCTCGGCCTGCCAGTAGTCTGCATTAACCTGAAGACCTGGCTTCAGCCACCAATTGGGGAGCAACCACCCCAAAGTGTTCTAGACCCTGACTTTACCCACCAGGGATCCAACACTAGCATAGTGCCCCCTAATATGAAGGTTAAAGGACCCTGGGGTTCTGCAGTTAGAAACCTTGTGACACAGCCCCACCAACCAGCAGCCTCTGCCTAAGGCAGGACCTGGAAACAAACCAGACCAGAAGCCAACCAAGCCTACAAGACCAGCCAAGTAGTCCATCCACCACAACAGGAAGACCCACAAAGCCCTCATAGAGGGAACTGCTAGAGCATATAGCTTGAGTGATAAGAGGGTCATGCACTGCCGGGATACACAGGATGTCTCCTACAGAAGGCCACTTCTCTAAGGTCAGGGAGTGTAACTAACCTACCACATACATAAAAATACAAACAACCATTTTGACATTATCAGGTGACAGAGGAACATGTTCCAGATGAAGGAATAAGATAAAACCACAGAGGAAAAACTAAGTGAAGTGAAAATAGTCTACCCAAGAAAGTTCAGGGCAGTGATTGTAAAGACGACAAAAGAACTCAGGACAAGAATGGATGCACAGAGTGAGAAGTTAGAAGTTTTTAACAGTTAGGAAATATAAAGAACAATGAAACAAAAATGAAAAACACTTAATCAATAGTAGATTAATTGATACAAAGGAATGGATCAGCAAGCTAGAAGACAGTAGTGGAAATCACTGATGCTGAACAGAAAAACAATGAAATGAGGACAGTTTGAGGCCTCTGGGACAACATCAAGCACACTGATAGCAACATTATAGGGTCCCAGAAGGATGAGCGAGAAAGGGGATGGGAATATATTTGAAGACATAATAGCTGGAAACTCCCCTAACCAGGAGAAGGAAACAGTCATCCAGGTGCAGGAAGCACAGAAAGTCCCATACAGGATTAACCCAAAGAGGAACACACCAAGATACACTGTAATTAAAATGGCATAAATGAAAGATACACAGAGAGTAAAGGCAGTAAGGGAAAAATAACAATGTACAAGGGAGCTCCCATAAGGTTATCAGCTGACTTTTCAGCAGAAACTCTGAAGGCCAGAAGGGAGTGGCATGATATACAGTGATTAATCTACATGCAAGGACATTCTACCCAGCAGTGCTTTTCACTCATATTTGATAGAGCAAGCAAAAGGTAAAAGAATTCAGCAATATCAAAACACCTTTATAATAAATGTTATGGGAACCTCTCTAAGTGAAAAAGAAAGGCCGTAACTGGAAACATGAAAATTATAAAATGGAAAAGCTCACTGATAAAGGCAAACATACAGTAGAGGTAGGAAATGATCCATGCAGAAAGCTGGTATGAAGGTTAAAAGACAAAAGTAGTAAAATTATCTACATCCAAAATAAGCAGTTAAAAGATACACAAAACAGATTCAAATATATCAAAAATAGTACTCATGAGGAGAGGAGAGTACAAATGCAGGGTTGTTAAATTTCATTTGATATTAAGAGATCAACAACTTACAACATAGATATAGAGAGATGCTATAAAAACCTCAGTGTAACCACAAGCCAAAAATCTGTAATAGCTATACACACACAAATAAAATAGAATTCAAACATAATACTAAGATAGTCATTAAATCACAAGAGAACAAAAGGGGGAAAAAAGGCCTACAAAATAACCCCAATTAAATGGCAATAAGAACATATCAGTAATTACTTTAAATGTAAATGGAATAAATGCTCAATAAAAGACAGAGGACTGAATGGATACCAAAACAAGACCCATATACATGCTGCCTACAAGAGGCTCACTTCAGATCTAAAGACACACAAAGACTGAAACTGAGAGGATGGAAAAATGATATTCCACACAGATGGAAATCTAAAGAAAGCCAGGGTAGCAATATTTTATCAGACAGACTTGAAATAAAGACTTGAAAATAAAAAGATAAAGAAAGACACTAGGTAATGATCAATGGATCAACCCAGCAAGAAGAAATAACAATTAGAAATATATATGCACTCAACATAGGAGCACCTAAACATGTAAAGCAAATATTAACAGATAAAAAGGAAGAAATTGATAGTAACTCAATAATAGTAGGGGACTTTAACACCCTACTTATATTAAAGGACAAATCATCCAGACAGAAAATCAGTAAAGGAACACTGGCTTTAAATGACACTAATTAGACTAGAAAGACTTAATTGACACATATATATTCCCTTTGAAAGCATAATATATACATTCTTTTCAAGTGCACATGGAATATTCTCCAGAATAGATGATATATACTAGGCCACAAAACAAGCCTTGGTAAATTTAAGAACACTGAAATCATAGCAAATAAGCATTTATTCTGAACACAATGGTATGAGACTAGAACTCAACTATAAGAAAAAAATTACAAAACAAAACAAACAAAAAAACAAAGGGAAGCTAAACAACATGCGACTAAATAACCAATGGATCTCTGAATAATAGAGGAAATCAAAAAATACCTGGAGACAAAGGAAAATGAAGAGACAATGATCTAAAACCTCTGGAATGCAGCACACATAGTTCTAAGAGATAAGTTTATAGTGATATAAGCTTACCTCAGGGAAGAAAAATATTACCAACAACCTAACCTCACACCTAAAGGAATTAGAGAAAGAAACTTACAGCTAAAGGAACTAGAGAAAGAAACAAACCCAAAATTAATAGATGAAAATAAATCATAAAGATCGTAGCATAAATAAATGAACTAGAGACTAAAAAATAATAGAAAAAATGAATAAAACTAAAATCTGATTCTTTAAAAAGATAAGCAAAATTGATAAACTTTTAGTCAGACTCAGGAAAAAAAAGACAGGGCCCCAAAAAAGGAAGAGTTACAACCAACACCACAGAAATACAAAGGGTCATGAGACTACTATGAACAACTCTATGCCAATAAAATGGACAACCTAGAATAAATGGGCAAATTCTTGGAAAGGTACGAATCTCCCAAGACTGAATCAGGAAGAAATAGAAGATAAGAACAAACTACAAGTAATGAAATTGAAATTTAAGATACGAACAGAGAAACTACGAGTAACGAAATTGAAATTTAAAATCTGCCAGCAAAGTCTAGGACCAGATGGCTGCACAGGTGAATTTTACCAATCATTTAAAGAAGAGTTAATACCTGTTCTTCTCAAACTATTCCAAATTGCAGAGGAAGGAATCCTTCTAAAACCATTCCACAATCCAGCATCATCTGGATGCCAAACATAGACAAAGATATCCCCCACCCCCTCAACCACACACACATACATAAACACTATAGGCCAATATCACTGGTGAACACAGATGCAAAAGTCCTCAACAAAATACTAGCGAACAGACTCCAACAACACATTAAAAGGATCATATGCCATGATCAAGTAAAATTTATCCCAGGGATGCAATAATTTTTTCAGTATTTCAAATATCACTGTGATGCACTACATTAGAAATTGCAGAATAAAAACCCTTAGTTGAAGAAAAAGCTGCTGCTGCCAAATTCAACATCCATTTATGATAAAAATCTCCAGAAAGTGAGCATAGAGGGATAACATAATAAAGGCCACATATGAGAAACCCACAGCAAACATCATACTGAACTGTGAAAAGCTGAAAGCATTTCTCTAATACTGGGAACAAGACAAGGATGCCAATTCTTGCCACTTTTTTTTAATACACTATTGGAAGTCCTAGAGCAATAGGAAAAAAGTAAATAAATCCAAATTGAAAAGGAAGAAGTAAAACTGTCACTGTTTGCAGATGACATGATAGTATACATAGAAAATCCTAAAGACACTACCAGAAAACTACTAGAGCTTATCAATAAATTTGGTAAGGTCACAGGATATAAAATTAATGTACAGAAATTTGTTACATTTCTATACACTAACAATGGACTATCAGAAACAGAAATTAAAAACAATCCCATTTACCATTGCATAAAAAAGAATACAATACCTAGGAATAAAATTACCTAAGGAAGTAAAAAACCTATAAAACATGGATGAAAGAAATTGAAGATGACACAAACGGGTGAAAAGATATACCATATTCTTGGATTGTAAGAATTAATATTGTTAAAATGACTGTACTACCCAAAGTAATGTACAAATTCAATGTAATCTTTATCAAAATGCCAAGGGCATTTTTCACAGAGCTAGAACAAAAATTTTAAACTTGTATGAAAACACAAAAGACCCTAAATAGCCAAAACAATCTTGAGAAAGAAGAATAGATCTGGAGGAATTATGCTTCCTGACTTCAGACTACACTACAAAGCTACAGTAATCAAGACACTATGGTCCTGGCACAAAAACAGACACATAGATCAATGGAACAGGATAGAGCACCCAGAAATAAATCCACACACATGGAGACACTCCCTCTCCAGCCCCCTCCAGGGAGGTCAATGAGGACAGCAGTGGAGCTTCCAAGGCTCAGAGGAGAAAGCAATAACCACTGCCCACCACACAGAGACAGTCTCAGGGGATTGGAGGGCAGTGTGAGCTCTAGCTGGGGGTGTGGGCAGAACAGCATAAAAAAAAAAACACTGTTGGGGTGTGTGTGTGTGGGAGAGGGGCTCAGTGCAGATGCACTTGGCTCCATTGTTGGTGTATTCTCCCTACAAGAGAAGTGGGACTCGGTCATAGCCATCACTGATGTGAGGAAGCAGGGCTGAAGACTGAATTTATACCCTGTGGCCATGCAACTTCAAGGGAGGGACTGAGATTTGTTTATAGACCAGGCAGAGAGGGTGGATTCGCTCTCTGGAACCTTTGTGGACCTGTGCCTTTAGGACTAACAGGCAGTGAGCAGAGTTCTGACTCATGAAGGGGGCAAGTACGGGCGTTTACAACAAGCCAGTGTACCATACTATATGTGGATGTGGGGCTGGGGTCTGCATCAAACTGGCACACTACAGATTCAAGTGTGTGACTGCACGCTTGCTACACCAGGTCCTAACACCTGACACTGGTGGATCTGCACTGGTGGTTCCTGGGGCTCAGAACCTTGGGGTATCAGAACAGGTGGCCAACATTTTGACAGCTAAGGTGGGGACACAGGCATTGTTAACTAAGGGTATTTCATAAGCCTGCATAACAGGTGACAGACACCACCACAGAGGGCACTTCCCAGTGGACATTTCCTGCTTACACTTCTTCCCAGCTGAAGCAGTCCAACACTGCCTACTACACATCACAGCTCAGAAATGGGTCTAGAAGCCTCTATTCCAGCAACAAGGGAGCAGACCAGGCCTTTGTCAAGGCTTTGACAACTACAGAACAAAAAAAGAGGCCTGGCTCAACAACAATCAAGGCAGGCTCTGAACACTACACCAACCACACCCCCAATCAAAGGGATAACAGCCAACTCTCAGAGAAGATGTGGCAACCATCCATACTAAGAACAGTCATTGCAACAAAACTATTAGATGCCCACAATCTACACAGGATCTCTCCCATTTTAAATAAAAACAAAAAGTAAAACAGCACTTCAAGAACAAAGTAGATAACTGATACTCCTAAATCCAGAGAGATGAAAGTAAAATGAACAGAGGAACTACTCCCAATTAAAAGAACAAGAGAAATCCCCTGAAAGAATGATTAATGAAATAGACCTTGATAGTCTACTAGATCGTGACTTCAAGAAGGGAATGATCAATGTAATGAAGGAACTAAAAGAGACTATCAATAGAGACAGAATACTTTAAAAAGGAAATTGAAACTATACAGAAGAGCCAATTAAAAACAGAAAACTCAATTGCTGAGATAAGAGCCGAGATAAAGGCAGTCAAAAGCAGACTGGATAATGCAGAGGAACAAATAAGTGACTTAGAAGACAGGATAACAGAAGTTACCCATTCAGAATAGCAGACAGAAAAGCAAATAAAAACCAATTAAAGCGATATAATGGACCTATGGGATAATACAAAGCATGCCAACCTATGCATAATAGGAATCCCAGAAGGAGAAGAAAGAGAAAAGAGGATTGAAAAGGTATTTGAAGAAATCATGACAGAAAACTTTTCAAACCTAAAGAAGGAAACACATATCCAAGTGCAGGAGACACAGAGGGTCCCAAACAAGAAGAACCCAAACAGACCTACACGAAGACATATTATAATTAAGATGGCTAAAGTTAAAGAAAGGATTGTAAAGGCAGCAAGAGAAAAACAAAGAGTTAATTACAAGGGAAGCCCCATAAGGCTTTCAACTGATGTCTCTACACAAACACTGCTGGCTAGAAGGGAGTGGCAAGATAATGTTCAAAGTCCTGAATGAGAAAAACCTGCAACCTAGAATATTCTATCTGGTAAGACTATCCTGTAGAGTCGAAAAAGAGATAAATAATTTCACAGACAGACAAGCAAAAACTAAAAGCATTCAGCAATACTAAACCTATGCTAAAAGAAATATTGGAAGGTCTACTCTAAATAGAAAAGAAACAGGAAGCTATAGAAATGAGAAAATCATAATTGGAAATGCAATAACTACAGTAAATTGCAAGAGAATAAACATGAATATTAAAAAATAAAGAAAAATAATATCAAGATCATAAAGTGTGGGAGAGGGGAGCAAGAAAATACAGATTTTTTTTCTCTCTTCCCCCCACCTTTTTTCCTTCATTATTTTTAAGATGTGTTTGAGCCTACATGGCTAACAGTCTAAAGGAAACAGATATAGTAAGGGGTTAGCATACTTGAAAAACAGGATAACCACAAATCAAAAGCATACAATAAAATCACAAAAACCAAAAAGAAACTAAGCTAATACAAAAGAAAAATATCAAACCACAAAAAAGAAAAACAAAAAGGAAAAGACAGGAACAAAGAAGAAATACAAAATCAACTGGAAAACAAAGTTCAAAATGACTATAAACACATATCTATCAATAATTACTATAAATGTCAGTGGACTAAATGCTCCATTCAAAAGACACAGAGTGGCAGATCGGATAATGAAACAAAAACCTACAATATGCTGCCTACAAGATACCCACTTTAGAGTGAAGGACACACATAGATTGAAAGTGAGAGGATGGAAAAAGATATTTAAGCAAATGGAAATGACAAGAAAGCAGGAGTAGCAAAACTCGTATCAGGTAAAGTATACTTTAAAACAAAAGCCATCAAAAGAGATAAGGAAGGACACTATGTAATAATCAAAGGAGCAATACAAGATGAAGATATTACACTTGTTAACATGTACACCCAATATAGGAGCACCTAAATATATAAAATAAATCCTAATAGACATAAAGGGAGAAATTGATGGGAATACAATAATAGGAGACATTAAGACCCCACTAACATCACTGGACAGGTCTTCCAGACAGAAAATCAATAAGGCAATGGACATACTAAATGACACAATAGAACAGTTGGACTCGTTTGATATTTTTAGGATATTACATCCCCCCAAAACAGAATATACATTCTTTTCAGGTGCTCATAGAACATTCTATAGAACAGACCACATACTCAGGCACAAAAGAAGCATCAACAAATTTAAGAGGATAGAAATTATTCCAAGCATCTTCTCTGATCACAATGGCATGAAACTAGAAATCAACCACAGAAAAACAGATGAGAAAAAGATGACAGCATGGAGACTAAACATCATCAATGATGAAATCAAAGAAGAAATTAGAAAATACCTGGAGACAAATGACAATGAAAACACAACCACACAAAATCTATGGGATGTAGCAAAAGCAGTCCTAAGAAGGAAGTTCATAGTGATAACAGGCCTTCCTCAAAAAAGAGCAATCTCAAATAAATAACCGGACATACCACCTAAAAGAATTAGAAAAAAGAAGAGCAAACAAAACCCAAAGTCAGCAGAAGGAAAAAAATAATAAAGGTCATGGAGTAAATAAATATAATAGAGATTAAAAAAAAATAGAAAAAAAATCAGTCAAACCAAGAGCTGATTTTTTCAAAGACTAAACAAAATTGACAAATCTCTGGCCAGGCTCACCAAGAAGAAAGGCGCACACAAATAAAATAAGAAGTGAAAATGGAGAGATTACAACCCAACACCACAGAAATACAAAAATTCATAAGAATATTATGAACACTGTATGGCAATAAATTGGACAACTCAGAAGAAACGGACAAGTTTCTAGAAACATACAGTCCACCAAAACTGAATCAAGGGGAAATGGATTACTTCAACAGACCAATCACTAGAAGTAAAATAGAATCAGCAATAAAAAAACCTCCCTGGAAACAAAAGTCCAGTGACCAGACGGCTTCAGTGGGGAATTCAATCAAACATACAAAGAAGAGCTCATACCAGTTTTTCTCAAACTCTGCCAAAAGACTGAAGAGGAGGGAATACTCCCAAACTCATTCTATGAAGCCACCATCACCCTGATACCAAAGCCAGACAAAGACACTACCAAAAAAGAAACCTATAGGCCAGTTACCATTGATGAACATGCAAAAATCCTCAACAAAATATTAGCAAACAGAATCCAACAACACATAAAGAAAATCATACACCATGATCAAGGTGGATTCATCCCAGGGACACAAGGATTGTTCAACATACACAAATCAATAAGCATGATACACCACATCAACAAGAGAAAGGCCAAAAATTACATGATCATCTCAATAGATGCAGAAAAAGCATTGGATAAAATTCAATACTCATTTATGATAAAAACTCTTACTAAAGTGGGTATAGAGAGAACATATCTCAACATAATAAAACCTAATTATGACAAACCTACAGCCAGCATAATACTCAACAGTGAGAAACTGAAAGCCTTTCTGCTAAAATCTCAAACAAGACAAGAATGTCCACTCTCACCACTTCTATTCAACATAGTATTGGAAGTCCTAGCCATACCAATTAGACAAGAAAAAGAAAGAAAAGGGACCCAAATTGGAAGAGGTAAAATTGTCATTATATGCAGATGACATGATACTATATATATAAAACCCTAAAGGCTCCACACAAAAACTATTAGCGCTAATAAAATAATTCAACAAGGTAGCAGGATACAAGATTAACATACAGAAACCAGTGGCATTTCTTTACACTAACAATGAAATATCAGGTAAGAAATGTAAAGAAACAATCCCTTTTAAAATTGTATCAAAAACAATACTTAGGAATAAATCTGACCAAGGAAGTGAAAGACATATGCAGAGAACTACAAACATTTGCTAAGGAAATTAAAGATGACTTAAAGAAATGGAAAGATATCCCATGTTCTTGGATTGAAAGAATTAATACTGTTAAAATGACCATACTACCCAAAGCAATCTACAGATTTAATGTGATCCCATATCAAATTACCCAGGACATTTTTCACAGAATTAGAACAAATAATCCTAAAATTTACATGGAATCACAAAAGACCCAGAATTGCCAAAACATTACTGAAGAAAAACAATGAAGCTGGAGGAGTAACACTCCCAGATTTCAGACAATACTACAGAGCTACGGTAATCAAAACAGCATGGCATTGGTTAAAAAAAAAAAAAAAAGACGGACATATGGATCAATGGAACACAACAGAGAGCCCAGAAATAAACCCACAAACTTTTGGTCAATTAATCTTTCACAAAGGAGGCAAGAACATACAATGGAGTAAAGACAGTCTCTTCAGCAAGTGGTTTTGGGAAAACTGGGCAGCCGCATATAAGTCAATGAAGTTAGAATACTCTTGCACACCATACACAAAAATAAACTCAAAATGGCTTAAAGACTGAAACATAAGACAAGACACTTATAACCCTCCTAGAAGAAAATATGGGCAAAACATCATCTAACATAAATCTCAGCAATATTCTCCTGGGGCAATCAACCCAATAAACAGAAATAAAAGCAAAAATAAATAAATGGGACCTAATTAAACTTATAAGCTTTTGCACAGCAAAGGAAATGATAAGCAAAACAAAAAGACAACTTACAGAATGGGAGAAAATATTTTCAAAAGATGAGACTGACAAGGGATTAATATCCAGAATATATAAACAGCTCATATAACTTAGTAAGAAAAAAACCAAACAGCCAAATCCAAAAATGGGCAGAAGACCTAAACAAGCAATTCTCAAATGAAGACACAAATGGCCAACAGGCACATGAAAAAATGCTCAGTATCACTAATTATCAGAGAAATGCAAATCAAAACTACAATGAGCTACCACCTCACACCAGTCAGAATGGCCATCATTCAAAAGTCCACAGATGATAAAATGCTGGAGAGGATGTGGAGAAAAGCGAACTCTCCTACACTGTTGGTGGGAATGTAGTTTGGTGCAGCCATTATGGAAAACAATATGGAGATTCCTCAAAAACAAAAAAAAAAAACTAAAATAGACTTACCATATTATCTAGTAATCCCACTCCTGGGCATATATCCAGAGGGAACTTTAATTCAAAACGACACATGTGAGATTCCAGTCAAGATGGCAGAGTAATAGGACCACAAACTCGCCTCTCCTCGCAACTACAACAAAACCACAACCAACTGCTGAACAGCCATCAAGAGAAAAAGTGGAGCCTAGCAAAAAAGATCTGCTTCAACTGGAAACAGAGAGAGGGAACCACAGCAGGAAGGTAAGAGGTGTGCGCTCATGATATACTAGGACCTGATACCCATAGGTAGGCAAACCACAAGCTAAAGAACAATTAAATCATAGAGGCACTCCCACAGGATGACAGTTCTTAGCCCTATGTCAAGCTCCCCAGCCCACGGTTCTGGCAGTGGGTGAAGGAGACCCCAGGACATCTGGTTTTGAAGGCCAGTGGGGCTTAACTTCAGGAGCCCCACAGGGGAGACAGAGACTTAATTCTCTTGGGAAATGCGCACAGGATCTCGCATGCACTGGGTCCAGAGGCAGAGACAATAATTGCATAGGAACCTGGGCTAGACCTGCCTGCTGGTTTTGGAAGTTCTCCTGGGGAAATAGGGGACTGCAGCTGCAGTTCACCCAGGGGACATAAAAGCTGGTGGAGGACATTCCAGGGGTGTTCATCTACATGAGCTTTCTTGGATGCCGACATCTTGATTGGATCAGTAGCAACAAGACCCAGCACCACCCAACAGCTGGTAGGCTTAAGGGCTGGGAAGCCTCAGGCTAAACAACCTACTGGGTGGGAACACAGCCTCACTCATCATCAGACTTTCTGAGCAACAAATGCCTCTAGACAGGGCCCTACCCACCAGAGGTCCAGGCCAAGCTTCACCCAGCTGTGGGCAGACACTGACCCCTCCTACCAGGAAACCTACATAAGCCTCTATCCAAGCCTCATCCACCAGGGGGCAGATAGTAGAAATAAGAAGACAGTCTCAAAGCCTGTGGAAGGAATCCTCAAACACAGGCTAGACTCTACACTGGGACACATGGGACATCTCCCACAAAGGGCCACCTCACCAAGGTCAAGAATCATAACTAACATATCTAAAAATACAAAGAGAAAGACAGACAAGGTGAGGTGGCAGAGGAATATCCTCTGGGACAAAGCACAAGATAATATCCCAGAAGAAGAAATAATTGCTGAGGAGATAGGCAGTTTATCTGAGAAAGAGTTTAGAATGATGATAGTGAAGATGTTCAGAGAGCTCAAGAGGAGTATAGATGCACAGAGTCAAGTTTTTAACAAAGAGCTGGAAACTATAAAGAATACTCAAACAGAGTTGAAGAATAAAATTACTGAAATTAATAACACACTAGAGGGAACCAAGAATAGACTAAATGAGGCAGATGAATGGATTAGTGAGCCAGAGACACATTAATGGAAATCACTACTGCAGAACAGAAAAAAGAAAAAGGAATGAAAAGAAATGAGGATAATTTAAGACAATATGAAATGTTCTAATATTCGCATTATAGCAGTCCCAGGAAGTGAAGAAAGAAAGGACCTGAGAAAATATTTGAAGAGATACTAACTGAAAACTTCCCTAACTTCGAAAACACCCATGTCCAGGAAGCTCAGAGAGTCCCACACAGGATCAACCCAAAGAGGAATACACCAAGGCACATACTAATCAGATTCAGTAAAATTAAGGTTAAGGAGAGAATATTAAAATCAGCAAGACAAAAGCAACAAATAACATACAAGGAAACACCCATAAGGTTATCAGCTGATTTTTCAGCAGAAACCCTTCAGGCCAGAAGGGAGTGGCATAATATATTTAAAGTTCTGAAAGGGAAAAACTTACAGCCAAGAATACTCTATCCTGCAAGGCTCTTATTCAGAATTGGAGAAATCAAAAGCTTCACAGATAAACAAAAGCTAAAAGAATTCAGCACATCAGAACCAGCTTTACAACAAATGTTAAAGGAGCTACTCTAGTCATCAAAACATAAGAATAGAGAACAAAAAGAAAAAAAGAAACTACAAAAAACAAACTCAAAACAATTAACAAAATGGCAGTAAGAACATACCTATCAATAATTGCCTTAAATGTAAATGGATTAAATGCTCCAACCAAAAGACACAGACTGGATGAATGGATACAAAAACAAGACCCATGTATATGCTGTCTACAAGAGACCCACTTCAGAGCTAGAGACACATGCAGGTTGAAAATAAGGGGATGGAAAAAGATATTCCAAGCAAATGAAAACCAAAAGAAAGCTAGAGTAGCAATACTTACATCAGACAAAATAGATTTTAAAATAAAAACTGTTACAAGAGACAAAGAAGGGCACTACATAATGCTTAAGGGATCAAGCTAAGAGGAGGATATAACAATTGTAAATACATATGCACCCAACATAGGAGCACCTCAGTGTATAAGGCAATTGTTAAAAGACATAAAGGGAGAAATTGACAGTAACACAATAATAGTAGGGGACCTTAACACCCCACTTACATCAATGGACATATCATGCAGGCAGAAAATCAATAAGGAAATACAGGTGCTTAATAACACATTGGAACAGATGGACCTAATTGATATCTGTAGCGCATTCCATACAAAAACAACAGAATACACGTTCTTCTCAGGTGCACAAGGAACATTCTCCAGAATCAACCACATGCTGGCCCATAAAGCTAGCCTCAGCAAATTCAGGAAAACTGAAATCATACCAAGCATCTTTTCAGACCACAATGCTATAAGGTTAGAAATCAGCTACGAGAAAAAACGGCAAACATGCGGAGGCTAAAAATTTGCTACTAAACAACCAATGGATCATGGAAGAAATCAAAGAGGAGATCAAAAAAGTACTTTGAGAGAAATGAAAACAAAAGCACAACAATCCAAAACCTCTGGGACACAGCAAAAGCAGTTCTCAGAGGGAAGTTTATAGCAATACAAGCCTACCTTAGGAAACAAGAAAAATCTCAAGTAAACAACCTAACCTTAAACCTAAAGCAGCTGAAGAAAGAAGAACAAACAAACCCCAAAGTTAGCAGAAGAAAAAAAAATCATAAAGATTAGAGCAGAAATAAATGAAATAGAGAATAAAGAAAAAAAAAAAGAAAGAAAAGATCAATGAAACTAAAAGCTGGTTCTTTGAAAAGATAAACAAAATTGATAAGCCTTTAGTCAGACTCATCAAGAAAAAAAGGGAGGGGACCCAAATTAATAAAATCAGAAATGAAAAAGGAGAAGTTAACTGACACAACAGAAATACAAGGGATCATAAGAGGATACTATGAGCAACTATATGCCAACAAAAATGACAATGCAGAAGAAATGAACAATTTCTTAGAAAGGTACAATTTGCCAAGACTAAACCAGGAAGAAATAGACAATATGAATAGACCAATTACCAGTACTGAAATTGAATTAGTAATTAAAAACCTCCCAACAAACAGAAGTCCAGGACCAGATGGCTTCACAGGTGAATTCTACAAAATATTTAGAGAAGAGTTAATACCTAACCTTCTGAAACTATTGCAAAAGTTGTGGAGGAAGGAACGCTTCCAAACTCATTCTACGAGGCCATCAGTCATCACTCTGATACCAAAATCAGACAAAAAAAGAGAAAATTACAGGCTAGTATCACTTATGAAAACAGATGCAAAAATCCTCAACAAAATACTAGCAAATTGACTCCAGCAATGCCATGATCAAGTTGGATTTATCCCAGGGATGAAGGGATTTTTGAATATCCACAAAATCAACATGATACACCACATTAACAAACTGAAGAAGAAAAACCACGTGATACTCTCAATAGATGCAGAAAAAGCTTTTGATAAAATTCAACATCCATTTACTGATCAACACTCTCCAGAAAGAGGGCATAGATGGAACATACCGCAACATAATAAAGGCCATATATGACAAACCCATAGCTAACATCATACTTAACAGGGAAAAGCTGAAAGCATTTCCTCTAAGATCAGGAACAAGACAAGGATGCCAGCTCTCACCACTTTAATTCAACATAGTTTTGGAAGTCTTAGCCATAGCAATCAGAGAGGAAATAGAAATAAAAGGAATCCAAGTTGGAAAAGAAAAAGTAAAACTGTCACTGCTTGCAGATTACATAATACTATACATAGAAAACCCTAAAGAAGTGACCAGAAAACTACTAGAACTCATCAATGAATATGGTAAAGTTGCAGGATACAAAATTAACATACAGAAATCAGTTGAATTACTATACACTAACAATGAAATAGCAGAAAGGGAAATTAAGGAAACAATACCACTTACCATCATACCAAAAATAATAAAATACCTAGGGAAAAACCTACTCAAGGAGGCAAAAGACATGTATGCCAAAAACTGTAAGACACTGATGAAGGAAACTGAAGATGAAGATGACATAAACAAATGGAAAGATACACAGTGTTCTTGGATTGGAAGAATCAATTTTGTTGAAATGGCCATACTGCCCAGGCATTTTACATATTCAATGCAGTCCCTATCAAATTACCAATGACATTCTTCACACAGCCTGGAACAAAAAAAAAAATGGTAAAATTTGTATGGAAACACAAAAGACTCTGAATAGCCAAAACAATCTTGAAAAAGTAGAACGGAGCTGGGGGAATCATGCTCCCTGACTTCAGACTACTACAAAGCTACATTAATCAAAACAGTATGGTACTGGCACAGAAACAGACACACAGATCAATGGAACAGGATAGAAAGTCCAGAAATAAACACATGCACGTATGGTCAGTTAATCTATGACAAAGGAGGCAAGAATATACAATGGAGAAAAGACAGTCTCTTCAATAAGTGGTGCTGGAAAAACTGGACAGCTACCTATAAAAGACTGAATTTAGAACATTCCCTAACACCATGTACAAAAATAAACTCAAAATGGATTAAAGACCTAAATGTAAGACCACATACTATAAAACTCCTACAGGAAAACATAGGTAGAACACTTACAGACATACATTAAACAATGTATTTTTTTGAACCAGCTCCTGGAGTAATGGAAATAAAATAAAAAATAAACAAATGGGATCTAATCAAACTTAAAAGCTTCTGTACAGCTAAGGATGCCATCAACAAAATGAAAAGACAACCAACAGAATGGGAGAAAATATTTGCAAATAATGTAACTGATAAGGGACTAATTTCCAAAATATACAAACAGCTCATACACATTAATATCAAAGAAACAAGCAACCCAATCCAGAAATAGTCAGACCTAAACAAGTAATTCTCCAATGAAGACATAAAAATGGTCAATAGGCACATGAAAAAATGGTCAGCATCACTAATTGTCAGAGAAATGCAGATCAAAACTACAATAAGGTATCACCTCACACCAGCCAGAATGGCTATCATTGAAAAGCCTACAAATGATAGATGCTGGAAAGGGTGTGGAGAAAAGGGAACCCTCCTACACTGTTGGTGGGAATGTAGATTGGTGCAGCCACTATGGAGAACAGTATGGATGTTCCTTTAAAAACTGAAAATATACTTACCATGTGATCCAGCAATCCCACTCCTGGGCATATGTCCAGAGAAAAATAAAACTTCAAAAAGACACATGCACCCCAATGTTCACAGCAGCACTATTTACAATAGCTAAGACATGGAAACAACCCAAATGTGCATCCACAGATGACTGGATAAAGAAGATGTGGTACATATATACAATGGAACACTACTCAGCCATAAAAAAGAATAAAATAATGCCATTTGCACCAATATGGATGGAACTGAAGATTGTCATTCTAAGTGAAGTGGGCTGGAAAGAAAAAGAAAAATGCCATATGACATCATTTATATGAGGTATCAAAAAAAAAAAAACAATAATAAGGACACAAATGAATTACTTATTATTTATAACTTAAATGACTGATTTCTTGAATATGTGTAAGCACATTCGACTATCCTTTATGATTGGATTACTGCATTCTGTTGATTCTTATTTTGTAGTTGCCTATATTCCTTTGATAACTATATAAGTTTAGAAAGCTAAAGCTCTAATCTGTTCTTAGAAACAATGATCAGTACATGTATGTAAAATAAGATGTGCAGTATACTGTATGTATTTACATCCAATATAATGTATATGTGTAGTCAAACTATAATAATTCTACCTAATAAAACTGAAAAAGGGAAAAAAATTATACAGACAAGAAAAAAAAAAAAAAAAGAAAAAGAAAAAGACATGTTCCCCAATGTTCGTAGCAGCAGTATTTACAATAGCCAAGGCATGGAAACAACCTAAATGTCCATCGACAGATGATTGGATAAAGAAATTGTGGTATATTTATACAACAGATTACTATTCAGCCATAAAAGATAATAAAACAATGCTATTCGCAGCAACATGGATAACCCTGGAAAATGTCATTCTAAGTGAAGTAAGCCAGAAAGAGAAAGAAAAATACTATATGATATCATTTATATGTGAAATCTAAAAAAAAAGAAAGAGAAAAATGAACTTATTTACAAAACAGAAACAGACTCACAGACATAGAAAACAAACTTATGGTTACTGAGGGCAGGGAGGGGATGGGAAAGGATAAATTGGGAGTTTGAGATTTGCAGATACTAATATATATAAAATAGATAAACAACAAGTTTATACTGTATAGCACAGGGAACCATATTCAATATCTTGTAGTAACTTATGGCAAAAAAGAATATGAAAACCAATATACGTATGTTCCTATATGACTGAAGTATTGTGCTGTACACCAGAAATTGACACAACATTGTAAACTGACTATACTTAAAATATATTTTTTTAAAGAAAGAAAGACTGTATATTAATCTAAACTTATTTTGGACACAGAATCACTTTCTTAGAATGAAAAATAATGACTCAGTTTTCAGTGCTTCCTTTATTGTTTCATCTCCATTTTTAGCAGGAATTCCTCTGAAGGTACTGGTCTTTGAATGATATCAATCTAGAAATTCTAAAAGTGACACAGATTTTTCCTCTCTCTTGTACATTTTAGGGCATGTTCATTATTTCCACTTGGATCTGGATGTGTATATCTGCTCAACTCATCATACCCAGAAGTATAATCATACCCATTAATTTTTAATAGATCTAAAAAATGCACTTAAGAATGAATTTCCTATCAATATCAAACACATAAAACATATTCACATATGTTTAATTCTTAACAGCTTTCTATCTTGAATAGGCATAATACATTATGCAACATTATTAGCAAGACTAAATTCTGTCAAATTTGTTTAAATTTTAAAGGAATGCATGGATCTCAATGATGACTAGGGTCTATTGAAATGTTATAAAAAGGTGGCAGAGTTTTAGTATCCTAAAATAAGTAAATATGCTTCTATACTACTATGTATGCTAATTAGAAAAGTTATCTTCAAACCTAGGGAAAATGCTTAATATAAATTAGAAAATTATGCCTTAAAATAGCACAGTTTAATTGGTTTTAATGTCATTTTAATGGCAATAATTATCCTTATTGACCTCAACACAATGTCGAATACAGTTTTCTTCCAATAATAAATTTGATGTTTTCTGTCTGAATTTTCCTGACCAGAGTCCTATAATTTTAATCAAACATGTTATATTGTAATTGAGAAACCCTCAAGTAGCATTTTAAAGAATTATGGAAGTATTATTCCATAAAGTAATTGGAATCCAATTCCAATCACATTAACCAATAGGTTTTCATACTAACTTTTCACTTACTTGTCTTAAATGCCATCTATCTTTGTTATGATGTATCTCTCATTAGATGGTGAGAATATATGGATCAATGCTTTTGTTCCCAAGTTATCAGTTCAGATATGATTGTTGTTCAATAGTGTTTCCATCCCCTTTTCCAGAACCAACACCTGAAAGTGATTTAAAGGAGCAAAAAAAGAGTATTTTCTAAAATTTTAATATAGCACAAAATTCTGAAAATTTGGATAAAATTCTACGTAAAGTGCAGAATTTATCTTAGCTACTATATTTCTTAAATTCTTTAAATTATAAGTAGAATTCCATGATGCCATCCAATTCCAACTTTTTAAAAATGGATTTTTTTTTGTATTCCAGTGCTGCAGTGCGCGTGAAGAAATTGTTTTCCATATAAATGTGAATTTCCTCATTAAATTTGGAAATTACTTGACAGTATTTATTAAAAATGCATATATTTCTGACCAAACAATTGCCACCTGGTTAATCTGACCTATACAAACAAAGTATGAAAATATATATACCTAAACGCACACATGTATATGTTTGATTTTACGGTGTTTTTACAAATCTAATTGTAAATCAATAGAAATTATATTAATAAATTATGTAAGTTAATAGAAAATATTAATAATAAATTATGTACTATGCAGCTATTAAAATAAGTAATCTAGATATATTAACTGTAAAAATTTTTCATGATACTATGGATTTTGATCCCATTTTTATTAAAATCAGATAAAAGAAACCAAATGCATGTGTTATATGTATATTTTAGTTTTGTACATACATAGAAAAAGTAGAAAATTATATACCAGGTTGTTAACTTTGATCACTTTAAGGAAGGTTAGGAAATAGGAGAGAAAGATTATATCTGTATATACTTCAGCTTAATTTGAAGTGTTACAAAAATCTTGTATACTTCTGATTTTTTAAAATATAGAACTCAGTTAACAGTGCCCCAGTTTGAAGGATTAACAATGTTTGAATGCTCAGAAGCATATGAAAGCATTTTTAATAAAAGTTACTTGATAAAATGTGCTAAATGACTTCCTATTTTAGTTTTTCCATTTCCTCAATAGTAGGAAGTTAAAAACTTTAAAGCTGTTACTTCATTCTAGCTTATGTTTGTCATAACAAAGCTCATTTTATGGGACTTAAATGTGGAAAAAAATACCTTTTATATATAAAATTTTCAAGATGGATGTTTTCTGGGAATCTGTAAGTTAATCTGTAAGTCAGTGTGCTTAAAAACATGATAACCATAAAGACGCTCAGTTAATATGAAGTGACAGATACTAATGGACTATTTAGTAGATTAATAGCTAGCATGAAGTCTTGCTAGCTGTTTATTTCAATCCTTGGCTTAAAAGGATGCACAAGCCATTCAGGTCTCTAAGCACACTTAATTCAAGTGGACAGAAGCACATGATTATATAACCAAGCTGACTATTGAAATTGTAAGCGTTATCTTTCAGCTGCTCTACTGCTTCAAGCTGTGGAGATATAAAATGCTAGCCTTGGCACGAGTAGTTGGAGCATCACCAAACTTTGATGAACAAAGAACTTACCAAGTGCCTTTTTTCCCCCAATGACAAAGAAAATTTTTCATTTTTATAACATTGTCTTCCCAGTTGTTAATTAATACCATGCACAGGTGGTGTAAGGGATAACCACAGTAAATCACAAAAAGGGTTATGAGCCTCCAAAGAACTATTATTAAATACAGGTAGGTCATAAAACAACGCTTTAGAATGATGGGACTGTCAGGTGCCACATTTTCAATCTGTACTTTTGAAGCTGGATCCTCTACTTCTGCAAAGAGTTTTAGTTTAGGATGTGGAGTTTACTTTATTATAATTAGAAGAAATGTTTGTTCAATCCCTGAGTAAAATACACTTTGATTCAACGATTTGCTTTCCCTGTGTATTTTTTTCATTTTTTCAATTGTATTTAAGATGCAAAGTAGGATGGGCACCTTCAAGTTAATAACTGGTTCCTCAAAATATAGAAAAATATTAAGGTTTTTCTTTCATTTTTTTGAAAATGAAGCAAATCTCAGTAAAAACTGAAAAGTCTTCATAATTGTATTCTCACATTGAAAAACATAGTCATCAATAACAAATACACTTGAAAGCATTTTTATGCACTTACAAGAATTTTTCATGGAGAGTTTTTCCACGTATTTTTACACAGGTAATAATTCTTTTCATTCCTAATCCTCAAATAATGACCTCTCTCAGACCAGTGTCTTAGACCTGATTCAATTGTTGGACTGTACTTCTAGAAGGCAATGATATATACACATTTATAATATCATTAAGACTCACACATAATGCTAATTACATGCTCTTTACTCCATTTTCTAGACTTCCCCCTGGACATTTCCCTTGAAGGAATCTTAAGACCATTCCAAAGCTTGGATTTTAACTTCTAAAATGGTGTTCTTTCTTTGATGTTTTGTGGCAGTCTCTTTGCCTACTTTTATATGTCAAAACTGGTTAGCCTGAACATTAATATAGGTTGCTAGACACAAAACTCAGAGATGCTTTGTAGATCGCTCGTTTTTACTGAGTGCTTAAGTGGCAACACACTAATATTCAGTAACCAAATATACAGACTGTTCAACTAGCTCTGAAGGCCAAAATATGAAAACCATACTGTAATGCAGGCACAGAGACTCACACTTTTGTAGGTAAATATTTAAGACATCACTAACATTATAATAAATCTGAGTTGAAAGAGGCATATGAAATGGAGTATGAAAGTTCTTGATTAGAATATTTCACCCTAACCAAAATGTAAGAAAGCCTACCTAGGTTTCACATTATGATACCATTCTTGTCTGCTATTAACATCGCAGACTGGCAAATGTTTTAGCGTCTTCAGAGTATCATTTAGGTTAATTTAACTGAAACATTGTTTTAGTATCTTTACCATTGTGGTTACCTCCCTTACGTGCTTGACCGTAAAACAACAACAAAAGTGATGCATAGTGGAGAGTGTTACTGAAACTTAAAATTGAATTATGTCACAAAGACATCTTTTGTCCTTAAAGTAGTTTTAAATATGATGTATACATATTGCTGATATTATACTTGAAATAAGATAAAGAAAAAATAATTTGGGGGGGAGGGTGTCAAGATGCTGATGTAGGAGGGACAGGAGCTAACCTCCACTACAAAAACATCAAAAACACATCTCATGTGGAATAATTCACACAAAAAATCAACTGTAAACTGGCAGACAATCTCTTATAAAACCAAAGCTGCAAGAAATATCCCCACATAACTGGGTAGAATTGGGGGGCACAGAGAAAGCTTCAGGATGGGACCAGCACCCCTGGGAGGATCTGTGAAAGAGGGAAGGTCCACACTGTTAGGCCCTCACCCTGAGAAGTGCTCTCACCTATTGGGAGGTCCACCAGGACATATAAAGGGACTAGATGAGCTGGGACTCTGATCATGAGGAGAGTGTACATTCTGGCTTGTAAGCCATCAGACTTGAAAGAGACCAGCACTGACTTCTGCCACCTCACTGCACCTCCCAAAACACACACTGGGCAGGGCTGCTAGTACACACTGTGGCTAGGCACTGAATCTTGGGCAGAAAAGCCCTGGGAGAGGATTGAGCCTAGCTGTGTTGAGACAATCTGGAGGACCTGGGGTGTGATCTGAGCTGAACCTCAGAGCCCACTATCAGCATGTGCATGGCAAGACCCAGGTTTGGTGGCAGTGGACTTTGTGGGTGCCCACACAACAGGGGCAGCGCCGACCTGGAAGCACATCAATGATTGTATGGTGGGGTGGGTCTGGCAATGGTGGACTTTGTTGCCACAAACACTGGGTGGCAGCATAGAATCACATATCTTACATGAATAGCCCCTGGGGAGGAATATTCAGTGCTCCATTTCCTGGCAGGAGTGTTTCAGTTCTACCCACCACACACTGCAGCTTAAAGCCAGATACGGAGCAGACAGACCCTGGGAGAGCCCTGCCATAGAGGCAGCTCAAATCCTAGGCAGCAGAACAACTACCTCTAATTTCTGCAGCCACAGCTCCCAGGCACTCAGCATCAGACTAGCACTAGGTTTGGGACAAACATAACAGAGAAAGGGACACAATATTAGGCTATTTCTGGGCAGAATAATGGATGCCTGCATGGGCAGTACATAGGTTCACTGTGGCTATGTAGACCTCACTTGTTTCAGTGCTCATCTCCATTGGGACAGATCATGTTCCTAAGGGTAACACAGCCTATTGAACCTGACCCTCAGGGCTTTTACTTCCACAACTGAGGAGCAGACCCTACCCCTGACAGGGTGGTGGGAGACATGAAGCAAAGAGGCGGTCTCACACACTAGCGCAGGCTCTGGACACTAAAACACCAATCACACCCCAATCAAGGGGATAACAACCAGCACACTCTGAGGAATGATGCAGTTGGTATCAATACC
The DNA here is from genome assembly GCF_009834535.1 of Camelus ferus. NCBI lineage: Eukaryota > Metazoa > Chordata > Mammalia > Artiodactyla > Camelidae > Camelus > Camelus ferus. The sequence continues at coordinate 57,809,319 of NC_045697.1, read as the reverse complement.
AAAAACAGACTTTGCATCAAAATATTGGACTCATACCATTTACACAGGGATGCTCCCACATAAAAACATCCTTTTAAGACCACAGTAGATAACTTTTTTCCCCCCTAAATTCATAGAGACAGAGAAAAGTTAAGTAAAATGAAAAAGTGGAGGAACTACCAATTAATGAACAAGAGAAATCTCCTGGGGGAAAAAAATGAAACAGACCTCAGTCTACTAGTCTGCCGAAGTTCAAAAAAGAGGTAATAAAAACCACAAAATAATTAAGATTATTGACAGAAATGCAGACAACTGTAACAAAGAGCTGGAAACTATAAAGAGAAACCAATCCAAATTAGACAACTAAATTGTCAAGATAAAAAGGAATCTAGAATTAATGAATAGCAGACTAAATAATGCAAAAGAATAAGTAAGTGATCCAGAAGATAGAATAATGAAAATCACCCTATAAGAACAGCAGACAGAGACAAATAAAAAAATGAAAGCAACATATGAGGTCTATGGGATAATATAAAGTATACCAATCTATCCATAAATAGAGGTTCCAGAAGGAGGAGAGAGAAGAGGATTGAAAATGTACTTGACGAAATTATGGCTGAAAATATTCCAAACATTAACCACAGAGGGTCCCAAACAAGATGAACCCAAACAGACCCACACCAAGACATATTATAATTAAAATGGCAAAAGTTAAAAGTAAAGACAAGATTCTAAAGACAGCAAGAGAGAAACAGTAAGTTACAAGATAACTTGTATACAGCTATTAGATTTCTATGCAGAAACTATGCAGAAGGGACTTGCATGATATATTCAAAGTCCTGAAGGGGAAAAACCTAGGATACTCTACCCAGCAAGATTATCATTTAGAATAGAAAGAGAGTATTTCTCAGACAAGCAAAAACTAAAAGAACACAGCAATACAAAACCTAAACTAAAAGAAACATTCAAAAGTCTTCTCTAAATAGAAAAGCAGCAAGAATCTATAGGAAAGGGGAAAATCACAATAGTAAAAGCAAATATAAAAAAGGATTGAAGATGACTTAAATAAGCCAGTACATAGTTTCAAAAACAATTTAAAAAATTTGTAGAAGCAATTATAACCACAATTAAGAGAAAAAGGATAAACATGAAGATGTAAAATAGGACATCAAAATCAAAAAATGTGGGAGATGGGAGTAAAAATACTTTAGATCTTTTAAATATTTGAACTTACATAATTATCAGTTTAAAGCAAGTAGATAAAGTTACGGGTTAACATACTTGAAAACCAGGGTAACTACCAATCAAAAATATACAATAGATTCACAAAAACCAAAAAGAAAGGAACGCAAGCATAATACAAAAGAAAACCATAAAAGGAAAAAGAAAGGAACAAAGAAGAACTACAAAATCAACTGGAAAACAAGGTTTAAAATGGCAATAAGTATACACCTATCAATAATTACTTTAAATGTTAATGGACTAAATGTTCTGATCAAAAGACAGAATGGTGGATTGGATTTTAAAAAACAAGACCCCAGAATATTTGGCCTACAAGAGAGTCATTTTAGTGGGAAGAACACACACAAACAAAGTGAGGGGATAGAAAAATATATTTCATGGAAACAGAAACAAATAAGTGGGGGTAGCAATACTCATATCAGACAAAATAGACAGAAAACAAAAGCCATCAAGAAAGACAAAGAAGAGCATTAAGTAATGATAAAGGACTCAATACAAAAAGAGGATCTTACACTTTTTAATATACATGCACACAATATAGGAGCACCTAAATATATAAAATACAAACAGACATAAAGGGAGAAATTTACACTAACAATAATAGTAGGAGACTTTAACAACTCTCCAGCATCAATGGACAGATTTCCCAGAAATAAAATCAATAAAACAGAGATCCTAAATGACACAATAGAACAGTTAGACTTAATTAGTATCTAAGGACACTACGTCCAAAAATATAAATAACAACCATGAAACACACAAACAAACAAACAGATTATACACTGTTTTCAAGTGCATGTGAAACATTCTCCAGGATAGACCACATACTAGGTCACAAAACACACCTCAATAAATTTAAGAGGATAGAAATTTAGCATCTTTTCTGACCACGATGGTATGAAACTAGCAATCAACCACAAAGAAAAATGAGAGAAAAAACAAACACATGGAGACTAAACAACATGCTAATAAAAAACTAATGAGTCAACAATGAAATCAGAGAGAAAATCAGAAAACACATTGATACCAATTAGAAAATTACAAAAAATCATAAGAAAATACTATGAACAGTTAAATGCCAACAATTTAGACAACCTAGAAGAAATGGACAAGTTTCTAGAAACACAGTCTGCCAAAACTGAGTCAAGAAGAAACATGTGATTTGATTACATCTGTCACTAAAAATAAAATAAAAACTGTCATTAAAAAAAAAACAACAACCTGCAAACAAAAATCCAGTATTGGATGGCTTCACTTTGGAATTCTACCAAATACGCAAAGAAAAACTTACACTGATCCTTCTGAAATACTTTCAAAAGACTGACAAGAAGGGAACACTCCCAAAATCATTCTATGAAGCCACCATCACCCTGATAGCAAAACCAGACTCAAGACAATAAAAATAAATAAAATTATAGGACAGTATCTTTGATGAATATAGATACAAAAATCCTCAACATATTAGGAAACCAAATTCAACAATGCATAGAAAGGGTCATACACCACGATCAAGTTGGTTTCATTCCAAGGTCGCATGTATGGTTCTACATACACAAATCAATGTGATGTACCTCATTAACAAAAGAAAAAACAAAAACCACATGATCATCTCAATAGACACCTAAAAAGTATTTCATAAAATTCAACATCCATTCATGATGAAAAACTGTCACCAAAGTGGGTATAGGGGGAACATATCTCAACATAATTAAAAACATTTATGATAACCCACAGCCAAAATAATATTCAGTGATGAAAAGCTGATAGCCTTACTGCTAAACTAAGGAAAAAGACAAGGATGCATACTCTCACTACTTCTATTCACCATAGTATTGGAGGTTCTAGTCACAGCAATTAGGCAGAAAACATAAATAAAAGGTATCCAAATTAGAAGTAAAGAGGTAAAATTGTCACTATTTGCAGATGACATGATACTCTATATGGAGAACCCTAAAGACGCCACACAAAAACTGTTAGAACTAATAAATGAATTTAGCAAGGGAGCATTATACTAGATTAACATACAAAAATCTGTTGCATTTATTTACACTAACAACAAAATATAATAGAAAGTAAAACAGTCCTGTTTAAAATCACATTAAAAAAAACTAGGAATAAAGTTAATCAAGGAAATAAAGGATCTATATGCTGAAAATTATAAAACATTGATAACGGAAATTGAAAATGATTCAAATAAATGGAAATATAGCCCATGCTCTTGGATTGGAATAATTAATATTTTTTAAATAGCCATACCATCCAAAGCCATCTACAGGTTTAATGTAATCCCCATCAAACTATCCATGACATTTTTCACAGAACTGGAACAAATAATCCTAAAATTTATACAGAATTATAAAAGACACAGAATTGCCAAAGCAATCCTGAGGAAAAAGAACAAAGCTGGAGACAAAACCCATCCAGACTTCAGATAATATTACAAAGCTACAGTAATCAAAACAATGTGGTATTGGCACACATATATAACTGAAACATTATGCTGTACCCCAGTAATTGGCACATTATAAGCTGACTAAACTTCAATAAAGAAAAAAAATTTTTAAATCCAGTAAAAAAATGAACAGAAGACCTAACTGGACATTTGTCCAAAAAGGCATACAAAAGGTCAATATGCACATGAAAAGACGCTCAACGTTGCTAATCATTAGAGAAATGCAAATCAAAACCACAATGAGGTATCAGTTCACACCAGCTAGAAAGGCTATCATCAAAAAGTGTAAAGATAGTAAACACTGGAGAGGGTGCGGTGAAAAGATTAGTTTCCTACACTGTTGATGGGAAAGTAAATTGGTATAGCCACTATGGAAAACAGTACGGACTTTCTTTAAAAAAGTAAAAATAGATTTACCATATTGTCTAGAAATCCCTGGGCATATTAGATAAAAACTCTAGCTCAATAAGGTACATGAACCCTAATGTTCATAGCAGGACTATTCACAATAGCCAGACATGGAAACAACCCACATGCTCATCACAGATGATTGGTTTATGTACATGTGATATATATGTACAATGGTGTACTACTCAATCATAAAAAAGAATGAAATATTATCATTTATAGCAACATGATGGACCTAGAGAATATCATATTAAGTGAAGTAAGTCAGAAAAAGAAAAGTATCAATACAATATCACTTATATGTAGAATATAAAAAATAATATAAATGAATCTATACACAAAACAGAAAGATTCACAGACATAGAAAACACACTTATGGTTACCAAAGGGGAAAAGGAGGAGAGGAGGGATAAATTAAGAGTATGGGAGGGATAAATTAGAAGTATGTGTTAAGAGATTCGAAACACTATAAATGAAATAGGTAAGTAATAGGGATTTAATGTATGGCACAGGAAACGATATTCAATAACTTATAATAATTTATAATGGAAAATAATCTGAAAAAGTATATATATATCTGCATCACTTTGCTGTACATCTGAGACTAACACAATATTGTAAATCAACTATACTTTAAAACATAAAGAAAAAATAAAAGAAAATAAAGACAATAATCCATCTCAAATTCTCACAGTCTTGATATATACTTTGTAAATCTACACAGCTATCCTTTTCACCCTTCCTATCTTCTTTTTCTTCCTTCTTTCCTTCCATTCTTTTCTACATTTATTCCTTTCATTCATTGGCCTGTACATCAATCTGGACATCAGACAGATGGAAAAAATTATGCGTTCTGAAAGTTGTGATCACACTATTGATAGGCTTAACAATAGACTGTGTATTGTGTTTGCTCAGCCTGACATAGTAAAACATTTCAGACTGGGTGGCTCCAACAGCAACACTTTTATTTTCTCACAGTCCTAGCGGGTACAAGTCCAAGATGGAGATGTCAGCAGGATTGATTTCTTGTGAGTCTTCTTGGTTTGTTTGTGGCTGTCATCTCACGTTGTTCTCACGTGGACTTTCCTCTGTGCTCATACACCCCTGGTGTCTCTCCCTCTTTTTATAAGGACATTAGCCATATTATATTAGGATCTACCCACATAACCTCATTTAACCATAATTACATCTTTTAAAAGGCTTTATCTCCAAATAGTCATATTCTCAAGTACACTGGGGGTTAGGACTTCAACATATAAAATTTGGGGGGAAACAAATCAGTTCAAAACACACTGTAAGCATTTCCCCATGTCATTAAAGTTATTTTAAAATTGCAGAATATTCTAATATATTAATACACAATTATTTAATGCATTCCCTATTGTTAAACATTGATTTTTCTAATTTTTCACAATTGTAAGGAGTGCTATAGGTAATTTCCTTAAAAAGAAGTAATTGTATGCATCTCATTACTTTCTTGAGGTCAAAATCCTAGAGGTGAATTTATTATATCAAAAATCACGAATTTTATTGCTAAAACTTCAGAACTTTCCTACCAAGTTTAATTGCCTGCAAGCAGTTTGTGAGTTTTATGTTTGCATACCCCAACCAAAGTAATCAAAAGATTATTGCTGATTAAATACGCAACTATTCTATTTTTAGAAATGTTTTTATGTACTAGCATGATTAATATTCTTTTGCAATTTTAATAGCTTCATTTATGTGATATTGCATATGTATAGCAATATCTTCCTTTTCCTTATAGTTTTTAAAGGAATTCTGTTTAGAAAGGTATTAAAATATTCTCAAAAAAGTATATTTTATAATATTATTTCCATTGTTACTATATATTCTCATTTTTCTTCAATCTGTAGAAAATACGATTTGCTTTATAATATGAATAAGATTTCAGTGATTAATTACATATCCTATATTAAACTTTATTGATTGCATTAAACGTATCTATTTTACACTGATAAAATATTTTATCCACTCTTTTAATTTTACGTAATGATTTCAAATCCTGTTTTACTGAGACCTTCCACAGGTCTCCACATCTTCCCAACTAGTACTTGTGCCCAACATTCTACCTTTTCTTATTATTGTGACTAGATTATTCATGCTTCTACCTTGTGCAGTAGTCATCCTTGACCACTCCTGGCAATGCCCCAGCAATTTTCCACATATCTACAATTCTTCCCTCTTTACAGATTCATCTCCAACAGCATCCAAACATGTACTTACATCAGCCATATGAAAACAAGCAAACAAAAAACCCCAAACACACACGTCCAGGCCCCACCACCCCCTCCTGCTGCCACCATATTTACTTTCCCTCACTTAAAGAAAAATCATTGAAAAAGCTGTGTGTTCTACATAGCCTAAATCATACATTTTAGTTTATCTGAGATGGTCACAGTTTGGATATGTTGTACTATCCAATACAGAGTTTTTCCAGAAGAAAAGGGTCCTGTATTAAGTAACAAATTGCATCCTAACCCTAATTCTGTCTTCATTGCTTGTCTCCTATTTCTTGAGTCCTTTCCTTTGACTTTTCCCCTCCACTCCACAAATTTCTTTTATCGATTTCATGATCCCCATCTTTCCAGAATCCTCAATATTTTTTAGCTCTAAGTATCATTTGATATGTTTGATCTCATTTCTTTTTCAAATTCATACCTTCCTTGTATTGATAGACACCACACTCTCCTGGTTTCCCTCCTATCTTACTGATTTTTTCTTCTGCAACTATTTTCATTTCTCCAAAACTCTTTAACCTCCAAATATTTGGATGCCCTGCTTCTTAGGCCTTTGATCTCTTCTGTTTTATTATACATTCTTCCTTCTGTAAATGCTGCTGGATTTATTAATCCCTTTATGATCATTACAGCATTTCTTTGTGTTCATTATTGTGTTACTTAGAATGCCCAGGAAAATGCTTGCTACTGAATAGAAGTGGTGAAATGGACAACTTCATTTTATGGTTTTTCCTTTCCTGGCATTACATTCTCTATTAAAGAATTAACACTTACGATTTTTCCTCAGCCTTGGGTTTTAGGGAATGAATCCAAATTAAGACAGATGTCTTTATATTTAAGTCCTAGAGCTTCTTTTAACCACACCAAAGATCCCTGTTTGCTAGCTATTCTGAATGCTACTTTTACCTTGATGTCAATAATGGTTATCAACTTCTTGCTTCTGGGAAATAACTGCTGCCCCTTTCTGACATCCTGGGATTCTGGTATCTTCACTGAAATTAGGAAACCCATTTCAGTGGCAGTATCTCCCATCTTTATTTCCACCCTATGGAGGATCATGCCAGTAGCACTATTTCAGAGATGCTGGTAACCTGCTCACCTATGCATATTTCAGTGATGGTAAATAAAGTGGTCTCCAAGCCCTCTCAGTTAGACATAACCGAAGACCTGCTGATTCCATAGAACTTTTAAAATCTGCTCCGACTTTTCTATCTTCTTAACACTTTATAATATTGTACATTTCATTAAGGAATGTTTTGAATTAGCACTGGATGCACATAAATGCAAATTTCATTTAACCAGCTAACTAAAAAGTGAGACCTACCCTCTGCTGAATGAGCTAGTGCATGAAATCCACATTCATTACCAAATGTGCTTTATAAGTAGATTAAGTCCAACAGAAATTATTTTTTTCTCCTTATTCCAGTATCATCAGTGCTTATTTCTACAGAAACTTCCTATGTTTCTATCACAACTTTCTGTTTCTACAATAAATTATAAAAATCTTGCAAATATTTGGTATATAAATCTTACCAAGTTCATATTTAATTCTTATCCATCTGAGACAGGCTGATCTTTGACTCAAGCTTGGAGGCTAAAATGTGGTAGAGATGAGGCATAAAAAGACTGGCATTTCTTTACAAGGTAATTACCTCAAGTAATTTCCTTACTCAAGTGAGTTCCTTACAAGGTCTTTAATCAGTGCCAAACAGCCTCATTTAAAAAAAAAATTATTGAAATATAGTTGATTTACAATGTAGGTTATTTTCAGGTGTAGAGCAAAGTGATTCAGTTATACAAATATACATACATACATATATTCTTCTTCAGATTCTTTTCCATTATAGGTTATTACAAGATATTGAGTATAGTTCCCCATGCTATACAGTAGTTCCCTGTTGTTTATCTATTTTACATATAGTAGTATATATCTGTTAATACCATATTCCTAACTTATCCCACCCCTACCTCTTCCTCCTTTGGTAACAGTAAATTTGTTTTCTATATCTATGATTCTATTTCTGTTTTGTAAGTATATTCATTTGTATCATTTTTTTTTAGATTCTACATATAAGTGATATATGTCTTTCTCTGTGTAAATTATTTCTCTGAGTATAATAACTTCTACATCCATCCATGTTGCTGCAAATGGCATCATTTCATTCTTTTTTATAGCTCAGTAATATTCCATTACATGTTATATATGTGTGTGTGTGTGTGTGTGTATCTCACCTTCTATTAATTCTTCTGTCAGTGGGCATTTAGGTTGCTTCCATGTACTATAAATAATGCTGCTGTGAACATTGGGGTGTGTGTATCTTTTCCAATTAGAGTTTTCTCTGGATATATGCCCTGGAGTGGGATTGCTGGATCACATGGTAACTCTAATTTTAGTTTAAGAAACCTCCATACTGTTCTCCATAGTGGCTGCACCAATTTACATTCCCACCAACAGTGCAGCACGGTTCCCATTTCTCCACACCCTCTCTGGCATTTATTATTTGTACACTTTTGATGATGGCCCCAAACTGCCTCATTCTTACCAGAGAAGTTGTTCTGCTTCCAAGGAAGACTCAGAGGTGTTCAGAATTCAGATTAACCAGTCAGCCAAATATATCAGAAAGTCCTCTTCTCCTCTTTGGGATTTTAATCTATACTCAGCTTTTCACACAATGACCTAAGTAAATTGTGAATTTACTATATGCTATAATATATTAACTTTCAAAATCAGATTCTACATCAGATTTTCAGCTAAGTCTTCCCTAAGATTATTAAAAAAAAAAAAAAAAGCTTCCCCTTGATTCTGAAACATCTTAGATTCTGCTGATCAGGGAATTCCCTAGAGATGGATTTACAAGATGAGAGAAGGAATTTAGGCCACAAGAAATATGTAACGCCATATTATCCTGGTTTTTTACTGGCAAAGAGAAAAATTTTATTTTTGTTTAGGCACTTCCGAGTCTATTTCATTTAGCTGAATCCATATCTTAATACTATATCTATGTTTCCCTTAGACTTGTATCTTTTTTTCCTCTAAAGAGTAAAATTGGCTATTTTATATTTGATTATTTTGTTATGCTTTAAATTAAGAACAGCACATATTGCACATAAATTGATTATTTGGAAATAGATTTCTATTCTAAAAGAAAACATTTTAAAATGGTTCACAAATAAACTTTTACAAAATTTCTGCTAGTGTAGCTTTAATGAATAGCTGTAACAGTTTCTCAAGTTTGTTGGCTGTAAAACAAAAAACACAATACAACAAAACATAACCAGCAATAAAAGAAAAAACAAAACCAAAAAAAGCCCATGCATTTTACAGGTCTGATTTGGCTAGAAGCACCAGTTTTCTAGGCACAAGGGATCTTGAAGTACCATAAAGTACAAGCAAACTATATTCTAGTTTTTTGTTAGTTTAGTTTAAAATTTTTCTAAAATTTGGGGGAAATGTACAATACAGTAAAAGCCCTGAGTGTATTATCTACTGTAAGAGCAAAGTCCACATTTTTAGTAAATAAATTTGAGGATTGCCTTCTGTTTGTAGAAAGAGGCACTACTGAGCCTGGCAACAGAACACAGAAATAAACGTGCTAGTACCTTGCGGTCGGGCTGCACCCTGCAGGCCTGCAACCCTTGTAGTAGCCCAATGTCGAGAACTAAGAGCCCAGGGACAGCAACAGAGACATCAGTGTTCCAACAGGGGATCTTACATGTCTGCAGCAATATGTCCTGGAGAGACACCAGGCAGACAGCAGGCAGGACGTGACAGCAATCTTTGCTATTTGGGGGAGAAGGAGGTTACCATTTGAAGGAGGAGCTGACGTCAGGTTAGCTCATCAGTTACCAGGGAAACCAGCAGCCGGGGCACATGTCTCACAGACCCTCAGGTTAATGACCATCATAAGGGAAGATGTCTTCCTTCAGTAAACTAGCAGGTGAAGCTGTTCTGGCCTAAGGACTAGAGAAATCACTAGCTGGGGCAGGAGGCAAGTAGGAACATGTGAGTAGAGTTAGGTGAAGCAGGAACTGGTTGAGCAGGGAATGTACAAAGAGCAAGAGAATGACCATCTTGAGTGGCCTGACCATGCACGCCACCCCTACACACCCTGCCCGACTCCTTACAATCTTGGTCTGCCCCTCTTCCACAATATCCCTGAGGTCAGGTACGTAGAGGTGCACTGCAACCAAATACCACAAATGAAATACAGACAGCAGAAGCTAACGGGTATCATGAGTGAGCCAGGGGCTTATTGGGTCATTTTTTCATGGAAGACTGGAGGACGACAACATAATCTCTCTGTAGACCCAGCAGTCAGACTTATTTCACAATGAGGCCACCACTGTTACCCAGTCCCTCCACTCAGACTGGGGACAAAATGTAAGATGTGTAACAGGCACAATACAGGGAAGATCATGACCATTAAGCAAAATACAAGCAGCAACAGCATTCTGAGCAACCTGCCTGTGGTTTCGTCCAGGTCTGCAGTATCATACCGCCCTCAGTCCCTGCCTGCTGGGGTGCTGAATACTGGAGGGGCCGTGTAACAACAGACCACAAGGGTAATATGATGGTGCCTTTCTCCAGTAGGGAGCCCAGGTTAATTATCCTTAGTAAGTAGTCTCAGGTGGGCTGGGTAGAAGACAGGTGAAATCTATAAAGTTCCTTTCCAATCCCATTCCCCACGAGTAGCAAACTCAAATAACCAGGGACTTACCCGCCAGTTCCAGGACTGTTTTACAATGTGTTCCCCTTAGGGTAGATCCTGTGGCTTTGGTAAAAGTTAATTACTGTCTTGACAATAGTTGGCAATTATCCTCTGGTGGTCAACAGCTGAACTCGGATGGTGTTGAGAAGTTGCCTCTGGGTTAAAACGGTGAAGGTGCTGAGACTATTCCTCCCGGGATTTTCAGTTATAGTTAATGGGGCTTCAGTTAGCCCCCTGGTCCACATGCTGAGAGAATGGGTTTCCAGTCTCAACTATTATCTAAGTAGTCCGTTCTTCTTTTAAATTAACCCGGGAGCGGTAGGGTTGTAGGGCAGGTGGAGATGCCAATGTATGTCATTTTTATCGGCCCATTCCTCAACTTCACGGCCAGTAAAGTGGATTCCTTGGTTGCTATTAATGTCCATGCAGGTCCTGTATGCCGCACACAGCTGTTCTAGACCACGAATAGTGGTTTTTAGCGTTGCTCGATATCTCAGGTAGTCCTTTGTAATGTCTTCCGTGCATTAAAATTCACGGTGGACTGCATATAGCTGTTGTTCCATCATGCTGTATTTTTGCTCTGCCCCCGTCCACAGCTGAGACCAGAAGCCCAAGGGTTACTCATTTTTTTGCCATTGCCACAGACATCAACCAAACACTTCCAGGTATCTGGCCATGTCCAATTCAGAAGCCTCTCCCTGCACTGAGATCCTTAAAGCCTGGGTCTGTAACTGTTTAGGAGTTTGGGTCAGGAGTAAGCTTGTATTTTGTAGATAAAACAGGTCCTTGTGTTTTGTCTGTATTCACCTGCTATCCCCATGCAGTCAGATGAACCACAAGCATTGGGCTGCTACTTTTAAACTGAAAAGAGCCTCTGAGGTTAAGTAAGAGGACATCATCAGTATTATGGAAGAGAAAGACATCTCTCATGGGAGCCAGTTGCCACAGGGCCCTATATGCTAGTGGAGTGCCATCTTGGGACTACCCTCCTCCCTCAATTTTCTATTCCCCATCCTTCTTTCCTGACTTCTTGCAACTTCGCAGGAGTTTTGCTGGATCCCTGACTGGCTTGCCAATTGTTGGGCTGCACTCTGCAGTCTTGCAAGCCTTGTAGTTGCTCATCCTTGACACAAACAGCCCAGAGACAGTGACACAGACATCAGTGGTTGGATAGGGGATCTTACGTGTCCACAGCAAAAGGTCTTGGAGTGATACTCCACTGTGTATAGCAGACAGCAGGCAGGACATGACAGCAATCTTTGCTACTCCAGGGGGGGAGGAGGAGGAACTGATGGAACTGACGGAACTGACGTCAGGTTTATAGGAGGAAGTGACGTCAGATTGGCTCATTAGTTACCAGGGAAACCAGCAGCTGGGGCACATGCCTCATAGACCCTCAGGTTAATGACCATCAAAGGGAAGATGTTTTCCTTTAACAAACTGCAGGTGAAGCTGTTCTGGCTTAAGGATTAGAAACATCATGAGCTGGGGCAGGAGGCAAGCACGTTCATGTAAGTAGAGTGTAGGAGAAGCAGGAACTGACTGAGTAGGGAATGTGTGAAGAGCAAGAGAAGAGCCATCGTAAGTGGCCTTTTGGCCACTTGCCCTGTTGGCAGGACACCAAATCCAGCAGCATTCACCTGATCTACTTGATCTTTCTATTGAAAGTGGTATTATTAAAACCCTAGAAGCATTACAGAAATTAGACTAACAAAAAACAGCTTGACACACAGTATGCATCACAAAAATAGACAGTATGTGCTCACTATAATATTTTTATGAGTTCTTTGATGCAAGAAAATATTATCTAGACCTTTACACAATAAAATTCTAAATTAGAGATAAAGTTTCTGCAAAGCTTTGTAAAGAAAAACAGATGTGATGATCACATCAATATTTATTTAGCCAGAGTTAACTCTGAGAGATTGAAATGGAGTTGAAGAGACTGTCAAAGAGCCCTGAAGTGTAGATTCTCTTTTAGTAAATATAGAAATATAAAGACAAGGGAATTTTGGAAATCAGGAAGGCCAAAGAATCTGCTGAATAAAAATTTTAGGATACAATGCAAGATATTTTCAAGAAATTATAAAACACAGAAGCAGAACACTAATTCAGTTGTTCAACTAGCTATTCTATGAGACAGAAGTCTGTGAGGCACTGTGAGCGTCAATATGGATAGAACGGTAGGTAAAATGCACAATAGCCCCTGGTATCATGGAGCTTACAATCTCACAAGGGAAAGAAATATTGAAAGTAATGAATCCTGTATACACATCATATAACATAGATCGTTTCTGCGGTTTCTATACAATCATGCTCCAGGGGGCCCATTTCTGTGGGTAGCAGGGTGGCAGGATTTAGCAAGTGACAGGTTTTTATGGCAGCTGCTGGGTTGTCTAAAAGCATAGCTTGAACTTGAACCAACCTTGCAGGGGATGGCCATTCTGTCGGCTTAGAACTTACTAAAGCCTGAACCGGGTAAGGAGTCCATACAGTGACTGGCTGACTAAACGGTAACTTTTCAGCCTACTTTATTTAGCAGGGTTGTAGTGGTGGCTGCTGCCTGTAGACAAGGAGGTCGTCCCTTAGCAGGTTGACCTAATGGTTTAGAGAAATAAGCAAACACTTGAGAAAGGGGTCCCAGTTTTTGAGCTAATACCCCAAGGGTGACTCTCCTCTTACGAATGTAAAGGTTGAAGGGTTTCACTAAATCTGGGAGGGCCAGGGCAGGGGCCTGAAATAATTGCTTTTCTAATTCTTGAAAGGCCCCTTCACATTCCAAATTCCTTTCAAAAGGATCATCATCCTTTCTTTTCAACATTTCACTTAGAAGCCGAGCTATTAGACCATAGTTAGAGATACAGATGTGGCAACTAGCTGTCTTCTAGTTTTAGGAGGGGTGAGGCTGCAAATAGCTTCCTTCCTGTCCTGGGGTAGGATTCTCTGACCTTCTGTGAGAATGAAACGTAGGTAGGTCACCCTAGTTTGTGAACCACTGACAGATGGAGGGCAACTTTCCCCATTTCCCAGCTGGTATTGGGGCCAGGCTGTGTTAGATGGAAGATCAAATGTTTCTGCAGGATACACCCTAATGGGCTATCCTTCAGTCTGCGGGATGGTTGGTTTCCTGTACTTGGGATGTTCTGTTTTGGATTTGTTTCCAACTACTGAGGGGCAACTAGAGTGATCTGTTGGTATGCAATGCTGCAAAATTTGACCCAAATAAAATTTCCAATTTGGCACATTTGGAACCAGCACCAAGCTGTTAATGGATTCCTCAAAGGCTGGAATGGGAGGTGCCCAAATGGTGCGGACTCTGATATAATTGGGGGTCCCCCTTGAATATGTAATGGCTCATGCTTGAAACAGTCCCTCCTCAGTCAGAATGTCCCACAGGAGGTTAGACAGGGCCGCCTCTGGGCCAGACCAGCTTAGCCACATTAGTTCCTGACCAACTTGGTCCCTTAGGGAGTGGCATGGCTCTATGAGGTGGAGTTTTCAGCCAAAAAGGAGGAGTTTTCAGACTTCCTGCTGGGCGAGAGCTAAAAGCATGAAGGATTCCCATAGGGTACCACCAGATGACTGGGGCAGCTGGTGTTCTGTTCTGATATGGGTAGGAGAGCCCTTGGAGCCTCAGTTGATAAGAAATTACCCAAGGTTCACCTCACAAACAGAATGGGGAGGAGAGGTCAGATGTTGGGTGTTTCCTGTTCTTGCCAGCAACTCACAGGACTTCCAATAATGGGGTTCCTGATCTGTGAAAAGTTCACAGGGCTCCCCAGCCCACTTCAGAGAAACTAGCTGACTGGAAGAGGTCAAGATACCAGTCATGTACCTACTCTGGGACCTGTTCACACTCGAGCATCCTCAGTGCCTCTTCCTGAACTCAGATCCTGCATCCTCATTTCATTTTTTCCTGGTCTTGCCTCTCGGCTCACAGGGCTGACCACTTTCCTTCACCAAACTGAAAGTGATGCTAGAGAACATTACTGTTGACCCTGGAAGTCAGCAAGGAGGGACAAAGCCCTGGTGCAGTGTCTGCTGCCTTGTAGGGGTGTCAAGAGGACAGTGCTACTGAGGAGACAATGGGCAAGATGGCCATGGCTCCCACTGTCCCCGGGCATCTGATTCTATGGGAAGGCCAACCAGGGGCAGCGGGAAGACATGCCTTAGTTTCAGTCTCAGATCCCCAATGATGACACATGTGATCCCCTCAAAGGGAGTTACACTGTGTCCACATGACACCTGGGTATTGGGTTGCTGGGCATAATTGCTCCTGAATTTGGCTGAAGGCTTGAGTAGCCTATTAGAGAAGACTTCTGGAAAATCACTCAGTCTGGCTGATAGTCAGCCTACCAAACATCAGTGATATGAATGAAGGTGATGCACCCCAGTCAAAATGTCCACTACTGCAATGAACCAAGGCAAAACCAGCTCAAGCTGCCAACCTACATAGTGATTGCTATTTTAAGCTACCAATATCTGGGGTGATTTGTTTCATATCTAGGATTAATTTATAATGTCCAATTTCTGCATCTTATTTACTTATAGTATGTGTCATTTCACAATCACAATTGAAAGAATGAGATGTTTATCAGAGCTTCTCTTTGGCAGAAACTAAATTCAAAGTTCTGTTGCCCCAGATGCATGAAACTGTCAGAAACTCTGCTCAGGCTGCTCTGGTTCTCAGCATCTCAGCTGCTACTTCTTACTGTGAAGCTTCTCAGCACATTAATCATGGCTTTTGAATAGACCAATACCTCAAGGGAAAAAGTAACATCAAATATTAGGTTCTCTCTCTGGAATTTCCTCCTTTCCAGAATTTTATCTCAGCAAGTTCTATTATGGTACCTTCAAACAGATTTTTTTCTTTTTTTTAATGTTCAACCTTTCTCAGAAAATTTTGGTTTGCAATAAGCCAATATTAAAGGAAACCAGAATTATACGCAATTAAAATTTGTAAGTTTTGTTTCCCTGTGGATTATGAAGTCCTTGAGAAAAAGAGCACATGATTTATTTATTTTTGAGTTCCAACATAGAACTTAATGTCCAAAACACAGAAATTCCTTAAATTTTTCTGTTGGAATTAAATTAAGTTTGGTATCAGAAATGGAAGTAAGAGAATGGAATGTGCTGATTTAGGAATGAAAGTTAAGATAGGTATGTATGGGTCAAGGAGAAGCTTTAGTTAAATAATCAGTTTTGATACTTACTATCCACAGGAAACTTTTTTTTTTCTTTTAACAGTCTTTGAGCATTTTGGTCAGGCTCTGTTATAGACATAAGGCATTAAAAGATAGTTTAAAAATAGTCCTTTCAGGAACTCAAAATTTATAGAGAACAAAAGAATCACTTAATCTTCATAGAATTCTATCATTTCTAACTCCAAAATATATCTCAAATACACTCCTTTATGCCACTATGGGTTTCAGAATAGGCCAACCCAAGATGTATTATTTGGGCATGTGAATTATTTTGTATTAAAGGCAGTGGAGATCCCACAGGCTCAAGAAAAACTACTGCCCCTCCCTTAACTACCTAAAAGAATTTAAATGGGGGATTTTTCCCCCAAAGAGAGTTATTACCAGAAATAAATTTTATCTAAGTGGCTCCATCTGTATGGCAGGGCAAACATCTAATTACCAAATATGTTCCTCTTCTTGTTTTATGAATGACCCTCCATGCCCTCGGAACACCCAGACCCCTGCCTTACTCCTTAGCTCAGGATATCATATGTACCTCATTTTTACCTTTCTGTCTTTAAACTTCTCACTTAGTGGGGATACCATATGTACTAAATTAAATTTGATTTAATTCAATTAATAAAGTTACTCTTTCTCATGTTAATCTAATTCTTAGACTAGCCAGAAGAACCCAGAAGCATAGAGGAAAGTTTTCTTCCTCTCCAATAGCACCTCCACTATTTCCATCTTAGTTCAAACTGCCATCGCATCAGCCTAGTTGAGAGTAACTACCTCTCAAATGGTCTCCTTCTTTTCAACAAATATTCCCTCCAACCCATTCAAATGTAGAGGTCAGAGTGAAGTTTTAAAAATTTGTAAATTAGATCATGAGGCTTGTGTCACTGCTTAAAACTTTTTTCTTTCTTTCTTCCTTTTTTTTTTTTTAACTTTTGTTAGACTCTAAATTCCTTAGCCTGCAATACCTGAAAGAACCTGTTTCGGCCTTCATTTCCAAACTTTTAGTCAGGAACCTCCCATCTAGCTTAAATGTTTACTACTTTACAGTCTCTTTTGTCTTCTCCTATTCTTTCCAAATTACATCAAGCTCTCTCATGCCTCGGGACTTTTGTGCTTTCTAGTCCCTTGCAGCAGGCTGTTCTTACCTTTTTTTTTTTTCTCAAGTGAGCTACTTATCATGCCGCAAGACACTTAAATCTATATTTCAGAGAAGCTTTTCTTGACTGTGCCATCTAATACAGCCCCTTCTCCACCTTCTCACTATCGTTTCCCCAGCATATATGGCCACAAGACTGCATATCAGATCAATCCTGAGTCTGAACATCTGCTCAACAAGCTTTCACCACACCTAGGATTTTTCCTAATTTATTTCATTCACAACATGCTTGGTGAGTCATTTTGGTACATTCTAAAAATATACTTAGGTATCTCAACTATTTATTAGTTGATATGTCATTTCTTCTAAAGTACAAGGCCAGCAAGTTCACAAAGCCTGTCTGTCTTATACTCTATTAAATCCCCAGTCCCATCCATTTGGTAGTCAAATAATATGTGTTAAATAAATCTTTACTGAATCAATAAATGCAAACATGAATGTGTAACAGGAAGTGTACCAGGATTAGGGGGGGATCCAATGATCAGCACAAATGGTTCTAACCATTAAGTAGTTTTCAGTGTAGTGGAGAAGAAACACCTGGACACAGATAACAATATAATAAAAATTGAGGGAGATAAATGCCTTGCAAGAGGAAAGAAATGCACACTTAAACTTGATGAGAGTAGAAAAAATCATTATTCCTATTAGTAATAATGTTCCACCATTTGTCTTTCAGCATAGCACATTTCCTAAGCTTTAGATCACAAAACCTTTAAAAGACATTTAAACACTTAGACATTTAGTATAATGACTAGCTAGTAGCAACATACTTGCTTTCTCTTTCAGAGAGGCTGAATTAGTTTGGAAGTAAAAGCACTAGTCATGAAGAATAATGTGCAATGATTTCTGGTAGCTTTGACATCAACTTGTTTGTGTCTTATTAAAATGTTTTCATGATCTTAATATATAAAATTTTAATGTATTATAAACATGCCTAAGTATGTAAGTGTATAGACTGGATTGAGCCTGCATTGACTCAAATCACAGGTCACTCACTTTCCAACTACAATACAACATAACCAGAAGCAAATTGTTCAAACTTTCTGTGCTGTACTTTTATAAAAGGGAAGTAAAATAATACCTATCACATAGGTTTTTTATAAGTTTAATAGGGGCACTTATATAAAATGATAATAATATACAATATTGATAGATTGTATGCAAAATATTTAATTTCAATAATTTTGTTAAAAAGAAAAAATTGAAACTCATGTTGGAGGTCAATTGGATAATATGTTTTGAAAACTTAAAAAATATGTGAAAAATATGTATATCTTTGCTCCAGATTTTTACTCTTTGAAGACACTCTAAAGATATACTTGCATTTCTTAACAAAGAATTAGCTGTATCCTTTCACATATGTATATACATAAATATCAAATAATTTAAGATATGTTAAGTAAACTTAATGCATTTATGTATGCGGCCATTAAATTATATGCTAAATGAACACTTAATTTTAAGGATAAACACTATATATTATAAGGTTAAAACATGTTTTCAAACAGTATACTTTTTTACTCCAATATGCACAGCACACATTCTGTTAGAATATATATCAGGTAATAATTATTGAAACATATGGTTAATGAAACAATGGATGTCTCTTCTTATTTTACTTATTTCTATTTCCCAATATTCCCATCATATAGCTGGGTTTTGTACATTGATTGCGAATTTATTTTAAGAAAAATAAAGGGTTTTAAAATAAAAGACAGTTAACTAGCAATTCTATGACCAGGATGCAAAAAATATAAAATCACTCATATGGGTTCCTTTTTATCTGCCTATTTTGCAAGTAAATTAGCACGAAACAGATTAACAAGGGGAGATCATCTGTGCTAGGATGCTAGAATGTTCTCACTACTTGGCTGGTTGTGTATACTCTTTTAGTGGAATAAGCATGTTGTTGTTTGAATTCTTCTCATAACTCTTAACAGAAAAAAATCTATTTGAAGCTAATATTGCTCACTTAATATCTATCAGGACTTTACAGACAGAATTCCAAAAGATAGAGAGATTCTGAAGAAATAACTATAAAATAATAGTTTTTTTGTTCTATTTCTTTGTTTTGTAACTTACTTCATGCAGAATCTAACGTCAGAGGTGGAGCAGTCTGGCAGAGTAATACAGGGGATTGATGACAAAGCTGCTGCTGAATGTAAAATCAGCACAGCCAGTAAACACAGGTATATGGAATCAGAATGGGATTTAGTATGGGTAAATACAGTTTTAAGACCGTTAGTTCCACAATACGCCATTCTGACATCATGACATACTGAGTAACAAATAAGGAAATATAATATTTAAAGGACAGAACACCTTTAAATATGTTTATGGCTACATATAATTTAAATTCAGTGCTATAGTTCCAAGTCAATAGGATGGAGCTGTTCAAAGGCAATATTTTGAGACATTCATTTGATACGTATTTTTCTTAGAAAATACAATTACATTTCCAATGTATGTATGTCTGGTCAATTTGATCTTTGCCATGTTTTATTTATATTCTAGTTCTATCCTTGCATTCTCAGCTGTAAAAGAAGGCTCTCTCTATGTCTTTGTAACTGAAGACTTACACTGATACCTAAAGGAGATGGTCATGGTTAAAGTTATTTGATGATATACTGTCTGACTGCTAACAAGTGGTTTTTAACATTAATTGAATATAATTAAACTTATTCTAGTGTGTGACAGGAAATAGGATCACATTACTGGATAATTTTATGTCTACCTACTTTAAACCTCATGTACAAGCAGGCTTTGAGCGCATGTGACATGTAGTTACAAGGACCCTATGTTTAGAAGGACCCTGCACTTGGTCTAATGCTCTACTGTTGTTGCCTTAGAATTTTTAATAATTTTTGAATAAAGTGACCCACATTTCCATTTTGCCTGACCTGAAAATTATATTGCCAGTTCTGTGTACAAAATTGCCAGTTATTTTTCTAGCAAAAATGGCTTTATCTGGAATCAGCAAAGAATTGCAATTCAGGCTTTGCAACCATGCCAAGCCACATGCAAGTCCTGGCACAATAGGAGAGTAAACCCCTTTTTTAAAGAGGGGAAAAGGAAGTTGGGAGGGCCATGGTAAACAGAGTCAATTAGAGAAACTGAGAGCTTGAAGTGGAGTAACTTTTGGTTGGCTGAGTTGTGACAGTCTCTCATTAGCTGAACTCTTGTCTGAAAAGAAGAAGGCGGCTTTCTTTTTCTTGTGGGGCTCGGCTATGGTCACAGGGCCTCAGAGCCCTGACTCTATTTTAATTGAGGTTTCTGTTTTAGTTTTTACATCATATAAAATTTTGACAATATAGGTGTTAGGTTATTGACTATGGATTTATATTAAATTCATTGAAAAATGTTTCCTCATGGAAACTGAGCTTTTGTGCCAGTTTTACATATCTGATGTGGGCTTTCTCTCTCTGTCAGTGATATTGTGATTTATAAGAAATATATATTTGGTCATTCAGAGACCAAAATATATTTCTCAGACATATTTGGCACTTGTTCATGGTCCCTGGTTCAAGGCTCCGAAAGCTCTTGGAATATCCTGTGATAGATCTAAATAAGTATCTTTTGTTATGTTAATGAGATAACTTTTGGAAAGCTCTTTGGTAACTTAAAATGGGGGCCTAGTTGCCAGGAGAACCAACAATGTGATTAAAGGGTTGGAACTTTCAGTCCCACCCTCTCTCCCCACTTCCTGGAAGAGAAGAGGGGGCTGGAGATAGATTTCAATTGCCAAGGGCCAATAACTAATGATGCCTATGTAATGAAGCCTCCATAAAAACCTAAAAGACATGGTCTGAAGAGCTTCTAGGTTGATGAACACTTGGAGATTTGGTAAGAGTGGCGTGCTGGGAGAGAGCATTGAAGTTCCTTGCCCTTCTCCATTCCCTACCCTATGCATCTCTTCCATATAAAATGCTTCTCTAAATTGTGAGCTGCTCTAGAAAACTAATCAAACCCAGGGAGGAGGTCCTGGGGACCTCTTATAGCCAGTTGGTCAGAAGCACAGGTGACCTGGGCTTGTGGCTGGCTTCTGAAGTGAGGGGAGAGGGCAGTCAAGAATGACTCCTTAACCAGAGGAATCTGATGCTATCTCCTGGATAGTATCAAAATGGAGTTGAACTGTAGGACATCCGGCTGGTGTCAGAGCACTGCTTACTTGTGTGGGAGACCTCTCTCCTTGTTGAAACTAGATTCAGAGGAAAATTAGTATCTATATCACTACTTCTGTGATACTTTGCTGAATGCTAGTGCAATTAATGAAAAAGAGGAGGACAGAAAGTTAGTTGTGAATTTCAGATAACTATGAATTTTGAGTATTTTCCCATTAAATCCTTTGGTTTAAAAGAATAATTTGTCTTTTTTACCAATTTAAAACTAAGCTTAATAAGGACAATGTTGCTAGTAATAAAATAAAATTTCAAAATGTTATTTTATAAGCATAAATACAAGCTACAACAAATTGTACTAGTTTGTTTCCTGAAGAACAACTCATGTAATTTTCTTTAAATACAAATTTTTCATATTTTTAATATTCAAGTATCAAAAATTAATAATTTACAGATTATTTACAAAATACAAATTAATAACTTTGTATTCATCAATTGGCATCTTGTAGACTGAAGTTTGAGAAGTGGTTTCATGAATCTAAATAATTCCTAGTGTGTTTTTTTTAACTGCAAGTAAGCAGACAGAAATAAATCAAGATCACTTTCCTTTTAAATATATATCACATTAGATATTTTAAATATATATGATATTTATTTCAAATATCTATATGCATACATATATACATATATACACATATGTGTGTTTGTGTGTGTGTGTATATATATATATATATGTATATGATTTTTAATGCTAACATAAGAGACTAAATAATGACAACCAAGACTGGGAGTCTTGAAAATCATGAGAAGTTTAGTAAAACCACAGGGATTGGAAGCTCAAAGCAAATAAACTTTAGAATTTCTGGTAGAGAATTGTCTTCTGTTTAGATGCTGTTAAAAACTCAATGTTTTAGGAATGTTTAAAATATGTTAGTGAAACATCAGTTACCTGGTAGTTACCTAGGAGATAACCTTAGCTATACAGAACACAGATGAGAAAATTTGCAGACAAGTGTAAGAACTTATCCCTACTCTAGTCACAATTATACACCCCCCAACTTATTTATCCTCCACTTGCCAGAGCATGGCAAATTAAAAGTAACAAATTAAAAATATTTGGAGACACATATCCATAAAAATTCCTTCTGAAAGGAAATGGAAATTAGCAAACACATCAATTTGGATGAGTATATTATAGGAAAAATAGAGATTCCAGAGTAGAAATTCTTTCAGATTTTGCACTTACTCCTCAAAGAGTTGGAACATTTGAAGGATAAAAGCTAAAGGCAAAATCCCAATCTGGCTGTAATACTAGATGTAATAACTTTGCATGACATACAAAAATTTTCAAATCTGTGTACAATCATTTTTTTACTCAAATATTTTAAGATGTCTTTTAGTTTTGAATATATATCATTCATATATTTCCCCCCATTTTTACATCTTTTCATTCTTTTTGCTCATTGCCATTTATTTGAATAAGACTTTCCAAGAGTTGTTCTTGTTTGAGATACATTTTTCCAAGAAATGAGAGCCAATATTAATGAAATCTGTTGAGTGAGGGAAACAGGAAGCTTTGTAGTGGAGACAGAAAGGAAGGAGTCTCTGGTTTACCGTAACATCCAGGCCATCTACCTAAATTTTTTTTTTAATCCCCTGGTCTTAAATATTGTATATCTGATTCTTGTTTTCAAAGGCACATTATCTTATCTTAGAGAAAAGGCAAAGGTCATGTAAGATGGTTGGTAGGATTCTAGCTATAACCCTTTCCATTAAAGATGTAGTTATCTCTAGATTAATACTGTCTTGGGTTAAATCTCAGGACAGTAACTGATGTTTATAAGACCCTGAGCGATATAGAAAACTTTTAATTATTTTTAGTCCATATACCCAGTATTTAAGATACAGTGTTGTTGAGAACAGTTAATATTAGCACAGTGGTTAGGAGCACAAACAGTGAAGCCAGAAGACTTGATCTAGAATTCCCAGCACTGCCATTTATGAGATGAATGACCAAGGTCAAATAACTTCACATTTATGTACCTTGGTTTCCTTACCTTAAAATGAGCATAATTATAGTATGAACCTCACAGGCTTATGCTAAGAATAAAATTAGTTAATACCTATAAAACACGTGGAGGGGTCCCTTTCTCTGTCATATTGTGTTAAATCAGTATTAGTTGTTACTATAAACTGTTCAATTTAGCTTTTCTGAAATATTCACTTGTCAGGTTTACAAAACATTACTTTACACATTTAAGCTACTGATTTATGTAATTTACATAGCCAACTCATTTCTTAATAAGCTCATCCTTCCAAAATAGCCTGAACTAAAGTGATAATAACTTGAGAAAGCAAAGTTGAACTCTCTCCACTGCTTTATTAAGAATGTGCAATGGAAGGTCTGTTAATTTTCCAGTAATTCATTTAAAAGTTCCATGAATGTGAGAATACTGTTTAAAAAGAACAAAACAAAAGCTACTTGAGGTTTTGTTTACCAGATCCTGCGCTAAAGGCCATGAGACTATTTAATCCTTACAACAAACTTAGTTATTAAGATGAGCTAATGAGGCACAAGGATATTTCAGCGATGTCTCAAACTCAGTTAACTGTAACATCTGAAGTTCAGTTATGTGGAAGGAATCAGGATTTGAACATAGGCAGCAGGATTTGAAAACTCATTATTCAGAGGACCCTGGCAAGTATGATAAGGAATGTTGCCCTAATTATAGAAGCATAAGATATGAAGAAGAGAGATCAGAGATACCAGACAGGAAGATCTTATGTGTTTCAAGAAATGTACTTGATACATATAAATATTTAAAAGACTGGGTTTGGTAGGCTTTTTTTTTTTTTGGTTTGAATTCTGGTCCTGCCGCTTACAGGCTTGAGACTTTTTCTATGTGAGTTATCTCAAAATATTACAACTGTATCACCTAAGCTCTATTTAAGGGCAGATTTCTTAACCTCGTTAAGCCTCAAGTGGCCTCATCTATTAATTAAAGAATGCTACCCCACAGGGCTGTCGTGGGAATACAGTGGTATAACATATTTAAAACATACGGTCCAGCACTTAGCAGGAGTGCAGTAAATGTTTGTTCCAACCCCTGCGGGGGAAGCAATCTGGTTTTCTGTAGGGTAGCCTGAATCATGGAGGCCCATAAAGCTTCTGCCATCCATGCCCTTCACTTGACTGCTGCCCACTTCTCTGTCCAGCAGAGTTCCTCGTTACCACCTCTTGGCTCATACCACTCTCACTCTGGCAGCAGTGCAAGATGGGTTCCGCACCCATGACCTCACCCTTGCCAGCCATGGTGAGTATGTGTGTATGTGGGGGATGCTGGGTGGTGAGAAGAGGGGCTGTTGGATGGTCTCCTTCACTGTCCCCACCCTCACCCTGCACTTCTCCTCCCCTAGAGGAGAACTCCACCTGGCTGCCCCTTTATGGTAGCGTGTGTTGCCACCTGGTGGCTCAGCCTGTCTGCATGATTCAGCCTACTGCAAGTGGTCCCCTCAGGGTGCAGGTGAGGGGCCCTGAGGAGTGGAAGGCAACAGGGAGAAGGAAGAGGAGCCCTGAATCACCTAGGGATCCAAGGACTATTGAAAAAGCAAGATCTGGGTGGAGGAGGGAGAGATATGGCCAGAAGAGAGGAGGATCAGGCAGGAAAGTGGGCAGAAAGGAGCACTCTCTCTCTGGGGGGCTGGGAAGGAGGGTGTTGGGGGTGTGTGATTCCCCTAGGAAACCTCGAGTCATTTACACAGCAAGCTGGGGAGCCGCAGGACTGGGTGCGAGTAGACACCTCTGTACACGTCTGGAAGCTGAGCAGAAGCCCAGAGAGTGGCTACATTAACAATTCCAGCACTGTTGACTCATCTTTCTCAAGTTCTTTGAACTCTCAAGAGTTTTGAACACTTTAAACTAGTGCAAATAACAAGGACTCTGCGGTTATAACTACATAGCTTGGATTCAGGGTGTAATCTCAAGCAAATGTAGGTTAACTGCTGTCGAGTTTCAGTTTGTCAGTAAAATGGGCTTAGTGAGCTGTCACAAAAATTAAATTAGCTAGGTCACATACCCGAAAAGCAGCTGTCCCATAGTAGGCTCTTAGTAAATTGTCCCTTTCAAAAGGTTTATCCTTCCTATTAGACAACTTGAGGAAGCTTCCTCCTTCTCCACTCCTCGATCTCTAGCCCTGACTTGCAGGAGACGTAGGCCCGAGACCGCAGAGTGACCCGATCCAAGGCGGAAAAGCCTATGGTTACGGTGCCGCAGGTGGACATTGTGCCTGGATGGCTCACTGAGACGGAGTGGATGGGGCTCACAGCTCGCGAAGAGGGTGTGGACATGGCAGGTGACATCTTGGCCGATCTGCTGGAGCGAGTCATGGACTCGGCCTTCAGAGTCTACCTGAGCCGGCAGGTAGGCCTGGATCCCCGTCCTCTAGACCCATCTCCTCTCTCCCTGACCCCTGTCTGCTGGGCTGAGACGCTCTCTCGCCTCCACAGTGCATTCCATTCACCATAAGCCAGGCACAGGAGGCCATGCTGCAGATCACCGAGTGGCGCTTCCTGGCCCGGGATGAGGGAGAATCTGCAGTGGCAGAGGACCCCACATGGGCGAGGACGAGGAACCCTCACCTTGCCCCATTGACGCCTTGGCTCCGAGATCCCTGCCTGTGCTGCAGGCGCCCGCCTCGGTGGTACTGGAGGAGATCCAAGGCAAAGTAAGCCTAGCCCCCAGCTACTTCCCACTTTCCACCTCCCACCCCCGCCTCCGCCGCATCTTTGTTCTCTTCAGGGCCTCTCTGGACTGCTCCAACCTTAGTGCCTCTGTCCCCTTCCCGACATCACACTTCTTGCCTGCCATCTCCACCCCTGTGCATTTCCCCAGGACCAAGGAAGCATGAACCAAATCCCTTTAGGAAGATCTTGGATGGATCTACAGACTCTCAGGAGCAGATGGCATCTTGGGAGCGTTCTCACGAGCTGAGAGTCACCCGGGGGACCCCACAGACCCCGGAGCAGTTTCAGGAAACAGGGCCTGGAGGTCCTTCAGAGGAACTGGACGGCCAAGCTAAGGGCCACCTATCCTCGATCGGATCTTTGAACGCGAGAAGCCAACCCTCAGTGGAGGTGGTGCCCGCCACCAGTCCCCACCCTTCTCCGGATCTGTCCCTGGGAGCCAGCCCCCAGGCCTTAGTCAAGAGGGCACAGCACTTCAGCTCCCAGTTCTCCCTCGAGGATCTCTACTATTACACGCCCCAGCCTCATGTGGCTGGAGACTGGCCGTAGCCCAAGAACGAGGAGTTGCCCCGCATCGCCCCAGGCGTGTTGGTGTCGGACCCCTCTGCAGACGTTGCCACAGTGCTCAGCCCCTCTGCCGGGTTCCTGCCGCAGCAGCCCTGGCGCGCGGACCCGCGGCCCGGCGACCGCCATGCAGAATGGGCCGCAAGCCCGCTATGGCGTGCCCGGACCCCGCGCGCCTGCTGTGCTGCTGGGTGCGCCCACGCCGGAGGTTCTGGTTTCAGACTCCGTGGCGCGCCCCGCAGAAGCCTACCACGGGTGCCAGCAGGGCGGGAAGACTGAGGCCCCCGGTCAACTGCCAGCCTCCGGCTCGGGTGTCCGCGTCTTGCCATCAGTTTTCTTCCCTCTCCAGCCTGGGGTTCCCATCCGAGAGATGGGTCCCAGCCCCAGCCTCCAATTCCCTACTTTAAACCTAGGCCTACTGTTGCCAGGCTTTGGTTCGAAGCTGCCCTTCCTCAGTCCCGGCCTCCGCTTTCTCGCCACGTACCTGGGGTTCCCCAGTGTGGCCCGCAACCCCAGATCCAAACTATGGCCTGGTGCCAAGTGGCCCAGTGGCTGGGACGCGGAGGCCGAGTTGCTGCGTACTCACACAGGGCCTGGACTCTGGGGATAAGGAGAGCCAGGATCTTCACGAGGTGCCTCACCCTGGCCTGCCATAGCCATTGAGTGTGGACAGCAAGCCCTGGCCGAGTTACAGGCAGCCTCAAAGAAGAACCACCTCCTGCTTCTTAAAGTGGACATGAGCTCGATGGCCTCCATCCAGAGCTTTGCTTAGTGGCTTCTGCGGTAGTATCCAGAGATACATCTACTGGTTAACAATGCTGCAGTCTGTGGTATGTATCTTGACTTAACTTCCCCTAAATGCATTTCAAGAGCCTCCTTTCTAGCTCAGGGACCCCAAAACAGGCATCCCCCAAGCCTAACCTGTATACTCTGTGGAAACACTCTTAAATAGGACACTGTCCTAAAAAGCCTACCTTAAGTTGTAGCTTCAAACTTCACTGTGCCAATCTTGACACATACATGTTCCTGTGGCTTTTCTACTGAACCCCAATATATCTTCCCCAGACATCATCTCCCTCGGGGTTGTCATTCCATCACCCACCACCTATGTTTTCATCTCCTCCCAGAATTGCCTACAACATGTACTCCAGAGGGCCTTGATGTCACCTTTGCCACCAACTACATTGGACCCTTTCTGCTCACAAATCTGCTCCAAGGTAAGGAAGGATGGGTGCTTATTTTCTGTGCTGCCCCTGTGTCTTCATTCCTCTGGCATTTTCGTGGCTTACTGCCTCCCATGGTACCCAGATGCTTGCTGAACGATGACCCGGTACACTTTTGCTGGACACAGAAGGGGAACCCACTTGGCACCAGCCAGGATTAGGAGGCTGGTAATGGAATCAGTCAGCCCCAGATGCAACCAGCAAGAAGATGTAAGATCTGTACAGGCCGCCTCTCCTTCCCCCAAGTCTGAATACTAGCCAGACCAGTAGTCAGTCATCTCAACAAAAGCTTTTTGAGGTCACTAGGCTACTAGGATTAAGGACATTCTTCCTGGGGAGGTGCGGGTGAGTGGCAGGTACATTCTCCCTAACAATGTTTTCTAGATTATCTAATAACCTCTTAAAAAGCAAATTAGTTTTTAGCCAGGTAATACATGTCCAAAGTACAAAATAGAAAGTGTGAAAGTATACAAAAGGATATACAGAAAAAGAATAAAAGGAAGAAAAGGAAAGAAAAAAAAAAGGTTCCTTCTCTCCTTGAAAAGCAGCTACCAATTCCCCTCCTCGGGGTGGGGGTGGAGGGAACTATTGTTGCCAGGGCCTCATGTACCCTTTAGAGGGAAATTAAATTAACCCCCACTGGAAAGTGAAGAAAGAGCAAGGTCAAACTCTATGCATTTGCAAGTATAAATGTTTTCTTCCCCTTTTCAAAAAGTGTAATATGCTACAACACCCTCTCTGTACCTTGCTTAGTAATAGTTTCTTAAACTGTCTTCTCTCCTGTCTTCCCTTCTGCCACTAAATCACCGTTCATCATACCACTGTCTTGCTTCAGGTCCTCTGAAGGTACTCTATGCTTTATAGATATAAAAACTAAGCTGCTTCTCTCCACTTTCAAGTCCCTCTGCAGACAGAACCTCACCGTTGCCTTTCCCAAACCTACACTCTTGTCACCAGCCAGTCAATCTGTATCTCTTGGACCACACTCTGTTTTTTAATTCTGGCTGCACTTTTGCACATCTGTTTTCCTTTATCTGGAATATTCATTTGTAAGATCTTATGTGTTTCAAGAAATGTACTTGATACAAATAAATATTTAAAAGACCAGGTTTAGTAGGCTTTTTTTTTTTTGGTTGAATTCTGGTCCTTCCATTTATAGGCTTGAGACTTTTTATACGTGAATCTCAAAATTTCAGTTTTGGTTTCTGGAAAATAAGAAAAATAATGCTTTTTAATCAAAAGAGTAATTTATAGATTAAATAAAGCATAAAGTCCAGTGCAGGACACTTAGATAAGTATTATTATTTTTAAAGCAATTATAATTTTTATTCAGTTAAAAGAGCATGTATAGATGTGGAAAATGTCTTAGATGTGATGACAGAGGGAAAAAAGGGGAAATAAAATATCTTTCCAAATGTTCTAGCTACTTGTTCAGAGCATGATAAAAATAAAATTCGAGCACGCCAGAAATAAATTTTATCCTTGTCTCCTGCCTCATTTAATCTTCCATCTCTGATCATTACTCTTTTAAGGTCTCCTAAATGCCCTAGGTCAATACACTTCTTAAACAAATATTTATTATTGCTCACAAATTTATCGACCAGCTGATGGTTCTGACTGGGTAGACTCATGCATCTATAGTCAGCTGCAGGTTAGATGGACAATTATATTGATTTTTAAAAATATATTTTGTTTTTTTTCAGAGCAGTTTTAGGTTCACAGCAAAATCAAGTGGAAGATACAAATATTGCCCATATACCTCATTTCCCCACACATGCATAGCCTCCCACATTATTAATAAGCCCATCAGAGTGATACATTTATTACACTTAATGAACCTACACTGACAAATAATTGTCATGCAGTGTCCATAGCTTACATTAGGGTTCACTCTTGGTGTTGTACACTCTACGGGTTTGGACAAATGTAGAATGACATGCATCTGCCATTATAGTATTACACAGAGCAGTTTCATTGCCCCCCAAAATCCTCTCTACACCACCTATTCATCCTCTCTCTCCTCTAACCCTTGGCAACCACTGTCCATAGTTGTCTTTTCTAGAATATCAAATAATGTAAGTCATACAGCATTTAGTCCTTTCAGATTGGTTTTTCACTTATTGATATGCATTTAAGATTCCTCTATATCTTTTCATGACTTTTTACTTAATCTAGATGTACCACCATTTATCCATTCACCCCCTGAAGAACATCATGGTTGCTTCCAAATTCCAAAATTTTGGAATTCCAAAACTTCCAAATTTTGACAATTATGAGTAAAGCTGCCATAAACATCCACATGCAGGATTCTGTGTGGACATAAGTTTTTTACATTTGAGTAAATAACAATGAGCATGATTGTTAGATCCTATATAAGAGTATGTTTAGTTTTGTGGAAAAAAAAAAAAAAAACTGCCAAACTGCCAAACTGTCTTTCAAAGTGGCTGTGCTATTTTGCAATCCCACCAGCAATGAATGAGAGTTCCTGCTGCTCCACTCCCTCACAATCCAGGTACTTCTTTTAATTTTCCTGTCATTATTCTGTTTTATTCTGGTTAATTTTTATAAGTGTTATAACAATTTTTTGTATGCTTGAAGCCCCTCTTGACATTTCTAGTCCCTGTGCCACCCTGTAGCTTTATCTGTTAACTGACAAATGTCATTGGGCCTCTAAATCCAAGAACTGCCATTAGCAAGTGGTCTCTATTCCTTAATGTAATTTCACATCACATCACATGACATCATAGCATGATGTGACGTGACGGCACAAAACAACATAACACATAAAACTGTGCAATCTGCCCATCACCCTAATCTTACTCCTCACCAATACCTGCTTAGGAATTGTCTATTCCCATTTCTGAAAACACTTTTTATTGTTTCCTCCCTGTTTTGTTTTTTCTTACCACTATCACTACCCCACAACTCTATTTTCAATAAACCACAAGCTACTTGAGGGCAAGAAGTGAATCTGATGTTTACTATACTTACAACTTATATTTATTAAATATAAATATAAATATAAATAGATTTACTGAATAAGTGATCAGGATGTGTATTTATATAAGCATATTTGGAAAAAAATTGTCTCACACTTCAAAAAAATTTTTTTTAATGTTTTGATCATGTTCAATAAAATCAATTGCTTCTAAAAAATTCAGCTGAGTTTTTGGGGGATGATATCAAACTGTACTGTAACACATTGTCTTTTAGATAACACTATATTCACTTTGGTAAAATTATATTCATAATTTTTCTTAATATTTTCAAAAGAAAAGAGAGAATGAATGTATATATATGTACTTATCATGTTAGTATCACAGTTATGCTGGTTATGTATGTGATTACAACTAACGAGTTTTGTGGGTTTGGTTGAATTTTATCTGAAATTTATTTATTCAACACTGGAAGGATAGTCTCAGTTAATATAGACTTCTAGCTTTGTCTGTAAGAACTTAAAGAATAAAATTTCATTTTTTTCTGATGTCTATCATTTCTTTTGAGCAGTTTCCGAACAATCTCATTTAGCCTCTTTGAAGATAACATATTTCCATTTTATCGCATTGCTTTTCCTTTGTGTTTCATTTTTACTAGTTTTCTTGTCATACACCTGGAAGTGATTTTTCTCTCTATTTATATTTCATAGATTGCACTGAATCTGTGGCTTTTAAAAAAAAATCGGGTGTATTATCTCCTAAAATTATTTCTCTTCCATTTCCTCTTCTGCTTTTCATGGATTCTAAACTCACATTACAGATATGTAAGGCCTTCTCAGTATTTATATCTATTTTCCATCATTTTATGATTCTCCATATACATTAGCTTGGACATTTTCCATTGACCTATCTTCTGGTTCACTAATCCTCTCTACTTCCATTTCCAATTTGCTATTACAACTCTTTTCATTTTTTGTAATTTTAAAATATACAATTAACACATTTTTTAGTTTCAGCATTCCATTTTATTCTTTTATAACTTCTTATTCTCAGAGGACATTTCCATTTTAGCATTTGTGATAGGCTGAATAATGGCTCCCCAAAGATGTTCATGTCCTACTCTCAGAATTTGTGAATATGTTATTTTACGTGGTAAAAGTGACTTTGTAGATGTGATTACATTAAGATTCTTGAGAAAGGGGGATTATCATGGATTATCTGGGTGGCCACAATAAAATCACAAGAGTGTAAGAGGGAGGCAGGAGGCAAAGAGGAGAAGATGATGTGAGAACAGAAGCAGAGATTTGAGTGCTATGGACACAGACCATGGAATGCTAGCAGTCTTTAGAGGCTGAAAGAGGCAAGCAAATGATTCTCTCCTAAAGCTGCCAGAAGGAACCAGCCTGGCTGACACTTTCATTTTAGTCCCGTAAGACTCATTCCAGACTTCTGATCTCCAGAATTATAAGATAATAGCTTTGTGTTGCTGTAAACTCCTAAGTCTGGGGTGATTTGTCACAGCAGCACTAGGAAACCAAAATATACATCATTTTTCTTAAACATTTATTTATAAACATATTCATTACAAAGTTTGTACCTGATAACCAACATCACTGGGTCATCAATGAGTTAAGTTACATTATCTGTGCTCCCCGGATTTTCCTTATTGATATGTCTGATAGTCTGTGTTTGAATGTTTAACATTGCATATGAAAAGTTATGACACAGATATGTTTTATCTTTCTCCACAGAAGGTTC
Source organism: Camelus ferus (assembly GCF_009834535.1). NCBI lineage: Eukaryota > Metazoa > Chordata > Mammalia > Artiodactyla > Camelidae > Camelus > Camelus ferus. The sequence continues at coordinate 57,776,572 of NC_045697.1, read as the reverse complement.
ACTTTATTTGCTGTTAGGTTGCCATAGTGGGTTAACTTCACTCTAATTTTCATTCACTTTCTGCTTATTTTTCTGCTTTTTTCCTTGCACAAGATTGAAGCTTAAAGATTCCGCAATGCATTGGACACAGTTCCCTGTGTCTCCCTTCAAACTGGGATTTTGGCCACACAAGTTTCTGATTTTCTTTTCTTTTTGTTAAACTCTATAAGATTCCCAAATGTTTTGCTGGCTTCTCTATTAGGCAAAACTCTCTGCCTGCTTTTTCAGTCGCTCACTCTGTGCTAAGACTCATTAATATTTTGAGGGCCCCATGTAACACGGTCTAGTTTAAGCTTTGTATACACTATACGTTAGAAACATTGCTTTCACTTTACATATGTGAATCCTAAGGCTGAGAGATGTTACACAACTTGCCCAAAACAGCACAGGTAGAATTGGAAGCAGCTATCTCTCTAACCTGCACATTCACTTCACTACGGAGGAATACCTCCCAGATGTAATTTAAAATGAATGAGAAAATGTTAACAGAAATAGAAATAGGAACTAAATTTATGGAAGTGCTAATTAATTTTAACTTCTTCAAACATTATCATATTTTGTTCTCTAGCTGAAAGAGGTAGGAGATAAAGTGTTTTTGAATTTTAAATATTTAGCCTATTATTAAAGTTAATGGGTATAAGCAGTAGCAGTAAACAATTTTTTGCAAGAAGACTTTTTAATATATAGATGACATAAATAGAAATGAATAGAATGCCATAATTAGAAGGGAACATAACTCAACCTACAGCTCCTACAAAAATTTTTGTAATAGTGTCCATGGAAATTTTTATAATAGCACCCACTATAACTGGTCATCACTGAGTTTTTATACCATCTCCTGATACTCCATTTTGGGACAAATTAATTTTTCTTATGTTTAGCAGTCAATAAATCTATGTTTGTTTCTATTGGTTGTTTTTCTGGTTATAGAGAAAAGATTTTGCAAATATACTGGGAAAGTGCATACACATGCGAAGAATATAAAAGCAAGCAAAGTGTATTAAAAGGTTAAGATAAACTCCAAAATAATAGGGTGATAATTTTAACCAGAATAAATAAGGGAGAATCAGTGGGGGAGGTGATAATGCTATGCTGTCACAGTTAAGATTGTAATGCAGGGAGCAAACAAATAGTTCTATGCTGGGATTTCATAGAGAACAACAACAAAGCAGGTCTTCGTGAAATAGTACAAGAATAGTTGGTTGCTTTGCTTTGTATCTTAATATCTTTTCAAACTTTTTTTCTATAAAATGTATTAAAGTGCTAACAAGGATACTAATATGAACACATTAAGAGATTATAATAACTCTAGTAACATATCAGATATTGACATTGTTTTAGACCTAACAATACTCTTAACTTGGATTTTGAAGAGTGTAGGGATAGGAATTTAAACTTAATAAGGCTTTGTAAAATCAATACTTATTAAAACTAATGGGTTTTTTTTTCCATTTTTCTTATTGTTTGCAAAAAACAAATAACCAAACCAAACAAAAACTTTGGTATTTTAAAGCCCCTGGACATTTAAAATCTTCACCTTGCCTGGCTTCTTGTTATTTGACATGGCTAGTAACTGTTCTCAGAAAACTCTTTTCCCAGTCTCCCAAGCACCACTCGCTTCTAGTATTTCTCTGACATCTCACAACACTTACTCTATTCTGCTTTTCCTTTTCTACTCTACTGCTTCTACCTCATTCTTAAAGTTCTGTATCCCTTAGAGTTATAGTCTAGATTCTCTTCACTCATTCCACAATGTCTCTATGGTAAATATCATCTACTCTTAGATGTTTAAATATTTATTTTATGTGTCATTATCCTCATGTAATGATTTAGAGAGCCAGGGCCTGGAATTAGCTACATTTGGGTACAAATGACTGAATTACCAAGTATGTGAGTTAAGTTATTTAATATCCTAAGTTTAAAAAAAAGGTGTTGTTATGGTGAGAGAAGACCTCATCTTCTTCCTTCAGAAGAGTAACTAATAATCTGCATTTCATCAATTGTAAGACAATAACTAGATCCTGAGTACATGTAAGTGTGATCTTATCACATGGGTGAGAATTTACTATTCATATCATTTGACCATTATTTTGTGTTAACTTTTTCATCTTTTTCTTTTCAACATATAAAGACACTTTATTATCTACGTTATGAATATGTTTTGCATTGCCATACATTTATTATTACTATTTATGTAAACTAGTCATTCATTTTGTCACTTGGTTTCTTTTCCAGTTATTATTGTTCTTTGCCTACTTATTGCAGTTTAATTTTATTTAAATTTAGTATGTAGTTGATGTATGTAGTTTAATTTTAATTAAAGTTGTGATGGTCTTGCAGTAGTGGAAATCTAAACCCTCCTACATGATCCTCAGAAAAAAGCAGATTGTATTGCCCTGTGAATGTACACAAAGGAATATCCTCTCTTTTTTCCATGTGTTCACCAACAATTGCATAGAGAGAGAGGATTCAGCTTACCTATTCAACTATTTTTGTGGGTTAGTGAAACTACTTAATGTTATTGTTAAATAGTGTTAGAATTTCAATTGAGGATAGACAAGAGGCAATGCTCTCTAATCTATTTCTTCAGACACCTTCTCAAAACACTGGGGGAGAAAGTAAAATACCAGCTTTTTTTCCCTTAGAACTCAAGACTTCATTTGCCTATGAGCTCAGATTATCATTTGACTCAGAACAGACAGATTTTATTATGTTTTTAGCGTACAGGAAAGGAGACAATTTCCCGTAATAGTGTTCAAAGAATCCCTTCCTTACTCTGTGTCTCTGTGTTTAAAGCTATTTTGTTCTTGTTGCTAAGGGAAAATAATGCTCCAGGACTGATTATGGTTAATTAACACTCTCATGAAATAGTTCTAGTCTATTATTCTACTGCTATTACTATATAACAGAAACACATTTATGAAATGCTGCCTAAGGCTACTAATCAATTTTATATAAATTTACATAGTTCTTGAAATTTTATATAAGGAAATGCTTTATTTATCCAAGGTCACACAATGAATTGATACTTCTTCGTCATGTTTGTGTATTACCTACGATGAACAAGAATTTAGGTTGTTGCCGTTCCTTTCAGTGACGAAAATACCATTTTGTAAACAGAATACAATTCGCTACATCATTAGTGCCTCCAAAACTGAATTACTCAGTTTCAAAGAATTCAGTATGTGAAGAAAAATGACTGAGGCCACCCAAAACCCCTGAATTCTCTATTTACCATATTTCTGAATTTGTATGCATTGAAATTACCATTCTAGATATGGTAGGGAAGGGATGAGGGAAATTAATCACTTTTATTAATATTATATTTTAAAAACTGCACTTTCCCTCATTTTTAGGACTAACATATCATATCTGACACATTTATTTTTGTCCTTCACAGTGAGTTACATTTCATCCCTTGGATTATTGGCACAAGGAAAAGGAGAGTCTTGGTGAGGGCCTTTAATAGTTTCATATATCACTTTTTCTCTGTGACTCAGCATCTCCATTACTAAGTTCAGTTTCGGCTGTTCAGAATTATTCATTCATTTGCAGCACAGAACAGAGGTTAACATTTACTCTGCTTTGACTATAGAAGACTGCCTGAAAAGTTCATTCCTCTCACAAATCAGCATAGAATATTTCCTAAAACATTTTAAATGTGATAAATACCTTTCACAATATAAATATACTTAAATATAGTAACACAATTGCTATCTTGGCCAAGTCACAATCACCTCTGACTAACTTTGTTTCTGTATCGGGCTACATGTACTACACACTATACATACACACTGATTAGACTATAGATATCTTAGAGAAAACTTTCTTTTGAAAAATGTTGCATATCTGTGTACCCCAAAGTTAGTGTAAAAAGCAGAATTTGACTTTTACCAGCTAATATCGATTTTAAGACTGCTTAGCAAAGAGAGAAAGAACGACTTCCATTTTCTGTTTTGCTCCGTCTGGTGAACAGCATCTGTGGTGCTGCTGTCGTTGATGCTGCAAGAGCTGAACTAGATTTTCCAACTCTTATTAAAAAAAAAAAAGAGATACCATTGTTTTGACTTTCACAGCAGTTGTCAGGGGAAAACACTTTATATTCTTTGTATGTTTCTGAGTGTGGAAACAAAATATTTTATCAGTTCTAATAATTTTTCCCATTATGATTTCAAATTTTGAATCTATGATATAATAGGTCAAACATTAGTTACCAAATGGGCAGAATCTGCAGGCAAGTAGGAAATAGAAACTTACATTTATGATGATTTTTAAATTCTGCCTCCAACATAACTATATACCAGCACTGTTTTGAAGACTTAGGACATTCAGCTTTTATAAGTCTATATTATTTGATCCATAAGCAAGAATATTTTATAACAGTTAAAAAATTGCATTAGTAAAAATAAGCTATGTGGTTTTATTATTATTGTTATTATTATTTTTATTTTTGAGTAAATGACTTTCCCATTTATCTTTTTATTCATGACTCTGGTTGCTAAAAACACATCTAGGTTTAACATGAAAACATCAAATCTTTTTGATAATGCATGAATTTGTTAGTTAAGGTGGTATAAGCAGTGACCACTTCTGTGCGAAATCTAAATATGTATCACACAAAGTTAAATAAAAACTCTTTTAGAGATGCTTTTTTATTAAATAGCATTAACTTGTTGGAATTACCAAGTTATTTATCTTATAGATTTACTCAAATCTGGTCAGGAAAATTGCTTTTTTGTGGTGTTATTTACTTAGTTTCTCTATTTACCATATTTCCTGTAAAACAGCAATCATAACTAGAGGTTTGATTAGAGTTATAGTCAACTTTTGAAGATGAGAATAATACTGATTATTAGTACTTTCTGCTTTATTAAACTATGAAGCACACAATTTCAGATGTTGCATATTTATTAATGTAGACTTTGATCAGTAGATAGAGTGCTGACAGCCTGATCGCTCCACTATAAAATTCCTCACATTTTCTCCTAATCCTTTAATATCGTACTGATTTTTGTTTAGAGTCATTGTTCCATTATAAGCTGCAAAATGGAATATTCTAATTCTATTTTTAATGCTGAATGTATTAGGTAAATTCTTCTATAAAGAAAAATTTCCCTTTTTAACCAGCTGGTTATGCTAAAATAAAAAGGTAGATGATTGACTTTATTCCTATATTGTCAGTTTTTACAGTAACACAATGCTGTCCTAACAAACTCAAATATCATATCTATTAATATTGTTATGAATTCATGCATTTTTTAAAAAATAAATTGTAGTCTTTCTGGCTCATATTGTCTCAAGTTGGGCCAGGGGCAGAGACTTGAGTGGTCTATGCTGTTCTCTGGACAAAGTACTTTTAAAATTTGATAGTTTTCTTGCTTTCTAGCCCAAGAGGATGCCTGTCCGGAACATTTCCTTTCCAGCTCTGAATCAGCCCATTTCTTAAAAGATTCTTGGTTATTTCCAATTGGAAGTGATGTTTACAGGATGTGGTCTAGGATCTAGGAATGAAAACTGCTGCTTAAGAATTAATTTTTCTTGACTTTTCAATGAAAAGACCAAGAAATTAAATGTTTAGAAAATGATTTGTGCTTACCTTTTAAAGGCCCTGTCATCAAATAAAGTCACATTGTAGGAAAAAAAAAAAAAAAAAAAGAAAGTGACCTGTGTACTTGCATAGTTATCTTATTAATTTAATATATGGTTAAGTTCATTTGCCTCATCTCTTTCCTATTTTAAAAGACTGCTCTTTTCTTTTTAACTTACATTTTAAGTTATTCCAGGTAAATTTTGTACTAAAAAAATTAAAAGAAAAGCATGAAAAATGAAACTATAGGCTAATTTTGTTCATAATATAAACTGTAATTTAAATAAAATACATAAGTGAAACATCCATTGTATGGAAAATATACTACATAATAGCCCAGTTAAATTATTCCAGATTATATTAAATTAGGTTATTACTTAAAGAATCAATGTGCGTTACTCATTAAAAGATTTATGAGAAGGTGTATATGACTGTTTTGCTAAAGTCATAGAATATTTTAAAACAACTGTCCATTTATGATAAAAAATGAAAACTCTTACATCTAGGAATGGAAGGGAAATGCTTTCAGTGGTAACTTAATCTATAAATAATTAAAGTAAATATATTTGCCAGTGAAACATTGAAAACCTTTCCTTTTACATTGTAAGTAAAGTGAATATTACTACTATCACATGAATGATCAGTGTCAGTTCAGAAAGACAAGACTATTTTATAAATTATAAGCATCATAATAATTCAAAAAACCTCATTATTTCAAATGATATGATTATATACAAGAAATTCTAAATAATAAACAAATAAATTCTTAGATTAAAATGTGCATTTACAATTTTGTTAGATAAAATTTTTTAAAAATTATTATATTTCTATTGCACTTAGCAAATAAATGTACAGGCGTACCTCAAAGATATTGCAGGTTTGATTAGAGACCACTGCCATAAAGTGAATATCACAATCAAGTGAGTCACATAAATCTTTTGGTTTCCTAGTGCATATAAAAACAAGTTTACACTATATTGTAGTCTATAAAGTGTGCAACAGCATTATGTCCTAAAAATAATATTTATATCTAATTAAAAATAATGCTATTAGAATTATGACACAAATAGAATTGCTTGATGCAGGGTTGCCAAAAACCTCTAGTTTATAAAAAATGCAATTGAAAGAAGGTGGTCAAAAAGTACAAACTTCTAGTTATAAGATAAATAAGCACTAGGGATATGAAGTACAACATGATGACTATAGCTCATACTGCTATTTGTGATACAGTAAAGTTTACAGACAGTAAATAATTCTCATCACAGGGAGAAATTTCTTTCCCTTTTTTCCTTTCTTTCTTTTCTTTCTTTCTTTCTTTTTTTTTAAATCTATATGAGAAGATGGATGGTAGCTGCACCTATTATGGTAATTATTTCACAATATATGTAAATTAAACCATCATGCTTGTACTCCTTAAACTTACACAGTGAATGTCTGTCAATTATTTCTCAATAAAACTGGGGGAAAAAAGACTATGAAAATGTAAAAGTCCCTAGGAAGACTGATCAAGAAGAATTAAGAGAGGACATTAATTATTTTTAGCAAGTGAATAGGAGAGCTTTGCTACAGATCCTACAGACATTAACAAGGTAAGAGGATAAATAAACATCTTTATGCAAACCAAGTCAAAAATTTATTTTAAATACACAAATTCCCAGAAAAACACAACTTTCTATAAAAATAGAAAATTTTAAATGTCTAAAAATTTAATATCTGTTTAAGAAATTGAATCAATAAATATGATAATGCTGGTGGTGATGATATTTGAAGAAACTGTTAGATACTGGCTTCAAATTTTTATATTGTGGGATTTTAATTAGCCTAATGCCTAGAATCTCACTCATATATATATATTTTTAAGTATAAATGATGTTTATTGGTTAAGACTGAGGTTCTACATTTTGTTTCAATCATATTTTTTACTCCCCTTCCTTTATTACTTAGCTAGGTATTAGCTATTACTTAGCCAAATGACAGTTTTCTTTAATCTACTAAAGCATATTCCATGACACAAAGGTAGAAACCATGTTGGAGATATGTATATTTCTGTTCATAAAGCTCTGATTCTGCAGAGGTAGAAATAAAGCACGTGACCCAAATGACAAGGGCCAAAGCACTTCTATATATCCAGGGGCTGCGCAACATTAGCATAATGGTTAATTTTATGTGTCAACTCGCCTGGGATGAGAGATGCCCAGATAAAACATCATTTCTTTTGTATTCCTGTTGACTGGAGAAGGGATTGCCTGAGAGAGGAATTGAGAGAAGGAAGTAGGCATGCTCAGTTCAGTCTTTCCTTCCCTTTATTCAGATCTGACTTCCTGCTGAGATGAAGACTTCTGGTCTGCTCTTTTCTCTGCAGATAATAAACCTGCTTGCTTTTCTTGAGGAGAGCTGCAATCGTCCAATGATGTCTACAACTGGGAGGACAAATTGTCCTCTGGGACAAAATATTAGCAAGACTGCCAATCTGAAGACATTTTCTCGGATTGATTATATCAATAATAAAAGTAATATTTAGAGCTTCATCTGCCTTAAAAATAGTAGATATATATATATATATAGTAATAGTAAATATATATATGTAAACTCATATATCTGAAAAAGAATTAATATCAAAAGTATATAATGAAAAATAACAATAAAGAATCTATAAGCAAAAGACACAAAATGTAATAAAAAATAGGCAAAAGACATAAATTGGCATTTAACAGCAAAGAAAACATAAAGAGCAAATCAATCTATTAGAACTGCTAATAGTTCTAACATTATCTAACAACTAATAAACTTAGTAGTTATCATGTAAATGCAAGTATTACCACAGTGTGAAACTATTTTAATGCATCTAGATAGCTATACATTAATAAATTGGACCTTATCAACTGTTAGAATATGAACTGTGTTATACAGTGTTCAACTGCACATAAACACGTATTTGGTGTGAAGTATTCCTCTGCAAGGTAGAATAAAACATCCCTTTTCTGTTAAAATAGATTTGGTGAAGTGACTTTCTTTGACCTATGAAATATGAATGGAATCTGAGATTGGGGCTACCCTGTCCACTAGATTTCGAGAGTAATGTTACTATGGAGGAGAGCTACAGCCATACCATAATAGAAATGTAATGTGAAAGTTCTAAGCTACTGAGATTTGGGCATATTTCATTATTTTTGTATCAGATTGTTAGATTAAGGGCTGCTAATTAGTCATGCTTTCTGGCATCTATGCCCTTATGTAGTTCTCTTCCAGATTGCTTAGGGCTTGGTTATGTGACTTATTTTGACCATGGGAAATCTGCAAGTATGACACACAGCCTTGATAAGGCTTTAACTATTGGAACACTGATACCTTTTGAACAAACTTAGTCTATCTTCCTTAAGATTGTGGTCCCATATAAAAAAAGAGATGGCTTGGGGGAGAAATCAGCCATCTCATCCATTCCAGATATTTGAGCCGAGAAGCAAGATAATGAGAATGAAGCCATTTACATCATATAATTTTAATGCAATAGCAAATGAAAAATTGAGCTTTTAAAGCTCAATGTGTAAACACACATTAAAATCAATACATTTATCTACCTTTTGTGCCAATATTCTACATTGATAGATTGCCTACTTAAAGTTGTATATATTTAAGTATTGCTCTTATAAACTAAAAGCTATAAAATATTATCGAGGAAAATTAAAGAAGATCACATTAAGTGGAGAGATAAAAGATTGTTCATGCATTGGAAGACTCAATATTGTTAAGATAGCAATGCTCCCAAAATTGACCAATAGGTTAAATTTAATCCCACTAAAAATGCTAGTAGGCTTTTGCTGAAGATGCAAGACTGATTTTAAGAACTACTGTAAAGACAAATAGCCAAAACAATATGAAAAAACAAGAATTTTGAAGGGATTATACACCTAATTTTGATACTTAGAGCAAACCTACATTAATCAAATCACTATTGTTTTGGTGAGAGGATTGACTTATAGATCAAATAAATACACTAGAGAATTCAGATACAGACTCACTCTTAGATGGTCAATTTATTTTCCACAAAGTGTCAAAGTATAATGCTTAATGAATGAAAATTTGAACACGATTATTTTCATTTCACTAGAGTTATTAAAAGTAAAAAAAATTAAATTTTTTGGCTTGAAAGAAACTACATTATAAATTTGAAAAAATTTAAAAGCAGTTTTTGATTTAAAATACAAGTAACTGTTAATAGTTATCACTATCTATTTTCAAACAGGCTTTTAAATCTTGTATTTTAAAAATACTCCAATAGGCTTTTAAAAACTTGCATTTGGAGACTACGTACTTACTAGATTCCCAGCAATTACTCCCCCCAGCCACTGGAAATGTTGGCTGCTGCCAGCACACCAATGAGTCCCTCTCCAAGAAATGCCCTGGGCTAAATAATCTGCACCATTGACTGGTTGGTATGAGGATAGAAATGCCTAGCCTTCTAGCCTCAGTGCAGGGCAATTCTAGGTATCACGTCAGCTCCAGAGCTTCTTGGGCTGCCTTCACTCTCATGGTGTCAAACCCAAAGACTTGCCCCAGTAAACCCTCTACATGCAACTCTCCAATTCCAAGTGAACCTGACCTACAAAAAATTCTATCTTGCAAGAAAAGCTCCAAATCTCAATTCTTGTGTCTTAGTATTCACAGATCTGTTACACTTTTCAACAACTGTGAGCTAAAGACAAATTTATACCTTCTCCCACTCAGTGTGTAGCTTTTTGCTCTTAGACAAAATGGCTTAATTTTTCTTACTGTTTGTTCCCAGTTACTCATGTGACTACTTAATATCACAGTTCAGTGTTTCTAGGCACACAGCCAGATTACAAGTCCAGCTATAGATTTCTAGCATTCTCCTCCCCCAAGCCAAATATACTTAAAGGAGCATTTAATTGAATTAATTAGAAAATTATCACTTAGTTAAGTAACCTAATTGTTCTCAGCACTGGCAAAAATACCAACATTTACAAACTGAATTAAATGGGTGTTACCAAGAGTAGGGCAACATAAATCCAACTCAGAATGTTAAAGTATAAATGACATGTTGTTAAAAGAATTATAAAGTTACATTTATAGATAGTAGATGAAGATATATTGTATACAAATTTTAAGTGCACCACAAAGCAAAGGTTCATAACTAAAAGGTATGATATTCATCTTTTTCATGATTTTTTCAGAAAGCATAATTTATTTCTACAAAAATTAGTCTATAAATAAAAGTGAGTTCTTTATATTTTAAGAGCCATGCATATTAAATATGACATTCAATATATGTTATATTTCAAAATATAAAACGCTTTATGCATATCTGTTTTTAATCTACTAAAATGTTATGGTTCAATCGACATTTATTCAAAACCAATTTTGATAGAAAAAGAACTAAAGGGAAGTTATTTTGTGCTCTAAGTGCTATTGTATACAGTATTTTATTTAAGTTATATTTGAGAAGCCTGCTAATAAAATTTTTATATTATAGAAAAATGAACATGAGAGAACATTCTCAACCAGCCCAGTATTAAAAGGCAAAGTCCCCCAATGTTTCTGACTGCAAAGTTGAACACTAACCACTACGTATACAACTGATTATAGAAAACTCTTTAGAGCCAAAGAAACTTTATATTCTGAATATCTTACAACTTTTGTATGTAAGAGAAAGATGCTACTTAGATCTAAGACCAAAGAAAGTGTATTTACTGTTCAGAATCATAGAAATGGAATGTTGCTTTTTGCCTCTCTGAAATGCTGACGTTATTTTTTTAATAAAGTATGCATGTGCAATTTCTGTTTCCTTCCAAAACAATGAAAACCATCACTTTTATTTTTAAATTTGTCTGAGATGAAGATGTAAGAAAATAATTTTACTTTGCATATGACTAGATCAAGAATAAGACCAAGAAATGGTGTTTTAAGGACATGGAATTAATTCTTTTTCAATGTATCAAAGACAGGAATTCATCACTTTAAAGTATCACAGAGAGTAAGCAAATTTAAAACCACCATAATAAGCATTTTCAGCATAACTTCTTGGGATAAACTGAATAGAATATTTTTATGCCCGCCTAAGTTAATTCCTCAACTGAGTGGAAATAAACTTGATGTAAATCAATACCCACGCATGGTTCTACAAAGTAGAAAACTGACATGAAAATGTTTTTTTCATCAGTGCCCATGGATTAAGTAGACCATGCTAAAATATGGTTTTAACATTATTTTTTTTTATGGTCTATTTTAAGCAGCCAGGCATAGCATTCAAACTAAATGTAGTTTATATTCCTGATGTGACATTTTAAATAGTTTTGTTTCCTGATATTAGTCTTTTTTTACATTTCTAAATCTATATCTATTTTTTTAAATGCAATTTCTAAAAATAAAATAACTATAACATGGTATACTCTGTATGCATGATGGGTTTTGAGAATAATTTATTTTTCCAATAGGCAGGGGTATTTTTTTCTGATGCTACTAGGAATTTTTTTTTATTATAATGGCATTTCTTATGAGTGTATTGACTGGCTGGCAAGCCCACCTGGTCTAAACAGGAAAGAGATAGTTGTTTTAAAACACTGAAAAACTAAAGAAAATACAGTCTATGCACTGATTAGATTTCTATCAAATGTGATGATAGAAAATAGATTATTTGAAGTGAGAAACAAGAAAACCCTTCAAAAATAAAGCCTATTTTTTTCTGATTATATAGTTTTTTAATTGTACTATGCTAGAGAAAAAAGTTAATTCTGTTATTTACCATCCCAAACCGTGTATATGTAAGAAGGAGCTTCAATATGTAACACTTCCCAATGTGAGTCATAATAATCTATACAGTTAATGAATCAATGAAAAATTCAATGAATCAAACACTATACTAAGCCTTTAAATATATATTGTTGGTTATACTACTCACCCTAACCCATTAAGCTAGGCATTATTGATACACCTGGGGCTTACGAAGCTTAAACAACATGCTCAGATAATATAGCAAGAACATGACAATAAAAGTATAAAAGATAAAAACCTGAATATTCTAACCCCAAGTACTGTTTCTTCCTCCCTAGCCCAGATTCATGTTTCATTTAACCTGTTGCGTGGGCCATCTATTCCATGCATGGTGTCTTCCGTTACCACCCACATGACCAATACCCTTGTGTAAGCTTTCGATCAATCTAATCTCACTTCACCAGTCCTTCCCATCAAAAACTATCCTTGAAAACACTACAAGAGTAATCTTCCGGTAGCATAGCTCTGATTGTGTATTCCAGAGTTCCAGTGGCCTACAAAATCAAATGTAAACCTATAGGACTTCAGGACATAGCTGTAATATCAAAATCTTTTCCTATAAAGTGGTTTTACATATTCTGGGCTCACATATCATTTACTCTAGGGCCTTCCCTGTTTACATATATGCCATGTAATTCTGATTTCCATGATAGATCTTCTATGCTATTTTCTTTTTTGGAATATCCCCATTGGTGCCCTGTGTTCGCTAAGATTGGGTTCAGTTCATATTAGATTCTTGACTGTAGTCACAGTCTTTTTAACAAAGTATAAGTTTTATTTTACTCACTTAACAAGATGTCCTGAGGGTAGTGATGTAGGGTTTGTGCTATTGCTTGAGAAAGTTAAAAGAGTCAGCTTCTAATTATTCCTAAACCCACCCACTCCTTCTCAATCTTAACTGATAACCATTATCCTTAAGTTTGGAAGATGGTGCCTTTGTGAATCATATCTAACTCTAGTAAAGAAGAAAGAGAAATAGGCAAAATGGACATGCTAGTTGAGTTTGTCTCTTTCACCAAGAAATAATAGTTTTTCCAGAAATTCCATCCAGTAAAATTCTTAGGAGTCCATTCAAAACTAGCTCCTATATACAACCCTTGTTGTAAGGACATCTGGGGAGCTAAGTATTTTAAATGTTGTCCATTGCTGTGTCCCATCCAAAGAAAAACAAATTGTTTCTCTTATTAAGAAGGGAAGACAGCATGTATATTAGACAATGTTGTCTGTAATGTATCTACTCTACACTCCATAACCAGATTTTCAATTTTATTTATCATTTAAGTTCAAAATAAATTCAATCTTTAAAGTGAACCCAAAAAAATGTGACAATGAGTGTGTATATGTCCATGAATAACTGAAAAATTGTGCTGAACACTGGAATTTGACACAACATTGTAAAATGATTATAAATCAATAAAAAATGTTAAAAAAAAATAAATAAAGTGAACCCTACCCTAATCCTACATGCTAGAAACATCTCTCCACATTCTGAAGTTTTATAGCAATTTCTTTAGATTTCTACCATGATATCTATTCTTTTACTTGAAATAGTATGTGCATTTCTATGTGCTTACAAATGTTTATGAAATAAAAATACTAACACAAATGTGAGCCTGGCTCCTCTGCTGTTCTGTGAAGCACTCTTGACGATCTGTTGGCTTAATGAGTTTGCAATTGCTATCAGGTTCCTTGTAGTTGAGTGTTGGTTCAAGACCCAAATTTTCCCACACAGAGTCTCCCCGTAAGTTGCTCCAGTGTTCCTTAACAAGATAAATGAAAATGACCAGTCTTTCACTATTTTTTCTAGGGTTCAGGAGCTCTGAGTATTCCATTTCTTTGGACACAGATTGTCCCCAGTCAGATTAATCCTGTGGGGACAAACTGTGTCCAAAGAAATGGAATACTCACTGGATGGAGTAGCCAAATTAACGATATGCCCTGATGTAAGAGTTTTTTGCCCCATGATGATTTGTAAATTTTACTGTATCACAATTGTGTCTATTTTTAACAAATTGTCCTTGTTAATTGTCAACTCACAGATTTCTCTTCTGGAAATCTAGCTGAAATGAACAACCCATGACAGTATTAAATGATACAATATAAAAGTATATTCAAATATTATGGGCCTTTAGTAGTGAGAATCATCTTTTTCTTTTTCCTGAATGAATCATAGAAGACATTACAGAGAAGCTGACATTTATAGCTTCATGGGTGCAATTCTCGAGACAGAGTAGGGACAAACATTTTAAGAGAGATATTCCTAGAGGTTGGCACAGCTCAGGCCGCCTGACAATGTGTTCCCAAATCACATGGATATATAAGCACATACTTTCATATATTCTTATATAATAATACATAAATTTAAAAAATCTTTCTTTCCAGTATTGCAAGTGAAAGTTATAATTTATTTGAAACTCCATCTGATTTAAAATCTTTACACACAAATGGTATACTATATTGCATCCAAATTGTCATTTTCAATTAGATTCAATTTTTATTTATTTGCTCTTGGCACAATTTCACATTAAATAGAAGTTTCTGAGAAACAAAATATGGCATATTTAAAATAAGACCTTTATCTTCCATCTTATTTAATCTTATTTGTATGTATTGTAACATAGCCAAGATTCTATTTTAGCTTTCTCTTTCTATTTATGGCCCTGAGTTTTGCCTTTTGTTTCCAATATATACCTTGGAATTTATATCAATAAACAATAATATTTATTCTGAGAAATATAATTTTATTAATGTAAACTAACATTACTAAATCCTTTAATCATTTTGCCAATACTTGACACATCACCATTTGCTTCATCTTCTCTAAAGGTTATAGACTGTAATATTAGTCAAGATGAATATACTGTGTTTCCCATATTAAAGTATATTTATTTAAATGGGAAAAAAGGTCTTTTTCTGTGCATACTACTCTCACTTTCTAATATAATAGAAGTAAATTGCAATTGTCTTCTCTGATTTCTGTTTATTGGAGAAATTTTCATTTTTATTTTCCCTACAAGGGATTAAGTCTAGAAATTCTCATATCTTTACTAGTTCATTAAAATACAGATAAATCTAGTTCATATGTTATTAAATTTCAATAGCCCTCATAAGCAATTCAAAAAACAAATACAGTTATGAAGCTTCAATATGGATAATTTTATTTCATTTCCAGCAAACAGATGAATGCCAACAAGAGGGAAATAAACAGAAACCAACTGTTCTATCTCTTGAGCCCTTTTAGAAACATCATCTACTTCATTAAGAAGTACTTTAAATTATATATTTTGTACTAATTTTATCACTTTTACATCTCATAATCTTTGGAAGCATCACAAATCTCTATTCAATTGTCTTTAATTGTCCTAAAAATTCTTATTCATTTATCTTTAATAGTCCTAAAAAAGATTGATGTGCTTGGTTTTTATTCTCCACTTTCAGAATCTACCTATGAAGTTACTGTATTTAGAGAAAGACAACCAGATTTCTTATGGTCAGAGAATGAAGCCGCACATAAGGAAAGGAGATGGCTAGACTAAAAACTGGTGCTAGAATGGTGTTGGAGAAATTAATATCAAAATTCCCTGATGAAAAGAACCAGGGTCCTTTGGATAACTGGTTGGTTATGGGACAGAGGTGAGGAAATTAAAAGATGAGCTTGGAGAATCTTTGGTGCCACAAAGTAATAAAGAAAAATAAAAAGAAATAATGGAAGTAATATTAAAAGGGTGCATACACCAACCTGAGAGTCCTCTCAGTGTTCAAAGTTGGAACCGTCTGAACAAATTAAAACATGTTATGTTATGTAAATATTGAATTATAACCCTTCCAATGAAACATCCATTTGTGCATATGTATATAAGTAACTGAATAAATAAATTAAAGGAAGGAGTGATAAGTCTTTCTTACAAAGAATTCCAGTTGATAAATAAAGAGAAGTGAGGGAAATAGAATACCACTACTAGAATACCACAGTAATTTTCACAGGCAACATTCATTTAGGATGCTAGGATTAATTGGCAAAAATTAAGCAGTAATAATATATTTGTGTAGTATCAAAGTATCCCCCAAATATTTAATATTAACAAAGGAAAACAGTTATTTTACCTTGTAAAATATTTGCAGACATAAATTAGCTAAATGATAAAAGTTAACATTATCAGTCATATTCATATCACGTACCCCCCTCATATGATACATGGAGAAGAAAATATCATCTTGCTGGTATCCTTCCCATTATTATGTAACTCAGTCTAGTCACAGGAAGACATTAGAGAAATACAATCAAGAGCATTTTATAAAATAACTCACCAGTACTCTTCAGAATTGTTGAGGTCATGAAAGACAAGCAAACATTCAGGAACTGTCACAGATTGGAGGAAAACTAAATTCAGTTGGGGATACTGGTTTACATCCTGGAAAATAAAAGAAGAGAAAAAAAACCAGTGTAAAAATTTGGGGAATCCAAATATGATCTGTACTTTTGTTAATAATGTCATATCAAGATTAATTTATTAGCTCTAGTGCATGTGCTGTGGTTATATAAGATGCTGACCTAAAGGAAAGAGTGTTATATAGGCAACCTGTACTACTTTTGTTTTGAAAAGCTTTATTGAGACATAATGCATATGCCATACAATTGACTCATTCAAAGTGTCAATTAAATGCATTTTACTGCATCCACATGTACTAAAAACATCACAGCAATCCAATTTTAGAACATTTCATACCCCTTAAGATACCCTGTACTGATTAGTAGTCAATTCCCTCTCCCCATTCCCCCCAAACTCCATACTCCCATCCCTAAGTAAGCATTTAGTTTACTTTGTGTCTCTAATATATGTATATATATAATATTATATATATATCATATATAAGATATATGATATAATGTATATATTATTCATCTAAATGAAAAGGAACCATACAATATGTAGTCTTTTGTGACTAGCTTCTTTCACTTAATATTTTCAAATTTCATCCTTGTTTTATTTTGTAGCTATCCTAGTGTGTGTGAAGTAGGGTCCCACACACACAATTTTGGTTTATATTTTCTTTTTAAACTGAAGGATAGTTGATTTATAATACTGTATTAGTTTCAGATAAACAACATAGTGATTACATATTTTTATGGATATGTTCTTCTAAGTTATATTTTATCTCTTACATTTGCATCAATGATACATTTTGAGTTAATTTTGGGGTACTAGTGTAAAGTTGAAACCCAACTCCATTCCTTGGCTTCTGAGTACCTAGTTGTCCCAGTACTATTTGTTGAAAAGACTGTTCTTTCTCTATTGAGTTGTCTTGACATGCTTGTTGAAAATCAATTAACCATAAATGTAAGGATTTAAGTCTACACTCTGAATTCTATTCCATTTATCCATATATTTTTCTTATGCCACTATCACACTGTCTTGATACTTAGTTTTGTACTAAGTTTTAAACTTGGGAAATGCGATTACTCCAATTTGTACTTCTTCAAGATTCTTTTGAAATTCTAGATCCCCTGCATTTCCATATAAATGTTAGTATTGGCTTGTCAATTTTTATAAAAATCGACCTGGGATCTTGATATGGATTGTGTTGAATCTATAGATGAGTTTGGAGAGGACTGCCATTTTAACAAGATTAAATTAGAATTATTTTGTTATTTAGTGTGAAATGGTAATTTATTTCTATAAAAGTAAGCCATGAGCCACATTCTTTTGAATATTTTTTGTCTGTTTATCAATATTATCTAGACCTGGACTGTTTGATATGGTTGTCAGTAACCAAACATGACTAACCCTAAGTGTGGGTAGGGAATTTGAGAAATTAAACTTGTAATTTTATTTATTTTAATTAATAAAAATATATGCATTATTTTATCTGGCAATTTAAAAACATTTAAGTGTGTTTGGAACCACTAGGATATGTGAATCTCCTTTATCAACTGGAAAAATGTGACCTCTAAATAAAGATAAAATATTTCTGCTAAAAATTTTGCATACAAATTGAGATGTACTCTAAGTGTAAAATACACATTAGATCGAAGACTGTGTACAAAAAAACAATTTAAACTTATTAAAAATATTTATTTTGACCTCATTTGAAACATTATTTTGGATACATTCAGATACATATACTACTAACATTAATTTCACCTGTTTCTAATTTCTTTTTTAATGTGACTAGAAAGCTTTAAATGACATATATGACTCACATAGTATTTCTCCTGGATAGTGTTGCTCTAGATTCTATCTATCTTGTGAACATTAATACTAAGATTTTAAGACAGCTCAGTATCACCTACTGTGAAGTCAATAACCCTATATTGATGTAATAGTTAATAATAATAGTTAACAGTTTTAATAATAATTAACATTAACTTTACGTACCAATTGTACTAAATGTATTATTTTACCATCATATCTAGGGTACTTTATTATATTTATCCTTTATACATTAATTTATTAAATGTTTAATGAGTATTTACTATGTGTTAGTTCTAGAAATAAAGATGGCTGTGTCACAGTTCCTCCCCTTTTTGCTACTTCTTTCCAAGAGAACAGTCTGCTCTATGTCTTTCTCTATAATTCCTGTAAGACTCTTGGAGGGCAAGAGCCTGGAATTATTTGTTTTTCTAACAATAATATTTAGCAAATATTAATACTTCTCATATAAATGCACAAATAAAGTAGCATTAAATGTTTCATAATTAAAATACTAGTTTTCCAACAAAGTGTGTCTCTAATATGCCAGGACAAAAAGGTTTTCTTAACTGTCAGGCAAATTCTTATGAAACAATTGCAATATTATTTGATTCAAGGAGAAGATAAGCACAACTCAAAATACAATATCAGGACCCTTAATTAAATAAAATAATTAAGTAATTAAATTAAATAATTAAAATGTATGATTCTTTAAAAGTATCCTTACTTCTAAAAGAAAATGCAAACTTAAAATCTCTACATATTAACAATTAATTAAAAAGTTATTCACAGACTAAAAATTGTTAAATAAAATAAACTATATTTTCCTCTGTGTTTTTGGTGACTGTTAAGAATAGTTTAACTAATAAAAAGTGTTGAAGTTTTCTTTGCACAACTGCAATTAATAAAAAAAAAATTATGGGAAAAGTTTAATAATTTTTAATCAATCACATGCATATTTACTGTAGTATATTTTTAAAAGTTAGTATAATTTATTGATTTTTACTCAGTCTGAAGACAATGTATTAAAATTCAATCATGATTAAAGTTAATCAGGACATTCAACAGCATTTAAAAAAGTATCTCATATTTCCAGATTTTTTAAACATCACAGATGGATGTGAAACACTAATTGCTTTTTAAAGAACTATAGAAATAACAACAGATACATTTTGACAATCTGTCAGATGTCCTTCAGAAGGAACTATGGTCAATTTATTACTGTGTTTTAATGTTACAGAACTGCTCTTCAAAATAATTTCATTCTTCAACTATAACTGTACTTGTGTGGAATATTTGACTAACATCAGCTACTTATCATAAGCCTCTCCACTGTGTATCATAGAGTGGAATGTTACAAAGCCCAGTATGTGTTCAAGGGAAACTGAAGTTCTCCTTTGTTTCTCTGCCAATATTCAATGACATTGGGATATATAAACAGAATCTTAATTTTAGTACTTATGTGAACTTACAGAAGGATCTTACTCACTTTATCATTTGTCTGAGATGGTAATTAATTACCTATATATATGCAGGTTTCTTCAATTATTGAAGTAAAAATAACATAGACAAGTATCAGTTTTATTAATACATAATCAATTTTGAAATAATATTTTATATATTAAACTAAATTTTTCATAACTTTGAACATTCTACATAGTTTGAGGGTTTTCATCTACATTATGGAATGCCTGATAAGCAAATAAATTTAAAACATAAAATGACAAAAATAGAGTGTATACTTTGTTTTCTCCCCTGGGAAAATATTTATTTTCTTGTGCTTCTCAATCTCTAGATTTTTGAGAACAGTAAAAAATATGAAATATTTTTCTTTATATTAAATTAACTTATTCTTTTTTTTTTTTTTGAAAAATAAGAAAGGGGAGTGGAAAAAAATCAAAAGGAAGGAAGGAACAAAAAGAAGAAAAGGTGTTTGTTTTTACTTCCTGGTAGTAACTATAGGTATAATCCTTAGGAGAATTCTCTTAACTCCTACTCCTGGAGAATTTCATAGTGCATTTTTTAAAATTCAATTAAATTGAATATAATTACCTATAAATTCAAAACCCTATGGATAGAGTTTATATAATAAAACACTAATATTCAAAGAAGACATATGCTAATTGACTCATTTCAATTAAAAATGTAAACATCAAAATCTCCCTCATGATATACCTTAAAAATGCAGAATAATTCTCCTCAGTAGTACATGGACTACATATTACAATCAATCATATGCTGGCTGACCATAAAACAAGTTTTAACAAACTTCAAACTTACTGAATCATGATGGAAATGAACTAGATATAAATGATATGAATATAATTTAAAAATACACAAATGTTTGAAAATTAAGCAGTTGTTTTGTAAATAATCCAGAAAGTAAAACAGTAGTGACAGAAAAAAATTGAAATGGATAAAAATAAAAATATGATCTAAAAATCTGGTGGAATGCAGCTAAAGTAGTGCTTATGGAAAATGTATAGTTCTAATAAATATATTAGAGAAACTAAATGTTAAAAACATCAAATTCAATTATATAAGTTTTAAAAAAAATACTGTAAAAATACCATAATGAAACCCAAAGAAAGTAGAAGGGAACAATAAAAATAAAAACTGAAATCAATGAAATAGAGAACAAATGCATGTTAACAAGGTAAAATTTTAGTTTTTTAAAAATGATATCAATAAAATTAATAAGCCTCAAGAAGAGATTTCTTAACAAGAAAATTAAGGCAAAAAATTTACCAGAATGAGGTATAAAGAGGGGATATCAAGTCTTGAAGATAATAAAATGAAAATAAAATAGAATAATATAGTCTAATGCCAAAATCTGACAATATGATTAAGTCATCAATTCTTTAAGAAACACAGCTTTTTAAAATTGAAATAATCAAGTAGGAAAAAAGTATGAATAGGAAACATTTTCAACTCATTTTATGAAGTCAGTATAAGCCTAATATCAAAACCTGACAAGGTCATAATAAGACTGGAATATTAAATATCTCTCACCAGAACAGATGCAAAAATTAAAAAAAAAACTTTACAAAGTAAATCCCGAATACAAATAAACTACTTGAATTTTATTTCAGAAATGCAAGGTTGGATTAATATTTGAATATCACTTACTGTAATTCAATATATTAACATTAAAAGAAGTTAAACCATTTGAATATCTCAATAGATACAAAAATATAGCATTTGATAATATCCAACATCTCTTTCTAAGAAAAAAAATTAAACTCTCAGCAAATTAGAAAAAGAAGAGAGGATCTGTAATCTAGTAAAGGGTATCTTAAAATAATCTTTCAGTTAGCATGATATTTAACGTATTTGTAAGTAGATGAGGAACTAGACAAGGGTTTTTAACATCACCACTTTTTCAACATTTTACTTGATGTCTTAGATATGTAAAATATGTATACAAGGATAAACATGTAGACCAGTGAAACAGATACACTGTCTAGAAATATCATATTTTTACAGATCACATGATTCATGCAAATACACCATTATATTTCAGTGGGAAAAGGATAATCTTTTCAAATGATGGAACTGGTTCAAATAAATTTTCATAGAAAAAAATGAACCACGACCTCCACATCACTCTAAACTTCAAATTTAAACAAGAAACTTTATAGCCCTACATGTGAAAGATAAAATAAGGGATATATATATTTCTTTTAAAGTATCCATTTAAAAATTTAAAAATTTTATTAATGAAAAATAAGAATTTTTGTCATAAAAGGACACTTATATAAATAATAAATCAGCTTCAGATTGATAATGTATATTTGCCACATATATTGATATGCATATATATATACATTTGCTACTTTCATATGTATGTATATAGATGAATGTGGATATATTTGTTATCTGTCTAAAATCAACAAATGGTCTATTCAAAATATTTAAAGAATATCTATTGATAAACAGGATGACAGAAAACCCAACAAAAGTGGGCAAACATCTTGGACAGGAACTTCAGAAAAACATATTTCCAAATAAACAATAAGCATATGGAAAGGTGCTCAACATCAAGTTATTAGAAAATGTAACTAAAACAATGATACCAATCACTCCCTGACATTTATAAAGTTAGTCTAACAACATTAAATGTCAGTAAAAGTGAGAAGCAATCAGAACTCTCTTGCTTTACTAATGGAAATATAAATGGGTATAACAATTTTGGAAAATTTTTGGTGGTATCCACTAAGCTAAATCTATTCCTATCCTATCTCTTAGCAATTTCACTCCAAGGTAAGGACTCCTCAAAAATGAGTGACATTATCCACTAAAAAAATGTGTAGAAGAATGATTATAGCATTTTTATTCAAAATAGCTCAAAATTAGAAAACTATCCAAATGTACATTTACAATAGAATAGATAAATTAATTGTAGTATATTCACTGGAATACTATGTAGCAATAAAAACAAAGTACTGCTACACATAATAACATTGGACTTCATGCACCAAACAGTGAACCAAAGTAGCAAGATGCAAAAGAATAAATGCAATACAATTCTACTTATGCAGACTTCAAGAACAGGCAAAATTTATCTATGGTGATAGAAGTCAGAATAGCAGTTATCTTTGGGGATGTTTGATGAGAATATGGTATAGGGAAGCCCTTTGGAGTGCTATGGATGTTCTATATATTAACCAAAATGGCAATTTTATCCTAAATCTTTGTGTATCATAGTATATTATATCTCAATACAGCTTTATACAAAAATCCATCCTGGATGCCACATGAAAATGGTATATAGAGAAAGAAATTTAGAAATTCTAGCAACAATCCAGGTGATAGTTGATGGGGGCTTGTACTGAAGAATAAATAAATGGGGCAAAGTAGGAAGATTCAGAAAGTGCCTTTGAGATAGAATTGTCAGGACTTTTCCTTTGAGACAGCATGGGGTAGGCAGGTGAAATAAAATACTCATATAATGTGGGAAGGTTAAGAAAGGGGTAGAAACAACAGACATTCTTACATAGAAGAACAGAACACATAGCAAGTCCTTATGTTATCTTTAAGTAGTTATTTCCCATAATAAGTACTTATATAAAATAGAAAAAAAAAAAGGGGGGGAAAGTGGTAAAATAACTCCTAATTCCAACTTTTATAGCATATGGATCCTAACATATTCTGGTACTTAACTTGTATTCATAATGTAAATAATTTTCTGTTTGCCTAGTTATGTGCTTAGTATGCTTATATCTTTTGTGATAAATTATCAAACACACTGCACAGCTGGCAAAAACTTTTTTTTTAACAAAAAAACCTCATTAGAAATCACCAACTTATCTTTAAGTTCTCTGAACATGTGGTGCAAAATCTGAATTCATGCAGTTATGTGTTATCTGCAGACAGCCTGCCTCATTGATCTTGCTGTGTGATAGATATATTTTAGGAATGGATTGTGGAGAATGATGATATTTTGCCTAGCTATTTAAATATTTTATGATTAAAAGATGTCTTTTTTGTTCAGAATAAGTATTCAGTAGAATATTTTCCAATTTTTTTATTTACTTAATGTTGATAAGCTCTGATGCATTTTAAAATGTTAGGTTTCTTTTTTTCCTCATTTTCTATAATTTCTCATCTCATTTTTTTAGAATTACCTTTTAGAATAACCATATTATAAGCTATTGCTTTAGAATGGCAGTATTACAAACTTTCAAAGTCTTCTAATTAGTTTTTCTTCTGATAACTAAAGGTAAATTTAGATATGCATTTTTATCAGCAGAATGCTGCTATATAAGTAAAAATATTTTTTAATCCTTCTGAAATAAAGTCAGCCACTCTAATTAGTTTACCCTGTATGTAGCCAACAGTTAAAACACTACAAATCAGCTATTTTCTAATTGAAAACACTTTTAATTATTTTAATATTTGGTTAGTTTTTCATTATAGGTGTCAGTCAACAAAAATGTTTATTTAAAGATGACTGAGATTTTTTATAGTAAAAATTAATCATTTTTTCAATCTGTTCCTTACTCAGATTGCAAAGCATTTGTTACCCTGTGACTGCATATCCCAGTCATAATTTAGTAATATAGAGTTGATTTATAAATCTGATATCCATATTAAATTATTAGAACAGTGTCTACATATTTTAATGAAAAATATAAAAGATTTTTGGAAGTGTATTCATAGTTTTGATTCTTAAAAATGATCTCAAGTCTTTTATTCTCACTAAATGATTTCAAAGTCTGATGGTTTGTTCATTGTTTTTGGTTTTTTGTTTAGTCTTCCAATATTTTCCTTGCTGTGCCGAGCATTATTCAAAAATAGGACTGCATGCATACGAGTCCCACATGAGCTCTTTATCTCTGATTTTTATCACTTTTTACATAAGAGTGAATGAAGGTATCAATTATCTATAAAACTGAAATAGTATTCTAAATAAAATATCCTCACTGCACTAACATTTTCCCCTCAAAACAATTTTTCACATAAAAGCCAGAGAGAGCTTTTTAAAATTTCACATCCAATCTTTTTTTTTTTTTTTGCCAAAAAAAAAACCTTTAATGTCTTTCCACTGTTTTAAGAAAAAACAAAATACTTGACAAGTTCTCTTGAGATAATCATCCCAAGCTACAGACTCTTCTATATCCTGGCCTGTGTCTATCTTTCCAGCCCCATCTCAGTTCACTCGATGCCTCGCTCAATTTTCTAACAATAATGATATTTGAGGTTCTATTTTTTTTTCATCTTCTATCCTTACCTTGTTTTTTATTGTTATAGTGGAATAATTGACATACAGTATTGTATTAGTTTCAGGTGTACAACATATTCAACATTTGTGTGCATCATGAAACGTTCACCACAGTAAGTCTAGTTACCATCTGTCTCCTTACAAATCTAACGGTATTAGTGGCTGTATTTTTCATGCTGAACACTACAGCCCCATGACTTATTTTTTTAAACCTGGAAATGTATATTTCATAATCCCCTGTGCCCATTTTCCCCCTTTGGCAACCACTAATCTGTTCTCTGTATCTGTGAGTTTGGGCTTTACTTTGTTTTTTTGTTTTTTTTAGATTTCACAGACAAGTGAAATAATGTGGTATTTGTCTTTGACTTAATTCACTTAGCTTAATCTCCTCAAAGTCCATCTTTGTTGTCACAAATGGCAAAATTCCATTCTTTTTATGGCTAAGTAATATTCCATTGTGGCACACACATATAAAATATTCTTTAGCCATTTATTTATCAATGGGCATTTAGGTTACTTCCATATCTTGGTATTAAAAATAATGGTGCAATGAACATAGGGGTGCATATATCTTTCTGAATTAGTGTTTTCATTTTCTTCAGATAGATACTTGGTAGTGGACTGCTGAATCACATAGTAGTGCTATTTTTAATCTGTGGCAGAACCTCCACGCTGTTTTTCGTAGTGGCTGCACCAATTTACATTCTCACCAACAGTGTATGAGGGACCCCTTCTTTCCCATCCTCACCATCACTTGTTATTTATTCTTTATCATAATAGCCATAGTAATGGATATAAGGTAGTACCTCATTGTGGTCTTGACTTCTAAATTCCTTCATGATTAGTGCTGTTGAACAACTTTTCTTCTGCCTGTTGTCTATCTGTATGTCTTCTTCAGAAGAGCAGCAATTGTAATCCCTTCTGGCCTCAAGACCAGGAGATCTGAAGGTGTCCCCTGGGAGACAGTTGAGAAAATCAGGTCTCCAAATGAGTGTATAAGCTCCTTTCTGGGAAGTCTTGTCAAGCTGTAGCAAGGCCAAGGGGGTACACAGGGTTAGTGTCTCTGGGCTTAGATTCCTCAGGATGTCTCCTTAGCCACCTGATGTGTGGGAAATCTGAGGCCTGTCCCTCAGGCTGAAGCTCCAGGCTGAGTGAACAGGCCTTTTTCACAAGAAGACTGGATTTTGTTTCAGTCTGCTGTCTGTGCCGTGGGGGTGGTGACCTTGCAAGAACCGTCTTTTTCAATTCTTATCTTGTGGAGCTAAGGAATGCCAGCCTTCTTGGCTACTAAGGCCAGGCCACCAGGGCCTGTCCACTGTGTGGACTGCATGTGTCTGCTGGCTTGCTAAAGGCAGCTGGAGACTGTAGGGGGTGAAGAGTGGGCTTTGGCAGGGAAGCAGGGGAATGCCTTATCTGTTCACACCTGCCAGCTTTAGGCTGAGAGTGGGAAATTGCTGCAACTGCTCATGCTTGCCAGCTCTAGTCAGCAAGTAGGGAGTCTCATAACTGTCTATACCCACAGACTTTAGCTATAGAGCAGTAAAAAGCTACAACCATTCCCATTCACCCACTTAGCCAGGGAGTGGGGGTGTGCTGCAATTTCCTACACTCTCTTGCTCCAGCAAGGCAGTGGGATAGTGCCATGAGTACTCACCCCCACTTCTCTCAGAAGGGTGGTGAGACAGCGTTGCATCCAAGATTTCCTGCTCTGCCAGCAGGTTAGGTTAAGGGTACAATCCTGGCATTGGTAAGACTCTGTCTCTGGGGAGCATTTTGACTGTCCCCTGCTCCTTCAGATAACACTTTAGATTAGCAAATGATCTCCACTTACAGTCTATGTACTTTTTAAAGCTGCTGGTTTTTTGTTTGTTTGTTTTGCTGGGTCTCAGATTGAGTCAGACCACATGCAAGTCATGTAAGAAGTAAATCTCACTTTTCTGTTGCACTTTGGATCATTTAGGCTTCAGCCCCTTCAGTTTTCTCAGCCAGATATTTTGGAGGCTTGCCTCTCTGGTGAAGATCTTAGGGGTTGGGGTGCCTGATGGGGGCACCAATCCTTCGCTCCTCCAGGAGAAGTGCCTGGTGAGTGAGGGCCTTTTGTGTGTTTCCATACTGTTGTTTTTGTTTGTTTGTTTGCTTGTTTTTATGGGACCACGTCTCTGCCTATACTACAAATCTTGATGTGGTCCTTTTATCCTTAGTTGCGGAGAGCAGTTCATCAAGTTTTGAGATCTTTCATAGAGAAAAATGATCCATATGTAGCTATAGATTTGTTATGTCAGTGGGAGGAGGTGAATTCATGATCTTCCTATGCCACCATCTTGATATTTGAGATTCTTAAACGTCAGTGCTCATTCCAGCATCTTGAGCTTTCTATGTGTTTTCCCCAGTATCTGAAGCCCATTGTATCCATCATTACAAACCCCACTTGATCTGCTTATCTCCTGTTTCACTTTCATATTTAAAAGCAACATTTCTGTCCCTAGGAAAGCTTTCCATAACACCGCAAGTGAAATCAGGTTTCCTATTAATGTATTTGTAGTAACTTGCAATCTTCCTTATAGCATTTACCACTTTTACTCATATTTTTGTTTTGATTACCTGATTAATATCTGCCATTCTTCTACCTTGCAAACTTCAAGAAGTAAAGAATCTTGTCTTTCTTGCTTATCAGTTTCTCTCATAACTATCATAGTACCTGCCACATTTTAAGTTCTTAATCAGTTGTTGTTGAATAAATGAATAAACTATAATCATCATGTGATCTAAATGTTTATTTTTCCCATTTTTTAAAAAGATATAGGTACAGCAAGATATGTAAGTAGGATAAAGTACCTACTTTTGTATTAACAAAATGTATCTAATGCATCATAAGATAAAATCATATTTAATATAATCATAATATAAATTCATATTTTTGTCTGGTTTTGGTATCAGGGTGATATTGGCTTCATTGAATGACTTTGGGAGTATTCCCTCCTCTTCAATACTTTGGAAGACTTTGAGAAGGATGGTATAAGTTCTTTGTATGTTTGGTAGAATTCCCCAGTGAAGCCATCTGGTCCTGGACTTTCGTTTGCAGGGAGTTGTTTTGTTTTTGTTTTGTTTTGTTTTTTACAGATTCCATTTCACTTCTATTGATCAGTCTGTTTAAAGTATCTGTTTCTTCTTGATTCAGTTTTGGCAGGCTGTTATGTTTCCGGAAATTGTCCATCGCTTCCAAGTTGCCTATTTTGTTGGTATTTAACTGTTTATAATATTTTCTTACGATTTTTTCCATCCCCTCACTTTCAATCTATATGTGTCTCTCACCCCAAAGTAAGTCTCTTGTAGGTAGCATATGTTAGATTCTTGTTTTATCATCAAACCTGCCACTCAGTCTTTTGATCAGAGCATTTAGTCCACTCCCATTTAAAGTAATTATAGATAAGTATGCATTAATTTCTGTTTTAAACCTTGTTTTCCAGTTGATTTTTTATTTCTTTTTTATTCCTTTCTTCTTATTTTTGTTTTTCCTTTTGTGGTTTGATGGTTTTCTTTTGTGTTTCTTTGTTTTGGGTTTTTGTGAATCTACTGTATGTTTTTTATTTGTGGTTATCCTGGTTTTCAAGCATGTTAGCCCATAACTGTATCTACTTGCTTTAGACTTGCAGTCATATAAGCTCAAACACATTCTAAAGGATCTATATTTTCTCATACCCACCCCTCACATTTTGTGATTTTGATGTCCTATTTTACAGCTTCAGGTTTATCCTTTTGCTGTTCATTATAGTTACAGTTGCTTTCACAGATTTTTAAAAATTATTTTTAATCTATGTACTGACTTATTTACATGATATTCAGTCCTTTTATTTGCCTTTTATATTGTGATTTCCCCCTTCCTATAGATCCTTGCTTGTTTTCTATTTACAGAAGACCTTTCAATATTTCTTTTAGGGTGGGTTTAGTAGTATTGATGTATTATTTTAGTTTTTGCTTGTCTGGGAAATTATAGGTCAATTTCTTTGATAAATATAGATGCAAAAATCCTCAATAAAATATTAGCAAACCAAACCCAACAATACATAAAAAGGATCATAGACTATGATCAAGTTGGATTCATTCCAGGGTCACAAGGATGATTCAACATACACAAATCAATCAATGTGATACACTACATCAGCAACAACAAAAAAGGCAAAAACCACATGATCATTTCAAAAGATGCAGAAAGAGCATTTGAAAAAACAAAATCCATTCATGATAAAAACTCTCACCAAAGTGGGTATAGAAGGAATATATCTTAACATAATAAAAGCTATTTATGACAAAACCACAGCCAACACAATACTCAATGGTGAAAAGCTAAAAAGCCTTCCTGCTAAATTCTGTAACAAGACAAGGATGTCCACTCTCACCACTCTATTCAACAAACAACCCAATCTAAAAATGGGCAGAAGACCTAAATAGACATTTCTCCAAGAAGACATGCAGATGGCCAAAAGGCACATGAAAAGATGCTCAACATCACTAATTATCAGAGAAATGCAAATCAAAACTACAAGGAGATATCACCTCACATCAGTCAGAATGGCCATCATCAGAAAGTTTACAAATAAATGCTAGAAAAGGTGTGGAGAAAAGGGAACTCTCTTACACTGTTGATAAGAATGTATTTTGGTGCAGCCACTGTGGAAAACAGTATGAAGGTTTCTTAAAAAACTAAAAATAGAATTACCATATGACCCAGCAATCCCACTTCTGGGCATATATCTGGAAAAGACAAAAAGATACAAGCACTCCAATGTTCATAATAGCACTAGCTACAAAAGTTAAGACATGGAAGCAATCTAAGTGTTCTTCAACAGATGAATGGATAAGGAAAATATGGTATATGTATACAATGGAAGACTACTCAGCCACAAAAAGTAATTATTTTTTGCCATTTTCAGCAACATGGATAGACTTGGAAGGCATTAGGCTAAGTGAAATAAGACACAGAGAAAGAA
This sequence comes from Camelus ferus, assembly GCF_009834535.1. Classification (NCBI taxonomy): domain Eukaryota; kingdom Metazoa; phylum Chordata; class Mammalia; order Artiodactyla; family Camelidae; genus Camelus; species Camelus ferus. The sequence continues at coordinate 57,746,254 of NC_045697.1, read as the reverse complement.
AAATACTGTATGATTTCACTTATATGTGGAATCTAAAAATAGTCCAGATGAACTTATTTACAGAACAGAAATAGACTCACAGACATAGAAAACCAACTTATGGTTTCCAAAGGGGAAGTGGGGGGAGAGACAAATTAGGATTATAGAATTAATGGATACATACTAACATATGTAAAACAGATAAACAACAAGGATTTACTGTATTGCATAGGGAAATACATTCAACCTATAATAGAAAATAACCTATAACAGAAAAGAATTGAAAGAAAGAACATATATATCACTTTGCCGTACACCTGAAACTAACCCAAAATAGTAAATCAACTAGACCACTTAAAAAAATCAATTCATAACAGTTTTGTCTCATGATTCTTAGGTGATTAATATTAAGATCTTGGAAATCTGTAAATATTATTAGAATTTTTAAGTAATCCAGTATAAGGCCAAAATGTACAGCATATGGAACAACACCTACAGTAAGCACTCAATAAATAAATTTAAGATCTTGAAAGGATATAGTTTTGAATGAAAACAGAGCATGTTATATTAAAGAAGTATTTTCATTATGGTTTAGTCTACAACACTGTTTCTTTTTGGTTTGGTAGGCTTTTTCTTTCTCTGCAGCACTCCTTACTAAACTGGTCCTTTGTATGGAAATAATGCTTTCTCAACTCCAGCACTAAAATGAACCCCCAGTGCTTCAGATCTACCTGTTCATTGATGAATGAGGATCACAAAGGTTACAGGGGATATACTGCTTGTCAGAGGAAAGAAATATTGATGGTTATTCTAACTCAGCTATTCAGGCAATACTGAACACAGGTGAACCCCAAGGGTACATGCTGTGTGCAAATAGGAAGTGCAACATCAAAGGACAACTGTGTATAGACCTTGGGGCTAAGAAATAATAAATGCTCTAACAGTATTTCCATAAATAAATGTTGGAAAACAAGCTTTTAATTTTGTGTCCTATCTAAAACAAACTCCACATATTTTCACAATTTATGAATATGATCCTCATATTACTGTCCTTGTTATTGGCTGGATGTTTGTGTCACCCTCAAAATTGACATGTTGGACCCTACTGCCTAATATGATCGTATTAGGAGGCTAATATGTCTTTAGGAGGTACTTAGGATTATATGAGATCATGAGAGTATAGCCCTCATGCATGGGATTTGTGCTTTAATAAAAGGCATAAAAGAGTTTGCTTCCACTCTCTGCTCTCTACCATGAGGATACAAGGAGAAGCTGGCAGTCTGAAACCCAGGAGAGAGACTTCACCAGAACTTGACCATGCTGATGCTCTGACCTCTGACTTCCTGCCTTCAGAAATGTGAGAAATAAATTCTTGTTGTATAAGTGCCCTGAGTCTATGATATTCTGTTACTGCAGTCAAATTGACTACGACAATCTCTGTTTCTATGCCTAAAAGAAAGCACCCAAGGTAATGTTCCCTCCTTGTCTCTACCCCCCAGCCTGGGGCTGAGCTCCAACATCCCTGAAGAAGGCATGATCATGATTCATTAAATGACAGGAAGTTGCTCTGGTGGTGTGTCAGGGAAACTTGTGGAAAATCTTTCCTCTGGAACTTGCGGGAAACCTGTCCTCTGGGGTGCCTGGAGAAGCCACTCACAGGGAGGTGTCACTCCTTAGAATTTGCTGTGAACCCAACCAAAGGGATGCCAGGGGAAGCCATTGGCTTTGAACCGCAGAGCCAGGAGCCACAGATGCTATTAAGTGAGAGGAGCAGGTCAGAACCAGGAAGAGAAAGTCCCTTCCTCTTCCAGTGTCTTTACTGGCAAAGCCTAGCACTAGTTCAGCTGGCAAAGAAGGAACTGCATAGCTGAGAGGCAATAAATTGATCACTGTTACAGTTATTTATCTTATCAATGACTATGTCTCTCTTCCCGCCTCATATCTTCTAACTAGATTTGTAACACTGATTCTCCTGCTAGCTTTCTATTCCTTTCTTAACAGACTATAAAATGTATCAGCTATAAGCTCTTGCACCTTTTTTATTCCTGTCAATTTCCCTATTATGGTTAGCTGAGAAAAGTAAAGCTTTACCTTTATAACAGTATTTTCAAGCTTGAGTAAAGTTTACTTTAATTACCAGTGACAACCACAAGACTGACGTAGGTCTCAAGGCTTTCATCCTTCATTTTAATAACCAGTAACATATTCTATAGCACCATATGGACTTAAAACACAAAGACTGTTATGAATTGTAGAGTTGTTCATAAATAATACTTGTATTTGTAAGATGTATATTGGCTTCTCTTTGGATAATAGCCTTTGGATGACAACTGTTGAAGCAAGGGAATCACTGTCAGAGTCAAGGTGAGAGATGATGGTGAGGGTGGTGGAAGTGCTGAGAAAGTATAGGCAGACCTTGGAGATACTGTGGATTCAGCTCCAGATCACTGCAGTAAACCAAATATCGCAATAAAGTGAGTCACATGGATTTCCTGGTGCTTATAAAAATTATATTTATACTATACAGTAGTTTATTAAGTGTGCAAATAGCATAAAGTCTAAAACACCTTAATTAAAATATTTTATTGCTAAAGATGCTAACCATCACCCTAGCCTTCAGCGAGACCATCTTTTTTGCTGGTGGAGGATTTGAAATATTTTGAGAAATATCAGAATGTGACACAAAGACACAAAGTGAGCAAAGGCTGTTGGAAAATTGGTGCTGGCAGATTTGCTCAACACAGGGTTGCCACAAACCTTCAAACTGTAAAAAATGCAGTATCTGTGAAGTGCAATAAAGTGGAGCACCAAGAAATGAGGTGTGCCTGTATCAGACAGAGGCCATAATTCGAAGCAGGCACAACAGAATTTTCTGATGGATTGGATACAGAGTGTGAAAGAAAATGGGATTCAAGGCTGATTTCAAAGGTTTAAGCTTGATTAATTCATTTTTGTCTAAAAATACTTGAAATAAGTGATTCATAAGGGTTACACACCCCAGACACATATATTCAAAATATGTACTAAAAGCAACGTTATCACTTGTCTTTTTTTTTTGTCTGTCATGTCTTGCCTTGCTTGAAACCTGATAACTGCTCTATTAACATAATAGTTGCTCTTGGATTTTCAATAGATATGGATGATGAGTATTAAAACATCTATATTCTTCATATATTATAATTCTTTCCTGTGAAGAAATTAATCATATTTGGGGGAAAGTACTAAAATAAAAAATTCTATGCCCAACCCTTTCATCCTTTACTTTCTAAGTAAAGGGGATGCAGGAAGGACTAAATTATGGTAGCTGGGGGATAAAAAAACAGGATGCCAGTAGCAGAGAACACAGGGAATATTCTGGGGTAGAGGAGATATGGCAGAGGCCACTGTGGTGTGTCTCATGGACATCACCATGAGAACCTGAGGATAAACTGGATAAAGAGCTCAGATCCTATATTGATTGCTATTTAATTCAGTTAAGTATTTGTCAATAAGCTTGTATAAATATAAATATATCACATGTTTTCTGACCTCATGAACCTGCCATCTAATAGGTGGAAAGAGCGGGAAGAGAGAACAGATTTATCAACACATAATTTTGATATAATTTCCTGAGTGATAGGCTATACACATTTAGCATGCTATATTTGCTTATGATTTTTCATCACATTTTATTTATTTTACTTTCTGTAAACCTTCAGTGTAGCATTATTAATCACTACAAACAGGCCTTGGGATTACTGTGGGCAACTGAAGAGCTTTTATGTGTCTATACTTGAGTGGTCACTGTTCCTTGTTCCTCTTTTGAGGCAGGAACAGTGGTAGCCCTATTTTATCAAGAAGGGATACTAATCTTGTATTCACAAGGATTTAGTAGTCAAGTATTGATGATTAGAAGAGTAAATAAGAATAAAAGATAAGAATGTACACAGGATAAATACTTTTATTCCTTTTGTCCCAATTATATCAATGGAAGGGGATCCTGGAATGGAGATCATATGTGTTCTTATATGAATGGAGGTTATTAAAGTGGCTATTGGTGTTACAATTATAAACAACAATAATCATTAAAAGTTATTTCATACTTACTAGGAGCAAAGTATATCCATTATTTTAATTATTTCTCACAACAAACCATTTATTTCTTTCCATAAATACTTGGAATTCAAGGTGCCTTCTAGCAGTGCTGGGATTGGCTTAAAAAACATAATACAAAATATCACTATAAGATGCAAAACTGAGCATTCTCACCTGGGGTAATAACGTATTATGTTTTTTTAAATACAATAATCTCAATTTTAATTAATTAAATTTTGATTATTTGTTAAATGTTGCTTTTTTCCACTTGATTCTTAGCTCTGTAACGGCAAAAGCCGTATTTGTCTTGGTTACTGTTGTATCCGCTATACCCATAAAGCAAACGTTTCATAAATATCTGTGGATTAATGGATGAGTAAAGTAAGTAAGTAAGTAATAATACAATGAGATATTTATCACTATCTGCATTCTAGACAGGAGGAAAGAGCCCAAGTTTTTGCTCAACTTTATATTAAGTGACAAAACTAGCACTTAAAAGTAGGACTGAAAAATCCAGACTCTAATATCTTTTATTCTACATGATGCTTTACCGTCCCTCAGCTCATGGAGATAGATGGCAAGACACTGTCAAAGGTGACCATATAATTCAGTTAAAAAAAATAATAGCAGCAATAATTTATCCAAAGTCATTATATACCAGTTATGATGCAAAATTGCTTGGCATGTACTTGGTAATTGAGAAGGACGTCAAGGTCATTTAAACTACTCTATTAACTAAATGGCAGAATGGATCATATGGAATCCTTGTTCATGCAATCTGTGAAGTCAACATAGGCACCCATAAAATATAGTCAGTGTGAGTAATAAATGGTGTTTATGAAAAGAAAAAGCATTCTCCCAAGGCAAAATAACTTTTTTCTTCTCAATATCTTAAGAGTCTATCTAAATAGCTGATAGTCAAAGCATGTGGATAGTCAGCAAATGACAGAGCAGAGTAGAGGGTTAAATCAGAAGCTTAGTTAGCATGTAACTCTACTTGATTGTCCAGGAACAAGCCTTCAGGGATAAGTCTTGACAGCAGAAATGGAGCAGGACACGGAACAGAGAAGGTGAAGCGCCAAGCCCACTACATAACATAAGACATGAACAAGAGCTTCAAAGGAAAACAAAATAATACATCTTTCTATATAACAGACAACAAAAAGCAGACAATAAATTGCAGGCACCTGTCACAAAACTAACAAACAAATACAAATTAATAGATTTAATAGATTTTAAAAGATACATTAACAGCCAAGGTACAGTATGGAAATACAATTACATAATAAAAATATGAAATAATGTTCAACATTAATGATAAACACATCAATAAAAAAGTAAAAGAAAAAGATAAATCGTCTTAAACATACTGAATTAGGAAGTATTTAAATGAACAATATTATTCAATGTCACACTGTTTGTGGTGAGTAAAGGTTCCCACATCCCCAGCTTTGGAGTAGAAATTATTACACTAATTTAGAAAAAATGATGTGGCAATGAGGTATCAAGATTGCTAATAAGATTTTGCCAGGTAATTTCACAAGTGGGAATTTAACATATATAACTAATTAGCATATTAGTATACCAATTAGTAGAGTTAGTATATTAATATCAAAGTTTTCAGTAATCTAAATGAAAATGATTCCTATTAAGCTAAATCTCAATCAGCTGTGAAGGTAAAATAATGTAGTTTAAATATATACACATTTTAAAACACTTGCTACTATACACACTTTTACAAAATAAGACTATAGGAGGTAGTGTGAGTGAATCAAAAGATGATGTGCCATACATAGAAATTCCCTTGATTATAGAGAAGGGAGTTCTAGAAATGCAGCAGTGCAAGATGACTAAAGTGGCATAGATTCCAGATTGGATTAAGAATCTGGAATTTCCAAAAGGGATGAATCCTAGTAAAAATGAAACAGATAATTTGCCTGGTATGTTTTCCCAGATTAAGAAGTGTTTTAGAAAATGCAGGAAAGTCTGGCATTAAATTATTAATGGGTAAATAGAAAACTAAAGACAAAAATATAAAGCTATATTAACCTCAGAAAGATATAAGTTATATCATAAATTTATGAATACTGTAGTGGGTTGATGAATGTCTTGAAATAAATATCCATGCAGAATATCAGAATCTGATCTTATGGGAAGTAGAGTCTCGCGCATGCAATTAAGTTAAGCATAAGGACAAGATCATACTGGATTAGGATGGATCCTACTTTCAGTGAAAATGCTCAAATAAGAGACAGAAAAGGACACAAAGAGAGACACAGAGAAGAAGGCTATGTGAAGATGGAGACAGAAATTAAAGAAATGCATCTACAAGTCAAGAAATACCAAAGATCGCCAGCAATTACTAAAAGTTAGAAGAAACGCTTGGGATGGTTCTTCCTTAGAGCCTTTAGAAGGAATCAACCCTACTGACTCTTTGAATTCAGGCTTCTTATTTCCTGAACTGAGAGAATAAATTTCTGTTGTTTTATGGCATAAATTTCATGGTAATTTGTTATGGCAGCCTTAGGAAACTGATAGTCTCCTATTCATTCTATCTGTAAATTTTACTTACAACTATGATTTATCACTCGCTTTATATTGTTATAATTAATATTGGGAAATGTGGGTGATTGACATCTGTGTGCATATCTGGGGAGACTGATGAAAGTATTCAGTCTTTGTCTTCCATATGGAATGTGGACAGAGGCTGGCTAGATCTTCATTAAGCACATACGCTTTCTGGCAAACAGCTAAGCATCTATCTGCAGTCTTTTTATAACTAGAAGGGGGTCACACGACTATTTCTGTGTATGGAATAGGCCTCAGGTGATGTACAACATTCCCCCATCATACTCCTAAAAACATGCTATGCTTTACAACCCTCTCCCTCACTTCTTCCTTCATTAACCAGTCTTGTAGACAATCGAGATAAGGCTTCTGAGCTTTTGCTTGAGATCACATGTCAGCAGAGAAACAGCCAGGAGACCTATTCAACTAGGATCGTATAATTTGAACTATGCACGAGTATGATTATTTATTATCCACAGGGAATACGTAACAATATTTTGGATGTTATTGATTAAAAATAGATTTTGTGGTAATGGTAGGGATTTATCAGCAAGGTTCAACAAGAAAGATCATGTGATTGCCCCATCACTTATGATTTTGTACCGAGGTATACTATAGCTTCTTGGAAATGGAGTTGTTCAGCAACTCTAGCATTGTTTGCCCAGTAATGTGTCTTTGCCTATTTCCAAACTCAGCCACCTTGCTTTCCCTTCTTAATGAGGGGGTTGCTGTTCCCTTAAGCAGAAAAACAAAGTGGTCACTTGCAGTACAAATAGACCACATAGATCTAAGATGCTTGGGGTAAGGTAGCAGCTCTTATTGGGAATTCACTGTAGTTATAGGCTGCTTAGTTTTTGGAAGAGTTGGAGACTTGTAGGCATTGCAACTTGTTCTAACAAAGAAAATGAACAAGGCCTGAAGCATGGGAAGTTGAATTTGAATACAGTCCCTGCCACAAGAAGAAGAGCGGTGGCCTGAGTACCAGTTGGCTCTTGGTGTAGCCAACCAACAAGGAACTCCAAGAACCATTTTTGGAAAATCTTGCTTAGCACAATGCAACTAATAATTTTTTGATCTTATTAAGCTTTTGAGATTTGGAGACTGTTGATTAAAACAGTTATACTTCTCTGAATGATAAGAGAAATATTTAGATAATTTCTTAAAATGAAAGATCAACAGTATCATTACACTGTTTAAACTTCTAGTTAAAACCAGAAGAAAATGCAGAAACAGCTAACAGATTTGGAAGTGGCTGATTCTTCAGAGTGGGGCAAAGGGGAGAAAGGAGGGCTCTGGAGAGCTGGGTTTGTGTCATAGGCCTCATAGAACTGTTTGATGTTGAAACCCTTATTCACATTTTGCTTTAATAGCAAGCATTATATTTTAATGGGAACAAAATATATTTATAACAATTCACAAAATTAAAAGCATTCACACACTCTTAATTCTAATACAGAAGGATTATATATATTACTCAATATCCAAATACTGGACTACTACAGAGCTAAATATGATAATTTTCAGTTACTATGAGAGGGGTAGTGTACTAATTATGAAATAGAATTACTAATTTTTGTTGATGTGTACTAGCAGAATAAATTCTATGAAAGTATACTAAATGTAACTTAGTATCTCTCTTAGACATAGATTTATGAATTGTTTGTTTATAAACATTTTGTTATTTTCCAAATTCTGCAATTCCATCTAATCATGTATTATGTGTGAGATTTAGAAATAAAGGGGTTCTAAATTTTCTTTAGAGAAAATCATCAGGCTAGTAATTGAATGAATGGCTATTAATGGCCAAAAAATGACTATCATTGAAAGAATAGCATATTTAGATCTCCTCCACTTTTCCTAACATTTTATATATATATTTTTGATATTTATACATGGAAGAGTGGTTTGTTGAATGGAGCACTGAGTTGCTAAGACCATTATGTCCTGCTTAAAGAAAAAGTGTCATTTACTTCCAGATGTCTTGCATTTCTGCCACGTATTTGTTGGTTTGTTTGTTTTACTAGAAGATGCTGAGTAGCTCACCACATGAGGATTCTTTACAACTAAATGGCAATCAAACAATTCTTAGTTTTGATCAAGGACATACTTATTTAGTATTTCTGCATTTCCAACGAGTTACACTATATCAATAGCTAGATGATGTGACATTTTGCAAGGATGTAACATTCTTAAATGCTTTGTTTAGTCTTCTCAAATTAAGAATAATATCAGTTAAGCAACCCATATATTTGGATTTAGAAAATGGTCTAATACAATTAAAATATAAAATGTGAAAGGAAGTAATCACATTAACAATGAGACTAAGCCTTCTCAGAGAAGATGTATACTAATAACTAGGGAGGGAAAAAAATCAATAGGAAACATCAGTTACTTAAAACTTCAGAATCTGAAGTGATGCATGGAAAGGATACAAATTTCAATACAAGAAGGAAAGAAGGAAGGAAGGAAGGAAGGAAGAAAGGAAGAAAGAGAGAGAGAGAGAGAGAGAGAGAGAAAGAAAGAAAGAAAGAAAGAAAGAAAGAAAGAAAGAAAGAAAGAAAGAAAGAAAGAAAGAAAGAAAGAAAGAAAGAAAGAAAGAAAAAGGAAGGAAGGAAGGAAGGATTTGTTTATCTGAATACTGAATGAACTGTAACATTGCAAGCAGTGCTGGAAGTTAGCATAATAAAGTCATATTTAAACTAAACAGTATTTATGCATTTCAAAAGTCCCATTTGGAAATTTGCTTGTTTGATCCTTTGCCCATGTATTATCTATTAGAGGACTGTCCTGACTAATTATCTTAGAGCCAAATAAATCCATCAGGCTTTACATTCCCATTAACTATGATGCTTTTAACTGCCCCAGTTCTCACCCTATCGTCTCATTTATTTCCTCTGTTACCCTCATTCACACGTTACTCTGGATTTGCTATTTTCTAACTCAATCTCACATTAATTCACTTTATGAAAATTTCCTTGTGCCATCCGGAACCCCTCTTTCATTGCTATTATCATCAACTTTAAAAATCTCAGTTTCTTCCTGCTTAATGCTTTCCTTTCCTGACCTCGTCTGGAACCTAGGTCTCTATAAGCTTAATCATTCCTTTTCTACCTTAAGTAAAACAAATAAAAAAGTCTCATGTCTTAGGCAGTTCATATATAACATCTCCTTTATTTACTGTTATCTACTACATTACTTGAATATCTTGCTACTTAAACTGTAACCTTCCTCTCTGACCCAGTCTGTCCATCATCCTAAGTGGTTCTATGCACATTGATAAATTCAATATTCAGCTGTGTCAGTTCCTTAGCCTCCTTTTAAAATAAATTTGTATGTATTTCGATTTTCCCCCTTTCCCCCTTCCCCATTCCCTTAGCGATAGCATGGATCTTGTCTTCACTTGAATCTTTTCTATCCAGAAACAGTTAATCCAATCATTCTGTTTTCTATTTGTTGTTTCTTTGATTTTTTAGTTTTTCACATTACTAGGTTTCATCTACTTCTTAAAACCTCATGTTATTAAATCTCTTGATAATTTCTCCCCAGTTGTGACTTCTTTCCTTACTGGCACGACCCAGCCTAGACTCCAAGTTTCATGACTGTAACTGCTCTCTGGTTGATGTTTGTTTTATTTGCCCCACTGTGCTGCTGTTTTCCCTGTTGGGTTTTCTACCAGCATTGCCTGAAATTTACATATATAATCATGCAGGCTAGTAAATCTGTAAATCTGTGGTATTCAAAGCCTGCATGACTCTCCTCTTATTTTCAGAAGATGAACTTTCTTCTTATGTCACAAAGAAAAAGATGAATGAGGAGCAGAACATTCTTACCTTGACATTATAGAAGCTATGTGTTTAGTTTGTGTTAAAAAAAAAAAACAACAAAACTTTTGTTTGAATGCAGAATTTTCCTAACATTCAATTTTCTTATGTCTATGCCCTTATAGTCCCACTCTTTGTCTAGAATTCACAAACTCTTTAACATATCCTCTGGTGCTAGTAAGGAATCTATCCAGGATGATCTTTTCTTTTAATTCCACACATTCTTCTCAGCCATTTCCAAATGGGAATCATGCAACTTATGAATATCTGTATCAGTATCCCTGACAATATTTTAGCATTACCAACCAAATTATAAAAAATTAGAGACACTTTGATAGTACAAATTATTTAGGTATATAGATCATAATCTACAGTTTTAATACCAAAATGAGGAAAAATAATCTAGTTTTATAAATGTCAAAGCTATTTGCTAAGTATACAATAAGTTATAAAATATACAATATGTTGGGTTAGTATGTAACACATCTGGTAATACATTTACGGTAACATAAACAATGTGTGTAGGTGCAAGTGTGCGCATGTGTATATACACACACACATATTCAATGTTCAATACCATGCATAATGATGAACTTTGAAAACAGTCTCATTATATATTATAATATTTAAGTATAATAATTTTTCTTTTATTACTTGATTTTTTCAAGTATTGATCAAAATAAAATAAAATGCCTTTTATATTTAACTATTAAGATACTCACTGAAAACGAATTAAAGCATTTCTGAAAGTTTTCATCTATAATAATTTTATGAATACCTTAAAATTCACCAATAATATGAACTAGAAATTATATCTTACTTTGTTCCAGTCTGAATTTTTTTGAACACCGTAAGATGTTCATTATAATTTTATTGAAAAAAGTGGTTGTAGATTGGTAGGTATTACAGATTCAAAGTCTAAATTAACTACATACTCATTACATGCAAGTTGTATATGACTCATTAAGCCTGTATTTGTTAATTTTCTACCAGGGTGCTAGTGTTTAGCTTGGGAGCCTAACACAAGTGGTAGCAATAGCATAGTCCCTGTTACCATCTTGAGTTTTATAAAGCAGAAAATCAGTGATGCATATTAAATAACACAGCTCCATAAAAATTTGTGTTTATGGAAGTGGCTTTTTTCCTCTTGTGGATTATGTTGAATAAGCTACACAAACACAATTATCATTCACTCAGATAAAAATGCCTGTCTTCTGCAGGAGCCTTAAATAAAGTAGTTTAAAAGTTGGCATGATTTTGATAATGTGATGGGGAAAAATATTCTTTGTGTTGCTGGGTAAACCCCTTTGGAACAAATGGACTTGTGATACTATGATAAAAAGAAGTTTACAAGAATAATAGTGAGAATGTATTACTCTTTTTGCTTGGGAGAAGTAATGAAATACTAAGATTTTATAAAAAAAGATGTACTTTTTTTCTTTGTTGATGTCACTACTGGAAATAACGTGCTTAGAACAATAATTGCTTCAGAGAGCTGGGAATGTCAGGCTCTGGCAGATGTCAGTAATGTAATTCTTTGATGTAAGACAGATTTTTATAGTTTCCATTTCTACTGGAAGAGTTTTCTCAATGTGAACATGCTCCTGAAATATAAAGAGTGAAATTATAGATTTCCTTTTCACTCAAGCAAACAGTTTTAAAACCATACAAACACAATAAATTTCTCTTTAAAAAATGGAACAGTATCGGAAACTCCAGTTTAGATAATGTATATAAAACTTTTCTTTGTCCCATTTAAAGGCTTTTTTACTGAAGGCTTTAGAATAAGGAAGCCCTGCTTTTTAATTTTATGAGTTAAAGAACTCTGCAACCTTCAACACCAGGCAACAGGACAAGAGTATATAAAATAATTCAGTAGCACGATGAAGAATTGTTTGCAAAAAGAGAGCCTATTAAAAGTTCGTATAAATTTAATCTCTCTTATAAAATTTAAATTATACAATGCCATAGAGTATGAAAGGCAGCATTTGAAAGTCTCTTCTTACTACCTCCTCCCTGTCAGGTGGACAAGTGCTGTCTGACTCCCTCTGTGAAAATCTTCACAGTTTCTGTCAGGTTACCCTGTTCACACAATGTTCTTTCAAAGGTTCTGGTGGTAACAGCTTAGTAGCCTACTGCCCCCTCTTTTATGTTTTTTCTAAATCTTCTTACATATTGAAAAATAGCCTTTTTATTATATTATCCTCAATTATTCAATTTTGTTGTGCTATGAGTTACTTGTGGGGAAACTTATATATGTGTACATAACTATTTACATTATATTTCATTGTATATTTTTATTATTTTATATAATACAATCATATATTTATATTATATTATATATTTAATTATTTTATATTTATATGTAGAAATATTATATTATACATGCTATCTATATATAAGTTATATACATACACATATATATATCATCTATGTCTCTATTTTTCTCAGGCTCTATTTTTCCCAGTCTTTTCTAATACAATAGGTATTTATACAGTGTAAATTAGCTCACACATGATTAGAATGTATGGGAAATACATGTCATTATAAGCAGAATTCCCTGGTTTTCATATGTGGGTTTTCATGGGCAATGTTTGCAGAATAGCATAAATCATATTATATTCTTCTTTAGGAAAGAAAAACAAAACAAAACACTTAGATTTTTACTGTGTAACCTAAGTCTTCACCATCCCCACTTCTTTAAAGTATTAGGATTCTAAACATAAGTTCAAAATTTGTATGAGTGAGGGTGCTCATTTTTTACTGGTGACAGCAAATATATCTCCAGGATAAGATATAGATATAATTCTTTCCACTGATCCTCTCCATTACCCTGACTTGAGATAGTTTTTTTCCCACCTCAAAATAGCAGGTAGCAGGGAATCCCTTTCCTAAGAAGTTTGTGTGATTCTGTTCTTAATGTTGCAAAGGGAATGATGTTTTGAAAGAAAAGGGACAACGATAGTAGTGAAATTTCACCTACATACATCTTAGGGAAAAAAATCTTATCTCCAATCTATTGTTTAAAAAAAAATTCTACGAAGATATAACCTTGCAAAAGTATCTCCTAAACAATAAAAGGTCAGGTTTTAGAATTTAGACTTCTCCCTGGTGGCCCTGTGTTGTGACCGCAGGCTGACAGAATAAGTGGAAAGCATTTCTAAGCTTTTGAACAGATAATTACTAACTCTGAAATCCCAATATTATTGTTTTATACCTAAATGGCAGATCTTACTCTTAAGAGTCAATTCCACTTAACATTACAATGTACATGTCTGAACTTTTGACACAGACATTTAAAAAACTCAGTTAAATAATTATCAGTATAAAATCCACAAGTCCTGACTCCTTTTTTCTTTACAATTTTTACAAGCTTTCTTTCTTTGTGTAGAAAATCCATTCATTTTATCTGGCTCCTTTGAATTTTCATTAGTGTTAATTATACCAGTGCAGTACAGGAATATCTTTTCTGATAAAGTACTGTCAGTTGTGACAAGTGGAAAGTGACTACAATAACTAAACTTGTTTCCCAAATTGAATTTGCTTACTGTGTCTTCTGATTGTTATGACTGTGGTTGTCACATTTTATACACTGACAGTAATCATTACATTAGAAAGAAAAGATTATCTTAACAAGTGCATTAATTAAGATTTTAAGGTTACTCACGAGTCTTGCCCTGCCTCTTCTCACACTAAATTGCACAACTGAGGCACGGCTTCTCCAGGTTTAGAGATTTATGGCTGGCCACAATTTCAGGGAAATACACAAGAAGGTTAGTGCAACAAACAATAGACCTCCCTACTCCAATTGTTTCTAAACCCTTAACTAATATTGAAATGAATATTGAAATGAATAAATCATATGTATATGTGTGATTCACAGTATATTGTTTGATACATAATAGAAACTTCAGAAATAGTGTCCAGTTTTTCTTGAAATGTAAGTTACATAAAAATAGTTGTAAAATTAATGAATAGCATAGTAAATAAACAGTTTACTATGTTTATATTACAATCATTTCAACCATTTTGATAAATACCTGCCTATTCAAATATATAATGAGTCTTTATTATATGTTATTTATTCAGTCATTCAAAGGTATCTATTGAAGATCTAGTACGTGCCAGACTCTTTGCTAGACACAAGAAATACATTGGTGAGTAAAGCCTTTATAATCCTAGGAGTTTTGGAGCTAATATTGTTTGGGTAGAATGATCAAATGATCCCTGACATACATTTATAATTATAGATTATAGTAAGTACTACATTACAATATTTGCAAAAATTAGCTAAAGCTAAAAAGAATGTTTGGACAACAAATTTTGAAAGAATTTTTCTATTGTGATGGGTTAGTCATGTTTTCAAACAGACTTTTACAATTATATTTGTTCTTACTTAAGCCAGTATAAATTTCTTTTTGTTGTTTAAAATTTTACTAACAGAAACTTAAGAGTGGCATTTCCATATGACTCTTGTGAGATATTTTATTAAAGTTATGTCATATTATTTTACCCATTTGCTCATTCCATACACATCAGATTACCAAGTATTGAGTATTTAATGTTTATTAGGAACTGATGAAAGCCCTAAAGATACAGTCTCTAATAGAGAAATGAGTTCGCCATGATTATGGTAGTTGTATTCTAGTAGATGAAGAAATGCAGTCAACAAAAACCCAAGAGCTATAATACATAAAATTCCGTCCACTGAGGAGATTTTCCTTCTTTGACACTCATTAGAACCACTTATTGAGTGAATTAATAACACCACACCTATCCATTTTAAAATAGTACCGGCTTACAAATTAAGGGCCATTTATAACCAGAGTTAATGTGTCCCACCTCAATTAACTATTCAAGAGGATTTACCCATGACACCATGGATGTTGAGGGGAGAATGACATTCTGTCAGTACAAGTCAGCCTGGGACTCTGTGACACTTGCTCATTAAAATTCCAAGTGCCTTCAGAACTACCACTTATTTAAAATTTTAAATTTGAATTATTTAAAAAGAATAAGTGATTATTTTCCTGGTATACTGGTTTTATTAATCAGGGTTCTCCAGAGAAACAGAACCAATAGGATTCAATAGGATGTGTGTGTGTGTGTGTCTATATACATGTATATATGGGGGGGCAGATTTTAAGGAACTTTGTCATGGGATTATGGAGGCTGTTAAATACAACTTCTACAGGGTAAACTGGCAGTGTGGAGACTCAGGGAAGAGATGATATTTAAGCTCAAGTGGGTAGGCAGTCTGCTGGCAGAATTTCCTTTTCTTCTGGGGAGGTCTTTTCCTATTAAAGCCTTCAGCTGATTGAATGAGGTCCACCAACATTATGGATGTAAACTGCTTTACTCCCAGTCTACTTACTTAAATGTTAATCTCATCTAAAGAAAATACCTTCACAGTAATATTCAGAGCAGACCAGGATTTGACCAAATAGCAGGGTACTGTGGCCCAGACAAACTGAAACACAAAGGTAACCATCATGGTTAACATACATCATTTCAAAACATAATTATCTTAAGGCATTAATCTTAACAATACCTTTTTTTTCTAACCCACTCAGATGCAGGGTTACATACGTATGATTTTTCCCCTTATTCTTCATTTGATGAAAATAATCCCAGTTCATTTCCTTCTGGAAATAATATTATGTACACATATTGGCCACTAGAAGAAGGATACCTCCTCCATTTGTTGCTATAAAGATTCTTAAATGTTCATTATTTTTGTGTCTATTTGCGCTGTAATTCTGATGGACTTGGTAAACAGAAGTATCTGGGTGGATGAAATAAATGCAACATTCATGGAAAAATCAATAATATTTTTGAAGCCTTACTGCCTGTCTTCACATTCTTAAACTGACAAATAATCATGTCACAAAATATATCATTATTATGCAAACTTGCCACTCATTTTTGAAACACTTGAAGAGCATATCTGGCAGTAAGCTCCCACAAGAGTCTCATTAAAAGTATTTGTAGACAAACATTGACCAGGGTAAAACTTGTCAATAACATTTCTCTTTTTACTTAATTGGTTAGTATTCATAATTGTGGGGTTTGTTGATGGCTAAGAGAGTTGTCATAGTTTCCACAGAATCTCTAGGAATATATTAGCTAGTCTTTTGAAAATGTAGGGGTTATGGATATTAATATAAAATGTAAACATAAGTAGATATCACAGATCACATTCTAAAGAGAAAAATAGGATTTAAAAAAATACACAATTTTTAACTTGCCAGAAGATGTGTCTTTTATATTCTGTGCCATCCTAACCCCTACCCTCAACAGTGTCTCTTCCTAGGAAAGAAGTACAGAAAAAGGAACCTGAAATTGCTTCTGAAACATGAGATTTACTTTAGAATGCCTTGGATTATTAGTTATCTACATACTCTAATATTCTAGTCATTAATTTATTTGGGGGTTATAATCACATCATGTTCCCATCACATAAACACATATACACATCACAACCGAACAGTTAAGATTTTCAGAAAATATTCAAAGTCATAGAGATATCAAATATCAACTCCAACTATTCCTTTATTTTTTTTACACAGACCATAAACATTTACACAGTAAAAGCTATGATTTGACAGGAATTGGGGATTGCTTAAACAATTATCCACTTTGTCCTATAGCAAAAAGTCTTGAGTGTTTAGTTCAATAAAATAGAAAATATCAATTTGTTATGAATAAAGAAAAGCATTACTCTTTAACAGTTTAACAAAAATACTCTTAATTTACCATCTCCTTTCTGTCTTACATTGGGAGTAAATATATCTGCTCAGTTTATTCACATGAAGGCCTATGAATGAAAGTTCTACAATTGCATTTCTGCAGCATCGAGAATGAATTATTTATAAATCTATTTAAACAATAAATTTGGGATTATACTGCACATCTTATATTGGTAAGTTTCCAATTATTTATTTAAAATAAAATTTATCAAAGAGATTCAAAAGTGAGTCAAAAAGAAATGTATTTTTATAGAATCAAAGTGATAATGGCCTTTCTAATTAAGCATTTAACCTGGATGCCATAAGAGAAAATGATAAAAAAAATATGACCAAAGTAAAAAAAAAAATATGGCAAAAATAACCAGAAACTAAAGTAAAAAGTCTGTTAATTGGAAAGTATTTGTAAATCATATAAAGGACAAAGATATAACTTCCTGAGTTTATAAATTCCTTTTTCAAATCGCTAACTAAACTATCAAAAACCCAGTACAAAAATGAACAAATGATGTGAAGCAACAGAACTCTTATTCATTAATGATGGGAATGTAAATTGGTATAGCCACTTTGACCATTTTTCCAAAAACCAAACTTATTCTTACCATATGATTCAGCAATCACACTCCTTGGTATTTGCCCAAAGGAGATCAAAACTTATGTCTACACAAAAACCTGCACAAAGAGATGTTTGTAGCAGCTTTATTCATAGTTGTCAAAATTTGGAAGAAACCAAGATGTCTTTTAGTAGGTGAGTGGATAAACAAACTGTGGTACATCCAAATTATGGAATATTATTCAGTGTTAAGAAGAAATGAGCTATCAAGCCATGAAAAGACATGGAAGAAACTTAAATGCCTATTGCTAAGTGAAAGAAACCAATGTGGAAAGGCTACACACTGTATGATTCCAATTACAGAACATTCTGGAAAAGGTAAAGCTGTGATGATAGTAAAAAGATCAGTGGTTGAGAGGCCTTGGGGGTAAAGGGATGGACAAATATGCAGAGTACAGAGGATTTTTAGGGCAATGAAATTATTCTGTCTGATATTGTAATAGTGGGTACATATATAAAACATAATACACAGAGTGAACCATAATATAAACTATAGATGTTTCAGTGTAGGTTCATCAGCTGTAACAACTATACCTCTCTGGTGGGGAATGTTGATAATGGGAAGATATGCATGTGTGTGGGGAGGGGGAATATGGGAAATTAATGTAACTTCCTTTTAATTTTGCTGTGAATCTGAAATGCTCTAAAAATTGAAGT
Organism: Camelus ferus; assembly: GCF_009834535.1. Taxonomy (NCBI): domain Eukaryota; kingdom Metazoa; phylum Chordata; class Mammalia; order Artiodactyla; family Camelidae; genus Camelus; species Camelus ferus. The sequence goes on along the minus strand of NC_045697.1, from coordinate 57,727,796 downwards.
CTTAATTTAAAATCTTAATTTAAAAATCTATCATATATGAGACAAATAATTCCAGTTAATCATTTATTTTATGAAGGTAATCAGAAACATAAATAATAATTAAATGTGAAATATTTATAATATAAAAGTATAAATAAAGTTAAAAACTAAAATATATTATTATCCTAACTTATACCTATGACATAATTGATTTAACAAATTCCAAAGACAAAAGGAATGCCCCAATTACACTTTTAGCAAATACACCACGTTAAAGGAGACAATTCAAATGCATTGGGTACATTTAGGTAACATGGGACAGAACACATCAAAGTATAAAAGGTGATTTGTGCCTATGTGTAGTAATTTTGTGCGGTTTTACTTTCTTTTCTATGCTATTTCTCCATTTTTCTAATTATTTTTAATGAATATCTGCTAGATAAATAATCAATAAAAATGTTTATGTAAAGAGGAAAAATCATTGACCTATTCAAAATTCGAGTATTTACCTTCTTAGAAGTACAGAAAATGTTTTTCCTTCAGTTTACATTGATAAAGCGGAACTGTTGATTATATCTCATTATGACATGTTAATTTTTTTGTTTTGTTTTGTTCTGCAGCCTAATAAAATCAGTTACCTGACAAACATCCTTTCTTAGTTGGAAAGCATCATGAACAAAAAGTAAGTTTAATCTAATCCCAGCCCTTTTACCTATCTATCATGTGAACTTGGCATATATGAGTTTGTTTAGGCACCTTCAAATTGGATCCACAGTATCTTCTACCTTCATCTAACTCATAGACTTATAGTAAAGAATAGTAAGATATTAGGTCAATAAATTTGCTCTGATATGACCTATTATGCCACATTATATATTTGGTTTAAATTGTAATATTATTACATCTATAAATTCCATATCACTTTTAGCAATTAATTTTGGGATTAATGTACCTTTGAAATGTGTACAGAGTGTTCACATATACAGTATATAGTATGCATTACCAAGTAATGAAAAGTCTAGTATCAGAAAAGCAGAATATATTATTTCAGGCTATTTTTACTTGACACAATTTATGCCCTATTAGAAGCAAATAAAGTCTAGACAGTTGTTAGTGTTTTTATGAAACACAAGAGAAAATAGTTCTACAAAGTCTGTGTCACTGTCATTGTAAAAATTGCAACTTATCTAATCTCAGTGTTATATACATGTTTGTACTGTGCTTTTATTGAAAAACTGACTATGACTCTGACACTACTTTCAAAGGTGTACATTCTTCTGGTACAGAATAAGTGGTTGATAGATTGCTCTTTTCAAGTTATTTTTCAGCAGAAATCAGATACTCTCAACAATAAAATATGGGACAGTTAAAATGTACCTAAAATAGCCTTTTACACTACAGAATATCTGGATTAATACATTTTATATAATACAACACTCCAACATTTAAAACAAAAATCAGACTAAAAGTGGTGAATAAAAGAGGAAAATATTTTTAAAACATGTTAAAGTGGATATTATTGGTTGTCTACCCTGAATGTCTTCTCCCCTCCTTATTCTCTACAGAAACATAGTATTTCTCAACTTCATGCCTCTGCATTACTCAGCCCATGTATTCAGAGACAGATGACTGCATTTCAGCTCCTGAGGTGGCTCTGACTGGTGTACAGGTAATTCCATCTATCTTACCAGTGGTTGGTTTACAATGACCATATGACCCAAACCAATGAATTCAAAACAGTAGTTTGCTAAGAAATATTGGCAAACTTTTGTTCGTCTTGTTAAGGTTCAGAAAACCACATTAAATGCGGAATTGAAGATTAAAATTGCTGCAGCCACCTTGCTACAACATGATCTAGTATATTTGGGGGGCAGTTTGAGTTAGGTTATATATTATTTGAAGATGAAAGTATTCCAACTGATGCAAAATAAATGAACAAGAGCAAAACATAATAGATATGTTTAAAAGTAATGTGTAGTAGGTCTTCTGTTCTGCTATGGTCTGTTTTTTAATGAGTGGCATTATGTGTAATTTATTCATTTTAAAATTGCATAACACAATATGAACAGCTGTCATTACAGCATTATAAATAAATCAGGTTTGCTGGGATTATTTAGAGACTAAACATAAGATACATTCGATATACTATTTGGCCTAATTGAAGGAAATAAAATTAGAAGCCCTGAGAGAAGTCTTGATGAGGCAGGATGGGAAACAAACATAAACAGATGAAAACAGTACCAGAAGGCAATTTATCTTTCTCCATCAACAGAATAAAAAATACTATATATTTTCTCTATGTTGGATGTCTCAGTGTATCTTCATACAAACTTGTATAGTAGAGGAAAAAATAGAAAAGTATTTAAAGGGTCCTTACAGCACAATGAAGTTGGAACTATGTACCTTTAAATATAGGTTTAAACAAAAGGACAAGAAAGATACTCAGAAACATGAAGTCTTTTCAGGTGTTTATCTCCTTCACCCATTCAGTATTCTATTTGGCTCAATTCATTTGAAAAATCCTGAGTCTCAATACCAAAATTTTACCTACGTGTTACATAGTTGTGCCAGTTAACTATTTCCTCTTCTCACTCTTTCATGCATATTAAATAGTAAATGCCTTGCAAAACACTAGAGGCATGACCTATAAGTGTACTGTCTCTTAAAATTCATGAATTTGACAGGTAACTAGGAGTTTTAATAAGTATGCATTTCTTATGCAATAGGGACAAAGTTCAAGTCAGTATGAGATATTCACTAATCCTGCTACTACAATGTCAATTTAGAAGATAGACTTTCTAAATTCTCACCATTGTATTTGCTTTTATTTTATATTTCCCATTTTCTCTAGAGATAATTGAGATAATGAACTAATATATTTTAGATCATATATAGAGAGTATTAATTTAGCCTATATATAATAGTCAAAATATAGCAAAGCACTAAAGTAATTATTTGTTAATTGCACATGGTAAATTGTCTCATTGCCAAAATACCCCTCTTGTGCCGCATCCCCTATCAGACTTCCCCTAGAAGGAAGATTACCCTTTCTGCTACACCATGTGATTTGCTTTCGCCAATGAAATGCGTGTGTAAACACTCATGAACATACTGCAGGAGCCACTGCATCTTTTTGGAGCCATATTTGTCTTTTTGCTCTGCTCTGAGACCTAAAGGTCCCAGCGTTGGTTTGAAAATTAAAAGAAGACTCATGATGGACATGAATGTAGTTGTAAGCTACTAAGATTGTGGGTCATTTGTTACTACAGCATAAATTGGCCTAAACTTAGTATATAATTCTGTTCAGCATCATACCACACATTTTCTTTAAACTACCTTTTAATTCTTACAACAGCCTGTTGATATATTATCTGCTCTTTACCAGCGATATAAATAAGACAGATAAATGGAAACTACGAAGCTAATTCAATGACTAAGTTGTCAGATTCTAAAATCTGTGCATTTAACACTCTATACTTCATCCCTTATTTTAAAAATAAACATAATCACATGACTTGTCAAAAACACAAATTTCTTAAACAAATATAACTGAAGCTTACTTGCCATAATTGCAAATTTTGTTCTCTTTTCACTACTTGAATATCTTATATAATAATCCTGAGTAATAAAAATGTCCTTCTTCATGTGAAATTTTGTTTAACCTGAGAGTGGTGACATTTTTATCATAGGGAAATAGCTGCTGGAAATTCTTCCTTAATTTTTATTTTATTCAATATTTCAAATCATTTACATAATTTGAAAAGCAAAGTAAAGGAGAATCAAATGAGAATTTTGCCCCAACAAAAGACATTACCCAAATCCCCAGTCTGGAAGTAACGAATGTTATTAGTTATTTATGTATCTCCTCAGAGGGAATGTATGCATATAGAAGAAATAGATTTGGACACTATTTTTATTATTTAATATTATCTTACAGATGATAAATTCGGGGATCATAACATGTAGATCATATATGGAGTTATATATGTATAGATTAAGAGATTTCTTCCTCTTTTAAAGTAGTACTGTGGTTTATTAAATGGATGTTTGCACATATGCATTTACATCCATAGGAAAAAAATACTAGAAATACAGAGTTAGGACGATATGTAACTTTTATATATATTGACAACTTACTCTTTTCAGAAGTTTTATCAATTTACATTCCCATGAGTAATGCAAAAGAGATCACCCACACATATGTTAATGCCAATCCAACAGGAAAAAAAGTATATTTCAGTGTGATTTGATTTGCATTCCTTTTTTTATATCTAGGCTGAAAATCTTTTTATTTGTTTATGAATTTCTTATATTTACTTTTCTATAAACTATCTGTTAATATAATCTCCATTTGAACAAAAATTCTAATTCAAATCGGTTGTTACAAACCATTGATACTTTGTGATTTAGGCTATTCAAATTAAGTATGTCTTAATATGTTGCTAATACATGAAGCATATGTTGTTTCCATCAGAAAAATTATTTTTAGAGAAAATGAAATATGTCACATTTTCATTTGTTATAAAATATTATCACAGGTAAGGAAATACTATTTTAGTATGTAATTGAACAACTAATTAGCTACAAGAGTCCTATGCACTATTTGATGAAATCACTATCCTTACTAACTATAATTTTGTACATTATTTTGGTACATACTGGTACATTATTTTTAATTATAAAGCATTTTGAGAAATTTATATATTTTAAGAACTTGAGTCTTTTTTAGTTCAAAGAATAAACATTTATCAGTATTATCTACTCTTAAGCTTCTTTTGGTTCTTTTAGCTACATTTCTATTATGTCACTTCACATTCTGTTTTCCTTAAAAATTTTAAGATGTATGTTTTGGGAAACAATATACATATAAATATAAATTTCTGATAAACAAATTAGATGGCTATTCTGCATCTATTCTTGCAGTGCTCTTTCCTTTACCAAAATCTCCAGAATTCTAAAATGTTACATTTGCCAGATTTCCTTATAGCTAGCATTCTGTATAGTAATTATGTTTTGTGCAGTAAATGTATTTCAATGTGATTTGGAAGACAGAAGTCAGAGAAAGACCATGCTGTTATTGCTTTTGACTTTAACTGCTGTGAGCAAGATTACAGAGACATGGATGTCAAGACATAGTTGCAGGGGCCAGTATGTGCAGTTAAGTGTCTAAGTGCCATCGTTTTGCCTGCACAAATGAGTTGCTAAAACAAGAGCTTCCCCACCCCAGCTTGTTGATCACTGGATTGTGATAATAATGCAGTGTTCTTGAATTTAATAGTTCCAATGATCTTCTGATCTCTACTTTTTCAGCTTTTTAAATTTTCAGCTCACTGTCAATTTTGTTAATTCAATAAATCATGATGTATACGATATGTATTAATATACCATATTTCCTTTCATATTTGCACATTTATGTAATAGTAATTTTATTATACTCGTCCACTTTTATATCACAATATATATTTATTCTAACCAGGTGAAACACAAAAAAATTTCTCATGGTCCCTATGGAGCTAGTGATAGAATATCATCGCATTCATTTTTAAATAAATGAAAGGCCATAAGAATCTGAGACCTCTTCTCCCTATAGATTTTACCAAAATCATTCTTAATATTTTAAGTTGTCTGTTTTAGAGAATAATATCAGATCACTCTTCTACAAATTTTGAAGATAATAATAATAAGGAAAGAGTCAGCCCTGACCAGATTCAGCTTTAATTTTCCTGTCAGGCTGGTATTCAGTTGCCAATTCTTACTGCGATATAATCTTTCCTATAGAAATTAAAGACGTGCACAGAATCATACACTTGTGTTCTGTTATTATCGCTCTTCCCATCACACTGACTTCCTAATCTCTGAATACCTGAACGAGATCTTGTATGAGAATAAGGCCCATCTCCTTCTTGGCTATAGCTTTGTAGTTTTCTATGGATTGCATACCTTCTTGAGTATCCACCTCCAAATTCCTCAAGTGTATTGCCCTGGTTTTTCTGGTTCACTGTGGTGATGATCCCTGGTCATCTCTGACATTATTGAAATTGATGCTAATTTGATATTCTACTAGGATAGTCTATATATACTACAAAGTCCATATTTTCCAAAGAACTTATTACTTCTACCTCCCATACAATGTCAACAATCAGCTGTTAATGTAAAGTGTCCCAATCCAAGGAAAGTTATTACCTTTCATTTCACTGTGTCACGAAGTTGGGTATTATCCTTAACTCCATCTGCTTCCTCGCTCTTCATACGCCATAAATTATGGTGCCATTTTGACTCCTAAATTGTTTCCAAATTCATCTATCCCTCTCATCTTCATGACTGCTATTCCAATTCAGGTCAGCATCATTCCACTGAGTGCATGCATGTTCTTAGTCAAGATCTGCTCATCCTGAATTTATTCTCTATCATAGTTAGACTAATTATTTTAACCTGGCCATGTTACTGTTACTGAGAGTAAGATTTTTAGGAATTTTTAAGCAGTTGTGAATCAGCCCTCAGTGTTCTTATTCATATTTCATGGTATTAGGAAGATGCATAACATAATTTATCATTTCTATTGTAATCTCTTATTGCATTAAAGATGGCATTTTCCCCCTCAGTTCCATTCTCTTTTTTCTCTTTTCAGTATTTTTCAGTTAAGGAAGTTTTAAAAAGCTGAATAACCACCTCAATCCAAATGTTTTATACCTTTTATACTTTTCCCTAATGTTCTTTGTAACCTGAATGCAACTGTTTAACATAAACATTGATTATATCAAATCTTAAAATAGGGACTCCTTCGTTGACATGCAGCAGTTGAATTAGAAATACATATTCTCATTCCTTTCGTCCTCCTTTTGATAGGGGGTCACTCATGGGCAGTGGCTCATAGGGTTAGGGACAGAATTCAGTTTGATGCCATGTTTAGTCATCTGGAGGAGATATGGAAGATTAGTGGCCAATGCTTATCAGACTTACTGGGAGATGCAAAGCCTCCCTCAGAGTAGTTTTTTCTACTTGTTTTGGACTGAGGCATTATACTGTGGCACACAGATTCTTCACATTAAGGAAGTTTGTGTACTTTGATTACTTCTTTGCTTGGGTCCTGTTCAAAGACAGACAGACCTAGGAAAGTCATTTATTGTATTCTCTGACTTTATGTTGGGAATATCTTTGTTTTTCAAGTTTCTCTATAAATGTCCCATTAAATATTTACTTGTCACAACTTCTTGATCCTTCACTACCTCTTTTTTTTTTTTTTTTCCAGAATGGAAACTTCCAATACTGTCTTCAGATCATGATACTGGTTGTCAACCATTGTTTAACAGTTCATATACATGCTTACTGAGGAGCCCAGCTCCTGGTTAAAGAACTTTATGTTATGCCTAAACATAAGCAATCACAAAGGCTTTACCTGGCAGGCTTCACAGGGCCTTCACTCTTAGGTTTATTTACCTGAGGCTGTCACAGAAGTCCTCTTTAAGAACCTCTGCTGAGAGTTCCTCATGAAGGGAGGAGGGAAACACCTTTAATAGACTTTTCCCCACTCTGACTCAGAAATCAGTACTCTTTCCACTTCTCGCCCTTCCTCCTTGCCCTCCCCATGTCCTCAGGGTTCATAAAACTCCCAGAGCCTTTTGTTTGGGGCTCCCTAAATAGTGAGACAACCCCACATCTGTGCTGATCCATCTGACCCTGAACCAGTGCACCATTTCATGAGGAGTATAAAACAGGGGAGTCATTTGTGTTCTCTAGTTTTAGGCTTTCGCTTATTCCATTGCAGTAAGTGATTAAAGGCTTAACTCTTTCCATTTTAGCTTGGTTCTTTAATCAGCTACTCCACACCTGACAGCTTCCTGCTCATCTAAGCTGAGCTCATGACACTTAACACACCCTTACCTCATGACAATTAAATTTCAGTTACCTAAATGACACTGATATAGGGCACCTTTTATAGAGCTATCCACATATGGAAAGGTGAATAATTTCATGATCCTTTTATTTTATGGCAGATTGCTTTCATATGCTATTATGATACATAACATCATCAACATTTATCTGAAATCACCCACTGTTTGTTTTTAATATCATGATATAATACTTGTAGCACGAAGACTTCAGTTAATGAAAGTGGCTAGGCATTTCCTGCTAAGTTTTAATGATTCCTGAATTTTTATTCCAATCTGGCAATATCTGCTCTTCAACTTTTAATCTGACATAATAATTCTTAGTTGCATAATTTTTTAAGTTAAAATGTGTCATTTTCGTAATTAAAAAAATCAGTTAAAATAAAAATTTATTTAGTCCTTGTTTTTTTAAATCTAACTTGAATGGAGTTCGAGTGATGTATATTTTTTCTCAACATTATTAGAAACTTTCTTCTCTTTCTGTATTTGATTGTTCCAGAACCCATTTTTATAAGCTTGTACTCATATTTATTCCTATTTCATTTTTATATTGGTTATTTATAAATCGGTTTACAAAAGTCAATTATCTTTGAAATTGAGATTATTCAGCAAACAGACAGCAGAGTTAATTTTTCTCAGAATTCTCAAGCCACTCTACTTCTTTAAGAGTATCTGGTCCTCAGCTAATATCTGAATTTTGTAAAATATTTTGTTTTTGCTTTCCTGATATAAACCCCCAATTCAAGTCTGTGTTAAACACAAAGGGCATGTCCCTTTTAACTCAGTATGAAATGCTATAATGAATGAGCACACAATGTGAGTCAATGAGTTATTTTATCAAGCCAACCATATAATACTTCTAAATATTTAGTTGTGGAACTTAAACAAACTAAAGACAATTTCTTTCACAGTATACTGGCAATTAATAGTTATACCCTTACTCTGCATTTCACATTTGATTCAAGAATGGATAACATGCAGAAGAATTATATTAAGATCATGTATTATGTATAATTTGCTGTTAATTAAACATAAAGACTATACAGACAGGTGGTGTAGTATAAGGTCAACAAATCTGCAATCAGAAAAGATCAGAATTGAAGTTCTGACTGCAACCTACTTCTACTGTATTCTTGGACAAGTTGAATATTTTTCCCTATCCTCTGTTTCCCACCTGTTAATATAGAACTCACAGAGTTGTTGTAAGAATTAAATAATAAAATGTATGAAAACAATCAGTTTTATGTGCAGTCATAAATATTAAATAAGTGGCAACTGCTATTATTTGCATTAATATTGACATCTTTGAATGTCTCTGTAAATTTTATTTTAAAAATCTTATTAACAGTTTAATATAATAGAGTCATCTTTACACATGACTGGAAGTCTAGAAAAATAAAATCTATAACAAAAATAAGAGAAAAGAAACCAGATTTGGCTTGCTTGTGTCTCTAACCAATATGAACTTGAAGTTAGTGACACTGGTTTACTTTTATACACCTACCACATAAGTACACTAGATCAATTAAGCAGATATTAATATGTTCTAGAACACTAATCTGTGTGTTTTTCACTTCAATCATTCTCTATTTACCACATAAGATCAAGCTGCCAGGGAATAACTGTGGAGTGATAAACAATTAGGAATAACATGATTTGATAACTAATATGCATTATTCACAGGTGCAATATTATTATAATGAATTACAACTTTGGGCTTTTAGAGAAAAAAAGAGTATTTAAAATCCAGATGTGGGTTTTCGCTGATATTGGGAAAAAATAATGACTGCCCTTAATTTTGCAATTTAAAGCTTAGTGAATAGTGATTATTACTTACTTAAATTTCCATATTTTAAAAGATTATCCAAAGATGAATTTGTACATCTGCTCTATACTGTGTATCTACTAGAAGCTGGACTGTTTATGACACTTAATCACCAGTATTTCTTTGAGTCCTCTTTACTAAAAATCTATATCTACTGATTTTGTAGTACTCTAATATATTCAAAGAAGTTCAAACAGGAAAAATGATTTTCAGGTACTGAAAGTAATCACTGGGAGGCAAATTTAACTGAAATCATACCACTGGCATGAAACACTGAGATAATCTAGTTTATGTAATTATTTTATAACTATGGTAACCGAAGACCAGAAATATTAATGACTTACAAGTTATAGAAGTTAGTGGCAGAGAGTTTCAAATATCTAGTGCCTTTTCCTCTGTAATAATTCTAGGTAATTTATTATTTTGACATATAACATGATATTTACAAGGATAAACTGGATTGGAAAAAACATTTACTTTACTAATACCACTTCATTTCTTGCTTACCAATTCTAAAACTGGTTTTAATAAAAGGGAAATATAATTTGGTTTTTTATATTTTAAATTTTTTTATTGAAGTATAGTTAATTTATAATGTTAATTTCAGGTGTACAGCAAAGTGATTCAGTTATAAATACACATACATATGTATTTTCAGATTCTTTTCCATTATGTTATTACAAGAAAAAAGATATAGCTCTTTGTGCTATACAGTAGGTCTTTGTTTATCTATTTTATATATAGTAATATCTGTTAATACCCAACCCCAAATTTATCCCTCCCTGCCCTTTCCCTTTGGGTAATCATGGTTTGTTTTCTATGTCCATGAGTCAGTTTTTTTGTTTGTAAATAGAATTTGTATCATTTTTTAAAGATTTCATATATAAGTGATATTATATGATATTTATCTTTGTCTGACTTACTTCCCTCAGTATGATAATACTAGGTCCATCCATACTGCTGCATTATTTCATTCTTTTTTATAGCTGAGTAATACTCCATTGTATATATATACCACCTCTTCCTTATCCAGTCATCTGTTGATAGACATTTAGGTTGTTTCCATACCTTGGCTATTATAAATAGTGCTACTATGAACACTGGGTTGCATGTGTCTTTTGGAATTATAGTTTTCTCTGGATATAAGCCCAGAAATAGGATTGCTGGATCATATGGTAAGACTATTTTTAGTTCTTTAAAGAACCAATACTGTCCTCCATAGTGGGCTGCACCAATTTACTTTCCCATCAACAGTGTAGGAGGATTCCTTTTTCTCATACCCTCTCCGGTATTTATTATTTGTAGACTTCTTAATGATGGCCATTCTGATTGAAGTGAGGTATACCTCACTGTAGTTTTGATTTGCATTTCTCTAATAATTAGCAAACCTGAGCATCTTTTTATCTGTCTGTTGGCTATCTGGTTGTCTTCTTTGGAGATATGTCTCTTTAGGGAAATATAATTTGATATAATTTTATTTGAATTCACAAAAATATACATTTAAAAATTAGCATGATTTGGAAAAAAAATTAGTTGAACTACTAGTAAGACAAAAGAAACAAAAGAGTCGTGGGAGGAAATTATAAATTTCTAGCAGGCTCCCTGTGTAAACGGACACTAGGGTTATGGCCCACCATAAAGGTGCCCCCAAGAGTTGAATTACTTAGATTAGGTCAAGGAGACCACAGGCAGAGAAACATCTTCAAGTGATGGGTGTAATACATACTGAAGGACAGTTTACTGTAAGCAATATATTTATGCTTCCCTAGTCTGCTCTTTTTTAGTCTTAGGCTTCTTTACATTTCCTGTTTGATCACTTCTTTTACAGTGTGTACGATTTTCCAAATTTTAGTTAAATTGTAACACAAATGATTCCTACAATTTTCTAAAGTGAACTAAACAGTTTTCAAATTATTTTTTCTGTAGTGTTTGTCTTTTATATTGTTAACTCTTTTGAATTATGCATGGCGTTTCTTCTATATATTTTTCTTTGTAACATGAGAGGACTTCTAGTATCAGGGAAGTCCCAATTAAAATTATACATAGATTTATTCTTTCTGTTGACCCTTACTGTCCACATGACTTATTTCAGGTATAGAGCTAACGTGCTGATTATAGTGTAGAGTTTCTGCTCCAGTTTGCTGGTCTTCTTTTGTGTTTTATTTATGATAGATCTTCTGAGTTGCATTGGATTCCTGCTACCTGGGCCCACTCAAAAGATTTAAGAAGAGAAATTTATGTATGACATTATGCAAGCCATTTTTTCCCCTGCAACACAATATTCACTTGTCCACCACTTCCAGGATTACTTCTTTTTAATCATCAGACTCACATCATGAAAGTGAGGTTCTACCCACTGATCACTTCTGTACTAAGTCATCAGGTGTTGCTATGACAAGGCCAGAAATGGAGACTTTATTGGATAGTCTAGTTATGGAATACTCATAACTATCCATGAGCCAGAAAGGCCTCATGCAACAGAAAGGTTGTGTTTTTCCTTCAGGCTAGCATGGTTTTGTTTTTAAAGCTATATATTAAAAGTGGAACCACTAATAGTGGTCCTACTTTCTATTTTTCCCAAGTGGTTCCAATATTTTGAGTTATGGCTCTCCCTGAATTATGATTAGTGAAAATTTATCCAGGTATGTATCAGGATGTTGACCAGTATGAATAGTTGCTGTACTCTGCCTTTCTTGTTCTGATTTCAGCACTATTGCAATGGAAACATGGGACTGAATGATTGTGGTTTTGCTAGCCTTTCTTCATAAATCATAAATATCTGCCTAATATTTTTTATTAAGTTAGGGAACACTGAACTCTATTATTAGATCAAAAATCTTTCTTAGCCTCAAAATGGCTTCCATCCATTTATTTACTATGAAATCACTTATTAAGCACCTACTGTGTAATACAAACTATGCTAGGCAATAAAGATGCAAAAATAACAAGATAGATATTCTCTGCCACATTCTAATAGAAGAAATAGATATACAATGAGTATGCAGAAAAAATTACAGTATTTTGTTTTATTAAGTGTTTTGAAGAAATACCACAGTGAATAAGCAAATGAAGACTACATAAGACAAAAAGGTAAAAAAAATAAAGTACTTTTGCATAATGCCTCTTTGAAGAAAGGACATTTAAGCAGTGTACTAAAGGAAGAAGAGTTAGCTGTGAGAAGAATAAAGGTACTATTTGGGGAAATGCTCATGTAAGACGGAAGAGAACATACAGATAATACTGAGGTGTAATAAATATACTGAAAGACGTTAAATTTAAAAAAAAAACATTATAGTACCTGTCAACATTTATTCAATTGAATTGAATGGTGTAGAGTAGTCTAGACCAGCAGGGAGTTTATTTTCTCTCCTAACAAGACTTTGGTCAGACAATTTGGATCTGTGAAAGTCAGTGAATCGGACCCTTTCTTTACTGACTTTTATCACCCCAGTCATTGTGTGTATGTTCTAGGCAGGAAAAGGGAAAGTCTAAGTCCATCTGAAAAGTACCTTTTGTAGATGCTCAAGACAGTGGGCTCTTCCTGTATCTCACTGGTCATACTCATGTGGTCACCATGATGCTCCAGGACAACCTAGCTAGTGTCTTTAAGCTTGGCATATTGATACCATAGGGAAAATTTATGATCCATTAGAAGTGAAAAGGGGAGAATGGATAGAAATTAGCAATGTGAAAAGGGCTAGATGTATAAATGAGTTCGGATAGATATTTAGGAAGCAAAACTTGAAGCACACTGTAGGCCATGCTATGGAGGTTGAGATTTATTTTATTGGCAGTGGGATGTTATTTTAGGCAGGAAAAAGACACAGTATAAACTGTTTACTTCTGTTATGATAATCAAACACTCACTCACATCACAGACTGTTTCAAAGATGCAAGGATTTCCTCTATAATTTGTTAAGGCTGTTGGGCTTTGTACATGTATATTTTGTTCTATGTTTGGTTATTGTTATTTAGACTCCTTTGTGCATTTTTGAAATAACATTCTTTTCAAAGAACGTAGAATTAATCATGATATATTCTGTCATATTACACAGATAAACTAGCATGTACTATTTAGAATTCAGTATTAGAGAAATTGAGTCAGCTGCTATTATTTCAATTATATTTTTCCCCCATGATAGCAATGCTGTTTACTATGTTAATTTTACTGTTTAACTTTTGATTTTCCAGGAAGTAAAGTCGTTAAATTAAAATATATCAACAAGGCCAAATATATTATATACATACATACTATTATATAATATACTACACATATTTATAATATATTCATAGAGACACACTAATTTCTAGTAATGGAGAAGGCTGCCATTAGGGATAAGGATCAAGTGAAGTGACTAAATAACCTTAAAAATAACTTGCTAAAGAAAATGATTTGATCTCTGGAAACTGTTCACTTCACTTTTCCTCACTTTCAGTTAAAAAAACATTTATCTGTCCACTTAGGACCAAAAGTCAGATATCAGACCTGATTCCTTCCTTTCCTTTACCACTTACTCCATTAGGAAGGTTAGATTAATGCCCGTATTAGTATTTTCTATCAAGGCTATTCTCCTACCTGAGGGCATTTGTACTTGAAATTCCCTCTTCTTAGAATATTTTCTCCCACTCCTTGCCTCCTTCATATATCCTTCATTGTCACCTCATCAGTCAGGCCCTCTCTGACTACCATGTTTAAAATTGGAATGTCTTCTTTCCTACAAATTTCCTCCCTCTCTCTTATTTATGCTCCTTCACAGTATTTCCATCACATAACATGCTATATATTTTACTTACATATTTTATTAATGTCTTTCTCTTCTTCACAACATGTAACCACCGTGAAAAGAGCAGTGATTTTTATGTTTTGTCTACTGCATTCTTTCTTCCAAAATAAGCTTTAGAAAAACCCAATCATGAACCACAGATTTTTTATATGGAATAATATAATTTTAGGATAAATCTAAGTAATTATCTCTTCTTTCTAGTGACTCTGAACCAGGTATTTACCCCCATGAATTCTCCTAACTTTTGTTTTCTATGAAATACATTTTAAGTTTCTTAACACCCTAGTATCTTCGACTTTGTGTTATAATTCTTATCATTCAGTCATATTTTAGCAAAAAGCAAGAATTGTTTACCCAAAAAGTTTGAAAATAACCATTACATAATAATAACCAACAGAATGCAGAAAGTCACAAAACTGACACAACCTCTCAAGAAAACTAGAAACAGACTTTTTAACTGAAAGAGATTGTAAAACTATCATCTAATGTATTATTGAGCCAAGAAAAGTGTAAACTGAAACTTCATAAAGCATAACATAGGAGACCTAAGGCTTCCACTGAAATAAATTAGTAAAGTCAACACTTGGAACTATGATTTAGAGCAAATCAACTAAAATTTGTAAAAACACATATTTGAGCAAGTTTTAAATTGTTACAATCTTATAAGCTTGATTAAGCCTAGTATAGTTTTTGTTTGGTTTGCATTATCTTAAAGCAACCTGAATTATTATAGTTGTAATAATGTCACAAGCAAAATAAAGATAAAAGGAAATTTATGAAATAGTTTGTTAGAGGAAGGGGAGATTTGAGTTAGATATTGTCCTTTGCTTATTTCCCTATTACCACTGACATCTCTAAAATATCCATCATATAGATAGTAAAGCTCAGGATCAAGTGTGAAGTACAATCAAAGGCACTGTGACAAATTGAAGATATATAATCTATCATTTAGATTCTTTTCATACAATGTGCTTCTTTATAATTTTATTTGAATGAGTCCAGAAACATTTTGACATTGCTCTTTCCATCTTACTTTCCCATAAAGTATAAAGTTCCTTAACTTCAATACTCTTACTTAGAGATTGACAAGGACCTCAACTTACCATTTGAGTAATTCCAACAAAACATATGTATTTGAGTGAACTTGTTTATAATGCTATTTTCCACATTAGAAGCGGGAAAATTTTGTCTCTATGGAATATGTCAGCCAATGAATAATTACCAACTTAATTTTCATCATCTGTTCTAAATAGATGGTAATTTCCATCATGTCAAAATTTCAGAAGGCAGTTATTACTAAACAAAAATAATTATGTAAAATAGGATGAAAACCATACAAGTAATTAGAGAGTAAACCTAAGTCTAACATATGCCTAACTCAATATTATCCTGAATGAAACCGAAAAGGACAGCATCAATGTGGGTTTTAAATGGGAACATATTATTATTATTTGATGACATAACTTTGGGCAAATTATTTGGTAAGTAAGAAAATCAAAACTACAAATACAATTTTATCACAGAGATTTTTTAAATGTCAGAGACAACTCTTTGGCCATTATATTTATTTATTTAAATTTTTGGGGGTGGAGGTAATTAGGTTTATTTATTTATTTATTTTTAATGGAGGTACTGGGAATTGAACCCAGGACCTTGTGCATGCTAAGCACATAATCTACCACCGAGCTATACCCTCGCTGGCTCTGGCCATTTTATTTTATTTTATACTATAAATATTATAACATTATTGGCCTGTAGACCTAAAAAAGAAAAGAAACAATTGGCTGAACAGGACATGACGTCTGATGGGAGATACTGTTAGGATAAAGTCTGAAAGAGAGGTTATATATGGTTCTCAGAATTCATTATGATATCTACTTTATCTACTCATCCACATGAGATACATTAAATTAAAGACTTTTGATACTGAACATCCTTCTCCTTTAAGTTTATTTGGGAAGAAAAGGAAAAAAAAACTTTTAAATGAACTCTTACCAGTACTTGAAATTCAGTATTTCTACTTCATATTTTGATTATTATAGAAAACTTAAATTATATGGTTACCATTCTTATAGGTTAAACTGGTAATGTTAGAAACTTCATGTGGTTCAGTGTAATATGTCTGGTGTTTTTCCTTTCAGTTCTGCATTTGAATATAGTTAGTGTCCATATGCAACATAAGTTTTTAATGCTATATGTAATTAACAAATAAAACTTTAGGAGATAAAACTGCTCTACTTCCCCTTTAAAATGATAAATTTTATGTTCAAAGACACTATCTCCTC
This sequence comes from Camelus ferus, assembly GCF_009834535.1. Classification (NCBI taxonomy): domain Eukaryota; kingdom Metazoa; phylum Chordata; class Mammalia; order Artiodactyla; family Camelidae; genus Camelus; species Camelus ferus. The sequence continues at coordinate 57,711,034 of NC_045697.1, read as the reverse complement.
TAGCCAATTAATAAATTATAGGGATATTCAATATTAAACCAATTATTAGAGGCTTAATTGGTAAAGTGAACACTAAGTCTTGACTTCAGATGATTATGTCATAGTTTAAAAATGATTAATCATATTTTCCTTTGTTAAGTTGTTATATAATATTGTATTTGATGTTAATTAATTTAACAGAAAGTAAATTCAGTCTATAAGTGAAATTCAAGTACATTTGATAGATTTCTTTAATTGCTGTTCAGTATTGGGAATTAAAAAACATTTCCCAAATATGATTAACATGTATGGAATATGATCATAATTTATATATTTCACATAAATTTTATATTTTTCAAATGCAAAAACTTAATCCACAGAAGAGAAATCAGTATTTTTGCTAAAAAAGTTCTTTATATATCCAAGATAGATTCATACACAAACACATATACACAAATATAAGCTACTATAATGTTATTAAAGATTGTAATAATGTTAATGAACATTTCCATCACTTATGTTTAAAGGTCATTAAAGAAAAAAGGGTAAAAACTATTTTTAAAACTGAAAATTATTTTAAAGTGAACAGTTGAACAAGAAATACATTTTGTCCTTTAGTTGAAAGGAGATCAAGGAATTCAGACAAAGCAGAGTTATCACTATTATGAATTAAATTGACTTAATTGTGGCATAGCAATTTAAATGACATATTCAAAGTTCTCATAAATTAGAAATACATTCCAAAGAATAACATAGCCATTATCCAATTTTTTCCTAATTATTTTATTCCCACAAAATTTTCTTTTTAAAAATGAAGTTCATACTCTTGTCTTTGACTTATAATGAAGGAAAAATTGTTACTAAATTTATAATGAAGAAAAAATTGTTTACTGTGAAACTAAGTAATGCTTTGTTATGAATTTTCATAGACAAACATACACAAAGTGATTAATAAAACTGATGAAGTAGAACTTGAACATTTTGCAATATAATAAGCTTCAGTTTGGTCTCCAGTATTTATCTTCATAGGGTAATCTGATGTGGGTGGAGTCTTTAAGAATTTAAATAACTTATTTTAAAATAATTTGAATTAATACCTATATCTGTATATTTTCTCTAGTAACTTGGATTTCACCTTATTTCTCTCTCTTTGTCTACCATTTCCTACACTAATTCATTACTTTGCCAGTCAAAAGAAATCTGTCTAAATGTATTTACTGTTTTAACATTAAAATATCTAACTTAAATACTGTGTTTCTGTAAATAAAATTAAATGCTGTATATTTAAATAAAATTTGTTCATTTAAATAAAAAAAGTCCATATTTGTGTAAGAACAAATGCATCAATTCTGGCCCAGTATCAGTAGGGGACACTTTAAATCATTTTCCTGATTCTAATATGTTTGCCTGGTAACAAAATGAAAGACAAATGGGACACAACTGAAAATTGGGATTTTCCCTAATCTCATTTGGATAGCCACAGATTTAAGTTTTGTATTCACACATGAACCTCTGCTGTCTCTCAGGGCCAGGATCAGGTGGTGTTGCTTTTAAGGGGTGGGGAAGCAAAAGAAACCCAAAGCCAGAAAGCTCTAACACCCTGCTAACACAAATGAGGTGTTCATTAGATTTAAGTGTTCTAAATATTGCTTGATATCATATCCGAGGTCAGGATGAGCATGACCCCAGTTGCTGAGCATCTAATGAGGAAAGCTAAGTGGAGCTTAAATATAGAAATTGACTTGAGACCCCATGTGACTACAGAATGCACTAGCATTGCTAACAGGAGGGTCAGAACCATATCCCAAAAGTATATCTCCCCAACATTTGATATGTTTTGTTATTTGTTTGCCTACAATACACTTCTTCCATGCAATTCTTTATATATGGTCAACTTTATCAATCTTTTCACTAATGATTTTTAAGGTATGAATATAATTCTATGGACTTTTACCACTCAGAATAATTCTATTTTCTCCTAAAAATGTTTTTAAGTTTAAATACTAAAGCAATCATTTGTCTTAAGTCAAGTATGGGAAAAATACAGAAGGTGACAATATTGGCCATTTATTATATTTAGGTTGACTATTTGAACAAATTATTTAAGAATACCAACCAAAACAAAGTAAAATGTATTTGACTGTAACTACATCATCAATAAAAGACATTTTTTCAATACTATCAAAGATGTTATGATTTAGAATATTGTAGTGACATAATTTTGTTACTTAAATAAATCAAGTACATGACCTCTATGACTTTCAGATACATGCTTACATATATCAACACATAAATACTTTAGTAATGAAAAAGTAGAAACAAATTTTAAATATTATTTTTAATTATTTTTGAATAGTGAAGTTATGTTTTCTATTAGTTTCTAGTAACAAGAATCCATTCTAATTTAAGCAGAAAGTTACTTAATTCAGAGGCTTACATTTTTTGGAAGAGCTGTATGAGTAGACTATTTTTCTCAGAACAACAGAGCAAACAGTCTTTCACAGGAACAGCTTTGAAATCCAAGATTTCAAAGTAATCAGGAAGCCATGCCAAGAGTCCTAGCTCGAAGACCACACTACTTTTTTCTGCAGTCCCCACAACCAAACTGATTGACCCAACTGTGATATCCACAAAGCGAGCTACAACATTCCGAGAGCTCAGCTACAGCTCAGCTTCCGTCCTTCTTAAGAAAAAGCTGCAGAAGCATGATTCAAAATAGCAATACCTGTCTTCAAAATCTAGTCCACACACACCGCTTGGCAGAAGCTACGTTCTACGTGAGATATGAACTCTCCGAAAGTCTGAAAAGCCCAGTCTTCAGTATTCCAGTCTCTTATATAGGGTAAGGCACTTAAGTGTGAGCTATTCTGCATTTGTCTACCACACAGATGTTTTTAAATCACTTCTTTTGGTTTTTATGGCTTCACCCAATAGTCCGCAATAACTTTTTAGATCTAAATAGTCAAGTATTGCCATAGTCATTAGCATTCACACAGCACCTGTACTATACACATTAGTGGAAAGAGAAATCTCTGTCTCTAATTCAGTAACCTCCTCTCAACATTTTTTCTGTCACTCTATAACTAATCCATAATTTTCTTTAGAGAGTATGCTGAAAACTTCAATCTTGTTTATGAACTTTTGAGTATTAGAAAATCTGGAGCTGAACAATCAAGGACCTTTTCAATTATCAGTTTTTGGTCTACTATATCCTAGGTTTTGTAGCAGAGGAGCTTAAGCCATGCTTAGCTTTTGCTAATTAAGCATACACTATTCTATTTTATGTGTCCTTTTTTTTATACAGTGGAGAAATTGGCGTTTTTCTCACAGGTGATTGGCCTTCATTTAGAATGTTTATGCTTCAAATAAAAATTGAACTGAAAGTCCATTTTTTAAATTGAAATAATTCTGTATCAGAAGACTCAGCCTTGAACCCATCTAGCACTTAGCAGTTAAATATTTGCAGTGCTTAGCAGTAAGTCTATTATTACTAGTAACATTAGGACTACTTAAAAAAAAAACAAAACAAAATAAAAGCTACACAAGTTATGCTAAGCACTTAAAATGCCTTACCCCTCAAAACAAAAACTTATGAGATGTATGTTGTTAATATCCTAATTTTCTTTACTAAGAAACTTGGAGATTAGTAAATAGTAGAACTTAATTTTCATTAAAATCTTTTTTTTGTTTGTTTTTGGTCCTATGTTAGTTACCTATCACTGTGTAAAAAATTGCCCAAATTGGGTGGCTTAAAATAACACACCGTTATTATCTCACAGTTTTTATGGGTCAGGAGTAACAAGATTAATCTAGGCATTTTGCTAAGAATCTCACATGGCTGTAATCAAGGTATTTGATAGAATTCATTCTTTTGTTGAAACTAAAAAAAAGTCCACATCCAGGTTCACTTAAAGTGTTGGTAGAATTCATCTCCTTGCATCTCCAGTACTTAGGGCCCCAGTTTCTTATTGGCTGTTGGCAGAAAGCTTCCCTTAAATTTTTGTCAGGTGGGTCATACAGCATGGCTGTTTACTTCTTCCAGGGCAGCTAGGTAGAGAATCTCTAGAGCCAATCAGCTAGGAATACGGATTCTTATATAAGGCAACGTAATCAGAGAAGTGCTGGTTCATCGACTTTGCCATATTTTATCCATTAGAAGCAAATCACAGGATATAATCACACCCAAGTACTTGGAGGGAGGTTGTTATAAAAAGGTGTAAACACCAGCCTGCAGGAATTAATGAGGGCCCCCCTGGAGTCTGTATGTGACAGTCCACCCTTGAGCTCCCAGTGATTCTCGTCCCTTCCAAATGAAAAGGACATTCACCATCTTGTCCCAAAGTCCCAAAAGTCTCATAGTAAATTGATGATAGCCTCTGCTCAAAGGATAGGATCAAAATTAGGTCTACAGTGGGATGAGGTCCCGCAGGTGTAGTTCCTATAAAATTACACTGATCTGTAAAACTGAAGAGACTATCCCCTCCTTCCCCATACGTGCAGCATAGTGGTGGGACAGGCAGAAGATAATAGCTATAAACATTCCCATCTATGAGTGGGAGTTAGTAAGGAGTCAGTGGTCTATAGCAGTTTTGAAATGAAGCTGGTCAAATGTTGACTGCTTCCTTAAATAGGTTTCAATGCCTGGGAAGAACTGTCTACACCTCTCATCTCTCTCTCTGGGTTCTTGGTTTTATTCTCCAAGTCACCTTTTCTTTTTCATGAGACGCAGCACTTATTTTATCAGCCTCCTTCCTGCCTATAGACTTCTGAGTCTCTGGTAGTCTTCTTTCTTTTGAGTCCAAGTTGGCAGTGTAGTTGAAGAAATAAATTTCTCAAAAAACTTTGTAAGCCCTTAGTGAATTTCACTGGGGTTCAATCTACCAACCATAGATAGAGATCTTTTCAAAATAAACCCTTCACTGCAGGAGATTCTGCTGAGATGGCTCAGGGAAAACCCCATTAAGCTTCCTAAAGCCTCTATGGTTTGTTTAGAAAATGTGTGTCACACAAGATTGAGTCCTTATTCTTTTCAAAGGACACTTTGCATGGCTGAATACTCTGACCTTTTTAATCTTTTGGAAGTTTTAGCAAAAGTTTGTAGATTCAATCCTTGGCTTTTCCTCTAGATCATACTTTTTAAATATTGCTTGAAAGCTGTTTCCCAGTTTTAGCATCCTTGCTACCTAGGAATGTTGAGAATTTTCAAAATCGTCAGCTCCTGTTTCCTATTTAACAGTTCTTTCCACAATCTGTCTCTCTCCTCTATCATTTTACAATTAACAAGTTAGAAGAAATCAGTAGGCATTCAGTACTTCCATTGGAAATCTCCTTAGCTGTATATCCAACTGGAGCCATTCTGCTTTCCATACAACTCATGGGATAATTTTGCTAAACTTTCTGCTATTGCATAGCAAGAATCCTTCTTCCTCTGGTTTCCAATAACATGTCATTCGATGCTTTTGAGCTCTCACTGTTAGTACAGATTTATGCTAATAGACTATTCAAAATAATTCAGAATTTCTCTATCATGATCTGCAGAATTTCTCCAGCCTCTACTCACTGCCTACTTCCAAAGCTACCCCTACATTCTTAAGTATTTACGTCAGCAGCACCCCACTTTGAGGGATCAGAATCTGTATTAGTTATCTATTGCTTCTTAACAAATTAACACAAACCTAGTGGTTTTAAACAATGAACATTTATCATCTCATAGTTTCTATGTGTTAGAAATCCGAGCTCTACTTATTGGGGTCTTCCAGGGACCCCCTCACGAGGCTACAGACAAGGTTTCAGCTGGGATGTATTCTCATCTAGAATCTCAAATCTGGAAGAGTCCACTTGCAAGAACACTCCGGTTGTTGGCAGAACTCATTTTCTTATGTCTTTGGGACTGAGATGCCAGCTTCTTGCTAAGTGCCAGCTGGAGGCAAATAGGGAGTTTATCTATAGTCTGCTAAGAATATAGATCTTATATAACGTAACAAAATTACAAAAGTGACATTCTACCTCCCATCATCTATTATGTTATATTAGTTTGTCTATTAGTTAGAAGCAAGTCATAGGTCCCACTCACACTCAAGTGAAGGGTATGAACACCAGGAGGCAGAACTATGAAAGGGCCACCCTAGAAGTCTGTTTATCACAGGTAAAAAATTTGAGTTCTTATACATACCAAAAGTAGGTTTGCTAATCTTGTAAATTTTATTTCTTTTAAAAAATCTGTAAAATTTGTTTATTCTTCAGAATGCTTCAATGACTATCACTCCCACTACCCAAAGAGACCCATGAAAGATGATGATGATAAAATTTCTAGAAATTTACAACCTACTCCTTTATACATTTATATAGTACTGATAATGACCACAGCTCTCTATAATTGAAGAGAAAATTAATTTATATGTAATATATTAACTTATATTATAATTAATAGTTACATGATTGAGTATAATTAATATATTTATGTAATTTTAAAATATTATCAAAATTTGTTTAAAATAAGTGAAAAAAAGTCTCAAGTTCCACAGTTAGATCTATAGTAAAACATTCTAATTATCTTTCTTCAGCATAAAACACAATAGTAAACTCATTAATAATCAGTTATTTTAATGAATCTCCCCTTGCTTCTAGCTTTGATGTTATTTCCCACTTAATTTTCAGTGCATTTTAAAGAGTAATTAATATAGGCAATATAAAACTTTCAAATAACCGATGTACTTATTACTCAAAACTTCATTTGTCTATTTTCACAAAGGTAGGATCTAGTTCGATGCACATGTTTCACTTCTCTTTCTCAAAGGTATTATTTTTAATTGAGTCTTGCAAATTGATTTAATTAGCTTAATTTTTCTTTATTCTCAGACTGTTATATTTCAGTCATTATGGGATGAAGGCTTTGTTTTGCATTTAAAATTCATATTACTCTGAAGTGGTATCTTGCATACAAATTACCACACCAGCAGCATTTTAACCACACCATTATAACTCTAGGAGCAAGGGAAGGATAAGAAAGTTAGAAAATATACAAGCTTAGATAGAGAATCAAATCTCAAAGTAAAAAAAAAATAAAAATTCACAATGTGTATCTTTATTTTCATAATGTCAGATAATTATTTTTTTACAATTTTAAAACATACTCAATTTTTAGAATCAAATATCACAGTAATTTGGCGTAAGCTAAAAAAGAATTAAACCTTTAGGAATCATCAGCACGTAGAGTTAGAAAATCATTAGTTAGTGCATAAGGCCTAGGAAAAATTTCTGAGGTTCTTAATAAAATGTACTTACTCAACTGAATTTTCTCTCACCATTGAATCAGAAATGTAATCCTAAGGATTATTCTCCTGTCAATTTGCAAAACATAAAACCTAGTTATCTATATCATGTAAAACAGTGAATGCATTTTTTTCATTTTTAGCAGTAGTATCTGTTAATTGTAGACTATTCAGTAAACAGAAGGTTTTATAGAATAAAATTTTAAAAGTCACCCACAATCACCCCAAAATAATTACTATAATCAATTGCTTGTATAGTTTGTTTTATTTCCCTATGAATGTTCTATAACTGATCCTAGTGTCTATAATACTACTATTGTCCAATAGAAACATAATGCATGCCACACATGCAATGTTTAATTTTCTGATACATTGAAAGATGTACAAGGAGATGAATTAAATAAATTTTAATAAAATATTTTATTTTACCTAACATGTACAAGATATATAACATATGTGACTAACTCATTAGGGAGTAGGACTCAGGAAACAGGAAATCTGATAAGCTCAATTGTATCAAACTTATAACCTGATGTTTACTCAAACTGTTACAGGGAAGTCAATTTTCATTTTTCAGGGCTATTGACTACTAGGTCAACTATAGCATTTGCTCTTGGGGGAAATACAGCTATTTTGTTTTTTGCATTTTTTCTAATCTTTCTGTTTGGGGGCCATAAAATGAAGTCCAAGTCTGAATAGTGGTAATAGCTCATGTAAAATCAAAAGCTATCATTAGACATACTGAATAATTAATCAAAATATATAAAAGTTGAGCAATTATGTCAATTAATTGCCTCTCATTTTTACCACTTGGAAAATTACTTGAAAATTGCTTATATATTTTGCAAACCAGAGGGTGCAGTCCTCAGTGTGGAAAAACAAAGAACAAAATGGGGATATATTTCATATATAGAATGGTTTCCAAATGATGTGGTGAAGGAATGGAAGAAAAAAATAACAGCAACAGAAAAGTCATTACATTTTATTGCTTTAGAAGAAACATAAACAATAATTTATAGGAGGCCCTGAGATTTGGGAATTGAAAGGTTAATGCAAGTAGAATTGATGTCATAAAAAATGATCATGATTCTGCATTTTTTAGAAAATTTTGAGAACTATCCCATTTCCTACCTAAAAAGGCATAAAATTCTGGCATGAGAATTGATGTCCTTTGTAAAGTGAGCCAATCCAGTACCACCCATCTTCCCCCACCACACAAGAGCTCACATATTTAGCCACAGTATATTTTTTAACAACTGAGGCAGGGGTGTGTGGTGGTAACCTGATGTTTTCTCCTACATACAGAAATATTGAATAATTTCTCTACTGGCTAGTCTCTCTTCTCCTCACACACACTCCCCACGGGTGAAGTAACGGGTTATCTGTTGATACATTTGATAGAAGTTCATCTTATATAGCCAGGTAGCTTCTTTCTTCTTTGGGGGTTAGGCTATATACATGAAATTATATTTTCTCCTTTGCTCCTACACACTATAAAATTTAACTCCAGTTCATTGCGACCTCTGTTTTAAAGGCTGTATAATCATGGCCTTAGTATTATGAATCTTAAAAGGCGTAACTTCAAACCCAGCTTTTCTTCATCCTTTGATTCATCAGTATTATCATTTTTCACACATTCAATAAGTATTCAAGCATCTACTATGTGCCAGCAGTGTTCTAGGAGTGGAAGATACAGAGGTAAACTTAATAGCCAAAGAACATTCATGTGGATCTTACTTCATATGTGTTAAAGGAGATTTGTTGGCTTCTATCTGCCACCTCTTTGTCTCATTTCTTAGATGTTTTAGAATTTGATTGAGGGAAAGGAATGTTATTTATTAAATCTCATCCTCAGTGCCACTCCTCTCCAAATCATCTTGGTTTTAACCATTTCCCTAAATTTTATTTCCACTACCATGTCTTCGTTGTTTTTCTCTATCCTCTCTATTTAGCCTTCAAATCTTATTTACATGCCACTACCTCAGTCCTTGTCATTGTCAGTAAAATTATATTTTCTTGTCTATGTTGCTCCGTAATGTATTTATGTCTGTATTTATTTATTTATTGTTTTTTATGTACTTATCCACACTACTTCCAAAATTCTCAGACAAAACTTTTATAACTACCTACAGTTTTGACAATACTAGACACATCAGGAAGTCTCTCAGATTCTATTTGGGTTACTTCATAGACACATCCCATGTGGATCTTCTGTCACCTTGCTATCCATACCTGAGCTATAACTCTCATGATGAATTTTATTAACTTGTCTTCTGTTTTGTTTGCCTCATTCATTTTTGGGTTTAGCTCTTCCTTAGATGAGGGCCCTTCTCTGGTAGATATTTGATAAAGTGCCACTGAAAGGTACATTTCTTGCATCCTTACATGTCTAAAATATCAGTGCACATATTTGAGAGATAGGTTTTCTGATTATAAAATTTCAATTTGGAAATAAGGCTTTATAGAAGTTTGAAGATATTGATTCACTGTTGTCTACATTGAGAAGCCTGATCATAATGTATACCTTAAAATTTTGTATGTTCTATATGTTATCTATAATTTTTCCTCTAGATTTTGGACCTTCTGTCTGACAATGAAGTTCTGCAATATATTAAGACGTGACTTGGTATGGTGTTTCCCCACCTCAATTTTCTGTGTTAGATGTTTCCAATTTTTAAAAAATCATGTGTTTTATTTCTGGGAACTATTTTTATATTATTTCTTGAATTTTTTAACTTCAATTTTTATAGATTTTTACCTTTTGAAACATCAGTTAATTATCTGATGGAACACTTTGAATATATAATATTTTACTGTTCTAGACCTTTTTGTAATTTAGTTCTGGGAAGCATCGTTAACTTACCCTTCTAAATTATTTATTGCATTTTTGAGGCTTATATGTAGCACTCCTTCCTCTCTGATTGTTCCTTTTAAATTACATCTTTTTAAAATGGATTCAATACCTTATTTTATATATCTGAGAATATTATGGATACTATTAAAATTTCAAATTCCTATTTTCTTAAATTTTTGTGAATTCATTTTCTTTATTTTGTTTTAGGTTTGGGCTCCAAAATTATGTGGGGAAGAATGCTTTCATTAAATATCCATCATTTCTTTCTAGTCTTTAAAAAAATTTTTTTTTTGCAAAGCACTAAAATCAATCATTGAAAATTCTATGATCATGAGTATGTTATCTGTAACAACAATTGACCAGCAAATTTTGGTTCTTCTTCCTCAGAGAACATAAAGACTTCAGCATGTTACTTTTCATTAAGAAACTATTAATTCCTTACATTCTTAGGAAGTATGTTTTCCCTTGTCCTCTTCTGTGGCCTATTGATTCAGGGAATGAATCACTCTCTGCTTCAATTTCTGCACAGAATAAAACTTCTGTCACTTGCAGTTTATTTACACCAATAAACCAGACTAAGAGAGCTCACTGGGGACTTTCTTTTACAAATCTTCTTTTACAGAATTTTTACCAATCCTTCTATTTTCTTTGTCATGTCTCAACTCAACCGCTCACATAACACAATGCTTTCCCTATCGGTACCTGTCCTTAGTCCTGTGACATGGACAGGCATACTTCTCATTGGCAACCCTCTCTATAGGTGCTTGGTATTTAGTTCTTTTATATTTGCTAACTCCTCCATATTATGTTTATAATTCAAGAATCTTATAGACTTTCTTCTCTAAGTATTTGTCATTTAGGTTTATACTTGTTATTTCTCCATTTATTTTAAATTAATTTAGGTAAGGAACAAAGGTAAACATGTTGAATAGAGGTTCAATCTACCACTTTTAACTGGAAGTGAATAATGCCTCTCTAACTTATAGTTCTTGGTTTTCTTTGGTATCTTAATCTTATAATGTTCCATTTATCCTGGATTTTTATGTGATTATAAACACAAAATATTATAATCAATAGTAAAGAAATCCAGGAAAAGTCACTATTTATTATTATTACAGAACTTGTGTGCAGGTTTTAAATTAATTCACTTTAATTACAGATTCAGTTAGCATTTGCTGCCTAAGAAAATACCCCTAAAACTAACATCTTAAAATAACAATCACTTTGTTAGCCTATGAATCTTTAAATGTATAATTTTGTCTGGGCTTGATCGAATGATTCTGCTAATCTGGGCTCAGCTCAGTTATTCTCTGGCACCTCAACTGAAGACACTGAGATGATCAAAAACACCTGGTGCCTTCCTCCACTGAATCTCTCATCCTCCAGCAAGCTAATGAGGGCTACTTTACACAGTGGTGGGGGAGTCTGAGGATCAGAAGTGTGTAAACTCCAAAGAATAAGCCAAGGCTATTCACCCATCATATTTTTTATTGTCCCACTGGCTAAAGCAAATCACATGGTCTAACCAGATTCAAGTGGTAAAAGCATAGACTCTACCAGTTTATGTAAGTTGCTGCAAAGTGACATTGCAAAAGTGGAATACAAAGATTGGTGGTCATTTTTGCCATCTGCCACATGACTGCATGTTTTATAAGAGAAAACACGTTATTACTGATTAGTCTTAAAAAGAGAAATAAAAGAAAAATTCCTCAATATTTACATCTTGGTAGCCAGGCCAAACACTTTACTATGCTTCATACAGAACTCTCTATAATGTGAGGATATCGACAGCATTCACTAATTGTAGCTCACAATCAATTACAAGCAGCTAGTCCAGGGATAAAGGACCAATGAATAATATTCATAACCACCATCCCTATATGGAATATTTTCAGGCAAACACACTACATTTAATTTCCAAAGGATGAGTATTTGCATTAAAAGTAATTTTTATAGAATAAAAACAGAAGGAAACGTTTACTCATAGAAAACCTTAAAAGTGATCAAGGAGGCAGTTTTTCATTACCTTTTCAATATGGATGGAGTTCACAACCGCAGGAGGGATTCGGTTACACTGTTCTCAGCATAACACAAAAGAAAGGTGAGATAGGAAGCGCTAGTACGTTACAGGAAAGCAGGTAACAAGTTTCCTCCTTCACTGTATGTCCTACTTTTTAAAAAGTATTTGTGGAAATGATACATAGAAATAAAAGAAAATGCTATGTCCTGTAGTTAACAATATTTCCTGGGAAATATATGTGAAAATAGTGAAGAAAACAAACTATTGAGGTGAACATGTATCTACAGAAATACAGAGCTAAACAAGGTAATATTTATCACAAAGTAGTAGGAAATAGAATATGTCATACAGGCACAGAAATAGTATTGTATCTATAAAAGCCAGTATGTCCATGTTAAGGTGGTTTTTTTTTTTTTTTTTGCTTTGTATTTTTATTTTAGAACTAACTTGCTAAAGATTATATGAAATATAAATCAGAAGAAGACAATATGATGATTAAGATATAATTAAGATTTTAGAATGCAAGCATCATGGAAGAAAAAAAGAAAATCAGACAGGCCTAACTGACTATTCTTTGTAATGTAAAAGACACCACACTGGTATGAAAGGTCAGTCACATGTCAGCATACAAGTAATTTCAAAACCAGTCCTTTCAGTTATCTATAAAACTATAGTACTTTAAGTGAGATCTTCTTCAAATAGTACAAAATGTTACCAAAATGTATTTTCTTTATGTACTGAGTTGTATTACAAAATGATATTAATGGTCTAATAGTGATACTAATACTAATACTATCTAATACTATCTTGCTACTGAAGTTAAAGAAGTACTGGGGAGATAAGTTCAGCTTCATTCTAGATGCTTAATGAAGAACTAATGAGAATACATCTCAGGACAGTATGTAGATACAGGACACAGAGCAAATGCTGATAAATATAACTAAGAAACAACAGTGTAATACTTGAAGTTCAACCTGAAACTATTAATTCATTAATGGATAATACTAACTTGATCCACCCAAACTAAGTTTTGAATAAGCTCTAACAGCTGGGATAGATTTACAAAATAACGAAGAAAGTGCATATACATGAAAAACTGGTATTTTAATATTTATTTAAATATTTATTTAAAACTGGAATTTTAATACTGATAGTATTATCCTTGACATTTCTCATTATCACTTGATTTATGAAAAAGAAAGAAAAAAGTGTCCAGCTAGAAAAAACTTGAGGTTTAAGTTGCATTTTTAAATTTTCATTTTTAAGCATCAGTATTGAGGTAAATTGTCAAAAAATAAAGTGCATACATTGAGTAGTAATATATAGATGTAGATGCAAATAGATCTCTGAAACCATCAATACAATCAACACAAGAAACATCATCCTCCAAAATTTTCTCTGTCCTCTTGCCTCTCCCTCATCCCTTCCCATTTCCAAGCAACCACTGATCTGTTGTTGACTATTTCTTTGCTATATAAGTCTGCATTTTCTAGAATTTTATATGAATGAACACATCCAACAGGTACTCTCTATTTATTCATTTACTACTGATGTCTTCCCCTAGTGTCTTGTTGTCTTTTGCTTCTTTTTACATTGAATTTTTCTTCCATTAGTAGTATTAGTCCAAATTTTATTATTTGTCATCTTTATTTAAAGTTGTGGAGATATATATATATATCTGGGAAGAAAATTTCTAGCACTTCTTAGAGAATGTATCAGATTTGAAGAAAAGGTTGATACATGATTATGGAAAAAATAAAAGGCAGTATAACCTGCAGAAATCAACTCCATTATAGAGACAGTTACCAAGCTTCATTATAATGACAGTTTGAAGAAATTTTTTCTTTATTATGGAATGAATCCACACAGGTTTCTGCTTTTCTGTTTGAGGTAAGATATATGTATTAATCAGAGAACCCTTGGAGAGCATCTACTTGAATTTCTGTTGTTAAGATTCATTGATTCCACAACTTGCTAGTTTCTATATATCCTAATGAATCAGGAAAGCCTCAGGAGACTTCTGGCATGCTGATCAACACAACACTTAAGACTATAGTTTTAAATTCTTCAATGTGTGCCTTTCATAAACACATTTATAAACCTAAATGAAGATCTGACAGTGTGCTTCCACACACACACACACACACACATACACACTCACACATGCACACACCATATATCCATTACTCATTTGGGTTTTGGGACAAGTCCATATTATTTATGCCAAAGATATTAAACACTATTGGATTAACACCACCTGGTATGCAACTGATTCCAGATCAAGACAGAGCACCTAACTATGGAAAATAAAGTGACCCTGCAGCCAAAGTGCCTATCAAAAGGTTAGCAATGTAGATAAACAAATTGTAAAGTTAGTTGGGTCCACCAGCAATCTACCGTATGACAGAAGTAGTACAGTCGGGATTTATCATAAGCAGGAAAAGAGGCAAATGTGAGCTACATGAGTTTTAAGTGACAGGGGCTAGGATTTTACATTACTCACAACCTAATCAGCTAACCCTTACGTGTTAAGGACACAGATAAAACAGGAAACCCCTGACACAAAAACAAAGGGCTTTTTCATTCACAGCACAGCAGGTGGCATAAGATTCTTGTTAGCACTGATTTCTCTTACTCCCAAGTCCTGGAGGGGAGATACAGGAGTTGATGAGTAGTGTGCATACTATGCAGTATCACAACTGAGAAACATTGACTTTGGAAAGCATACCTCTTTTAAAGCAAGTCTAGTTCTTGTTCTGGGAGAAATGTTATCTCAACCTTCCAGAGAAATGGCCCAAAAGTGGTCATGACCTTGAATTCCTGACACACCCAAGAAGGCATGTAGGAGCATGAGAAATCCATGGAAGACTCTATTTCCTAACAGCAAGGTGTCTAGTACACCATGTCATCCGCTACAGTTTTGCCAGTGGTTCTCTCTCAGCTCACATTCATGGTCACATGAAGGACTTCTTCACAATCAGTTGACAGAGGAAGGAAAAGTGTGGTTTTGATTCATACATGAGTTGGATTATTATATGGATACGTATATTTTTTTAAAGGACTGCTATTGTATAACAGCTTGATTCATTGTGTGCCTGAAAGACCAGTGAATAAAAAAAAAAAAAAAAATCCTCCTAGTAGGCACAGTTTGAAGCAGAGGATGTGGTCATCATATTGTGTAGAAAAAGAAGTGACCTGAGGTAAGACTACACCCTGATTCATAGTCATTGGTGAATAGTTTGGCAAGTTGATCAATGACCTGAAAAGAGAAAAGATGGAAGTTTGGTGACTAAGAGGTCTAGGCAGGAAGCATGCAGATGGATATATGAAAAAGTATATATACAAAGTATGATCTTGGCATTACACATTAACACCCATTATAGGAGACAGACAAGAGAACATAATGTCTTGGCCAACTGGCATCAGACAGCCTCTGTTATCAGCTCCTTACACAAATGGCACAGTGTGCTCATAAACAGAGTAGCCATGGTATCATGGATGGAGAATATTTATGGGCCCAAGAGCATGGTCTCATTCAAGGGTAATCCAGTTACTGAGACTGCACAGTGTCCTACTTTCCATTAACAGGGACAAATGCTGAGTCCTCACTATGATACCATCTCTCAAAAACTTCCAGGAACCACTTGGTGACAAGTTGTTTACATTGATTCTTTCCACCTGGATGGGATAGTGATGTATCTTGACTGTGAATGAGACATATATTCAACATACAAGTTTACTTTTCTACCTATAGGGCCTCATCTAGCACCATTTCCTCAGAGCTTGCTTAGTGTTTGCTCCAGAATGCCAGGAGCCACCAGAATCTGAAAAAAGCCAGGAAGATTTTCCCCTAGAATATGTGGAGGTACCCTGACCTTGCAAACCCCTTGATTTCAGACTTGCAGCCTCTACAACTATGAAAGAATAAATTCTTGTTATTATAAGCCACCAAATTTGCAGCAATGTGTTACTGCAGCCCTATGTAACTAACACAGACCCGGAGAGGTGGTAGCCAAGGATCAGTCTCCAATGGGTGGAGCAGAGGTGATAGGTATGAACTGCCATTTTGAGAACAGCTGCAGGGATGAGGGTAATTTCTCCTATATATCTTACACTTTGAAGTCTCCTCAGAAAGAATCTAACCAGTATCCTAGTCCAACCAGTTCCCATAACTCAAGGAAATGCACTTGAACGTTGCAAGGGGCTGTTCTTAACAGATACTGTAGTGCCCAAGGCAGATCTCCTTTTTGTATTGAGATGTTTATTCCTCCCTCTGCAGGGAGCGTTGTTGGCTTTGTGTTATAGACTGAGACCTCCTCTGAGAATTGTTCTTGGTTGAAAAGATACACATAGCCAAGGTCATTTCTCTCTCCCCAGGGTGCAGCATGCATACAATGACTGGTCAATGTATGGTATTGTTAGAGCATGCAGATAGCTACATATGAGCAGAGAAAGTGGGGCACAGGCCAAATGGCAGGAAATCATACAACTTGTGAACAACAGGAGTCTGCAGGCAAAGAGAGAAAAGCTGGAATCTCCCAACTGATAAGAAGTCACACATTTTGCTGTCACAAGTTTCCTGGGGGCAGGCAAAGAAAGCTGGGGAAAAGGCAAGAATTTCCAGCATCTCAATGTAACCTTTGCTCATAACACCCTCATTGAAATAAAATTAGCCTTGCAGACTAGAAATACCCATCATGCACGGACTCCATTACACTTCCAATCAAGACTAAATAAGGGCAAAAATCCCTCCTCCCCTCGGGAAGATGGAGCTGGGATGGAAATCAGGGAATACAACTCCAAACCTCTTCCTCTCCAATGAATATTTCACCTATTTATTTTTATACTCTATGTAACCAGCTTGCTAAAGAAACTTAGCACAGCTGCTCACCTGAGCCTGCTCACCCTCCCCTTGACAGCAAACTCTCTCTTAATAAATCCTCACTTTACTTTCTTGACCTCCATATCTTATCTCTGAATTCCTTCTGGGACAACACAGGAACCTAACCTCCGGCAACAGTATCAAAGTTCAGATTCCTTGACTTAAGGTGGGACAAATTCAAGGAGAGTTTTGAGTCCAGAACTCTCCATGAGACAGGGTCTGCGTCACAGTTCAACTTTCATTTTTCCCAATTCTACCTTTTTTATTTTAATACCTTCAAAGATGTTGGTCCTGAAAGTAGTCACCTGTACACTCACATATCTCCATCTAAGTTGCTGCTTTCCTAGGAAAACCAACCTAACGAACAGTTAAGTTTCACATTTTTCTTAATTACTTTTGATAGCTCAGAATATTTATTTAGTTAAGCTAATCTATATAGAAACTGGAAATCTGGTAATCCATAATTTTATTACAATTTTACACAATTTAAACAATTTAGAAGTTCTTTTCTAATACAAAGCAAACAACTTATAGACATTTTTAATGCTACAATAAATCTTTTTTTCCCATACTGCCAAATTCTGAGGCTTTTCAATTTTTTTGCTTCACTTACAGGCAGTTGAATATGCAGAGAATGTTCTGATTTTGGACCACACCCTCTGTTGCCCTGTTTCTAAACATTCATATATTGTCAAGCATCCAGCATTTAGAACCTATGCAGAGCTCTGAAGGTGATGATTTATTCTCAGCAGTGTTATTAACAATCTACTCAAGAGATAGATTCACTAGCTTTGTGTATAAGAAGGAAGAAACATAAACTTACATGCTCTCTTTTGGCATAATAGTGTGTATGCTTTTTCCCCTGGGGAAAAAAAATCATTGCCAATCTTTATGCCTCTGGAGCCTTTCATTTTCATGAATTCATTGCACAGACTCTCAAATACTTTACAGAAAGTAGTATACCAAACCTCACCACTGTCTTACTCACATTTAAGTGACAAATGCATTAGTTTATGTATTTAAACATTCAAATCAAAACAATAGACATATTTGGAGCATATTTCTGCAAGTATTAAACTATGGTCTTAATATATATTTGTAAATAGATGTGGTGTTTCTCTATTTTTTTTTTAATTTTATTATAAAAACATTAGTCTTTAAGAGAAATGTTGTGTTGTCTTTGGATCATGAAATAGCAGGATGAATTCCTCAAAGAGATTATCTGGGTCACTGGAGCTTTAAAATGTAGACTAAATTCATGCAAGGATGATTTGGTCTCTGGAATTTTTTAAATGATTTGGAATAAAAGATTTAGTGTAAATATTCTTTGAATTTATGCTGATTTGCCATAATATTAATAGTGCTTTAACTTTTATGCAAAAATTAACTGAGTAAAACTTTCATTTAAAAACTTTCAAATAAAGAACTAGAGATAA
Source organism: Camelus ferus (assembly GCF_009834535.1). Classification (NCBI taxonomy): domain Eukaryota; kingdom Metazoa; phylum Chordata; class Mammalia; order Artiodactyla; family Camelidae; genus Camelus; species Camelus ferus. Next base: position 57,692,592 of record NC_045697.1, on the reverse strand, counting down.
TTATACATGTGATTTTAGATCTGTCTGGAGTTACTATGTGAGTTAAATGATTCAATGCTGGATAACAAAAGGAGTAATAATTATTTCCACTTAGAACAAAATGAAGTTCATGTTGTTCTGGATGTTAGAAGACCACTGCATATCCTTCATGTGAATCAAGTAGAAAGAATGAAGTGAATGCTGTTAGGTCAGTTTCCTCACAGAGATTAAAAACACAAGTTATTAACTAGATAGACTTGCACCATATTATATTTATAATATTATATTTTGTTTCTCAGGTTGTTACACAGTATCTCACAGGCAAGACAGTAAGTTGTTGAAAGCCTTGATGACATGTTATACTTACAAAAGTTATGTAAATGTTTAAGTCAGAAAGGAATTCAAAATAATTCAAAGTGTTTTTTTTTTAAGTCTGCATATTTTTCCAAGATACAAATTAAAATTATTATTCAAAAATATGCTTCTGGTAAAAATGTTTTAAAAATGCCCTTTTCATGAGAAGTACTTTTATACCGAAGAGCACTGACAAACACACAGCTATGGAGAGAAAGTGTAAAATGATGAAAAATTTGGGTTACATTTTTGTTCAACAAGGAATTGAAGCAAGACACTTATAATGCCTCATGGGTTACATGTACTCCAATGTTCACAGCAGCACTGTTTACAGTAGCCAAGACATGGAAGCAACCTAAATGTCCATTGAGAGATGACTAGATAAAGAAGTTGTGGTATATTTATACAATGGAATACTACTCAGCCATAAAAAAGAATAAAATAATGCCATTTGCAACAACATGGATGGACCTAGAGATCATCATTGTAAGTGAAGTAAACCAGAAAGAGAAAGAAAAATACCATATGGTATCACTCATAGTGGAACCTAAAAAAAAGAAGACACTAATGAACTTATCTACAAAACAGAAACAAACTCACAGACATAGTAAACAATCTTATGGTTATCAGGGAAAAGAGGTAGAAAGGGATAAATTTGGGAGTTTGAGATTTGCAAATGTTAGCCACTATATATAAAGATAGATTAAAAAAAACAAATTTCTTCTATATAGCACTGGGAACTATATTGAATATCTTGTAATAACCTTTAATGAAAAAAAAATGAAAACAAATGTATGTATGTATATGCATGCCTGGGATATTGTGCTGTACACAATAAACTAACACACTGTAACTGACTATACTTGAAAAAAAAAAACCTCCTAACTATGGAGTACTACAACCTGTTTGCACTCTCAACCCCCAACCCACCACCTGGAGTCAATTTTAATATGTGTAGTTTACAAAAGCATGGGATACAATGTTCACTGCTGATATCCATCTTTATTGTGGACTTAAAACATCATTTAAAGTTATATTTTGCTCAGAACAATTAATGATATTTATAGATATTCCAAGCTACATTAAAATAAACTGTAGGGGTCTGAATTTCTAATTTGTACTTATTTTCTAATTATTGGTGAAAGAATAAAACTACTGTCATTACTATTTTCAACCAATGATATCAAAGGAAAATATTATTTTCCTTTACCAACTCCAATTGAACTGGGCAAAGGAAACAAAAACATACTCATACTATGAAAACATCATCGTCTCAATTTCTCTGAAGTCAGGTGGAATGAATCTGCCAAATGAAAAACTGTGAGCCACAGCTGCTGCCCCCAAATTGATCTGTTTCATAGAACATATCTGCTTAATCTTTCATAATGGATCATGGCACAAAAAGCATCTTGACATGAACTGAACTTGACATTTGCCAAATTAATTTCTCATTTTCTTTCCAGAAACAAGAAATGTTGTTAATTTGCAGCATATTCACAGCATATACCAACACTTATGTAATTACATAACATATGGCAAATGATAAAATGGTCTATAAGATATTATATTCCAAATGAACACTCATTCTAATAGGAATTAACTACTCAATTCTAGCTCCGTGCCGGTATTTGATTCTAGCAAATACTTGGTTTTGAATATATCTGCTGTTGATCATATTCTTGATTTTTCTAACTCTTGGTCAGTAAAGCTGATTTGTTCAATTTTTATCAGTTTAAGTAAAATTCATGTATATTCATATTAAGTGAAAATATATACAATAAGAACTTATACTAAGAATTCAAAATACCTCTGAAAACTTTTGTTTTCACAAAGTAAAGCATACCTCTGTATAGTTTTTTTTTTTTTAATGAAGGTAATATATTAAACTTAGGGTTTAAAATGATCATTCTGAGCATTATCCAGGTCAAATATAAGAAAGAAGCAAGTTGGAGGCAGAGGAACTAGAAAGAAAACTATCTGAAGAAGCCAGGTAAAAGATGACAGTGATTATACAAGTGTGTCGAAGTAGACAGAAAAAAATTTAGAGATTTAAGTGTCAACTTAAAGAAAGCCATGCAACATGAGTTGTGAGTTTAAGTTGTATTCAGAGGCTTAGTGAGGACTATGGCCTGGGAGACAACCACTCACATCAGCTCTGAGGACACTGCTCTGAAGAGGTATAGGAAGAGCCAGATTATATGTGGTTTTTGGCTGGGAAATATGTGCAGTTAAGCATACACCTTGTTAAAAGATCACTGCTAGTCACATAGATACCTCAAGTTAATGATTTTAGTGTTTTCTATGTATGGAAAGATGCAAGAATCTAGGGTCATTAAAATTTCTCCTAAGATATACATCTAACTATCAAAGAGGCCTGCTTGTCCAAAACACAGAGGGCTTTATCTTGTTATTGCTTTAATTTCCTCTCAGAATGCACTGTCAATCAGCGACTGCAGTGGATTATGACTTAATCCTTGTAGAACTGGGTGGTGAGCAACGTCCTTTGTTCTTCTCTGTTCACAAGAGTAGGAGAGTTTGGGGAAAAGATGATGAGCTAAATTTTAGACATGTTGGGTTTCAGATGCTTAGATTTGAATTCACTAAGTTAGAAACAGCCATTGTGTTAAGATGGTATAAATCACAAAGGAAAAACGTGAGTCCTAAGACTCTAGTGCATAATTTAGTCACTAGACAAAGGTGAGATCACTTAGGTAAAAAAAAGAGTGATCCTCTCTTTTATACTGGGTGAATTCTTTCCTCACATTTTCATTAGTAGTTACGCTGCTGTCTATAGCTTTGAGCTCAAATTACACAGACTAATAAGCATTCTGCAATGTTATTAGGAATTTGATACTGATATAATTAGACACAAGGAAAGAACACAAATGACTGCCATCACCAAAATAAACTGCTTCCAAGTCACTATACTTTATCTTGCAAAAAAAAAAAAAATGTGTTTGGTCTATGTATTTTGTAAAATTGCTTAATAATATACAACTTGGTTTGTTTTGAAAGTTTCTGAAAGTACACAAGTAGGTGTATCAGACCAAGCTCTATTAGACACTTATAAATGATGGGAAATATTTTGGAAAACAGCTGTTTGTAGTTATTTGTGAGAAAAGAAAAGAAAACAGGCATAAACTTTGGGAGAAATATACCATGAAAGAAGAAAACTGAGATTAGTATATATAAGAATTCCTACTTGAGAGTGCTCCCTAAACCACAGGTGTCAGAGATGAGAGCTGGGAACTCAAACAGAATGCCATGGTTGTCCTGCAGTATTAGCAAGCTTTCACAGTTGGGGTTACCAGAGCAGCAGAAAGGTGAAGATGAAAATGATAAAAAGGAAGGAGCTACAGACAGAGAAACCTAAATATTTATACAAGCTCCAAATTCTTGCTGACCTCATAAACTGTGCACTTATAGTGAAGAATCCAAGGAGCTAGTGAAAGCAACATTTTAAACTGAGTGAAGATTTCAGCTGCTGTCAACTGCTGGGGAAACTGAGTTTGCAGTTTAAGTTCAGCAAAGATGACTTCTTCTTAGGAAAAATCCACACACTTAAGGGAAAGAAAACCAAATATACTACTATTCACACTATTGTGGCCAAAATTAAAAAAAAAAATACTAAGCATATAAAACTTAGAAAAGGGCAAACACAGCTTAACAGAAAACTGCATAGAGATGATTCAAGTATTGGAATTTCAAGACAAAGATGTTAGAGTAATTTATCAAGTGCACATCTAACTACTTAAATATAAATATGATCATCATTAATAGCAGATGTAGAATCTTATGAGAAAAAAAGAAAAATATAGATATATAGGTAGATAGATAGGGAAACAGAATTCTAAAACTGAAGAGTATAATAACTAAAATGATACATTTCTTGGATTGGCTTACCAGAAGATTGGAGGTGCAGATGACAGGGTTAATGAATTTGAGAATAAAATTTTCTTCAGAGAATATAATTGAAAAAATATGAAGATAATTACAGTGACATGTGGGACAATATCAAGTCCTCTATATATATATAATAAAAGACCCAGAAAGATAGGAATGAGAGAATGGGGCAAATAAATATTTTAAGAAATATTGGCTGAATATTTATCAAGGTCAACTTAAAAATAAATTAGTTTATAGATCCAAGAAACTTAGCCCACTTCAAGCAGGAATAAAACAACCAGACAAATGAAAACATATCTGAGCTTACAGTCAAACTGCTGAAAATAATTTTTAAAAAAACAATTAAAATATTGCATGCATACTACTGCCAGAAAGCAGAGGAAAAAATCATATTACCTAAAGGGAGCAATGGTACTAGTGATTACGACTGACTTCTATCTGAATAATGGAAATTAGAGGTAAAAGGAATGAAATATTCCAAAGTAGTGAACTGAAAGGAAAAAAAATATTCTACTCTGCATTCTATATCCAGAAAAATAGTATTTCAAAGATAAAGGCAAAATAAAAGCATTTTTATATAACTCTTAACTGTAGGAATTCATGACCAGTAGGTCTGTATATTGCAAAATAAGCCAAAGGAAATTTTTCAGGCTGAAGGAAAAAAAAAAAACAGGTAGAAACTCAGATCTCCTGGAAGAAATGAAGAGCAATGGATGTGGGAGACTAAAAATCATTAAAATCATTACCCTGTACTGTGTTTTTAAATATATGTCAATACAATATATGTGACAATAATTACACAAAGGACAGGGCAGTAAATCGAGTTGTACTGTTAAAAGGATCTTACATTTTATGTGTGGTAGTAAAATATTAACTCTATGCACATTTGATAAGTTAATGATGCATATTATAATACCCAGATCAAGTACTGAAAATAAAGCAAATAGATATACCTTCAAATTCAATAGAGTAATTAAAATACAATACTACTTTTCAAATTAACCTATAAGAAAGAAGGAAAAAGGCACCTAGGAACCAAATAATAGGAAAAACAAAAAACAAAAACAAAATGGTAAATCCCACACCAGTTAACCTGAAAAGGACTACACTTTCCAAATAAAAATACAGAACTCTTTTTTGGAGAAACATGGCTTCTCCATTTTGTTTGCAGTAAATGTCATTTCTTACTATTAATCAAAATATCTTTCATTCTTCTTCTTACTACTGTGCTATGCCATATCTGTTTAATAAACAGCACTAGTAGCCACTCAGAGACTTTGCTTCATTCTTGATCTCTGAATTTTGTAGTTTGTGAAAATTCCTCACAGAATCATGGTCTTTATCCATCTTAAAATGTCAGGTATATTAGGAGTTTATACATTTTTCTGTGTTATATTTTTACAAAGATTTTAATAAAAATTTAGAATTGATTGCAACAGATGTAATCCTACATATACCATGTAGATCCAAATAGTCCAGCCTATTATGATTTTATTTTTTTAACCTACATAATCAGTGTATTTTTATTTTATTAAGCACTAATGGTAATTATCCAAATAGTTTCTTATATTTTCATGATTTTAAGGTATAATTTTTTTTAAATCTATATAGCAAAATTCTGAGTTTTGTATTAGTAAATATAAATTATTTAGCCCAGAAATAAGCACTATTAATATTACTATTACTTTCCATTTATACTATAAAGTTTAATTTAAATCACAGTTATATGTGGAGGAGTAACCAGGCAGAAGTTCAGAAATACACTTAGTTTATCAATTCTCTTTTCTCCCCCTAATGTTATTGAAGGTATTGTAAACATTTTCCTATGGATCTGAAGTCAGATTGCATATTGATGGCAACAGATTAGAAAAATGGTTAGGTACTTATACACTGGAACCAAAATGCCTGTATTTGAATCCAAGCTCTATAATTTGGTGGAAATATGGGCGTGTTGTTTAATTGATACATACACCAGTTTTCCTCATTGGTAAAAATGGATGCAATAGCAGTACCTATTTCATTGAACACATATGAGAATTAAGATAATATACGTAAAGCTCTTTGAAAATTATGTGGCACATATTAAGTAATCAATGCTGCTATTATTATTAAAGTATTATTATGCTAGTTAGATCTCCAGAGAAACAGAACTGATAGGATGAGTATATGTATATACATATTTTTTTTAAGTAATTGGTTCATAACATTATAGAGGCTGGCAAGTTCATAATCTGTAGGTTTAGCAGGCAAGCTGGAGACCCAGGCAAGAGCTCACATTGCAGTTCAAGTCCGAAGGCACAATTTCTTCTTGTTCAGGAAGGGTCAGTCTTTGTTCTATTAAGGCCTTCAATCAACTGGATAAGGCCCACCCACATTATGGAGGGCCATCTGCTTTACTCAGTGTTGACCCACTAAAATGCTAATCTCATCTGAAAAGCACTCTCACAGAAATATCCTGAATAACATCTGACCAAATATCTGGGCACTGTAGCCCAGACAAGTTGACTCTTAAAATTAGCCAGTACTTAATAACACAGCATTCTCTTTCCTGAGGTAGTTCTCCTGACTAAAGAAAAAATCTCCACCTTCTGCATTTGTCATCTAAATACACAATGACCCTTAAACAACACAGGGGTTAGGGTGCCAACCCTCTGTGCAGTGCAGTTGAAAACCCTAGTATAATTCTACAGTTGATCCTCCATCCTCATTTGTAGTTCTGCATCAACAGATTCAATTCACTTCAGATAGTGTAGTACTATAATGCATATGTATTTAAAAAGTTTGCTTATAAGTGGACCTATGTAATTCGAACTCGTGTTGTTCAAATGGCAACTATAATTCCTTTACTAAAAAGGGTGGATAAAAAGTACAGCTTATTTCACCAAACTTACATTTGCTCTTTCAATTACTTCATTTCCCCAGAGTTATCTTATAGTTCATTGAATTGTTTTCATACTATCATGGGAGACATAAAATATGAATTATATTTTGCAATTTTGGTACCATATTGAATGTATTTGCTAATTGTAACATAATTTTAGACATTATTGCTTTATTGTTTGAAATGTTGAAATGTATTGGGAGGGAATGCTAGTATACATGGGAGATAGGACTGTTTTTTTTTATACAAAAATGCACAATTGCCAGCTGTAGAAGGAAGGATGACTACCCTGGATTTTTCAAGAAAACATACTTAGTAATAAGTCAAGTGACCTTTTTGAAAATATAAGAAATTCATATATAAACAAAAACAAAACAAAACAAAAAATAGCTACTGACATCATATTGGTGATTAGAATATTTTAAAATTATAAAATATGGTAAATTTAATAATAGTTAGAATTTAGTAGGTAAAGTATGCTAAATTCCAAAATCATTCTTAGTGTAAATTAATTTATTTTTTATTTATCTTGTTTTAGAGTATGTTTTCTACAGTTTTGTTCTTTGGTCACCAAGTTTTTAAGTATTATCCACCACCTTTAAAATATCTATTAGAGTAATCATAATCATCCAATAAAATGGATAAATCCAGTGAAAATACATCAATAGAAATGAGTACAGTTTTTTTTCCTAAATGGTTTCGTATATGAACTACCACGTTCTTCTCAGAAGAATAGCTGGAGACACTGGTACTCCATTAAAAGGTAAGTTTGAGATAAAAAAGTTGTATGTTTAGGTAATAATAACCTATACTGTAATTAAATGTAAAGCTAACTTCCCCAAATATGACAATGTAAATCCATTTCATATTATTTTTTATGGAATTGAGAGTATTGTTTTTAGCATTGTTTTACTGAATTATTTTCCATCTTTGCTTAACAAACTTTGTTTTGAATCTTAACAATATTGCCTGAAGACATGTTACTTTAAAAATTTATTACAAGGAAAAGTATTTAGTTTGCAGGATATGGTGGAGGAAAATACTGCTGTTTGCTTAGAGACAAAATTTTCAGAGGGCCTAATTAGTTGAACTGGAGCAGTGACTTTAGCTTCAAAATTAACAGGGCACTAAATTATTAGCTTTGAGTTAGAAAACTTTAGATGACCTCCTGAACTCTATTATTCAAACATGTTGAAGAACTAGATAATTATTCACCTCTATTTATATGCATTATAAGAGAAAGGCATACCTCACAGATATTGTGAATTTGCTTCCACAATATCACAATGAAGCAGATATATCAGTAAAGTGAGTAACATGAAATTTTTGGTTTCCCAGTACACACAAAAAGTTATGTTTACACTACACTGCAGTCTATTAAGGGTGAAATAGCATTATGTCTAAAAATGTCTTTTGCTGAAGGACTGACTTGTGCATCTATAATCCCTCATTCTCAGTGAAACTCTCTGTTCTGTTCATAATTCTGTTTCATCCCACATGATCTCCCACCCATTCTCTAGTTCCACTTCCAGTCACAGCTGAGTGAAGTCGTTGCACAGAACCTTGTGAAAGGTGGCACATAATCCATACGCCTTCCAAAAGTACCAACAGAGTATTCTCTCAGGAATTTGAATTTGGAGATTCTAAAGAAAAAGGCAATTTGTGTTACAACATCCGCGTGCCACCATGAATTAAAAAGGAATTGGGGAGGTCATGGTGTGATCTATGCTAATTACGATTATTTGGCAGCAGGGACCATGAATAAGTAGAGGAATAAGAGGATTAAAGCCCAAACACTGAGCAGATGCACAAAGAGAGTTTCAGACACCATATGAGAAGAAGTCCATGAAGGCCATTTGTGGAATCTATCCATATAGATTCCTAGGTTGACATTTAGAGTCCATGAATGGAAACTGAACCCTTTCTCTAAGGTTAACTTTAAAGTAGCTCAGAGTATTCCTCACTTTTTCATTTTAATGACAAGAAAACTTTTAGAGAAGTTAATGGTTTATTCTAGGTCACATCACAAATTTGTTACAAAGTTAGGGTAAAAATTTAAAAACTTTCCCGCTAAACAATACTCCCCAGTGATTCCAAAAAATGCAAATCTGAATACTGTCATCCTCCTACAGAACAGTGCACTGGGAAGTGCACACGCACATCAACTCCTTACGTGGCAATACAGGCTGGTATGCCTCTCACCAGCCTCTTTCTGAGCTCATATACTCCTACTTTTTGTTTCAGCTCTAAGGGGCACATTTTTTGTTCTTTCTAAAACATGGTGTCTATTTACTTCTGTTTCATTTCCAAGTGAGTTATTTTCTTTTCCACTTCACCTGGCCAACTCTATCATCAATACTGAAAAGCCTTTTTTATTAAGGAGGCCTTCTCTGGACTTACTCAGAACTTACTCATGTTCCCCACTCTGCATGCCTCCGCTGCAGTGACATGGCATGCCACAATTTAATCCTTGCAATTCCTTGTTTCGCATTAAGCTTCTTCAATAGACCCAAAGCCCCATCCCAGTGCCTGGACAAAGAATAGGCTTTCAGAATATATACACTGAATAAATAAAAATAGCTAACATGTACTACTACATACCAGACACTATTCTACAAAGATTAGATAGATAGGTAGAGAGATAATAAAATAGACACAATAATGTCAAATAAGTTTTTTATGGCACAAATCTATCATGTAAATGCTATTACTATCCCCATTTATAGATAAAATTGAGGAAAGAGAAATTAAGTAACCTGCCTCAAGGACACACACCTAACAGATGACAAGTTGGAATGTGAACTAGCAATCTGACTTCAGGGCCTGTGCTCTACCAATGCAAAATGTACTATATTTTCAGTGATTGTATTATCCTTATGATAATGTTAGGTAGGCAGTTTGTACCAAGACAGTGACTCAGGCCAACTGCAAATTAAAAAAAAAAAAAAAAGACAAAAGAGAAGAAAATATGTTATTTAAAGAATGTAACACAAAGGCATGATAGCCACAGAATATATAAGTAAAAGTTTTCATATTTATTTTATAAAATGTACATAGTTTCCCCTATTTTGTTGAGAACTTGATTCAGAGAAAGAATCTTTTCTTTTCAGTGAAATGAATACTATATTGTTTGATTTCCAGTGTTTTTTCACTAGCATAAAAATTTTATTTTAACCATCCTGTTTCAGGTTCTCAGGCAGGCCACATGATAAATCAGCTTTGAGCATCCTTGGGGAGTTCATAAAACTCACTTTTTATTCTTCTCCTTGAGTTTTAGGCCTGTGGTAGCTCTACATAATGTTCTTTAAAGAGTAGAATCCTACTAAGATCACATCTGTTTAAATCACTTTCTCTTTGTTTTGAAGTTACTAAAGATAAAATACTTGAGTATGAATTAAGACTCAAATATTGCTTTAACAGCAATATGCAAGTTTCTTCATATTAAAGTTCTTGTTTGAATTTATCATTTACAGTTACTTTTAAAAATATTCACCTGTTTTTAAATACTGATCTCTTTACTTCCATATATGAATCACAACTGTGAATTAAAATTCATTAGCTCTCTAAAGAGAGAGAACCTAATGGAAAGGAAATTGTTGAAGATCAATAGAGCTGTGACCAACTTAATTATGTAGTTATTTGTACTGCAAAACATATTTCTATTGATGAGAAACTTAAATGAAATATTAACACATCTCAACTATATAACTATTTTCTCTATGTCTCTTTTACATTTTACCTGTTATTCAAACTTAGTATAGGTTTTATACAATACTTATTTTATATAAGTAAAACTCATAAATTTACTCAAGGGAATTCTAATAAACAACTATAAATGAAGTGATTTGTTTATAATTTATCTGAAATGAGAAGTAAATACTTGTAGTAGGCTGGAATTATTTCTATTACATTTTAATGTTTATGCTGATCTTGTGAGAATTGAACCAGTATGAATTTTTGTTGCATCCTTTAGTTATGTAAGTGAGACAGCCATCTCTCCACCAAAATAATTTCTCCCCTTCACTCATATTACTAGTAGTACTAGTCCCATGGTTGTTCTGTGACACTATATGGAATCTTTTAGTTATATAAAGCTGCTAAAGAAAACTTATTCTGACACTTGTTAAAATGGTAAGGAAGACATTATTCAAGTCCACTGCAATAGTATACAATAGGGGAGAGAAACTGGGTTCAATTCTGAATATGAGGACAATGGGGATTTATAACCAAGAAGCAGGATGAGGGGGGTCAATGGATAGAAAATTACTAAGCGGAGACATCAAAGGTAGGGGGATTGTTGCTAATCTGACCCATAAAGACAGGCCAAGCACTTAGCAAAGGTTGGGGATGAAGAATTTAATCAGATATCAAAGGTAGCAGATATCAAGAGTGGGAGAATTCCCATTAAACTGACTTAGCAAGATTCTTATTAAGACTGGGTTAGGCAGAAGACAAGACACAGCCTAATCAAATTTGGCAGAGGACAGAGTTTTTGTCAAAGCCAAATGGCCATGTTATCTCCCATGGGAGGTAAATAAAAGTGATTTGTATAACTTCCAGGGACAGATCCCTAGGAATAAACCACTCTTTCTGCATGGCCTCTTCCTTCTTCTCTTAAGCCACAGTATAGTTGTGCATTGTGACCTAGCTTCAACAATGCAGATAATGATGTTGTTCTATGAGCTGACCATAAAACAAACAAACAAACAAAAACCAAAAACAAACCATCAAAAACAAAAAAAGAAAGGAATCTTAGCTTTCTGAATCTTAACATGGAAAAGAAACATTCTGTAGTCTACAATAAAATTCCATCTTACTGAATTATTCTATTTCGGGTCTCCAGTTAGAGCAGATCAACTTGTTGGAATGGAGACTGCCCATCAATAATACAAAATATGATCCACTGGCTTAGTAATTTAAAGCCAGGAAAGAGGAAGCAGAAATTACAGGTGGAATAATTATCACTTACAAGAACTAGGAAGGTAATCCTACCAAGCCAGTAGCTTTAGGGAAATGGTTGAAATAACCAGCTATTAGCATAATGGCAGTCAGAAGGCATTACAATAAATAAATAAATTTCAGCAAATTACAAAGAGAGACGAAAGAACAGATCTCGAGATTAGAAGACTCAAAGGTTTGAGAAGTCCAGTTCTCCAGGATCCCAAATGTGGGAGATTAGAATGATGACTCCTACTAGCCTTTTTCTAATCATATTTTTTTTAGATGAACTGAAGTTAATGATCTTTAATATGAGAAAAAGGAATAGGGGTTTGGTATTTCTCTTCCTGTGCTACAAGCCACCCCAAAACTTAGTAGCTTAAAACAACAATGATTTATTATTATTCATTATTCTGTGGGATACCTGGGATCATATGAGCCATTCTTTTCTTCAAGGGTAGGAAAAGTCACTCATGTAGTTGCATACAGCTGGCTGGAATTGGGACATCCAAGAAGGCCTCTACTTTTTAGGATCTAAATCCATATGGCCTCTTATCATTGAGTACTCTAGCTTGAGCTTATCACATTTGAATTCTAAGAAGTACATTCCAAGGTATTAAGCCTCAATGTATAAGCACTTACCAGTTCTCTGAAATACACTTGTTAATGCCTCTATGTCCAAAGAGTGTCACATGATCAGAACCAGGGTGTATGTGAAAGGACTACACAATGGTATATATACCATGAACTGTATTTCACTGTGGGCTACCTTACATAGGAAGAGCTAGTATGAAAAGTAACAAGGTAGATGTAAAAATGATGTATGGAAAATAACATGGCGAATAATCACCAGTACATGGAACAGGCTGGAAGCAAAGACACTATGAGCTTCCCAAGTTCCTAAAGAAAATATTACTCCTGAGAAAACATGAGTATGTCTTGCAAAAACCAAAAATAACTATTAGAGTACCACATTTTCACTAGCAGGAAGCAGTGTACAAAAGTTATATGGTCCCAAATAATTTATACCCCATAGTGTCTACTTTGGTTATTTTCAAGGAGGAATTAGACAAAGGAAAAGGCAAGATATGGATTGGAATTTTCTTCCTTATTTCCTACTTTCCTTTCTTCCTTCCATCTTTCCTTCATTTCCTTTAAGAAAGGTGAATATAATTTTTCTTTAGAAAATTAATATAAAGTCATAAGCTAATTGAATAAATTCCAGAATGAATGTATTTTTAGCATCCATGGAATGCTACAACAAGCAAAATCTAAATAAGGGTCTTAATAACTTGTCAGAAGTCTACTAACTGCACAAATGTTTATGTAACTCTCCTAATTCTATGCTTCCATTTTAGGGATTAACAGAATTACTGAGAGAAATGTATGTTGTTAATTTTTAAAGCACATGGAGAAAACTAATTGTGTGCCATGAGGCCCAACATGGAGGAAAAATAATTTAGTACTGGGTGTGAAAGCATCTCCTCAAATCATTAGATTCTGATGTAAAAATGTGTATGCAATATAAGTTTTACTTCTTTAATATATTCAGTTTAGAAGCTTTATTAAAAGCTTTTGTTAAAAAAAGGAGTAAATAATATATTTAAAGGCATATCAAATATCCAATCAAGTGCATTGGAATTGATGTTGTAAAACATTAAATTATCGTCTTTCTTACTGAAGTATATTCTTTAAACTTATAATTTATGAAATTACAAAAGCTTACTCTAAAGATAATTATATTTTAAATTTCTGAAAATATTACAGACAAAATGAGATTGTTTTCTCATACAAAGTTCTGAAGTCTGCTCTGTAGCTGGAGAACATGTTAAGGAAGGTGCTATAAGAACAGAAGATCTTGGCTTCTAAGAATAGTGAAACTGATATTTTGGACTTCAAAGGAGAGTTCCTGGATAAGCAGAAGAGGAACACAGACTATCTGAAATACTATCTTGGCTGTCAGGAGGATTTAGAAAAGCTCGCCATTGGGAAGGCCTATTTGAAAGTCTGCTGAAACATCAGGTAAAGAGATACAACTTCTGAAGGCAGCACAGCAGGTCTTCCCATTGTAGCAAGCCCCACTTCTATGGAAGTAATTACATCTTCACTTGATTAATTTTCATTTAATTACACAATAAGATTTGATTTGTTTTCATTTATATCATTGGAGCATTTAGCTTGTTAAAAAAGTTGTGTCAGCAGTGAGCATATTTCTATCACTATTTTTAATAAAAGTTAATTAATTTGCATTTTTACCTTAGGGTCAAATTACGCATCTGTTATGAAACCAATTATCTACAAGAGAATTCTACTAAAGTATACTTCTAGGAAGTTTAATCATTCTTATTTATTTTAAATGAATATAACATATTAAAAGATGACAACAGAGAAAAGGAATTCCTTTGTGTAACAAACATCTTCCTTTTCTAATCTTATGCCCAAATATACACAAGAAGTTACACACATTCAATAATAGTTTCCTTGTAGTTTTGTATTCCTGAAAACAGCCATATGTATCTGTAGCTCTATTTAGTGAGAAATTTTTTCTTGAAAATCGTGTCTTTCATCTTGCACACCATTCACCATATTTCACTTAGCATTTACATAAATATCAATATCAATGTTTCTGTAGCTTGAATTAAAATATTTTTTGTTTAATCAACTGTTATAATTGAGAAATATTACCACTACTTCAAAAAGAGTAGAAAACAGAAAATAGTTCATTTTAATTCTTCCTTGAACAGTCCATGTGAATTGCACTACTGTTAAGACATTTCTAAGTCAGTTTCTAAGTGTAGGATTCTTGAGAGAAATAAACACTAATATACATTACTCACTTAATTTTGGAAAATTTTCAGCAATTCTTACTTCAAATATTTCTTTTGCTTCATTTTCTTTTTTTTCCCCTCCTTTGGTTATTCCAAATATTTGTACTTTACAACTTTTGTTGACCTATCTTCAAACTCACTTATGTTTTCCTTAGTTGTGCATAATCTTCTGGTTAGTCCATCAAAGATATTTTGGAATAAAGTATTTCGTTCTGATTCTGTTTCAGAGATTCCATTTCTCTCCTTACAATACCCATCTGTTCTTATACACTATCTGACTTTTCTTTAGAACCCTTAATACATTATTCATAATTACTATATACTCCCATTTTGACAGTTCCAAAAACCATGTCATGTTGGAGTGTAGGTCTGATGCCTGCTTTGTCTGTTCAGATTGTTTTTTTCTGCCTTTAACATCGTCTAATTTCTTGTTGAAGCCAAACACAATGTATCTGGTAATAAAAACTGAGGTAAATAGGTCTCAGTGTGTTATTTTATGTAAATCTTCCTGGAATTTGACAATATTAACTGATAATTATAGCTAAATGTGCCAGAGGTTTCAAAACCTCTAGTATGCTTGATTTTATCTGCTCTGTTGACTTTGGGCTTTCATAAGACTTCCTTATCAAATAGTGTCTGTGTCTTTCTGCTCTTTCAGCCATAATCCACTGTTATTACAGTGGTACCCTGTTGCTGTGGTGGTAAGGTGTGTGGGAATGAAATGTTCTATAATCTTATGAGTAAATTTCAGTGTTTTAGTTAGGTTTGTCTCTCGGCTTCTGGGCTATTATTTTCACAAGTGTTTTATCTCTCATATGTATTTTTTTTCATTTCAGTGATGAAGGAAAGATAGAGGACACTAGACTCAGGTAACTGCCCTTAGTTTACATGTAATAAGGCTCTGTTAAAGTATTTCACCTTAGATAATTTTTTATGAAGAGTTCTCTGGGCTTATTTCAGTATGGATAGTTTTTCCCATATTTTACCAGAGCCCCTGGGGAATCATTCCTAGCTATTAACAGTTGAGAACTTTGTGGAATTCCTGAAGGTTAAACCTAAGAAAGTGTAGGTGCCTCTAAGACTGAAGCTCCCAACAGTATCTCACTCTCAATCTAATCCAAAATCAGCCTCCAGCAGTTTGTCAGGATTACCATTTAAGTATTCTTACTCATTTATGGCTCCAAATGAGGGAGTTTCTGTTTTAGGTAAGGCCTCGTCTATGACTCTCTTCATTTGCCTGTCTGTCCAGATTTTATGATGGTGATTTACTCTGCAATTCCAGTTCTCTAATAAGTATAAGAAAAATTGTTATTTTTTATTTTGTTAACATTTATCTTTGTAATGATGGGAGTGGCAAGTTCTAAGTTCTTTACATATTGGAGCTGAAACTGGAAGTCCAATTGTGTAGTTCTCAATTTTTAATTCATAATAATACATCAAAATTAGCTAGACATAAGAGACACCATAACCAAAAACAAGTAGATTAAATAGAAAAAATAAAACCAAAAATCTATAGTAGACCCCCAAAACTAGATTCATCAAGAATGTGCTTTCAAATAACTATCCTTACTATGATGAAACAATTAAAATAAGAGATTGATAATTTTATTACAAAAGCTGATCAGAGTTTTAATAGAAATCAAGAAATAATTATAAAGAACAAATTAAAATTATAGGAGTGAAGAATGTAATAAATGAAGGTAAATTACTCAATGACTATGTTTAGCATTAGTTTTAAACTCTTGAAAAGTATGAACTGAGGACAAACAGAAAGAAAATGCAGAATGACACTTGGAGAGAAGAAATGATAAAAAATAAAAAAGAAAGAAAGCATGGCAGTGAAGTGTATCTATGGTAAAAAGGCTTATATGTGCATTTTAAGTCCCAGAAGAAGATAAGAATTAATAAGACAGAAGCATTATTTAAATAATGGCTGAGAATTTTTCCATATTGAAAAATAAATTAATCTACATATTCAAGAAGACTTGCAAATCCCAAAGCAGTATATACCATATGCTCATAATAGAAAAACTACTGAAAACCAAAGACAAATTAATCAAATGTCTTAAAGTAGTCTGAGGAAAAAAAGTAAGATTATGTTTCACAAGAGCAACAGTAGAATTGGCTGTGACATTTTTGCAAAACAATATAGGCTCAAAGACAATGGTATTTAACTTCTGAAAATTTTACTTGTAATATAACAATTGATAATGTTTTTCATGTTATATTTTTCTTCTTTGCAGTTCTAGAAATACATTTTCTAGTTCACCAAAACAAAACATTAAAATCTTTATTATGAGGTCAAATAAAAAGATGATAAATAAATGGAAAGTATTTTTAATTTTTATTTTATAATTCAAATACGAAGGTATCCTTACAAAGTTCATGACCAACCACTTTAACTTTCATCTGATGTGTCAATATGATATTTAAAGTAACAACAAATTCTTTGGATCAACATTAAACAGGTATACTCTGTCCTTAAAATTGGGTAAAAATATACACTAAATCTACATACATATTTCAAGATAAACTGTGAAATACTAACACAAAAACTCACTGTTTTATGCAGAGATATTAAGTTAGGAACAACCTTTTACTGAGTTGCTAAATGACATGAAGCACTGAAGGAAGCTCTGAATAGGCTGATCAGGTAGGAGAAGCTACCTCGTGTTTGTGATTTTACAGTTTATTTTCATTTCATAGACCTTTAAAGACAATACATAACCTCTCACATTACTATAACTTCTCCCCAAGATTTAGAAGGTTATTTATTTTGAAACGGTAATTCAAATTTTCTACAGTTGACAGTGTTATATTCTCTCTATTAGAGATGCAATAAGTTACAGAGGAAAACCCAAATCTGTGAACTAAGGGTAAGGTAGTTTACTCAAGCAATCTCTAAAGTTTCAACTTCATAATTACCCATACTAGGGCTATACTACGGGTAACACTATCCTGAAATATATATACACACTATATATACACACACTCCTTGCCTTTTACACATAAGGACAAATAAAGAATGCCTGCTATTCAAATAATTAAATGTTTCCAACAAAAGATTACTTATTGAAGGACTTGAGTGTCTGTATATCTGCCTCTGAGATTTGACTTAATTGTATTTTCCTTTCCTTCCTGAAGTTGTTTTGATTCCTTAAATAACCTAGTATATCTAAGAATTAGGGTAATTAGTCCCTTTGATTTGATGACTCAGAATGGTTCATACAAATATAGATGAAGTAGAAAACTTTCCCTCTAATGTTTGTTCAACTAGAGATAAAATCTTGAGACCAAGCATACTCATTGATGCCTTCAGAACCTGTTTCCTAAATCATGATGCCACCTTTGCAGTTTTGCATGTAATCTGACTAAGGAGCCAGAATTCTCTGAGGAGACAGTAACTTTAAACTGTCATGATAATCATTTACTTTGCCTAGAACAGTATATCTCAAAGCATGAACCACTTACCATCTATTTCAGAATATTAAATGTGGGAGGGGGGAAGATGCAGAACATGTATTCATTACAACTCTCCAAATAATTCTTATACACACTAAAATTTTAAGGCCTTTGGTCTTAGCACATTTCAGTGACTCTTTGGAATGTAATTCATTCTATCTGAAAGACTTTTTAACTTAAAACAACAGCCCAGATCTTTGTCAGTCTTGATAATCAACACGAGTCATGAGCTTCTGTGTCACAAGAAGGTAGAATATTGAATTGCTCTTATTACATTAGTGTTCATGTCTATGGTGTTTAAAGTTAGCCCCACATGCATTCATGGCACATGAAATGATTAACAATCTTTAATGCATCCTTCACATTCTGTTTTCTTAATCGTGGTAAGCATTATAATATCACTTTGGGTTTGAAACTACAGTCTTTGTTGTTAGAATTCTAACATAGTATTTTCATCTATAATTTTCCATTGGATAAATTTGACCTGGTTAGTAATAAATTCAGCTGCTGGACAGAAACATTTTCTAAAAAGAAGGAATTAGAAGAAACTACTGGTATTTTTGATTTCCTTCACATTTCCATTTTCACTTATAATGCTGTCCTATCCAACATACTGTTTCTTCTTAAATACTAAAATCGGCTAATATTCTATCATCCCTTCTAGATGCTAAATAACACACTGCTTGCTAGCACCCCCACAGGTTAGCTTTACAGCAATTTCAATCACCAGGCTGCCTGGTCCAAATTTTTCCCCATTCTCGCTGGCTCTGGTGTCTATCTTCCCAGTAATACTCTTGGGTTGAGACTACAATCATTTTGACAGTCAATCTCTCAGTGAGATATAAATTGAGAAAACTGGATTCCCTTATAATATACTACACTTATCTTTAAAAACACATAGTTTCTCTTAAAAATTTCACATAAATTGCTATTAAATTAAAATAGTTTACATTTAAAAGTCATTTTATCCACTGTTTTGCTCTTCATATATATACAAAAGCACATATAAATAATATATATAAAATCATTACATATCATTTGATAGAAGAGAATCAGTTTTCCCTTTAGATAATTTTATGATCATAATGCCAGGTACAGAGATGTGCTATATATAAGCTACATGCCTTTCTTTTTTTTTTTGTAACTTGCTGTATCCTTATTTATGAGATGACATTTTTTTAATGCATTTAAGTATTCTCGTAATAGAATGCCAGATATTTTTAATCTTCGTTCTAGATACACAAAGAGACAAAGTGTTTTCAGTAAATAATTTCCCATATTGTCACTCATCTCTGTCAATAATAATCACACATATAAGAAAAAAATTGTAATCCGTATCTAATCTGGTATTCTGGCACAAAGTCATTAACCAGGATTATTGATGTATTTCTCATAATTATAAAATATTATGAATATTACAAATATTTTAATCAAAATTGTTTTAAATTATGATTATTCTCTCCTGGTCTCCCTCTATCTAAAAATGAGTCTAAATGTATTTATTTCTTAATTCAAGAAGAATTTATGAATGCCTAGTTTATATGATTTCCTTCAAAAGTAATAGTTTTAGGTTTCTGTAGAGGAACATCAGAGATTCTTCTTGCATTTATCAGTGATGACTGGCTAGTCAGCAGCCTGTTACTAGTACAATTTTAATTTCAAAGTAGACTAATAAGAGTTGACTGATGTCTGCCTGTGCACATTCTTAAGTGATAATCAGTATAGAATTACTTGTCGGTAGAGGCTTATGTCATAAGCTGACTGTCTAAATGATGAATATATAATGAAATTAAACAGAATTGAAACAGATGGCTCTAACTTTTGATAAATGTGCATATCTTCATAATTAGATAATAAGTCCGTTGCCTGGAAGATCAATTGGGACATAATAACTTTGAAAACTAAATCATTTCATTGTTTGGCATTTATGAGACATGGTAAAAAGCAAATTCCATTTTAATTTACTTAAAATATTGCTTATTGTCTTCCTAAGCACTTGATTAAAAATGGAAAAGCAGAAACTGTCATTTTGTATCCTTCTCTTATAAAATTATTCTGTTATATAGACTTTAGAAAATCATTTCAAAACAGAATTTTATCAATTAATGGCTTCTCCTGAATAAGAAAGAGGAAATAAAGCAGTTAAGGTATTCTAAGTCCAATACTGGGCATCAATGGGACAGAAAATGTTAATAACACTGTAAGATTTATCTGAAATTCCTTATTTCCTTTATATAAACATACTAAGTAAAAACAGATCAGTATGCTTATTTTTCTGGGAAGAGACTTGGTATTTGATATATTCATATTTGTTTTTGTATACTTACTAAGCTTTTTAAAGTAAAATATACATACAAGAAGTAACATAAACCCTTTTTAAAAAGTTGGAATTAGGAATAACAGTAGTAAGATGACTGAATGACATACCTAGCTCATATCTCTCCCTCAACAAATATTTGGCATTCATTCATGGACAAAAGAGCCTTGGTGGGAGCTGTGGGATCCAGCACCATACTCCAAGGACCTCGGCAGGAGTCTCACACACCTCTGTCTCAGGTAATAGACAGACCATAGCCCCAGCTGTGGACTATGAAGTGGCCTGTGAACTGGCTCAACCCCATCTTGAGCATGGTCTGGGAACCCCTGGAAAATACTGACTTAGAACATCACTCATGGATGACAGAGCCTTTGTGGAAGTCCACGATTCCAGCAGAGAAGTTTCAGCACATTGGTGAAGGGGAAAAGAAAATCTACAATTAGACACATTGGAGACCATGAGGAAATCTGTGACATTCTGTGACTCCCCTCCACCAAATTGACATAAATCAGTACCAAGAAAGTCCTTCTTGGCCCTTGACTTCTCCTGTGGGAAAAAGCGAGAGCATGTGAGTGAGTGTCCTCTTTCCCCAGCTGTGCAGACAAAAGTGGCCCATCTCTCTCACCCTATCCAGAGGACTTAGTTGTGAGCTATAAACTGTGGAGGGGGGTGAGGGAAGAGGGTATTTTTACCGGCTGGGAGAACAGCATTCAGGGCTAGGAAGGCATCAAAGGGATGCAGATCCTACTAACCACATCACAGACTCCATCAGGAGGCTGGCCTATGACAGTGGATTCTTGTTTTCAGGACCATGGACACCCACAGGGTTTTGTTTGCCTCATCTACCCATTCCTCAGCCACCTTGTGACTGGCTTCTTGTGTGCACTCCCAATGGCAGTGAGAGGGAACTGTGGCAAATGGCTAATGAGCACACATGGAAAGTCTGCCGGAATCTGTAATACCAAGGAGAGAGATCAAGCATTAGCACTGAGTGCTACCTTTGGGAATGTAAAGAGGAGACTGTCAGCATGCAGACTGACGTGTTGCAGGATCAGGAGAAAGCATAAAATCTTAAGTCTGCCACAAGAGGGAGCAGGAAAAGTGGAGCATGCTAGGCATAGAGGGTCTGAGCAAGCCTCAGAATTCCTAGCAGGGCTGATGGAAGGTAATTCTCTACCAAAGTCAGTCAGTAAAGACTGAAGGGGTGACTGCGACTTCAAATGCAAAGACAGCACCACAAGACTTCAAGGAATATGAAAAATCAAGGAAATATCATGTCAGCAAATGATCACAATAATCTTCTAGTAACTAATCCCAAAGACATGCAGATCTGAGATTTATCTGACAAAAAACTGAAAATAGCTGTTTTCAGGAAGCTCAACGAAATCAGGAAAAAAATACATGAACAAAATGAGAGGTTTAACAAAGAGACAGAAATCACAAACAGAACCAAAACAAAATTCTGAAGCTGAAGAATACAATGAATGAATGAAACAATGCAATAAAGAACATCAACATCAGATCAAGCATAAGGAAGAAACTGTGGAGTAAAGACACTTTTGAAATTATCCAGTCAGGGCATAAAGAAGAATCAAGAATGGAAAATTGTAAAGAAAGCCTATGAAAACTATGAAATACCATCAGAAGAAGAAATCTTCAAATTATTAGAGTCCCAGAAGAACAGGAGAAGGTGGGGTGGGGAAAGAAGGCTTTTTTAAAGAAATAATGACTGAGAACTTCTAAAATATTGGTAGAGATTTGGCCATCTGAGTTCATGAAGCTCATAGGTCTCCAAACAAATTCAACTTAAAAAGACCTTCTCCAAAATACATTATAATAAAGCTGTCAAATTTAAAGGCAAAGACTCATACCTGTCAGAATGGCTACCATCAAAAAGACAACAAATAACAAGTATTGGTAAGGATGTGGGGAAGAGGGAAGCCCTGTGCACTGTTGCAGGGATTGTTAATTGGCACAGCAGGATGGACAACAGTATCGAGGCTCCTCAAAAAAATTAAAAATAGACCTGCCATTTATATAGCAATTTCACTTCTGGATATTTACTTGAAGAAAACAACACTAATTCAAAAAGTTATATGCACTCAAATGTTTACTGCATTATTTACAATAGCAAAAATATGGAAGCAATCTAAGTGTCTATCCATGAATGGCAAAATAAAGATGTGGTATGTATACACAATGGAATACTACTCTGCCATGAAAAAGTGTATTTAAAAAAAATAGTGATCCATGTACTTTGCAGCTATCATAGATTCTAATAATTTATCTCATGAATTTTTTTTTGTATTTTCTATGTCAAAAATATATATTTTGGATTACCAACATTTTCTTTTTCCTTCATCTCCAATTTTAATATTTTCTTCCATTTCTTTTTTTTAAACTCACCTAGATAGTACTATAGGTCACTGATGGAATTGATTTGATGATAGCAAGCAGAATTGTACTGCTTCTAATTTTAAAGAAAAGAATCAAATGTTAGACTAAGTTGTATAGTGTTTGATAAATTTTTGATAAATACTGTTTTTGAGTTTAAAAAGTTTGCTTTTTATTTCTAGTTTATATTTATTCTTCAAAGATTGTTGAATATATTGTTTATTTTCTACCTAAATAAAAATTAAATATTTCTCTTAAATCCACAATGTGCTAAGTCAATACTGTACAATAATAGATCATGCACATTCTGTAGATAAACCCTACTTAATTAGCATGTATTATCTTTCTATTCATTAATGATACCTACTTTTCACTCATGTTTCACTTTCACGTATCTGATGAAGTGTCATTAATATATTGTGAGCTCAAAAATAACTGAATTTGGTCAATCTGTGATGAACTGTTGACTTTTTTCCTCTTTTTTAATATTTATAACTCATATTTATTGACATATTTAGAATGCACCAGGGCTTATGGCTGTCTCCTAGGCACTGGGTTATTAATTTAGTGTATTTGGCATAAATTCTGTTACCCACATTTTAAATATAAGGAAATTACAGGCTAACATATTCATGTAATGTTGCGAAGATCACACCAACATTACATGGTGGTAGTGAGATTTTGTCCCATGACAGATTTTGATTCACAGCACAACACTGCTTCTCATCAGTTTGAAATTATAATTGCAAATTCATACATTTAAAAATGTTCCTTCTGTAGTCCTTTAAAATTACTTGTTATCAACAATTTGTGATGGATTGCTAAAAACTTACATTTTTTAAGGGCTGTTATTTTAACAACTGTGTATATACTTATGACAATAAAAGAGATTTGAGTATTTTTATTTGGCAATAATTATAGAGACATTTGACACTTTGCTCACAATACTGAAATATAATTGCAATGACAAGATGTTCTAAACAAAACAGGGGAGACAATAAGTTTCTTAAAAAACTATGAAAAACTTTAGATTCATAGATAAGTAAACAATATTAGTTATAGCAAATTTCAGACTTCAATTCTAATTGCAAATTTTCCTTTGTATTTTTTGAAATGTTTAGAAAAAGTTTGTTACAGAAAATGATGGATTTCAAAGTTTGTAAGTGGCATTTAAGGACTTCTCAAAGGACTTTATCATCATCGTAGAAAATCTTTGATTTAGACTTTGGAATAGCAACTGGAATAACAGCTATACCTCTCTAATGTAACAGAATGCCATGGCATTTGCATTATGTGGCAGACAATCACTGAATTCCTTTATTTTGTGGATGTTTATTATGCCTTATTGCTTTATCATTATTTATCAACTGATGAAGATATACTCTGTAAATGTATTTATACCACTTATTTTTGATGTAACCCCTGTGCAATTATTCATGCTTTTAAGGAATTCAAAATTGTACTTGACTTTACATTATTTGATATATAAAAATTAGGTTTATTTACCATGAGGTATATTAAGTGTATTTATGCCTGATTATGTTCATTACTCTAAATGTATATAAATAATTTAGAAACTGATATATTAATATATGCAAAAATATGAAATAAATATTTCAAAAATTAAGAGGTACATATTTTAATGCATCATTTGTTTCTTTTTGGTGCTTGTATCTTTTTCATTGTTCTTTTAAAAAATTCCAATTTATCATACTTATTTTCAAAAATGTTTTGCAATCGTAACATTCATTACTTCACCAACTCACATTGAAGACTAATATTTATTTAATAATATTAGAAACATTTTCTTATCTATCAATATGGTATACAATTATTGATATATATCAATATCACTATTGACAATTCTTGAGTAAACAGGTACTATTAGTGTTGAGATGAGATGAGTCTGTGTCAGATCTTAAGAACAATGTAAACATTTAAGAGGAAAAATAATCAAGTAACAAAAACACAAAATTATGAGAAATTATTAAAAATCTCATCAAAGTCAGATTAAGTTTTGCTTAAGAAAGTTGAAAATATTTTGATGTGAAATAGGAAATAATTATTCCAATGCTGAACAGAGTGGTCTTCTATATTAAGATCTGTATACAATTAATTTTAAGCCAAAATCCCCAAACCTATGTGTTTTAATTTTAATAGTGAGATTATGCCATTGTGCCCAACAAGAGAAAATAAATAACAGATTTTGACTGAAAGAGAAATTCAACATTAAGCAAAAACTGACTATGCTAAATTAATACTCTTCCAAGATCACAGTCAATATTCTATATAGACGTTTATATGTGGACAGGTGGATTGATAGATTGCTATACAGACTGGCAGATGCATCTGATAAATGGCAGGAAATATTGTAGTGACATCAATTACCAAAAGAAAGCCTTGCATTTTGTTATTATCAGTTAAGTTAAATAGATTTTATCACTACTTCTTCCATATTCTTTCTTCATTGCAATAAAACATACACCTTGTCAAAAAGCTTCTATTCATTCATTTCCTTGACAGCCATGAAGCAATAAATGTTTGGTTAAATAAAAGAACAACTCCATGTCATGTAATTCAGTTATTCCGTGATCGATATCGATGTTTGGTCTTTAAAATGTAAATTTATCACAGTTGATATATTTAAAGACTTCGGGGTTTGGGCCACATATAAATGCTACAAGGTGGTAATAACAAGAAGAATGCATAATGAAAAAGAAAGATACATTCCAAATTAAAGTAAAATTCAATGAATTGGGTTTGATGTTCAAATTATGGTTTTTCTGGGAGCATAAGCTTAGTCCCTTTGTCTTAGGATAATTTGGACTGTTAGGTTAAATCATTATATTGAACACTTTCAAGGAAAGTTTTAAAAAGGAAAACTTGAAAGACACTGTTTATAAAGTTAATAAATCTAAATAAGAGGCTTGTAATTTTTTAAGGAAAATTGGTTTTGCTTTTAAGTTAACTAATTATGACAAATAATTTCAACTTAAAATAAGTTTAAGTTTATTCATCAGTAATGGTACGCAATTTGCAAAGAGAATTTTATTTAATGATTCAACATTATTGGTTTTGAATATCTAATATTATTTTTAAAATACTGATTTATTTTGGGCGATGTTTTGAAGAGAGCTATTCAATTGCCCTTTCATCCAGAATTTCATCAGAGATTCTCCACTTTGGTTAGTTTCAATTTAAGAACAGTAGTATTTAGAAACGTTTCTTTTCCAAATTAGTTTTTACCTAGAATATTCTTTTTTTAGCAACCAGATTGGCAATTAGTGTAAATTAACCTCACTTATTTCTAATGACTATCAAATTGACAAGATCTAAGTGCTCATTTTATTCCTCTAGAATTCTTCTTTTCTTTGTTGGTATCCTGCTGTTATTCTCAACATCAAAGTTCTATCTTTGAAATGTTCTCACTAAATTCTAGTAATTATACCAGACAAATCCCTTCTGTATTCACACCACTGAATGTATTTTCCTGGGAATAAACTGATAAATGTGAATATTTAGTTTTGTTCCATGAAATTTAAGGCTTGAGGATCACAGTCCTTCTTAATCAGGAAACATAAGTAATTTTGTTGACAGCAAAAGAAATGCAAACTATAAAAACACAATATTTCTTAAGCCTGTTGATAATGCCAAATATTAGATGGAATTGGGGTGGGGATTAATATATATAGCTGTATTATGTATGGAATGAGAAGAATTCTGAAGAATGTTCTGTTTCACTACATATTAAGGAAGACAACCCTGTTTTAGAGGATCTCTTTGTTTCTAAGAGAATAATTTTGTTTCTGCTTGCTGGTGATTTGGAGGGACATTCCAAGTAGTTACTTGATATTTGGTAAAATCTGGTGAATATTTGGAATTACATGAATTTGTTTTTTAATCCAATGTTTCCTGACATTTTCATTTGTTTCCCAGGGCTACTGTCACAAAGCACCACACACTAGGTGCCTTAGAAATCCATTTTCTTAGCGTTTGGCTAGAAGTCTGAAATCAACGTGTTGGCCGGGCCTTTCTCCCTCAGAAACCTGTAACTGGAATCCTTCTTTGCTGCTTCCCAGCTTTTGGAAGCCTCAGACTTTTCTTGGTTTGTGGTAGCATAACCCCAATCTTTACACGCCACTATGGTGATGTCTCCTCACCTAATACACTCTCTGGGTATCTGAGTCTGTGTCCAAAATTTTCCTGTTTATAAGCACGTCAGTCATATTGGACTAGAGTCCATCTAATGAACCTCATCTAAAACTGCGTCTGCAAAGACCTTATTTCCAAATAAGGTCAGATTCTTACATGTGGCCTACCACAGTCTGTCCTGTTTTATTCCACATCAGAACTTCTAAAATGCTGCTTCCAACACTCCCTGATTTCATATTCTCAGGACTTCTTACCTCAAACTGGTGAAAAATGATTAGATTTCTCAAATTATATTTTTGATCCAAGATATGTCATAATTTACGGGGCAACTAACTTATCGATTCCCTGCAACTTGGGGAAAGTATCATCACTGGTTGATTCAGCAGGTGCTGGCCTAGATAAGAGTTACAGAACATTAATACACATAGAAGGTAGTATAGGCATGTCTACTTAGAATGTCAAAGATGCAACCACTCATACATTGCTAGGGAAACTGTAAATTGCCACAGCTTTCTGGATTTATCAACATCTTTTAAAATTACAAACATATATACCCTCTGATTCTGCATTTTAACTTCTAGGAGTCTCTTCTATAAGTATAATCACCCCGTGGGAAGTAATATATACAAGACTGAAGCATGGTTTGTAATATATATTGGAAGAATGTAAATTTTTATTAATTAGGACTCATTTAATAACTTATTTTACATCATTTAATGAAATATTCTGCTGAAAATATTTTAAACTTTATTAAATTCTGGTATGAAATCTTCTCCACTGTGTAATATGAAATAAAAAAGAAACATGTTGCTGATTATTACATATATTACAGAAATACATGTTTTTTGCTTGTATATGTTATCTGATATCAAGAATACTGCTAATAATTGTTGCTCTTAGTCATCTTGCCAGGTGACTGGGAGATCGGTAAGTGCTGGGAAAAATTTTGCCAAATTTAATTTTGAAACTTTTGAATTTTTTAAATTCAAATATAGAATTATATTGGTTTCAGGTGTGCAATATAATAATCTAACATTTTATGCATCACAATATGATCACTCCCATATCTATTTACTATCTGCCACCATATAAAGTTACGTATTTTTTTCTTGTGATGAGAATTTTTAAGATTTAACTTACCAGCAACTTTCAAATTTGTAATACAATATTGACAAATATCCCTATACTGTACATTACATCCCCATGACATTATCTTATGACTGGAAGTAAAACTTTTGAATTTTAACCAATCTCAATGTTAACTACTTTTTCAAACACTATCTTGAAAATAATAAAACAAGATCACCATAGCATATAAGGAGAATAAATTACAGGGAAGTTAAATTTAGAGACCACTTAGAAGGTTCTTAAAATCATGAAAAATGATGATGTTTTGGATTAGTATGCAGATTTAAGACACATATTTAAAGTAAGATTGATACTATTTGCTGAAAGACTGGATATGGGGGAAGAGTGAGAAAACATGAGGGACCAAGTCTAACTCCCAGAGTTTTGACTTGACCAGCAGGATGGTTGATGACACCATTTGTAGAAATGGGGAAATTTTAGGGAGGTAACTATAGTGGAGGAAGTTGAATCAGAACCACATGAGTGCCTCATAGATTAGAAACTTCATTCAACAAAGAATGTCCCATCAGATAACTCAGCACATGCGTGAGTACCAG
Organism: Camelus ferus; assembly: GCF_009834535.1. Classification (NCBI taxonomy): domain Eukaryota; kingdom Metazoa; phylum Chordata; class Mammalia; order Artiodactyla; family Camelidae; genus Camelus; species Camelus ferus. The sequence continues at coordinate 57,663,696 of NC_045697.1, read as the reverse complement.
AAACACCCTAGGACACTGTGACAAAAACCTGAGCAGAGAAATTGTGCTCCTGTTTTTGTGGTAACTGTGGCACCATGGAGTGGTGCTAAGGAAAGTTTTCTGGAAAGGACTTTAAGGAAGACCACATAGGCTGAGACATAAGATGAGTAGAAACTGACTAGAGTAAATGGAACCTGTACATAAAAAGGTCATAGTGTAGAAGGAAGCAAAGAAAACAATTTTGGCTGAAGTGAAGAGGGTAGGCAGGAGCCCATACATGAAAGCTCTAAATAGCATGAAAAGCTATTAAGGCTGGGAAATGCTTTAAAAATGAATCAAGTCTAACAGATACCTGGGGAATACACAGTAAAAAAATCTTTAATGAAATTTTACTTAAACTTTAAAAATCATTAATTTAGAATAGCTTTGTCACTGTATTTTATTTTTGCACTTAATAGGCTTATTTTCTTTTGATAACCACTTTACAGAAAAATTACCTCACAAGTAGGTACAGTTAAGGGTGGTTTTATAGCATAGCAGTACCTTCAGCATATTAATTGTTGAAAATGTAGACCTTTAAATGCTGAGATTAATTTTAAATTAAAATGATACATACATGACAGATAAATTTTCTATGTGAAATATCAGGATAGAGTTAGTGTGAAAGTGGCGGTCATAAGGGGGAAAAAGCAATTTAGTTAAGAAAATAGAAAATGCCTTTAATGACATAAATGATAGAATACAATGTCTAATGTTCATGCTGTGTGCTTTATATAGGTAGTTCCTCTTAATACAAGCAATAGAGCACACAAGACATTTTTATTAGAGTTTTTTCTACATTTTGTCACACAGTGGTGATTTGTATCCGTTTGTAATTAAAATGACATTAAGCAGGACTATTTTCAGTTATACAATATTTCACAGTAAAGATCTCATATAAAAACCTTCACTAAGTCTACAGACTCAATTATATAACAGGTATTACTGTGTCCCAGTGTAAAAATAATGATACATTGTCCAATTACCTTCAAAAAAAGATTTTAGTTTGGAATTTATTCATATACTACCTTTCATTGTTTCTTAGTTGATTCATTCATGTGTGATTTGTCTGACCCAACAACTTTGAAAATTTATGGAATAGAAAAATTACAAAGAAATCATACTTGGAATATACATCAGTCATATGTTCAGAAAAGGTGTTTAGAAATTACTTAACAGAAGCAGAATGAAACAGATTTGCATGAGAAATGTATGCATTTGATTCCAGTTTCTCCATGTCTCTCTTCCTCTTTTTCTCTCCCTTTCCCTCCCTCCCTCTCTCTCTCCTGTCTCTTAATGCAAATAAAAAATTTTAACCATTGCTTGTTCCAATTTCAGTGAAATATAAATATATTTATATAAATATAAATACTTCTAAGGATATATCATTAAAATGTATTTTTGAGTTCATATCTCCTGATAAAAACCATAATTCAGGCTTACTCACCGCTCAACCTGATAATTTCATCAGATTCTTAATTGGTTCCCTATTTCCATAATGCTGCTTTCTAGTCCACTCTTCACCCAGACATCAAAATAGTCTTTAAAATACATGAATCACATCATGTCCTACACCTGCATACAAATTTCTCATTGCATTTTTTAAACAAACAAATATGCAAACTAATTCTCTAGCACAATTGTATTAGTTTGCTAGGCCTGCCATAACAAAATACCACAGGCTAGGTGACTTAAAACAAATTTTTTTTTGCTCACAGTCCTGGAGGCTAGCCGTCTATGATCAAGGTGCCAGAAGAGTTGGTTTCCCCTGAGGCCTCTCCTTGATTGCAGATGACTGCCCTCTCATTGTCTCCTTTGTTCCTCTGTGCACAGGTGCTCATGGTGTCTCTTCCTGGTCTTGTAAGGACACCAGTTATATTGGACTAGAGTCTGACACAATGCTCCCATTTTAATTAACTCACCTCTTTAAAGTCCTTATCTCCAAATATAGTTACATTCTGAGGTACTGGGGCTTAAGTCTGGATTTTTAGGGTACAAAATTCAGCCCACAACACATACCTTACTTGGCTCTGTGTTAGTCGATTCCCACTTACATCTCCAATCACATTTCATGTCACTCACTCACCTTCACTCTCTTCTAGCCCATAGATTTTCTTTCAGTTCTTGGCACATTTCCTTTCTTTCTTATCTGATGCTTTTTACATGTGCTGTTCCTTTATTGTTCTTGCCTATCTTAGTTTTCCTAGTTTGTTGGTCTTATTTTACATGTCATTTTATCTCAAAAGTTTATCCTGAATGCACAATCTCAAAAAAAAAAATGGACTATTCCTGTTTGTTTCTATGCAGCAAGCTGTTTATTTTCTACATAATTCTTGTAAAATGCTGTAACTAATTGTTTATTTACTAGTTAACAGTATAATGTCACAAGGATCCTGACTATTTCATTCAACTCTGTATCATCAATAATCAGAACACTGCCTGGTATTCCATAAGCATTCAGTAGCTGTGAAGAGTGAGGGAGAGGAGAAAGAAGAATAAACAGAGCATGGAGGACTTTAAGGAGGTAAAAATACTCTGTATGATATAATTATGTTCTTTGTTTCTAGTTTGCTAAGGTAGAAACTTACTGTATTATATCTTTCTTCTTTTATAATATACACATTCAATCCTATAAATTACCCTCTAAGCACTGCTTTCACTGCATCTGACAAATTTTAATAAGTCATGTTTTTATTTTCACTTAGTTTAAAATCTTTTTATTTATCTTAGATTTCTTCTTTGACCTATGTGTTATTTAGAAGTGTGTTATTTCATCTCCATATATTTGGGGATTTTCCAGTTATCTTTGTCTTATTGGTTTCTGGTTTAAAATTATTGTGGTCTGAGAGCAGACATTGTGTAATTTCTATTTTTGTTTTCAAATGTGTTAAGGTATGCTTATGGGTTAGAATGTGATCTACCTTGGTGAATGTTCTATGTGAGCTTGAGAAAAATGTGTACTTGATGGTGTTAAATTCAACTATGTATGAAAGTTGTACTTTTGAAAAAAAATACATATATCTAGTTAAGAAAACAATTACTATAGACCTGAATCAAATTACATACAAAGAAAAATCACTCCATATTATTTCCTAGTAGAACTAATGCAAACAATGCAAACAAAAGACAAAGAGATTTGTTAAAAACAGGCACTAGAAAAAGATACTCTATCTTCAAAGTAAAACAGAAAACTGACAGCTGACTTCTATAACATGAACTTGGGTCAACATTCCATTTATCTCCTTTCATTAAGCACCAACTCTACCCAGAAACCCATCAAAAGCAGTCCATGTTCCTGGCATTGGTGTTAGTGCATACCTGTATCTAGAAGTCTTTGAAATAGCTGGATAATCCATTTTCCCTTGTGCACTATTACCATGTCAAACAGCTAACAAATATCTTACAGAGAATTGAAGGATTATGTATTGAGATTACTTGCAGTGGTTTTTGTTTTTGTTTTTGGCCCTATTCAATGGGACTCAGCCTCTAGTCACTGGGTGGTATCTATGAAGTGGCTCAGACCTCAAAATTGAGCAGGCTACCAAAATTTTACACTGGGGTGGCTGAAAATATCTTCCTGTTTTGTCTTATTCTACAAATTGAGCAAAACTTTGGTCATCTCACCAACTTTCTTGGCTTTGGAAAGTGATCTACTATTCAATACCAGAGCTCCCTCTAGGTCAAGGCATTCTGAATACTATCCTTCATTGTTTAAGTTATGCCACTTTGTGTAGTTAAAGAGATAACTGGCCTCCACAATCTGAGATTCCCATGACCTACAATAATATCTAGTGTTCCAACTCCTTGACAGCTTCCTCCTTTGTCATCCTGGTCTCCAAAGAACAAGCAGTACCAAGCCTTTCAAAGCAGCAAGTGCCCTCAGCATGAGGGTATTTCCAATGTCCTCAATCTGTTAATATTCTTCTAGCTTTTTTTTTTTTTTTTTTTGCTTTCCCCATATCTAATGATATCTTCCTATAGGTGTACAAATATGATTAGGACTTAACACAGATCACTATTTGACTGGGGATTTTTTTTAAAAAAATTCATATTAGTGATAGATTTTCTACTATCAAGAGAGTATGACCAGATATTTAACTCATTATTTTCTATCTGATAACTGGTTCAAGGGTGATATCACTGTTAAAATACTCACATACTGTTAGAATTGACAGGCCCTATTGTACTGCATTAAGGGATCACAGATCCAAATCACATATAACCTACAAATCTTTTCTATTGAAGATTTTGTGCTCATTTTTTGTGACTAGACTGTTCAGTTTCATTTAATCTCATTTTGACAGATGTCGTGTGTATAACTTCACCAATACCTATTTCTTACCATCATTGTAGTTTATTGAGACCTTTCTCAAAAAGTGCACTTGGAAGTATACTTTTCACCATTAAGATATACTTTGCTCTCACCTGCTTTATAAAAAAATTGTGTCTGTTGTAAACTGGATAATATTGAAGAGTTTGGTGGCTAACTGACCTTTCTGTTGAGACTTTACCCATGCTCTCTGGAAACAGCCTCTACAAAAAAGACTTAAACAGCTAATTTGACTTCTTGGAAATCTATTTACACACAAATCAGATAGTAAATTCAGATACATCTTTTCTTTAGTTTATTTATGCAGCTCATGCTGAAAGGTAGTCATCCACTAAAACAAATTTATATCCTAAAAAGCACAGTTACATGAAGCTAACATAGTTGTGCCACTGAAAAAACACATGAAACAAAAGGTGATTTATACAAACTCATGTTCAAGTTATTGAAGATATATCTGCTTAGTGTAAAAGAAAATTGTTTTGCTCATTTTTCTATTATCCACTATTTTATGAGCTATGTAATTTATGTCAAATAATAAAAAATCCAATACGATTCAATATATTTTCTATATTATTTAAGACTATTCAACTCTCCTATAGAAAATACAAGATACTAGGAATAGAATCAAGAAGCTGGATTCGTAAAGTAGTTTCTAAACTAGTTTCGCCGAGAAACTAATACTTCATAGGTGGTGTTCACAAAACCATGTCTCTTCATCCTTTTTTTTCTTTTTTTGTCAAGAACTTATCCTTAATGAAAAAAACCTGGTAAAAATGCACACCTATTGTATTTTCTTAGCATACTGTCTTATGTCACTGAGAAAAAAATTTAATACTCTGCAGTTCAATTTTAATCCTTGTAATACAGGGATGATACATCCCTAATATGGGGTGCTGGTAAATGTCTAAAACCTGGCTCTTGGTTGGGGTATCTCAGTTTGTAATATTTGGCAATTCTGTGACATAAATGACACTACTGAAAGGAGAATTGGAAAGAGCTATACAATAGGCTTTTGCAAGCCAGTGCAAGATGCCTCCAGCCCATCACTCCTTCCTCAAAGAGCAGTTGTAAAAGAAATATGTGTAATTTTTCCTAAAGAACATTGCATATGTTGGTATTATATGACAATTTAATATAATTCAGACATTCCACAACTCTAAATCACAGACATTTTCAGTACTAACTACTCAATTTTGCTTACTTATTAATTTTACTGCTTGAAAGATTTTCCTCATCCTTGCTGTTTTCTCAGGCTTTTAGCTTTCATGAGGTAGTTTATTGGTAGTGGTAGGGATACCAGAAATAAAAAAAGGTGAGTAACCATATGGAAACAAGGTCAACAAATTTCTGCTAAGGAAGGATCATAGTATACACTCAAAACAGCATAATAAAAGAAGTAAGAGAGCTTTACTTTTTCTTAATTCTATCAAAGAGTAAACAAAAACTAGAAAAAAGTATAGAATATGGAATTTAATATAATTACTATATATAAAATAGATAAACAAGTTTATGCTCTATAGCACAGAGAGCTATATTCAGTATCTTGTAGTAACCTATAATGAAAAAGAATATGAAAAGGAATATATGTATGTACATGTATAACAAACATTATGCTGTACACCAAAAATTAATACAACACTGTAAACTGTCTATATTTTGATTTAAAAAAATGACTTAAAGACTTAAATATTAAACAAGACACTTGAATCTCCTAGAAGAAAACACAGGCAAAACATTTTCTGATATAAATCTTAGCAATGTTCTCCTAGGGCCATCTATCCAGGCAATAGAAATAAAAGCAAAAATAAACAAATGGGACCTAATTAAACTTATAAGCTTTTGCACAGCAAAGGAAGCCAAAAACAAAACAAAAAAGACAACCTGTAGGATGGGAGAAAATATCTGCAAATGACATGGGCTTAATTTCCAGAATATATAAACAGCTCATACAACTAACTTAATAAGAAAAATCCCAAACAATCCAATTCAAAAATGAGCAGAAAACCTAAACAAGCAATTCTCCAGTGAAGATATACAAATGGCCAAAAGGCACATGAAGAAATGCTCAATATTACTAATTGTCAGAGAAATGCAAATCAAAACTACAATGATTTATCACCTCACACCAGTTAGAATGGCCATTATTCAAAGTCCACAAACAAATGCTGGGGAGACTGTGGAGAAAAGGGAACCATCCTGTGGGAATGTTTGGTGCAGCCATTATGAAAAACAGTATGGAGATTCCTCAAAAAAACTGAAAATAGACTTACCACATGATTTAGCAATCCTACTCCTGGGCATGTATTGAGAAGGAACTCAAATTCAAACAGGTACATGTACCCCAATGTTCACAGAAGCACTATGTACAATAGCCAAGACATGGAAACCTAAATGTCCATTGATAGATGACTAGATAAAGAAGCTATGGTATATATATACCAAGGAATACTACTCACCCATAAAAAAGAAAAATGCCATTTCCAGTAACATGGATAGACCTGGAATTCATCATTCTAAGTGAAGTAAGCCAGAAGAGAAATAAAAATACCATATGATATCATTCTTATGTGGAATCTAAAAAAAAAAAAAAAGAGAGATAGAGAGAGAGACCTGATTGAACTCATTCACAAAACAGAGACAGACTTACAGACATAGAAAACAACCTTATGGTTACCAGGGGGGAAAGAGGGTGGGAAGGGATAAATTAAGAGTTTGAGATTTGCAGATACTAACAACTACATATAAAATAAACAAGTTTATATTGTACAGCACAGAGAATTTATATTCAATATCTTATAGTAACCTATAGTGAAAAATAATATGAAAAGGAATATATGTATGTATATGTATGACTGAAACATTATGCTGTACACCAGAAATTCACACATCATAAACTGACTTTACTTCAATTAAAAAAATATTAAAAATTTTTAAAAGAATTTGATTTTAAACAGTTGTGCCAGATGGTTAAACACTGTCTATTCCTTCTTCATCTGGCTATGACTGAATTCAGAAAGACAGGCAATTGGAAAGGAAACATGGACATGAAGTGAGAGGGAACAAGGAAGAGTTGAAACCTCTAAGTAAAAGTTGGAACCTGTGTTGGTCTGCCATGCCTCTAAGCTGCCAACATTGGTGATAAAGGTCACATATGCAGGGGAAGCTGTACACTTTTATCATGGACTGAATATACACCTGGTCCAGGAGCTAGAAGAGTTGATGGAGGAGATGGGGGCTCCTGGAGTAGCTATAGACCCAGATGCTGTTGCAAATCAACAGGGAGAGATAGTAACTCATCAAAAAGTTTCTGAGCAACAACAGGATCTGGTGACTATACCCACCTTCCTAACATGGTTGCTGCTTCGCTTCTGCCTTCCAAAGCTCATGCAGGTTCACTTAGCTCATGATAACCCACCCAGAACAATATATGAAAGGTAATTCTTTGAGAAGAAACATCTACTTATGCAACCCAAAATTTTCTCAGAATACAAGTGGCTGTCAGATGAGTTTGTCTATTGATAACATTCTGACAAGGAGGACAGAGGAAAGGAAGCAGTATTAAAAATCCCCATGTGTGACATGGCTAATGAGGACAGTATGACCAGAAGTCAGCTGCCAGATTACTTTTATCCTTAGGCTTTTGACCCTATCCACTAATCACAAATGAGTTGTCCTGATATCCACTGGTATACCTCTCCCATCCACAGCTTCCAGAATCAATTTTAATCTAATGCAGGTGATTCTTAATTCTATCCAGGTCAGCTATCTTTGAGAAGTCCTGTACTAAATCTCCTTCTAAATAATGATGACTGTGATTCATGGAATCAAATGGATTTTCTTCTCTTGGGTGGAAGAACAGATATAGGTTAGTCATTACTTAATGTTTAGTGAAAAAAGAAGCTAAAAGTAACAAAACAGAATATAATGAGGAAGCAACAGAAGCCATGTAAAAGTGAAATTCATGAATAACAAAATGAGAAAGCTGAAGATTTTAAATAGGAAGAATACCCCTGGTCAATAACTGCTAAGTCATAGATTATCTGCAAAGCAATTACTGCTTTTATCTACTTGCATGTCTAGGGGAGAATGTACATGTGCTATGGGTAGGCACTCTGAATGAGTGGCCAACTTAAGGCTTTGTGAATATTTGGGACCTCATGTGTTTTATATTGCTTCATGTGTTTTATGTTTGCTTTATACTTGGTTCTTTTATTCATTCAGCACATATATGAACTACTTACTTTACCTGTTTCTGAAATATTTTAAAAGTTACTTGATTCTATTCATAGTGTCTTAATTTCTATAGTAGAACTGAATAATCTTAAATAATATAGCAAAATACGTTACAAACATTGGATTTTTTTTATGTGAGACAAATTATGTATTAAAGGACATTTTTCTACTAGGGAAGAAAATATTTAACAGAACACAAATATATTTAGAACTCAGACATACTAAACATAGTGATTAAGACACTGTATTATTTTAAAGATCATATTAAATAATGAGGAGGTAGAGAAGCATTTCTAGAATGGTAGAGTAAGGGTCTCTATAAAGCCACCCTTCCATAAAAACAACAGCGAAAAACATTGGAAAGTGGTCAAAATCAGTATTTTCAGAACTCAGAAAATTAATCCAAAGCTTTAAGCAATCTGAGAAGTGTTTCTTCAAAAAAGTAGCTGTCTCCCAGGAGGAGAAGAAAACTTGATTGCATTCTAACTTGCCTCATTACAGTCCCCTTGGTCCAGATCTGTGTTCACCTTGACAGACAGCAGCCCTACATCCATGGCAACTGGGAAAACGAGCAGCCTAACAACTGCTGGAGGTGAAAGAACGGCTTTGTAGCTCCCCCAAAGGCCTACCCCCAGATAACTACTTGATGTGTCCAGTATAACTGTAAATAAAACCCCAATCACAGAGATTGTCTTTATTTGACCTGACTCAAAGCTCCTTCAATGAGAAATTTTATTCCCAAAGCATTTGCTAAAAATAATTGGCCTGAAATTATTTAACATTGCAACCATACTAGGTGACAATATTATTTTTGCTAAACACAAGCCTGGCTGAAATGCTTAAAAGAAAAATTTAGAGAATGAGATGTCAACAGGGGGTTTTGGAGAGCTCTGAAATAATCTCTGGGATGTAGAAAGATATAGCTTGCTCATGCCCAGCAAACACCTGAGAAAGCCCTAATCTCTAATCTCTGACCTACCCTGAGGCTCTTGACAGTCATGATGTGGAGGTGGAGACAGTGCTGCAGACTGCTGAAGTACTGAAGGAGTGCTACACCACATACAGGCAGGCCCTTTGGCAAAGGTGGAGATGTATCAGTCAAAGGCATTTATTCAGTAGCTGATGAATAACGTAACTGAGCAGAGACTTCAGAAGCTGCACATGACAATGCAGACTTTACAGAATGAGTAAATAAAAAATACATAATGACAGCTAAACACTTAACAATAAATTTAAGCCTTGTCTGGATGCAGTTTGTCTGTTTTTCTTAAGTGAAAGAAAGGATGATAATATCTTTAATGACTCCAAAAAAATTTCATTGTAAAATTGTCAAACACCCAATAATTCATGCAAGAAATTATTTCAATTTCTTAATTTAAGGATATTTGGAAGATTAGTATGCTAATCTTTATTAATATTATTTGCTGTATTTAGACTAAGGTAAAAATAAAGAGGCATGGCTTAGTTAATTAGGGTTTTTTAGAGACATGTTTAAATCTTGTATAAGATCCTCACAGACTATATTATACAGAATATATTACTATACTATATTTTGTTTTTTGTTTTCCTGGATGCCTTATAACTACAAAACAATAAAGCAGACTCTACAATAGATACACCATTTATATGTGGGCTGATACCTTGGGAGAAAGAAAATCTTTAAGCTTGTTATTGTATCACCAACCCCTGCATTTTAGTATTACAAAGATCACACCAGAATAATGGTTTGTCTACTTTGCCAATTTGAGTAAAGATGTTGTAATAAAAGTGAGAGCAAAATAATCTCACGTGTGTCTTAAATGTTCTTATTGGAGTAGAGAAAGACAGCACTTTTATTGCTCTTAAATTCCTTCTTTATTTTATCTGAGCATTCCTCTGTGCACATTCAAGCCCAGCAGGGAGTTTTAAAAAGAGGCAATAGAGAAGAGACTTGATAAACCAATATCTGAATAATTTAGGTGGCACTAAGGAGAACTGGGAATCATTAAGAGAGGCAATATCTAAGATCAACAACTTCAGGTTTTGAGTACTGTTAGTAAGAGATCCAATATAAAGCAATCAGGAATTCCCTTATAGTCCTGCAGACTGAAACTGTGGAGCACAGCTATTGTATGAAACGCTCCAGTTGGTTTTGCTGAGAGCAAAACCTGCCTTTGCAAATGCATCCAAATTTATTCACAGGCACCTGTAAGCTGTTTAATCTTGTTTGTTTTTGTTGTTTTAATGAGAGAATCTATATTAGGACTGTCTTTCATGAAGTTTAATTGGCTGTGGTACTGGATTTATCATCATGATGTTGTTATCATTCTCCTCCTCCTCTTCATCATCATGATGCAGGTCCTGAAGATTGAATTGACTTTTACCTGCCAAAGCCTTCCTTGCTGACTTTCACCATCCCTCACTTTACAAAAAAGAGCCAAGTTTTTACATGCACAGGATTTTGAAACATGTGGGAAGTGGTACAATGTATTATGACAAATGGGTATGAGAAGCTGAGAGAAAATTATGCGGCAACCATGGAAGGACAAATGGTTTTACACCTCTCTCCTTAGGATAGTGATAACTAAAGATGCTAATGTATTTGGGCCATTGCTACCACTATTGTGCTTCACTGATTCAAAATCCCCTAAGGAAATCACATTTAAATTAGTATCTATCTGCATTAACAGCAAGGTGTGAAAAGTTAGTGACTAACAGCAAAATTAACATTTAACTTAAACTTTTTTTTTTTTTTTAGTCATCAAGAAAATACTCGGAAGAAATACTTCCTTTTGATACTGAGATAAATGTAAGCAACGGTATGGAAAATCACACTTAGATTCACCGCTAGATCAAGAGAGAAGGGATGACTGTTCATTTCTATTCCCTAGAAAAATGGTCTTAAATGCTTTCTTATATATTTGTTACGATTCCTCTGTATTTTTGACTAAGTTTCCTGGGCACTGTTTTCTTTGTGAGAAGGTATTTTACTACAGATTCAATATTTTTAATAAAGTAGTGCTCAGTTTCCCATTCTGTTGTTCTGTCAATTTGGCCAAGTCATATTTGGTTTATTTCTTGGGGTATTTGCCCAACTTATTTAAGTTGCCAACTTCATTGTCAACTTACTATTAGCTTTCAAAATGACTTGAGAGGCCATAGTGACCTTCACCCTTACCTCACTCCCCTTTTTTTTATTGCTAATATTGACAATTGCTGGTTTCATTTTTTTCTTTCTCTGTATTATTCTAGAGTGTTATCAATTTAATCTTTGGAAAAAGCTTTTGGCTGAACTGATTGTATTTATTGAACATTTATTCTCTATTTCACTGAAAAAATTATTACTGTTTCCTTTCTCTACTTTCTATGATTTACTAAAGTTTTTCTACTTTATAGAGATGATACCTTATTTCATTTAAGGTGTTACCTTTTATTTTATATATAATTGCAATTATACATATTTATATAATTATATATGATATATAATATATCATTACATTTTATACAAAATTATTATAAATTGATATAATTACACTAACAAATTTTCCTTTATCCTTGTTTTAGCTATGCCAAACATATACTGACATACACTGTCATCAATATTCAGTTTAAAATATTATCTACTTGATCTACTATTTTTCACTGTGATTTCTTCAAGTCATAAATAATTCATTTGTGTTATTTCCATCTAGTTGGATATTTTCTAGTTGTCAATTCCACTGTGATCAGAAAATGCATCTCATGTGGCATTCTAGTTATTTGGAAGTATGTCAGTCCTTTGAAATATTTTGATGATTTCTCTATGGCATAGCATTTATTCATTTTTGTTAAATAGTCCACTTTTACATGAAATGAGGTATATTGTATCACGTTGGTTAAATATTCCAAAAATGTATCTATATAGAGAAAGGTATTAATTTTGTTCATAACTCCTTATGATTACTTAATTGCTTTTTCTAGATATTTGGAAGTGTGTTAAAATTTCTCTCCATGATTGTGGGTGTTTTTATTTCTTGTTTTATTTCTGTTATATTTTTCTTCATTGATAAATTATGAAGATATAATGTGTTATATATATACAGGTAGAGTTATTTCATTGATAAATTGACTACTTTATCTTTATGAAATATACTTTTTTTTTTACTGTAGTAAAACTTCTGCTTAAAGTTGTCTATGTGTGTGATATTAGTATGGTTCAACTAGCTTTCTTTTAGTGTTTTCACATGAAATGGATATTAATTTAACACATTACATCATAATTACAGAAAAGGTCAAATAAAATGGAGAAATTATTATGATTATTTTCCTGTAGTTTACCTCTTTAATGAAAAAAATAGGCTAAGCTACTGTTCAAGTGTCCATGTCTTTTTGTGGCTTGATAGCTTATTTCTTTTTAACATTGAATAACATTCCATTATAAGGATGTACCACAGTTTATTTATCCATTCATCTATTGAAAGTATAGATGCTTTTAAGTTTAGATAAATTTGAATAGTTACTGTAAATATTCACGTGCAGGTTTCGTGTAGATGTAAATTTTCACCTCATTTGGGTAAGTACTAGGGAAAGTGATTGCTAGATCATATGGTAACAGTATATTTAGCTTTGTAAGGAATTGCTAGATTATCTTCCAAAGTGGCTGTAAATGTAATTTTTTCAAAATAACATTTAGAAGGCGTTTTAGAAACAAGTTTTTTATAGACAAAGATGATCAATGCCAGAAATTTGGGCTAAACTTATTATGAGGAGCAGTTAGCAGTGAGGGTAGGAAACTGCACAAAATCAATTCAGAACTTCCATTTCTGAACAAGAAACTTAAGAATATATGAGACCTCAGAGATGGATGAAAGACCTCTTATTTGAAGACATGGTAACCAATAAACTAAACAAATACATTAAGAAGGGGATGAGTTGTTAATAAAGACTATGAACTATTCTCCAAGTAGTGAAAATTTTATCAAGAATTGAGGCAAAATATGGCTTTTTTAATAAGCAGTTCCATCTTTGTTAGTCCTACCCTCACCCACCATGTTATCTCAAAAGAAACTTTTCCTGTGATTACCAAGAACTGCAGCCCCACTAGTATTGCAGAACAGGAAGAACATAAAATAAATACACTCTTCTAAAAAGCTGACCACGGGTTGATGTAATAATGTTAAAAGGGATCTTTTGTCATCATCACAAGTTCAAATTGGAGATGAATGGAACATTTGTCCAAATTTACTTGTTACTTTAGTAAATTTTCTAGAATACACACTTATTGTTATTTATAGTTGTTTTTTAGAAAAAAATATCAAAGTAGTTTTAAGAAATTTTAAAACTACTCTTCTCCAGTTAAAGAAATTGAGGACTATACTCAGCCCTTATTTGTAATATAGTAAATGAGATACAGGTAAAACTATAATAATTATTTACATAGAGAAATCAAGAAGATGGCGAAATGGCTTAGACCCTGAAAGTATATTCCTTCTTTGTAAACAGAGTGCATTCCAAGTGCTATAAAATTAATGTCAAAGGGGAAGCAATTCACTGACCTATTTACTGACTAAGGAAAAAAATCATTAGGCACTTGTTAAAATCAATAAAGAGGGAGGGGTTAGTTTAACTGTTCAAGTTAATTTAAATATTGGTTGTGAAAAATTCAAAAGGATATAATCTAAACTTTTGGTTGAAGAACTAGAGAATAGATGGGATTTAATATGGAGAAATGACTAAATATGCACACCAAGGGAAATAGAATTACCTGCACACAAATATAAATTAATCAGTACCACTCTAGAAGTAAACCAGAGGAACATTTAAAGATGATTGAATGGAAATGTTTGTTGAGGGACTCCAAGAGTGAAAATGATACCCTGAGGTTCACACATAACAGTAAGTATTTCACTACTTTCAATTTAAAAATGACAACCTCTGTATTGAAGTATTTAAAGTATTTTCAAAGATAGATATGAATCCAAAGTAATTCACTAACTAACAAATAATTACTTATTCTTAAACAAATTGGCTTCTAATTAGTGAAATAATATGATTTACAAAATATCTAAAAAGAAATCAAATACATCAAAAGAAAATGTTTTAAGATTCTTGGATGAACACTAACATTTATACCCTTGCACTAATTTTATCTGTTCTAGATATTATTATTTACTAATATTAAAAATATTATAGTAATGTCATTTCACAACTTAAATATTTAGTGTTTAATTTTGTTCATTTTTTTAATTAATTGAACTTACTTTTAGAAAAGTGTTAAATTTGCCAAAAAATGGAGGCAATAATACAGAGAGTTACTATATATCCTTCACACAATTTTTCCTATTATTAACGTTTTACATTAGTATGTTATATTTGTCACCATTAGTGGACTAATATTGATTCATTATTATTATTAACTGAAATCTGTAACTTATTTAGATTTTCTTTGTTTTTACCTAATGTCCCTTTTCTGTTTCAAGAACTCATTCAGGAAGTTATATTACATTAATTTATGTCTTCTTAGGCTCCTTTTGGTTGTGACACTTTCTCAGAGTTTCTTGTTTTTAATGTCCCTGGCACTGTTGAGAATGATTAATTATCAAGTTGTATGATGCCACTCTATTGAAATTTGTCTGATGTTTTTCTCATGATTATGCTAAAATTATGGGTTTTAGAGAGGAAGATCACAGAGGTAAAGTGCCGATTCCATCACATCATGTCAAAGGTACCTTCTACCAGCGTGATTTGTGATTGTTGATACTGACTTTGATCATTTATCAGGTTTCTCCACTATAAAATTACTCTTCACCTGCCCATTTTCATATTATCTGCTTTGGAAAAAGTCACTATGAACACCTACACTTAAGGAATGATGAATTACAGTTAAGTACCTACATAATTTATTTGGAGTTCAAAACACAAGATCCATTGATTGACAAATAGATTTTCAAGCTATAATAATAGCTATTTTGTCAGTATGTATTTTCAGTACCCTGATTTTATAGCTATCTAGGAGCTCCTAGGGTTAACCTGCTACTTCCATTTTGAAATTTAAAATTCAGAAACCTGATATGGGTCAAATGATAACCCTGGATCTTAAAAGCATGCCCTGTAAATTCAGAAGATTACATGAGATCATCTTTAAGGTCTGGTGTCTATAATTTTATGATGTTTATAAATCTATAAGTCCTTCAAAAGCAGCATTCACTGAGAAGTTCTGGACTTTGATTAGAATATTTTAATAATTACTGATGGTTTCAACTATACCCTGAACTATCTTATAGTTTATTCTGTACATTGTTACCTGTAATTTTTCTAAAGCATATGTTTGACTATTTCACTGATTTGATTAAAAAAATCTAGTGATTTAACACCAAACATCTAACTAATATCTAAGCAATATTTCATATAACAATATTACAATGATCCCGTATAATGTTAACATACAAAGTTAATTTGTACCATTAGTATATATCCAATCACATCACGATATATTTCTTAATCTTATCTCCCCACCAAATGGTAAGTTTCTGGAGAATAGGGTCCATGTGCTGTGCAATTTTAAAAACAGGACACCCCTCAGAATGGTTACTTAGACATATATTAAGTAAACACTCAATAAGTTATTTTTCCATTATTTCCTGTATATCAGTTTCAGAAAACTTGAAGAAAGTGGGGCCTACATTCAAAGAATATATAGTCTATTATAGTCTACTGATGCAATCAGAAAATACATTCCTAATATAGTGTAATGATTCATATGAAAAAGGGATACAAATATATGATATAATGGACCTAGAGATTATCATAATAAGTGAAGTAAGTCAGAAGAAGTCAAATATTATATATCACTTACATATAGAATCTAAAAAACAATACAACTGAACTTACTTACAAAACATGAAGACTCACAGAGACACACAGAAAACAAACTTATGGTTACCAAAAGGGAAGAGTGGGGAGAGATAAATCAGGAGTACATGCCACCATATATAAAATAGATAAACAATAAGGATTTCCTGCCTAGAACAGAGAACTATTCAGTATCTTGTAATAACCTATAATAGAAAAGAATATATATATATATACACACACATAAGCATATATATGTTTATATATACATATAACTAAATCATTTTCTGTACACATGAAACACAGTGTTGTAAATCAACTATACTTCAATAAATAAATATATATATATATATATACATATGTAATTATCAAAGGAAGTCTAATCAATCTAGATTAGAAAGAGGAATATAAAGTCTTCCTAGGTTGGGAAAAGCATAACATTCATGTTAAAATAAAAGACACAATTACTTAATATAAAATATAGATAGGAGGAGAGTAGGGTAGAGTGAACATTATGAAAATGGTAAGTTATTTAGGTCAGGAGGAGGACAAAATAGAGAGGTAAACAGGATCAGATACTTAAAAGCTCTTATACATAATGCTATGTAGCACATTATTATGGCAACTTACTGATTTGTAAGTTGGATAGTAATTTAGATAGCTCTCTGTTTTAAAGTATTATCTTTTGGTAGCAGGTTGGAAGTGATAGGTGATTTGTTAAGAAACTACTGGGGTAATTCTGTTGAGGAAATACTAGAGCCTTTCTAATGATTGTGTTACTAGAATTATACAGCCATGTCCTGGCCATGTGACTCTGAAGTGCCTGGCACTAGATCAGTGAAGTAAATTTCACTCTGGTCCATTGATACTGAGTTTGGCCATATGACTTGCTTTGGCCAACAAAGTGTAGGCAAAGGAACAGTGTGGTAGTTCATGGCCAATAACACAAGAGAAGTCACAGGTTTCCACTTGCTTTCAGGTATTTTGGTTATCCACCATGAGAAAACAGTGTGCTAGGAAGCTTCTGTATGCATGCTGAAGAATTTACAAGGAACAGATCTGAATCCAAATTGCAATGGAACCACGTCTAACAGATCTTAGCCAAATATAAAATCATGTGCAGATCCTTGAGCAAGAAATAAATGCTTTTTGTTTTAAAACACTGTATTTTTATTTTGCATTCTTTTTTGTTTGTTTTTATTGTTTTTGTCTTATATTTTGCAGTAATACAAAGGTAGAGATGGGAACACTTCATAGATATTTTGTTATGGTGTTATATTTGACAAGACATGTATTTAATTGGAAGTGGGTTATGTGGGAGGAAACAAGGACGAGTTTGGTTCTTAGATTTCTGTCTTGGAAATTTAATATAGAAAATGAGTGTTAGTAAGTGATATATACTAATAGTTATTATACTTATCCCTTCCCCTAATATCCACACTTATTCCTCATCTCTATACTCATAACGTTTATTGCCTATTTAACTCTTTATTTCAAACTTCATTTAACCCTAAGATTTTAATATTCTTCTTGCCATCCTCCCCAAAATAAACTGGGAGTCCTTTCCACAATATGGTATCATTGTGGATATCTATCTAAATAATAATGGTCATAAGGTAAATGTGGGCAAGGATTATGTCTATATTGTAACTAGTTAATGCTCAATGCCTACTAGAGAGTGGACACTAAGAACATTTGATATATACATAAATAAATGAAGGAAGTATGTGCGAAAGGGAGTGAGGGAAGACAAGATGAAAAGAAGTAGGAGGCTTGAGATTAGATATTATACAACAAGAAAATCATTATGTGTATTCATAACATCAATTTGGGATTTTCTGAAATAATAAATGTGTACTCGTGCAAATATATATATCTACATCAATTTTCAATCACAAGTATGTTACATATACTATATAACATAAATTTTAATGATATGAAGATGAGATTTTAACTGAAATATTTATGTTAAGCACATTACATGGAAAATAAACATATTACAGAATTAAATTATAAATATGATATTATGATAAATAAAATTATCTTTAACCTGCTATTTCACTATCGAATGGCCATAAAGGAAAACTCTCAACAAGTTACTTTTGGAAAATACATTCCTCAAAATTAATTGCAGTTCATAAACAAATCTTCAAATAACCCCCAAATCATAAACCGTCTGAAGTTTTAAAGTAAACTCTGATCTTCTGCTTTAGTGTGTGTGAATACATGAGTCATATAGTCAAGATACTTATAAAGAAGCATGATTTAAAGCTCCAAAGAACTAAAATTCATAAACTACTAAGGTTGGTTATTTATTTATTTATTATTTATTATATATGGATTAAGCATCAATTATCACACTAGAAAAGATTAAAAATGCTGGGGGTATAGAGGTATCCTATGCTCAAATAACTTACATTTAGTTCACTGGGTAGAGAGTAGGAGGCAAAATTAAAATTAATAATATGTAGTCAATTAAGTGCTAAAGTAAGTGTAAGATAATAAATCTTTCAGAGACTAGATGAGTGCTAGTTCAGCTAACCAAGGTATGGTAAAGGCAATTTTCTATAGTGGGTATTATCCTTAACAGAAGTATAAAACAGAAAGACATGAGCATGAATTAAGTCATTAGAAATCGGATTGTGAAAATATCTAAAAGCCACGGATTTCTGGGAGTAAAAATAAACAAAATATATGGGAGGCAAAGATCAATATAAGGGTTACTACTTGGTAATAAAAAAATTAAAGTACCGATAAAAGCTATAATACGAATAACCTTCAAAAGCATCATGTTCAGTGAAAGAAGGCATACAGATTGTATGATCCCATTTATAAACATACAGAAAACAGCAAACAATTTGAAACTAGAGACAACAGAAACTACATTAGTTGTTGCTCAAGCCTGGGGATGGGAAAGGGGAATGACAGTATAAGGTTTCTATTTAGGATGATGGCAATGTTATAAAATCAGATTTTGGTGTTAGTTGTATAACTCGGTAAATATATTAAATTCATTAAATTGTATATTTAAAACAGAATAAATAAATAAATTAGACTGAAAATTTACACAAAATTTAAATATAGAGACATTACTGGATAGATAAATGCAAATTACATACTCTGTTTATTCTGTAATATACATATCTTGATCCTCACCACCATGTTGGTAAACAACTGACCTGAAACAAACTACACTGGAATATAAAGCCTTTAAATTTTTTTCTTAGTCATTTTGAAAAACACACAGATATTTATATCCAAATCATAAGCAATCTGTTTCTGAGGGACTACTGGCTATTTATAACAAATCATAAGTAATCAGTTAGAACTGATTATAAATAATAAATAGCTATGACTATACCCCATGTATTAAGTGGGAAAAATTGTAATGTGATTGTGATTAATTTGTGTGTCTGTGTGTGCATGTGTGTTTAACTATGTATATAACTATTATGAGAATCAATGTGGAAAGCATTCCTTTTTAATAACTGATCAAATCAAAGAGAAATTTTCAGATAGTGTATTATAATTAAACAGTGAAATGTGTATATAATTATGACATATTTTATATTGTAAAGTTATTTCAAATCTAAGCTTGTAATTAAATTTATATAATTTGGATTAATATTATATAATATACTTTGTTGTAAATATACAGATATTTGTCAACATAGGATGGGGTTATGTCCTGATAAAACCATCATAAGTTGAAAATATTTTAAGTCAAAATGCATTTAATACACCTAATCTACTGAACATCACAGCTTAGCTTAGCCTACTTTAAACGTGCTCAGAAGACTTAGACTAGCCTATAATAGGGCAAAATCATCTAACACAAAGTCCATTTTATAGTAATAAAATGTTGAACATCTCATGTAATTACTGAATACTGTACTGAAAGTGAAAAACAGAATGGCTGTATGGGTGGCGGGTGGTTGTGAGTGTATCACTTGTTTAACCTCAAGATTACATGGCTGACGTGGATCTGTGGCCCCTGCCACTGCCCAGCATCACTCGAATGTATGCACTGCCTATTGCTAGCCCAGGGAAAGATCTAAATTCAAAATTTGAAGAACAGTTTCTATTGAATGAATATTGCTTTCATACCATCCTTAGGTTGAAAAATTGTTAGTAAGCCATCATAAATTGGGGCCCATCTGTATTATGGACTGTCATGTTTATGTAAAATCTGTCATTATATTTTCTAATTTTCTAGTGTAAAAAGACTTCTACAAATAGAAATAGGAAAAAACATTATACAACTATGAATATGCATTTTAAAATCTTTCACTGTGATTCATTTCAAAACCCATTCACCCAAATCAACTATATAGCTTAAAGTTGGAAAGATGAAGTTAGGATTTGAATTACCAAATGACAACTCAACTAAATCAATTAATAGCTTACATACCACCAACATACAAGAAATGTATTTAGCAATTTACTCATTAGTCATAAAATTTTTACCAGCTCACTCATTAAAAAAAAAAAAAGACCAGTATTTCTTAAAATATTCAGAGTATGAGTTCATTACACTGCTAATCTCTTTTGGTAATATGTTAATGCATTTATTGAATAAATATTATATGAGCACTGTTAGGCACACCTATATCTTAGTAAGCTTGTTTGTCATTACAGTTTGTTCAGATTTTGCCAAAAGGTGATGTAATTAGCCATATAGTTCTATGAGTTTGTACAGAGTTGCATAACTACCTCCAAAATTAAGATACAGAACATTTCATCACCCTAAACAATGCCTTCATGCTTCTTAGCATTCAATCAATTCCATCTGTCCCCAGTCCTATTCTGATTTCATTCACTCTTTCTGTAAGTCTGGTTGTTAGAACTAAAGTTGAAAGTATCATTAGAATCAAATATTTCTTCTCTGGGCTTAGGTATGACAACTGAGACTCAAAGAGGTACCTTATCCAAATAAAAGAAAAATAATTGCCACTTGTAAAATAAGTCCTTATAATAGCCTCACAATCAACTGTTAAACATTATTCAACTATATCTACCTATTGATCATAAAAGACTTACAATTCAGAACAGGTCAACTAAAAATATAAAAATTTCTTTTTGAAGTGTGACTTGAGATGGAATAGTAGATCTTTATGATGCCCCTTCTCCTTTATTTGAGCTGGATTTTTTGGGTTTCTGTTCTTTGCACAAGCTAATAATACTTTCCTGACTTCATCTTCCCTCTCTAGAAATATTTTAGTTGGATTTTTCTCTACAGTCTGGCTATTAAAATTGGTATTTCTTAGGTATATATTTCAGAACGTTTTTTCTTTGGACTTGATATCCACTCCTTCTTGGCTTCATTTGATATCCATGCATCATGACAATATAAATAACATAATTCTAAGATATAAATACCCAATCAAAGAACTTTTTGTGTATTTAAAACATATATGAAACAATTTACTAAAATATATAGTTATATTGAGCAGGAATCTCAAATACAACATGTCCAAAAATAAACTCACTTTCTCCCTTCCACTTACTTCCTCATGTGTTCCCAGCCTCAGTGAGTGAGGCTGAACTATGCTCAGCTTCTTTATCCAGACACCTGGAGTTTGTATTTGATTATTTTTTTGTCCTTTAAACCAACTTCACTCAGTTACCATGCCATGGTTTGTTAACTTTTTCTCCTACATGTCTCTACTTCCTCAGTTTTCCTCTTTCCTACCATAACTGTCTTTAGTCTATGACACTCTATACTTTGCTCTTACATCAGCGTCATCCTAAATGGCTTCCTGCATATCCCATTCCATCTATTACCACATTAGAATATTAGTGATTTCTCAGAAATGACATTTTATTCATGCCACTCATCCACTGATTATCCACTGCCCTAGGAAAATCCAGGCTGTCATATCTAGAGTTTGTGTTCCATCACCAGTCATTTCTGTAGCTTCAGAAATTAACTTTCAGTAATTACCCTTCGCCTTCTATATTTAAACTTTACCAAGAACCTCACCTGTTTGCCTTCACTTACATTGTCTTTTCTGCCGGGGGCAATAATTTCTCATGTGCCAAGCTAATTTCTATTCTCTTTTTTAAAAAGAAGCTTTAATATCATCTTCTTAATGAAACTTTGCCTTGTCCCCCTATACAGGAGACAAAGTTTTCTTCTTTTTCTTTCACCCAGTATCTTCTTGTCTTAGTTTTCTATTCCTGTTATAACACACTAGCAAAAATTCAGTGGCTTAAAACCTCACATATTATTACCATGTAGTTCTGTAGAAGTCCAACACGAGTCTCATAAGGTTCCTTTTCTGGAGGCTCTAGGGTTGGATTCACTTTCTTGCCTTTTCTAACTTCCAGAGGCTGCCTCCTTCCTTGCCTCATGAAGCTCTTTACCCATATTCAAATCAGCAACATCACATCTCTCTGACTCTTCTTCCACAGTTAATGTCTCTTTTTGCCCATAGCTAGGAAAGAATTTCTGATTTTAAGAACTGATGTGTTAGACTGGTCCTACCTACATAACTTAGAATGTTCTACCTACCACAATATAGTTAATCACATCTACACACAAGGTAAGGTATTTGAAAGTTTCAGGGATTAAGACATCAGAGCTAAGTCATTATGACAAAGACATCTTTGGAGAGTCATTATCCTACCCACCACAGTTCCCATTTTATCTTTTCTTCCACTTTCTATGTATGTAACAGCACTGCAATTTTTACTGAATGCTTGTTTTCTTGGATTAATCTACGAAGTATAATGTTTCAACTTTATTTCCTACTCTCTAGACAATTGAGAGTTCCTCTTAAATATCTGTTAATCCAAGCAGTGGCTACCTAGTACCTGGATCAAACTGAAACTGAAACTATAAAAAATATTGTGGAATGTAATAAAAGTTATTCTATAATATTTGTAGTTATGAAACACATCTCTTCTATTTTTTGCCAAGGAACTCCCATTCTTTCTTTAGAACAGAATCCGTAGGGAAAGAACAATCATTGCAGGCAGCTGGTATTATTTGAGTTATTCCCCTACATGAGTTAGTGACTAGCAGGTTTATGGAGTTTCTTCTTCCCAACAAGCAATATCCAATTTCTATTTAATATAAATTAATTCCATATCCTTCCAAAATATTTTTAAAAATTTTTCAGATATTATGATTGCATTTTCAAAAAAATGTTTCATATATCATCATGGATAATTTCATGGAAAATGAGAAACAAGACAATCATCAATGGCTTCTTGCATAGTTCTTCCTCTAACCTGAAATAAATTCTGCTTTCTTTTATTCTTATGAGGCATGTTGGTTACTATTTTCATTTTTTAAAATAAAATACATATCAAGTATTGTATAGATTTGCTCATCTTTGATCTGTTTGTCCTAAGATACATTACTCATCTTTCTTCTGTTAGGCTCTGTCTCATAGAGTATACTGTTGGCCTCAGCCTTCCCCGTCCACCCACACGTGTAGTCACAGGTTGAATCTGAACAACGAGCAATAACTGGAATAAAACTGGACAGCAAGGCCTGAAGAAGCGAAAAGCCAAGATACATTTCTTACACTTTCTGCTTTGAACAGTATCTATCTCCAGCAATGGATATATCTCTTCCACGATTCTAGATTCCATCATGTACTTGCCTCCTATTTTATTTTTCTTTTTTTGCCCTGAGATTTATGCTTTATTCAGAAACTCTTGTTTGATTTTTCATCATTTTAACTAAATTCATGAATTTTCTTTCTTTGAACAAGTCATACTTTTTTTGTTGTTTTCTATTTCAAACTGTAACTTATACACTTGTTTCACGTGCACATATTTAAAACATAAGGTAGTTTCTTTGGCACACATTTAAAACAGTTCTGACTAATACAAAGCAACCTATTCTAACAATAAAATATTTTAAAATATATTTTTCTTGGAGGGGATTTTGGACAACATAAAATGTTAGACACATAGATGAAAATAATCAAGTATGTACTTAAAACATCAAGCATACTAATTTATGTGTACATGCTCTAAATACACTGTAAAATATATATTTACTCTGAGACATTTTTATTTATTCTCTCATTCACATAATGTTTTTAGTTAAAATTCCTAATATGCATCTCTGACATCTGTGATTTTGTCATCATTAGAGATTTGGAGTTGAGAAATATGATGATTTTCTACAGTACATCATATTCATGTCGGGGTAATTATTTAAGATAGATTTTTTTTTTGGAAAATAAGAATTTAATCCCACAAGCAGACATCTGCATAAAATTTTGGCAGATACCTTTCCACTTGTTCTGGTGGTATTTAACTATACTTTAAGCATATTTGTATTGCTTTCAGTAATGATTGGTAATAAAACTCAATTCCTGCAATTTCATGTTCATATTATTTTGGATAACTACTGAATTTGTTATAAATGAGCACCTTTTAAAATAAAATCAATTCTGAGTGTTTTGCATAATCAATGCTAGAAATGACTGAGATCTAAAATGTCTATTGAACCTCCCTCGAATAGAACTTTACTGTTTTCAATGCATTAATTTTGAGAGCACTTTATATTATGAGAAACTTTATAAGGACTCTTGTCTGAGGAATATTTTTTGAGATAGCATCATATTAGTATTCAGGCATATGTCAGGAGTAGACCTACCCATTGTCTATGTACTTACTATCTTAATAGGCAACACATATGTGTTAAAAACTTGCCCATTTAGCAGTAAGAAAGAAGCAAGTATTGCTTGATATTCACAAAAAATAAGTTACTTATTAAAATAAAGCTTGCTTATTTTAAAGTATTTGTCAGGGAGAAAGAATGGGAAAAATATATGATAACAAAATACATGATGGCTGTTACGTAAGGAAGATAATATTGTAATATATGCTAGGTTTGCAACAGATGCCATTCCATTGCTTTATTTCTCCTGAGAGAATTTACTTATCACTGAAGAGGATAGTTCTATGTATCATGTGATCAACCTTACTCTCCTAGTCATAATAATTGAATAAGCAGATTCAATCTTCAATCAGATTGTATCTTCTAAGTATTTGAAACTGGAACACTGAGAGACTCAGCCAGTTTATTGATGAACAGAAAACAAACTGCCCTATGAAATGTATCTAATTACTAATAAGAATGATGATAGATGTAGTTAAGATTCTATGGATGGGAATTCTGGAAGGGTCTTGGTTTCCTCACTTGATTACTAGGTCAGTGTTTCCTTGGATCTGTGAAGTATATCTTCTTATAATAAACTCAAGGTAGCTTTAATGACTTTCCAATCACAGGCATTAATTTTTCTTTAAAAAATTCAGAGAGCTGAAATAATTAATTGGATAAAAATCCATGATCTGGCCACCTCTGCTTTATAAGATCTACTGTTTCATTTTTCTGCTGTGAATATAAATATATCCACCACCAAAAATTTTATATATACTTTTATTTAAAAAGATAAAAGTCATCTATAAGCCAGCTGCATATTAAACACTGTGCTATAAAAAGTGAAATATTATATTATTGAATAATTTTGTTCTCACTTCTTAAATTTTATTCATTTGCTTTCATGTCTCTTTACTTATCTATTCTGTATATCTAGCTATAGAATCATGTTGTTTCTTTTCCTAATACAATTTCCTTTTATGGCCATTAATTTGAGTGCATTTGTTTACTGTATCATTGTACCATGTTTTCTAACATCTTATTTTATTTCATATATATGTGTATACACACACATAACCATGCACAAATATCCATCAATTTAACAAGCATCTGCCATGTTCAAATATCATCCTGATCTATACTGTCCAATTTGGTGTCTACCAGGCATAGGCATATAAGGCAATTCAAGCACTTTGAATGTGGCCAGTGGAATTGACATATTTTGTATGAGTAAAATAAACAACAGATTTAATTCTTAGATTACAGTTAGGAAACATTTTAAAATATTTTGTTGATATTTTATGTTGATTACATGTTGAAACTATAATATTTTGGATGAAGTTAAGCAAAATACATTATTAAAATTAAGTCAACTTTTTTTGGACCTTACTTAATGTGATTCCTTTAAAAGTGTAAAATTATATATTTGGCTTACATTTGCAATTCATGTTTTATTTCTGTTGGCCAACACTTCTAGCTAATAGAGTTGAAAGACACGTTCACTTTCAAAGAATATACAGACTAGTATGCAATAATAATCCACATAAAAATAATTTAATGTAAGCATTATATATTATATATAATATAATGTATTTTACATATTTCACAGTAAAAATTGAATTTGTGTTGAAATCTGAAGACTAGATAGGAGTTTAAAAGCTAAAAAAAAATTTATGCCACACATGATAGCAAACTGATATTTTAAAAGATGTGTACAGAACGATATGAATAAAAGCAGGTTAGAGGCATGTAACTAGGTAAGTGAAACACTGCATGTATATCTAGGGAATGGTCAGCCTTTTAGATATGTTCGGTGATAGTCCTAGCTGACTATCTCCATAAAGATCTGAAAAATATTCTTAGTCAGTATCTCTAAACAGAATTATATTTTATTTTAAAATTTACTCTAGTGAATAAATCAAATTTGTTTAAATATTTGGAAAAAGTACGCAATCTATTTTTTATTTATAAATTTACTTGTTATTTGTTATTTCTCAATGTTACTATATTTCTTGAGAGGATAAAAACTTGGGTATTAACTGTATATGTACGACACATACATTAATCATAGTTACTTGGGAATTCTGTAATTTTCATCTACCTTTGATTTTTAAGAGCATTAAATTTTGAACCTGAATGGCTAAAGAAAAAGAAAATAACACTGCTAGAAAGTTTCATGATCCTATTTTACCTCATTATCTCTTGTAGAGTCTCCTACTGTTTATAAAATTGAAAAATCATGCTGAGCTGAATGTCCAATGACCTGAATAAAATCGATTTTAACGTTGTGTATCCCTCATCTTAACTTAGTCATTGACAGTAACCAAAAAGAAAGTTAGGGCAGTCAATATCTCTTTATGTACTACATGTGTAACTACTGTTTGTTTATGCTGTGAATTTACTTTGACACAAGGAACAAAACTGATAGAATTAGAGATCAGGACCATCATTCCCAAAACAAAGATTAAGTCAATTCTAAATCCTCTCATTAAAACAGTGATCAAAATGACAGCTAAAATTTCAGAATAGAGTAAGTTTTAGATTAACTATGTATTTTAGATTACAGAATTTTATTATTTAAATTTGAAGGAGATGGTAAAATACAGATGTATTATACAAAGTTCATACAAATGTATTATTAAATATTCACATGTTATTTCAAAAATACTTCAGTAAGAATGAGAGATATCAGAGATGGCATAACATATTAAGCTAGAGAAAGTAATTTTAGCTCTTACCTGTTCACTTCAAATATATATTGAAAATATAGAAAAAATTTATTCTACAAAGTAAATATAATAACATGAGGTCAAGTTAAAAACAGGAACAGGAAAAAAAATTTTGCTTTATTTTATATATCAGTCACAATTTGAATGGAATTATAATTGCTATAACGTTTACTACTATATTAATGTATCTTGTCTTGAATAATTTGATATGAATTTATGAAAATATTCTGACTTCCATTTGCAGAATCTAAGGGCAGGATTTTATTTTTAAACCAAAGTTCAAAAAGCCTGTTCTCTTGATGCTATTATAATGATACTTGTTTTCTTGACTCAGTTTTTTAATTAAACCCTCCTGCTGTTTGGAAACCATTGTTCGGGAATTCTGTTTTGTACCAGGAAGAGAAAAAGTACTGCAACATTTTCAGTCCTTCAGAAGATGGTCTACTGGGAAGTTAGATCCCAGTGTCCCAGAAGGTATTAAATATAAAAGTAGCTTGGCACTGATTCACCTTAGCATAACTGCTAGAAAATTAGTTCACATTAAGCTGCATTTAAGTCATTTAGTGTAGTAATACGCTTCTCTTAAAACATCTCTAAAAATACGCTGAATATAAACATAATATCCACATATCCAACTGTCCCAAGGAGATTTTGATTAATTTCTTATCCCATGAGTATAATCAAACTAGAAATGACCATTTGAAAAGCACTAACTGCAAAACATTTTGAAGCTTGTTTTTGATATTATTGCTTGTTTTAACAATATTTACAGGGGAATTAACAAAAGTATAAGCTTAGGAAATCATTATTAATCTCAAAGCATGTTTGTTTTTACAGGTGTCTCAAAGCATGTTTGTTTTTACTTACCAAAAGGACAGAATTACTTTTTAGAATAGCCTCATTGACCTTCATAATAGATACAAGAATAATTAGTGTGGGTATCTGATTAGCAGTTAAGTGGAAAATACTTGAAAAATTCGAAAATGTGGCACAAAATGTAGTTATTATTCAACTACATGAGCAAACTGTTACATGGCCATTGCTTATTCATGCATGCTATGAACCAGTCCAAGCCCACTGATTATTAGTGGAATAAAAGATTGCTTTTCTCACTTTATCAGAGATAAATATTATTACATTTTGAAAAATTAAAATAATACTATTTAAAGCTAAAAAAAATTTCCAGGGATTGATTTCAAGTGTAATCCTTTCACTTCAAACTGAGACAAATAGAATTTGTCCAAAGTAGAATGTATTCGTAGAAGCAGAGAGACATTTACTACTCTTATAAATGATATTAAACAACATTAAGTAATAAATGTCTACCAGTCCAGGTGTCCAATTTATTTTTGTTTAATTTTTAATTTTAACTTCTTTTGTGGGGGGTAATAACTAGGTTTGTTTATTTATTTACTTATTTATTTAGAGAAGTTACTGGGGACTGAACACAGGATCTATGCATGCTAAGGATTTGCTCTACCACTGAGCTATACCATCTCCCACCATTTTCTTAATATCCCTCAGTAGCCTACCTTTGCTGGGGTGAGGGGTGGAAGTTATATTATAGATAGTGTTTTAAATAATAGATCCCTGTTTTGTTATTTATTCTAGTAAAGTGACATATGCAAATGATATAAAGAACTAATAGTGTCACAGATATTATGAACTCAGTGGGATGATTTTTCTGTGCCAGGATCTGAATTTATAATCTATCACTGAGTGCTGATATACAGAGGCCAATGCTGTTTAAAGAATGTATTATTTGCATTTTCCTACAGAAGGAAGCATGCCATGCCACATTTGGCCACATGGGAAACACCAGGTTTCAGTGAGGAGGCAGAAGTCAGAAGTGAGGCGAATGTGTGAGCTAGGGCCTTGACTGGGGTTTCTGCAGGAAAAGGCAACAGGCAGAGTATACAGTGTAGGACTGGCTAGTTGGAATAATTCCAGCCAGCACTGGGCTACAGGGGCGGTCTCTAGGACCTGACCCTGGAATGATTTAGGGCAGGGGAAACACTGACTGTGTGTGTAAAAATGAGATAAGAAGGTGGATGGGGCATTGCCTAGAATCAGCAGGTCCTCACAGGAAACGCCAGTTCCAGGCAAGCTGTCTTGCAGCAGAGAGGTAAACACTTTGACTGATAGTTTGGTCCTGTGATTAATGGAGACCAAAAGACACACACAGATTCTAAGAAAACACAATTAGAAAAACAATAAATGTGACAATATTAAGTACGGAAATGGCATATTTTTGTGCACAAAATTCTCTGTATGCTCTAGTCTAGCTATTACTTAAAACAACCAGTTGCCTAGCCATTTCTTAAAACATCCAGCCAGCTAGCTACACAATATGACAAACTAAACGATTAAACAGTGTGCTTACCCATAGGATTTTCCAGTTCAATTTAGAGTGGCCTAAGGAGGGGACTGAATAAAACTATTTGCTGGAGACACTTTTACTTGGAAAAAATCTGACTGAATTTCAAATCTAAGCTCTGGCAAAAGCTAGCCACATGTCAGGGCAATTTAGGGAATCTGTCTTCCTCCTCTCTAAAACTGGTAATGTTAATAATAGTAATAGTAATAGTTAAACATAGTTATTGAAAGAATTAAATGTGATGAATTTTAAACAATGCTTAGATTTACGCTTTGCTTAAAGTAGGCAGAACTCCCTTCCTAAACAGAACTCCCACAGCATGTGGTGAGAGAAGGTACTGCTGTTCCTCACATCCTACCTTTAGGCAGGTGTTTTATTGACAGGGCGGTTTTATTTGTTTTGAGCTAGAACTTGGAAATTATTAAGAGAACTTTCTATTACCTGAAAGTATGTAAATTTAACCTCACCAGAGAAAGAAGTATAAATTCTATTGAATATAAAGCTTGACAAGTTAAAATAAATCAATTTAACTTAAAAGACAGCTTTATAAAATTATGATATCAATATTTCCAAATTGTTAAAACCAAAAGAAGACATTACCCAATCTATTTATCTATAGATATGTATCATTCAAAAGTGTCAATCAGGGCATGAAATATATCCAGTTACAAAAGATGATATAGTATTGTGAAAAAATAAAGCTTATTATTTTCTTGCATTATTGTTTAAAATAAGAAATTAAAATTTGCCTCTTTTAACTGTAAAAAGAACATCATAATGAATTTGTAATTTATTAAATGATACCTAATATTTCAGTCCTTGGTATTAAGAACCTAACTACTGAAGCTCAAGAGAACTATAAATTTGCCTCAAAAGACAGTACAAAATTTAAAGTTACTTGTTAATTTGAATTTCTCATTTTACTAAATAATGTAAGGGAAAGTGAGCCATTGTAACTAGGACAACATCTGAATTACATTAAGTGCTGGTACAATATATGGCCATGGAAGGCACTCAGAAATGATTTGAGACTATTTCAAATTCATATATATATATGTTAAATGATACTATGTCCAAGACACTGTATTAGACAGTACGGAGTACATGAAGAGGAAGAGATAAATTGCTTGTTATCAAGGAGTATATCCAAGGAGGGCATAAGCATTGTCTGTTCTTCTTTAACCTTTCAATCAATAAATAGACGTTCTTAGAGAACAAATACAGTAAGTTTCAACTGATAGAAGATGTACTAAAGAAGTCCTGAGATTCTTGAGATATTTAGGGAAAAATTCTTCCTTCAATGTAAGTGATGAATGGAGAAGGAAAAGAGACTGAATAAAACATGCTTTAAACCTAAATTTAAAATGCATTACTTAAACAACAATAAACCTGATCATTGTTGAAACTTTCCATTTAGGTCATGCATCTTGTTCTCTTTTAAGCAAGCATTCTATTATTTTTTTCCCCTTCATCAAATATAGTTAATAATAGTCTGTAACATATGGATAGTTAATTGGGCCAAATGGTGGTGGCAGTGATAAGCTTAACAGAATACGGTGTGATTATAAAACAGTTTTAGACTTGATTTAGCATTTTGTTTCCTGACTTGTGAGTAGGGTAAAAAAAGGTGCATTTAATATTTTTTAACAAATAAAAGCTAGAGCAGATTATTTTCATCTTCCTAAGTTTTAATTTTTTTTCATAAAGTTATTCAATTTTTGGTGGTTTCTGACTTCAAGACTCTAAGAATAAAGATTTAGAATCAATGGAAATGTCAGGACTCATGACAATGCAATTAACTATAAGATTGTTAACTCACCTTTGGTTTCAAAACAATGCTTTAATATGAGATTTTATCCTTGTTCTTTATGTAGTAAATACTATTGTTTTACCTACTACTATCACTTAGTGAACTTTTTCATTAATATCAGAATGTCATATTGTATTGCCAATACAAATATATTTGCTATGTTTTTGAATTTCCTCAGCAAAATGTGATAAAGAACAGAAACTCAGTTTCCAATTATTGATACCAAGAATGCTAAAATGTATCTAGTGTTTGAATGCAGTTCCCAGGAAGGTATAATCACAACACTTGTGCATTCTGAAATGCTTTGCACTCAAGCTTTGATAATAATCTCTAAGGCATAAAACAGTCACTCTCACTTAGGATATCATTGGAATTAAACGAAACTTTCACTCAACTAGCAGCACATTTTGCAAAATCTCTATTGCTCATAAAACATGATATAAATTTATATTACAAAGCAATGCTGAATTTGAAATTATTTATTCAGATCTACTTTTTATTAAAAAAATTATATGTAAATAACATAGAAAACTTTAAAATGTGTTTGTAAATATTGACATAATTTCTCAATATTTTCAAGTGTTTATTGGCCTTATCAATGGTTAAGGTTTTGACAGGCTTGATTACAAGCATGTATTTTACCACTTGCAAATTGAGGTATTAATATTTTTTGGGTTTGAAGGTTTTAAATTTTTAATTATTATTTTGCCATGTATACCTATATTTTAAAATGCTGAAATATTTTTAACTGTCAGTTGTTACTTATGTCAAGATGATTAAATGTCTTCATTATTTGACAAGTTAAGTATTTCAATAATCTTCCAACATGCTATCAAAAATCTTCATTTACTATATAAAATGTATCCAAATCCAAAATAAATAAATCCAAATTGTGGCTTTTAAAAAATGACTTAATTGTTAAAGGCTTTTTCAATGTGAATTAACTGAGACTATCAATATGAACTAGACATTTAAAGATATTCAGCTAATTTTAATCTTTTTTTCCAAATAATTTGTTTTTAAATAAAAACTTCAGCTTTTAACTTTTATCAAAGACAAGAGCATAAAAGAAAACACTTGGTCATTTAGAGTGTAGAGTAAGAATTGAAACTCGTAAAAATAGCTTTATGATATTTCTCTTGACATCTTAAATGTTATTTTAATTTGGTCATCACAATTAATGTAAAATAAATTTAAATTAATAATAATAATACTGGAGAGAAAATTTTCAGTTTGATTTTTAAATTTATTTAGGGCCCTGGATGGAAAACTGGGTAATAATTATTGAGTGCCTTCCAAACCCTCAGATCTAGTTGTAAATATGTTGATATAAATACATAGCTTCAGAATTGACCACTCACATAAGTTTCAGAATGCCTGATTGATATATCTCCTCATTTTATTTATAGGGTTCTAAAATTAGTATTTCCAAATCTGAATTCTTTATTCAGTGCTGCTAAACCTATTTTCCTCCTAGTTGTCAATACCTCTAAAAATGACCATGATTTACTCAACATTTAATCAATACTTGATTATACCCATTCCCTTTTTCCACATGAATAAGGCATCCGTAAATCTTGTCTTCTTTTCAAATTATAAAGCACTTAACTCTATTGATTTATTTTTTTAATAACCTAGTCAAAGACACAATCATGTTTCACCTAACAATGGCAATAGTTACTGATTCCTTTCCACATTTGCTCATCCAAAAATCATTCCCTCCAGAGTAGTCTCTCTATAACTTTAGAGATCATAGGGTTCATATGAGTCCTCACTATCTAAATAAAATTTAAAACCCTAATTTGGCTTAGGATGACCCTCATTATACCACTTCTTTAAAAATCTATTCTTATTTATTATCAGTGCTTAGTGAGAATAAAATGTGGGAGGTAAAGGGTAGAATTATGAGACAACTAGGAAAGGGATTATAATAATCATTGTGAGAGATGATAGTGAACTGAACTAAGATGATAGCAGTGAAGGTGGTGAAAAATGGTCATATTCTTATACTGTGAAAGAAGTGCCAACAGGTTTCCCTAGTTGATTGGAATTAAGGTAAGAAATAATAAAAGACATCAAGAATGACTTACAAATTTCATCCAGAAAAAAATGGGTTTGCAATTTGCTGACATGGGCAAAATTATAGCAGAACCTAAACTGAAGGTAGTGTTGCAAAGATTAGGCGTTTCTTTTAACACATAATTTTGAGAAGCCTATCCAACATCCAAACGTAGATGTCAAAGAACCATTTGAATAAATGAACTTCTAGTTCAAAGAAGAGATGTATAATGTAAAGATGAGAGTTGTCTACATAGAAATGGTATTGAAAACGGGATAGATCACCAAAAGTCAGTTGTTATGGACTGAATGTGTCTCCTCAAAATTCACCTGATGAAATCTTAACCCTCCAAAGTAACAGTATTAGCAAGTGGGGCTGGTGGGAGGTTCTTAGATCATGAGGATGGAGCCTCCATAAATGGGACTAATGCTCTTATGAAAAGGGACCCAGAAAGTTCTCGCCCCCCTTCCCCCACCTCATGTGACAACACAACAAGAAGTCAGCAGTCTGCAACCTGGAAGAGGGCTCTCACCAGAACCTGACCATGCTTGGGCTATAAGAAATCTTCATTCAAAACACAGCTCTACTAAATATTACCTTCATAAAATTGATCAAATCCTGATTTCTCCCTTTTTTAGTGTCCTGAAGCATAACAACTATATAATATTCATCTTATAGACTGAAACAAACATAATATCACTTTTCAATCAACAGTATGGATTACTAAAACTGAAATGTGTCAGCATATCAAAGATAAAATTTAATGAATACATTTTAGGGGAATATATAAAAAAAATTATTCATCATTACAAACTACTGCCTACTTAGAAACACACTATTTACCCAACTTTAGAAAATATTATAAATAATATGTATGTGTTATATGCATATATATGTATTATATGTATATAACCATGTTATAAAACTATTTTAACTTTACCACCTGAGTATAGAGTTGATGGTCACCATTTTTTTTTAAGTCAATAAGTTGGTGAGTAATGGAATAATTGAATACAAATAAGCTTGACTAGTTCCATGATGGCAATTTCAAATTATGGGAAAAAAGAGAACTTCATTTGCCTATTAATATATTTTCTCTCCCTGGATTCATATGACATGTTCCAATACGTTTTGGAACTTCATTTAGAAATGGAAAATTACCCTGTACCATCCAGCAGCTTCTGTAAATCACACATATCAGAAATATGAATGGGTATATACAGTTTATAAAACTGAAAATGTGACCTGGCTTCTACCCCATCTCAAAGCGAGACTAATACTAATAGCAACTTCATGTTCAAAAAGTCATAGTTAGGTTTCTATGGGCATATATTATATTGTATCATGTCATACTGTATCATACCATCACATAATGAGCCCTCAATAACTGTTAACTACTACTACTATTTCTTTTTATTATTGTGGCTCTAGTTCCTTTGTGGCTTACAGAAACAAATAGGATCTGGGTGGGTAGGTGGTTATTTCACTGCAACTGTGGAAAGCTAGTAGTCTTTAAAAATACATGTATCATCATCGTGATGTAAATGATAATTTTACAAGCCTGTATCACTTAAGCACAACATATTATACTGTTATTCTTGATGTTCATACACACTCCTGCCTTTCCCTAGTTTACTACCTTCCCTCTACCTACCCTTCAACTATCTTTTTTCTTCCTGTCACTTCTCTGAAGACAGCGCGGTTTTCATCAAAGGACTGACTAGAATCTTCTCAAGGATAAAATTAGATTCTAATTTCCTAATAGAGGATTTAAAGCCTCAGAAAATATTTGTTTAATAAGTGAATTTAGCTCCATATTTTAAGGGCATATTGCATACATTTCATTCAAATGAGCTGAGGAGAAGACAAGGATCTATTTGGGAACTAGTTCTTGATGATGTAAGGATACTGAATGGTATTTATTACATACTGTAGGTGGAATAAGGGTGTGGAGAAGCACAGCTAGGGAGGAAAAATAAAATAATTTAAAAAAAGACAAACAGTGGACCCATAACATCTTAATGAAAACACATGTAAGAGCAACAGGCTGCAAAATTCTAGGCTTTCTGATTCAAGAAGGTGGCACTGATATGCAATTTACAGAAGAGCAACAATGAAAGTCTTTCTTTCTCTTTCTCTCTCTCTCTCTCTTCCTTCCTTCCTTCCTTTCTTTTTTTTCTTTTCTTTTTTCTTAAATTGGGAATGTCAGTTCTCTGTGAGGTAAGGTAATTAACAAGTACGCTTGAGAAACAAGGATCACAATCATGCATCAAGAAAGCAGATTTAGTTAGTCTGGTTTATCCAGAGGTCCCTGGGTCCAGAATGTGGGCTCAATGTGAACCAAACTCAATGTGAAACAGAGCTGGATTGAAATGACAAATATCAGACAAGACACAGGCATTGGCAAGGAGGCAAAAGTTAATCCCTGGCAAATCTGTCCTTAGAAGTTTGAATTCCATCCACTGACAAGGTCTTTTCTTTGGTCCCCAATACTGTAGTAGCACAATACTATATTGAAATTCCTCCTTAGTATCAAGAATTGTGAATAGTGTAGGATTTCATCTACTTGTAAGTTTACAACCTAGCTAGTTACTGCTTCATGGATACCAGCAGAAGTCACAAGACTCCTGAGTCAGAGACAAAGGACTTTACTACTCATGGTAAAAGCAACAGTCAGAGCTTCATATTTGTTTGTGTCAGTTCCCTTTTCCCCCAACCCCCACAGGGCTCAATCAAAGGGCCTGTGAAGAATGCCTCCACAGGCAGCGGGTTACACTATAGGAAAGGACCACTGCACTGAGGGATTCCCGATTTTACACTGAGGTAGAACCAAGCTTGCTGTCTGTGGAGGGGAAGACATGACCCCATCCCTAAAGGTTGCTTATTACAAACATAACACTGAAAAATGGTCCAGTTAATGAGCAGTAAAGGCTCTGCATTCTTGGCAGAGTCAGCAAAAACTTGCAGGAAATTTGAGTCTATGGGGAACTGCCTCTACAGACACTGAACAGCTATTGATATAGCCTGTCAGGCGCAGTGCCAACTCAAGCCAAGACAAAGAAAGCTAAGATTGACTGAAAGAAGTGCAGACTGACAAAGATTAGGTTTGAATCTCCTTGAATTACCACTGAGAGGGAGAAAAGTGATTGTACTCTCAAGCTATTTCACTATATAAATAATGAGGGAGACAGTAGGTATGGCATCTTATTCATATATGTCATTTGCTATTAACATACTTGGGAAACCAAGAAAAATACACTATATTCAAAATTCTTAGTCTCTGTATAGAGATATAAACATTTAAAAAATATTATAAATCTTCCTCAGATGCTTTTTTAACTTTGTTTCAAAAGCACTTTTGGAAAACCTGGGAATTAACTTCCACATAGCAGATCAAAACCTAAAGCATTTCAAAATGACTAATAGCTTTTTCATACTATAACAGAATATCTGAAAGCATTTAGTCCAACATATTTTTGTAATACTATTCACTAGTAAAAAATGCCAGTAAGTTCTTTTTAGAGAAATACTGAAATTTTACGCAAATAAATTAGCATTCCATGCTCTGTACTTAATTGTCAGGATCAACTTTTAAACAAGTTTCTAAACTGGTCAATCTAACTTCTCTAATTTAAAGTTAATTTAAATTTAAAACATAAACTGTTCCACAAATAAGAACTGAGAAGTAGTAAGCTTTTCCTTACTATTCTCACATAAAAAGTAGCAGAAAATGTAAGAAACTGAATACGACAGATACTGTTTAAACAGAACCATTACATTGTTAAATTTTTATGTTGAACAAAATATTTATAATAAGCATTATGAAGAAATGTTTAAATTTTAATTTTAGATTTAATTTTTTAAAATATTTATCTTTTTTGGATGAAACCCAGCAGATAAGCTAAATGTTTATTATTAGCCATATGATGTGCAAGTATTCTAAAGAAAGTTTCAGGCAAAAAGGAAAGAAAATGTTCTTAATATAGTTTTTCTATTACTTTTCATTAATCAATAATAGAAAAGGAAATGACACTTAGATTTTACAACTTAGATGAACATAATAACTACCTAGACTTTTTTTTAAATAAAGTTTTAAAGAAAGTGAAGTAAAATTTTTTACTTTGGCAAAATCAATAGGTAAGAGAAAAAAGAATGTATAAATGCATTATTTATTAACTTTATGCTATAAAAATTAATAATATCAATTAAATAATTTGGGGTTTGATGTTTCACATGATGCAAATACTCTTGTCAACATTATATTATTTTAAAATTATAACACTTATAGAACATATTTGCCTGACCATCACTTCCTCCTCTTATTTTAGTAAAGAATTTGTCCATCCATTGTGGGAATCTTTTGTCTGTGAATCTACTGGAAATTTTGTCTAATAATTGGATACAAATATAGTCATGTAGCCAGGGTAAAGTGTAGTCATTTTTAGTTGCTTGTTTAAGCCACAAACTTAAGGGCTTACAACAACACAAATTTGTTATCTTAACTGTTCTGTAAGTCAGTAGTCAACAATAACGCTCACTGGGTTGAAATCAAAGTGTTGGCAAGGTGGGTCTAGGTCTCTGGTGGCCCTAGTGGAGAATCTGTTCCCTTGTCTTTCGTACCCATTAAAGACTATTCACCGTTCTTTACTCATGGCCCCTTCCTCCACCTTCAAAGTCAGGAAGAGTAGGTTGGAATTTTTTAACTGCTTTTTTGAAATATAATCTATATACCATAAAACTCATCCATTTAAAGTGTACAATTCAATGATTTTTAGAACATTCACAGATACCTGTATCATCATCATGATCAATTTTAGAACATTTTCATCAACCCAAAAAGAAATCCTACATCCTTTATTACTTCTCTTATCCCCCCCACCCCCATCCCTAAGCAATTGCAGTGATTTTGCTATTTTATATTGAGACATATACTCTTTCTTAAGTCATTCAATTACAAATGATTTCTTTCACATATTTGAGGTAGATTGCACAAACAAGTTTGGATGCAAAGCTGCTGGTAATCAAAGGAAAAATAATCTGTGCTCTTTGTTCAAATATTCATTTAAGATTTATAGATTATGAAATCACCACCCATTCTATACAGGGTAAAAAATGATTAGCAAGACAAAACTATTTTAAAATAACTCATCTAGTTTCAAATACAATTTGCAGAGGAAGCAAGAGACTTTTTAGTGGGAAGTCAGAGCTGCTCATTAGTTTACAAAAGGCTTCAATGACTGAAAACTCTATGCTCAATGTAAAGTACTTCAGAAGCACAGAAATACCTCATTTCTTCGTAACTACACCTAGCTTATTTGATAAAGCAGTTAAGGGAGTCCAACACCTACATAAGGCACTCTTTAAAATTTTTATTTTAGATTTCTGAAAACTATGAAATAAAATTATTTGAGCGTGAAAGAACAAC
Organism: Camelus ferus; assembly: GCF_009834535.1. Classification (NCBI taxonomy): domain Eukaryota; kingdom Metazoa; phylum Chordata; class Mammalia; order Artiodactyla; family Camelidae; genus Camelus; species Camelus ferus. Next base: position 57,624,280 of record NC_045697.1, on the reverse strand, counting down.
ATTTTTATACTGTATGTTAAATTTTGATACAGTATTTAACAAATAAAAATATGTGTTATATAAAATAATTCCACATTGTTCCCAGTTTGGAACTGGGAGGAAACGTAGTCAGCTTGACAGGGCTCTGCTTATTGTTTGTTGATAGCTCAGGCACTGAATTCTGCTTATTTCTGAAGACTGGACTTAAAAATTCTTAGGACTGTATGCAGCAATTAGCCAATATGCCGATATTCATTAAGAAATATGACTCATACTCAGAAGTACATGACTTGAAGGTCTTTCTGTGTACTTCTTTGTATGAATTTGTAGGAGACATGACTGGGCTTTAGTAGAGTGACACAGCATTGACTTGAATAAGCTGCTCTATGTCAGTCACCTCATGATTTAATTAAATTTTAAAAACTAAGCTAATGATATATATGTGTGCTACTGGGTAAGGCACTAAACAAAAATCTAATAAAAACCCTGTTCTCTGAAGCTTATCATATAATTTTAAAAAATGAAGAAATCATTGTCAATACTTGGCCAAATATAAATCTTATTAAAAAGAAAAACCTAAACATATGCTTGACAACATGTAAGTTTTTTTCAGCCATTGAAAAACTGGCTTAGCATTTCTCTGGTTTAACATTGTTAAGGGTTTGATGATCAGCAACTACTTCTAAAGCACAAACACTAAAGCCTCAGATAACATCTAAATCCTGTAGTCAAAAAAGACCAGTCTTCATGACGAATCTCTTCTTTCCCTTAATTGATAAACTGTATTCTTTCTTGAGGTCTCTACATACCAGACTGTTTGGTGTTTCCCCAGTAACCTGTTTCCCTCCTAAAACATACCCGAATACTTTCCTACTTAGGTCTTGCTGACTTTTACTCAGCAATCACTTCACATGAAACTTCTCTTTAGGAAGACTGGTTAAATGACTTTATTAATGTGTTTCCACATGTTCTACTCAGTATTTCATCACAAACTTGGGATTCAATATAGCATTTACCTGCAACTATTACATTCTTCCCTATGCTTCTGGAAATCAAGAATATACTTTTTCAACATTGTATACCCCAGGTCTTGCAAAATTCCCAGAAAAAGTAGTTGCCTAATAAATATTTTTGAAAAATATTCACAATTAAATGAATGATGGAGAAATGAATTCCAAATTAACACTATAATTTAGAGTTTCATTACTGGGACCTACAAAATCATACATCTTGGAGGATGGCGGAAACAAAAAGTGCCCACTGAACTGAGAAAGTATATTGAGACTGGAAAACAAGTCAGGCAGCTCTACATAATTGATGGATCCATTTACGATAGGGTAATATACTCACAGGGCAGGATGGGGGTGGGGGTGGACAACAATCGAGAAGCATCCACAGCTGCATTCTGCACCACTGAGGGGCTACCGGGACAATTTTATAGTTAACCTAGGGTGTGGGGGGGTACATGCTTACAAACAGGAAATGCATTCCTAAGTCAATATTTATAAATGGGTAATTCAACTCATGGGAGCCAGGAATACATCAGAGAAGGTCTCACCATTGTTTGGAGACTAACAGAGCAAAGAGGCCATCTGGAACTAACTATCATCAAATAATATTAACTACAAAGCCCTTGACGACAGAGAAGAGATTTACTACACAGCACAACCCTAGGTAGGGTCAGTGAAAGGACAGTAGGAACTGAATGGGCCTAAGATGGTGTCAGTTGTGCTAACAGCCTACACATATGTCTCATTATTACAGTTTTATTATTTTATTTCCAATTTATCCCAATTAAACATGTAAAAATCCTAAAATGATAGATTAGTAAATTTCCTTGTGTATTTAGGCAATAAATTTTAAATTTCCATATTTCTTCTATTTTTAGGTATAAGAAATGGACAATTTATGTCCGTAATTTTATCTCATACCCAGGCATTTCTTCTGGCTGTTTGTTATCTAAACCCTTTTATTCTCTTAAAATTAACTCACAAACTGTACTGAAAAATTTGATGTCAAGATCAAACAAATTACTCCCCCAACTGAAGTGGAATTATCTAGTATTTAGTCTCAGACATTATTGTAAAAGACAAACCACTCAGGTAGAAATAATTAATTAACACATGACTTTTATACAACTTGTCAGCTAACATTTGATAAATGACAAAAGCTTTAAATATAAAAGTAGCTAGAATAATTTTTAGTTTTACAACTTAGTTTTACAATATATTTGTAGATATATGTGCAACTGCCACAAGATATTTTAATGCACTACATTTAATAATAAATTAGAAAAGAATGTACAAAACTTTTTTATACTTACTTAAATAGGTGTTTTGTTTTTAGAGTTGATTAATTATTTTCCCTTTGAGTCATTAGTTACCAGTGAACTTGTACTGTATGAAACTTGTACTGCATCTTTTCATTAAAAGCATCAATTGTATTTCTTTGTGTTCTATATATTCTGTCTTTATAAATTTTGGTCTTCAGACTAGTAGTTCTCTGTAATTCTATTTTCTTTGTTTCCAAAGATGTTGTCTCCTTTGATATCACCTGTCTTAGCCACTGTTTTAATTTTTTACTAGATGTATTGTTGTCTAAGGTGAAATTTTACTTTTGATCCATATTCATTTACATGTAATTCTAGATCTTACAAAAACATTGATAATCTCAAAGGAAAAATAACCAGAAAATCTACCAAGTAAATGGACTACTATTTAGAGAAGATTTTTATATAGTATAACTGTTCTCCCATGACTAATATTGTTGTGTTAAATATTTGAAAACTTCATTCAGATTTTACAAAGAATTTCTCAGATAATCAGAAAGTTAATTAAACAGTTGTTCTATTAATATAAAATGGATTTCTAGAAAGCATTTTCCAAATAAACTTTTCATATTTATGGTTTACATTTAATCTGTACTTGTTATCATTTATAGCTTCCAATATTTCCTTTTGGTATTTTTTTCCTCTAAATGACTTGAATCAATTAAAAAGTATATCTGGGTTAAATAACATTTCCTTGCTTCTAGTGATTGACATGTTATTAACATCAAGTTTAAGATACAGGTGAAAGTCCTCTTCTCAATGTAGTCTCTAAAGTTTAAGATTATAACATATTTTATGTATATATGTATAAGCAAATATAATTATAAATTAATTATAACAACACATCTAGAATATGGGTTTAAAATAGGGTTTACATATTTTGATAAAATTGTTATGTTGTTTGATGCCAGAGTGACAATGTAACAGAAGTAGATTGTCAAAAATAGCTTCATGAAGATGCAAATATCTTGGAATAGGTTTAAAAATAAAGTTTGCTTTAGAAGAGAAGTGACTGATAGACAAAGAAAAGAAGAATGAGGCTGATGAAAATAAAAGGCTTGACATTCAATCTTTTCACACACATTTGAGTACACTCTTCTGGACACTATGAAAAACATTATTAAATCAAACACAAGGTCAATGCCCAAGGAATATAATAGTAAATAGAATGTAGAATGGAAGTAAGATCATGAAGTTGACATTCAGCTGGTTCACATGTACATATACCTCAACACTCAATAAAAAAAAAAAAAAAAAAAAGACTCTCACACCAGAAAAGCTTTCTTCAACCTCCTAAAGTTAATGTAATGCCCCTCATAAGATTTCCCACAAAATCTTGTGTAGAGTATCAGGCCCTCAAGCCCCATCCAGATCCACTCCAGCTGTGTGTGCCATCCCACCCCCACCTAAGAAGCATCTGCAACCTTCAGAGTTTTGTCCTTTGGCGTGGCACCATTTTGCTGCTCCAGAGAAGGCTGCAAGTGTCTGGTTCTCTGTCCTTGCACTGTTGCATTATCTTCCCCACATTCCGGGTGACCAGTGGTCTATGACTGTTGTGGGAGTACGAAAGCCCAGCTCTTGACTTTAGTTGAGACATAAACTTCAGCACTCCTCCTGAGATTAGGTTGCTTCTGGGACTTTAACTTGAACCCAACCCTTGCTAAATTTCTTCCCCACACTCTTTCTGGCTCCTCCTGCAAGTTCTTCCTAAATAAATCACATGCACCTGGATGTCCAGCTTATAGTGTGCTTATCAGAGAACCTCACCTAAGACCCACATGCTTCATTTTACCTATCAAACATCATTGTATAAGCTGTTTACTGATTATTTGGGGACCATGTACTCTTCATCTTTGTGCTTCCTAAGTATGACACAAAATAGTAAATTTAACTCTATCGGTTTGCCTATGCTGCCATAACAGAATGCTACAAACTCAGTGGCTTTGGGTAACAGAAATTCATTATCTCACAGTCTGGAGGCCAGAAGTTAAAAACTAAGGTCTCAGTGGGATTATGCTCCCTCAGAAGGTAGCAGAGAAAGATCTATTCCAGGACTCTCTCCTAGCTACTGGCAGTATAACTTCAACCTTCACGTGGTGTTCTCTTGAATATGTCTGTATCTTCACACGGCATTCTTTTTACTAGAACACCAAAAAAGTTGGACTATGAGCCCACATCACTCTAGTATGAATTCATCTTAACTAACTACATTAACAATGACTTGATTTCCAAATAAGATCACATTCTGAGGTACTGGGGGTTAGAATTTCAGCATATGAATTTTTCAGGGCCCAATTCAACCAATAACACTATTTAATACCATTTGACTAAATACAATAGAATTCAAAATTTGTTGAACATAATACAAAATACTTTAAAAGAAATTTTAAAAATTATATCTCATTTATATATGCTTGTTCTATGTCAGACACTAATCTCAGCCAACCATATGAATTACTTTATTTAATCTTTATAAAAGATGAAAAACCAAGGGAACAGAGAGATTAAATGACCTTTATTTAATCTGTGTTCTTAATCTGCAATGTTCACCACTGACCCATGAAGAAGACAATCTCACAATATTATAATGACTGTGGAAGCAACAGAATTTAATAAATACTAATATGCTTCAGGTGCTTTATATACCTGAGTTGGAAAAACTCAGTTTTCCACCTGTGTATGTCCTTTACTACTTACATAGAACATATCACTTTTGATACTTTCGGTAACCAAATGTGTGGAGAATTTCCTCACACCAAACAATTCTCTGAGACACCAGCTGGGTGCCTTATGATACAGGTCAATTCTAGCCTTTTCTACCTAGAGATAGTGTCAGATCCCACGGGTTAAGGGCCCAGCTGACTGCTCCTACTTCAAATGCCAACTGAAAACTGTAGGTCCTCAGGCCACCCACAAATTCTGTCCTACCTGGCTTCAAATCAATGGTTCCTAGGACCTGCTCCTCGGATTTGATTAATTTGCTAAAGTGGCCTATAGAACTCAGGGAAGCACTTAAGTTACCAGTTTATTAAAGGATATAACAAAGAATACAGATGGACAGGCAGATTAAGAGATACATAGGGTGAGGTCTGGGAGGATCCTAAACACAGGAGCTTCTGCTCCCATGGAATTGGGGTACATCACCCACCCCTCAAGTACGTGGATGTGTTTACCCACCTGGAAGCTCACCAAATTCCATACTATTGGTATTTTATGGAGGCTTTCTCATATAGGCATGATCAATCATTATCTTCATTTCTAGCCCCTCTACCCTCTCTGGAAAACGAGATTGGGGGCTAAAAATTCTGAGCTTCTAATCATGGCTTGGTCTTTCTAGTGACCAGCCCCCACTCAGGAGACATCAAGAAGTCCTCCCAGAGTCACTTTATTAGAACAAAAAACCATTCTATCACCCGGGAAATTACAAGGTTTCATGAGCCCTGTGTCAGGAATGCTGTAAGAGACCAAAATTTAGAACAAAAAAAGTTTCTAGTGCTCTTATCACTTAGGCAATTACAAGGGTTTTAGGAGCTATGTGCCAGGAACTGGAGGCAGAGACCAATATATATTTTCTATTATCTTACTATATCTTACATCTGTTATATTCCATATTCATTACCTGATTTAGGTAATTTCATTGTGGTGTTAAAAAAAAAACAACAAAATAATGTAGCAAAAACATACCAAATTTCAATCAGTTATCTTTTAATAGTGGATCTGTCTAATTACAAACTTACAGTCATTGCACTACACTGAATTTGAGTCACCTGCAGATCCTCTGTAAAGGTAAAGTTCTCATGAACTCCCATGTTGAATATTTATTTTAATACAAATGAATATACTGTCTATTAAAATAATCCAGGTTTAAATTCCACTTACAAAATTTAATTCCAAATTAAAAATCACAATTATAAACAGAAGTATTAGTAAAATTAAAAGATTAACTTACTGTGAAATATTACATCATATTGAAAAAAGTGAATCAGTCATTATTTTTATGCTCTAATTACTTTTACTGTTTACCTCCAAATATAGTGTTGTGAAATTTAATCTACATTTATAAAAAACTTCATAGCATATTTACCACTATGTCAGCAGACAGAATATTAAACATTAGCATCACTATAATACATCTACTACAATGTGATTTTGGTCTTGACCAGAGGTCCTTGGTTCTCTTGAGTCTGAACTATCTTTCAGACAACACGTAGTGTAATGATTCACCTCTCCCAACACATTTCTCCTTTTAAACTACTTTAAAGAGATTTTCTCATACAGTTCATTTGATGCAAATGAATTGTTTTTATGTTATATCACTATTTAGTAACATGTGGGCACAATTAAATATGAATTGCTGTACTACTTTATAATGACAAATGACACATTTTAATATTTAAATGAATTATTTAAAAAAGAAACACAAGTTTTATTGTATAAAAATGTATTTAAATTGCAATTTATTATTATAAAATAAAAACCTTGATAGAGAAGAATGATCATTGATGATTATTCAAAAGTAACATATTGGATGTCTCATAAATGCCAGGTACTATTCAAGATGTTTTAGATATATCTGACAGAAAAAAAACTACAAAAATCTCTGTACTTACAGAGTTTACATAAAATGAGATTACATGAAATGATGTCACTGTACATTAAGCTATGCCAAAGTAGGAGAGTCATATACACTTAGTGAATGTTTACTTGTTATTATAGATTTATACTTAGCAGCAAAGACATCCTAAACTTTAACAAAGACATTAAAACTGAGTGCTAGTCTTGTCTACAAAGTTACAATTGGGAGAACTACCTGTTAAGGTTACTAGCCTATCACTATTTTAGTAACATTTACTAATTTTTAAAAAATTTATCATGGAAATAAAAATTTAAATTTCAAGTATGTTACATAAAACTTGCTGATCATAACCCAAGTTTACATTTGTGGAGCTACAAGAGTTCAGAAAACCCCAGTCGAAAGATAATGATTCTAATATGGTCATATTGAGTTTGAATTGTCTGTGATACTGACTGTATATATATTTTTCTCATTATTCTCAAGATATAAAACTCAGGTCCAAATTTCTATAGAAAAAGAGAATTGATTTACAAACACTTGCAAAAATGTTCAGTTCACATATAATTTGAAACATACACATTGAAATAAAATTATTTTTTATAAAATTCTCAAATTTATGGAGTCTCTTCTTCTCTCTATATATATCTCTTCATCTGTTTATCTCCTTTACATCTTAAATTTGGTGAACATATGAGACTATGGGCCAGTACCAGCAATGTAAATTAATTCTATTTTATGGAAGAAAAATCTGCTAATAATCATCTTTTTGCTATTTTACCTCTGATTCTCTCAAGTTAATACCAATTCATCTTAGATAAGTAGGAATATTCAAAGTATCTGAGTAGAAAAACATGCTTAAAGAATAAATATCACAAAGTTATCAATATAAATATATTATTTTAAAACTATATAGCAGTAGTTAAATAAGTTACAATAGAGAATATGATTCAGACAGTAAAATAATTCTGCAGAAATATATATATAATGATGCCTTTTTATTGATTTATTTATATAACTTATGATTGCATATCTTTTTTGTGCCCAAGACTATACTACCTATTGGGCATCTAGCACTGAACAGCATACATACGGTAACTTCTTAATAAATCTTACGTATCAGGAGAAAAACTAATTAATAAACATCAGTTAAACTGTAAAATTAAAAGAAACTAAGAATGGGTATGTTTTATAAATAACAATCAAGTTTTGAAGCTTATGAAAAGTATAATCAAAATATTTCAAAAAGTCCATATTGATATATTTCTAGAAAAAAGATGGTAAGGCAAGATGGTATAGATGTGATTAGAGGGAATAATGAGCATTTTCTTCTCGCATAACACTTGAGTTTCAGCAGTGAATTCATATTCCTTTCAGTAAATATAACAAAATGAACTAATTTGTAAAGTCTTTATAATAATTGGACAAAAATGAAACAGCTTTGTCATTGTGTATATGCACATATATATACATAAAACACATATACAGTCTATGGATCCATGCTGCCCCATCAAAATGTAATGTGATTCACAATGTGAGCCTCATATATAATTTATAATTTTAAGTAGTCATTAAAAATAGGTAAAATTAATTATGATATATCTCATTTAAACCAATCTATCAATATATAATTAATATGAAGGTTATTAATGAGTATTTGATATTCTTTTTTTTGCTGTACATATCAAAGTACTTTATACTTATAGCACCTCTCAATTTGAACTAGTCATATTTCACACGCTTAATAGACTAGTTGCTACCATTTTGGGCAATGTAGATTACAGATAAACAAATATAACTTTAAAATGCTAAGGATGCACAATATATAGGAGAGAGAGTTGAATTAAGTCAGATCTTAGCTGGCCCTTTTGTATAGTATGTCTAAAAGGAATAATTTTAATTTTTACCTTATCTGATAATCCTCTTACCTCCATTGTAGACAACATAAAAAACTGAAAGCATTATAAAATTACAAACTAAATTTGTAATTACATTTCATGTATATCCAGAGTAACATTAACATCTGGAATTTGTTCTATTTAGTTTAGAAAGCACTTACAATTATAAAATATGAAAACAAGCCCACACCTGTTTCAAGAATATAAATGGCAAATGGACAGACTGAGGAACTGTATCTATGCAAAACTCTGTTTGAAAAATAATCTTATATTAAAATGAGAGTATATATTTATTTTAATTAATTTTCTCCTAAAATTGATTAGCTATTTTAACCAAAAACAGTTCCCAATTGAAATATTTCAAATCCTCAAGGACTTATAAAAACATAGTTATTTCATTTCTGCTTTAGTCTCTACAAAAAGTAAAACATTATTATTTCACTCCTTACCACCAAGATTATGTGACAGATATATTAACATCAATAGCAATAGTAAAGCTTACATTCATTGGACAACCTATATGCCAGACATTGTTAAATACTTTATATATTGTCTCATATAATTTTCATTATCCTCTTATGAGATAGGTGAATTTATAAACATGGAAAATATCAAACAGGCCAAATTGTTTTTGTAGTTTTTTTTGTGTGTGTGTATAAGTAGAAACATCAAAAACACAACTGTGATAAATACTATCGTTCTAGTTATGATATACTTCCTATTTTTGAAGCCTAACTTTGGGGTGTATGCCTAAAAGTGTCTGTGATATGAATTCAAATTCAATTCTAATTATAGAAGTCTGTAGTTACTATTTTAGCATAGCCTGAAGCTAGAATGCTTGTCAGGAAATAATTGGGTTTAACACTAATTATAATATTAAAAGACATGGATTTAATTTTTATGTATCAAAGAAACAGCAATTTACATTTTTAAATTTAGAAATATTAACACAATTTTATTTTATTTATTCAGATGCATAGAGATGATCATTACTTTAAATCTAACTTGGGTTCTTGAATCACATTATGTTAATTTGCTCCTGTAGTTAACCGAACAAAGAGGCAAAATAGTAGAGGTGTTAAGGCTAAATGGGGTTCAAAATGACAGATCTGTGCTAGACTTCTGGTTCATCTCTTTCTAGACATGTGACTGTAAACAGATCAACTGACCTTTCTATGCCTGTACTATACCTGCCTAAAATGTGGACAACAGTCCTGACCTAAGGCATATGGGAAGAGTAAGTAAGACACCATATGTAAAGTCCTTAGTACATTATGAGCAAGGCATATAGCACTTATCTGGTGGATGTAATGACTTCTTGGAAATTACCACTGTAGGATTAGGGAATAGATTTTCATGGTAAGTAAATGAATATAGTGCTTATAACAGCATTAAGAGGAATCCTTTTCTAATGATATAACAATGGTTCTAATTGACCCTGCTTTGCTATTCATTAGGTGTAAATTAGTGAAGTTTCTCTCAAATGGGTTAACCTATATAATCATTATTTTAGCCTGAGTTCATTTTTAGTTAATGTAGCCTGAAATGTGAATCTGGTGAGTAAAGCATTTTAGTTTCACTGCCAAGAATTCTGAGAATATTCCCAAATTTGCTTGGCAAATGGAGTGTGTCTCCATAAGGTCACAAAGTTAACACTTTGCGATAGGGGAGCAAAAAAGTATATAATCATAAAATTTTAAATCATTTAAAAAATTATAGATGCCATATGGTAATATTTCTTTTGGTTAATTACAAATGTAATTATTTAACATTTATTTTCTATAGCATATCTTTATGTCATTTGAAAAAAGTAAAATCAGTCTCTGCATTTGCAAAACATAATTATTTATGCTTTCTATTTTTGTTTGGAGTAATGTTAATGCATGTTAAAGCATTATTAATATATTTTTACAAAAAAAGTTAGTTTGAACACTTCCTCTTTCCTTTAACAGTATGTCCTGAGAACTTCCTGCATTGGTACATATAATTATATTTTATTATTTTGAATAGTTTATAAAATCAATATGTTTGCACTAGAACATAATTCATATGGCTGTAATATAATTATGAGTTAGAAGTGACAGACTTATTGCAATAGTTTTACTCAGTTTTGCAAAAATTGTGGATGAGCCCAGTGATATTTGAGTTTAAGTACTTTGTGCTTTAAGCTTCAGTATATTTCTTAGGGTAAGTGCTTTATTTATACACTACCAAATTTTATTGACCTGGAGTGATTTTGAAACACTTGAAATGACAAAAATTTTATGTCAGAAAAAGAAAAAAATCAAATCTATTTTTGTTTTTTGTTTCAAATGTCCTTAAATTGTTGATAAAGAGGTGAAACCAGAATTGAATGTTTAATGTATTTCCAATAACAACAAATTGCTGACACTTTTTTTCTTTTCACTGCAAACCATTTTTGGCTCTTTTGTAAAAAGGGCCTGAGAGGTAGAGGTGAAAGCATCTTTTAAGTTACCAATAACAGACACACAAAAAGATAAATCTTCAAAGGTTTTTTGCTGGACCATGTTCTAAAATGATAACGCCTTTTAAGTCCAGCTTTAAAATATACTTTTCAACGGATATTTCCGCTTTTGTAATGCAACATGAGTGGCATATAACCTTACATGCTGCAATGTAGAACAGTACTTTAGCTGAAACATCTGAAAATAACCGTTCTCAAAAATCAAAGTGAAAATTGAGAATTAAAAAACCAACACTTTCTGAATAGCTCATACTTATTTATAAAGCCTGTAATTTGCAAAAGTTTTGAGATGGTTCTGTTTCCACAAATGTACCTTCAGGGAAATGTCCAAATAATGGCATTCTGCATTTTTAAATAAATTGATAAATTAATATCAATTTAGTGATTTCTTTTTCTCTTGCTATCTTCAGGAGACAGGGAGGATGTTTAGGAGTATGTATTGCTGGGATAAAATAACTCATTTTGTTTTATTTTTTTCCTCAAGGATATTTATTTCTGTTAGAAAATGGTCTAGTGTTCCTAGACTGAAGTATACCTTATGACCTAATTAGGAGTGTAATTGGTCACATGCAATAATTATGATCAGAGGTAATGAAATAGCACAGGAGCCACATGGTGATAGGACAAATACCGTGACACTCAGATCTAGGAAAAGGGGTACTATGGAGAGTTTCACATATACTAATACTGAAATAAAAATATAAATAAATGTTCATATATTATATAAAAATAAATATATATCTTTAAATATATATATAGTATGTGTATATATATGTGATTATTTTTCTTTTCATTAAGGAAGTTTTTGAAAATTTGCAACTAAAATAGAAAAATGAGAGATACTAGAGCAGACCCTCTGAGGAGAACTTTGCTTGCCAAGACAGAAGATGCAATGAGACTAAAAACATGTGAGCAAGTGAATAGGAGGAAAAACTCAAGTTCCTAGACAGTGTGTCTAAGCCACCCAGTTCTGTCCTGATTCCCTGAGGCCTTTAACACTGTCAGTCTCTAATCTGGGTTCAAAATGGTCTAGTTATATCCCAGGAGTCCTGGGCCCAGGCCATCTTTTATGCTGCTCTGTCTCAGCATGTCCTTACTACCGGTCTGGCCTACAGGCAGGGGGTTTGACCAGGGAAAGAAAGAAGACAGCTCCTTTGTTTTTCTGTCAAGAAGAAAATCCTTGAGAATGGCCCATATGGGTCCAATTACAGAGAAGCAAGCCAGGATGTAAGTAAAACTGTACATGTAACTTCTAAATACTTAGATGTATGCACTTGGGTTCCATTTTTATTCTTGCTCTGAATCCCATAAATGTCATGGGTGAAATTCTTTATACTAAGATGGTTGTGGCAAAATTGATGAGAAGGCCCAGATTCAAAGACCTGCCAACAGAGATTACTGATTGATTACACACAGCACGTCAGGGAATTGTCATCAAGGATGGCCATTTATCAAAATGGAGAATACTGCAAAATCAGCAGGCTTTGAAGAAAATGAAGTTTTTTCTAAACATGTTAATTTTGATATATATTATACATCAAAGAGAAGATATTAATTAGATTAAGTTTAACGAAGTTCAGAGGCGAGTCAGAATATAGATGACACTAAAATCTGTGGGACTACATATGCTCACCTAAGGACTGATTTTAGAAAGCAAAGTCCTAGAGAGTGTCAACATTTAGAAATTAAAGAGAAACAAAGGAAATTGAAAATAAGTAGCCAATGAGAGAAAAGAAAAATTAAAATTTTTATTAGGAATGAGATGAGATAAATAATGTTAAGTACTATTGAATGGTGAAATAAAGTGAGAACTGAGAAATGACCATTGAGTTGGTGAAAAGGAGGTTACTGATGACAATGTCAGATAATTTCAGTGCAGTTGTGAGGATGAACTCCTATTCATAATTGGTTGAGGAGAAAAATGGGTGGGTATGAAGCAGGAAAAAGAATTTAACTATCAAAATTTCAATGCTGAATGCTGCGACCTGACCATCTCATTCAAATAAGACTAGCAGTAAACAAGCATGACTTAATTCCAGTACTTTTCTCACATTACTTTTAGTGGTGATATTTGTCTTCTCTCTCATGTTAATTTCTCTCCTGAAACTGTGCATTTATTTATAGACAGCACTTGCAGTAATGCTAGCCTTGAAGACAATGGATGCATAAGTGAGAACCTGGCTCTATTTCTCAACTCTGGACTCCTATTAAAAAAAATTGCACTGCTCTGCTTGTAATATTTTTGAAAATTTTAATATGGTTTTAATTTCTAAAAGTGTCCTATGAAGCAATTCTATTACTTTTTTTTGCCATTAGTCCTTTTTTTTTTTTCTTTACTGTCAAAATCTAGATTCTAAATTATAATTGCAGCAGGACATTAGGGATGATATATGTTGCTCAAAATGAGTTTTAAGAACAACTGGGACTTGATGAGGTACAGGCATAGACTAAGTCACCAAAATCAAAGATTGGTTAATGGGTGTGGGCAAATATGAAGATCGGAAAACTGAGTAAAACGAAGATGGAAATAAAAACAGTGCCTTATAAATATTATTTTTAAAGTTACAACCATTTTCTGGAAGTCTCTGAAGCCTAAGGACAATATTTTGAACTTGAATCAGTAGGGTCATTCAAGGACACTTACAGTCCCACAGCTAGAAATATTTAAAAGGGAATTGAACAGCAGAAAACAAGGCAAGAAAAGATGGATTAAAACAAGGTTAAAAAGACCCAGATACAGACATTGAGAATAAAAAATTGGGATGTTTTAAAATTTGTTCAGTTGTGAAAAAAGAAACATAATAAAATGAACAGTAAAGAATTTATGGTAAGATTTTAAATGTTTGGTTTGTTGTTTTGTTTTTTGTTTTGTTTCCTTCATTTGTACTATAGTGCGGAATAAAAAAGAGAGGACAAAGTAAAATAAATCATAAAGACTTATATTTGGTTTTTTAATATGCATTTACTATATAGAGCCTTTGTATGATCAGAAAATTCAGGGATATGTAGATCCCTGATGCAAGATAAGGACTAGGGTATTTTCTTCAGCTGCAAGGCAGAATAGCATAGTGGTGAAGAGATGATATTTGTACTGCTTCATAGAATCCTTATGCTGCATAATCTAAAAGAAATGTAATGCAACGGACTTAGGACAATACCTAACCTATAACCAGCTATTATAGTGAAGGCTTAATATAATAGTTAGCCTCATCATCAGTATCATCATCATTATCATTCTTATCATCATCATGATAATCATCAATGAGATTAGGGAAAGAGAGAGCTAAGGGATGAGTTTTCAAAGAAAAAACATATATGTAGAATACAAGATTGTGTAGAAATAGCCAGAGAAATCAGATAAGTAAATGATGACATTTAAAAGGAGGAAAGCAGAAGTTTATAAAATGAAGGTAAGTATCTAGATTTATTACACATAAATTTGAAGGATAACTTAGGGAGGGTTAATTCTATGTGCATATGGAAATTTTTACACTTTATATTTTAAATCCAGTATCCTTAATCATAAACTTTAAAGTTGCCCTATGGAAAACTTTTAGAAACACTAAAGAAAATGAAACTTTTTTTAGTAACAGGAAAAGAATTTCAATAAATTTAATAATGTATATATCGCCTCTGTCACATTTTTAAACATAAATTATTGATTCTCTAAATTATCATCTTAAAATTTCACAAGTAAATGAGACTTTTTTTTCTATTTGTGCCCTAAGAAGTTATTGATTAACTAATAACACACCTGTATATTTCCTCTTTTGGGATCTAAAAAATTAGAAACATCAAAAATAACATTTTGAAATATTTGAGAGGCAATATTTTTAAAATAATGGAGGTAAATATATCTCCAGAAGTCAAATTCAGAACAAAGATTTGTAGAATTAGTAAATTATTAAAGAGATATTATCTGAAAGGACTGTAAGTTTGCCCTTGACAACTTACAATCATAAATGGTATACACATTTAATAGAATACTTCAATGAATAAGATTATTTATCTCAAAAACAAGATGGGCCCAAAGTGGAGTCACTTATGCTAAGCCCCAGGTCACAAAACCAAGACTTTAAGGTACAGTTTTCTCTCTCTCCAAAATGGAATCTTAAACCAGTCAATCAGGAATCACCTGATCAGCAACAGTTGGGTAATCTGCTTGATAGACTTCTGCTATCTCTTAAAGGAAAGTAACCTCGCAATAACGATTCTGCTTTTTTTGTCTAGAAGAACTTGCTTGTTCCTGCTCCCTTCTGCCTATATAAAAATCTTCCATTTTATACGGCTCCTTGGAGCTTCTTTTTGTCTTCTGGATTAGATGATGCCTGATTCATGAATTGTTGAGTAAAACTAGTAAAATCTTTAAAATTTACTCAGTTGAATTTTAACACTTAGTTTTTTGGAGAGAATAAAAGTGGAAATTTTTTAAAGCTCTGACAAATATCAATAATATCACTGTATTTTATATTTTATAGTCTACTTTATCCTGCCCACATATCCATATGGTATTTATTGCCACTACCTTTTTAAAAATAAGGAAATAGGGTTAGATAATTTGATGCATGTAATATTATAGAGATACCAAGTATGAGAACAGATTTTGGAATCCAGGTCTGAAAGGCTTCAAAGGCTCTTTATCTTTAATAATGCCATCTGCTTCTTAATTATGGTGATCACATTTTTGGATGGGGATTGATCTTGGACATTCACTAACTAGCAGTAGACTCTGAACAAAGAAACTCAGTTTTCCTTCCTCAGTAATCTTCAACTTCCTGATTTTTGTGAGAATTAAAGAGTTACAACGTTTACTGATAATACACTGCATGGCACAATACCATGCATGCTTAAGTGTTCAACTAATATATCTGTTCTGATTCATTAACTGGATGTTCTTGAGTGAAGCTATTTTAAAGAATATTTTATTAACATATTTCTTGGTTTCAGAGGAAACTTATCCTGAATACTTTTGTAGGTTGCAAGTCTTTATTCCTTGACAATATGTTTGAGTTTTTCTAAATGAAAAGTCATTTAAGCCTACATTTGCTTAATAGAGTGGAAGTTAAAACCTGCATACCAAACTTTGGTATTAAAGATATGATTACAAAAAGATGAGATACTCACTTGTATGTTTAGTAATCTTGCTCTGAAGACAATCATAAAGAAGTTCAAAAATTTCAAGGAGTCATAGCATCATTCAAATATATTTATATGTATACACAGAACATGGAAGAACCTTACCCACTATAAGGTATATTATCTGTTACTTTTTTGATAATCTGATCAAAGTTAAAGTCACTATGTATGTGTTTGTCTGTAAGTATTCCTTAATTATACCTTGAGAGCCACAAGAATTATCCTACACAATACCAAATTTATTAATTTATTGGAATTAACAAATAACATCTTACATGCTGTTGTTTCTTGATGACAGAATTCTTTAATTAAATCAGCAGATTAGGAGACAGACACTAGAACTAGCAGAGAAACAGTCTATTTTTTTGCCAAGCATTGATAGAAAATATGGTACACCTTTTCTTGTCTCAGTTAAGCTTACCAAATTTTTGTCCCCTCTGTCCATATGCAGTGTCAGATAGGGGTGGGCTGCCTAAACTGATGTGCAAATGGAGTGATAACTGATATGTGTTACTTCCCACACAATCCTGTTTACCAACCACACCAACAGTTGACTGCAACTTCCCTATATATAAGCGTGCATTTCTCTATACAAAAACACTTGGGCAAAACACATTGTGGACTTTTTCAGATATTTAGAAAGTTTATACATATGTGAGATATTAGGCAACAAAGTCATCATGGTCTAGGCAGTATCTCATGATTAATCAATATTTCTATAGATAAATATAAAAATATTCACACCAAATGAATAAAGATATAAACTGCTTCAGGTCAGACTAGGTCAGATTCACCTTCAAACGAATTATAAAAATATCTTCTATTTCCACACTTCTTAGATTTTGGATTAAAAATAAATGTATTATGGATTTGCAACATTATTGAGTTCAGAAGTCTACCTGTAGACACAATTATAAAACTTTTCTAACTACAACACTTTTATTTACTCATGAGGACACATTTAATGACAATATGTATAATATAACATACGTACATAGTATAACTCAAAACTCTAGTTAATTCTATGACTATGTAATCAATACCAGGCACTTTTTCTAATTTGCATATTACAAAACCTTTCATTTGCAAAATGGTTGGGTGTGATTAGTGATATAGCTACTATTTCTTACCTCTTCCTCCGTGGCAAGCCACTGATTGTGTGAAGATGAGAATCAGATAAATCTCCTGAAATCCCCAATTTCAAATAACCTTATACTTCAGAAACCAGTCTCAAATTTCTGGTGATGTATTTCTTTTTTCAATCTCAGTTTAATACAAAACGATTTTATTAAATCTTCCCTATGTTTTCAATCAATTTCCCATTCATTCTTTTTCCCCATTGGACTTGTCAAAGTTCAAGATTTGTTCTTTATATATAACATAATATAATATTTTACCAACATTCTGTACCAGTTTATTTTAGCATAAACTTTCAATAGCTTACAGTATTCTCAATCTCTTCCAATCAATTTAATGAAGCTTGACCACATGTATAATAGCAGAGCACTTGCTCCAGAATTCTTACCTGGAACCCAGTCCTTGCGATGCCACTTACTATTGGGTGACAAAGTAAATTAAATATTTCCATGCCTCATCAGTCTCACCTGCAAAATAAAGATATGACTGCTGGAGTAATTAAATCACCTAATACATATAAGACACTCAGAAACATTGCCTAGTATAAAATAGGCCCTATGTTAAATTTTAAATCTTATTATTACTTTATTATTTTATCATTAATAGCATAAATGCCACTACTATCATTCTTTATTTGCTCTCAAACTCGTCTCTTTCTTATATAAATCTTCCATATGCCAATATTATTATCTTTAAAAAGCCACTCCTGGTCATTATCTTCTAATTTCCTAGGGGATCAGCTTTATAGTTTTGTCTCAGATATTTTTTCCAATTTCAACCTTCTCTATTTTAACTGGAGAGTATTAGATATTGCTGATGTGGTGTGATTTATATTCAGTGAAAAGTGGAAGGAAAAAAAGAAAAGGACACAAAAGTCAGGGACAAATGTTAACCTTCAGGGAATTCCTTACAGGAATGATACACATTTCCCAATGAGGTGGAGTTAACACTGATATGGACACAAACATATAATTGGAAGTGAAAGACATTAGGGAATTCTGTAAATGAAACATGACATAAATGTTACTAAGAATGCCCTTTCAACATTCCATTAGGATTCATATAAAACCATCCTACTGTACTTCAGAGAAAACATGTTAAGACACCTCTCTCTCTGAGACAACAGGACTGGCCAAAGTCTCTCATGTAATAGCAGAATGAAAAAACAATTTTCAATTATTCATATAAAGAGAAAGGAAAAATTAATACAACATAGAACCACCAAACTAATGGAACCAGAAGAAAATTGATATTTTAATACAAGACAAATCTTTAACACAAGGAAGTAATTTTGCAGATTGAAAGATCATACTATACTCTGAGAAAATCTGATACAGAGCACTTCAAGGAAAGTAAGAAAGCAGGTCATTCATTTACAGTGAGAAAGAAAAGGTTACCATGAGGGAATGTCTGAGTAGCATGTAGTGCCAGAGGACAATTCAAAAAAGCAGAAAACATTATGAAGTAAAGACATTTGAAAAAAGGATACTATTTCATACTAATTTGCTATTCGATAATTAATGTAAGAACAAAAGGCAGCCTTTTCAGTCAGGAAAGAACCAAAGAAAAAGAGCTCTATAAAAACAAAACAAAAATCATTGACAATGAAATCCAAGTAATAAAGAGAAGAATCAGCATAAATATTTCTGTAACAGATAATTCATGGCAAAAGGACTGATAATGAGTACTGAATACATTGGAATAAATAATTAAAGTTTATTATAGTGAGGAATCATTGAAAAACAAAGTGCAAATGGTACAAATATTTGTAGTATAATGTGAAAAAAATATTAACAAGGAGTAGCAGATGGATGGAGCACTGTAAAGAAAATTATGGAAGTGCTAATATAGAGATCTTTCATAGCGAAAAGTTAACTAGTATTATATATAACTGAAACTTGTTTTGAAAAACAAACCACAATGACCACAAATTAAATATTGTTTTCATTTAATATGACCACAGATGTTTTAGTTCACTATATTTGTATTGGTGAAGGAATAGTTTTTGAAATATGGTAGCTCATTATTTTTATTGTCTTCTGTTGATTTCAACTTATATTCTATTTTATAACGTATATAAGATTGTTCAACTATTTTATAAAAAATATTTCTAAGTATCAGTCTACTCATCTTTACCTATAAATATTCAGAAAAAATATCTGGAATAATAATGCTAAAAATAATAATTCATTTTTTCTCATAGGTTTTGGGGTTCTAGAATTTTTCTATATGTTCTATACATTTTTATTCTTCCATATTGCTTAAATTTCTTATAATAGCTATGTATCATAAGTGCAACAGCATGAATTTTCGTATAATAAAATAAAGTTTCTGCTCATCAGAAAGAGTCCCATAATTATAATTTTTTTTATATAGCTCTCATTTAAAACTCAATAGGATTAGTCTGTAAAATAATGGACAAAATTTTATCTTTCAGGTTCTCTGATATTTCTTGAAATTTATATATTTTCTAAGTCATATTTTATAATGAAAATAGGACCTTAAAACTCAAGGACTTGAAGGTACACAAAAAATTATTCAATATTGTAGGAGCCTGGGAAGCAAGGTACTCAACTATGGTCCCAGGTTTCCTGAAATTTGTCAGAGAAAAGTTGATGACTATGATTCTTAGAGAAAAAAGGATTCTATATAATGAAACTACATAGTAGGTAAAAGCCATTTGAATCTTTACTGTATAAATAAAAGTATATAAATTAAAGTATTTGATTTATTTGTCCTATATTGATATAACACCATGGCAGTGATATTCATCATATCCCCCGTAGAATTATAATGACACTCAGAAAAAATAATGAATTTGAACATTTTTTACACGTTACAAGACTCTACACAGTTGTTACAACTAACAGTTTAAGTTATAAAACTTAAATCTGTATGAGTACTAAGACAGATATTAATTGCTTTTCATTGTCGTTCATTCATCAAGTTTTCTTGTGAGCCTATTGGTACATAAATATGTCAATTACAAATGAGTGCAATAAAGTAAGGTAAGGATATAGAGAATACCTGAAGGGAATGGGTTTACTTTTTTTTTTTTTTTTTTTAACTTTAGTCAGGGATGACTGACCAATAAGGAGAAATTTTATTTGAAATTTGAAAGAAATGAGCAAATGATGCAAGAATTGGGAGAAAGGGAGATTTAAGAAAAGAACAAATGTGAAGGTTTTGAGAGAGGATAAAATATTCTGGAGGCTTTCAAGGAATATCAAACTGGCTGGTTTGTCTAGAAAAAAGTAAAAAAGTGACAGAGTTCATGGAAGTAATATTAGAGAAAGCAATGGGCTAGATCATACAGGTCCTACTAGGGCATGAAAAAGAGTCTGGATTTAGTCTGACCAGGATGAGAGAACACTGGAGGTACTGACGTCAAGGAGTGACGTATTTTAAATGGGTAAGGCTATCTTCTGTGTTGGGGAATGACTGAGGTGTGGAGGTGCAAAGGGGGAAGACGGAAGATCTGTGAGAAGAATAGTAATTCAGGTGACAGAATTTAATGACTTGAACCTGGTAGAGCTAGTTCAGATTCAAGATATAATTTAAAGATACACCCCACAGGAATTACTGATGAATAATGGCATGAGGGTGGTGAAAGAAATAGAAGAGTTGAGGGTAAGTCCAGTGACTTTTTCCAATGAAAAACTAGAGGGAAGGACTTAATGTTTAGTTATTTGAGAAAGAGTGTGGGAGAAGCAGTTTTGGTAGTAAAAAATGAATAAATAATGACTAGACATAAATATATTAAACTTGGGAGGTCCATTCACATTCCAGTAGACATGGCAGTGAAATATATGTCAAGATTTCAGAGGTCTGGATCAGAGTTATGGCAGCTGTCAGCATACAGCTGCATGTAAAGCCGTGAAAAGGAATGAAATCATCTAGGAAGTGAGTATAAATTGAGAAGGAAAAATGGTCCTAGGACTGGTACTTCAATGTCTACACTTCAGTGACAGAGATGAAGAGCAATTCTTAAAGTAGGAGAAAAACCAAGAGGTTTACCATGCTGTAAATCAAGTGCAAAAACTGTACCAAAAAGAAAAGTATCAAATTAGCCAAATGATAAGATCACATAAGAAAACAACTTTGATTAGTCAGATTAAGTGACTGATAATGTTTGTGACACTCTTTTCTTGCTTTTCCTTTCTCTTTTTCAATAATTAAGATATATTTAGAAAGGAATACTTAATTTTTAGGGCATTTCCAAATGAAGAGAAAGATGTTTTAAAATATGTCTGGGTAAGCCTTATGATGTATTATTTACATTCTGTATTTGCAATAGTCTCTGGGAGAATTTTCAGGCAAAGTATGTCCAAAGGAAATGTACTTTTGCAATGTAAGTGCATATTGAAATTTTCTGCTAAATGTAATATCCACCTTAGAAATTAAGGTTAATAGCCCATCATTTTCTGTTAAAATTTTTTAAAAATCTCTTAAAAGCAGAGAAATAATAAAATTCAAGTGTTCTAAACCATGTATGACTGTGTTAGAAAAAAATGAGTCATTTTAATTCATATTGTGCTTTGAAAAGGCAGATTTTAAAATATTTTATATACAGAATATTTAGGAGAGATTTATTAGGCTTTTCTGTTAGAACCAGAACTATGCTACTTTTCAAGTCTGGGTTCAAAGTCATAAGACACTGGTTTCAACAAATTGAATAAATATTACAACATCCACTTTCATTTTTATTTCTATGATATATGACTTTGTGTTAACTATGATATTTACATTTCCTCAGTAACTCCTTTATTTCTTTAGAGGAATATATTTTATTCCTTTATTACATTCCTTTGGTAGCATTAGAAGCTAGAGGCTTCAGGGAAGACATTACTTATAAATACTGTAGTGACATGAATCGTAATATTTTAAATACTCATCTAAGATTAGAAAAATCTTTATTTAAGGGCAGATGTATATGAGTTATTGGACTTAAAATCTGTAATATCTGAAATTTTCTGTTTCTCATGCCACTTTCATTGTTATTGTCCTTAAAAAGAATGAAACAATCAAATCACAAAAAAACCCTCTGATCTTTTAAATCTATTCATTCATGTTTTTATAATTTTCTTAGCATATTTCCCTAAATATAGATATATTTTAAAGTTTTGTATTTATATTACAATCTCACATAAATAAATGTTTTATTAGAAATTAGTATTTAAATTTAATTACATTGGGTCTCAGGATGTCTCAGAATGTTAAATAAGAAAATTTAGTTCTCATTCTGGAAAATATACCACAAGGCTCTTCTGAGTATCTGGGAAACAGTTTCCGTTTAGAACAATATTTAATATGCACAATACACACAGAAGACCTAGATATTTCCCTTTTGCCATCTTTAATGGTCTAGGATCATTGTGGAGAAGGTTTAGATCACTCACTATATAAATTAAGACCATATTGAAGGGTTCTTCATTGAGACCCAGCTTTCCCTTCATTTAGAAGATGGTTCTAGAACTGGGGAAGAGTCTTGCATCTTTATGATAGTAACTCAAGTTAGATTTCTGTCCACTTGGCCTAAATCTCTATATTTATGTGTTAAAGAGATCTTCAATACATGAACAATTTTTCACGTGTTTTAATTCTTAGAGGGAAGGGTATAGCTCAATTGGTAGACTGCATGCTTAGCATGCATGAGGTCCTGGGTATCAATCCCCAGTACCTCCATTAAGTAAGTAAGTAAATAAACCTCATTCCCTCCCCCTTCAAAAAATGTATGCAATGTTTTAATTCTTAGGGACCCTGAAATCAATTCAAACCACTTTAATAGCATTGCATCCCTAGCTTATTGTGACTGTATTCTCATTTTCTGTGTAGCTCCACCAATTCAATATCTTTTTTTTTCAATTTTTTAAAATTGAATTATAGTCAGTTTACAATGTTGTGTCAACTTCTGGTGTACAGAACAATTTTTCAGTCATACATGAATATACATATATTCATTTTCATATTCTTTTTCACCATGAGCTACTATAAGATCTTGATATATTTCCCTGTGCTATACAGTATAAACTTGTTTATCTATTCTATATATACCTGTCAGTATCTAAAATCTCGAACTCCCAGTCTATCCCTTCCCATCCTCCTCCCCTGCTGGCAACCACAAGTTTGTATTCGATGTCTATGAGTCTGTTTCTGTTTTATATTTAAGTTTATTTGTAATGTCCATCGACAGATGACTGGGTAAAGAAGTTGTGGTATATTTATACAATGGAATACAATTCAGCCATAAAAATGGCAACATAATGCCATTTGCAGCAACATGGATGTCCCTGGAGAATGTCATTCTAAGTGAAGTAAGCCAGAAAGAGAAAGAAAAATACCATATAATATCACTCATATATGCAATCAATATCTCCTTTTATATTCACCCTCATCCCCATCCTACAGGTATTCAAACACAAGGTTCCCTTCTCACCAAGGCAGTTTTAATGCCCTGGAGGTAATGTCCTACCACTCTTCTGAGGATTATGATTCACATATAGCTGAGTAGGCTGCACATAACAGAACTACTTCAACAGTTTCATTTTCTCTTATTCATACCCTTTTACACACCAACAAAGTTCTGGCATTGTAACATATGTATCACACAAAATGGTGATAGATAGTCTCCATTTAGCCAAATAAGCAGACAATAAACATCACTCCTGTGGGAACAGTGAAAATCACTGAATTTTTAAAAACCCTGTTCATAGCTTGTGAAAGAGAAAGTGATAGTTCCTACTTGGTTCCTGAGACCTTGTCCAGGAGGATAGATCATAACAGAAATTCTTTAACATCTGTCCTCAGAGTTCCAGTGACTGTACTGCTAAGTCCTGCTTCTGACAAGGGCTGTTTCCTATACTTTGAAGTAACTATTTAGTTGCCTCTTCTAACTTCTAGAGGTTGCCCAAATTCCTCGATTCATGATCTCTTCCTTCATCTTCAAAGTATATCATTCCAACCTCTGGTTACGTAGTTGCATCTTTTTCTGACTTTGACTCTATGGACTCCTTCTTAACAGGCACCTTTGTGATTACATTGTGTCTACCTAGATAATCCAGGATAATCTCCCCATCTCAAGATCCTTGATGTATCACATCTTCAAATTCCTTTCTGCCATATAAGGTAACATATACATTGTTACCTTATCAATGTTTAAAGGTGTGAACATTTCTGATGGGTCATCACCTAGCCTACCAGTCATCCTTTGTAGTCATGTTAGACCTTAAATATGTTCCTGATTGTCCTTGGCCCAAAGATAGCTTAAAGTTGGAAGACATAACCCTAAAAGTTCTTGAATGATCAGGCTATGGCCTTACCAAAAGTGTCCTAGGAGGGGAAGGGAGAGACTTAGCAAGATTGAGGCCCACTGCAATTGCATACTTCCAGGAAGGAATCAATCCTTTTACTAGCCACTGTAATATTTCTGTTTTGCTGATCAAAAAGAATGGTTGAGGCTACTATTTTGAATAATATATGAGATGTGAAAGTACTTCACAAGTTTAGACACTGAAATGACTCAGAGGAATCACAGAACACATTCTTATAAAGCTTTTATTTAAAGGCAATATATATAGTGCAGCAACGAGACAGTACAGGTAATACTGGGGGAGTCTGAGAGACTTTCAGAAGTAAGCTCTGCAGAGGCTTTATGTGCACATGCATATGTTTTGTCTCCAATGTGAATCCCTATCTGTGTTTTGAATCTTAACTCTGGGAGAGCTCAAGGCAGATGTTTCCAGACAGATTTTTGGTTATGTAGTCTAGTCAGGTTGTCTAATCTGTTATGCCTTTTGAAAACCATCAGTGAACAAATTGACCCTGGGGCAGCCAAGTGAATTTTGCACTTTAAATAGCATGTCATAAATAAATTCTACTCTTTATCTTGGCTAAGAGTCAAAACCATTCATACTGGCATTCCCAAAGATAAGGATGGAGTTTACCAGTTCAGCTGTAAATTAACACTCTCATACAAAGTCAACCCCTGACACCTGAATAAGTCTTCTTAATTATTAATTGCTATAATTATCTTCCCATGCATTTTTTGCAATATTTATAGAACAAAAAAGCAAAAGGACAACTGTTTTTGCATCATCAAATGAGGTGTAGGTAAATCAGTTAAATTATTCTAATTATAATCAGTATCACACTAAATAGCAATTGCATTGCTCGCTAATCTAAAATTATTACAAAAGAAGTCATTTAGAATTATAATAGGATTTTTAGGGTTTCCTAACAAAAGCAATCCTACCATGTATTATCAAATTTTGTTATAGATTGTGATATGTCAGGAGTCAAATTGTTACTTCTGGATTCCAAGTATCTTATGGGGCATAGCCATATGACCTATTTCAAACTACAAGATTATACTGACTAGGTTTCATGATGAACCTTATATTTAAGTAATCCCTCAACCATCCCCTAGTTCCATTTCCCAAAACATACACAAGTAAATTATTGGTTACACTGAATAGGTTTCAACTACTCTATTAGGTATGTCTGGTGTTTGTTTATACAGGGGGTCTTGGCAGCTGGGGAGCACCTATGCAAATTACATTCTCCATTTAGGAATTCCCATAGACTAAGTGGATCTTAAACCTTCTATAAAGTTCATTGCTTTTACTTCTATTGCCAAGATCCAGACCATTGTCCTCGACTTACCTCTGTTTTCATCTCAAGGTGCATTCTTAACAGACCCTCTTAGTTCAGTGTCCATGTTCTTTTCCATCGTTACTCCTATCATGCTTTTTATCCTTTAAGGTTACTTTATCCATTTTTCAAAGAAGCGTAATCTGTCTAGGCTATCTGCATCCTTTCCCTTTCTCCTGAAATAAATCCCCATTTTAAGCGGCCAATAAAGGCCAGTTAGACTTTTTCCTCAGTGTGTCTCTCTTTAGTGAAGGCAATTTTGGCTTGCCCAAGGACTCCTAGACCTGTGACAGTTTCTCCCAGAGCCCTTTTAGGTTGGCTATTTCGGTAAATGTTAGTTTATTTACCAAATATGTTATTGCTTTAGAATGTATGGTTAATAATTACAAATTGACTACATATTTTGGATTCAAAATGTTGAATTTCCCAGGGCAATTATCATATGGGCTGAAGTTATCAAAATATAATTTAGTTTGAGTATGTCAAAAGGTTTCTCACAGGCATCCTTGGCAGCCATGGGAGCTATGAGAAACAAGAATGTGTGCCACCAAATTACCCCTAAACTAATATTGGTTTCTGTTTTGCATATATTCTTTACCTTAGCAATTTCCCTCTATCTATAAAAAAAATGCTCTATTGTAGTAAGACACATAATGTTGATAAGTCAGGAATTGAACAGGTGTTTTGACACAATGGGTATCTTGAGTCTCAAGATAATATTTATCCCTTTGTAACAGAAGCAGTTGCAACTAAATCCCAATAACAAGCTAGCAATTGCTTTTAAATAGTGTATAAGAAGTTACAAGAACTTCTTAAAGTTATATACTATTTTTAAAGTTAAAACTGCAGCAGTAAATTTGTCCAAAATCCCAATGATCCCTCCTGGGTGGTAGTTACAGGCTTTCGTCTGATATCTGATCATTGCAGCCATAAGTTTCAGGCACTTCCAAGATCATTTGAGCGTGGGGTCTGCACATGTTGGATTGCACCATGTTATTTTAAGCCCCAAGAAAGCTTGCTCTTGGAAAATAAAGTAAGATTTAACTTTTTCTGGTAACTTGGAATAGCTACTAATAAAGTCCTAAGTGTGTCATAAGGTATCTTTAGAAACTAAACAACCCCAAAATCTGCATTCCTCTTGATTGATTTTGGAACTAACAGAGATAATAAATTATTTTTGATTGTCTGAGCAATGTCTCCATTGCTCTCTATTTAAGTGATACCAAGAAATTTTACACTGTTCTGAGCTCTGTATTTTATTTGGGTTAATTATCCATCCTCTGCTGGGTATATGATTAATAAGTATTCTTAATTATTTCTTGGCTTAGTCTTCAGATTGAGACATCAACATTGTATAATTAATACAATGAATAACAGTACTTTCTGACTAAATCCAATATATAGCTCTTCTCACCATGTTGTGGCAATCAGCAAGAGAAATTAGATATTCTTGTGGTTAAACAGTGAATGCATATTAGAGCCAATCCAGATGAATGTAAATCAGTTTTAACTTTGTTTTAAATAGGAAAAGAAGGTAAAACAGTGAATGCATATTAGAGCCAATCCAGATGAATGTAAATCAGTTTTAACTTTGTTTTAAATAGGAAAAGAAGGTAAGCAAGCTACGTCTTTTAGTTTGTGGCATATTTTGAATTGTTGATACCATATCGGTACAGCTGATGCTTTTGAAGGCACCACTTTATGCTATCCTCTATGACATAGTTATCTTTCAAAATTCATCAGCTTTTTAGGGGCCATGCTGGACTATTAAACAAGGAGTTCTGTGATACTAATATATTTGCATCTAATAGTTCCTTTATTAAACCAGAATATTTATAGCCCCAGGTATCTTAGATTGTTTTAAATGAAGCACCTGAGTACATTTAGATTATTAGAAGTGTTCCCATGTAGAGTGTCCAATCAGAACAATCTGAAAAGCAGAATTGCCCCTATCATTCCTTTTTCCTATATATTGGATAAGGAAGAACTCCTCCATTTAGATATCACATTATAAATAAAACATTCTGGCAATGTTGAACCAATACTATACTCTAACTTTTCATTAGCAAGTTTATAAAGGACAGTACACTAACACCAGTTTCCAGCAACTGTAATACATTTTTTTTTCATCAGCCCCAGGCCATTGTACCCATCTCAATGTAAATGACCTTGGATCCCCTACTAAGGATTGTGCCAAGACCCTGGCCCTCTTGCCTTCAGAATCTTGATTCCCTCCCATTTTAACTGGCATTGACTCTGAAAGAATGGTAGACTCAGTTTTCTATAATCATCAGATTTTTAAAAACGAATCAAGGCCAAGATAAAGTAAGTGAATTTTTCATGGTCCTTTAACAAACTGAGTAGTTGGCTGGGCTTGATGATTTAGTCTCTAATAGTCATCCATTAAAAGTTTAGTAGCCACTCCATCTATTTCTTCCCTTTTTTTTTTAATGTCATTTTCAACTCCTGAGTAATAGTTTAATTATCTCAGGGTTTTTCACACTTTTCCTTTCTCATTGCTCCCTTTCCTTTGCATAATCCTGAAAAAGTTCCCATTACTTAGCTCCATTTGGGGGCTTAAAATCCCTAACAACTTCCCACACATCATCTTTTCTCCTCAACAATAAAATCAATATGGGGCACAAATAATTAGAGTCCCTTTTATCAGTCCCTCCCCCCTTTTGGTGAGGGGAACAGAAATAGTGAAAATCTTAATATCATACAGAAAGTACACGTCATAGTGTTGTAGCTCTAGCTAGCTGCTGCTCTGTTACCATCACTTTCACTAGAACACATTAAAAAAATACAGCACATTCTTGGCTGAGTTCCCTTTCTTAAAAATTTGTTTTGTGATACATTTAACTATTCACCCTGCCTGGATATGAACTTAATGTCTCATTTACAGTTTTCCTCTTGTCGATGGATGTAGTGTGTGCACAGCCTAAACCCAGCAATGGCCAGAAAGTCAACCTGGAAACAATGATCCCTCCCCCTTGACTTTATTTCTCCCAAACCTTGTCTTATCCATCATTATTTAAATTATTTTGGCAGGGATGGCTTCAAATATCCCACTTTCATTGCCAACTGCAAAGATTCCAGAAAATTTTGATCTTTAAAAATGTCTCAAAAGTTGTACACAACATCTTCACATAAGGCTTATTTTAAAAGCAACAAAAAGAATACAGGAAAGCAATGGGATTCAAAAGACAAGCAGGTGCAAGCTCTCAGAATCCTTATTCACACACAGATGTTCTTTGTCCCCAAATTGAACCACCAATAATTGTACAATGAATCTTGATTTCAGAAAAATTCAACACAGAATGGATTTGCCTGTTGGGTTTTTATGGTCCTCTGATCACATATTCAAGCCAGGCTGCCTAACCAGTTATACCAGCTGAAAACCATCAATGAAAAAACTGGTCCTGAAGTTCCTGATGTTGGTAGATAATGCCTAACAGAAGAGCACAACTGTGGTCCATCAGTATCTGGGGGAGAGCCTGGCCTCAAGGAGGGGACCTGGGAAGCCACTTCAGTATTCACTACAAACAATTAGCATTTCTAGGGTATGTCTTGGTATCAACATACACTTCATCTTATTACAAAGTGAGAATAAAGAAGTTATTTGTTCAGTGCTTCCTATGTAGCAGATGCTATTATACTACGGGCTTTACACGCATTATCTCTGATCATAGCAAAATATTTATTAGTTTCATTTTCATATGAGGACACTAGGGCTCATAAACTCAGACTGGTAACTACTTGTCCCAGTCCACCCAGCTAGTTAAGTGGTGGAGCCAGCTGTGTCATCATCGTCAGTCCATTTAACCCCCAGTTCACCACAGAGCAAGTGGAACACACAATCAGGATGCTTAGAAGAGAATTAATGTTCTCTTCATTAATCAAACATCAATTTGATATTGCAAGACTCTTAGTCCTCAAAGAGGGATAAGATTATGTTCAGTAAACTGAGCTTCTTACATAAGGAAAGATGCCCAAGAACAATTAATGAAATATTTAACAAGGATTGAGATGAAATAGAACCTCTGGTGGCCCAGAAGTGGCTGAGTAAATGAAGATTTTCACTGTGCATTACAAATCAAAGACAATTAAATTGTTACCCTATCTTTAAAAACAAACAAACAAACAAATAAAACAAAAGACTAGCCCTGGGAAATTGCAAACTCATCAGGGAGGTTTGGACTTCAAATGGCACATCATAAAGTACCCTGCCTTTGCAACAGCCAAGAGTTAACAGCTGGATATTCAGGCTTCTCAGGATATAGTTTCCCTAGTCCAGCTGTGAATTCAATCTCTCTTAAAGAGAAAGACTAAAAAGTGTCTATATTAAAACCAAAGGTATTCTGTTTATCTAAGTATAGCATAAAGGAAATGAACAGACGACCTAAAATAGACAGAATATCAGACATAAAACTAAAAAAGTAATAGCTTCCATTATATAACTAGGATGCCTACAAATACAAAATCAATTTATGTAAAATATTTAAAAAAACTTAGATTATTCATTCAAGAGAAAACTTGAATAGCCATCGGGCATATAAAAAAGATGCTTACCATCATTAGAAGTAAACAAACTAAAAATCAAAGTAACTGGTAGAATTTTTCCCTATCTCTGTTTGATAAAACTTTTTAAAGCCTGAGAGTATCAATCATTGCCAAGCATTTAAAACAGTCAGAAATTTACATCCGAGGCATAAATGTAAACTTATATTGAGTGGTGTAAATAATTTGTGCCAATATTTTAGATGACAATGTGGTCTTTTTTAGTAAATTTAACAATACTTCTATTACTCAGCAATTCCACTTCTGGGCATATGAACTAGAGCAGTTTTTTTTTTTAACTTAGTGATGACTTATAGTAAGAAATGCATTTAATATTATAACATTGTAAACCCATACATGCTTACAATTATTTGTGTCCATTACAAATAATTCTGTGTGTAACAAAAGGATAATAATATACTTCCACAATACTTATATGTGTATAAACAAAAGTTCAATGAAATAATATATGCCCTAACAATTTGAGATGAACAATGAAACTATTGCATGGTTTACTTTTTTCTGTTTATTTTTAATCCACCCCATTCCATTCACCAATGTAGGACATAACCTTCTACATTACCTTGGTGATCCTCTGAATTGTGGTGAGTCGGACTGGAAAACACTACTCTATACAAGTGTATAGAATATGGTACTCCTATACATGTGTATGTAAGTGACATAGATAAGAATTTGAAATGAGCAATGCTTATTACAATGAAAATGGAAAAGAATCTTTCAAAACATAAATTATTATGCATACTAGTATACTATGTAGTAATGAAAATAAAATACCTGGAACTAAAATATATATAATAATAAATACAAATTTCACATATATAATATCAAGCATAAAATAAAGTTGCTACAGTATGTAGAAAATATGATTCTATTTATAATTTTAAAATATGCAAAACTAATCAGTTTGTGTGTATATGTGAGATAGAGAGAGATCAATAAAAAACAAAGTAGTGATAAGCAGTGTATTTGATACACTGATTGTTCTCTGGTAAGAGCACACAGGTGGTTTCAAAGCATACTAGTCTGCTCCTAAATTTTGATATATATATATGTAACTGTTAAACTGACGTTCATTTTAACCTTACTATTAACATATGATTTACATTTATCATCCTTGGTAGTCAATATTTAATAAAATAATTTTTGAAGATATAATTTAAATATACATATATGAGTTTAAAGTAAATTTAAATGTATAAGCAATGACTGATCTAAAAGTCTACTACAAAGACTATCATTGGTCAGATACAAACGTGTTCTCCTCATTTACACAATTAAAAGCATTCTGGCCTCAACATTAGTCTATTTTAGCTTCCTTTTTTTTTTTAATCAAAAGACACTATACTCCTTTATATATTCGTGAAAGAATGGAAATTGTTTTCAAATATATATTCTAGTACTATGGTAAAATGTTTGGAGACAAATAAGGCTAGTAGAAAATATTTTTTTCTTTTCCTTATATGTATGCAACAGCAATAACAATAACATTTATCATTTGCCATATGTCTTTGGTATCTTAACTCATTTGATCCTTAAGAACTTTGTGAGAGAGAATTTATCTCCATTATGCAGAGAAGACAACTGAGGCACAGAACAGTTAAGTAAAGTAACCAAGCACACACCACAAGAAAATTGTGGAACAATGGCTTGATTGACTTCAAATTTCAGTTTATGGAAAGAAAAAAAAACATAGGACACAAGTCCCAGGACTTCGTACGGTGCTAATAAAAAGTTAGAAACAACTGTAATTAAATTGTTTGATTGGTATTCATGACCAAATTATATATTTGCAGTATTTAAATACTCTGTATTATTAAATATTCTAATGTGATATCCTTTAAACTGCCCCCATGCAAATATTTCTAATTTGACACTAACCATGTATATGTGCATGTCAATTTCATTATAGTATCATGTATATATATTTATCATATATATGTATATTTGTTGGTTTTCCTAATGAATGCAATGATATTCTTTCATGTTATTATATCCACTTTTGTGCACTTTTCTGATGTATTTCAAATAGTTAATATATGCTTTTAAAAAAATCTTTATTTTTTAATGCCATATGTCCAACCTTATAAATAAATGTGTTCCACAACAAAGATTTCTCAATGGCTCAGCCCATAGCATAGGAAGATCATGCATACATTTAAGTCATATTTTATAATACAAAGTTATCACAAAACTATATATTTGAAGTCAGACTGTGGAACATATAAGGTTAAAATCATGGATTTCAGTAGGCAAGAGGAAAAAACTGCCCTGTGAAAACAAAAGAAATATCCTGTTGCTTCCTGAATATTTGCATGTGAAAATGAAACCACAGATTTCTCCTCAAGAATTTCCTGTCATCTCAAGTTAAATGAAGGTGAAATATACATGAAGGTGAAATGCAGGTGCATGTGTATGTGTATTTGTGATTCAAATTAGCATCGATATTAGTTTTTGTCAATTGCATTTTGTGTTTGTATGAATGGCTATCTGTGGCATCTGTTGTGGGACCAATGAGAATAGGAACCTGGCGAGTCAAGCTTTTTGACTTTTGTTGTTCTGGATGTGTGTGCTTATGTTCTGTCATTCCACAGAATGAGAAGTTTCTTTTAAGCAGAACAGACTCTGCTGCTTTGGGAGTTTTACTGTCTTGTATAACTTTTAAAGTCATTTCATGAAAAGATTCTTCTGGAAAGAAAAATTTTAATAGATACTATGCCGAGTAAAAGAAGTGGTTCTTACTATAACTCAGCTTTTGAACAATATTGAACAAATCAAATTTCTACCACGTAAAATATTTTAATTGTAAAATGAGAGACATCTCTATCTTCTTCTCTCTCTACCATTCACTACACCATGAATATATTGGAAAATGCAATACATGTCCATCACCTACCCCCTTGTTGAGCTATCCTTCTTCTTAATTAGAGTACATTATCTAAAAGAAACTCTAGAATTCAAAACAAAAATCTGTAAGATATTACTTGTAAGTTTAATAAAAGAGTTCATGGAGTCCATAGACTGAATGTTCTACTCTTTATTCCAACATTTAGTTTGTCAGATTCTGGGAGTATTTTCTTATGACCATTGTCCCCAGATCCAGAGATATTCAAGTTTCCTGATTGCTGGAGCTACCAGATTCTGCTAGGTACAGCCTCATTAACTAACCTCTCATTTCTAATTTATTCTTGGGTGGATTTACCTATGTCTGTTCCACAACTACCGTGCCTCCTGAGATACCTAAACCCTCTAATTCTCGATCTTCTCTGAACCTGTTCAGGATAAATTGCCTTGAGTCATAAGATATCTACTGTGGCCAGCATTTAGGTTTCATCTTTTTCTACTCTTCTACGTTGAGTTACTGATTCTTCCTTTTAATTTTACCCTTTAAAAACTGTATTGATATCTCTCATCACCTATTGTCCCTTTCATTCTCTTTGTCCCTTAGAGTGAAATTCAGAAGGAAGAGGAGGTACAAGCATGTATTAATTTTCCATGTTTAATTAGAAGTCTGAGCATGTTATTCCATGTTACTGGTATCCATTAGCCCTAGATTTAAAACCTACAGAAAGGTTGTTAAAATTTCTACTACTATGTAGAACAATGCAACATAAATTTTAGCCTTTCTATGTTGGTGCAAGAGTTATAACAGAATGAAGATTATAGCAGTGTTCATTTCTTTAAACATTTGATATACTGAATGAGCAACGTGTGGTCCTCGTTGACTGAAATTCTGATAGACCCATATTGCTGGAACCAAAGCTTCTGTAATAGCATTTATTGTTTGCGGACTTCGTAATGATGGCCATTCTGACTGGTGTAAGGTGTTATTCCAATAAGCATACTATACGCTTCCTGCTATTTCATAACCCATATTATTGGCAGAATGATACTTTCTATAATACGTCAATGTCCTGAATAAAATATTTCCTTTGCTTCCCATTCAAAAAGATAAGCGGAATTCAAATTCCTTCAGGTAGAGGGAAGAAGCTTGCACAATTTGGCTATTTGCCTTCACCAAACGTTTCAAATTCATTTGCTTTTACTGCAACCCCCACTCTGTGTGCTCAAGGCACAATGTTACAACTACTTCGCTCATGTAATATCCCAAGCACTTTCCTAACTGAAAATCTCAATTCTTATTGTTTTCTCAGTCTAGAACACTCCTCCAATCCTCTTGCTATTTTTCATACTGTTTATACTTTAGGATTCTATAATAATACTTCTTCAGAGAACCGTAACTGTTGCTTTCCCACTAAATCAGCCCTCATTGCCATATGTCTTTATCATACTTTTTTCTTTTTCTTCATGGTACGTCTCAGAGTCTGTAATGATATAATTATTAGTGTGATTATTTATTTATGGTTATTTCTCCCACTGGACTGTGAATTTTCAGGGGGAAGTGATCTTTGCTCATCCTTGTACTTCCTGTAATCTCTCAGTGCCTGGCACTTAATAGGTACTTGACTATATATGAAATAATAATAATAAACATATAAATATAACATCACTTGGATGATACACATACCTCTGGGTAGTTACTGTGTGCCAGGCCCACATACTAGATTCTGCTGGTACAAATATATAAAGTAGAAGTTGCTCTTCTGCTAGAACATACAGTCTGACAATTAGGACAAGCATATAATCAAACAAATGTACAAACCTGTATTTTAAAGAATGAAAAATTGAGTGACTACACTGTTTGATGGTACCATGGCATTTATAGGCACATGAGCTCCCTTTGGAAGAATGGGTCAGTCAGTGTTTGTTAATTTAAGATGAGGGAAGTAGCAAAGAGCTTATAACTGCCACCATGAGAAGCTCCACAGAAAAAGGAGTGAGGAAGATGTGTGCAATTGAATTTTACCCTGTAATTATAGGAACCCAATTAAAAAATTAAGGCAAAGACTTGATGAGTTTGTTTGTTTGTGTGTGTGTGTGTGTGTGTGTGTTAGAAAGACCATTTGAAAACAGGATGAAGTCTTCTAATTAAAGGTTGGTCCACAGTCAGCGACACAAGCATCTCTTGGGAGTTGGACAGGAGACTCTCAGGCCTGTCCAGAATTACTGTATTGGAATCCACATTTTAGGTGACTTTTATACACTTCTAAAGCTGGAGAAGCACTGCTATATAGGATGGGCTAGAGGGAAGAGAAGATTGGAATTGAGGACAGTTGGAAGAGGGGTTATTTCAAAAGCCCAGAGTCTTGCTGATGATAACCAAGAGTAAAACAGGAGCATTCCTAGTCCAAAGAAAGGTCTAAATTTAAGTATACGTGAAATGCAATCTTTCCAAATTAGTCCATGTCCAAGGATCCCATGTTATTCCACTCTGGTGGATTAGAATATTGTTCAGCAAGTTTCACTCTCTATTCTCTTCTCCCACCTCCATGGAAGAAAATGCTGAAGAAAAGACTTACCTTACCAATATTGATGCTTCTGTTTTATTGCTGGTTATCACCCTCATGTTTGTCCCTTGACTTTTGTCTTGATCATGCTATGTTTTGGGCAATGGGATATTAGCCAACACGGAACAAGCAGATAATTTCAATATATTTGCATGTTGAGCATTTTCCTTCTTTTCCTTCTGCCACTTTCAAGAGAAAAACATGCACTGGGTGACCAGCTAGGATGAGAGTCACATAAAGGTGACCTGACTGAATAATGCTTTTCAAACATACTACAGCTATTCTTAGATGTTTCTTATTTCATATATACTTTCAGATCATCTACCTCAGTAACAACAGCAGCAACAACAAAAAACTGTTGAACTACTGAATGAATAACATGAATTGCATTAATTTGGGAATACTGGAATTTTTATATTAAGTTTTCCCATCTAAGAACATCTGATTTTATGCCCTTGGAAGATTTTATATTTTGAATATGTGCCACGTAACATTTTTATAAAGCTTACTACAAAGATTTTACAATTTTATTGATACCATATATGAGATACTTTGCTTTCCTAGGTATTTTATTTTAGTACAAATAGAGAAAAGCAGTTGATTTAAAAATATTCCTGTATTCACTTTGCTGAATTGGTCTTGTTTCCATTTGTGGTGCTTACAGAGCAGTCAGACAATTCACATGAAGACGCAGGGCTACAGTACAAGGAATCCAGAGAGACAGGCTGAAGTGGCACAGGATCTACATCTAGAAGGCAGCTGTATCACTTCCACTATACACAGCTGTCAATAGCCATTAAGGTTGGCACAGTTGCAAAAGGACTAGAAATGGGATCAATATAATTTACATATATATAATCACTGGAGTTTTAAATCTGCTGTTGGAGAAAGAGTCATCATGTATTCATTTGCACACAAGTTAGTTAAAATGTGTTAGGCACATACATTGTTTTATCATTATGGTTTACAAGTTTGACAGAGAGAAGAACAGAATTTACAGATACCAATAAAGAGGTACACTGTATAATATTTTTTTCAACTGTTAAATTCTCCTTTTTATAATCTTTCCTGTAGAGCAAGATAGAGCATTAGTCTCTAGGATGTTTTCTGAGCAGAGTTAAAATTATGATTCTGCCAATGAGAGATATTTGCAGAAGATTTGGAAGACAGAATAGAAATTAAAATTATTCTTAGATCAGAGCTGAAGACAATTTCAGGGGAACTTGGCAAAGTGTGAGTTTGCAGTGGCTTCTGGCAAACAATACCAAATCACTTCTGTGTTACAGTGTGGGGAGAATCATCGCTCTGGATTTCCCAAGATAATTCAGGACCTTTACTCTTCAGTCTACCAACCATTACAAAAGCCTCTGATGCCCTGTATTAAACCCCTTATTACTGGGAATATTTAAAATAATTTTCAATTTTTCTGATAAAACTTCCTCTAATTAAACACAGAAACAACATACTTCAGAAAATGGTAGCAGCATTTACCATTTATGAAGATTATCAGTGATATTTTCCATTGACTTCTTTGCAGGTCTACTTGAAAGGCCAGGGAGCACACATTTAGCCCATAATAAAGTAACGATAGAAAAAAATACACATATAAGATAAACTCATCTAAATCTCAACATTTTTGTCTATCTATGTATAATCTATCTATCTACCTATCAACACAACTTCCCTTACCTGTAGTCCTTTTAGTCTTTTTCCCACACGCCTCTCTTTGTCTAAATGAATATATATGTGAATTCTTAGTTAAGTAAATTTTAATCTAGCTTTATATAATTAAGGCATATTTATTTCTCATATTAGTCTTGAAATATTTACATTTAGTATTCTTAATATGAAAGATAGACACACAAAAACTTTTTTCTGAAAGGACAAACTATGTGCCTTCTATAGATTCAAAGTATATAATGGAGTATTAAAGGTTGTGAGAATCTTTTATCAAATATTCCATAACTATATTTAAGCGGATATCCCTAATTCTTCTTGATAAAAGAAATTCTGCTAAACTCTTCATCCTAGAAAAGGCTGACACAGATGTTTGATCAGAGCTGTCAAGCATTCTAAGTTATTAGCAGAACAGATTAATTTATTTTCAGTTTTTTTTAACAACTTATACTGATATCAATACTACCCAAAGTCATCACATAATCACTGTGCTGTGAAAATAAAGTCAAACACATCATTAAATATGTTGATCAGACACCCTTAGTGTGAAAGGGGAGAAGTATTATAGAGAGACCAGCTGTTTTCTCAGGAAGAGAGAGATGAACAAAAGAAGGAGCAAGAAGAGAGAGAGAGAGCATGAGGGAGCACCAGAGTGAGAGAGCAAGAGAGAGAGAAAAGCAGGTCTATTTATGGAACACGTGGCATTCCCAGGAGGAAATGAAAACATATCCCAATATGTAAGTATTCTAATATGTGTATGCATCCTAATAAAATCAGCATTTACGTTGCATGTATACAATGTTACTTTTATATCAAAGAAAATTCCTGAGAACCAAATGAAGTCATTAAAGTATACAATTTCATAACATATTCAGAGTCTCATATTTTTATAGACTTGCTTCTTTAACTGCCCAAGATTCATTAGTTTATAATTCTGCTACTCATTTTCATCAACGTTTGAATTCTCAATTGAGATGTGATATTTCAGTCCTGCTACTATGTCAATCTGGAACCTTTTCCAAAATATATTAAATTTAAATTAAAAAGCCTTACTGAATAAAATAATTTATAGCATATTAATTAGTTTCAAATTAACATTAAATGGTCTTTGTCTTTTTCAGATAATAATAACTGAGACTTCTTTGCTCAGGTTTTTAAAAATCAAAATTATCCCTGTACTTCAAAACCAGGACAGGAAGGAGGAATGTTAATGAAGTGTTACTATATGGAATAAAATCTTCTCTATGGGAGAAAAATTATGTTAGTGTCCTTTGCTAATTTGATGTACCCAACATTAAAGAGCAGTTCCTTGAGGATATCTGACAGATCAGATGCTTTTCAGTTGAAACTGCTGGCACCCATTCTCTGGGCCTTCAGGATTCTGGAGGCTAGACATCCAAGACCAAGATGTCAGCAAGTTTAGTTTCCCCTGAAGCCCGTCTTTTCTTGGCTTGCAGACAGTGCTTTCTTGGTATAGCCTCATATAGTTGTTCCTCTATGCACACTTTTGTTGTTGTTGTTCTGTTTTGTTATTTTTCTATTTTATTAATTAAAAAGGAAAGTTTCTAGCCAAAATCCATAAATCAATGACAGAAAAATAAAAAGGGAGAAATCTCCGAACTCTATGATAAAAACCTGGGAGTGCAGACAAGGTATGTGTATATTGCTGGGGAGCAGGGACAGATGGATGACCTGCCATCAGGGATAAGGTGAAGGCGTGGGAGATGCTGAAGTTGTCCTTAGTAGTGAAAGAATACCACAACTCTCATTGTTTCATACTTTCTATAAACATTCTTAAATGCTCTAAGAATGTAAAAGTTTTTGTGAGGCTTCCAAAATTTTTAGAGTTTGGAGTAGTAATGAACTTACAAAATGGTAATTAAAAATGAACAACACATTTTCTTCTAAATCATCATTAAAATATTCTTCTTGCTCAAATGCTTTTGAATTAAAGGAATAAATAAAAATAATACCATGTGAAGAAATCTAAACCATGGAGAACTAGTGTAACAGGGAAAAACAAATCTGACTTCATATTGGTTCTTTTTTTTTTTTTAAACCTTTGTATTTCATTGCTTTTGCTACAAGTTAATCACTAAAGAGATGTTGCCTGTAGTTTAAAGTATACATAATGGCCCATTTCTGGAAATCTGCATCCCACACTTGAACTTAAGCTAAAATGTCTTTGTCTAGGTAACAGGAAACACCCTGACCAGGCCTACTTGTAAATGACTGCATCCCCTCCAGAGTCTGGCTGGGACCAGGAAGTACTTGCAACAACTTATCAACTTTCTTACTTTACCTCCTCACCTCCCTTCTTTGCTCTGTAAAGAAACTAGCATCCAAACCCAGGCAAGATGGTTCTTTGGGACACTAGTCCATCATCCTCTCATCTGGCTTTCTGAATAAAGTCACTATTCTTTGCCCCAAAAACTCATCCCTTGACTTATTAGCCTGTCATGTGGGGAGCACCTGGACTTGGTTACACTAAAATCAGAAGACTCAAAGACTGTGTATTCCATTTACATGTTTCCTGGCTTTCTACAAGAAACCTGTAATTTATTGAGTCATACCAAAAAATGAAATCAAAGTAATATACAGATTTTAGTATCAATTATTTAAAATAAAGATCACATTCAACTTCTCTTTGAATAAGGAATTACTAGGCTGGGGGTGTTGAATTTTACCTACAGGTAAAGAAAAACCTGGAGTACTTGGAATCTCCTTATTTCAACATTAAGTCAAGAAGGATCAAATTGATTTTTCTTTCTTTTTTTTATGAAGTTTGTACAGAATTGATATATGTTCTATAATTATGCCAAAATAATTAAAGTCAGTTTATTAGCCTGAAACAAGCTATATATTTTGAAGGAAGGTTCTGAGAGATTATCACAATTAATATATTTTTCTTAATAGTAAAATTATCTTTTTGCCAGAGTGATATTATGAGTATTAATTAATACATTACTAACTACACAAAAAACTGTTCAAGCAATAGTTTAAAAGGGAAAGAATAATTACCAGGTGACAAACATTTTCTGAAATGTAACACTATAAAAACCTAAAAAAAATATGTTATCAGATTTCTTCATTTGGCATTTCCTTGCTTTGTTGTGAATTTAATAATTGGAAGAGTTCTTATTTTTATTACTTTTGAGATGATCTTCTGTACTTGGACCCTATGGAAACTCCTGTTTTACCACATAATATTTTGAACTAAATTTCAGGTAGTCCCAATGTCTCTAGTATGTGGTAGATGAAATTATTTTACAACATTAAAAATAATATCCAAAGGATAGACTAGGTAAATAAATTATTTAAAACATGCCCATACTAGTTTAATTTAGCATGTTTTTATAACATATCCATACAAATAAAATAAAATATTTTTGTTCATTATGTATATTTTGGTCTAAAAGTTGTAAATAAAATATACAAGGAATTAATTACCATCATATTTGGTTTTGTCTCATTCTCCAATAAAGATTAAAATGGTTAATAAAGCTATGACAAAAAAATGAGTAATGATAATAAAATGTAATAAACAAGCTATACGTCAATGTGATGAATATTAAACATTATCTAGGAAGATTAATTCTAATGATAAATTATATATTCTAAGTTATGATCAAGAATCTGCTAAATGACTTAGAAATAAATAGCAAGCACCACCTCTGGGAAACAGAAAAATGTATTTAAAAAAAAAAAAACCTTGCTGTACTCACAAGCTTTATAATGGATTAAAGATGAACTAGGCAATGAAGAAAAGGTGCTCTCAGTATAAAATTAAATTTTCCAATCTAATCTGGTGTGCTTCTGTAAGAAAAGTTACAATATGCCAAACACATCATTGAAATTTAAAATTACACTTATTGATACTGTCCAAATCATAAGAACATAACTTCCACAAAAAGCAGCATGTGTCATTTCAAACATTAGAAAAGAAAACTTTCTATATTCCTGATTACAGATGTTTTCTAAGTAAGCAAAGGCCAATTAAATAAATCAATTAATACACAATAATTTTGACTTGATGGAATTTAAGTTTAATTTCATAGTTAATAATATTCCTGTGGCATAATTAAATAAAATTTCAGACATTTAAATGGTCAGTAAATGACACTTAGTGCAACTGTTAATAACAATTTTACATTCTCTCTGGCTAAGTATCCTAATCAAAAAAAGATTGCATTGTACCAGCTTTCAATGTTCTTCAAAAGTTTGGAAACCATGCAGGCATGCATGACCACCAGAAATTTGATGAAGTAATATAGATTATCAAATTATTTATTCTCCAAATTAACAAAGTTTATTATATTAAAAATATATTTAATATATTATATTACATTATATAAATAAAGAAAAAGACAAAAAAGGAGTTATATAAAATGAAGTTGAAGACTTCACTTGCATTGAATAAAAAAGCATTAACAATAAGAAGAACTAAAAAATGACAAGGGATGAGATCAAGACAGCAAGGCAGAAAGATCCTGAGCTCACCTCCTCCCACAACACACCAAAAGTAAAACTATATATAGATCAACTGTCTCTGAGAACAACCTGAGGCTAGTAGAACAGCTCTTCTATAATTAAAGAAATATAGAAAAATAAAACACATTGAGATGGGTAGGAAGAGTAGAGATTCAGTCTACTTGGGATTCACATTCCTGGCATGTAACCTAAATGCAGGAGGAGATATCACAAACATGGCAGTCTTCCCTGAGGAGCAAGAGGTTTGAGCTTTACATTGGGTGACTTAGCTCTGGGGACCCACACACCAAGAAGTTGAGCCCCCAAAACATCTGGCTTTGAAAACCAGCAGGGCTATGTGTTGCTTATGTCTAGGAGAACCAGAAGGCTGTAGGAAATCAAGACTCTACTCTTAAAGGTGCATACATAATCTCAATCAGTCTGAGCAAGTCCCAGCACAGAGGTAGCAGTTTGAAAGCACCTGGCACTCCAGCCAGCCTGCCAAGGTCACTCCAGCCAGCCTGCCAAGGTCACCCCAGTTACCCCCAGCCATGTCTACTCCAGTTCCAGACACCCCACCAAGGCAACTCCATCCTGGCTCAGTACAACCCAGGAAACACCTAGCCCTCACCAATTCCAGATCCAGTGATCTAGTCAAGGCAGCGCCAGTTCAGTGCCCTGAAGGACCCTCCAGCCTATGTTTGCTCCAGCCCCAGCCCAACTGCCAAAGCCAACCAGCACATGCAGTCTTCTACATAGGGGACACTCATACACAAGGTCATGCATTCAAGA
The DNA here is from genome assembly GCF_009834535.1 of Camelus ferus. Taxonomy (NCBI): domain Eukaryota; kingdom Metazoa; phylum Chordata; class Mammalia; order Artiodactyla; family Camelidae; genus Camelus; species Camelus ferus. The sequence continues at coordinate 57,581,169 of NC_045697.1, read as the reverse complement.
CTAGGAGAGGTAACTGTTTTGCCTAATTCATAGAAAACAAACACAGAAAGTGAAACAAAATGAGAAAACAAAGAAATACACTCCAAATGAAATAACAAGATAAAACATCAGAAAAGAACGATAATGAAACAAAAGTAATTTGTCTGATAAAGAGTTCAATGTAATGGTCACAAAATGCTCACTGAACTCTGAAGAATGAAGGAGCACAGCGAGAATTTCAACAAGGAGTTAAATCAGATCTCAAGAATACAAAACTAAAACAGAATCATATCCAAAGAATACAAAATTAAAACAGAATTACACTTGAGAGAATAAAGAGACAATTAGATGATACAAAAGAATGTATAAGTGATCTGGAAGACAGAATTGTGGAAATCACAACATAACAGCAAAACAAACAAAAAAACTAAAAAAAAGGATAGTTTAATGGACCTCTAGGATAACATCAAGCATAGTAACATTTGCATTTTAGGGGTCCCAGAAGGAGAACAGAGAGAGAAAAGAGGGGAGAAAACTTATTTGAAGAAATAATGGCTAAAAACTTCCTTAATAATGGCTGAAAAAAGATATACAGGTTCAGAAAGCACAGAGAGTCTTAAGAATTCAAAGAGATCCACACCAAGACATTTCATAATTAAAATAATAAAAGTTAAAATTAAGAGTGAATTTTAAAGGCAGCAAGATATATATATATATACATATATATATATACACACACACATATATAAATACACACACACATACACACACACACACACACACACTAGTCACTAGCAGGGAACCCATATATGTCTATCAGCTAATGTTGCAGGAGAAACTTTGCAGGCAAGAAGGGAGTGATGCAACATATTTAAAGTACTGAAAGAAAAAAAATACAACCAAAAAAATCAATTAGGAAACAGTGGTCTTAAATGGCACCTTAGACCAACAGACTTACATATACATAAAACATTCCATCCCCAAACTGGAGAGTACACATTCTTTTCAAGTGCAAACAAAACATTCTCCTGGATAGATCATATGTTAGCCTACAAAACAAGTCTTAAAATTTTAAGAAAATTGAAACCACATCAAGCATCTCTTCCAGCTGCAACAATACGAAATCAGAATTAATTACACAAAGAAAACTGGAAAAAAAACACTACTATGTTGAGACTACACAACATGCTAAACAACCAATTAGTTAGTGAAGAATTCAAAGAAAAAATTTAAAAACATTGAGACAAATAAAAATGGGAACACAACTTTCCAAAATATATGGGACACAGTAAAAGCAGTTGTAGGAGGGAAGTTCATAGCAATACAGATCTAGCTCAAGAAACAAGAAAAGTCTCTATGCAATATAGCTTTATATATAAAGCAACTAGAAAAAGAAGAAAAAAACAAAGTCCAAATTTAATAGAAGGAAGGAAATAATACAGATCAGAATGGAAACAATGAAACAGAGATCTGTAGATATAATATTAAAATGCTGATAAAAGATTAATGAAACTAAGAGTCGGTTCTTTGAAAGGTAAACCAAAACTGACAAACCTTTAGCTGGATTTATCAAGATAAAAATAGATGGCCCAAGTAAATAAAATCAAAAATAAAAAAGGTGTACCACCATACATCAGAAATACAATCATAAGAGATTATTACAAACAATTGGACCACCTAGAAGAAATGAATACATTCCTAAAAACATACAAACTTCCAAGACTGAATCAGGAAGAAACAGAAAATCTTAACAGACTGATAAGTAGTAATGAGATTAAATCATTAATTTAAAAACTTCCAGCAAACAAAAGTCAAAGACCAGATGGCTTCACAGGGGATTTCTACCAACTATTTAAAGGAGAGTTAATATTCATCCTTCTCAAATTACTCCAAAAATAGAAGAGGAACGAACACTACCAAACTCATTCTATGAGACCAGCATTACCCTGACACCAAAAATAGACAAAGATACTACGAAAAATTACAGTCCAATATCCCTGATGAACATAAGATGAAGAAATCTTCAACAAAATATTAACAATGGAAGTTCAAAAATACATTAAAAGGATCATACAGCATGTTAACTAGGGACTTATTCCAGGGATGCAAGAATGGCTCAACAGTCACAAATCAGTGTGATACATTATATTAACAAAACAAAGGATAAAAATCACATGATCATTTCAATGAATGCAGAAAAACCAGTTGACAAAATTTAACATTTGTTTATGATAAAAACTCTCAACACAGTGCGTAGAGAGGGAACATACCTCACCATAATAAAGGCCATATATGACAAATCCACAGATATCGTCATACTCACTGGTGAACAGCTGAAAGCTTTTCCTCTAAGATCAGGAAAAAAGACAACAATGTCCACTCTTCCCACTTTCATTCAACATAGTATTGGATGTTCTAGCCACAGAAATCAGATAAGAAAAGAAACAGAAGGCATCCAAATTAGAAGGGAAGAAGAAAAACTGTCATTATTTGAAAATAACATGATACAATGTATCAAAAACCCTAGAGACTTCACCAAGAAACTATTAGAACTCATAAATACAGTCAGTAAAGTTGCATGATATAAGATGTATATATAGAAATATGTTGCATTTCTATACACTAATAATGAACTATCAGAAAAAGAAATTAAGAAAACAATTCCGTTAACAACTACATAAAAAAAAAAAACCTGAAATACCTAGGAATAAATCTAACCAAGGAGGTGAAAAACCTATACACCAAAAACTATGAGATGTTAATGAAAAAAAATGAAGATGACATAAATAAATGGAAAGATATACCATGCTTATGAATTGGAAGATTTAATTTTGTTAAAATGTCCATATTACCCAAAACAGCCTATGGATTCAGTGCAATTCTTATCAAAGTACCCATGGCATTTTTCACAAAACTAGAACAAACAATCCTAAAAGTTGTATGGAATCACAAATGATCAAAGCAATTTTGAGCAAGAAGAACAGAGCAGGAGGAATTGTGCTTCTTGATTTCAAACTATCCTGCAAAGCTACAGTAATCAAAATGGTATGGTACTGGCACAAAACTAGACATGTAGATCAATGGAACAGAATAGAGAGCCCAGAAAAAAACTCACACTTTTATGGTCAATTAATGTATGACAAAGGAAGCACAAATATACAATGGAGAAAAGACTGTCTCTACAATAACTCATATTGGAAAAGCTGGACATCTATCCATGAAAGAATGAAACTAGATAATACACTTACACCATGTACAAAATAAACTCAAATGGACTATAGACTTATATGTAAGATTTAAATCTATAAAACCCCTAGAATAAAACAGACCATATGCTCTTTGACATTGGTCTTAGTAACATTTTTTTGGATCTGTCTCCTCAGGCAAGGGCAACAAAAGCAACAACAAACAAATGAAACCTAATCAGACAAGAAAGCTTTTGCACAAGAAAAGAAACCATCAACCAAATGCAAGGCAACCTATTGAATGGAAGAAGATATTTGCAAATTATATATCTGATAAGGGCATAATATCCAAAATACATTTTTTAAAAACACATACAACTCATTATCAAAGGAACAATCTGATTTTAGAAACAGCAGAGGATCTGAAAAGACAGTTTTCCAAAGAAGATATACAGATGGCTAACAGGCACATGAAAAGATACTCAATATCACTAGTCAACAGGGAAATGCAAATCAAAATCACAAATGAGATTTCACCTCACCCCTGTCAGAATGACTATCATCAAAAAGACTTAAAATAACAAGTGCTGAAGAGGATATAAAGAAAAGGTAACCTTTCACTGTTGGTGGGAATTCATACAGCCACTATGGAAAACAGTATAGGGATTCCTCAAAAAAATGAAAAACAGAACTAACATACAATTCAGCAATTCAACTTTTGGGTATTTATCCAAAGAAAATAAAAACACTAATTCAAAAAAATATATACACCCCTCTGTTAACTGCAGTATTATTTACAATAGTTTAGGTATGGAAGCAACCTTTATCCTTTGATATATAAATGGATAAAGAAGATATGGTATACACACATGATAAAATATTACACAGCCATATAGAAGAATGAAATCTTCTCATTAGCAACAATATAGATGGACATAGAGGGTATTATGCTATGTGCAGTAAGACTGAGAAAAACAAATACCATTTGATTTCACTTCGATGTGGAATCTAAAAAACAAAACACATGAACAAAACAGTAACAGACTCACAGATACAGAGAACAAAGTGGTGGTTAGAAGAGGGGAAAGAAGTGGGAGGACTGGCAAGATAAGTGAAGAGGACTAAGAGATCAAACTTCCAGGTATAAAATAAGTAAGTCATTGGCTATAATGCGAGCACAGAAAATGAGTTGATGATATTATTACAACATTGTATGGTGACAGATGGTAACTAGATTTGTTGTGGTGTGATCATTCCTTAAAGTATAAAAATACTGAATCACTATACTGTACATCTGAGACTAATATAATATTGCAAGTCAATTATTCTTCCATAAAAAGAAACTAGATATGATTTTACTTCCTTATTTTTATTTAATGTAAATTAAAAGCCAGCAAAAATACATAACACGGATGAGAGGAAATAAAAAAGTATCATGCAAAGAAGTATAACATTAATCATTAACCCATGTTATTTTAAAATTCATCAATGTGCATACATTTAGACTTAACAGAAATGGTTAATGTCAGTTTAAGTGCTATCACTAAGTGATACTGGGAAATGGTATTACTGTGATAAAAAGGATCATAAAACAAAGTGTATGTTATGAAATTTAACTTCGCAAATTAGATAAAACTATAATGTTGGAAATAGTAATTATATTTTATTACTATTTTGTATGAAAAATATGAACATCAGAGTTATTGCTATGTTTGGGAAAATATAAGTCTTTCTAGGGCTAGAACATAATATAACTCAAAGGACACTGGAAAATTATATTTTTGAGAGTTAAACTTCAGTCAGATAATAAAAGGCTTTGGAAATTATGTGAAAAAGTTTTTACTTCCTTTTGAAGGCAATAAGGAAACAGAATCATTTCAAAGATTACTTGAAATACTCATTTTAAAATACAAAAAAAATTTATGCATATGGGTGATTAATACACTAAAGCAGTAAAGGAAGTCTTTTAAAAGCATAGGACAATAATGTCAATCTGACTTGGGTGAGGTTAACAAATTCAGGATAACTGAATACTAATAATAAATAGTGCACATATTTCTGCCACATGTGCCATTTATTAATTTATCAAATATTTGAATGGCTACCAGAACATGTACTATGAGTTGGAGATAAAATGAGAGAGCATTCCCCTTGCCCCAAATTTGCTTATAGAAAAGGGGGAAAATAATATCCTGATTGCCACCATGCTGACAATCACAGGAAGTGATTTGGTAAAGCAGCTATGTCTAAGCACTATACTTGAGTAGCTTTCTTGTGTGATTAGACTATGATAACTAATTAGGTTAAAGATACAGAATTTTCCATGAATTACAGGGGCTATTTGTAATGTAGGTTCTCCTAAAAATGCAAAGGATTTGGAAACTCTAGTTACCATATATCTTATAATAGGACGTATTCATACATCTAAGAAAAAATGCTAGCTCTCCAATACTGCAAGAGTGGGGAGAAGATACTTCAAATGATAACAATAGCCAATATTAATAATTTAGTCACTAAGGATGCTATAAAATGGTGGTACTCAAACTTTGCTCTTGGAAATTCTACAATTTCAGATAGTATTGAGAATCCAAAGAATTTTATTCATATATTAAAGCTATTAAAATTTACAATATTAGAAATTAAATCTGAAAAAAATTAATTCACTTGAATAATAATAAACACATTGCCTAAATAGTATATTCTATTAAAAATAATTACACTTTCCAAAAAAAGAGAGTGACATTGTTTTACATTTCAGCAAATTTCCCTATTAACTGGTGTAATGAAGGAAGCAAGATTTATGCCTTCTTGCATTCAGTCTGTGGCAATATCACTCATCCTGAAGCCTTTTGATAAATCCACTATACACTCATGAGGGAATGTGAGTGAAAGAGAAATGTCATGACAATAATTTAGACCTCTGGAATCCCTGGAAGGCACTTGGGAGTTCAATCTGAGAGACATTACTATAAAATATACTAAAATAATATTATGAAAAGGAACATGAATCTCAGGAGATTGGTTAACTCTTTGGTAGTCTAGAAAGAGACAGAAAAAGTGACTATATTTACAAGCAGTTAATGCTATTTGGTATCTTGCACTACCTCATGCTACTTATCACTATAGTCTCAGAATGCCGTGTTTAATATTGACATCTTTCCTCTATTGTCCAAATTGAAGGCGTGATTTACTACCTTATCCAGGAATCCTCTTCAAGAACCTTCCCTACATTGATGGACATGGTTAAATATATTTGATGACCACACTGTAGCCTATCTTTTTTTTCATAGAAGTAATTAAGCTTATAGTGGCAGGATTTGAGGCTTGACAAAATGACCAGATGAACTATATAACCTGCACCAAGTTTCTTACAGTTTTGGATATATAGTGAGTAAAGATTCTGTAAAAAGCATTCTCCATAGTATACTACCCCAAAACATTTTGTAGTCAATCCCCCAAAGCACCATTTTCTTTTTAAAGATGACGTGAATTATTCTTGAAACTCTTGCCCCTCATTTTCATTGAATTATCAGTAAAATTATGCAAATATAGTATGTAATATAATTTTTTGTCATTCAGTTATCTTTCAACCATGCTAATTAATGATGAATTATCTTAGTAAGTTGAGTAGATAGTTTCAACATTGTATGTTTTTGTTTTTATTTTTATTTTTGTATATTCTCACTAATTCCACTAGCATAAGGTAACTTTATTAAGTATATTATTTAACTAGGAAAAGATCAATCTCTTGACAAAGACTAAAAATATCAAGAATAAAGCAGGATTTGGTACTCTTCCAACTGTAATTAAAATATTTCGCTAACCAAGTACAATTGCTGTTAACATTTTTGTAAAAGTATTTTGCAATCATGTGAATCAGAAGGATGTTTAAAATATCTGAACTGGAAGAAGTTGAATATTTGAAACAAATTATTCTTAGAAACAATAATATGAATAAAAACTTCTTAGTGATATATGGGGACAATTAAGCCTATTTTAAATAATTTCATTAATATAATAAAATGACTTCTGTTCATTCCTTTCCTACTACATCATTAAATATTATTGAGTTAGGTCCTGACATTTTATTCAGAATTATGTTTCTGGCATTTCAGTATTCAGCTCTAAATGTTAAGGATGCCAATTATATAAGCATCCATCTTTTTCACTATGGTCTCCCATCAAACATTAATGGTAGAATTCCTAATTCATTTCAAGTAGTCTCAAATATCTGCCCTGAAGAAGGCTGATACTCTACAAGTGTTCTGACAACCTCTGCTAAGTAATTACTCTTAAAAATATCTCAGTAAATTCAACTCACTCCCAGAGGCATTTTAAATTATATGTCGTTAAAATGTAATGCTTTCTGAAATGACAAGGTCATGCCAAAATGCAAAACTACACTCTATTTTTATCTGAGACATATCTACTCCAATAAAAATGTTACAGCTTACACTTCAAACCCGGAAGGATGAGTTGTGCTACACTGAGAGATATGTAGTAATCAAGGCAAATTGTGATATACACTAACAATAAATCAATACTCTGGTCCCATTCTATGTGAGAAAACGATCCATTTGTGTGATGAGTGGATACTGCACATTTTGATACAATTTGCGACAAAAATGTACTCACAAAGCTCGATGTAAAACTGCCTCTACCTAACATTCCCTCCTGACACTTCAACATTTTCCTTCTTCTTTTGGACAGATATTTTCTAAGTATGAAAATTAAACTTACATGAAATGTTAACTTCATGTTTAAATGAATATATAAATGAAAGAATGCCTCACAAAGCAAACTGATCATAATATATATTTTGTGCCTCATAGTACAACAATAAACATATAATAATTTAGAAAAAAATGTAAATATAAAATCCAAAAGGAGTTATGGGAAAAAGTAACCTAATTCTATTCTTACTCTACCGAATAGAAATATTTTTCTTAGTAAAACTGTTATGATAATCTGGGAGTAATTGTGGACTAGACGTGTTTTCTAAATTGAGACAGTCAGGATACTGACTAAATAGAATCTATTTTATCATCTCCCTCAATTAAATCCACTAGAAAAACTAAATTATATAATGTCTATGGAAGCTATAACTTATAACACTGATTGAAACATACTGAGAGTCAGCTGCAAATATATATATATATATACACACACACACGTATATACAGGCATATGAAAATATATATACACCTGTATGTTTGTGTAATGTGTACATATACATATGTAAATACACAAATATGAATATATTTTCAAGTTTGTACCACACACTAAAATACTACATGTGTATGAATTTTTTGAGTGTTCTAAATTTTGAGCTGTTTTGTCATTTGGCTTTGAGTATCTGCTCAAAAGAGTATAAACAAGAAAAACAGAATGATCAGTAAATCAAGATATAGACCCTAAAAACTCAATATTGAGAGTATTATCAGAGTATTTTATAGAATATATATTGTATTAAAATTCACAAACTATATTTTTTGCTTGAAAAACTAACCATGGAACTTCTGCCATGGGAATCAATACTATTTTTTATCCACATATATTTTCAGGATTTTCCTTTCCTTATGTGAAGCAATTATCTCAGTTAAAATATGTTAAAATATGACTGAAACAGATACAAATAATTGTCATAAACTCACTTTTGCTGCCATGTATCTTTAGAACTGAATAATTGATGAAAATATGCTTACTGAAAAAGCACTAAGTATGTGCTTTGTACAGACACTGAAGTCACTCTGACTTCTCATTCATCAGCATTGCTAAGCAAGATGATTTATGCAGAATGTTTTGAATTATAATAATGCAGACCTGAGAAATCTAGATAATGGTATATCTTCTAATTATAACATCACTTCGACTATCCAAGGCAAATGTCTTCCTCCTTTAATTGGGAGTGAGTTTATACAGTTAAGGAATCATCTCGATAAAGTTAATGTAACATCTGAATAATATAATATCATCAAAAGATGGTGCTAGAAACAAGGCTCTCCTAAGTTAATTTTGGCCTAAAAGATTTTGACACAGTACTATAATACATGGACTGGATTTTTATCATATATAATTTTAACAAACAATAGTCTAGAAAAATAATATACCATATTTAAAAATAGATGCCAAAGTCTTTAAAGGCATACCAATTCATTAAAATGTATGGTGACTTTAGAGAAAAATTCTTACATTTTAAATAATTATAATTGCTTAATTAATAACTTTTCTTACCTACTACATAACCATCCTTAATTTAATTTTAATGTTACTTAATACATCTGATAATAGTTCCCTCAAAACCAACAACGATTTTTATAGAATTTAATAATATGTTAAACACCCAGTTCTCATAACAGATTTTTGAATCAGAAAGACATGGTTTCAAATGCCTTCTGAATAAATTACGTGCTACTCAACTTAAAAGCTGGTAATTTTATGTCTTTGAGCTTTATGTTCTTCATCTTAAAAATCAGAATAAAATCAAATAATAATCAAATAATACAATCAAATTAACATGGTTGATAAATGAATTTGTTGGGAAACAGCTTGGTGGTTGGCAAGGGCAATAGCACTGAAAAATGATTTATTACCGTTATTAAGGATGATTATTAGTAATGTACTCAAACTTAGATGGACTATTCTGGAGACAAAAACTTTTTTCAATAAAATTATTTCCTAGTCTAATTATTTGGCTGAATTTTCAGAAAGTGTACTCAAAGCCTTATACTATGTAGCTCTGAGCAATCTTTTATTATTCATTTATTTTCTAAAAATGAACTAACACTGTGTTAGCTATTAAATTTTAATAATTTTAAGCAAGGTCACATGACTAAGTTAATTCTTATTACTTCTTTTGTAAATTATATTATATTATAGAAATGATAGTGTTAAATATATTAAAATATCTTATTTAAGAAATATGCAAAAAAATAAGACAATTGATACATAATCCAAAGTGTCGATTATTGCCATTCTATTTTCTCCTTGTCTTTTCCTTTTTTTGCACATATTCATTTACAGATTTATGCAATGACACTAGACATGGACTTTATGAGGTACATGAAATCAAGATTGAAGATGGATTAAATTCCTCAAAGCCAGATAGAAAAAGCTAATGACAACAAAAGGTGGGACACTGAGTGTTTTTGTGGCATCACACATATAGCAAGTAAGCATTGCGTATCTAGAAAGAAAAATTAGTCTTTTTTAGTCATTATGTAATACTCAGAGCTATGCAAATTAAACAAAAAATTGAGAAATAAGGAAGTCAGATGATACAGAAATGCAAATGTCTTGGGATGAAAATAGAGACCGAAAATCAAATGCATACTGTTAGAATTGAAGGAAGAAGCAGTTGGAGAAAAACAAACAAAAAAAACCCCAAAATAACTACAAATGTTAAATTGTACATGACTTGGAAACAAAAAGGATGTAGGAAAAGAGTGAGAGAGATTAACTGAGTTGGATTTTGTCTATGTGGTAATATCATAAGGCTAAACTACACAGAAGAAAATGAAGTAACTGGTAGAAAATTAAGTATTTTGAAAAACTATTAAGAATAAATCATTAAAGAAATACAGATTTTTTTCAATATATGGTAATAATTAGATCTAATAACAAAATGAAATTACATTATTAAACTCTCCATTTCATTATCTATCTCAAAGATAAATACATGTATGTATCACATTTAACAGTTTTTACAGATTCAGATTAAATTTTTTATTGTATTTTATCTTCTAAATGACAGTTTTAATAGAGGTGATGCTACCCAAGAAAGTTCCTGCAAATTAAAGGTAGACATAGGTCAGCACTATGTTTCTTCTTATATTTTCACTAAAAAAGAAAACAAACAAACTTATTTTCCATGGTCTATCTTTTGATGTATGAATCAATATCAGTGTTTTTCAAAAATAATTTATCTACACGTAAAGCATTAGTAGTTTATGTAGGGATCCTCTTAGAGCATGAATATTATTTTTAGTAGTTATTTCAGAAACATGGTAAGAAATTCAAGCTAAAACAATGTTAACAACAAAAAATAAAGTGCTCAATGTATTTCCCATGCTCAGCCCAACCGCCTCCCCTCCATTACTGACCCCATCAGAAACACAAGTTAACAAGAATCTGAGATCTTCAACCTGAGTGGAGACTGAGAGGAACAAATATACCATATTTAATGTTTTATCAATTTACTTTACCACTCATGCTGTTATGTTAGTTATTGATTTGTTGTTGTGATATTTTTCTTGTAAATTTAACTCCATCCTTGCTGATATGCCTTTATTTGTTTAAGAAACATCACTTTGCTCCAATTCCTATTTTTCCTACACTTCATTTAAAAAAAAAAGGTTACTTATACTACCTTTGTATAAATACCCTTATTAGAAAATTACAATAAGAATAATTTTTAGGTTTTTTAAACATATTTTCGTATCATTAAATTATAATTTTATATCTTATATTTACATTCTCCTTATTTCTATCTTGTTAATAACTACTGCAAAGAGAGTCCAGTAAGTAAACCTCCTGTATATTCTTATCTCACCAAAACAATAATGATAATGATAATAATAAAAGCAGTAAATAACACTTGGAAATATAAATCAAATAAAACTTAAATGTTCCATATTTTTAGGGTTAAATCAATTAAAAAATGTAGAAAGGATATGGAAGGGCACTATGATTAACAGAGTGTTAGAAAACATGCTTCTCCAGACCAGAGAAATTACCTAGATCCACATCCATGTATGTCATCAACATGTCACTAGCTATAGGTCCTTTAAAAATCATGTCATCTTTTTGAATCTTGTTTATGTCCACTACAAAATTAAAGTAATAATAAAAAATAAAGAATATTCCAGGGAAGAATTCAATAAGGTAATACAGATAAACCATTTGCACAGTGAAATGTATCTATATATGTGAGTGTGCATATATATAAAACTTACTAAATACCTAAAATAATGAGAATTTTCTAAGAGTCCTATGCATTGTATTACATGATGTTTAGTTTGATAATATTTAGTTTGATAATAGTGTGTAATAGTTCATGTTTTGTTTATTTATTCATCCACTTCTTCGACTCCTTGATTTGAATATAAACTTCTTTAGACATGGACCAACCTTATTAATTATTCATTTCTATCATCTGGGACAATGTCTTGCATCAATGAAGTATGAAGAAATGACAGGATAGGAACATGGTTATTGGTTTAAAACAGCGAAATGATGGAAACTAAATAACAGTTGTAGCACTGGGACTGAAAATAAGTTGAAAGACATTACTAATGTTTTGAGGTAAGATAACTAAATAAAAATAAAACTGATTTGATATTAATACTAAAGTGGAGGAATGAGACAAAAAAAAAATGGCTTCAATGACATGAAAAATAGTTGAAATACTGACAGAAAACATAACCAGTAAAGGGAAGAAAACTGGAATGATACAAAATAGAGTGTTTAGTTTATATTAATTTAGGAGATAGTTAAAAGAAAAGTTACGTAGGAATTTACTAAAGAATTGAGCTCAGATCAAGATTCAAAACTGAAAGTGCCAAAAAAAAATTAATAAATAATAAAAATGCAAGACTGGTAGGTATGACTGTAAAGGTAAGCAAAATCCTGTAGGGTTGTTTAAGAATTCTGAAGTATCTTCTATGAGCAACATGGAGTCCCTATAGGATTTTAAGCAAAGAGGTTGAAAGAAAAGTTCTGTATTTTTTGAGAGATTATACTCATTGCAATGATAAAGATATGGAAGAATTGATGTGGGCAGACTGGCAATTTTTTTTTTTTTTTTGACAAAGAAAAGATGCAATCTTGGTATGGTGGTAATAGTTAGCAAGGGAAAAAAGTGAATGATTCAAGAGTAATTTAAGGAGAAGCTCAATTTGTGAACTGTTAATTTATACGATGTAAAGTTTATGAAAAAGAAAGTTGTTTGGAGCAAATCTTTTGATTTCTAGTCTGAGCAAAAATACTGTGTGGTAACGACATTGATTTACACTGGGAGGACTAGAAGAACAATAGTTCTAGATTACAAGTTCTCTCCTTTGGGGACATTTGAGGTATCAAAAAGACATTCAACTGGAGAATTCAGTTATGTAGTAGTTATACAGATTTGAAGTTCAAAAGTGTGGTCTGGCTTGGAAATAAGTATGTGTGGAAATTTCAGTATTAAATGATAATTGAAGAAATGAAAAAGGTGAAGAGATTAAAGTTTAACTTTTATGTGTATGTGATTAGACAACCCAGTGATTTTATATTTAAATTTTAAAGGTAACTTCAGATATGGACAGATTCAATATATTATTATCTTCATGAGTAAAACAAGGAGTGATATTTTTAGTCTTGCTAATGTCTCTGCTTTTCTTGAGATTTTCATGTTATGAAAGATAAAAAAATCAGATTTTTAACGCTGCTCACTTTTTGGGAAAGCATTTCAAGTGTTATATAAGAGCAAATAATATAAGTTTAAGATGTATGTCCCGCATTAAAAAATAGTTCCACTGTGCATAATTGGACACTTTGTAGAGCACTGACTTTGCACATTACTAATGCTAAGATGGTGACAACTTTTGAATATGAAGATAAAGAACCTCAACTCTGAGGACATTAATATGTATCAAACATTCTAATAATACATCTTGCTGAAACATGATTAATCTTACACATACTGATGATGTTTAAAGTAGAAGCAGTATTGAAATTTTTTCTGGCGGGAGAGTTCCATGAATGGTGCTATGTTTATAATTTCAATTTCTGTATAACATACTGAAGCTTTAGCACTTGTAATTCCACATATTATGCTAGGTTAGACACTTCTCCATACTAATGATTATTCTATCTTTATAAAATTTTATAAAGATTCATTCTGAAATGAGGAAAATACACTGCATTCAGAAATAGGATACCACCTTATACTAAATGATGACAATTTAATAGGTTTCCTTTCATGATAAAGAAATTTTGGTAATTGGGGAAGCCACCTTATTGATGTGGAACTTCAATAACCTGCAGTACTAAAATGTCTCTCCTCTCATTAAACTGCCTGATGAGAAATAGTTTTTCTCTATTTATTTTCTGTAATAGTTAATCATATTGTAAAATTATTCTATGCACATAGTGAAAAAGCAAACCCATGAAAGGTATAAAAACTGCATCAAAAAGTCCAAGTTTTAAGAGTTAAACTATACATTTTATAGAAGCATATGTACAGTCGTTCTTTTGTTTTTAGAAAACCATGTTTTTAAATATATATTACCCCGATACATGAATTACTGACATACTACACTTTGGATAAATTTATTCATCACTAAATATAAATCTATATTTCTGTTGTTTTCATAGCTGTTCAATATTCTAATTAATAACAGAAGGCTAATTTGACAGTAATGAAATTAGTGTGGCAACTTTCAGCTTAAATAAAATCGGACAAACATACAAATCCAGATTAAGAGGATTTTTAAGGCTTGATAAGACATTTTCATTGAACACACAAAACATGAGATATATAATTCTGGAACTCAAGAACACCAAAAAGAAGACAATCATTTGGGTGATTTATAATGAATACTTTGGAAGTATTTTATTTTTAAGAATGTAGATATTATTTGACAATAAGAATAGTAAAAAATGAAGTAGAGAAAAGCATAAGGATTGTGAGGGACTGAGTTTTAATAATACTTAGGGAAGGCTTTGTTTGGAATATACAATTTGTGTACAGTGGAGGAATGAAGAAGCTAGACAAGTGGAAGCCTGGTAGAATAGCAGAACAGAGTGTTCAGCAAACACAAAGACCATAAAGCATACTGGGGTTCATGTGTTTGAAGAAAAGAGAGGAAGTCAAGGTGCCTGAACCAAGGAGAAGAAGGAAAAGGCAGTAAGAAACCAAATAAAGGTTGGAATAATGCTAATAGATCATGTACAACCTTGCAGACCATGGCAAGGATTTGGGGTTTTATTTAGGGTGATATTTAGTGCTTTGCAAATAAGGCTAAATGACTGGATAGCACACACAGGCAGCTTAAACAAAGTATATTGGGTTAAATGACGTGCTGCTAAAAAAATTAATATGAAAGTACAAATGGATAAGAATAACAAAACATTCTGAAAGGTTGAAAATTGAAAGGCTTAACTTATTAGATAGCAAGCATTTTAAAAGTACAGTAATTTCAGCAGTATGATTTTGGCATGATGCTAGACAAACTCATAATGTAATGAAATAGGGAGAAAAAAACGTTCCCCGCACCGAATTCCCCCATTACTAGCACCTGGCATTATAGTGGTATACCTGCTGCAAGTGATGAGCCACTATTCATACATTATTATTAATTAAGGTTAATAGTTTACTTTAGAGTTCATTCCTTGTGTTGTGCAGTCCTTGATTTGAACAAATGGATAATGATATTATCCACCACTAGCGTATCACCACAATCATTTCACTGTATTAAAATTTACAGTGTTCCACTTATTCATCCTACTCTCTGCTTGAACTCCTTGCACTACATACAGATCTTATAAGTAGCTCCATACTTTTGCCTTTTCAGGAATGTCACATAGTGGGAATCTCACAATATGTAGCCTTTTCAGATTGGCTTTTTTCACTTAGCAATATGCATTTAAGTTTCCCCCATGTTTATTCATATTTTTATAATCCACATATTTTAGCACTGAATAATATTCCATTGGATGGATAAACCACAATGTGTGTATTCATTAACCTACTGAAGAACATGTTGGCTAGTTGCAAGTTTTGGTAATTATGAGTAAAACTGCTACAAACATTCATGTGTGGGATTTTGTGAAAATATAAGTTTTCTACTCATTTGGGTAAATATGTAGGAGCATAATTGCTGGATCACATGGTAAGCGTATGTTTAGCTTTGGAAGAAACCACTAAACTGTCTTCCAAAGTGATTGTACCATTTTGTATCCCCACCAGCAGCCGATGAGCATTCCTGTTTTTCCATGTCCTCATTCGTAGTTGGATTTTACCTATTCTAATATGTGTGTAGTCGTATCTCATTGTTTCAGGTTTCATTTTGCTGGTAACATACGATGTGGAACATCTCTTTATATGTTTGTTTGTCATCTTGAAATTTTCTGCTGTTAGATGCCTATTGAGATATATTAACCTTTCATAAATTAGGTGTTTGTTTTCTTACTGTTTTAATAGTTCTTCATATGTTTCACAACAGTCCTTTGTCAAATATGTCTCTTGAAAATATCAGGACAGAATATTTTAATTTTAACAAAGCACAAATTAACAATTGTAATTTCACATATCATGTTTTTGGTATTGTATCTAAGAACTCATAATTAAATCCACTGACATCTAGATTTTCTTCTATGTTGTCTTCTAGGAATTTTATAGTTTTGCATTTTATATTTAGGTCTATAATCCATTTGAGTTAATTTTTGTGAAGAGTGTAAAGTCTGTGTCTAGATCCATTTAAAAAAAGTTTTTTGCATGTGAATGTCCAGGTTTTCATTTGATGAAATGATCATCCTTTCTCCACTGTATTGCCTTTGCTTCTTTATCAAAGATCACTTGATTCTCTTCATGCAGGTCTATTTAGGGCTCTCTATTCTGTTTCACTGACCTATTAGTATTTTGTTTCATTAATACCAGTGTCTTGATTACTATCGTTTTATACTAAGTCTTGAAGGCAGGGAGTGTAAGTCCTCCAATTTTGCTCTACTCCTTGAATACTATTTTGTCTATTCTGCCTCTTGATAAAGTTGGAAAGAACTTACTTTGTGATAATATTGAGTCTCTCTATCCATATACACAAAATATCTCTCCAATTATTTAGATCCTTTTAAAATTTCATCATTAGAGTTTTACATTCTTTTCTCATGTAGATCATATAAAGATGTTATAAGATTTAGATCTATAATTTCTTATTTGGGGTGCTTATATAATGTTATTGTATTTTATTTTCCAATTGCTGGACTATGAGAAAGCAATTGACTTTTGTTGACTAACATTTTATCCTACAACTTTGCTACAACTGCAGTTTTAAAAGGTAGGTTTTGTCATTGTTTAGGTATGGTGAGATCAACAGATCAAGAAATAACTGCCATTGAAAAAAATATTTTGTTACAGCAATATCAAACCTATCTTAAAAGAAACATTGAAAGGTCTTCTCTAAATAGAAAAGACACAAGAATCTATAGAAAAGAGAAAATCACAACTGGAAATGTGATAACTACAAAATTACAAAAAACAGCAAAAGAATAAACATGAAGATGTAAAAGAGGACATCAAAATCACAAAATGTAGGGGGGAGGAATAAGAAAATGAGATTTTTTTTCTTTTTTTTTTTAGAATATGTTTGAGCCTATATGATTACCAGCCTAAAGCAAGTAGATATAGTAATGGGTTAACATACTTGAAAAACAGGGTAACCACAAGTCAAAAACAGAGTCACAAAAACCAAAAAGAACTTGAGCATAATGCAAAAGAAAATCATCAAACCGCAAAATGAAAAACAAAAAGAAAAAGAAAGTGACAAATAAGAAACACAAAACCAAAAGAAAAATGAAGTTTAAAATGGCAATGAACAAATATCTATCAATAATTACCTTAAATGACAATGGACTAAATGCTTCATTCAAAAGACATAGAGTGGCAGGTTGGATAATAAAACAAGAGCCTATAATATGCTGCCTACAAGAGACCCACTTTAGGGCAAAGGGCGCATGCAGATTGAAAGTGAGGAGATGGAAAAAGATATTCCATGCAAATGGAAATAACAAGAAAGTAGGGGTAGCAATACTCATATCAGACAAAATAGACTTTTAAAACAAAGGCCATAAAGAAAGATAAAGTAGGACATTATATAATGATAAAAGGATCAATACAAGAAGAGGATATCATACTTACCAACATATATGCACCCAATATAGGAGTATCAAAATACATAAAACAAATACTAACAGACATAAAGGGAGAAATTGATGGAAAAACAGTAAGGGTAGGGGACTTTAACACCCCACTCACATCAATGGACAGATTTCCAGACAGAAAAATCTATAAGGCAACAGAGATCCTAAAAAACACAATAGAATAGTTAGACTTACTTGATATTTTCAGGACATTACATCCAAGGAAAAAAAAAAAAAGAATATACATTCTTTTCAAGTACACATGGAACATTCTGTAGGATAGACTACATATTCAGATTATACCAAATTCAGCAAATTTTTTATATCAAAATAAATCATTAAGAGAGAGAAAATGCAAGTTATATTATGGGATATACAGTTTTAACATACTTATTTGGCAGTAGACACAGGCAAAATATAGAAATAACTGACACATTACATAACAATAAGCAGACAACCCCCCATCGGTAAACAATTTAAAATTACACTTCACAAGAGAAGGCAAAAAAATTACCAAAAGCCTATGAAAATGCTCTCAAAATCATCTGTCATCAAGGAGATGCAAACTAAAACCACATTAAAAACTAAACTTTTTTTTTTTTTTTTTGCTGGAGGAAGGTACTTATTAGGTTTATTTATTTATTATTTTTAGAGGAGGTACTAGGGATTGAATTCACGACTTCATGCATGCTAAGCATGCACTCTACCACTTAAATTATACCCTCTCTGGTAGAGTGCCTACCTAGCATGCACAAGATCCTGGTTCAATCCCCAGTACCTCCATTAAAAATAAATTAATAAATAAACCTAATTACACACACCTCAAAACACTAAATTTTTAACAAATCTTAAAATAATTCAACAATAACACACAAAAAATGGCAATACCGTGTGATGCTAAGATGTCCAGCAGGAAAATGTTCATATTCTGCTATTCTGAGTATAACAGAGTCCATGACTCAACCTTCTGCTCCTAAGCATATCCCAAATAGAACTGCTGATGTTTGAACACCAAAACACCTTCAATCAGTAGAGAACATATTCTATGACGGCCTAGATATAATATTCAAAAACAGGAAAAGTTAGAAGGCTGTTAATGTCCCTCAAAGATTTGCTCTTCCCTAACTGCATCAGGAATGTGTCACCGTTATTTGCTTTTCCTACCCCTCTTGCTCTTTTTTGTTTTTCCCCTTCTATTTTGCTATCTTTACTACAAATTTCCAATGCAGCATTAGCATACAATATTTGTTTAATGTTTTGTTTGAGAACAAGGAGTAATAAAGAACAGTGTTAATATCAACATTATGTGAAATATGACCAAGTATTAACTTTGTTTAGTAATATAATTAACATTATTATTTTTATTTAAATTTAACACACTTAAAAGTAATCAAAGTACCATTCAAGAATAAAAATTTAGGTCATTTTTTCTTTCCAATAAAGATAACATCTTCTAAAATATCTCTAAAAAGTTGTAAAAGAAAAATCATGAAAAAAGCATTAAGGTTTCAGATTCACAATAAAATAAAAAATAAAGGAATTAATTTTTCTAAATTTATTCTATACCTTATCTCCTAATTAGACTTTGGAAATGTTATTTCTAAAATAGAGTTGGATATAGTTGCTATGGAGGTGATAATAATAATAAGTAATTTGAATACAGATTAATTTTTCATAATCTATGAAATAGGTCAAAGGTTTTTCTATTTCTCTATAATTTTACTTTGTGTAACCAATCATATTACATTTTTCTATTCTCCATGTATAACATTTGCACATCAACCACCTGTAAGAATTATGACCTACTCAATTTAGTTTCCACCCTGTCATGTAATAATCCAGCACTCCACCAACATTATTTCACCATTTCTTATCATCCTCGTTTGAATGGTCAGAGCTTACATAACATTTCTTTCATTCACACTTGCAGACATCATTCTTACTTTATGCCAATTTGTGTGTTGTGTTTGTGTGAATCTTAGATTATTTTATTTATGTTATGTTAGCAGGTGCTCATATATCTGATTATGTATTTGTTGACTTTAAGAAAAAGTTATGAACTATCAGAAAGAACTGCATCTTGTTTCCAGAGCTAACAAACCACTTCATTAGAAGCAAAGTTGCACTTTTACAAGTGAACTTTCTGTTCCTGCCAGTTGAGACAGGGACATTAATATAACATAATGATATGAAAAATGCCAAAGTTTCTGAAAAAAAAAATGAATGTCAGAATATTTTGTCAACTCAAACCATCACACCAGAAAAGCACTACTGCTTCTACAAAATATTATTTTTGAAATCCGATATAAATTGAAGCAGTATAGTTACCAATGTAAATCAGATAAAAAGTGTGAGGCAGTATTTAGCCAAACTCATTAGATTTTATTGTATATAGCTCTTTCTAGATTAGCTGCTTTAATACTTGAAATGTTCTATTTAAAATAAATAAAGATCCTGGAATATACATGTGCTGCAATTTTTCTGACAAGAAAATGTAACAGTTTCTTACTTTATCAAATTCAGTGATAATAAATTACCAGCATTTGCCAAACTAGACTTTCTGAATTCTTGTAGAGAATGACAATCTGCCCTCTCAAGCACAAGTGAGGTGAGACAATTAAGTTTCCATCTATTTCTTGTAATAGGTACATTTTTTTCCGAAAAATGACAAATTATAGTTCAACATGCCCTCACTCTAAAGGTTCATTGCTCAAAGTTGAAGCTTGGTCTAACCTTTGGGAGTCAGTGATGAAATAGGCCTTCAGAATTTTTCGCAAGTTGAGTTAAATGAATAGTCTTAGAACTGACAGTTTATTGAAACATGTTCAAGATTTAAAGACACATTTCATAATCTCTGCATGTCAAAGATAACTTAGAAAAAAAGAGCTTTTTACTACAGAAAAAATTACGCTAAATGAGGTCAACATTTTTGTCAAAGGGTAGATGTATTCATTTTTTGACAAATATCTGTAAGGTAATGATTTAAGCAGATCTGCAGACCTAAAATCAGGTTATTAGACAAATGACCATTGTAACATATGGGCCTCAAGTTTCTCACCTGTAATGTAACTGTATTAGATATTTCTAATTTCCCTTCTCCCTCTATGATTTTACCATTCCTACAATTCAATCAAAAGGTATAAAACACTGGTAAACAATTGCCATTTAAAAAATAATCTGCATTTAAAAAAATCATAGATATTTTCTTGTCACAGATTTTCCATGATAAAATTGTTAGTAAATAGAGTCTTGAAATGTCTTAATTTTCTGTGTCTGCCCTTATTATCAAACTTGTGTTTAAATCTGAAATAACTAAAACTTGAAAATTATCAAGTATGTTACAGACAGAGAGGGAGAGAGAAGGGGGTGAGAGCTTTATTAATGGAGGGGTGAAAATCAGTAACAAACAAAAGGAATAAGAATCAGCCACTGGACATTTCTATCTCCGATTTATACAGAAAACAAATAACAGTAGTTTCAATATTCTGAGTGAAAATGATTTGAAGATAAAAGTACACTCTCTCAATTGAATGAGAATAAAACCTTGTTAATGGTTTTCCTTTACCCTAATTGTTTTGATTGTAAAACCACTTTTAATTCAGGCGTTTCAAAGCAATTCTTCCAAAAATGCAACTGTGATTACGTCACTCTCAACTTAAAACCATTCAATGCCTTTTCCTTTCTTTTACAATACAAAACAATTCCTTCCTAAAGACTACTTACTATGCTATTAATGGCATAATTCCTACTTAGTTCTCTTTTCAAGTATTGTTCCATCTAGTGTTAATATTTTTTTAGTTTTATCAAGAGGCTTTCCTTTGGTCTTAGCTTCTTCTAACCTATTAGAATATAAAACTCAACAATATAAATAAACTCTTTTAAAATATAGGCTAATGACATTAACAGGTAGATACCTTACCAAAGAAGATATACAGATGACAAATAATCATATGAAAAGATGCTTCACATCATATGTCATGAGGGAAAGCAAATCAAAACAACAATTAGAAATCACTACAAATCTATTACAAAGGCCAAAGTCAAGAATACTGACAACACTAAATGCTATCAAATGCTACGCAGAGCACAGGAATGTTCACACATTGCTGTGAATACAACATGACACAGCCACTCTGGAACACAGTTTGGTGGTTTCTTACAAAATCAAACATAGTCTTATCATACAATCCAGAAACCACATTCCTTTGTATTTAATCAAATGAGGTGAAAACATGTCCACACAAAAACCTTCACATGGATATTTATAACAATTTTATTCATAACTGTCAAAACTTTGACAGAATCAAGATGTTCTTCATAAGTTAACAGATAAGTAAACTTTAGTACATCCAAATAGTGGAATGTTACACAGTGTTAAAAGCAGTGAGCTATCAAACTATGGAAACAGAAAGAGGAAACTTAAATGTATTTTACTAAGTGAAATAGGCTAATCTGTAAAGACTATACACTTCATAATTTCAACCTTATGTCATTCCAGGAAAGACAAAACTATGAAGTCAGTAAAAAGATCAGTGGTATCCAGAGATTCGAGGGGAAGAAGGAATGAACAGGCAGAGCACAGAGGATTTTTATGACAGTGAAGATTTTCTATATATTAAAATGGTGGACACATCATTATACATTTGTCCAAACTTATAGATGAATAACGTCAAGAACAAAGTCTAATGTAAACTATGGGCTCTGGGTGATAACAATGTGTCACTGTAGCTTCATTGATTATAACAAATATACCACTCTGGTGGGAGATGTTGATTAAGGGGGTGGCTATTTACGTGTATGGGTAGGTGGTACTGTGGAATTTCTATACTTTACTCTCAAATTTGCTGAGAACATAAAAATGTCTAAAAATATTTAATATATACTAGATTTTATATAATATATATATTATACACTGCCATACACCCACTAGAACAGCCAACATTAAAAAAAAAAAAACATATAAAAAACAAGGCTATGCTGCTTCCAGAACTCTCAACATAGTGCTGGAGAGAGTAAGTTGGTAAAACCACCCTAGGAAAATGTTTAGCACTATCTACTAAGTTGAACATATACAAACTCTATGAATCAGAATTTCCATTCCTAGTAATAGAGCCTGCAGAACAGGTATATATGTTCTCAAATGACAGGGATATGTTTATATCAGCACAACAGGATGAAAAATATGGGTAAATAAATTGCAATATAATCACTTGCTGACATATTGTAAAATAATGAGAATGAATGATCTAGAACAACATGCAACAATATGTATCTTGCAAACATAATCGTGAGTTAAAGATGCCAGATACAAAAGAGTATACTTTATGTGAGTCTTTCAATGTAGAGTATAAACCAATCAAAGTTAATATGTTCTATAGGAAGTTGAAATACTGGTTCTCTAGGAGGAGGTGGCAGCTGTAACATGAAGGATATTAAAAGGCTACTTGTGTGCTGGCAACATCTCTTTCTTAATCTGGTTCCTGGTTTCACACTATTGTTCAGTTTGTAGAAATTCACTGAATTGCCATTTAGGCTCAGTTTCCTATAAAATTTTTAAAAGTCTTCTTAGGAATTAAATACTAGAATTAATAATATGATATCCTTTAATATACATATATAACATATATACTTTTTATTTATATATAAATTTAAATGTCCATAAGGATATATCCAAATACTGTGGTTTCCTCTGTGATGTATTAGAGAAAACCTTCTCTTTTTTTTTTTTTTTACTTTTATAAAATGTGAATTCTCCTGTAATATAAAAATAATTTTTAAAATTTACTATATTGCATTATAATTTAATACAATATGTTGATAGAAATACATAAGATAATATTTTATTCAAGGCTCATCATCTGATCTGCTGCACCTACAAACTGAATTTCTTTCCTTAACAGTTTCTCCCTATACTGCTTCTCTCATAAACTCTATCCATATTACTGCCATTACTATTTTTCCCACATTAAATAGATGGCAAAATATAACTTAAATCTAAAACACTCAGAATACCACCACCTAGCATAATATAATTTTCAATATAGTACATTGACTTTTATTTGTACTCTCATCACTCTAAAGTTCCAGTTATAATACACATGCCTATTAGTAGTCTTCTACTTTACTTGAATTCATTTTCTATGTTTGTTCATGAAGTATAAAAATTTCATCTTAATGACTTCATACTATTTGAATGAGCAGATCTGTTGGAGCATATGCAAATATTTCACTGTATTAGTCATCGTGGTCTGTTCGTTTAGTTGCTTCTTCCTTCCTCTTTCTCTGTTCCTTTCTTCTTTCCTCCTTTCATTTCTTGTCCTTTCTTTTTATATTTTCTTTACTTTTTCCACTGTTTCTTTTATAAATATTAAATGCTTATCTCTTTTTAAATACACATTTCTATAATCATTTACTTCATAAGAATAAAACATTAGTAGTAGTAGCTTAAGAGTAATCCATCAAAACATATGCACATCTGTAGATACCTTATATATTTTGCTTTTTTTTTTTTTGTTTCCTTCTAGTATTCTTTGTTAGATACCATTCTATAACACAAAATTTCATACTCCTCTGTTCTATTTTTGTTTTTAGTTTTTCCACTGCGGTGGGAAAATTAATGGTCAAATGTTCTTTACAATTTGAGCTTAATCAGTCCTCAGCTTTATTATTTATCATTATTATTACCATATCCTCTTTTCTCGTACCACCTTTACAACATTGTACTCCAACCTCCAGTCATATCTTTGTTGACCAAGTTTTCATAATAGTCCATTCATTTTCAAATTTCCCCATTTTTGCTCAAAATACTCCCTCTTTCAGTAATACTTTTCCTCAGCTGGGTGAAGTCCTCTCCATCCTCAATACCTAGTTTTAGTTTTTATCTAATGTATGAAACATTCCTATTTCCCACCAGCCAGAAGAATTATCACCATCTTCTATGCTACTATATGTTTATATAGCTTTATGATAAATTTTAATGGAATTTAAAGGGTCCTTTGTACAGTCTTTCATAAAAAATAAATTTCCAGTGAAGGTTAACTACTAGAAACAATATTTCCTTATGACATTATTAACATAACAAATAAATACAACACAACACAACACAGTTTAAATTATAATATAGTATTTCCCTTTCACTAGCTGTTGAGCTTATTTGGAAGGACAAATAATGCTTTATGTATTATTACAATATAATCTATATATTTATATATAAAGACACACATAGTCATACACATGCATATTTTTCAGATAGTCTAGCATATAAAAGATAATACAATTTTATTACATCAGAATGAAATGCAAGAACGACCTTACTTCCCCTTTCCATTCTGTTGGAAACTTATTTATCCTAAAGGCTAAGTTTTAAGAAAAAATATCTCTGTCAAGTATTTATTGAACAACATCATTATATTGTATCTCTTTTGCTAATTATTAGCAATCTCAAATCTCAAATCTCAAGGAGCTCATCTATATTATCCCTGATGTCCTCATTCAAGCACAAAGCCAGCAGACCTGAGTCTTAGTAAACATAAACTGTCATAAGAAAGGTAAAGTGACAAGTCTTACGCATTTGAAAAAGCAGACTTTTTAGGTTTTAACTTTCTTTATTATATGTACAATTTTATAAGTATGTTACACAGTGTGCATATATATGTATGTGTATATTTATGTATGCTGTATGTTTAATTTCTAGTTTGAAAATGTGCTAAGGAAGCCACATGCTTATGAAATTATCTCAAATATACGTTAAACCTAGAAATGTAAACAGCATAAATGCCTATTTTATATCTTATAATTTACTTAACTGTTGCACACTTTCTAATAATGAGAACAGAGTTATCCCTTCCTTCTTGGATAATTTTTTTTAATGCAGCTCTTTTTGTGAGTTAAATACTAAAACCAATCTATTTTGTACCCAATACAGTTTTTCTAAATATGTACAATTTTGTCTAAGATTATAATTCATCAAAGCATTACACCGTACATGTTTATTTTTCCCCATGAAGATTTTAAGAACAGCAAAACTTCTTTACTGATAGGTAATTTTAATAATTTACTGAATCTATTATTTGTAATCTTTTATATACAAATGATTAAGTTTCTAAGCATCCTTTTATCAAATATATTCCAATGCCTATATACCCAACATAAATAATGACTAACTCTTGGTTAAGTGAGGATGTAGCTACTGAAAGACCCCAGCTAGTAAAAACAATAAAATAGTGATAATAACACTAACCATAGTGAACAATCAATCCGGAGCTAGAAACTATGGAATCTCATACTAACATGCAATTGCATGCTCCATTACCAGTAATAATTCCAGGAGATTTCTTTCCCTGTTAGCTAAGAAGAAGATTCAAGAAGAGTAAGAGTCAAAGGAAAAATATTTATCTATCTTTTTTCTCTTAAAAACATTTTAGTAATTTTTCAATGTCATTAAAGTTTTCCAAAATTTAGGGGGAAAATTGAAAATATTATAAGTTGTACTTGACTGGCATTAATTTAAGTAATGTGTTCAAAGTGTTTGGCACAGGATTTCATACATAAATTAGACACACACATAAATCAACATGTTAAGTAACAGCAAGCATTACTTTTGAAAGTGAGTATTTTGGTCTGAGAATTTGAAAAAATAATTTAAATAATTAAACCTAACTAAATATAAACACACTAACTAAGCAAATCATCAAGACTAGAACACTTCTATGCTTACCAGAGAACCATTTGCCTCATTAATATACGAGATGTGCAAGATTCTAATCTTCCAATTAACCTCATTTAATTCTTACCTTTGTAGTAAGTGCACTTTCTGTGCCT
Source organism: Camelus ferus (assembly GCF_009834535.1). Lineage (NCBI taxonomy): Eukaryota > Metazoa > Chordata > Mammalia > Artiodactyla > Camelidae > Camelus > Camelus ferus. The sequence goes on along the minus strand of NC_045697.1, from coordinate 57,554,287 downwards.
CAGTTTAGCACAGAAGTATTAGTTTATCCTTGAATATTTGTAGTCTTGAGTGTAAAATATGTTGGGCAGGCTAGCAGGCTGGAAACTAAGGTAGGGTTTCTATGTTAGACTCTTGAGACAGAATTCTTCAACTATGAAAAATCTCAGGTTTTCCCCTTATTTCTTTTAACTGGATGAGGCCCCATATATGGGGGATAATCTCCTTTACCTAAAATCAACTGATTTTAAATGTTGCACAACATTCACTTCAGGCCTAGAGAACATTTCAATCATTATTTCGTGTATTGTTTCTGTTGTAATGGGATATATGAATTGTAGCAAAAATTCAGATTCTGCAAAATCATGCATTAAATATAAGGTGATGATCAGAGAACTCGAATCATATGGAATGTTATAATCAGAGAATCAAAACTAACAATAATAACCCTAATAATTATATTAGTGCATATAAAAATAAGTTACATTCTTAATAAGTAACAAAATACCAGCATCAATATAGTATTTCACAATCAAGTTACTAAAATGGGGGAGAGACTTGATATAAAGAGAGAAGTCTTGTCACTATTTAGATATGAAAGTATGAGAAAAGTGTGCACATATGATGGAATTATGAAATAGGCATATCTAGGAAAGAGTGCGGTGTCAAACCGAGCAACAAAGAAAAGCATGAGATGACTGGGCATCAGGTACAATACTGTATTTTATGCTATGACTGCTGTTTCCCGTTGTGTATTTCACTTTGAGTACAATTGCTTTTATCTGAAAGAACAAGAAGTAAATTTTAAAAGGTTGGGAAAAATTTAATATGGGCCAATAGAAATTATTTGTTATATTAACATCATATCCTATTTACCAATTGCATATAAGCTACTTTACATTACAGAAACCCATTAAAGTGCTACGTTTCATGAGTTTTTTGTTTTTTAAGCCTATGTTCTTAAGAACTAGTTTTTATTATCATTTTATAAACAAATGCCTAGGGGACAATGTTTCATATGTGTCTGTGGAACACAACTAGTGAAACTGGAACCAGGGTTCCACTCTAGATCATTGGAGTACATAATCCTCACTCTCATCTACGAAGGTATGTTTGCATTTTTGAATAGCTGCCTTTCTATTGAAGTTGTAAATACTGATGTTGATCTTTTAAAATTCCACAATTTGTAGCCCTGGAAATATCAAAAAATTGCTACTTTATGTCCTCTGCTACATACAGAACACAAGAACATATGAAATTCAACATGTCAATTCCATCTCTGTTCCTCAAGTCACCTTTTTTGAATTATAGCATTTTAATCTCAAAGTGTTAAAAGTGGTTTGTAATTTAATAATAGTTATATGACACTCCAACCTCATTTATCAAATCCCTATTCTCTGACATACGTCCTCAGATCTATGGAGATAAGCCCTTGACATACACGTGTAAATTTTATAAACTTTTCTTCCCTGCCTTGAGCCAACTGGGCCAAAGCTGGACACATTATTCAAGTGGAATAATCGTAATCTCTTTCTCTGAAATTCAGAATTTTGATCTACAGGTTTTTTACTCACTCTTTGATATGACTAACAGTATATTAAAAAGCAGAAAAATCAATCTGCAATATTTAAGAAGAATGAGGCATATATTCACAATGATGAGAGACATGAGACAATGCAAGTGTATTTTCTCATTTACTGATGATTTCCTTCTTCCTGGTGCCAACCGACATTTAATTAATCTTCTGCTCTTAATTTATAAGAATTACTGTATATTATCAGAAAAATATATTTTTATGTACAAAAATGTTTATATTTTATAAAATATAAAAAATTATTTATAAAGGAAGTACAGAAACATTTAAAATAATACTTTAAATGTACATGTTATTACTTTGGTAATGGTAATTTTTAAATGATAAAATATTATTTTACAGTACTTCAGTTAGTAAACATTAAATATCAGTGCCATAAAAGATTATTTTGTTCGAAGAAAAATTACTTTATATGAATTTAGTACCTCTTCGTTTGACACATTAAAAAAAAACTCAGAAATATTCCCAGTATTTTTTATTTAATTTTTACAGAAATTCATAATAATTGGTAATAAAAACCAACTTCCCCTTTGAAAAAGGTACTTACTAAATATTTTTATTTAAAAAAGGGCTTTAGAGCCTATCAAGACTAAACATTTTAAACAGATCAAAAATAAAGACATATCTTGAGAGAAATCTGGCACTGCTAGTTTTTCCAGTGGGGAAAATATTTTCCATTAGGATTTGTTTTGTGTCTCAAATAATATCATGATTTTCATTGAGAACTTGCACTAAAAAATAAAATTCTTAAACTGACTATAACTCAATAATAAAGAAAGAAAGAAAGAAAGAAAGAGAAAGAAAGAAAGAAAAAGAAAGAAAGAAAAAAAGAAAATAAAATTCTTAAATGTTATTTGAAATTCTATTTTATCCTCTCAAAAATTATACACTCTGTTAGGTTTCACAGCCTAACAGATATCAATCACGCATTGATTTTTTTAACTTATTTATATTTATGCAAAGTAATACTATATAATACAATCAAGATTTAAATGTAATTTTCTTCTGATATCAAGTTCAAATCTGTGGATTTCTGTCTCACTGTAAGATAAAAAAAAAAAGACAAAGGGAAAGAAGTGAGAATGCATGGTTTATCCAATGCAAAAAATAGAACATAAACTTTACAAAGTTGATGAGAACATTTTTCAACAGCGGTAGACAGTAGGTGTCCATCAGAGGCAAAGTTCGAGCAGTCCTAATGCCTGCTTCAAAACACTGTTTTCAGAAAAAAATGAATCAATGAATTCAACCAAATAGGTTATTTTTCCCCTCTGTTTTAAGTTGTTCTTCTATTAGCACTGTGATTCTCCTCATTAAATAGTTCTATAAGGTAATAAGAGCTTTAAGCAATTCAGAGCCAAGCTTCTATTAGGATACCCTGAACTTCTATTCTTGCTTTTAAATAATAAAACTATTTTGGTAAGTCTACTTTATCTTAAAGTCTTATCTTACTTGTATATTTGCTGTATAGAAAGCTTGTCTGTTGCATACAAGTGCAAGTATTCTATCTTCTCATAAACCTTAGGAAATTATCCAAACTTGTGGTTAGGTGTAGCATAGTTTTCTTCCTCAAATTTTCTGGCCTTATAATCAGTAGCCTTTTATTCTATTTAATGATGTAGGGACTAAATTAAACATCAACATTTCAATAGCTGGTCATGGTATTTATTTGAAAGCTTCTATTATGGAAATTATTCATAAATTAATTTGAATATAAACCTGCTGTTAATTTTATAGCTAAAAAATAATGTAATTGCCACAGTTCTGCCAAAAGGGATATTTTTAATGGTTTAAAAACTCCAGATACTAACACTGTGAGAGAATTCTGAGTGAGTGAATCTATGAATTACACTGGAGGCTCTCTAGGATTTTTCACATGATCTAAGCTGATGGAATGCTTTGTAAGGCATCAATATACTGTATAATTATGTATTTTTAATATAATGTTAAAAAATCAATACAAATTCCATAAGTACTGATAAACTTCTAGTGTGGTAATATGATATTATTACTATATTAACTGTATTAACAGTTCTTAATTTTATATATTATTGTCAAATAGGAAGTATATTTTAATTCCATTGAGTCAAGATTTCTTAATGTATTTCATTAATTTATTCTTTGATGAATATTCATTTAACATATTTTGTGCCAGACATTCTTCTAGCCCCGAGGGATTCAGCATTGAACAAAAGAAACATCATCAATGGAGCTTATATTCTAGTGGGAGAGATAACACAGACAAAGTAAAATATATGTAATGTTAGGTAGTGATAAGTGCAATGGAGAAAACTGATGTGGGAAGTTTGATAAGTCTGGTAAGGTGTAACAGGGATGGGAAGTATTTATTATTAAATATGGAGAATAAATAAGTTTTCAGTGAAAAAAGTCAATTTTGAATAAAGACTGCATAGAGGTGAGAGAGTAAAATTTTAAATAAAGTATTCTAAGGGCAGAAGCCCCAAGGAAATCAAGTATCTAGTATGCCTAAAGAACAGCAAAGACACCAAGAAAGCTCAAGAGAGTGGTGGTGGTGGTCAAGTAACCTGAAATGAGGTCAAATAGGAAACAAGATGGTGGGGAAGATGGGGAAGATTGTATTTGAACTTACACAGAGTTTGGCTATTTTCTCAGTGAAATGTGAAGAAGGTTTACTGGGTCTAGTACAAAAGAGTGCCATCCACTTTGACAGGATCACTAAAGTTGTGTTGAGGTTAGAATGAAATTAGGCAATGCTGTAGTAAGAAGACCAGTTAGGAGGCTATTAGCATAAAGTAGGTAAGAGATGATGGTGACTTGGAGCAGAACTATGCAGTGCCAATAACAGCAGTCAATTATAAATGTATTATGAAGCTGGAATCAACCAAATTTGCTGACAAATTGAATGGGAATTGTTTAGAAAATAAAAAGTCAAAATATTTCAGGATTTTGGACAAAACCATTGTACAAAGTAATTGCTAAGAATAACAAAAGCTAAAACTGTGGAAGTAACATATTTCACAAAAGCACTGGGGAGGTGGGATGAAAAGAGTTTTAAATTTAAAATGCTTGTTTGACATCCATATGATGATGTGAGTTAGAAGGGGAACCTTTTAGTCTGAAACAATCAGGCTTACATTCTATTTAACAGCATTAATCATGCTACTTTGTTAAGAATAGATGAGAGTGGAAGGCGCATAAAATTGGAAATAACACCAAACAATATATCAGATATGGGAATTTCCTATGTCATTTTTAATCTCCACAAGTTTTCATTTTACTGTATATTTATACAATTGATGCAGTTGGGTAAGTGACTTACATCAGTCTAGTAATAAATTGGGTCAAGTCAGCCAAGACTTCTATATTGATTTGCTATTGCTCACTCAAAAACAATTTGTTTCAAAGTACATCCTGTTAAAGCCAAGAGTACAGACCTGAAAGGCAGTTTATATATTTAGTGTATTTAGAAATCATCCTGGATAGACCCATCTCCCAGGCTACTTCATTTCTACTGATTTACTCCCAGTCTTGGTAAGCAGACTTAATGTCAGACAACCAAAAGTTTCTCCACTGCAGAGTACAAGAATTTACACTCTTCTTTTATTATGGTCTTGCCAGAAGTTTGGCAAAAGATTTACAATGGATTACTTCAAAGGGAACCAAAATAAAATGCTTCAAGTAAATAAAGTGTATTAACGTATACCGGTCTATTGTGGCAAATAAGGAAGAACTGAGAGGCATGTATGTAGGAACGACCATGATACTGATATGAGGGAAGCCATATTAGATAATGCTCTCACTGAGCTGTTGGCCAAGATCCATTTTCCATACTTCTTAGGCACACTAATTATACAACTTATCTTGCTCCCATTTTAGCCATTCCTCAGCATTATAAGTTGGTAAGTTTTCTCCTGCTTTGCCTTCATTTCGAAGGACTGCAATCTCCCTAAACGGACTGATACTTGACATAGGAATTCTAGGGAAAAAAAATTGTCAAAACCTAAAGTCCCACATATCTCCCTACCCTTGGCCATTAATCCAAAATTATCCATGTATAGCAAACTTCTAGCTAAGGCTCACAAAAAATAATTATGAAATACTGCTCTCAAAAACATTTGTATCATTAAGCAGTTTCTAAGTACTTAATCATTCCCAGTTCTCCACTCCTTTTCAGCGAAGGGAGTTGTAAAGAAAGTGCACATGTGGAACAGAGGTATTCAAGAGTACTCAGTCAGTCAGATGTAAAACAGAACCTGTATGATTATTTGGGCAAATACTTTTCCTTAAATTAAATTAAATGGTAACATTATTTTCTGTAAAAAATATACCACATTAAATGTAATAGATAAATATGTATAAATATATATATAATATATTTGTGTATTGTAAACTACTCTTTTAATAATCCTTACATTAACTGATTGTTTAATTTATCAAGGTGTAACACAAACATTTTTAATAAAAATAAATTTGGCATACAGTTCAGCATCAAGAAAAAACCTAATCAAAAAATGGGCAGAAGATCTAAATAGACATTTTGCCAAAGAAGACAACCAGATGGCCAACAGGCACATGAAAAGATGTTTCACATTGCTAATTATTCAAAAAATGCAAATCAAAACTACAATGAGGTATCACTTCATACCAGTCAAAATGGCCATTATCAAAAAGTCCACAAATGAATGCTGAAGAGGGTGTGGAGAAAAGGGAAACATTCTGTACTGTGGGTAGGAATGTAATCTGGTGCGGCCACTATGGAGAGTAGAAATATGGAGGTTCCTTTAAAACACTAACAATTAACTACCATGTGATCCACCAATCCCACTCCTGGGCATATATCCAGAAAAGCTGAAAACTCTAATTTGAAAACATACATGCATCCCAATGTTCACAGCAGCACTATTTACAATAGCCAAGACATGGAAACAACCTAAATGTCAATCAACAGATGAATGGATAAAGATGTGGTATATTTATACAATGGAATATTACTCAGCCATAAAAAGAATGAAATAATGTCATTTTCAGCAACATGGATGGACCTAGATATTATCATACTAAGTAAAGTTATACAGAGAAAGACAAATATCATATGATATCACTTACATGTGGAATCCAAAAAAATGATAAAAATAAACTTATTTATAAAACAACAGACACACAGATATAGGAAACAAACTAATAGTTATGAAAAGGTAAAGGAGGGAGGGATTAATTAGGAATTTGAGATTAACAGATACACACCACTATATATAAAATAAACTACAAGGACCTACTGTATAGCACAGAGAACTATATTCAATATCTTGTAATAACCTATTATAGAAAAGAGTCTGAAAGAGAATATATATATATATATATATATATATATATATATATATATACCTGAATCACTTTGCTATACACCTGAAATGTTAGAAATCAACTGTACTTTTAATTGCTAATCTAACATCTCTAGGTATTGTGACAGAGAATCAGAAAGTCATGGAGAAGTCAGCAGGGCAATTTTGTCTGACTATAACAACCTCCAAAAATAATAGTTTGCCATCCTATCCACCTTCCAAATATCTTGTGAGCTCCTCTTATTGGCAAATTCTATGGGAAACCTATGCCAGGCTTCTCCTCCATATTAGACATAATTGGGATGAGCTGAGCTGACCACATAACACAACACAGTCTACCTCCTCACAAACTCGGGAGATACATGAATATCCTACAAATATATCAGATATGTAATGATGTATTATACATGTAATATATAGATACATAAGATATGCATGATAAAAGGGATATATATATATATATATATATATATATAATCGTTGCTTTCTTAATATAGACAGTAACAACATACTTCCACTTAACATGATGTAATTTTCATACCACCAAAGTCATGCTTAACTCTCCCATAAAGGTAGACACACAATCCTTTTTGTTTTAGTTGTCTGTTGCCTTTAATTAACATCTAAATAGATACCATATTCTATAATTATATTATGGAAATGCCTATCAACAAAATAGATAAAATTTTTGTTGGATGCCTAAGAAAGAATGGTTATCAGTCAGATTCATCCAAGATTTAGAAGCAGCATCTATACAACCAGGGTGTGGTCAGTGTTTGGGGACGGAGGTAAATATCCACAATCCATGCATGCCTTTGATTTCTTCTTTTAGTGCCTGATTTACCACCTGGTGCTGCTGCACAGTTCTCTTCTCCTTACATTCTTCTGATTCTACTTGAATTTCATACATTGCCCCACAGCCTCCTGAAATGTCGGTGGCTTTGATAGCTATAGCTCAAGGAAACTTTTCTTTGAGAATCTGGGTCACCTTGAGCTCCCCCTCAGTCTGCGAGGCAAACCTCTTCTAGGCACAGTGCAGAAGGGGAAGCTGTGCACTGGCTCTTTCACCAACCAGTCTTCAGAGGCCAAGACTGAGTCTGTCCTGTTACTGCAGTCTTCCAGAGCTGCGCCAGGGCAGGCACTCAGGAGCACTCGGGTGATGGATGGATGGATGGATGAATGAATGAATGAGCAGGGAAAGAACCACACGATACAGGGCATACCTACTGGGAACCCGCAAAGAAGCCCCAATTTCTGGGGCAGACTGCACCCATGGAGTAGAGGTGCTGCTGCGGCCGGGCTCCACACCACCATGCCCAGCCGACACACAATCTTTTATGCCCAATTTATTACTTGATATTTCTCTTCTAGATCTTTTACAATTTCAATGAGCTATCCTCCTCAATAAATATGGAATGAAATAATGAGATATATGGTCAATCATTATTGGAACTCTTACACAAGAGTAACAGAATCAGAGAAAAAAGAAAAAAACAATTGGTCTCATATTTCTCATCTATTAATATACATACACATGCTGACATTCATACACACACACACATATAATACAGATGATAAATTTGTGTAGCAACTTCTAGTGAATGATTTGTGGTAAATGAGTCACATCTAAATACATCATTTGGCTTTCGCACCTGTATATACTGACTGTGGGAAGAACAGTTCCATATCTTTGTTGCTAGTTCAGATACACTACTGCTTGGGACTAAAACTAAGCATTCAAAACATTCGGATTGTTCTTTCAAGCCATCTGCTCTATACAGCACATAGTAATAAGCCCAGTGAATTATTAGACATAGACACTATTGCCTTGAATCATAAGTTACATTTAGCAACATGCTTATTTAGAAGCAATGATGTATGGAAAGACATGATGGAAAGTAGCATTCTGTAAATATATAGATTAGGTCAAGGCAAAAGCACTATGGGTGGGGCAGAAAAAAAATCAAAGTATCTTAAAATGTGCTTTCTGAAAAGGTAGAGTACAGATCTCAGTAGAACCTTACTCCAGCAAGACAACAATTTAACTGCTAAATATTGTAAATTTTATAACACTGAAAGTCTTTGGAAATTGTCCTAAAAACGTATGGTAACTAAAATGTTCATACATGAAAATCTACTAAATCTTGACAAGAACAGTGAAACTCTATGGCTTTTGAGGTATGATCTGCTGTCTTACCATACATCCCTCCAGTCTCATTTCCATGGTATGGAAACTTCTATCCTGGGCATGAGAAGCCACAAATACAGGACTCCTCTGTTCTCCAAGCTCCCCTGCTGGGTCTACAGTTTCACCCCAGAGGTTCAAACTATTGTTTCTTGCCTTCTGTGTTGCAGAGGCCCTGTTCCCAGAGGCATGTCTGAAAGGAACATGTCTCCTTTGTCCCAGCCAAGCCCATACTTGTAGAGCAGAAACCCTACTCCAGGCACAATAGACAGAGACTACCAGGACTCCATATTTTCCCACCTCAGCTTGCTTCCCTGTAGGCAGAGGTTGAAAAGCCAAGTTTTGCTAGTTCCCAAACCCCAGGGCACAATCATAGATCAAAGGTGTCACTCCAGAAGAAGCAGGTTCCTGATATCCCCTCTGGTCCAGTGATGTAGTAAAAGGCAATGTAAAGGCAGGCCATAAGGATGAGGCATTTCACATCTTTGCCTGAGAAGATTCATTTTGTCTGGACCAACCAGAGCGTGGTGAATACCACTTAAGGATGACGTCAAAAATTATGAAAATCTTGGTGGAGAACAATTCCGAAGATCTGTTAGCTCCGTAACACAAGCAAAATAACAGAGCAACCATAAATTTAATAAAAAGAACCACAGAAGAGGTAACCAAGAAGAGTCTCTCTATGATCATAGTCAACACTAGGGCTCAGAAAAGCTTTGCATGTATGTTAGGCTGCATCCACTCAGGAGAGGTTGGATATCAGGCAAACTTGAAACCATTCCCCAAAATATACCCAAATTCAACAATAAGGAGATGACACTTCAGTGTCCCAAAGGGCTGAAACAAATTCTGATCAAACATTGAACAAAATGCTATTTGAACCTGAGGTGACTCCAAGGATGCCAGATTTTGAAATAGAATTATAGTCATTCGTGACTCTCTAAAAGATTATGTGCATACTAAAAGATGTACCTTCTAAGGATTTATCACAGAGGAAACCCCAGGCTACAGGTTAATGGCTGAATTTCATGGGGAAAAAAAATTCATAAACACCCTGACCTGTGAGAGCAGCCTCCAACCCATATCTACATCCAGTGATACAGGGTAAACTCGAATTGGCTAAGGGGAAATAAGCACAAAATTAGACCAATTAGTGGTTTATGCCAACTCGGGCAAACCGTAGACAGACAGACTAAAAGATAAAAATGGGGAAAAATTTGAGCAGAGATAGAAAAGGCTATATACTGCAGGGGAAACAGCCTTTGTAGAATTAGTTCAGGCAAATTAATTCTATTAAAAATAAATCATCTAAAATGTTGAGAGATTAAAAAAATTGGAAACATACCATGTTAATGATTCAGAGGACAATATTTTTAAGATTGCAATATTCCCTAAATTGATTTACAGATTCAATTGCTATAAAAATGAGCCTGGCTAGCCTTTTTTTTCTTCAGATATTTACAACTTGATCCTAAAATTCACATGGAAATGAAAAAAACCTAGATAGCCAAAAACATTTTGAAAGACAAAGTCAGAAGACTTACACTTTCTGAATTCAAAACTTACTACCAACCTACAACAATCCAGACTTTGTGATACTGGCTTAAGGACAGATATATAAATTAATGGAATAGAAACCAGAGTTCAGAAATAAGCACATGTATCTATCATCAGCTCATTTTTCACAAGCATTGTAATAGAAAAGAAAAATCTGACTCCATATTACAACTGTTCCTTTGGCTTTAACCCTATGCTCTTTTTTCCTAGGCTTAGTTTTGCTAGTTCTGCACCTTTTGTAAAATAATGTTGCGTACAGCCTAAAATATACAGGATAGCCTATTCTCAAGGCTTTAACCTTTAAGGATACTAACACTTTCTCCATTCATATAAAGACAACAAGTTGCAGAATAGAAAATTAGGTTTGTTTTGTTAGAGGTTTACAGGGACACTATGATGTGACCCTTATGGACAGCTGCAAGAACAAAAGATTCCAAGAACAAAGAATTCCTACATGTAGAAGTTTGCAACAACCAAGCATACTCCCTCTCTTTTTTAGTATAAAAGGAGCCTGAATTCTGACTTGGGGAAGATGGTTCTCCAGGACATTAGTCTGCCATATTCTCAGTCTGCCAAATTTCCAAATAAAGTCGTTATTCCTTGCCCCAATACCTCATCTCCCGATTTATTGGTCTGTCGTGCAGTGAGCATAAGGAGTTTGGACTCAGTAACAGCATGGCAAGATAATTAAATGGGGGGAAAGACTAGTCTTTTCAATAAATGGTGTTGACAAAACTGGATAGCCACATGCAAAAAAATAAAGTTGGACCCTAGCTTTATACCATTAAATCAAAATGGATCAAAGAATTAAATGTAAGAGTTAAAAATAAAAAATCTTAAAATAAATCAGTTCAAATAAAGCTGACTTAGGATCTGGCACTGTTTTCTTTGGTATAACTAGAGCACAGCAAACAAAAGAAAAAATATAATTTTGAATTTAAGCCTTTTTAGAAAAACTTTCAAAGTTCAAAAATTAGAACCATCAAACATTGATGGCAGGAATGTGAAATACTCTAAAATTAGATTGTGATCATGGTTGCACAACCAGGTGACTACACTAAAATCACTTAATGGTATGCTTTAAATAGGTGAATTATATGGTATGTTAATTATATCTCAAAAATGATGTTAAATATTAATTATAAAAAAGAAAAAAGGTAAGCATTTTCCAACAAAGGAAAAAATGTCATGATGGAAATGATTCAGTGTAATCAACCTGCCTTCATTCATATGATTTGTTGAACTTGCTTTCATATGACTTGCTGTTTCCCCTAGGGAATGATGCCGTATCAGGAACTCATTATAGTTTTTGCTGTTAGCTATGACCATATCAGCCTTGCTGAATGCAAATTATTGTTCTTGAACTCATGTATAACCTCCTCCCAATTGCTATCAACACATAATGAGTCTATTAAACAAAGACAAGAACAGCTGAGGAAGATTACTGGCTCCCACAAAATAGGTTATCTTGATCACCTAATAATTAAGAACTCGTTTTCTATGATTTATTTTGATGTAGAGCTTTTTTTTTTTTTTTTTTTTGGAAACAAACATCCGCAATTTGCCAAATTGAGGGGTTCCTTCACATAATTCTTCTCCAGACTTCTCTGTCATCAAATCTCCAATCTGGCTCCTGCCAAGTCCTTGACCATTTGTCAAACTATTAGACACAATTCATGAATTAATGTAGTTTTAAACTTTTGTTCAGCTCTCTCTCCAGATAAAGTCAGCCACCAGCATGCAGTTTAAAGTTCATCCTACTTAGATGATTCCCTTGCAGTTGTCCACTTTCAGGTGGTATCAGCATGCTTATTAGCACTGTCTGTAAAATAAATATGATACTGGTTTCTTCTTAGGTCATGCAATCATAGAAAATGTTCCATGAAGCATTATGGGTTGATGTTCCATGAGCATCTGAGACACTTTGTTATACAACTTAGTTATGCCTCCAATACCTGTTACCTTGTGCATTCTTTTGTTTTTGACTTAATGATGGAGTGAGTGATGCTAATTCACTCAAATTTATGGTTCAGATATTGAGTCCAAGGTGGACAGATTACTCGGTAATTTGGAGTCCACAATAAAGCACTCAGTCTCTACCAGGTTTTCTCCAAAACAGAACAAATTCCTGCATCAGCTGGCTTATATTTACTTAAAAAACCTTAGAGTATGCATTTCAGTTTACCTATAGGGGCTTTCCTTCAGCATTCCTATTTGTCACAGGCACTTTGCCTAACATCAGATCTGCTGTATCATTTGCCCCTATGTCAGAGCACCTTCCCAGATAATCTGAATCTGTTGTAAAGTTTTCTCCCCTGCTGAACTCAAAACACAGGCATATGGGTTACATTGTAAATGGACTTGATAAAACATGCCAAAAAATAGTAAAATCTGCTGCTGAAACCTAGAGAAGATGTTGGAGAGAGGGAGTTGCATAAGTTTGAGGTATTTTTTCTCCTAATTCCTTGCAGGTAGGCTTGCCCTATTTTCTGTGTCATGTGTACTTTGATCAAAAGGCACAGCTTCAGGTGGCCCACTTTACCTACAAATTCTTAACACACTCTCATCTTTCTACTATATACACATCCGTAAATGTCCAGTGGGAGGATGTAGTTCAGTGGTAGAACACATGCCTAGCATGCACGAGGTCCTAGGTTCAGTCCCTAGTACCTCCATTAAATAAATAAATAAACCTAATTACTCCCCAAAAAGAAACAAAGGTTAAAGTCATAAATGCCCAGTCAGACAAGCCCTCTTTCATCCTTCATATTACCTCTTCAAAACTGTGAGCGGCAACAGCCTCCTGCTACTATTCTCTTCAGGACTCTTCACTCACCCCTGTGCTTTTCCTAAATATTCCCCTCACGTTGTAAACATCATGGAAAACAACCATATTCCGTGTGTCTTCTCCTTCATAACAGAACCCTGAGGGATGCAACTAAGTATTATCACTGAGTTTCAACAGTCTACAACATTACTAATAAAAATGCTACTTTTAATCTTGTTTAATTTGCACTTACTTGACTACTAGCCTTGCTGGTTTTCACTTTATTGATGCTATAATCTTACTTTCTGGATTATTCTCTTGCTTTGATCTTTTTGTCTCAGAGAGAATTAAAGTGATTGCTTTAAGATATATGGGTAAGAGTAATTCAGATTATGTATATTAGTACTTTTTTGTCATTTATGTTTCAAATAATTTTCCCCCTCAAGTTTGCCTTTTCAGCTCAGATATGTTATCTCTAATAAAAATGTCGATTTTTACTTTCCCACTATTTGTTCAAGATTTGCTAATGTTTACTTGAGAATTAGGTTTCTATTTTGTATGTACATTTCACTTATCACCACTGATAATTTTGACTACTTTTGTCATTTTCTATAAACTGTCAGAAATATTTCATATTTGTCCTTTGAAATACAGACTGCATTTCTTCTAGTCTCAAGTTTCCTTTCTGTTGGTTTTTAACATTGAATTCAGTTCTGCTACTAAAATTTTAGAGTCTGCCAGCTTTTCTTATTATTGTTTGTTCTCATTTCTTCTCAAGATTTTCTTTCATCTTTTCAATGTTTTATATTATAATAAATTCTTATTTATAGAGATACCATGGACTATAATTTTTTTAAGTAAAGTAGTAAAAAGTAAATAAAAAGTAAAGAATAAAAAGCAGAGAACTTTCTACTGCTTTTTTGCTTTCTCTAGTAAAAAAAATTAAGAGAAATATTTTCTTTAAAAGTCCTAAAATTAGCAGTCCCTTCCTATTTTTAAAATGTTTTGTTGACACAAAAATGGTCCCTGGCTTTTTTCTTTTTTCACTTGCTTATCTATGAAAAAAGATAAATTTACCTAGCATCATGGATAGCCTTTAGTCCCCTTCTGACCATGCAATTTCTCTGAGGGAATTCTCCTTTCCAAAACTGGATCCCATATTTTTGTGTGCAGTCCATAACAGGAATCCAAGAGGGGTTAATTCATCATGGTTACAAACTTGAATGATGTGGGACCGTCAGCTAATCCATTAACTTGTTCTCAGATTTTGAGAAGCACTTGTAATTACTCTTCACAGACCAGATATATGGCAGCAGAACCCAGGGTATATAGCTTTCAGGGATTTTTTACTATTGTTTCTTGTTATAATGCACAATCATATTTCCTTTTAGCCACTGACATAGTAGAAATTAGCATTTGAATTTTCTAAATAAATGCTCCAAAAGCAGAGCTTAGGTTACCAGAAATTATTCTGGTAACTCAGAAATCTATTCTTATAAACTAAGTGGACTGGATTCAAGTAAATGTAGACTTCAGATTTCTAAAGCTAGGGTTATAGAATGAGATGCGGAGTGTCTTCTTTTTGTTTATGATGTTTTTTTTTTTAATAATAGATGCAAATATGTGTCTTTCTGTTTTATTGCTTTGCCTACTCTAGTAACATTGTATTATGTGGCAATTATTCCCATACTGTAGCATAATTCAGGCTCTTTTTTTCTATTGCAATGGAAAACCTTTTATTTGTTTTTTGTTTTGTCAAGTTTTCAAGGATGTTTTAACGGCAAGAGTTATTAGATTGCAAAATCTTTAGTCCCGAAGTCTTAGTTTTTGAAAGCTAACATTTGTGCTTGTGACAGCTGTCGAGAATTTCAGCGTAAGTCCATCTGTCTGTTGCCACAAAAGTTGTCGCACAGGACATCAGTTTAAAAAGCAGACAAATAAAAGTAACTTTATTCAAGAGTATTACAAACACTAGGAGCCATATGCTCCCTAGAATAAATAGCACAAACTCTCCCAAGAGCATTTCCATTTTTACAAAGTGAGCCTAATGTTACTGAGTGAATGCTATTGTCGTTTTTTGTATGTTTGTTTGTTTTAATGGAGGTACTGGGGATTGAACTCAGGACCTTGTGCATGCTCTACCACTCAGTTACTGAGTTGCAGCCCTCCCTTCAAATGCTAATTGTTACTCCTACAATTAGGAAGTTAGGTATTTGTGGGATGCGGCTTCCTACAACGTCTATTTTCTCTGCTTAAATATAAGATTGCCACTGAATTTTATCATCTCTTAGGAAAGCAAATCTTTTGACCATGATAATGAAAAGTTTACTGTACTTTTTAATAGTGTAGCAAGATGAACTGTCCAGAGAGTGGAGCACTTCAGACTGATGTAAGTCTTGGCTATTCTTTTCTTTTGGTATGCAACTGAGAAAAATAACTTTATCATTGCATTTTATCATTTTCAAAATGAGAATTTCCATGTGTGAATGTGTTTTCCAAACTAAAATAAATCATAGACAACATTGAAAAACATTTTATATGTCAAAATGTAGTCTTTAAACGTATAGCAATTCAGTGGTAGAAAAAAATGTTTGTGCCAGTATTAAGTACAGCAGTCATAAAATTAAAATTGACAATTATATTAATTGCTAATTATGTTACCTATTTTCTCAAAATATAATCTTATAGATCTGCATTCTTACTCTAAACATTGTAGGCCAAGATCTCTATCATTAAATGTGGTTCCTAACATAATTACAAGCCTTTAAATAAAATTACATGATTTGGAAATTTTCTTTTTCTTTTTGGTTTTAAAATGCTTTGTTATATACTCAGTTATGTACTTTTTTAATTAAAGTATAGTCAATTTACAATGTTGCATTAATTTCTGGGGTACAGCATAGTGATTCATTTATACATACATATTCCTATTTTTATTATTTTTCTGATTTGGAGATTTTCTGAATATTATATTTTCCCACTTCTAAAACATAAAAGGAAGTTGTAAAGAGTAGAGTCCCTCTGACAAATAATTTGAAAAATAACAGATATTAGATAAGAATATTTTCTATAAACTTAGATTGCTATGCCTTTACTAAGTAAATATTTGAAAATGTGTCATAAATTTTTAAACTATAATTCATGTTCGAAGTACTAGTTACCCAAAAAGTGAAACTTTTCAATGAGAAAAGATAACAGATACAGACAAGAAAAAAAGAAGTCTCTTAGAAAGGTAAGACAAAACAGAAAATACTTTCTGTAAGTACAGGTATTAGAAGGTGTGCTAGTGAGCATTTCTTTACCTAGTACCTGAGAAATCATTTAGGTTCTAAAACAAAATGAAATACTGAAAGGCAGATAACTCATTATGTTGCTGTCACAAATGCAAATTATAATTACTGTTAATAAGTCATGTGGCACTAAAGAAAGTGGAATAAAACACATTCAAGATTATTTTGATTCCTAGAAAACTATTACACATGTAAGATAAATTCAGTTTGACTTTTGTTCTAGCCAAATTATTTTACAATTTGTATAACAAAAATATCCATTAATATTTTTATATACAGAATATATATTACCTCAATTATTTAGCAAAGGGATAAGCACACTACAGCTCATAGACTAGATCCAGCGCTCCACTGATTTTGTAGTTTTATTGGAACACAGGAACATCTACTCATTTAAGTACTTTTTACGGCTGCTTTCCTGTTCCAATGGCAGAGTAGAGTATATGTCAGAAACTGCATGTCTCATAAAGTCTAAAATATTTACTACATGGCCTTTTAAAACAAAAGTTTGCCAAAATCTGATTTGGGATATTTTCTAGAACATAGTAGAAATGCAAAATCATTTACTGTTGCTAAAAGTATTTAATGAAGTAAATTATCGGTATGTAAAGGTTGAGAATCAGACGCAATAAAAAAAGCCTTCATAAAACAATGTAGTATGGAAACCCATTTTTCAGAAAGGCAATATTATACTATATATAAACAGCAGTAGAAATACTTAAAAATATTGTCCCAATGGTTATTCTTTTGAAAATCTACTGTGAAAAAATTTGAAATGTGAAAAAGGCACTAAGGTGTTCATAACAGTATTTTTTATATTTATAAAAATGTCTTAAATAAAATTTATATTATACTTTATTCCCTAAATGGAATAGTATATAGCCATTATGAATTATACTCATTAATAATACATAATAATATTTAAATGTATTATTAATCTAAACAACTATAATACTCAATTTTACATATACTATGATTTTTATACAATCAATACTTTTATGTAATTAAATGATTATAACTATAAAAACAAATACAATAGAATGATTATGGTATTTCTGAGGCTAGTGATTTTATGGACTTTTTTTCCCTCTATTTTCCAAAAGTTCTGTTATATACTTAAGATTATTCTTAAAATGACCGAGACATATCATCATCCCCTCAGTTTTAATATTTTTATATGTATTTTATATTTTTAAATATATTGACATTTTAGCTATATCACATTTAATATCACAGAATCTTGGTGTTAGAAATAAATTTAGATTAACTGATCTAATCTTCCAATCCAATATGATACTTTTTCTAGAAAGTTATTTATTTGTAAAGGAGTTTTTCATCCTCCCATTCATCATTTCAGTGGCAAGAGTTTCAGTGGCCAATATCTTAACCTAGAAAATAAACCTCTCTTCAATTATCTACTTAAATCTTACGCTGCTTATTTTCCAAAGTGATGACATTTTACATTATGAAATGAAATAGTTTATATATCCTCAAGTTTTTTGGTTTACTATCTATGACATCAATGTATTTCAAAACAAGCTCCATTCTTTTCTTTGATGTTTATAAGTTGGTAATACTTGATGAGAGTCCACAGGCTATAGTCACGTCCCCAAAAAATGCAGGTGATAGATGGCACAGAGGTCACTACTATCAATCTTTTCTTCAAACTTATTACTGTCCATAAATCCTATTCATTGTTTTTGTATGCTTGGGATATGGTTTTTGCCTTCAGAAAGGCTGCATTCATGTCCCATATGTATCCATATTTGTTGTGTGGTTCTGTAAATCAGAATATAATTTCTTTTTTTGGTTCTTTTTCTTCTTGTGATACATGAGGTCATCTTAAAACACTTAATATGTGAGAGGAACTTTTGGATTCTTACGAATTACAGAAATAGGTGTGTGGCTGCAAATATCAAATATATTTACTTGTTTCAGATATCTACCCTTAAGTTCTCAAAGGTGTTTCTTTAAATCAGAGATTTTTGTAAGGGGAAGAGTATGAATTGAGAAGCTCAAGACCTAGTATAAAATAAAACTTACTTCAAATTACCATCAGTTTGCACTATAGACACAGAACATAAGATTAAAAACAATTTAAGTATTATCACTGATCTGTTATTTATTTCCATTGCTTAGTTGCTAAGATATTGAAAAAAAAAAAAACAACAGAAAAAAAAACCTTGTGGGCCTCTGAATTTGCTTGTCTTGTTACTGTCCTTTTTAAAAAAAAAACCATTAGTATATGCTTTCAGCTTTTGCAATGATATAGCCTGTTGTCTTTTTGATATCAGACCTCTTAAGAAATTGTGAAGTGTTCTTATTCTTCTGTTCAAAAGCACTCAGTGTTGAGCCTTTAAGTGTGCTTATTTTGCCTTAATTTGAAAAACTCAACTGCAACTCTATCTTTGTAGTGATTGCAATGCTAGTCATTGGTGTAACTGCAGACATCCAAATAAAACAGAACCAATGAAGATGTAAGATTATTTTGCATATGTACCAACTCTTTGTTTTGCTTTTGATTGAGAAAATATTTTTATTGACTTGTGGAGAGGGTGAGGACAATTACCTGCACTAAAATAGTCCTACACAATTTAAGCTGAATGAACTTTAAAAAAGAATCTTAATTTACTAGTTGGTTATATTTTAACAAAGCAGAGTTACATATATTGACTATGTACATATTTATTATATGTGATGCATTTTATTTTATCAACACTGACACCAAAGACATATCAATTTTCCCAAAGACACTAAATAAGCGGTATATATCATCTATAACATGTTCCTCCTTACCTAGATATTTAAACTGAATCTGGTTATACAATATAGTTTTTCCAGATCTCAGTGCTAAAATTATTTATACATTGTAGAAATAAAACATCATCCTAGCCTTTGAAAAATAAATATGAATGAACTAAGCTGCAAGGCAAAATTTTGTAATTATTTTTTAAGACTTGGTTTTATAAAATCTGACTACTCTATATTTTATTAATGTGTAGAATATATGCCAAATAATTTTGTAAATTAAGGAAAACACAGAACTATATATTTATGTGGTTCTATTTTTGCAGATATGTGCAGACAAGATTATGCTGAGTAAATCTAAAATCATTCAGCTACAGTTAAAATCTGTTCAGTTAGGGCAGTGTAAGTCAATGAATTTGCAAAATGAATTAGAAACAGACACAATCATTTTAGTATTAGAGATGTGCTGAACAAACAAACAGCCAAAGAAGCAAAATAGCAAAAGGTTAGTGTTCCTAATTGGATTAGTTTAGAGGGAGGCCTACAGATAGTCTAACTCATTGACATTGGATTTAATTTGATAAATACTATATCCTCCTATTGCCAACCTAGCATTGTAGTCAAACTTACAAACACTATAGAAAACATTACAGAAAAGTATAAAATTCTACAATGGAGATTTTCTTTTCTATATACCTCATTCCTAAGCATTTAATGTACTGAACGTTTTGTTTGTGTGTGGGTATATGAGGTTGGAGGCAGTGAATTTTTTTTTTAAATCAGACATAGATTCCTTAAGTTGCTAATATGTGGCTACTTTCTACCCTAAAAATATTTTTTTGGATGAAAGTTCTATAAATTTTATTGAAAATAGACACTTATTCTTTCCAAAATCTCTTTAAAATTATCTTCATTGTGCACGCTTATACATATCAGTAAAAACAGTAACCTCTTAGATGGGAATAATATATAAATCTATTCAACTTCTTTCCTTCATCACAGAAAACTGATTATTTTATTTTCATTATTTCTTTCCGTTTAATCTTTTTTTATATACTATATGTAAATTTATGTCTTTAAAAGGCTATATATTTAATTCCTAGAATGTAACATAATGATAGATAATATTTATTGAATGCTAACTATATATTCAGGCTCTTGGTTTCATAAATATTCTATAAGTTCATTTAATAATGAATAACTCATAAATATTCCATGTAGGAGCCAATAACAGCATAAGGATTACTCAGATGATGAAACTAAGAATTTAAATAAAATAGTTACTTTACTATGATTACATAGTTTGTAACTCATGGTGCTCAATTTCAAACCCAGACAAATAAACTAGTGAATATACTCTCAAACACCATGAAATTTTCTCTCCCACAGAAGTTTTGATGGCAGTTGAAGACTAGGAAGTACATGAAAACGGCATTTCACTGCTCTAGCACCTTGACAAAAGGAAAACAATGACACGGTGTAATGATATAGTAATGTCTCAAATTCTTTAGAGAGACCTTTTCTCAATTCCTTCCTTCAACTTTTAACTATAAAAGTTATGTATGTTTTTCCTTGAATTGTAGGAATAAAAGCATATTTCACAGCATAAGTGACAAGAAGATTCATCAGATAATTAAACACAAATATTTTATGCTATTGGAAACCACATAATGATTGAAATTATTATTATTATTATTACTATATTATTAGCTTTGATTCTTCTTTATGTCCCCATAGGGTCAAGTGCACATTTCTAAATGTTTTTACCTAGTTATAAGAGTATGTATGGTATATAATCATGGATTAACTTATTTTTCTCCTCACCTGGTATATTACCTAGTTATAGTGACTGATACTATTTTAATAAACTTATAATGAGACGTCCATAGCAGAGTTCCAGAAGTATAATATGTTGAACACCTAACGTTTGCAAAGTGAACTCGCATACAGAATTTCTTGATAATAATAATAATATTTATGCTACTGCCATATAATAAATATTTACATACACATCTATTATCTTATTTCCTAATAAGCATATTTTTACTTGAAAAATCAAAAGCTTTCTGGAATATATCATTGAAAAATTGAGAGCACTTACATGTATTTATCTAGCACCTTCTTGGGCAAACTATACCTATATTCTGAATTAGTGGCATATTTATCTATAAAGTAAAACAAAGAGTTGAAATAAAAATTTTAAATCAGTATTTTAGGAAAACATATACTACTCTAATGTAACTTAGCCATGTTTTAAGTGAAGCGACACTAAAATAAGGCTCTAATTTTCTTAATGATCACTAACAAAATTAACTCTATCATTTATAGCATATAGTGAGTAATTTAAATGGTATTATATAGCATTTTGAGTAATAGTTAATTTAAGTAAATAACTGTCTCAATAAAATTATGATTCAGGAGACAATATGATTTTAATCACATAACATCAAGTATAAAATGAAAATATATAGTTATTAAAAATATCAAAATGGGATGCATCATAACAATATTTATGATTTCATAAAAGATTTTCTGAGGACAAAAATCCCTTTAGTAAGGTTGAAAGTAAATGGGAACTCTCTGAAAGTCATGGTATATTTATTACAGTAGCAATGGAAATGAACAGATGCAGTAGCTTTAAAAAAAAAAAAAAGCCTCCAAAAAAAAAAATAATAAGATCAAGTGAGTAAATTCTCAGATGTGGAACAGAAATAAATTTGAGTGTACCATCCAAAAAGATCAAAGAAAAAGAACTCTCTAAAGTAAACAGAATGATTTTTTTTTTTTTTTGGTTGCCATAACTTTCCTGGTAACTTGTCAGTCTTAATAAGAAAGTGTAAAAATCTCTCTGTATGACACAGAAACATTGCTCCCAAACCTGAAGGAAAGTCATATTGGGCAGAAAACAGTTTTAAAAAGAACTGAAGGAAAAATCAGTAGCTGTGGTCATATCGACTCTAGATCTAATTAAAAACTTGCCTATAATAAAGTGTTCAAACCCTAAGAAACAAGCAAACATATTTTCAAAGTTCAGAGATATTACATTTTTCAGAGTATTTATTAATTTGGTCAAGTGAAAGTTTCCATAAACTATGAGTTGGGTAAACTGCTCCTAGGAATATCTCAGTGCAAACAAACAAAATTCTACTCCAATAATTCAGAAATGAAACCTATGCCTTGTACTAAATTGTAAGAACAACAACAACAAAAATTTATTATAGTACCAATGGAACTAAAAATGAGTATAAATTTAGAAACTAAAGTCCTGATTACATATTTTATGTTATGTTTTACAGAAAACTGATGTGGGGATAGTAAGTATTTTGAAAAACCAGTTATACTTCATTACTCCAACGTATGTGGGAATAATATCTGACTCAAAAATATTCTGAAGTCAGGTTGTTATTAATTATAATTGTACCTAGTTTCTCAAAGATTCTAAATGGAATAAGTTCTCCTGAATTATTATTTTTACCTTCCTCTGGTCAAAATACTGATTCTAGCATTATTTACTAATAATTTTCAAAAGCATAATATTAAAACTAAACATGCTTTCTCTTTTAGACTGATATATGCATATTACACTTTTTTAAATATTTCAGAAAATCTTCATGAAATTGAGTAGGAACCGGCCTTTACCATAAAATTATGTATTAGTTGAGTCCAATATGATATAAATAAATTCTGGCTATGTGAAATCCATTCTCAACCATTGCACTGACAAAAATAAAAAAAGAAAAGAAAACAAATAAAAACATGTGCTAAGAGTAATGCAGTAACAAGGGCACTATTACATAATGCTAGTGGCAATATGAACTGTTACCCATTCTTTAAGTGCAATCTGTCAGTACATATGTAAGCAGTGTAAATTATGACAGGACATAATAGCTTGTGACATTCCAATACTACTGCTAGGAACAATAAGAAAGTTGGATAAAACATGAAAATCCTCTTGTTAAAGATATAAGAGAACTACGGAAGTAGGAAGAACGAGAAGGGCAAAGAGTTTGCATAGTGAAGAATCAAGGAAAAGTACGCTAAACTTCTGCAAACTTTTCTTTCATGGAAATTTGCCAAATCCAGGAAATGCAAGAGGTTAAAAGAAAATGTGCTCTTTGCATGGTACAGAGCTGCTATTGAAGGACAGTAAAACTGACAGTACTTTTGCTGGTGTAGTGGTGTCAGAGTAAAGAAACTGATCACTAGATAGGTACTGAACCCATGGCTATTTCCTCCAAAAGAATCAACCAAATTGTGAAAATATGAGGGTTAGAAGCAAATAGCTAAGGCAAAAGCCTCTATAAATAGACTAAATGTTTTACAGAGCAGCTTGTGGGAGCAAGACAGAAAATGGAGACTAGAACCTGACTGAAAAAAGCACCCCAGAAAATCATATTTCAGTTTAAATATATAATCCTAGACACAAGATAATGGCATGTAAACTAGAAGAGAGCATTACTCAAAGTATAATCTAAATGACATATCTGTATTCCTGATTAGTTTAAGATGATAGCTACTCAATAAATACAAGGGTAAATCCACTCTGAAAGAAAATACTGTCACTTAATCTCTGCAAAATTTGTATACACAAAGTCTGTCACTCAAGAAAAAAGGATAAGCAATGCAAACAAGATTAAAAAGTAAGAAAAAAACTCTTAAAAATGACTACAGACTAGACTGAAAAGGCATCATGTAAACTTTTCTTACAATGCTTATAAAAATGGTATGTATATCAAGCAGAAAGCCTGCAATCCCACCCTCAAGATGTGAAATTTGAGCTACAAATATAAAGTCATATCGTAATGCTATTATAATTACTCAGTGTGCTATTTGCCAGTAGACTGAAAGTTTTTCCAGTGGAAGACATCAAATTACAACAACAGATCCATCCAGTAATGACCACACCTGGTGTATGGTAAGTGTGAAACCTCAGTAGAGTCAGCAATTGTTTTTCACTTATTATTCAATTATTTGTTAAATTTTATTTTCAGGAAATAGTCAAATGGATATTTGTATATAAACAATGAATATGCTCACTTGCTATATAAAAATAATTTCTGACTGATTAAATATCAAAGTATGAATGATGATAATTTGCTTCTAGAAGTATACACAGAAAATATTCTTATACTCTTAGGATGGCTATATATTCTTTTAGAAGGTCCAAGTAGTGCTAACCAAAGCAGCAAATAATAACTAGGGCAAAATTAATATTATGATTTTCTACTTTTTAAGAGATACCACTAAATAAATGAAAAATCAGAGTGAATAATATTTGCAATACCAACATTTGAAAAAATACTCAAATTCTAAACAACTTCTACAAATTTCTAAGAAAATAACACAATAAATGAGCAAAATACTTCCACACACACTTCAAAAAGAAGATAAACAATCATTTATTTCATGTGAGACATTACTATGTAGTTTTTAGAAGGGCTAAAAGGAAAGCAAATGAACAATCATAAATATTATTAAGGATCTGCAGAAATTAGAACTTTCCTATAGACTTTTGAGAGAGTAAATTTAATCAATCTGTTTTGAAAACTGACCATATCTACAAAAAACTGACCATAGCCAAATACACAGCCCAGGAATTTCCCTTCTTGTTATATGCTAAATTTAAAGTGTTCATACATTAACCAAAAGACAAGAAAAACAAAGTTCATGGTAGCACTATTATAATAGCAAAACCCCAGGTGCCCATGTACGTCTTATGGATAAATCAATTTTGCAATAATGATATACTAGAATAATATAAATTAGTGACAATGAACATGATACCACTATACAAGAAATATGGGTGAATGTCTCTAATACACACAACTCACAAACAATAAGCAGACACAGATGCACATTTACTATGAGTCCACTTACATAATGTTCATAAAACATGCATAACTACACTGCAATGCTAAATGTCTGAAAACTGGTTAACTTTGTGGGGTTTAATGCGTGGTAGAGCCATGAGAAATCATCAGAATTGCTTATAATGTTCTTTCTCTTGATTTGTGTGATGATACCTAAAGTGTTTATTTTATGGAAATTTATTAAGCTATATGATTATATTTTATTTCCATTTATCAGCAAATGCTACATGTCAATAAAATTTTACTAAAATAACGCGTGTCTTTCAAATCAACAATCCAATTTCTAGAAGTCATTTCTAATTACTTCCCTAAAAATCACCTGTGCTTTATTTCCAACAGACCCACTCAACAAGAAATACTAAAGGTAATTATGAAGGCAGAAGGGAAGTGATAACAGATGTTAATATGTATCAGCACAAGGAAATAAAAAACACTGGAAATAGTAAGTGCATAGACAACTACACAGATTTCCCTTCTGATAATTTAAATTTCTTCAAAATACAGCTGATTGTTTAAACAGGAATCAGTAATAATTGTTAAAACAATAATATTACAGTGTAGTTCACTGCATATGTGTAAGTAAAATGTATGATACCAATAGCACAAAGAAGGGGGAAATGAAAGCATACTATTGTAAGGTTCTTATCTGTATGTGAAGTAGTATAAGATAATTTACTAGTAGACTGAGAGACAAGCTAAAGATGTATATTTCCAACTGTAAACCAACAACTAATACAACAAATAGTTATAATAAGTCTGTGGATGTGTTAGAAAGGAATAAAAGATGTTCAATTCATTCATAGAAGAAACAAAGGAAAAATGCAAAAATTAACAGATAATAAAAATATAAAATAGTTTTAATCATAACCAAAACAATAATCTATTAAATGTAAATGACTGAAACACCCCAATTAGAAGTTAGACATTATTAGACTAGATGAAAAACAATATTCCAACTATATGTCTACTAAAACACTGTAAGTATGAAAACACAAATATAGTAAAAATAAAAGCTTGGTAAAAAGATTTACCATGCTAAAATTAACAAAACAAAGCTGAAATGGCTAGATTAATATCAGATGCATTATATTTTAGAGAGAAAATATTACCAGGGATAAAGAAGTTTGCTGTATAATGATAAAGGGTTCAATTTATTAACAGGATATAATAATTCTAAACATATGCCTGTAACAAGAAAGCCTTAAAATAGATGAAGTGAATGAAAAAATTATGGGTTATTCATACAATAAAATACTACCCAGTAATAAAAAGGAATACACTACTGATACCTTCAACAACATGTATTCATCTCAAAGTAAGCTTGTAAGAAACTAATTCTTTAAAAGTCTATTCTGTTTACAGGAAATTCTAGAAAAAGCAAACTAATCTTTCAAGACAGAAAACACATTATGTGTTGTCATTGGAAAGTGAGAGCGGCATGGGAAAATTCTGAAATTTGAATGATATGTTTACTATCTTAATTGTAATGATAATTTGATGGGTAAATATGTCAATACTATTAAGCTATACACTTGAAATTAGTATAGTTTATTGTTTGTCAATTATACCTCCTCAAACTGTTTTAAAAAGTCAGCCACCTGCACTTTAAAGTACAAGAACATTCATTACTACATTGTTACTAGCAACAAAAATAAATCAGTAAATAAAACTACCCGAGTGACCATCAACTGCGAAATATTTGAGTAAACTCTTGTTTCAAGCAAATCATTATGTATTATGTAGCATCTGAGTGAATGAGCTAGATATTTTCTCTTTTAAGCAAGAAAAATCAATATGTAGATATAGCATAAAGTGTGACCTATTTTCTTAAATGTCAAAAATCAATTTATGTGTTAATATATTCTGTTTATGATTATAAGAATACATAGAAAGCTATGGAAGTATATACATCAGGCTATTAACAACTGCTGCCTTGTGGCTGATGAGCAAATGACAATCCAACAAAAAATCAAAGAAAAAGAATTACCTGGAAAGAAAATTGAACTGTTTATTGGTTCTGTCTCCTACTGCTTCTAACATCAATAGGAGTTTAAAAGTTAATTTTTCATATTAACTTATTTGTTGTTCCAAGTGTACTTCAGGGATTCTCCAAAGAAGCTATATCTGTCCTATATTTAGGTTTTACCTAGAACATATAAGTCTTAGAAATTTTCAGTCCACACACTTGTGCCAAGTCTCACACTGATAGTCTCATCACATTTATAATCTAGTACCTTTTGATTTGGAAAGAAAATCTACTTGTTAAAAATAGCTCCATGCTTTGCCTACTGTAGAATGTCAATGTTTTCCCATCACCACTTTCACTCTCTTCCCTTTTCACTCACCCACATGTTCACACAAACGTATATTACACACGCAGACTTCAGAAAATGTCTCTTCAGTCTAGTGATGTTTTTACTCTGTAAATGAACACTTTTGATTTTTAGTATTTTCAAAAGAAGAATTTTTTCTTTCAAACTAAAATTGTTAAGGACATAATGAGAGACAGAAAATTTTGGAATTTAAACACAAACTTATCTGACACTCATATTTCAAATAACACTTATAAAATGTTCAATAAACAGAAGCTAAAATCCCTGACATTTCCTTCTATTTTTTCTGCCTGCCACTTGTAGTAGAGAATTGTTATGTCCATAATAGAAAATGGAGGAAACTATTTTATTTTTGGCAACAAAATGTACTGTTCAAATTAAAATTTCTTGCCCAACATGTCTTTTTCAATGATAGATATGATGAATTAATGGCATTAAAGGAACTTACATTTATAACACCATTAAACTTAAATACATGTATAAGTAAATAAAAATACACTTTAATATGTTTAATCTATATTTTTATACAATGTACATATTATTATACATATATTTATGGTGCTTACTCATTCTTTCACTTCCCCAGCAAATTTATCTCTTCTATTAAAACTTTTTTCTCCTTTTCTTCTCTGATAATCCTTCTACAAATTCTGTACTCTGAAGAAGATTTCAGTGTATTTCCCAACATCTTCAAACACGAAGGAAAAATATTTTATGTATTCAAATAAAGTTGTTATAAATTTGACATGTCAAGTATTTTTGGAAATTTTGCAGTAATCATGAGTGATTTAACTTATGCATTAGTCACAATTTCCATGGAGACTTTTTAAATCCCTCAGTGTATGCCACTAGTGGCAATGCTTATATAAGATCAGACATGAGTCAGGCAAAGCTATGAAGAGCATTGAGAGATTTTTAAACTAAAGTATCTTTAAGTATATAGTTTCTGTCATAAAAGTGGTGTTTATACCACATCACCTTTATTCAATTTAAGGTTTATAAGGTGGCACAAAACTACTAGTCACCACAATATTATTACTAGCACAAATTAATTCCAAATCAAAAATTTTAACTGATCTCAAAATTTCCTCATATTGAAAAAAATAGGGAACATAATTTAAGAATCTCACTTGCATCTGCATTTCTGAAAATTAGGTGTCTTAAAGTGTTGCTATGTAATTTTCTAAAAATATTTTAGTATTCTCCCTAATAATTGGTGCAATTCATTGTGCACATTAATTTTCAAAGAAATGTAAACAAAAGCTATCATCATTATGATTGTTCTAATGACATTAATTTTCTATTTGTTTAAAAAATACAGAAGTTTAATTTCACATGCTATTTTAAATTCTGACAAAATGCACATAATTTTCATTAAGGAAAGAAAACACAGGATATCGCTCGTATGCCTGCCTTATGGATAAACGCAAGTAACTTCTGCAGATGAGAGAGGAAGTTTGCAAGTACGTCTTATAACTTTCTCAATATGAAGAGTTGCTAGTCTGCTGGAAAATGTTCTCCAGCCTACCCTACAATGATAAATGGCAAAGTGATGGTGCATACAATGGCAGGATGATCAGTAGCCTGAAGAAGCATAGGAATGTAGTAGGTCATCATTTCCATTTTTATTAGAATTATTTTTTTCCTCAGAGCATCATTCCTTTCAGTATTAACCAACTGCTTTTGATCTCTATGTCCTTGAGCAGATATAAGTTCCATACCACCCAGTGCTTCTTTGTGAACTTTTACAAAATTTCACCCAGTAATATTTTAAAGTGCTACCACACTTTTTTCCCTAAAATGACATTTACAAAGACCATAATCTCTCTTTAAAATGCATAATGCATTATGGGTCATATTCAAATAGACATATTTGAATATTATGAAATAAAAACATACCAGAGAATGTCATCTCATAATTCCTAGTCTATCCTATATATCTTATTGATATATTTATTGTTTACTCATTAATTCATCTATTCATTAATTCATTGGATGTAAGGCATCTAACATGAAGTAATTACTTTGGAAAAAATAATTCATAATCCGACACATAATGAATGGCAATATGGCAAATAGGAATTATGTTTCCCTCTGTTTACTATATTCTTTAACTCCTGGAAACCATTTATTTATTTATCTACGATCATAGAGTTAATACATACACCTAATTAAAACTAGGTCGTGTAGATAAATAACATTTGACAAATTTCTGACATTGTATTTTCTGAACCATAAAATGTGTATTATAATACTTAATGACATGAATGTTGAAAAGATTAAATGAGCTTATGTATTTAAAGTGCCTAGCATTTTTTGAATTTCCAGGGAATCCACTGACCACTGGTCACATCCACAACCACCCAAATTGCCTCATCTGTAAAGCTACAAAAACATTAATTCAAAAAGATAATGTAATCCAATGTTCAGAGTAGCATTATTTATAATTGACAAGACATGTAAGCAGCCTAACTGTCCATCAACAGATGAATGGATAAAAAAGATGTGATATATATATATACACACACATATACATACAATGGAATAGTACTTAGCCATAAAAAATGAAATTTTGCCATTTGCAGAAACATGGAAAGACTTGGAGGGTATTATACTAAGTGAAATAAGTCAGACAGAGAAAGAATACTGTATGATATCACTTACATGTGAAATCTAAAAAAGACAACCAACTGGTGAATATAACAAAAAGCAAACAGATTCATAGATACAGAGAACAAACTAGTGGTTACCAATGGAAAGAGTGAAGTGGAGGGACAAGATAGGAGTAGGGGATTAAGAGGTACAATCTACTATGGATAAAATAAGTATGTTAAAAGGATATACTATGCAACACACAAAATACAGCCAATATCTAATAATAACTATAAATGAAGTATATAACCATTAAAAATTGTGACTCATTATGTTGTACACCTGTAACTTATATAATATTGTACATCAACTACATTTCAATTTAAAAAAAGCTGTACTAAAACTGCCTTACAGGGATAAAAACTGAATATGATTGTATATGGGTAGATGATATTCAGACTAAAAACTGCTAAATGAATGCTGGTAATTGTTATTCCAAGAAATGGCCTAAATGGTAAATATCGTTAACTTCATTTTCACTTTCATTTATAGAATTCTTCAAACTTCAAGTAGGACAATTGCCTACTGCTGGTAGCTTTCTATATTAATTAGAACCAAAAGATCAATAATATTGTAAATACGTGCCATGAATTTGTTGCTTTTTAATTGTCATTTAACCTAATTTTAAGCTTAGTATTAGATTCCAATAGCATTAGATTCTAATAATTCTTAAATCATATTTGATTGTTTTAGGGTAATTGCTTACAGTATATAAATGAACTGTCCTACCATTTGTTCAATTTTCAACCTCCTTTGCGACAGTAAGTTCTTTTATAATGATATATTTAGCCGAGATCTTTTGATAGTAAATTTCTTTATTAACCATATACTTTCTTAATACCTTTATCTACCCAAGGTATTACTGTTCCCGAATATGTCTATAATAAAGGAAAGACAATACCATCTCTTGACAAAAGAATATTCTCAGAATGCCTGGCATAGCCTCATCAGTAAGGTCAACAAAAAACAAGGTTATTTCAGTAATTATGTACCTTATATTTTTTCTCAGAGGATCTGGGATGCACTTGCCTTACACTGTTTTCCACTTTATATTAATATATGGTTAGGTTCTAATGTGCTTTCTATTTTTCATAACATATTAGACTTAATTTTAAAGTGTGCTCTGATTTGTTCACATATTACAATATTTTAAATAAAGTTTTGAGCTAAAGACTTTCCTTGATTTCCCTTTTTGGTTTTTTCAACATGCTGTTGGTGAGATAAATAGAAATAAACAGCAAAATAAAAATGTAAGAATTTATATGATATATAACATATATATATATATATATATATATATATATACACATACACATACATACACTGTCCTAAGACATCAAACATGGAAAGAGTTCAAACATGAAAGTTTCTATAACATATAAGAAAAATATTTTACAATATGGAATAAAGTATACTGAATACTGTCTAAAGATGAATTATGCATGATCATACTTGAAATAGCTATGTCACCCTCTGGTTAAGATATAATACTTTCTGATTCAGATGCACTGACTCTATCTAACCTATATCATTTATTAAACTCAATGCACCACATATTGAAATAGCTGTATCTCCAATAAATAAGACATGTAATCTATTCAATCAGTGGTACTTTGTCTCTAATGTATCATGAAAAACATACTCTCTTTGACAACATTCAAGGGTAAAATACACATCTTGGAGCTCATAATAACCCAAAATTAAAAAATACTGTCCATGATTTGAAATCTAAAGATATCATATTTAATTGATTGCTATGCTTCTGACTAAACATACAGACCAATTTTCAAAATCTGGTATATTAATATGTAGAAAAAATAAGTTATGAAGTTTGTGTTTTTCACATATTTATCTAAAAATGTATAAATATATACAATAGCACAAACCTAAAATTTTATATAATATTTTATCAGTCAAGTTTCTCCAGAAACACAGAACCAATAGAATATTTATAATGAGATTTATTTGAAGGCACTGACACAATTTTGAGACCTAGCAAGTCTGAAACTACAGGCTAGGACAGCATGCTAGAAAATTCTCTAGTAGGAGCTGATGCTGCAGTTTTTTCTTCTTCCATTTTTTTACTTTGGAAAAATATACCATATACATTTTCATACTTACAAGGTGTTTGTTCTCTCACACCTTGGTCCCCTTACAGAGCCTGGTACCTTCAGACCCTCATCTCCTAACAGGGTGTCCTAGCAGGTTTTAAGTGTGTATTTCAGCAGCATGACATACATGCTCACTATATAGATTTTAATTTCGTATATCAGAATTTCTTAAAATGGAATTCTCAAAAGTATCTGCTAAGTATCAAAATAATTTGTTTTTCCATTAAAAAATAATAGTGCATTACTCAAGATTAAGAATCATGATTCTTGGCAATAAATTAATTTGACAATATATATTTTTCTCTCAAAATAAATTAATATTTCTTTCATATAATGAGAATGATATATAGTCTTCTCTTTCCCCTCTTTTATCTGGAAATGCAGACCAAAATTCAATGTTTAACTGTGATAACCATTTTCCCTCTTCATGATGTAATTAATCGCCCATATATGTCTTTACCTTCACTTAATCCTTAACTGTCCTATTTTACATGCTTTATATTGTACCTTGCTTCAAACACTTTTCACATAGTACTATGTAGGTTTTGAATGAGTGCTAAAAATTTTGGCTCAAAGTAGTAAATTGCTAACCAAATAAATTATAGCTGAGTTGAACGGAAATTACAGGAACTCCTTCCTTCAGTAATAGCAACTTTTTAAAGTACTTACAATGTGCCAGGGCGTTGCGCTGATCAATTTACTGTAAATTTTTGTAAAACTCTACAGCATAGGTAGTATTATTACCCCTCAACTTACAGAAATTCAAAGAAACAAAGAATCTTCCACAGTGCCATGAAAAGGTCCTGAGGACTCAAATCTGGCTAAATTCAAGCTCAAATTCCCAACCATAATGCATATGGCATCCCAAGCTTCACATTCTACTTTGCATTATTGGCAGTTTTTCTGAGATTCTTTGTGGGAAAATGTTCACTGTTGCATCCAAAGAAGCAGAAACAGAACTCTGTCTTCTAATAAACTTTTGACTCTTCCATTGAGTCTCCTTTCTCATTCACCCTCTTAGTGGAGTCCTAGCCCATCCTCTAACCCTGGCTCCCCTCGGACCCTGGTTGCTCAACACAGCCCCTCCCTTTCCCTCATACCCGGGTAACCACAGCAGCTGGTTCCCCCATAGGTAATCTTCTAGCAGGGCTCTAACTCCTCAGACTAGAGATCTCTGCAGAGCCCCACTCCCTCAGGCACTCATCCCCCAGCAGAACCCTCAGACTCCACTTTCCCAGCAAAGTTGTGATTTTTGTACCCCAGCAAACAGCAATATCCCTGAGCAAACTTCCACAGAGACTTTTCCTTACAAAGGTCCAATCCCAGCTGCTAAGTAGGGGGACCTCTACCTTTCCCCTTCCCAACTTTCTCCCAGAATCCTGTTCTCCCCCGACCCCCACTATTCTCCTTTCTGCTTCTTATCCACTCTCTTCAACATCCCCCACCATCTTATGGCATAGTTTCAGTTCCCTGACTCCTCTCAAAACTCACCCAACATCCACAGAGTTGCCAAATGCTCTTTGCTTTACTTCTCCCTTTCTGCTGAGGCAGTCTTGAGGAAGAATTTTTTCTTCCTCAGGGAAGTCTCAATTTTGCTCCTAAAACCTTTCACCTGATGAGGCCCACCCACATTTCCTTTACTTAGCGTCAACTGATTGTAGATGTTAACAACGTGGACTTTAACACATCAACCATGTGTATTATAAACCATACCTTCACAGCAACACCTAGATTACTGTTTAACTGAACTGGTTACTATAGCCTAGCCAAGGTGACACATAAACCTAATCATCAAAAATACTGAGTAAATGTTACTGAATAGTTATTGGTTCATTTTGCATTTAAAATAATATAAGAACTAGAATTTAAATAAAGTATTTTTTAAAAACCATTCTAAAATTACACAAGAATTTAAGGAGTTTTATATGGCTTACCCAGACAGGACAAAGTATTAAAAAACATAACTCTCCTAGGATACTATTCTTTAATGGGTGGTATAATCCATTATTTCTGAATATCCCAACTACCAGTTTGCCTTCTTGTATATATTAATTTATCAAACCTAAAGAAATGCCTTACATTAGAGTCTTATAAAGAAAACACAGTTTGGTCAGTAACAATAATCAAAATCACCTGTTTGGGTTTTGCTATTACAACATATATAGACTGCTAATTTCCTCCCAACACTCTCACTCTTACCCTGCAGTAGTAAGAACCTTCTCACTGGGACAATAATGGGGGCCTACTGAGGAATCTGGGCTTATACCTTCCCATTTGCTAATAACAGGCTAGAGTTCCCCTTTCTCCTGCTAGAGCAGTAGCAGGGAAAAAAATTTTTTTAAAGACATTTTAAATAAAAATAAAATCTCATAACATAATATGAAAATGTCAAGGTTACAATAGAAAATTACTTGTCAGACCAAGAACCAGGAAGATCTCAAACTGAATTGAAAAAGAGACAATCAATGTGAACACTGAGATGACAGAGATGTTAGAAAAATCTAATCAGGATTTTAAAGCAGCCATGACAAAAATGCTTCAGTGAACAATTAGAAACATACTTAAAACAAGTGAAAAAATAAAAAGCCTCGAGAAAGAAAGTCAGAGAAAATAAAAAGAAGGTATAATGAAGAACTAAAATGGAAATTTTGGAGCTGAATAACACACATAACTGAAATAAAGCGACTAATGGGATCAAAAGCAGAATGAAAAGGACAGAGGTAAGAATCAGTGAACCAGAAAATAGAACACTACAAACTACCCAGAATAAACAATGGATTGAAAAAAGACTGAAAAAAAAAATAAAGAACAAAGCCACAAGACTTTTGGGACAACAACAGAAGATCTAACATTCTAAATTTTGCTCTGTGAAAGATGCTGATAAAAGAATGAAAAGACAAACTACAAAATAGGAAAAAATGTTGCAAGCCACATATCTGACAAATGACTAGTGTCTAGAGTATATTAAAAAAAAAAAAAAAGACTCTCAAAACTCAACAGCAAAAAAAAAAGAAAAATTGAAATTAAAAAATTCCAATTAGGCCAAACGGGAAATGTGCAAAAGTTATAGAAACATTTCATTGATACAGAGATGGCAAATAAGTACAGGAAAAAATGTTTAACATTGTTAGCCATTAGGGAGATCCTAATTAAAAACCTATCAGAGTTGCTAAAGTAAAAAAATAGTGTCAACACCAAATGCTATCAAGGATGCAGAGAAATCAGATCACTAATACTGAGTGGGAATGTAAAAATGGTGCAGCCACTTTAGAAAATTTTTGCCAATTTTTTTTTGAAGAAAAAAAATTAAACATGCAACTCAACTACCATACAATCCAGCAACTGCAGTTCTGGGCATTTATTCCAGGGAAATTAAGACTTTTGTTCTCACCGAAACCTGTATATCAGTTTTTACAGCAGCTTCATTTGAAACAGCTAAAAGCTAGAAACCACCTAGTTGTTTCAACAGGCGAATGGTTAATCAAACGGTAGTACTTCCATAGCCTGGAATACTGCCCAGCAATAAAAACAATCAAACTGTTGATAAACACATTAGCCAGGATAAATTTCTAGAGTATTGCACAAAGTGAAAAAAGCCAACACTGAAAGATTATGTTAGGCAGTTAGAAATGAGCACCAGGCAAGGGGAGAAGAAGGGGGAGGGAGCAACCTAGAAAATAACAGTAGGCCTGAAATCAGGATAAGGGGCCTCAACTTTTACTTTAAATATGGGCCAACAAAGAAGCCAGCTAGGATCAAACGCTGCAGCTTTGCAGCATAGAGAGAAGCACCCAGCTTAACTTGACCCAATGCTCATTATAATGTAATTAACATTGCAGTTGGAGCCCCCTCCGGTAGGTTTCTCTGTGTGCATCATGGGTAAGAGCATGAGTGAAAGAGATGGGCATGCCAGAGCACAAGGAACACAAGCTGTCCTCCAACCAGCCTGAGCACAAGGAATGTAATTTGTCAATCAGCCTGAGCACTCAAAAAACCTGAGGCAGGAATCAATCACGAAAATGCCCCTAAGCCAGGATATAAGAACAGGAAAAACAAGGGAGCAGTGCCAGCTATTTTTCCTCTCTTGGATTGGCCTGCTTCCAGTTGGGGGGGGGCAGGGAGGTACTGTATGTTACTACCTTTTTACTTCACTAATAAAATCTTCTGTATATATCACATTCTCTGTCTCCCATTAGAAATTCATTTTTTTTCAGGTGACTAAGAAGCAGGGTAACTTATTTCCTTCCTCCTAGTAAGTTACATGCTATATGGTTCTAATTATGTAACATTCTTGAAATGACAAAATTATAGACAGTGGAGAACATATAAGTGACTACCTGGGGTTAAGGGAGTTAAGGGCACAGTGTGGTCAAATGGCTGTGACTTATAGGACATGGTGAGGGACCTGTGGTGATGGAAACATTCTGTATTTGACCATATCAATTTCAATACTCTGATACTGTACTACATTTTTATAAGATGTTACCATTTGGAAACTAGGTAAAGAAACACAAGACGTCTTTGTATCATTTCTCACAACTGCATAAGGATCTATAATTATCCCACAATAAGAAGTTTGATTCAAACATGCACACAAACACAGTTTTTCAAATCTTAACTCAGATACCTGTTTTTCATTTATTTCAGAATATACAGAATGAAAACGTGTTTTCTCCCTTTTTTTGCTCCTTTTCTCCAGTAGAAGTACTTTTTTTTTTTTTTTTTTTTTTTTTTTTTAGTTTCTGGAATTTACCTTAAGAGAAATATCTGCTCAAGAGCTGCTTATTTGTTCAACAGCCACCAAATATAGACTCAATCCATGCCTTCAGATTTAGTAAAGACAGATGAGTATCATTATTTGAACTCAGGAAGTCTTAAACTAAATCTCAAACTCTTAACAAAAATGCACATTCCTTCACTCAATCCTTCATATTTGGATGAACTTCCAAAATATGTATCTATTCTAGAACTGCCTATTCAGTTTTAGATGCACAAAAACAGCTGTATAATGAATATAAAAGTACTATCAAACTTTTACTCTGTTAAAACCAGATTTATTAGACTACCAGAGTATAAACTCTGAAATCACTATGGGTTTAAACCCTTGCTCCACTAGTTACTAGTCTTATAGCTTTACACATGATTAACCTCATTGTATTTCAGTTTCTTCATCTGTAAAAGAAGGAAAGACTTACTGCTATGTTGGCTGCCACATAACACTCAATCACTGTGAAGTAGCAGTAGCTACTATTACTAGCAGCAGGACAACTGTTGCATTCCCAAAGCCTCCTCGTCAGGTACCTGATTTCCAGACGCTGAGTCAGGAAACACGGGCATGCGCACTTCGTTCTGGTGCCCCTGGTCTGGTTAGCAGGCCTGACGCTCTGGGCCAGTGGGGAAGCGGCCTGTCCTCGTCCACTAGGCCGTCTTCCTGGGGCCAGCAGTTCCCCGAAAAGTGCTACTGATGAAGAAGCTGCGAAGGTGATTATAGTCGCTCATAGCTTTGCTGTCTTTAAAGGACCTGGGGCCTGTATGGAAGTCATAGTTCCGTGGCGGCTTTCATCCCTCGTTGCCCCGTCAGACCTGTAATGGCTTCCGAGATCCCGCGAGATCTGGCTTCAGGGGAACAGGTGTCTGGGTTTCAGAGTCAGCAGGTACTTAAAGGCACAGTGTGTCCCCCAGCAGTCTTTGCCTGTGGCTCAGCCTATTCCTAAAGGGCTCAGACGCAGGAAACAATTCCTGGGAGTGTGGATGTCAAGTGCACAGCAAGCACATGCGTGATTTGCTCCCAGACATCTGCTATCAGGCCTCCAAGCCCTCTAGGCCCGTGTAGATAGAACCGGAGCCTGCCAAAGGCCTAGGGTTAGCGATTCCCCCGACCAGCACTCCTGATGCAGAGCCTGGAAAGGTCCTTACTGTCAGAACTTTTATAACTGCCGGGGTGTAGCCAAAAAAAAAAAAAGAATTATTCCTAATTTCAGTGAATGACATGATGGTCCATCGATTAGCCAGGTAAAAGTTGAACATTGATCTTTATCATCCTTCTCCATTGAGACATGTAGTCAATTTGTCAAATAGTGTTGATATTTTTGTCTTAATGTTGCCGATAGATGCAACCGGTGTTCCAGGTTCTTGTCTCGTCCCAGAAAGAATTCAGAGACAAGACTTAGAGGTTAAAAAAGGTAAAGTGAGGATTTATTAAAGGATGGATAGTACACTCTCAGGGGAGAGTGGGCAGGCTCAGGTGAGCAGCTGCCTTGAGTTTCTTTAGCAAGTTAGCTACATAGGGTGTAAAAATGAATGGGTAGAATATTCATTGAGGAGGAAAGGGTTTGGTGTCGTGTTCCCTGATTATCATCCCACCTCCACCTTCCCAAAGGGAGGAGGGATTTTTGTCCTTATTTAGTCTGGATCAGAAGTATCATGGCATTGGTGCGTGATGGGTACTTCTGATCTGCAAGGCTAATTTTATTGAAATGAGGGCATAATGAGCAAAGGTTACATTTGGACACTAGAAATTCCTGCCTTTTCTCACCTTTCTTTGTTCTTCTCCAGGCCACTTGTCATCCCAAAAAGCATGATCCCTTATCAGCCTCAAGGTTCCTGCTTTTCTTTCTCTGCCCAAGGATCCCTGCTGCTTACATGATGTGTGGTTTCCTGCATTTGGGCTGTGCCCCTCCTTTCTGCCCAATTCCTGCCATTTGGTCTGTGTCCCCCTTTCTCTGCTCATATCTAGCTATCTGCCTGCTCTAACATTAATACGTGTGGGATGTATTGTTTTCTCTTTATCAAAATTGTGTGATATTAGTGGTATTTTGTTGTAACAGTTATTAATTCTTATTTATCTGGAAAGGCGATTTATTTGAAGAATATTGCATATTGGCCACAGAGTCTGAAAACAAAGTTGGAAATGGGAAGGAATTAAGGCACTTCCAGGGAGTTGAGTAGTAAGAACTTTTCAACAGCCTCCAGGGAACTGCCTCTAGATTGAATAAACTCCTCCATTAAGCACTGATTCTATTGTAGATGACATGCCTCTAGGCAATTGGCTGATTTCTCTGAGATATGCTATTGGAGCTTTAATGTAATTATATTTAAGGGCAAATTACTCAGCCACCTTGATAAGGAGAAAGTCCATTTTGTTGATGCCATCATAATCTCCATCTCTACCTCTGTAGACACTGTTTATGATCCCATACTGCAAACTGCAGTGTTGCTAAGGAAGGTGTTCTGCTGGCATCCAGTGAATGGACCGTTGACTTCCAGATAATAAAGACCTTCTCCCTAACATTTAAGCTGACCAGAAGTCTCTATTATTCTGGGCATGTTTTAGAACAGTTGAGCTACTATAATGGAATACCATAGACTGTGTACTTTATAAACAACAGAAATTTATAGCTCATAGTTCTAAAGGCTAGGAAGTCCATGATCAAAGTACTGGCAGAGATGATGTCTTGTGAGAGCCCACGTTTTGGTTCATAGCAGGCCACCCTCTGGCTTTGTCCTTAGATGGAAGAAGGGTCAAGGGAGTTCCCTAGAATCTCTTTTATAGAGGCACTAATCACCTCCCAAAAGCCCCACCTCCAAACACTACCACATTGGGAATAATGTTTTAACGTGAATTTTACAGACACAAGCATTTAGTTTACAGCAGAGCCCTTTCTTAGAGGTTATTTCACTTACTACTTCTCACAAAAATCCTTGTCACCCATATACCAAATATATTTCTAGTCCTTGTCCAGTGCCTATAAGTCTGAATAGACACTAAACTTAGAAAAACTGGACCCTTTCAAATGTACTCATCAACAGGGTTTCACTTTTCCACTGCCCTTTAGGGCTACATTTACTTAAGACCATAAAGCAAGCAGAGAAGGATTTGACTTTCATCTACCATAAATTAGAAGAAATTTGTATATATGAAGATGGGTTGGGAAGACAATGGCTATTCATGAAAGGAATTTGCATACTATACATGCATACACACCACTCACGG
The DNA here is from genome assembly GCF_009834535.1 of Camelus ferus. Lineage (NCBI taxonomy): Eukaryota > Metazoa > Chordata > Mammalia > Artiodactyla > Camelidae > Camelus > Camelus ferus. The sequence continues at coordinate 57,513,886 of NC_045697.1, read as the reverse complement.
AACTTAATTATGCTTTCAGAACCAACTTTGACCTTATTTCAAATACACTATTTTATTCTAAGTTAGAAGTGCTATTTTAAACTCGGTAGAGCTAGTTGGGAATCCAGTTCACAATGAGAAGTTAATATCAGAGAATTTCTTATGTTCCACAACACCGTATCAGACCCTAGCAGCAAGAAAGAAATTGTTCTGAAATTAGGAAGAAAAGAGGAGAAATTACTTTCCAAACTAAGGGTAGTTTATTTCAATAACTTAAGAACCTTATGATTCTCAATAAGTGGACTAACATGGTACAAATGTCTTTCCCTAGTCTTTACAGATCATTCTTGCATTATTGCATCTCCTGTATCCTAAAGAAGAAAAGCTGTTAACAATGCAGTTAGACAAGTTAGATAGCTATCTTTTCTTGGTTCCCATTAAATGGACAATTAAGTCAACTAGATCATTCAGGAAATGGTTCAAATAACCAAATAAGCAACAATCTTATCTGCAAAATCAAAAGTAACTGACCAACATTGCCTTAATATTTCTTCTGGCTTAACTAAACTTCAGACAGGCTCTTTTCTGACTCTAGACCTCATTTTTCTTAGAGAATTTACTTTAGAATACTTGTAACTGTAAATTAATTCTCTGTGGTTTTGACATTTAAATATTTTTAAAAGATCTTCTCTGTTTTACAACTCAGGGATGTCTTTCTCAAGGACCTGGGAGCCATCCCTTTGAAATAGGTACAAATTTCTGTGGTAGGAATGGAGCCTAACTCCAGAGGGGGCCAATTCACAAACACAGATGGCCTATTCCAGAGAAAAACGTCTGCAATCTCAGGAATAACTCAATGTGCTCAATACATCCTATTGACCATCCTCCACCCTATATCCTCTGTACTTTTCCTCTAGCTCATCTCAGCTCTTAAAACCCTCCTGCTTTTCGTTTCAGCAGAGTTGAGATGAGGCTGAATTCCAGCCTATTTTATTGGAATAGCCTTGAGTAAAGTCTTCGTTGCCAGTTTATCAGTTTAACTTTATCCAGCGCACTTTTTGCTTCGGCATAAGCCACCAATAATGGTACTTCTTTCTATACTTTTATTACTCTATCAACATATGTCCCAGTGGAACACCAGAAATTTAAACAAGGGACATACTGATCATAATAACCTCCCATTCTTCATTGTTTGTCTCTTTGCAAGCTATTTAAGGCAAATGCATGTTTTATCAAAAGGATATCATCAATACAGTGAATTAGCATGCTGTCCTGTGAGACTGTTAACTTCTCAAAGTTTATGTAATTAAATTGGGGCACTGAGTAAAAGGATTCATGTTGATATGATATTAATGTTGATAGCTTCATATGAGTGCAATATTATGCTTTCTATGTTAGCACCATTTAAAAAGTATTTTAACTTAAAGCAATGGAGCAAAAAAGCCTTCCTTGATGCAGCATCCATACTGATTTATTCCAACGAGGCGCACATCTGGAACATCAGCTGCATTTTGAAATATGACTTGATTAAACTCTTTAAAATTCATTATCATCCTTCCCATTTCATCTCTTTCCTGATGTAGATAAATTTTAAAAATAAATGAAGATACGATAAGAATCACAAATATACATTTTAAGTATTTGATGACGGCACCATTCCTTGGGCACTGAAGCCCAAGGATACGTGATACTGAAAGAATTTGATAATCCTTAATTAGCATTCTCTAAAAGGAAGTGAGGTAGCATGGGAGCCAGGAAATATTGTTGTAGAATCCTAACTTCAGAAACACAGAGCAGAGAATAGAAAACCATATAGAGCTGAATATTTATAGGAAGAGAATGGGCACAGAGGAAATGAGAGATACTGGTGAACCTTAATCAGAGAAGGGAAGGTAATACCAGATGTAATTTGGCTGCCACATAGTACTAAACGTGATGCTGGTAGATTACAGAATTTGCAGCACCTGTAGACTATGTTAATGAGGTTTATTTTCGTAATAAGAGTAGTAAGTAGCAAAGGAAAAGTATTATGCATGAAAAGGTTTTAGTACTAATGTTGCTGATAGATGCAACCGGTGTTCCAGGTTCTTGTCTCGTCCCAGAAAGAATTCAGAGACAAGACATAGTGGTTGAAAAAGGTAAGGTGAGGATTTATTAAAGGATGGATAGTACACTCTCAGGGGAGAGTGGGCAGGCTCAGGTGAGCAGCTGCCTTGAGTTTCTTTAGCAAGTTAGCTACATAGGGTGTAAAAATGAATGGGCAGAATATTCATTGGGGAGGGAAGGGTTTGGGGTCGTATTCCCTGATTATCATCCCACCTCCACCTTCCCAAAGGGAGGAGGGATTTTTGTCCTTATTTAGTCTGTATCGGAAGTGTCATGGTGTTGGTGCGTGATGGGTACTTCTGATCTGCAAGGCTAATTTTATTGAAATGAGGGCATAATGAGCAAAGGTTACATTTGGACACTAGAAATTCCTGCCTTTTCTCACCTTTCTTTGTTCTTCTCCAGGCCACTTGTCACCCCAAAAAGCATGATGCCCTTATCAGCCCCAAAGTTCCTGCTTTTCTTTCTCTGCCCAGGGAGCCCTGCTGCTTACATGATGTGTGGTTTCCTGCATTTGGGCTGTGCCCATCCTTTCTGCCCAATTCCTGCCATTTGGTCTGTGTCCCCCTTTCTTTGCTCATATCTAGCTATCTGCCTGCTCTAACACTAATTTGATTAGTTTGCATTTTAACATAATTATACATGTTATTTATATTTCAGTTTAGATGCCGCCTCCTCTAAGAACTTTCTAAGGCCTGTGTTACATGTATACTCAACATGGTTATGAGCCTCAACCACTTAAGTACAAAGCACATTGATTAGTCTTTCATAGTATTTACTGAAGGTATTTTATATACATATATATATAAAATGTTCACTGTTTGGTCTCTTCTAGATCATAGTTTTCTTGAAAATATGGACTATGTCTTTCACATATATGTTTCATAGTGGGAATTCAATACATTCTTGTCAAATAAATGTTAAAACCTTAAGTATGAGATTCATTATAATGATATATTCTATACCATTACTCTAACTTCTTATCAGCTATTATCTCCTGTTAGGGACTTTCCTGTGTCACAGGATATGTTCTGATATCTCCTATTTCCTATAACAATCTTCTGCAAATTTATCAAATCCCAAGCATTTCATCTGTAAGTAAAAACAAAAGAAGAAAAATTAGCTCAAATATAATTTTCAATTATCTGTGTCATGATGGAAAAAAGGAATTAATCAAAATCAAATACCATCATATGATCCTCTCTATAACACAATTTATCTTCATTGTAATCTAGTCAGAATGTTATTTCCAAGTTTACAAGTGTGTTGTATAAAGTTCTTATTTTACCTTGTCACCAAAGTTAAAAGAGAAAACAAGCCATTGCAAAGTGAGGTCAAGGATTTTATTATAGATGAAAATTTATTAGAACTAAGAAGATAGTCTCGTGCTGTGATTTTGCTGTGTTGTCACTAACTTGTTTTCTGAAATGGGGCATATTTTCCCTTAAGCTGTTTGTAAAATAACCACAATTATTTTCTCCCTTTGTTCTAAAACAACCATCAAATTAGGCAAATTAACAATTTTCATTATTGCTTATTCTGAGTGATTTATCAATCCATCTTATTTTAACTGGTACATTCCGTTTACAAAAGAACCAATATTATATAATTTAAGATAAGAGGCATATCGATTTTAATTTTTTTATTTTTATGTTTACTACTATTGCTCGATGATATCCAAACACTACATCTAGATACTATTTACCAAGAGTTGAATAAAGCATGCTTCATTTCCATTTGTGAATAACAAGGACTTGTGATTATATAACTTAAAAATAACGAAGAGTGTAAAGTAAACTAGACCAAAGGTAAAATCAATAAGCAAACAATTGACTCTCAGCTCCTGGTCAAAGTCAGACTGCTTATGCTATTTTAATTTCAAATAAATGCTCTGGTTTGCCCTAGCTCTTGCCCATTTCATGTCCAGCTTTCCTTCCTTACTGCCAGTTAGTCTGATCTAGAGTCACTGGTTTAATACTAGTTGCAGATGAAACAACCTTACAAGGATTTCTCTACCAGCTCCTGCAATTGCATAAGGTATAAACTTTACAATAAATCATTTATTCTATATCCATATCTATATGAATAAATTTCTTATTCAATCATTCATGCTCTTTTCATTTCTCTAATCAAGCACTAACTGATACATAGTTGAAGTAATAAGATATAATTTCCCAACCAATATATTTTCATTTCTTTTTGTATAAGATACAAGTATGGGCATTTGAGCAATATGTAAGATATGATAATTACATGGCATCTGATGCTTGGAAAATTAACGCTTCAGGAGAAAGACAAAGACTAAAGATAATAAGCCATCCTTTAATAGTCAAGTTTTTAAGCCAGAAAAAATTATTGGTAAAATATAGAAAGACTCTAGTTTTCTGCATCAGAAGGCAAAAAAAGATTAGAAGACAAATGATTAAATTATAAGAGAAGCAACCTAAAGGATGCAAGTTTGGTGGGACCCTGTTATATCCCCTGCTTAATTCACCGTTCCCGCCCAAAACCTGATAGATCCAGAGGATATCAGTAGATTATCACAAAAACAATCAAATTGTTTTCCATTGCAGCTGCTGTATTAGATGTTCTGTCTTTGCTACATCGCATTACTACAGCCTCAGGTATGTAGGATGCATTCATTAGTCTGCCAAATGTAGCAGTATCCATCCTTATCAGGAAAATAAATCATATACAGTTTGCAGTGGACACACTGGACACCCAAGTAGTATACTTACAGTCTTATTCTGGTGTATGTTAACTTGCCATTGGTTCTGCTATGAAAGTGAACTGATATCTGGGTGCTCTGTGGAACATAACCCTGTTGCAATTATATCAATGTCTTCATGTTAATCAAACTAGATAGTCAAAAAGTGACAATACAATGGAGACCTTGTGATGTAAATGCCTTTGAGAGTTTGGAATATATTATTATAAAATTTCAGGAGCCTAACACACCAGTGGCCTTAGGGGTCCAGTATTCTGAGGTTACAGAGATACTACTAAAAATGTATAAAATGAATTATTTCATTTGATTTATTCTGTCACTAAGGTGTAATCACAATGCCTATCACACTTCTTTGGGTTCTGGAGGCAGCATGTTCTACAGTTATGGATACAAACTTAATTCATATACCAGATGAATCAAACCGACTAGTGGGGCAGACATGAGCTTCCAGGAGGCCTAGAACCCTGTCCCATTTCACCCACAGATATTGTACTGTCTCTCAACTATCTCAGACCTAGGATAACATAGGTATCCCTATGAACCTATAGAAAAGGGGAAAATAGAAGCTTTGTAATAGATGGGTTCACTAAGAATGTGGAAAAAAAAAAAAAAAACACCCTGCAGTGGCACTACAGCCCTACAGCCCTACAGCCCACTTAGAGCTGGCCCTGTGAGATAGCGCGGAAGGAAAACCCTCCCAGCCAGGCAGAACCTTGGGTGGTGCGCCTCATCATCCACTTGTGCAAGAACATACAACCCAAAGTAAGGATCTATGCAATTTGTCTAAAATGTAAAAGGACTGTCAGATTTCTTTTTCCCATCTTAGGGCAATTTTTGGAAGTTATACTTATGTAAAATAAAATGTCTGCAGTTTTGATATGGTGGAAATTGAAAATACAATGAAATAGGATGAAACCAAATCAAATCCCAAGACCCTCAGAATTCATAATTTCACATATCAAATCCCTGTGATCTCAGCATCAGTACTTTATTCCCTTCTCTTTAGAAGTCACTCATGCATAGATGCCCTACCTTGACTTCAACATATATAAAATAAAATGTTTTTGCTTTCCAAATTTGTCATAGATTAATTTTTCCCCAAAGGTGTTAATATTTTCCAGACTACAAAGATCCAAATCTCTCACAAAGTAGTTCCTTGTAATATCTCTCAATTTTTAGTATTTATTATATACAGCTATTATTTACATCAATGGTCCCTAAACCTCACTTATCATCAAAAAACATTTATTGAAGTACATAAGTTTTGTATAGGGCAACAGAGATTTAAGTAAAAATCTTTTTATCTCTGAAAATTGGCACTTTTTTCTGCTAGAATTTTCATGCAGGGATTTGTACCAAAGCATACCTCTTTTATTAAGAGTTGAAGTTTCTCTTTGTGCCATTCTGCATAGAGTGTATCTTGGCAAGCTCTTGTTCCTCTCCTGCCCACCCCCAGCACTTGCCACCTAAAGCTTATTAGCTTAGCTGACGGGCTTGGTGAGATCCAGAGGTCAGGCTGGGATTCACTCTACTGGGGTTCTGGTTAAGTCTCAGCCTTAGGCTAGGACCAATTCCACATTCTAGGCAGTGTAGCCTTTCTTTTCCTGTCCCTCTCCTGCCTGCAGTACTGATCTCCATACTTAATTTTGCACTTCCTAAAGTGGGTTCAGACTCCCCTTTCTTGCTTTCCCTAGCTGTAATGAGTATTCACCAATATCTTAAAACCAGCAGTGTTGCCATTTTCCCCACGGTTAAGGTTTTTACTCCATTGTGGAGAGAAAGGAAATTTAGTTCACTGCAGGAATTTCCATTGAACAGGAAGGGTGTAGAGTTTCTCACCCCCAGTTTCTTTCTCACACCGCTGCTATCCTGCCCACATCGGCACCAACATGGACACTTGCTGGGGCTCTTTCTGATCTTTGTGTCTGTCCACCCTGTGGATTCATGGCCAAGATCCTGTAAAGGGCTGAAGATGCCCCAGTCTGGCCTCTCCGGGGATTTCACACTACCTTGCCACCCCACGCAGTCTTTCCCAATTTGTCCGAGCTTCCAGTTGAACTCTTCTTACTGCTGTCCTACCCCAGATGGGCCTGGGTTCCAGTCTCCTCTCCTCCTTAAGGTACTGTTTCTCCTCAGATTTGGGGCCAGCAGTTTCTTCTCCTACCTCAACTCTATGATGACTTTTGTGGGGGAAAAAGCCAGCAATTTGATATTAACTCTGAATTTTCTTGTTGAAAGGAGAGAAAAGAGCTTCTTTCAGTCCTCTGCATCCCGGGGCACAAAGCGGAAACTGACTTCATTTTTGAAGGATTTTTGTTACATGCAGAACTTGAAGAAAGGCTTTGCTTCTTTCAGCACTTTAAATATGTCATTCCTTTGTTGGCTTTAAATTTTTTATATACTATGAACAAGTATATGCTTCTACATAGTCACAATAAATTATCACACTCAGAAACACTTAAGAAATTTAATAATGATAAAGTGTTGTTACCTAATATAGAGTCTATATTCTGATTTCTCCTATTGTTTAGATAATGTACGCTTTATAATATCCTTTTTAACAATTTTATTTTTAATTGAGAATTCAATCAAGGATCCAATAATTGATAATTTATAATTCTAGAATCTTTTTTTTCTTACTTTCATGACATTAACATTTTAGAAGAGTCCTTGAAAGATAGGAGGTGAAAAATAACACGACTACGAAATAGCATTTGTGAAACTGGGGTTATCAAAGGGATACATTTCTCAGCAATTGCAAAGTTTAGAACTCAGCTGTACAATATGGTAGCTACTAGCCACATGTGGCTAATTACATTTAAATTAATTTAATTAAAATAAAATAACAATTCATTTCTCCAATTCCACTAGCCACATTTTAAATGTTCAATAGACACATGAGGCTAGTGGATGTCATACTGTACAATCCAAATACAGAACATTTTCTTTAATCCAGAAATTTCTGTTAAACAGCTCTGGTACAGAATGTGGGAGCACAAACTTGGGTTAACAAATTTTGATACTGTAATGATAGCTTTTACCAAATAATATCCTCAACTTTATGTATTCTCACCTTTATGTAAGCACATTAGAAATGTATAGTCAAATGTATAAACAAAACCAATGCTTTCTATATTTGTCTTTATACTGCTACTTCAAAGCAAAATGTCTAAAAGACTAAACTCTCAATACCAGTCACCATCTTATCTATGAAACAGCTTAGTTGCCTTGAAGCTGCTTTGCTAGCAGGAATCTGCTACAATCTGTCTCCTTGCCGTAAAAAGCAGAGACATGCTTTGCTTGCTTTGCTTAGTTCGAGGTCATAGATTCAGGGCTGCTTGTGCTTATGAAAAACCATAACTCGTCCCTTGCCCAAACTGGCAGGACATGCTTCGCTTATCAGGCGTAGGCGGATAGTCTAGGCTACTCCTGCTCACAGAAGACTGTGACTTAGCCCTTAGCTGGGAACAGCTGGGCTGCTTCTCATGCTTAGATGATTTCTGATCATTGTATGGAGACTCTGTGGTGGTCTGGTTTTTCATTATCAATTGTTCAGAACACTGTAACCTTGCTCATGACTGAGGTTTAAAATAACCATTTGTACTATCAATATTGTAACATTCTAAGTATAAATTAAGATGATAATGTTTCTGTTTTTCACAAACTGAAACTGCTGACCTGCATCCCTGCACATACACCATGCCTCTTACTCATTCCTATGATGTATTTTATTTTGATTCTTTGTTTGACTATTCTCAACAAATATGAGAGATTTGGAAGAGCTCGGGGAGTCGGTCTTCGGCTCCCTCTCACTCTCTTGACCTGAAAAAGTCTTGAGTAATCTCGTTCTTCTGCGGTGGGACTTTTTCTGGACAACACCCACAACGAACAGAACCCACGATAGAATATAACAGCCACATGGGTGGCTGAAGTGCTACGAGTACATGTGCAGTTCGTTAAGCTATAGGCTGTGGCTTGTAACAGAAGGACTTACAAAAGCTGACATGTATTTATCTTGACTTACTAATCTGAGTATAAGAAGACTGACAAAGCACCTTTAAATGTTAGAAGCTTAATGTCTTTTTATCTTGTTTCTCTTTCATAATCAGCACCTATCTTCATCATCCATTTGGGTACAAGATGGCTACTCCATTTTCCATCATCATATTTGCACCCAAAGCCAGGTTTAAAAGTGACAGAAAATAAGGGTTCTCCCCTTTCCTTTAAAGTTGAGATGTAAAAGTAACATATGGCTTCCACTTTTATTCCATTGGCAAAAAATCTGGTCGTATTAACACATTTCTCCAAGGTATGCTGAGAAATATTATTTTTAGTTAGGTAGTATGTGCTTACCCAAAACTCAAGAGATTCTAAACCTCAAGGAGAAAAATATGGTGGTAGAGGACAACCATCAGTGTCTGCCAAAGTATTGGATTGAGAAAAAATATTACTCATCTCTTTTTATATTCCATCACTATAGTGCTGAATTTATTCATTATTCATTATTAAATTTATATTCTCAGGAATTTATTATATAAGTCATAATATTAAATGAACTAATAGTCCTTGAAGGTATGACAAGGTAATTGTTTAGTGCTTTGTACTTTTTTCCTAAACTTTCCCACATTTATTTCACGTGTTCTTTGTCAATGAAAATTAAGGATTTAGTATGTTCTGCAAATAGTTCAAAGTCCTCAGGGTACAACAGTGAACAAAGTAGCCAGTGATTTTGTCACTACAATCATATAAACATAAATTCCTAGGTAAAGTATTTACATATAATTAGTCACAGTGATAAAAATAAAATAGGAAAATAGGTCTGGGCAGTCCTTTAGCTAAGATAATCAGGTTAGACTTCTCTGACTCAAGTTGGATATAGATGCACAAAAGTTGTTTGACCTATTTCAGATATCATGGTGGATTCATTGGAGAAAATTCACAGGCAAAGAAATAATATAATGCATTTAGTTCTTTTAATTTTCATTTTTCATAGTATAGCACCGATGTTCTGTATATTCCTTGCCACATTTCTAGCAGAAATGTCCTTCCCAGGGTTGGCAGGCTGCGCAAAGGACAGAGAATACTTCAAAAGAATGAACGTACCCCACAGCTATGCTGTATTGTGTATTTATAGGTTAACATAATAGGGAATAGAAAGTGCCTAGTTTCTCTGGGATGCAGAAGTACGTCCAGACCCAGAAGAAAAAGCAAAGAACATGTATTCCAAGGGTCAAGAACTATAGTTCTAGGGTCCTCCGAACACATTGCGTACCAAGAACGCTAACCTCAGGCAAAGGCCTTTTTCCAATAAAGACTGGTTCAATCCACCTGGGCCAGCTATGATCAACTACCCAAAGGGAAAAGGAAAAGGAAATAAAGCCCTAAGGACAACTAGATTCATCTCCCATCTCTATAGAGATTACATTAGAACAATTTCAGTGATGAGTTGTAGGTAGTCATATGCAAATTCCAACGGAAACTGCTCTTAGAGAAAACTAGTAAATTAAAGGAGATTTTGAAATTGATCTTGTTAATGAGCAGACTGTCAGAATTGTGAATAACACTGTAAAGTAAAACTTTAACTCATGACATATTTTAATCAATAATGTTTACCATAATTTATTTAATTATAATTCAGGAAAAATAAAGCTCTAGGAATGGATTATTTACTAAATATTAAAATCTGCTAATTTATCCTGGAAAAATTGTCGTGAGATACTTAACACCATCTATATTCACAGATAAAGATAGAGAAGCTTAGTGTGATTTTTTAACTTCCTCAAGGTAACATAATTATGAAGGATCAAACTATCAAACTATCACTAGAAAAATCTGTCTGATTCCAAACTCCTACACAGCACTGTTTTCTCCTAATAACAACATCCTTAATTTCCAGGATACATAGGAGAGTCTTCTAGCATTACATATCTTGACACCATTTTTTCAACATAGATTTTTTACTTGAAAGTGAATTTAACATATTACCATAAGAAACTAGTTTAATAAATTGGTGTTCTGCTTCTGCAACCACAGTGTACTAGCACCTTAGTTCATAAGCTTTCAAAGGACAGGAACTTTGTCCATAAAGCTCATTTACAAGAGTAAATATAATGTCCTCAGCAAGTTATGAATCTCAAGTTTCTAATAAAAGAGAGTGATCAAAGAATAACTTAGAAATAATTTTTTGCTGATTTATAAGTTGAGGTCCTTCATGATAGAAATTGTAAAAAAAAAACTCCGCATATTAGATGAATAAGCAAATTTTCACTTCAAGAATACAAAATATTTTCTTTATTGAAATTTTTGATTTAATATATTGTTCTTTAACGTGGTCTTTTCCTTTTTATTTTCTTTTTATTTCCTAACTTTCTAAAAGTTATGTTAGAATTTTTCACATATCCAAATGACTCTAGCATTCAGTGGCTGTCGAGTTTGTTTCTTATAAATCAGATTTCATCACTAAGACAAAACTGAATGACCCCAGAAATACTAAAAAAAAAAAAAAAAAAAAAATCCTCCATGCCTGAAATAAGAATCTCTAAGGTTCTATGAAGGTTATTCATAATTTTAATGAATGTTTCATTAACTGTCTCAACTATTATTTAGTTTATACATTCTTTTTTAATTTATTAGTAAACTTATTTGTCAAATATTTATTCTTTCAATCTTTAAACACAAATGGTGACTATGGCTTACATCCTGCCTTCATCTGTTTTAAACTGAATCAATGTAGCATCATGAAAAGAGTCTGGTTTTAGAGTGAGGGTGTCTGGAAATTGGATCCTGGCTCTTCTACTTTGTGAACTTGACCAAGCCACTGAAACTCTCTAAGATTCAGCATACTAGTCTATAAAATAAGAATATAATTATATCTCTCCATAAGAGTGGTTGAAATCTTAAACATATTTTATTTCACAAATTCTAAACAAACTATATGATAGGCATTATCTATTTTAGAACACCTTGATCCATATTTAAGTATTTTAATTAGTGCTTACTTTGAAGTGAACACCTATGCGATTAATTTCCTGAAAAACTATATATACAGTCTCATTAAATTATGTCTATATATTGATTACAATGTTTCCTCTCTATCATATAATTAAGTCAATGAAAGTAAATCATCTAAAGCTGGTCATAAAAAAGACTGGACTTTTAAGATTATTATCCATTTATATTGTAAATATAGATGATAATAAAGATATGTTTTAGATTTTTCTATATTACAGCAGCCAACAAAATTTACACAGCACAATGTATGTGCATATCTCTGTAAATACTTTAGTTTATTTTTCTTTTTAAACTATTTTTAACTTAGGTAAGCTGTAAGTGCATTTCACTGTATGTACCAAGATTATGATTTACTACCAGAGAAATTTATGTTAAATTTGAAAAGTGATATAAAACAACAGACATAATGCTGTGAAGGCTGGTGTAGAGCACTAGACTCTAAATTGCTTTGTTAGCAAGGAGCAACAGCTGGATCTGAGCTCCTCCAGATCCTATTAGATCTCTTCCTTCAATTTCTCTTTGTTCTGGGATGTGTCTATGCCACTTAATGAAAAAGAGAGCCAGAGTTTTCTGTAAGTTGTCCATGTCATGGAGGTTGGAGGCCAGTTTGAACTCATTGGTTCAAATTTTTCTTATTGGAGCTAGTTGATCCTCACAATTTCCCACATCACATCTAGTTTTCCTTTCTGATTACTATTGCTCTAGACCCTCATCTGCTTCAGGCTCATCATCTGACAAAAGAGGCAAGAACCTCCCATAGATGTCTTCATGTAATCCTCAAATACTTCAGAACCAATTTCTATAGTATATCCTTTATTTTATATCAGTCACAGTAGTTCTACCTTCCTTGATTGAACTACAGAACACAAATCCCAGGCATATCTGGTATATATGAGATATATATAAAGTAAAGTAATATAAAACTAAATGAAATTGCCAAACCAATATTGAAGAAAAAGAACAAAGCTAGAGTCATAACCCTGCCAGACTTTAGACAATACTACAGAGCTACAGTAATCAAAACATCATGGTATTGGTAGAAAAATAGACTTATGGATCAATGGAACAGAATAGAGAGCCCAGAAATAAACCCACACATCTACAGTGAATTAATCTTCAATAAATGAGGCAAGAATATGCAATGGAGAAAATAGTCTCTTTTGCAAGTAGTGTCAGGAAAGCTAGACAGCTGCATGTTAATCAATGAAGTTAGAACACTCCCTCACACTATACATAAAAGTAAACTCAAAATGGCTTAAAGAGTTAAACATGAGACAATACACCATAAACCTCCTAAAAGAGAACACGGGCAAAACATTCTCTGTCATAACTCTCAGTGATATTCTCCTAGGGCAGTCTACTGAGGCAATAGAAATAAAAGCAAAAATAAACAAATGGGATATAATTAAACTTACAAGCTTTTGCATAGCAAAGGAAACCATAAACAAAATGAAAAGACATACTATGAAATGGGAGAAAATATTCTCAAATGATGTGATTGACAAGGGCTTATTTTCCAGAATAAACAAACAGCTCATGTAATTCAATAACAAAAAAACCAAACAACCCAAGTCAATAATGGGCAGAACCTAAGCAAACATTACCCCAGGAATACATACAAATGGCCAACAGGCACATTAAAAAATGCTCAATATTGCTAATTACCAGAGAAATGCAAATCAAAACTACAATGAGGTATCACCTCACACCAGTCAGAATGGCCATCATTCAAAAATCCACAAATGACAAATGCTGGAGAGGCTGTGGAGAAAGGGGAACCCTCCTACACTGCTGGTGGGAATGCAGTTTGGTGCAGCCACTGTGGAAAACAGTATGGAGATTCCTCAAAAGATTAGGAATAGACTTACCGTATGACCCAGGAATCCCACTCCTGGGCATATATCCAGAAGGAACCCTACTTCAGGATGACACCTGCACCCCAATGTTCATAGCAGCACTATTTACAATAGCCAAGACATGGAAACAGCCTAAATGTCCATCAACAGATGACTGGATAAAGAAGAAGTGGTATATTTATACAATGGAATACTACTCAGCCATAAAAACCAACAACATAACGCCATTTGCAGCAACATGGATGCTCCTGGAGAATGTCATTCTAAGTGAAGTAAGCCAGAAAGAGAAAGAAAAATACCATATGAGATTGCTCATATGTGGAATCTAAAACAAAAACAACAACAACAACAAAAGCATAAGTACAAAACAGAAATAGACTCATAGACATAGAATACAAACTTGTGGTTGCCAAGGGGGCAGAGGGTGGGAAGGGATAGACGGGATTTCAAAATTGTAGAACAGATAAACAAGATTATACTGTATAGCGCAGGGAAATATACACAAAATCTTATGGAAGCTCACAGAGAAAAAAATGTCTCAATGAATATATATATGTTCATGTATAACTGAAAAATTGTGCTCTACACTGGAATTTGACACAACATTGTAAAATGATTAAAAATCAATAAAAAATGTTTAAAAAAAAGCCATGATAATGAAAATTCTACACACAAAAATCTAAAAAAAAGATGTCTTTAAAGAATTAGAAAAAAGAAAAAGGAATAGAATAATAAAAAGCATAAGTTAATAAGTTATAAAATAGAAAAATGAAACTGATCAATTTTTTTAACTATGAAAGGAGCACAAATATGCAAAATAAATGTCAAAGAGGAATAACTATCAAAACAAAGAAAAATTTAAAAACAGAGATTGACTTGCTCAAAATTAGTCAAAAAAATTTGTTAACATAGGTCAGAGGTCAGAAACCTTTTTCAATGTAGGTCCAGATAGTAAACATTTTCAGCTATGTGAGTCAAAACTGTCTCAACAATTCAACTCTGCCATTTTAGTGTGAAAACAGCCATAGACAAAGCCCAAATGAATGAGCATGGCCATATTTTGCCCTGGGTTATAATGTGCTGATGCTCTCTTAGATGATATGGAAAATTTCCGAAGAAAACATAATTGATCAAAAAATGAATGCTGTAAAGAAAGGGAGTTTAATTAAATAAATTTCACATTAAAGATATAGAGCATATTATTTCATCTACCCTTACAACAATGAACCAAATCTAAATGGTGTTACAGATAAATTCTATCAAAATGTGAAAAGCCGTATCATCATGGTACTCTGCCAGGTACTTTTAACTGTCTGCATCATATATGAAGAAATATGATTAAATATTATTTTAATAAAATAAGATGAACATTGGTTTAGTGATTCAAATATTGAAATATTAACAAAAGAACCCCAAAATACATTAAAATTATACATTATAATTAAATGGTATTTAATCCAAAACTGCAAGAATAACTCAATAACATGATTCACCACTAAATATATCTGAAAAGTCATGTGGTTATCTTTAGTATCCTGAATAGTGAGTCAACAAATTTAACAACCATTCCTGGTTTTGTCACACCTATCATCTATATAGTTACTTATCATCTATTTATGTATCTATCTGTCATCCAACATATTATGTTGCTATCTTACTTGCAACACTAACGTCATTCCTGCTAAAGTCAAAAATAAGAGAAAAAATGCTCTCTCTATTCATTACCATTTAAAAATAGTAATGATACGTCAGCCAATGCAATTAGAAAACAAAAAGAGCCATAAGAAACAGAAGAGAAGAAATAACGATCTATTTACAAATAATATACCTAGAATATGAAGAAAATTAATGCTAAAGCTGAAACAGAGAAAAAAGAATTTAACAATCTAACAAGGTATAAAATTGGCCCCAAAATAGCCTTTAATATATACTTAAAATAATAATTTAAAAGGCATAATTGAAGAAAAAAATCTATTCACATTAGCAACAAAAAAGATAAAGCATTTAGAAATAAACGGCAAAAAGAATGAAAACATCTATGAGGAAAACACCTCAAAATTATGGAAGTTATTGATATAGGTTTGCATAAATTAAAGACATCTTCTCTAGTATATGACCACCACTTGGTGGGGATAGTTGAACAAGTAAGAATATGATCTTCTCATTACAGAGAAAAAACTTGGATTTTATTGGGAGATGGAGCAGCATTAGGCAATGCTAACTAGAATCTGTGATTTTATAGGTGGTGACTGAGATGGGGTGAAATTAATCATGAGAAATAAACCATTTAAATAGTCATGATAAGAGGACTAGGGAAGTGTCATCATTATGAACACTGAAGTTCCTCAGAATGATGTCAGAAATATGAATGAAGAGAAATACAGTGAACCAAGTGTGCAAACCATCAGTGCATGAAGGGGAGTATCTCAGACCAAGGAAATCTCTAGATGAGTGTGACATTAAGAAGGTGGCACGCATTGCAATTTGTAATCAGATTAGTTGCTCTTTCCTCAGTGTTTCCAAACTACTTTAATTATGGCTTTATTAAAACATATATTTTAATTACCATTACCTATGTTTGCTCTTGAATTCTTGTCTACGGCAGTATGCTGAAATTTGTAGGCACTGATTTTTTTTATAGGTTGATATTCTCTGAAGAGTGAAATTATGTATTTAATCTAAGAGAATAATTTCCATAAGGATAGGAAGGGAGTCTTGTATACAATTTAAAAATGCAAATAAGAGAATGAAGATTTGAATGTTATATACTTACCTTTCTATGTAAAAAATAAAGGAGAGTCGTTTGTTTGGCTTTATTTTTTAAAGAAGTATTGTGATTTTAGGCTGCAGGAATATATGGGCCATCAAATCACAGCATGATTTGTCTTTAAGTTATGAATCTCAAACTTTAATAGGAACTTTGACATCATAATGTTCTTCATTAAAAGAATAAAAACTGCATGATGAAAAAAATTAATAAATGGACAAGTACACTTTACAAAAGAAAATCAAGAGGACTCCGGATATTTAGCATGTTGCTGTCTAAAAGAAGACATCATGATACCAAATCATTCAGAATAAACAGACAGAGATTATAAAATGTTTAAACCTGAAGAACAACTCTTCATGTCGTGTATTTGAGAATAATCTTCCCTAGGAAAGAATGAGCTTCTCTTAACCTGACTGATGTAAGTGAAGACTTTAAGTTCCACCTCTTTAGGAACAATATAGAATGTTCCCCTCTTGAGGAATACAATGGTATTAGATGGTTTCTAAGACTCCTTATAAGCCTTATAGTTAATAATTCTGCATAATATTTGATAGAGTAAATAGTGTGTTAATAACTTACTTGATTAATAACTCATTTTCATATACCAACTCTTAGAGTAGAATTTAAGTATAATTGCATGAGTATATTTTATCTCAGTGGATAAGCAATAATTCCATTAATTTTTTAGATAACATGAAAAGAAAAAATGTACTTTCAGTTCACTACTACAAAAGTAATTTCAGATAATCCTATAAAACTAAAAAAATAAAGCATTATGCCTTGATGTCAAGGCTGGAAGTAAATTTTTGGTGTTTAAAAAATGAATTTCTTTGTCCTCTTAATTTATGAGAGAAATAAGTTGGTCTTACTTTAGAAGCTAACATTTATAAATAGTGAATTTGAATTTACATGAAGTTAATAGGACTTTTATAAGTAATAACTCTTAAAATAGGATAGAGGGAGAGGAAAATATTACTTGCAGTACATATTTTAAAATCCATAAAATTATATGATACTACAAGCAGGATAATAATTATGTAATAACCAGCCATCAAATTCAAGGTCACAATTTCCTGGGAGGGATGAATATTTATTAATATTCATATTTCTATTGTAGTTTCTGAAGTACATTATATATAGTAAATTCACTGCTAAAAAATAGTTTCAGCAAAAATATAGAATATAAAATCTGTCCTGAATGATTTAGGAGATCATCTACATTTAGACAGACATATAGGATACATCTTTAAACAAACCATTAGCATAGTTACTTCTAAGCATTATTCTACATGTTCTATATACTTTGGAAGAACTTCCAGATGAAGCATCAATTTATATTTTCTGAAAATAAAAGGTATGTATAAATTATTTTACAAATAATTTTAAAACAACAAATAAAGTTACTTACATTGATGTTTTTCAAGTGTTTGGTACATTGTAGTATTTCTTTCCAAAATTAATTCATATTTATTTATGCATCATAGTAGAATGA
Source organism: Camelus ferus (assembly GCF_009834535.1). Lineage (NCBI taxonomy): Eukaryota > Metazoa > Chordata > Mammalia > Artiodactyla > Camelidae > Camelus > Camelus ferus. Next base: position 57,495,944 of record NC_045697.1, on the reverse strand, counting down.
GGAAATCTAAGATCACTCTCAAGAAAAAAAGTTGAAACTTGAGATGGAATAGCCTTGATCTTTAAAAATGAAAAATGAAGCATATGGATTAGCTATTTATACTGAAAGCAGTTTTACAATGAAAATACTACGTGTACAAGCTGCAGTTTGATCAGTCCTAAGCAACTTGTGGATTGAGTGAAAGTTTGTAAGCTGTAAATCAGTACCATCTTTTTTTTTTAATAAAGTAACTAGAATTATATAGTTAGGCTTCATCAAAGTTTTGTTATGGTTTTGCTGTTCGTTTTATTTTAAATTATTTCTGAGATAGGCTGTTTGATACAACATAAGAGATTTTTTGTGTCATGTTTTTCATAGTGGTATTTGTTAATCTTATGTAAAGAATATTACAATGGTAAAGTTGACATCCACACATTTTAGAAATGATTCTTTTAACTAATAATGAAGCACAGCAGAAATGATGTGGGAACTGATCTCACAATTGAGTGAAAATTACTTTTGTATTATTGTGCATACAGAAGATATTTTTTATACAAATTGTGCTCCCTGCCATTTTAATTCAAGATTTAGAGTATATATGTTATTACAACTTTTAAATTAGACTCTGTGTTTTCAAAGAGTATCTATATAAAAATGTATGAGCTTTTTTTTGATGCAAAGGGAAGGGAAAATCAATTAATGTTAATTATTATTTCAACTTAAATTTTGTTAAACTTAAATGTTAAATTTTGTGTACACCAAAATGTTTAGCTAAGATTGATTTCTTTCATATATTCTGAATATAACCAATGAGTGGTTATTTCTGTTTTCTAAATGTTATTTCTGTTATATATAAAGCAGGGGCTATATCTATTTATAAATCTATTCTAAGTATCTTATAGAATCTTATGTAGCTGTAAGATATGTAAGTATCTTAGAGTATTATATATAATACATATATTTCTATGAGATACTGAAAATAGATATATAATTTTATAGAATAGCAGAAGGTGAATGGGAATCAGTCAGTTGTTTATTTTTTAAATTTCACTCTATTTACTGCTTTAAAATGAACAAAAACATGTAAACAAACCAATCAGCCAAAGAAAAAAATGAACATAACCAAATATCACAAAGAATCTACTTTAAAAATCAAAGGGCTATCCATCGTTTTCTTTTACAGTATTATATTTTAAGCTGTTATTTTGAAAGACTATGTTGTGACCTTACTGCAATTCAAAACCTTTTATTCTCATTTAAGATTATTTCTGTACATATATAGAAAATAATTTAGCTGAGAATGCTCGTTGGACTTGGTCTTAATGTGTATTTTTTTCTGAGCATTTCTAGTGTATTGCCTAAAAAAGATATAAGGTGATATAACTGATGGCATATACTTTAAATTTTAAATAGAAGAACACACTATCATAGTAATAAAAGAAAGACTATATCAGAGAGTCATATCAGCAAAAAGGTAGCATAGGAATTTCTATTGGCTACTCCCCATGCAGACACATCAATTCAATCAACTATCTGTGGACAAAATTACCTTCACAAGAGCCAAGGATTCCAGCCCCCATTTCACCCAGACACCTGCTGGCTCCAGCGGCTTCAGGCAGCTCCCATGACACCAGACTCCAAATGAACTCTCAGAAACCCAAGTCTCCATTACCCCTACCCAAGACCAGGTAGCCCAGGCCTGAGAGACACCCTCCTGATGGGAAAAGGGAAAAGGGCAGTAAAGTGAGGGACTCACTTTACTGTGAACCCCAGAGTCAGCCTGCCTCAGCATCAGACCAGCTCTCACAGTTCCAGGTGGCTCCCTATGGGCTTTTTCTGCCAAGCCAAGGTCCCCCTCCCGACTCAGCCCAGTGTCTACCAGCTCCAGTGGCCCGAGCAGTTGCCCCAGCTGGCTCTAGTAGCTTCAAACCACATCCTTGGAACCAAGTTCCTAGTAGGCTTCCATGAACCCAGAACCTGGCTCACCCCTGTGCTTGCCTAGTGCAGCTGCTCCAGGCTCTGTGCTGGATCCCAGGAACCAAAAACCCTGTCTCTCCCTGGTGCCCATGGACTCCAGCAGTCCCAGCGACCTCCGCAGAACCAGGCAGTCAGCCGAGGGAGGCTGAAGAGGGATTCCAGGAGGTGGGCTGCCCAGTTGGAAGAAGGTGCAAGGAGCCGATATAATGTGCGAGGAGCCGACACAGAGCAAACAGCACTTTATTACAGTACAAGTGGGTGGTGAGCGCAGGTGTGCGCACTTGTCCTTTTATGATGCCAGCACATACATATTGTTCATAATGCTGACTCATGCTATTGACTCTTGCGTATTGTTCATAATGCTAACTCCTGCTACTAGCACATGCGTACACTTATTTTTTACCTCATACACATGCAAGTTATTGTGACCTTTGACCTGGGTCCCAGGGCCTACTCACTTAAGACTGCTGACTTTCCACCCCCTAAGTCATGGGGACCCTGGCCCATAGAGCGGAAACCTGTGCCCAAAGACCACAGCAACAATATAGAGAACAACATCCTGTCACTAAGCAGGTAGCTACAATGGCCAGGACAGTTAGGCCCCATCTCCAGGAGGAGGTTTGGATGACCACCATTCCTTAAGAAGGTCTCAGTTACATGATCTATGTGATTTAGCTCTTGATCTATTTGTTATAGTGCCTCAGCTACTTCCTTCTGGTGGTCTGGTATATAGATACAGCATTCGATATGTAACAGAGCACACGTGCCGCCTTGGCTTGCAGTGAGAACATCTAATGCCATCCTGTTTTGTAAGACCACCTTTCACATTTGGGTGGTTTCATCTAATAATTCCTCTATGACTTTTCTAGTGACTTCAATGCAGCTGATATGTGCTGAACTAAAGCTTCTACCTGCAACTCTACAATGATGGTCCTGGCACCAGGCAGGAACAGGGCCATGGGATAAAACCACCAAGCTGCACACTTTTCACGGTGCCACTGGGTGTGCTGCGGGTCCCAGTTTGCAGGGCGCTCTGTTAAAGTGGGCCGGATATGCCCAGGCAAGTACGCTTTACCCCAAGTACAGCGCCCTGTCCATTTACCCAGGAGATATGACCATCCATGGGTGCCACATAACCATAGATATCCTGGCGGCAGGAAATTGGTGGATTTTGTGCCAATCAAACACTGTCTATCCCACCAAGTGGAGGCATTTACATTGCGAGTGATGTTAGCACATAGCCCTTTGGCGAACCACCCCACTGTGTGGTTTGGGGCCTCGCTCAATACAGAAGGGGCTTAGACGTGTCAACTTTACATGAACAAGTACTGCCACAGAGCAGGTTCCCCTGCCCTCCAAGTACTACTTCTTGCTTCCCCGTCAGGGACTCAGTGGCTATCAAAGATGCATACGTTGCTGACAATTGTTTCTCAATTAAAGAATAAAGATATTCGGCCTCTTGCCACAGCTGAGACCAGAACCCTATGGGCACCTTCCGTTGCCCATGCTTTTGCCATAATCCCCAACCATATCCATCATCGTCCACACGGACTGTTAGCCAGAAAGGGAGGCCAGGATCTATAGTGTGCAGTGCCTGCGCTTGGGCCACTGCCCTCTTAGTTTCTACAAATGCACGTTTGGCTTCATCTGTCCAATCCCAGACTTCTCCTTTCTTAATCAATTTATAAAGGGGTTTAGCTATTCAGGTCAGATGAGGGATAAACACCCGCCAGTATCCAAGAAGACCCAAGTAAGTGTGTAACTGTTTAACTGTCTCGGGGCAGGAATATGCCTGAATCTTGTCTATCACCGCCTCAGGTAACACTTTTGTCCTCGTTCACGGCACACCCCCAGCCCACCAGGGCTTCTCTCAGTGCTGTGGCACTAGATTCCAAGTCTGAAAGAGAATCAGAGGTTAGCATTATGTCATCTATATAATGGAGCAATTGGACAGTGTCTGGTTTGCTCCATATGGCCAGGTCCTGGGCCACCAGGCCATGACACAGTGTGGGGCTGTGCAAATATCCCTGTGGTAACACAACAAACGTCCATTGTCTACCTTTCCAGGTAAATGCAAACTGTTCCTGGCTCTCAGGGGCTATGTCTATAGAGAAGAATGCATTGGCCAGGTCAACCACGTAGTGGCAAGTACCCAGTTCATGGGACAGCCAGTCCATCAAGTCTGTTATATTTGGCACAGCTGCATGCATGTGGGGTGACTTTGTTTAGTTCTTGATAGTCCACTGTCATCCTCCAAGAACCATATGGCTTCCACACTGGCTACATTGGAGGGTTATATGGGCGATGCATTGGCCAAATAATACCAGCTTCCTCAAGTTTCAAAATAGTCTGTCCTATCTCCTTGTGGCCTCCGGGCAACTGATTGCCTGACATTCACCACTGGAGTGGCCTGTGGCAGAATCAGAGGTGCATAATGGGGATGCCCATGTGTAACTGTTTTCACCACGTGAACTCTCAGGCGAAATTCCCCTTGGGTCGTCTGTATTTGCAATCCTTGTAAAATGGCCATTCCCAGGATATACTCAGCTATTGGGGATATATGTACTTTATATGCAGCAGGGGTCAAGCAGCCAATACCCAAAGTCAAAATCACTTGTTTAACTCACATTTGCTTGCTTCCATATTCCTCTATATCAAACCATGGTCCCCAAAAGTGATCTAGATTTCCATACAATAATGTAATTCCAGCTCCTATATCTACTAATGCATATATCCGCTATTCGTTTGTGGGGGACCAGTGGATAGTCAATTCAACACATGGCCTCTGATCACCTGGTTTCCCCATGTGGCCTCCAGTTGTGTGGGTTCCCCATGTCTCGGATGCCTTGGCATTCCCCCTAGTCTGGAAGGAAATCAGTTAAGGGCCACCTCTCGGCTTGTAGAGAGGTCAGCAACAGGGTATATTGTTGCTCAGGCCATAATTTTTTCCACAGGTCCATCAGAATCTCCAAAGGTTGGCCGTCCAATTTTGCACAGTCCAAGCCAGCAGCCAGTAAGTTGCACCATATTTGTCGGCGACTTACCTTCTGGGGCCCTCCCAAAATTGAGGCATTCCTCTTTCTTTGCCCTCACGTGGACTTTCCTTTCTGAGTCACTGCATGGGAGGAGGTCGTGGACTTACCTTGAGTCTTGGCAGCACACACCCCCTTTCGGCACACCTCCACATCTCCTAGACAAGCCAGAGCCTCAGTTACCTCATGTACATGGCAGTCTACATACGGCGCTGGTAGTGCTGCCATGGTCCCAATGTACCCGCTGGGCCGTTAGCCAAAATCAAGTCCTTCATCTGAGCTGTAAGAACTTTGTCATCTGAGCTGCTGAACTTCAAAGCAAACATCATTTGGCGTATTTCCATTTCTGAGGCGACTTGTCCTAGATCCAAATACGTGGTCCACTTACTCACGTGTTCAGGTAAATCCCCTGTATTATCCCATACAGTGCGCTCAGCAGCTATCAACCAGTTTATCAACGTATGGTTGCCAGCATTAGCATTAGACTGGGGAATGTTTTGCAGCCATTGCCACAATAAAGGGACGGTTGTTACACTGGCCAGCTGGCCTGTCTCCTTCGGAGATAGCTCAGTCTGGTCAGTCCCATCATCCCAAAGGCGTAGTAGACTCACCCATGTGCTGTTTACACCGCTTTGCCAGGTCCCACAAGTCCATCGATGTATAAGACGTGTAGGTGGTTTGTCGAGTCGCTTGCCGTGATCCCACAGGAGCTCCCCCCAGGGCCATGGGTTCCTCCAGTTCCACCAGCTGCCGCACCACGGGTCGTAGACGCAGTGGAATGGGGGGGGGGGGGCTGTGCTGGGTTTACCGCTCTTGAAGAGGCAGTGGAACTGGAGCCATGCAGGCATCTTTCTGCCACACAGAGTCTCTGCTCAAGTTCTTCTTCCTTGCGCTGTAAACTGCTCCACTTGTATCTGTAATTCTATTTTCTCGGCTGGCATGGCATAAGACCGATAAAAACATCCAGGCTCCCGGCCACCTCCCGGTGGGCCTGTGGAACGTTGTTTTCCCACAGCTCCAGAGTTTTCCAGACGTCATCTGGCTGGGGCGCCACTGTATCCCAATCTTCGGGTGGGGCCCATGCCAGCAAGTAAGCCACTATCGAGTACCATAAAGAGGTGGGGGCCGCGCTGTTTCCATCCAAGCTTCCCCAACAGTGGAAGAGGGAACAGAAGGCGGATTCACTTCATCCTGCTGACTGCACCAAGTGTCAGCCAAGGGAGGCTGAAGAGGGACTCGAGGAGGTGAGCTGCCCAACTGGAATAAGGTGAGAGAAGCCGACATAATGCGCGAGGAGCCGACGTGGAGCAAAACAGCACTTTATTGCAGTACAAGTGGGTGGCGCGCACAGGTGTATGCACTTGTCCTTTTATAATGCCCACACAAGAATATTGTTCATAATGCTGACTCATGCTGTTGGTGCATGCGTATTGTTCATAATGCTAACTCCTGCTACTAGCACATGCGTATATTTATTTCTTACCTCATACTCATGCAAGTTACTGTGATCTTTGACCTGGGTTCCAGGGCCTATTCACTTAAGACTGCTGACACAGGCCTTTGACAAACTTGTGTTAACCCAGGTTCCAGGCTCAACTTCAGGCTCAGGGAAACCAAGCTCCAGTGGCACCAGACAGCTCCCATGGCTGGAAGTGGCTTTATTAGTTCCAGCCACTCAGAACCTTCTGACTCACCTGGGTGCTGTCCAATCCCAGGAGTGCCATATAGCTCAGTAGCCACCAGTGGCCCCTATAGCTCGGATAAGCTTCCTCTGCTTCAGGCTCCTTAGAAGTTCATTCTAGCACCAGCCAGCCCCTAAGGCTCCAGGTGGCTCCCAAGACACCACCCCAGAATCAGCCATCTCCCAAGGAACTCATGAACCTGTGTTCCTGACTCTCAATACTGGCTGGTTCCTGTTGGCCCAGATGGCTCCAAGCAAGTTTCAGCTATCTCAGGCTTCCAGTACATCCCAACACCTATTGGTCCCTGCAGCCCTGGATTACTCCTCAGGCCCCCAATCAATGCCTTTGAATGCAGGCTTTTAGGGGCACCTCTGAACCCAGGTCATAGCTGGGCCCAGCACCAGGGCTCACTACCACTGTCCCAGACTTTTGACCCACCTCAGCATTAGGGTACCCAAGGACTCCAACAGCAAGCCCACCTGCGGACACAATCAGACTGCCCACCCAGAATCTCTAGAGAGGCTGACTGGTGAAGGGCTTTTTCTGCTGAAGTCAGTCTGTGAAGACTAGAAGAGGTACCATAGTCCTCATATGTGTAGACACCAAAGAAAGGTACAGTATTATATTTAACCAAGGAAAAATTACACCACCAAAGAAAACTAATAAAATCTCAATGACTAACCCTAAATAAATGGAGATCTATGGACTGCTTGACAAAGAATTAAAAATAATTCTCTGAAAAAAATTCAATGGAATATAAGAAATCACACATAGACAACTAAATGAAACTAGGGAAAACATGAATAAACAAAATGAAGTAAAAACAAAGAAAAAGAAACAATTTTGAAAAATCAAGCAGAAATCCTAGAGATGAATACTATAATGACAGAATTGAAGAAATCAGTAGAAAACCTCAACAGCGCACTCAAAGAAAACAAAAATAGTGAACTCAAAGATGGGCCATTTGAAATCATATAGTCAGAGGATGAAAAAAAAAAAAAAAGAGTGAAGAGAGCCTACTAGAATCATGGGATACCATTAAAAGAATCTATTCATTACTGGAGTGCTAAAAGAAGGGAGAGAGAAAGGAGCAGTAGTTTATTTAAAGAAATATTGACTGAGAATTTCCAAAATCTGGAGACAGATTTTGATATCCAAATTCATGAAACTAATAGGTCACCCCAGATGTTCAAGCCAAAACAATCTCCTTCAACACACATGATAAAGCTGTCTAAAAAAAAAAAATTTTTTTTTAAAGCACCAAGAGAAAACAAGTATCTTCACATATAAGGAAACACTATCAGGTTATAAGTGGATTTCTCAGCTGTAACTTTGCAAGCCAGAAGACATTGGGGTGATATTAATCAAAGTGCTGAAAAAACAAATTTTCAAAAACCAAAAATCAAAAGTTGAGGGAGTTTATCATCATGAGACTTACTTTTCAAGAAACACTGAAAGGAGTTCTTCAAGCTGAAATGAAAGTATACATATGAAAATTAAAAATACACTCGTAAAGGTAAGTATATGGTTAAATTCAGAATATTCTAATACTCTAATATGATGCTGTGTTAATCACTTAACTCTAGTTTCACAGAGAAGGATCAGAAGAGACTACTATGAGAAATTATCCAATCCACCAATGTGAATAACCTAGAAGTAATGGGTAAATTCCTAGAAACATACAACCTACCAAGACTGAATCAGGAAGAAATAGAAAATCTGAACAGACCAATTGCTGGTAAGAATATTGAAATCAGTAATCAAAAATATTCCAACAAAAACAAAATCCCAGGACCAGATGGTTTCACTGGTAAATTCTACCAAATATTTAATGAAGAATTAGTACCAAACTTTCTCAATCTCTTCCAAAAATAGAGGTGGAGGAAATTCTCCCAAACTCATTCTAGGAGGCCAGCATTACTTTGATACCAATAGCAGGTAAGGACACTAGCAGAAAACTACAGGCCAATATCCATGATGAATACAGATTAAAAATTCTCTTCAAAATACCAGCAAACTGAATTCAACAGTACATTAAAGAAATCATACACCTTAACCAAGTAGGATTTATCCCTGTGATACACAGATGGTTCAACACATGCAAATCAATAAATGTGCTACACTACATTAAAACAGACAAAACTCATAGAATCTCAACAGCTGCAGAAAAATCATTTGACAAAATTCAACATTTTTTTCATAATAAAAAGCCTTCAACAAATTGGGTATAGAAGAAACCTATCTCAACATAATAAAAGATATATATGACAAACCCCTGGCACACATCATACTCAATGGTGAATGGTTGAAATTTTCTGCTAAAATAATGAGCAAAACAAGGGCACCCACTCTCACCACTCCTTTTCAACATAGTACTGGAAGTTCTAGCAAAAACAACTAGGTAACAAAAATAAATTAAAGGTACCCAAATTGAAAAGAAAAAAGTAAACTGTCACTGTTTGCAGATTTGATCATACATGTAGAAAATTCTAAAGACTACACCAGAAAACTTGGGACTAACTAACTAATTCAGTAAAATTGCAGGGTACAAAATCAACATACAAAACTTAGTCTCACTTCTATACACTAAAAACAAGCTATATGAAAAAGAAATTTTAAAAAGCCTCAATCTACAATAGCATAATGGGTGGGGGAGCTGTTATAGCTCAAGTGGTGGAGTGCATGCTTAGGATGTATGAGGTCCTGGGTTCAATCCCCAGTACCTCCTCTAAAAATAAAATAAATCTAATTACCTCACCATTTCCCTGACAAAATAAAATAATTAAATAATACAATAAATAAATAAAAATATTTACAATAGCATAATAAAAATAAAATACTTAGGAATATATTTAGCCAAGAAGGTGACAGATCTGAAAATTATAGGACATTGATGAAATAAATAAAAAAGACACAAATAAATAGAAAGATAGTCTATGTTCATGGATTAGAAGAGTTAATGTTGTTAATGTGTTCATACTACTCAAAGACATCTATGGATTCAATGCAATCCCTATCAAAATTGTAATGATTTTGTGTAGACATGGAAAGAATAATCCTAAAATTTGTATGGAACCAGAAAAGACCCCAAATAGCAAAGCATTTTCAGAAAGAGAAAGCTGGAGTCAATGATACCTAAGTAAAGCTAAAAAATCCCAGAAAGACTATGTTAAACTTAAAAGAAAACCTAGTCTAATGTATTTTAATATTCTTTAATGGAATACTGTTTTTGGTGTATATGTGTGCCTATGTATCATATAACAGTAACTTTAAATAGCTGCAATTCTTCCTTCCACTTTTGTGTAAAAGCACATAATAAAGAAGATTATGAAAAGCTATAATTTATTATGTGATTTTAGTAGGCAATATTATAAGGGCTTTACATATATCTATTTATTATTACAATCCTATTATTGGATACTATTATTATTCACATTTTATAGACGAGGAAACTGAGGCACACAAAGAATACATAACTTTCTTGTCACATAACTAGTCAGTGGCAGGGACAATACTTAAGGCTAGGCATTGTGGCTCCAAATCATAAACTCTTAACCCCTGGAGTAGTGTTTCTTTTCTCATTACTATTTATGGTAATACAGTGATCTGTTTTATTTTTTAATTTAAAGCATTTTTCTTTCTTATATTTTCCAAAACTGAAGTAGAATCTGCAACAATTGAATATTAAAAATTTAGTGCATTACATTAAAGAACAAAATTCACCTCAAATAACTAATATATAATGTTATTAGTATCACCATGATACTAAGAAGAAAGAAATTTGATTTCACAATATCACAGTATTTTGCAAAGTTCCTTTTTATTTTAATAAAAAGTGAAAGAACTCAAAGTCTTATGGTATTTATCATATTATATTTTAAATATCTGTCAAGATATATTAGAGATAATAATAAAATGCATTCTGAGGGTTTGTTTGTCAAGAATATATTAACAGAATTCTACATATAAATTATTGCAGTGGTAGACTTAAAGCAGATATGAGTTATTTAGAATTATAAATTAAAGATATAACACAGAGGGTGAAGCATAAATAGACAGTGAGTTAAATAAGAGCAGGAAACACACTGAATGTTATGACAAATTAAAAAAACTCTGAATGTTATGACAAAGAAGAAGGAGGAAGAAAGTAGCAAATACATGATATGATTTACAAAAGCAAAATAAATTTTAAAATTAGGTTATCAGGAACTTGATAATCAAAAAATTACAGATCTTCAGAGTTGTATAAGTTGTTAGAGAAAATTGAGCTTATTTATATTTTGAATTATATAATTCCCAGAGATCTATGGCATCCAGAATTTTCACAGCATTTTTCTCAAGTGGTGATTTTAAAAAAGCTTTTACCAGCTGTATTTATGAGAAACTTAGTGTATTTCAATGCAGCCTATTTCATCTTTGTTATTTCTTACTTACAGACATTTTCCCTTAAATTGATACCTAAATTGCTTTCTTTAGTGATCCTATTTTCACCCTAGGGATAAAAAGTATCCAGGGCAAATGCTTCTTTTAAATGACAGTCTTACACTGTCATAAGATATGTAGTCAAGAACAACATTGGGTGCATTATAAATGATGTCTCCAAATATCTTTGCCAGCTAACATAAAAGAACATGAAGGAAAAAATAATAATTTCAACACGAAGCTGCACAATTAGCATAACTTAAAGATAGATAATGCCAAATTGCAAAATAGCATTGAAAAAAGCAAAATATCATCAAACTGCTGTGTGTAGCATCTTGGGCTGCCATCCCACCTCAGCCCAGCTGCATGGCTTTGTGAAAAGCAAATGCAGACAGAAAATTTGCAGGGAAGACAGAAGAGAGAGACTAGTGAAGGGTCATGAGCATGATTTTGAATAGCCACCAAGATGAAATCCACTTTAAACCAAAACCACTGGGAAAGTGTCTAGATAGATTAAGCCAGGGTCTACAGGGAAAGGATTGAATGTATCAGTTACTTGATTAAGCACAATTTAAAGCTACACATGCTATTTAAAAAAGCCAGTCAAATTTTAAAGGACTGCCCAATTTAAAGATCAGTTCTTACAACACACAGATTCTGTGGGAGAAAAAAAAAAGGCAAAAAAGGAAGGGAAAAGCATAACCTTTAGCAACTAGAAGAAAAGTGGGAATCTTAAGGATCTGGAAAAGCAAATGTAAACCATCAATTTGAAATTTTCACAAAACCTCCCACATCCCCATAGAAAACTTTTTTTTTTTTTAATGTGTTACAGTAACTGGACTTTGCTATCCTAACAGAAGAGGGCACCATTAAACTAATAATTTTATGACACACTTCATTATCATAAAAATAAATAAGAGGAAATTAAAGTTCTTACACAGCTATAGCAGAAAACCTAAAAACAAAATTGCCAACATATCAAGTGAAGAAAACGTCATTAAAAACAGTTACGATTCAAAAGAAAAAGTAAGTCAACATTCCCAAACAGAGGTAAATATACTCATAAAACCACTGAGTATATACAAAAAAATATTTTAACTCAAAAACTAAACACAAAAAAGGACAAAAAATGGGCTAATGAAGAGAACTTACTGAAATCAGAAAGCTGTGGAAAAAAAGAACAAAATATCAGAGATGAAGAATAAATTTTAAAAGTTCCCAAAAGGATTAGACTCATCAAAATTTAATAAAGGACATTGAAGAAAGTAAGAGAAGTAAACAAAAGAAGGAATATTACAGAAAGAAAAAATTGAGTAGAAATGGAAAGAATTAGCAAGAATCAAACATGTTTAAATCATCAGAGTGCCTAAAGATAAAAATTAAATAATGTTAAAAAACAAAACAAACTACAATCCAAAGCTTTCCAGAAACAGAAGGAAAAAAAGCAAAAACAAATATGGAAAAACTTACAAAGAAAGGTCAACTTCAAGTCATATCCTAATACAAGTATTAGATTTCAAACAAAAAAAAAATTATCAAGGCTTCAACGAGGAAAAAAAGATCAAACAACTTTAAAAAGTGAAAGTAGCAGACTGTCATCAGACTTTGCAAAACCGGAAAGCAAAAGAAAGTTAACAATGGAGCACATTAAAAATAAATAAATGAAAAAAGCTGTGAACCACAGATGTTATATCTAATCTACCTTTTAAATACCAAGGCTTTAGAAAAAAATTGTTTTCAGCAAACAGGAACTCAGAGAATTCTTCACCTTCAGCCCTTCTTAGGGAATCTACCACAGTGAATATAATTCAAATGTATAACTGGTGAGAATTTTAAAACATATATAAGGGATGCCAGTGGAAATAGAAAATGGAAAAGCTCATTTATATATAGGCAAAAGGTCTATATTAAGGGATGTAACAATAAACGGATAAACTAAGTTGTTAAATGTCTGAGGTCATTGAAAAACATAAGCAAAATGTAAGAACTAGAAAAAATACAAACCCTCCTGAACAAAAAACAAGTACCAAGCAAATAGACTAATTAAGGGAAAAAAACAATATACATCTTTTAGAGAAATAAATGTAGCAAATAAAAAAATACAAAATTATAATAAATATTACTACAGGGTTAGAAAAATCTTATCATTCATAACAATAAGAGAGAATGAACTTCACTTACAGTTCAAAGAAGATTTTCAAAATGGCTCCCAAAGAAGACCTAACTATACACGAGACACATCTAAATCTAAAGATCCTACTAGAAGACAAATAGGAATCTGAGTGTTACAACCTTAAACATGAAAAAAACACTTTTGAATGCTTAAAGTCACAAGTCCCAATAAAGATATAAAATGTATCAATATGTAAGCATAAAAATAGCACATAAATCAACTTAATGATGCACATACAATGAGCAATGTGATAGATAAATATATCAGGTAGAAACATGATAATAATAGTAAGTTTTAATATATCATGCTCAGTGTAAGATAGATCAAGTGGACAAAAAATAGGTAAGGGAAGAAGGCCTGAACAACATAATAGGGTAAAATTTATGGATGTATATTGAATACAACACCCTACACATTATTCTCAAGTGCCTTTAACACATTCACAAAAATAAATCATATACTCGATTAATTATATAAATGAGTCACTTTAATAAAATAGAATATAACAATTATATTCTCTGGTTATAATGCATTAAAATTAAAAAATACTTCAAAAACAAAACAGGAAGGCCACTTCTGTTTTTAGCTCTAGCATGTGAAGAGCTTGAAGGGCATTACTCCTGTTCTTACACTAAGAAAAAAGCCAAGTAAACCGAAAATCAATGATTTTTATTAGACTTACTGGAGAGGTGAGGTAATAGAAATCTGAAGATACAGGAAAATATACAGAATCACACCTTGAAATCTGAAGAAACAGGCAAATACAGAGTCAAAACCAAGATCTGATTACATGGGACAGAGTGCTTTAGAGCTATATACTGGTAAATGCACTTAAATAATAATTTTGACAAATTACAGGAGGCTTAGTAAGGATTAGTGAGACAGTGAGAAAATCTAGGGACTGCACTTTTACAAGTGCCCCTATCTCGCAACTTTCATTGATCTTTGCCTCCAAAAGCCTCATAAAGTTCTCTTGGGGAAGAGCCAAGAAAGACCCCCTTTGACTCTGGCAGCAGGAAGGGGTAAAGTAATCATTTTGGAATATATTCAGAATATTCTCTACAATTAGGGCCTACTCACCAGGGGAAAAGACTTAAAAAGAAATAACAGTAAAAATAAATAGATGAGACCTAATTAAACTTAAAAGTTTTTGTATAGCAAAGGAAACAATCAACAAAAGGCAAAAACAACCTATAAAATGGGAGAAAATGTTTGCAAATGATGCCACAGACAAGAGTTTTATATCCAAACTACGCAAACAGCTCATACAATTCAATATCAAAACAAACAAACAAACAACCTAATCAAAAAATGGGCTGAAGACCTAAATAGACATTTTTCCAAAGAAGGCATACGGATGGCCAATAGACACTGGAAAAAATGGTCAATATCAATAATTATTAGAAAAATGTAAATCAAAACAAAAATGAGGTATGATCTCACAGTGGTCAGAATGACTATCATCAAAAAGTCCACAGATAATAAATGTTAGAGAGGGTATGTAGAAAAGGGAACCATTGTGCACTATTGGTAAGAATGTAAATTGGTGAGGCGACTATAGAAAACAGTATGGAGTTTCCTTAAAAAGCTAAAAATAGAGCTGCCATATTATCCAGCAATTCCACTCCTGGGTATATATCCAAAAAAATGAAAATTCTAATTTGAAAAGATACATGCACCACAATGTTCATTAGCAGCACTATATACAATAGCCAAGACATGGAAACAATGTATGTATCCATTAACAGATGATTGACTTAAGAAGATGTGGTATCAATATACAATGGAATATTACTCAGCCATAAAATTGAATAAAATATTGCCATTTGCAGCAATGTGGATGGACTTAGAGGATTTTATGCTTAGTGAAATAAGTCAGAGGAAGACAAATACCATATAGCACTTATATGTGGAATCTAAAACGTAATAGAAATTAATCTATATACAAAACAGTAACAGACTCACAGACATAGAAAACAAACAGTACCAAAGGGGAAGGGGCAGAGGGACAAATTAGGAGTATGGGATTGACAGATACAAATTACTATACATAAAATAGTTAAGCAATGAGGATTTACTGTATAGCACAGGTAATTACACCTAGTATCTTGTAATAACCTGTAATGGAATATAATCTGCAAAAATGCTGTATACCTGAAGCTAACACAATATTGAAAATTAACTATACTTCAAATAATAATTTTTGTCACAGAGTTAAGGATTAGGAATTCTAAAAATGCTTTATACACACACAAAGCTTTATTCAATAATTGAATATTTTGGAGATAATGAAACCCAGATTTCTCATTATTGGAGAAATAAGTCAAAGAAAGAAAAGGAGGCTAAAATAATCTTGTACTGTTGAATCAGAATCAGAGCTATCATCATGAACTCACCGTGTTTAAGAGTAAGATAGATAAGTGATAGGTAATAGATAAAAATGTAGATTTGTCTGTAGGCTCACATATACATATATTTTCTAGCTCTGTTCCCTATGATTGCCTAGAAGCCATGACACCCCAGTAGCCCAATCTACGTTTCTAAAGGCTATTCTCAAAGGAAAAAAAAAAAAAAAAAAAGGAATCATGGATGCTTGGAGTTGTAGCAATTTAGCTGCCCACACTGAGATGGGGGTTGAAGAGAAAATATGAGATAAGCCTAGAATATCTTACAGTTCCAGAAATAAGATAATTCTAACAAGAAAGAAAGAAAGAAAGAAAGAAAGAAAGAAAGAAAGAAAGAAAGAAAGAAAGAAAGAAAGAAAGAAAGAAAGAAAGAAAGAAAGGAAGGAAGGAAGGAAGGAAGGAAGGAAGGAAGGAAGGAAGGTAGGTAGAGGCTATGGAGGAGAAGGCTCAGCTCTTCCTTAGATAAGAATTCCAAAAATTAAATGGAGAAGAGAAGAGGGAAATAAAAATCACCTTTAGTCAAGCATCACAGTAATAATAACTGCAGACAAAAGTCTTCCATGGATGCTGAAGTGAGCATGTGAAAGTATGCAATATTGTATATGCATAGATTCAAGGTGTTTATCCTGAGGATACTAATTATTATAAAGAGAGAAAGAAGGTAACATGACAGTGGAGAAATCCCATAGACAGTACCGTTACAAAGTCGTCACAGTTAACATTATGTCTAATAAATAGTAAGACAAGTTGACCTCATGATGTGATGCCCTCACTGAGAGGGCACAGCACTTCTGAGTAGTCTAGTCAAAAACATGTATCTTGATTCTAATCATGAGAAAGACATCAGGCAACCCTAAATTGAGGGACCATATATGAAATAACTGACCAATGCCCATCAAAAGTGTCAAGATTATGAAAGACAACAAAAGATCGGGAACTGCCACACATGTAATGGGAAATCTTTGAATCCTGGATCAGGAAAGAAAAAAATAGTCATTATTGTGGGGAAGAAAAAAAACTAATTAAGGCCTACATTTTAGGTAATCATATTGGGCCAATGTTAATTTCCAGGTTTTGGTAAGTGTATTATGGTTATGTTAGATGGTAACAATAGAGGAAGCTAGGTAAAGGGTAGATTGAAACTCTAATATTTTTGCAGCTTTTTCTAAGCCTAACGTTAGTTCAAAATTAAAACTGAAAAATATGATAGCTATGTCTCTACTGATTTTCATTTTCACTAGGCTAAATATCATGTCTCCACAAAATTCCCGTATTACATGGATTTATTGTCCTTTCTTCTCTTGTCCAATATCATTTTAAAGTCTCCCATTTTGTTTCTGTTTCTCTCAAACTGTGTTAAGAGTAATATTTAAAAGACCACTTTACAACAGAGAAACATTCAAAAGACCAGCTAAAAGCAAGGTAATATTGTGTTAAAAACATCTCCCAGGTTCCTATGCTATAGAAATTAAAATGTCATATAAACTAGCTTATAAATCAACTACTATAAACTGAACAATAAAAACTAGGTAACAAGGTATCCTCATAAGCCACAATCTAGCAGTTGTCACCAAAAGCAACAATGTCTACATAATAATAATAAAAAAATCTGTTTAAAAGGAAGCAAGGGAATAATAAAGAAACGTGAAGTGGTCTTGAGAACCACAGAAAACAGCTCTAACAAATCTTCATTACATAAACGAATCTTCACTTGGAATGGAAATTTGCCAGGCTTATCTGAGAAACATAGTAAAAGTCAAATGAGGTTTTGAGTTCCAATTTGTGCGGAGAAAAATATGTCTGGGTTCCAGCAAGTTCCTGAGTATTGATATACACTGGGCCCTAAACATACTAGCTAGCTGGCCAAAACATCCTGCCAGGACAAAACTCTAAAATGAGTAAACATTTTAGGAATATCAATCCATTTGAGTAGGGCATGGTCAGTAGGGTAAAGGCAAGAAAAATTTCATATAGGAGGAGGAGAAACGTACAGAGTGGGAAAAAAAAAAAAATGAAGGCTTGCTCTAAAGATATGCCCATAATCAGATGAAGTGTGTAACCCAGTATTTCAAAGCCAACTGAAAATGAAATTTTGAAAAAAAAATGATAGCAATGAAGGAGAAACATAAATCAGATTTAGCTTAAATCCAAAAAATGATGATTGAACAAAGAAAAAAATTAAAAATAATATTCTGAACTCAGAAAAATAGAAATAAAAGGAAAAATCACTTCATACATACAGATTATAATTAAAATTGACACCAATGTACAAATATGTAAATGGGCATCACAGAAAGTGTTCTAAAGAAAACATAGATTTAAAGTAGAAAATAAGAAAGGAAACTCAACAGAAATGAGGGAAGCAAAAATCATGGCATGATGAATTGAGAAGTTCAGCAAATCGCATGCTGAAAAGCAACTACAGAACTGGACAAAACTGTGAATAACAGCCATTTTAGGACTCTGGACTTGAACAATGAAATGCAACAAATTTGAAGCTTCTTTTCTTGAAAAAATATTAAACTTTGAGTGAGAAGACTGCAAGTCTGTGGCAATGTTGAGGTATTCTCATACTCTCTCCTTAGCTTAGTTGTGTGGAAATTCTGTCAGGGTAGATCAGGTCATGATCACTGCAGGTTTCCCTGCCACAGAAGGCTTTCATCTGGAGCAGAAAGTGAAAAAAAAAAAAAAAAAAAAAAAGAAAAGAAATAAATGCTATCCTGGTTGGGAAAGCAATGGACTGATAAAATAGTTATAGATTTAACATGTGTAATGATACTTGATAAATGTGATTGTGTTACTCTGCATCAAGACAGGAAATAAAATAGACTTACCATATAATCCAGCGATCCCACTCCTGGGCATATATCTGGAGGGAACTCTAATTCAAAAAGACACATGCACCCCAATATTCATAGCAATAGCCAAGAAACGGAAACAACCTAAATGTTCATTGACAGATGACTGGATAAACAAGTTTTGGTGTACTTATACAATGGAACACTAGACTCAGCCATAAAAAAAATAAAATAATGCCATTTGCAGAAACATGGATGAACCTGGAGTCTGTCATTCTAAGTGAAGTAATAAGCCCGAAAGAAAAAAGAAAAATATCATATGATAGCACTCATATGTGGAAGCTAAAAAAAAAAACTTATTTACAAAACAGAAACAGACTCACAGACATAGAAAACAAAATTATGGTTAACAGTGGGGAAAAGGGGTTGAAAGGGATAAATTGGGGTTTGAGATGTGCAGATACTAACTACTACATATAAAATAGATATACAACATGTTTCTTCTGTATAGCACATGGAACTATATTTAATATCTTGTAGCAACCTATAATGAAAAAGAATATGAAAATGAATATATGTATGTATATATGTGACTGAAACATAATGCTGTACACCAGAAATTGACACATTGTAAACTGACTAGACTTTAATTTTTTAAAAAGCCACCCAGAAAAATATATATACTGTGCATTACATTTTAAATGTAGACCCAGAAGTCTTAATGACACTCTCAAAGCTCAATAGTTAAAACCCAGCCACATAGCTATCCCTGACTGTCCTGAATTCTGAAGTGTATAGTACAGCAAGGAGAAAAAGAAAAAAGTGAGGTCATCATTTAGCAATTTCTGACACATTCAGATTATGATAAAATTGAATCCAGTTTTGGTATTTGACTGCATACAACTTTCAAGTCCCACCACTGCCACTTCCCCTCTGTCCTACGTCTGGGCAAACTAATAAGGAAGCCCAGGAGCTCCCTGCTTTTGAATTGGTAGAGAAGTTAAATCGTACAAGCCTTCAGCACTGTAAGAACGCTCACCCCCAGCTCTACTTTTTAACCACCATAAAATTCAAGCCAGTTTCCTTTCCCTCTCTTGCAAGCCAACCTTGGAGCAGGTTGAGAGTATGACCTGTTATCTCCCAAAAGCCTCATTATGTGAGCAATTGACTTTTTCATACCCTCCTGGTGCTTGTATGTCACTATCACTCTCAAAAAAAAAGAAAAAAAGAAAACCAAATTTGGGCTTAAGGGAGTATATACCACCTCTGAGGGGTTGTCACAAAAATGTGAAAGTGTTTCTAACCACCTATAGTAGAGAACATAATGGGAAGTTGAAAACACCTGAAAAAGAGGTAATGAGGGTGATTTTGAAACTTAGAAAATGGTTCTTTTTCCATTTAATAATGACTATGTGTTTGGAAATATTTTCATAGATTCAAATGTACTTTGCCTTGAGGGAAACTTTTATTAACACAGAGTACACTGATTAAAAAAGTTTAATCTCTTTCAGGGCTATCAGACTTGTCTGGCAAATAGTAGGTTATCTGTAATTAATGTGGATAGAACATCCTCATGACAGCATTTCACATTTTGGTTTTAAGCATATTCCTATTACATTTGGGTTTGAAGGAATTTAGCCTAAATTCTCAGAATTTGTATGAAATTTGAATGCAAAATTTTAAGAAAGAAGGCAGGAAAGCACTGATACCACCAAAGTGAAACACTAATAAACTCTGCAGCTGATTAAATTCTCGGAGGAATCAATTTCATTCTCCTTCAGTTGTTTAAATTTGTTAGCTTATGTAGAAAAACAGCCTATGTTACTATGCATATTGGAGTAATTGCTTCTCTTGAATTAAAAGCTTCTTAAACAATTTTCCTAATCTTCTTAAATCACTCTTCAGGAATGTGTGTTGCTTAGTTTTCACAGCTTCTGAGCACATAATATAATCAATTCAAATAAGCCTCTAAGCCAACAAGACTTTTTTTTATTAATATGAGATTAAAGTGTGGAAATGATGGATGCTGTGTGAATTATTGAACCCCACTTATTTTATTAAATCAGTACGTAGACTTTAAGGCATGTAAGAAAGTCTTTTCCCTTCTCTCTTTTTTTTATACCTTGCCATATTTTTTCTCCATAATTTATTTATTCTCTGAATGTGACTCAATATTTACCTTGTACTTTAAAATATGCACATTATGACCGATTTTTGTCACACTCTTCAAACATTGGTTCAAGACACAAATTTCTTTAATCATGTAGTTCTGCCATTGTCAATATAGAGTTTTAAACTGTTATGAGGCAGGAAAGAGGAGAGATTGAGGCAGTAAATGTGTATACATTGAGATACTATATTACACCGAAGCAATGGAATACAAAGAGCTGTTAGGCAGCAAGTTAGGCAGATCTCTGTAGCAAAGTAAATTTTTCAGATACAGTGTTAAGTGAGAAAGGCAAGGACTCTGAACATTTAGTATGCCAACATGTACAAAAGTGCAACTTTATACCAAAACCATGTATGTATACATACCCTACAACATAAAGGATGTATTATCTGTGTGAACTTTATATAAATTATATCTTTTTTTGTGTATTCTTTTAAAACATTTTTATTTGGTCAAAATTATATTGGTGACATTTTTATCAATGTAGATGTTGGAATGTCAGTGCATTGATTTTTATTGCAGGATAGTATTCCATTTGCACAAATATATCATGATTTTTTAATCCATGCTCTTATCAGTAAAATTTTTTACTTTGTTGTTTCTTGTTTTTTTTGTTCAATGTTGCAGTGAACATTCCTTACATAGTTCCTCATGCATTATTGTGAGTTTATCATATAGAAATAATATGAAACTGCTGACTATGTGCATCTTAAACTTTGTAAGATATATTCAAATTACTCTCCATCATAGTTACATGAATGTTCATGTAGAAGAGCTCACATGATTAACATTGTATCTCATTGAAATTTTATTTTTAATTTTTTTAAATGCTGGTCAGAGGGAGTATCATTTCATATGTTTGTGGTATACTAAGATTTCCTGTTCTGTTAACTAACACATGGTTATACACACATAAAATATTCTTGTAAGAATACACAAAAGATGGACAATTGCAAGCACCACTGGACTTGAAAAAAGGAGAGTTGAGAGAGTGGGTAAGAAGAATGCTTATTTTTCACTCATACTATTGTTTCTTTTGATTTTTCCTTGTAACTATATTACCCATTAAAAATAAATAAAATAGAATTTAAAAAATCAATCTATAAAGCTGTAATCTAATATGTTTTAAATATCCTTGGAGGATAGTAGATGTCAAGATTTAACAAAATATTCAGAGCAAAGAAAGAAAAAAGGAAGTAATGCATAGTATCTATATTTAATGAGTTATAAATTCCTGTATATTAAGAATGCAGGGAGGTAGTAATTTGAACTGTCATAAAAATATCCATATTTTTGCAATAGGTTTACAAAAGACCTCTTATATTTCCTGGAGAATGTACTTTATATATTTGTTGCATTGATGATAATGTCTTAAGGAAACAGCCCATTCATTAACTTTGAAATCCTATTATACAGGTTATAAAGTTTGAGGTCATTCATCTTTCTTAACATAGACTCTCCACTTATCATTTTATAGAACATGGTGACATTGGCAATTAAGGAGTTACTACCAGTATTTTTATGTGTATTTTACATTTCATATTCATATCAGGAAAATCTAATTGTAGGATTTCATCTCATTTCTTTCTTCCCTCTGTCACCCTATGATTTCCAGCCCTTCCTCAAATTTGCATATATTGACATTTCCAACATTTCAAAAATTAGACCGTTTTATTTTGTTAAGCTGAAGTATGAAAGCGTCTAGCAATTATGTCTCATTGATATTCAGTCCTAGTTAAGTGTACTTCTCAAACAAGGGCTAGAATTTATTATTTTCAGAACTGTCTCCTGGTGTGCTTTGTTGTGATACAGCCTTAATTTCCATATCTATATCTAATATCTGTATCTTTTACAAAGTTGTAAAGTATTATGATACTGTAGGAACCATTTTTATGGCTTCCACACAATAGATGTAGACATTAAATTACCAGATTTTTCTGACTTTTATCTTGAATTCATTTAAGAAGGCAGGCAAGGATGAGACATTTCTGAAATGCTGTTTAATAATAAACTAGGTGTATTTGTAAGATATTTAATAGTGCTTTATTAATCACTGATTGCTGCTTTAAAATTATCCAAATTCAGCACTGTCAAACAACAGTTATTATCTCACAGTTCCTGTAGATCAGAACTCTAGGGACAGTCTAATGTCTCATATGGCTGAAATCAGGTTGTCTGCCAGGCTACCACCTCATCTGGAAGCTTCACTAGGGAAGAATATGTTTCAAGGCTAGTTCAAGGTCTTGGAGAATTTAATTTCCTTGAAGTTGTATGAGTGAAGTCCCCATTTTCTTGCTGTCAGCTGAAGATCTTTCATAGCTCAATGATCCTTCAATCTCTCATATTATTTAACTTGTTTTAAAAATCATTTTTTTGTATTTCACTTCTTTTGAAAAATGAAACATTTCCACACATACATGTTCCTCAATAACATCCTTCTTATATTTTCTTTATTTAGTAATCTAATAATATTGAAAGAACTATTTGGAAAATGTTCTTATATATCTGTTTTCTTATAAAATGTATGGTCCCATAAAATCCCTAACACTTCACTCTTGAATTATAGGTACCTACCCATCCAATTACAGATACAGGTGGCCAGATAAACATGAGCCTGTCTCATCAGGAGTCTCTCGGCTTCCCCAAGCATGACAGAAAACAGAACTGAACACATAACTTTTCCCAGAAGGATGATCCCAAAGACAGAAACTTCCTGATTCTATTTCCCATCACACATGTTTTACAATGTAAACTTACCTCGTATGTAAGTTTATCTCACCAAGCGGTGGCCATCTATGACACCTCCCCTTGAATATGGACATATTTATGACTACAGCATGGTCAAAATAACACTTTATGGATTTTGACACTAGGAGGTAAAAGGCTATGCAGCTTCTATGTGCTTATCTTTGAACATTCATTCTGGGAATATCCACATATACTGAGACTGCCATGCTAAAGAGGCTATGTATTATTGCACCGAGCAACAGCACTAGCTGAATTTCCAGCCAACAGAAAGTATCATCAGCAAGCCATGTAAGCGAGCCATTATGAATACCCAGCTTACTCAAGTCTTTAGATTATTGTAGGATTATTGTAGCCTCAGCTGACATCTAACTGAAATGATATGAGACTTTCAAGTGAGAGCTATCTAGCTGTGCCCTGGACAAAGTCCTGAGCCACAGAGTCCAAGAGCATAAGAGGGTGGTCACTGCTTTACACCACTAAATTACGATGGTATGGTACCCAGGCACAGCAATTTGGGAAAATATTTTAATACTCACAGTATTTATAATGATACTATTCTTAATAAGATACATTAAGTTCTTTAATTCAAGGAAAATCACAAATTTGCACACATGATGAAAATATATGTGGGTGTGTGGCAACCCATTTTTATTTTTATGCATCAAAGGTTTCAGTGTAATTCATTTTATAAGACTTATTTTTTTTAAAATTGCTAACATTTATCAAAGTACCGAATTACCCCAGTACTTACATAATCACTTTCATTCATTTCCTTACTTGATATTTGCCAGAAACATGAATTGTTATTTCACTGATGCAGAAATGAACATTTAAGAGGATAAATATCTTTTCAAAGATAACACACATGGCAAGTGACAGATCTAGCAAGTCTTAAAACTTTTTAGTTTTGAAACTACAGTGTATTAAGAAAGTCATCATAATGGCTTAATGTTTCACTGTATATACTATATTAGATGTTTACAAAATTACACAGCTTTCCCCTCCAGTACATTCTTTCATTTACTGCTCCTACTTTTGATTAGAGTATATATTTTATCTTTTCTGCAAAGAGTATGCTGACTTTATGTGCTTGTCTATTGTATACAAATGAATGGCTTTTGAAATTTGTGCTGAACAAGTGGCATTAGCCAATCAGCTATGGTTTGGGATATTAAAGAGGCCCAGTTGTCATACGTAGGAGAACTATGAAAATGTTGCCTGTGGTAAGATTAATTATTTATTGTTGCTGCATATTTAGAAACCAGGGTCTTCAAATAATTTGTGTTTTGTGACCCTTGACAAATGAGGCAATATAGTGTGGCTCACATACTCAATGATATATTTAAGTCATTTGCAAAATGAAATTTATATCTTATTTTGAATACAATTTTCTTAGTATACATAGCTTTGAAAAAATAATAGGTATTTTGATGGCATGAACACAAAAAAATTTCAGACTTAGACTGTGTATTGTGAAAGGACATTAACTGTGCTATAAACATCTTAAAATAACATTTTCATAAGGATAATATTCTATTTGTAGATCCATTTGTGTAGTTGCAATCCACATTGATGTTATTTTTGCTTAGATAAAAACAAAATAAACTCCTTAGGAAGTTAGCTGATTGTTTTGAAATGCGCCATAGAATTAATATTGCTTTGAGGTAGACTATAATTTAAAAAACTTTCCTTGTACTTGGTTTCTAGACAGTGCAACAAAAAACTCACAATGTTATTTACAATAGCACCACAAAAGTGAAATTTCTAGATATAAATCTAACTAGATATATACAAACTATAAAACTTTGGCAACAAGAATCCCGAGAAAATGTAAAATATGGATAATTATTCATGATCATTGAATGGGAAACAATATTTTGATGATATAAATTATTTCCACTTTCCACTTGATTCATAGATTAAACACAATCCCAGTGAAAATCCCACAAAATTATTTTGTGGATATTGTACAAATTGATTTTAAGTGCGTGGTCAAAGGAAAAACAGCCAGAGGATCCAACACAATGCTAAAGAAGAATAAAGTTAGAGGACTGACACAGCTGAAATTCAACACTTAACAATTAAAAATCAGCAAAATGGCTTAACAGGTTTCTCACCAAAGAATATAGGCAGATGGTAATAAACATGAATGATGCTCACCATCACTTATCATCATAGAATTGCAAATTTAAGCAACAATGAGACATCACTACACACTAATTAGAATGGCTAACATGCCAAATGCTGGTGAGAATGTAGAGCTGCAGGAACTCTTATTCATTGCTTGAGGGAATGCAAAATGATACATGCACTTTGAAAGACAGTTTGTCAGTCCCTTATAAGCAAAATATAGTTTTTACCATATAATCCATCAATTGTGCTTCTAAATATGTTCCCAATTGATTGAAAGTCTGTATTCACATAGAAACCTGTATGGTAATATATACTTATAATCACCAAAGCTAGAACCCACCAAGACATTACTCAAAAAGTGAATGGATAAACAGATGTTAGTACATCTGTACAAAGAAATATTATTCAGCAATGAAATAAATGAGCCATGCGGCAATAAAAAGACATGAAGGAAACTTAGAATGCATATTGATAAGTGAAAGAAGTCATTTTGAAAGTCTACATACTGCATGATTACAGCTTTATAATACTTTGGAAAAGGCAAAATTATTGAGATGCTGAAATACTTAGTGGTTGATAGGATTTGGGGTGAGGGATGAATAAGTGAAATGCAGGGGCTTCTTAGGACAGTGCATTTACTTTGAAGGATACTGTAATAGTAGATAAAAGACATTATGTGCTTGTCAAGACCCATGCCTCTTTATAACACAAGGAATGAATCTTAATTTGTGCAAATATACAAGAAAGTCATGTACGGTCAGGGATCCCAGAAACCCTGCAGCCTGAGACGAGAATCTAACTGTATTACAAATGTATGAAAAAAATCTCACTGAAGGTCATGGGGAGGGCGTTGATGACCAAAGAAATTTGGGGGATGAGTGAAATCTGTAAGGAACTGCACACAAGCCCTATACACCAGTTTATAAAGTAGTTAAGAGAATATGAATTAATTTTTATAGTGCTATATATTTATATGGGGATGGAACAAAAATGTAAAAGGATAAGAGACAGTGGAAGCTGGGTTTGTCACTGTGGGATTGGGAGTGTGAAGATACGCAAGGTGAGAAAACTGGTATAATCCAAGTGGTGATGAATTAGAATTGGAGACATCGGTATGAACTCATGTTGGCTCAAAAAAGATACAGACATTTAGGCATACATATATTTATAGATATATGCAAATACTTGGATTAGTACACACACACACACACACACGTGTGTATATACATACACACACACACATATATTGCTTTGTCAGCTGAGAGGACCTAAAAGAAATGGTACCACAGAAGCAATGAGCACCCAGATCTTGGTTCCTGATATATTATCTGATGAAAGGAAACAGAGTTTCTTAGAGAAATACCTGATTTGAGGATTAGACCAAGAAATATGCAAAATGAGCCTGGATCACTTTGTAGTGTAAAAAAATAAAGAAGTGTGCAAAAAAAAAAAATCGCTAGAACTGCTTTAAAAGAGCACAGAAGCTAACTGAAAGAGCTTCCTTCCAGTGGCCACAACTGGAAAAATTTGGACAACAAAACAAGGTAGTATTTGTTTTTAACAAAACACAAAATAGACATCCGTGAGTCTATATGGATATAAATAAATAGTATGAATAAAATAATATATGTGAATAAAATAATAAAATAAAATAATGTGAATATAATAATATATTATATAATATATAATGATAAGATATAAATTCCATGCAGAAGAATTTCAACTAATTTATGTAGATATTCCACCCTCGAGAAGGGTGAACATAACTTGTGAACTGTGCATAGTGACTTCCTTTCAACGTGCATACTTTCAACTTCAAAGTATAGAAAGGGGGAAAAATGAGAACCTTTACTGTGAGGTAACCTGACAAATATTACCTCAATCAGATGATCAAGATCAGAATTGCCAGTTATAAATCATGTTGACAGTACGTACCTTTGATACGATGTGATGAAAATAGCTCTTACCTCTGTGGTCTTTCTCTCCCAAAACCCATAACCCCAATCTTACCATGAGAAAAACACGAGACAAATTCCAATATCAGGGCATCTTAAAAAATACAATAACTTGTACTCCTCAAACTCCCAAGGCTGTCAGAAACCAGGAAAATTTGAGAAACTAACAAAGACGAGAAGGCTAAAGAGACATAACAACTAAATGTAATGCTGTGTTTTATATGTAAAGCTGAATATAGAAGAAATCCAATAAATAAAAACTTAGGGAATCTAATAAACTGTAGATGACTTAACAATAGTGCATTAATATTTGTTCATTAATTGTATCAAATAATCATACTAATGTAAGAAGTTAAAAATAGGGGAAACTGAGTTGAGATGTATGAGAACTCTCTGTACTACTGTCTCAATTTTTCCATAAATCTGAAACTGTTCTAAAAAATGAAGTGCATTAAAAAGTAATTAATTACCCAAAGTAAAATATACTAGGATAATTCAAAATGATTTCTTTTACAACATGATTGCAAATATGCCAGTGAATTTTCCATATAGATCAAATTCTCTATGCATAATTTTTATATAGTAAGATTTAATAATGTCCTATAAATTAAACCATTGAGAAAAAACTCTGTGGATGATTTCCTTCAAGTTATTTACTGAATAATTTTCTTTATGAATAATTTGTGAATTAATTTTCTTTATGCAGTCCCAGACCTGCCCACAACAAACTTCTATAAATATGAGTGGAAATATTCAGCAGTATAATTTGAACATTGTTAAGGGAAAATTGCCTACCGATTGTTAAAAATAATTTAAAAAGTAGTAATGCTGACTTATAGCCTGAAGGAATTAAATCACTGAGTAGAATACACACACACACACACACACATACACACACATATATTTGTAACAATAACTTCTTTAGGGTAGTGAAATGGATAGTGGCATGAGAAGTGAGCTTATAATTTGTGTACCTACGATTTTAACTAAACATACTCTGTGAATTCAAAGACAATAGTAACTAGTGTATATTTCCATGAATCATAAAAAAGACAATAGTCAACCATATCCACCTAATCATTATCATTGTACAGTCGAATGTTTGGTATGATTATGACTTTGGAGAGAAAAGAAAGATGTAAAGAAAGAAAGACAGACAAAGAGAGAGAGAGAAAGAAAAACTAACAAACAAACGAACCAGCCTTGTGCTGTGTCCAAGTTAATATACTCCCTATCCTTGGTCTCAGGCTGGAAATGTCACCTGGCCTGGCATACATTCTCCATATATGTTTTTAGTTGGGGAAATTTTAAATATATATTAGACATAGCCACTTACAGTCAATTGAAGGAGAATACAAACATTCTTAGACGGCCACAACAAGAATGAGGAAATAGATGTTTTATAGCTGTATCACCCAAAACAAATGATCACACTAATAGGAATAGTTTTGCTTTATAAAACCTTAACTCCATTCTTGGATTATGGTAGATATCATATTTCCAGTAAAACTATATCAATTAAACTTGGCAGTGAGTTAAACAGACAGACACAACAAATATATTGAATTTCAGTGTATCTTATTTGAAGTCTTAAAAATATTCCTCAGCATTTGTTTACATTATTTAGAGCAAAACGGACCAATAAATTGATATCTAAAGTAGCTTTTATTTGTTAATCAAATATTAGAGACTCTATGAAGCTGGTTCTGTTGGATAAAGTAACTTTATTTAAAATTCCTCTTTACTGAAGAGGAAAATTTTTTGGACAGTTTTTAAAAGTATAGACCAATGAACAGAAATAACTGTTAAATATCCTAAATTATCATGTTAACAAAGATAAAAAATAACAGAAATGATTATAATGGGTAAATAACTTTGCACATGGTATGCTGTGATGAGAAAACAGCCATTCTGAGTTGCTGCCTAGGCATTTTATGGTGTAACAACCCTCCTCACACCCAGAGTCTGGACCTTTAGGTAAGGACCTGAGTTTAAGATTTCTACCACAAGTTCCTCCTGCTTTGCTTTTCCCTAGGAAAACTTTTAAAATAACCACTTAGAACTGAGCTTATGAAAAGTTAGTGAATGCTGCCCCAACCATGTTGTAAGTAATAGGTGCTTGCTCTATCCCGGCTCGCCTGTGCCCTGGGAGAGAGCACTGCCCTTTCTCCAGGCTCACTGCATGCCCCCGTTTCTGGGATCTGTAAGTAATAAGTCTTTTTTACTTCCTTTGTGTGAGTGTGTTGAAACTGTGACTTCAGTGAAAACAACCCCAGAGGCTCTGGGTTTTCATTTCCTGAAAGTGGGAGCTCAGATGCCGAACGCGCTACCAGCTGACACCACGTGGGTGGGCTGTACCTCCTCTTTCAGCAGGTCATAAGCCACATGTTCTTAATTTAATACATCAGATAACACCCCCCAACCACATAATTGATACCCATGGTATGTGATACAACAAAAATCTTATTATCCTATTTAATTCCATTTCAAATCAACTAACTGTTAACTATTATAGGAAAATTAACTGTTTCTTTGAGCAGATTGTGATAAGCAACTTAAATTTCAAAATCAAGATAGGATAACTCACTTTGTGGATACCAGCCCAGCTTCTGTCCCCAGCCACTCCTGTCATTGACCAATGGGTTCATGAACAAAGTGGCCTCTGTGGCAGGGATGGAGGTTATGCATGGGCTCAGCAACATGGACTTCCACTCACCAAGGATGATCTGGCACTGCTGAGTGCCCAGTCTTCCAGCAGCAGAGACCAATGTTGAGTGCCTGATAGGGCACCATTCCCCAGGATGATCCTCAAGCGGGCAGGCTGATTACATCGGACAGATTCCATCATGGAAGACTCAGTATTTTGTTCCTTTTGGATTAGACACATAGGATATGGATTTGCCTTCTCTGTACACAGTGCTTCTGCCAAAACTACTGTCAGTAGATTTACAGAATGACTTATCCTCTGTCATGGTATTACATACAGCATTATTTTTGATCAGAGAACTCACTTCACAGCAAAGAAATGCATCAGTGGCCCCATGCTCATGAAATTCACTTGTTTTATCATGTTTCCCATCATCCTGAAGTAGCTGGTGTGGTAGAATGGTGGAATGACCTTTTGGAGACTGCGTTACAGTGCCAGCTAGGTGGCAATACCCTGCAGGACTTGGGCAAGTTTCTTCAGAAGGCTGTATATTATAAAGCAATGTCCAAGGTATGGTGCTATTCCTCCAATACCCAGGATTCACAGGTCCAGTGATCAAGGGGTAGAAATAGAATTATTATTATTACCCTGAATGTCCTACCAAAATATTTTTTGCTTCCTGTTCCTGCAAATTTAAGTTTTTCCGGCCTAGAAGTCTTAGTGCTAGAGGGAGGAATGCTTCCACCAGGAGACACAACCATGATTCCATTCAACTGGAAGACCGCTGCCTTTTCACTTTGGGCTCTTCCTATCTCTGAATCAACAGGCAAAGAAGAGAATTACTGTGTTGGCTGTGGTGACTGATACTGACTACCAAGAGGAATTGGACTACTACTCTACAGTGAAGGTAAGGAAGAGGATGTCTGGGATACAGGAGATCCCTTAGGGTGTGTCTTAATATTACCATACTCTGTTATTAAAGTCAATGGAAAACTGCAATAACCCAATCAAGGCAGGGCCACTAATGGCTCAGACTCTTCAGGGATGTATGTTTGGGTCATTCTGCTAGGTAAAAAACCACAACCAACCGAGGTGCTTGCTGAAGGCACAAGGAATCCTCAATGGATAGTGGATGGAGGCAATTATGAATACCGACTACAATCACATGACTAGTCACAGAAATGAGTACTGTGATTGTCACGAGTGTTAGCTTACTATAAATTCATATATATGATATCTTTTTCCTTTTCTTATAACATATGATGTATTGACTTTATATTATAGAATTTAAGTTACAGAATATCAAGGAGAACAGTAAACATCTCTCAAGGAATTTACTTCCTCTTCTGGGGAAAAGGTTAGTGAATTTACAGTTACACACAGGATAGCTGTATCATTTTAGGCAGAATTATGACCTTGATATTGTCCTTATTTGGAAATTAAGTCTGGTTTAAGGAGATGCACATGGATGCCAAAATGATAAGGGGTGGAGTTGTCATGCTACTTCTATGTAACAACTTGATGGGGTCACGAGGTTCAGGTGTTTGGGTCAGATTAGCATTTGGATCGGCAGACTAAGCAGATGGCTCTCCCAGGTACGAGTAAGCATTGTCCTCTCTGTGAGGGCCTGATTAGAACAAAAAGGTAGAGAAGGGGAGAATCTGCTCTCATTGTCTGACTGAGCTGGATACTGGTCTTCTCCTGTCCTCACACTGGACTTACACCTTCAGTTCTCTTAGTTCTCAGGCCTTTGGACTTAGACTAGAACCATACCATCAGCTCTCTCAATTTCTTATAATAAATCCATTGTTTCTGTTCTCTGGAGAATCCTGACTAATACAATTGTCACAAAAAATATTATAACTTCTTGCAAAATCGTATATACTTAGATATTATGTTCAGATCAAAGAGAAAAGCAGAGTTACTATCTTGTAAATCACATATTTTCATTTATTTTCCTTTTTTCATGAGACATTCCTAAAGGCTTCATAAGGAGTTAGAATGTATTTTTAAGTTCCCTCTAGTGAAGTTTTGTTCATCTGTTTCTTTTAAATTTTTATTTATTTACTATCATAGCTTAGATACGAAGAAATATTCCATGATGCAAAAGAATTCAGTCATAGATTTAGAAATACAGTTTCCTTGTATTTGTTCTTCAAAAAGATGGACATCAATCTCCATGTTTAGGAGAACAGATATCATATGGAATGTAATTGAGAGTGAGAATCTGGAATTTTTATTGAAAAAATGCAATCTCTTTGTGTCAGTAAAATAATTTACATATTTAAAATTTTTCATAACCTCTTCCTATAAAAATCTAAGTGAAATGTACTATAAAAATAAGAGTTATAATATTGTTCCGTTTGGCAGTGCGGAGCTTATACCATTTAATTCAGATCAGGAGATTTACTACTAGCCTGAGAGGCTTTGAAATTGGCTTATTCATCAGCTTTATTTTCTGTCAAATTGCAATCATTATCTTTTTTTGAATGGTAGTTCCAAAAGAGTACTGACTATCTTAGCTATTAAGTATACAAAAAGTTTCCTACTGTCCTACTGACTGGAAGATTTTTAAAGAATATAGGTTCCTTGGGAAACATTGCATTACACACAAGCCTTTATAAAATTTCTTTATACCCTCTCTGTCATCGAGATCTTCACAGTTTGTCATTTTATGGGTAGGTGAGGACTTTTTCATTGTTCTCACTTATATAGTGCTATATACCACATTTTCTGTCATGGTAGCTTAACTTAAAAGCAAAAGGGACTGGTAATTACATTTCTATAAAAGGCTCTAATACTGTCATATCAGGACTCTAACTAACTTACAAGGGAATTTTTGGAAATCATCAATGATATAAACTTGAGAAGCCCGCCTAGACAAGAAGCAAAAAATGAAGACTGCATCCAAAATTTTGACGCAAATGGATGGTCTGGCTAGAATATGGTAGTTGTTGATATGACTACTGAACATGACCCTTTCCCTGGCACTGAGTCTTAGATAGTGATTGTAGCACTTCCACACTCTGTCCCTCCAGAATGCTCACACACATTATCCTGTAACTGAGTCAATTTGACAATACTTAATGTTACAATTATTGAAAAAAAAAAAAGCTCCACTGGACAAAAAAAGGCAATAAGGATAATCCTTGATCTGGGTCCTATTCAAAGCCTAACAGGATTTGGAATCACTCAGAAAATGTGTAAAAGCAAAATATCTCATTGTCGCTCATAGTGCTTCCAGAATTCAGAAAGGTGTGATAAAGAGACATTGAAGACTTGATGTATAGAACTGTGGAGGACTTCCTTTCATATTTATTCAGCTTCTAACATTTAACTCAAAACACTAACAGTACTATATGATTATAATATTGAACCAGTGGATATGGAAAAGGTATTGTATTAAATTAACTATTTTATTCCCCTTTGTTTAGGACACTTTATTCTATGTAAGAATTTATCTACACATTACATTATAAAATCATTGATAATAGAAGACAGTTAATTTACACACACTGATCAGCAGTATTGTAACAAAGTTTTTTAAAAGATCTGCAACAAAGTGTCAAGGTGAGATTTATATGTCTAATACACTACAGTATGCAATTATTTAGTGAACCACTAATTTAGGTATTGTTGGGAAGGTATTGTGTAGATGTGGTAAATGCCTACAATCAATGGACTTTAAGTAAAGAGAATTACCTTCAACAATGTGAATGGACCTTGTCCAATTAGAGAGTGGAGAGGCCTTAAGAGCAAAACCTTAAGTTTATGAAAATCCCTAACTGAACTCTAATTGATAAACAAAAGTAATTTGACCTTTTGTTTTATGTTTTTCTCTGCTTCTTTTGTACATCTTTGAAAATTTGTTTATAATATAAAAATAAAGAATGTAAAATTATTCAATTCAGAGATATTATTCGTCTCAATAAATTTTTAGTATCTTAAATGTCTATTACTGTAGATTACAGTGTACACTTCTGTAAAATCTCTTCTAGGTTTTTTGACTTCTCGTAAGTGTTACATTAAACCTAATTGAGATTTCTGCATTGTCGTTTATAACTACAAAAATTTTCCAGAATGTATTCAGTAAACAGTAACATGTTCTTTGTAGACCTCTTCTGTTCATCTTTATCTTTGTGTACTTATAATTTATTTTTTTAGCAATGTACAATAATTACTCCCCAGATATGTATGGATATTTCTGAGAATTTGTAAAATAATCTTAATGACCCTGATGTCTCTAGAAAGAAATGTTTTATAAATAAAATATACTTATTGTCTTGGAAATTTTCCCTTATAATAGAGTTGTCATAAATGTAACTCACATCTACAAATTGGCATTTTTGGCTAGTAATTAATTAAGAATCTCTTCTCTTTATTTGATAAAAATATATTAACTCTTTGCATGTAATGGTGGAAGTCCTATCTTCCTCAGTCATGATGATTAATTTAAAAACTGTTCCTTCTGGGTCTCCACTTAAAATTTCCATTTTTCTTTTAATCTACTATCTCTAGCAAAGCCTTTATGAATGCACCAGTTCTTGAAAAAAGGGGCATATCTTTCTACCCTTTAAGATACATTACTTTACACAAATAAGGGCAGTATACTGTAGTGATTTTGAACAAATATTCCAGAGTTAGAAAAACTCAGGGTTCAGATTATTACCCACTCACTTGAACTTTTTCAGAAATTTAATTAAACTCTAAGGCTTGGTTAACTCAAATTAAAAAAAAATTCTATTGAAGTATAGATAGTTTATAGTTTAAATGTAAACTCTAAGGCTTGGTTACCTCAAATTTAACAGTGATAATAAGAGTATTTACTAACCAGGCTAAACAGGTACCCTAAGAACTGGCCAGGATGAACTTCCTGCCAGGTTGATGTCACCAAAATTTCAGATCAGTTCACACAATACATTAGTTGGAGGCATCTAAAATAAATCTAAATAAATACTTTCAGAAAATCTTTCCATGCCATCTTATGACTCATTTATCTCCCAAATGTGAGAACTGATGAAGCTGAGGACTTGGGGGTGCTGAGGCACATCTACTGAAGAGCATGGCTGTTTGCTGGCCATTTCTGAAAAGCCCATCTAGCTGTACTTTCTTTGGATAGTCTGCAAGCCAAGCTTAACTTCATGGTAAGAGATAAGTACAGGTGAACCCGTTCATACTTAGTATTCATATATCGAGCTTTGCGTGTTTCCTGTGCATGTTAGTCATATCAGTATGTTTTCACTATATTTGCCATTCTTCAAAGACCTCACAGTCTCAGTTTTCAACATCAATGTGATTCCTGCATTTCTGGGGCAAAATTGAAGATCACGATTTTCAATGGCTAGATAGAATAAGCAAGTATGAAACTGCCCCAATTATAATCTGCATAAAATAAAATGATTATAGATATTCTCGCCTTTTCTGTTCCCTACACTTAAAAATTAAAATTATGAAAACACAGAGGGACAAAATTTTTTTCCAAGCATTTTAAATTAGATATGCTAGGTTTTAAATAAAAATCAAATTTATTTTTTTTGTTATACTAAACAACAGAAGATGAACATAAGAATTTGAATAAGAGTCAATTCTGCTTACCTAGGCTAGTTGCTTAGGGAAGAGTGGACATTATCCTGTGTTAGATCTTTTATTTCAGTGTCTATATATGAAACTCCTCCCTCAATAACAGCTTTAGGTTATCTGGTGACCACACGTAGCTTTTCTACTTGTCTGTTTTCTATCACAAGATGAACTTCTCAGTTTTCTAGTTGATTGCTAGAAAGCATATGGCAGAGACCTCTATTTTTTAATGGAAATTCAGGACCTAGAACACCTAGAATACCCAGAATTCTTTTGAAAAGAGATACTAAAAAAAAAAAAAATTAGTCACATTATCTAATTTCCAGATCTATTATAAAGTTACTGTAACTATAGTAACTAAAGTTACTGTAACTAAGTGTGGCACTGGTCCACGGATACAACACTAAATTGGTAGTTCACATTCAGCATCTAAGATATCTTAATATTTTAGCTGTTTCTGTCTGCTTTTATGGTGACTCTCTTTTCCTTCAATGACCTTAGAAAGGCAAAGGAAATAGTTCATGTCCCGTCTCACCTCATAGGGGATTATCCCACTTGGATATTCAGTTGACTGGTTTACTTTGCAAATTCACCACTGATGTACAAAGGAAAGTCATCCTTTCGTGGAGTATGGAGCTTTCTCTCCTTGTTAGTTGGAGTGACATTCCCTTGTAACTTTCTACATTATAATCAGAGCTGAAATTCTGATAATATTTTGAGACTATTTTTTTGTAATGTATTGCTTAGTTTCACTAAATAGCATTTTAACAATTTGTGGTATAATATATATTATCCAGTGAAGGTTTTTTGATAACAAAGTTCAGTAAGTTTTAAAAATATACAAAGTTTCACAATCACCAACATGAACAAAATATAGAACAATTTAATCACCCCCTCAAAATTTGCCTCATTCCCACTTGTAACAAATTCTTCCACTTACTCTCAACTCCTAGCAACTATTTATCTGATTTCTGTCTCTAGATTTTTGCATTTTACAAAATGCCCTATCAGTGACATTATATAGAATGTGGCCTTTTGAGTCTATTTTCACTTACCACAATGCTTTGAAAATTCATCCATTATCTTTTCAGGTGCTTCTTAATCATTCAGCTTAACCCATTTGTCTTCCTGTTAATGAAAAATAAGCATTCTTTTATATGGTCTGAGATAAGCCCTTAAACAGTATCACTTGAAAATATTTTTTCTCAGTCTGTGCCTTGTCATCTTACTACTTTATAACATTTCAAAAAATTTTATTTTTGTATTGTTATCACAAATGCAATTGTTTCCTTACTTTCAAGTTCTAATTGTTGCTAGTGTATAAAAATATAATTGATATTTGTATATTGAATTTACATATTGCAACTCTGCTAAATATGTTCATTATCGTGATTTTTGTATATTCCTTGTGATTTCTTACATACAGGATCACATCTTCTGTGAGAAATCCAGGAACACAGACTCACATTGCAGGAAATATAATTTTACTTCTTTCTTTCCAAAGTGTATGCATTTAAATTATTTAGTTGTTCTTGTTCTTGTTGTTGTCTTACTGTACTACCTAGAATGATACACAGTAAAATGTTGAAGAAAAATGGCAAAAGAAAAATCCTTGCTTTGTTCATCATATCTGGAGAAGTCCTTCACTGTTATGCATGATGCTAGTAGCAGGTTTGCACAGATGCACTTTATCAAGGGAGGAAAATCCCTTTTATTCCTAGTTCATTCAGTGTTTTTACAGTAAAGAAGTGTATTATTTACAAGTGATTGTTCTATAGTTTCAAATCTTTTCATACGATCATGTAGGAGTCTGTTAATTTAGTACTTTATACTAACTATCTTCAGATATTAAACCTACTGATCACCCCAGGGATCAATCTTAGCTGATTGTAGCATATAATACCATTGTCATAGATGTCGTTTGCTATAAATCATATTGTTGGCATCAAGTAACTCATTTAGCTCAAGGCCTCAGGTATACAGAGACATTCTTTCAGCCAGGGCATCCCATGGGTTCAGAGGTCATCACTCAAGGGCTGCTCAAAGAACATTCCTGAAAAACTGTAGAATGTGCAGGGTTTGGGCAACCCAGAACTGCTGAGCTAAACCTTTACTGCACAAAGTCCAAGCAGTTCAGTGATAAAGTATTTTTAAATGAAAAGAAATTACAACTCATGAGATTTAACTTCTGGGAGGTATTAAGTCAACTTTTATGGAGTCAGTTTCCTGCAAAATGTCAACTGTTATTGCACTGCGATGCAATAAAAAGCCTACTCATAAATACGTACAGTAAAGGAGAGAATAGTCTATGAATAGTTTGATGACAACTTTAATATTTGACATACATAAACTTTTTTTGTATTTATCTATGGGAGCAGTTTCTACATTCTTCTAAACAATTTTGAGAATGTGAAGTGTATATTTAATGCATTATCAGAAAGCTTTTATCATTACATTATTTTCATCAAAAAAAAGCAGTAGCAAAAAGCAAAATTATATGCCTTCAAATTCACTTGCAATATACTGAATTTATTGGCATATTATAATCAAGAAAGGGATCAAATATATGTGTATAAACTGGTAAAAGTATAATCATCCTTATAAATAATTTTAGTGACATTTATAATTTATATTAAACCTAGTCATAATAGTGATAATATATTAAAGATGCATAATTTTTCATCACATATTTCTGATCATCTATACATTTGTATCTCTTATAAGAGTAACAGAAACATTGATATTTTTCCTATATTAGATAATTACTCAAAAAAGGCTCACATTTACATCATACAATAAATATTTTGTTAAATTTCTCACTTTTACAGTTTGATGAAATTCATTTTTTTGAAAAAAAATGTTTTCAATTTAATATGTTCGAAGTAATACTCATAATGAAATGACCGTGGCCTACTCAATAGTATAGAATCAAATACTATGACAAAATTATTTCCCGTATATATTCATATGTTTTAGGCTTTGCTCAAAATAAAATTATATATACTTACCATGTAGCTATCCATGCTACATTCAATAGCTCTGAAGCATAATAATTTATTTGCAATCTAAATGTCATCTACTTCAAAGTTAGATTTAAGTTGATAATATGTAATTATTTAGTGAATTCTGTTGAAGTACTCATAGTATGTTTTAAAGATTTCTGAGTGTAAGAAAAAATTCTCCTGTTTTACTATGCCAATTTCCATAGGCTTCTTTAAGGCTTATTATTCC
This sequence comes from Camelus ferus, assembly GCF_009834535.1. Taxonomy (NCBI): domain Eukaryota; kingdom Metazoa; phylum Chordata; class Mammalia; order Artiodactyla; family Camelidae; genus Camelus; species Camelus ferus. The sequence continues at coordinate 57,457,015 of NC_045697.1, read as the reverse complement.
CAGGATGAGAAAAAGGGGAAAATATCCAAATTTTTAGGTTACTCTTACTCATGGGACACTATATGGACTCTCTCAAATGGATTTGATGGTGGGTATTTTATTAATTTTACTATCTAAACTGCAAGAAAGTCAAAGGTGCCCAATATGGTCGGAGCACAGAATGTGACATGGTGATGGTGAAGGGGAAAAGGAATAAGGCAGGAGGGACAAGAACTGGTGCATTTATGGGAGTCCTTGTAAATTATGTGATCTACTATGCTCTTTTTCCCCTGACAGCATTGACAATTCATAGAATATTATGATTGGCAGGTAATATTATTTAAGCATTGGTGCAAAGTGCTAACTTACTTCAAATTTTAAGGGAACTTATTTGAGTTTGTTTGATGAAAATAGTGAAAATATAGGAATTGTTAAATACAGATCTATAAATAGTAATTGGTAATTGGAACATGATTTAATACTTTTAACTATAGTACCATGGAAAGAAAATCCACTTGATTGGTCACATACAATGTAAGCTCCATGAACACTGATATTTCATTTTCTATTGTTAAAATAATTAAACAAGAAGGCCATTAGACTGAGGTGCTTCATTTTCTATTGTTAAAATAATTAAACAAGAAGGCCATTAGACTGAGGTGCCATTAACCTGGCAGCCTTTTTAAGCAAACTAAAAACCAAACCAGGGCAAATTCCTATGAATGCCTCAAATTTAAGAAATTGAAACCTAAGACCAATCAATTCCAAACAGCCAACTAGCCTTTCCCAAATTAGGCAACTACTTAAGTTACGGCCAATCAAATGAGTCCCTTGCTTTGCTTCTGTGTCTGCTCTGTAAGTCTTTCCCCAAGATCCTGTCAGTTGAGTACTCCAAGTCATTTTGGTTTAACACTCCCAGATTCAAGTTGATGTTCTCTCAAATAATTTTTTCAAAATTTTAATGTACAGTTTATCTTTTAACACTATTTTCTTCATTTCTGATCTCTAATATCTAGATCCATAGCATGGGACACATAGGTGCCCAGTGAAATTTTGAATTAGTTAATGAAAAAGTTATGTTCAAACTTGCATGTTACTTACTGTAACATCCAAGATTTTCATTTTAAGTCCTTCTATAATGTGAGCATTATATTGGGTTTTCAAAAAGATAGTTCTTATTTGTTTTTTCATCAATTATTATTGCTGATTCAGTAAAGGTAACATTTGTAGAAATTTTAAGTGATTAGAAAGAACTGAATATTTTGCTCTGACCAAGAATGAGACTCACATTTATGTTCCCTAACTTTTATTTCAGACCCTGAACAAATTATGTTACTGTATACAAAATGTTATTTGCTTAATTTTTTCTATAAAAATACCTAAAATATGACTATTTAATAATAGGATAGTAATAGAAATTATATTTAAGGATATTAAAGTCCCAGGATTAATACAGACTATGTTTTTTATACAATTTGGCTATTTGAATTGGTATGATCATCAAAATTTATTGTGTCTTTGACAATAAAATTTTTCTCATTTGCTCTCATTGGCAGTTTTTCTTCAGAATCAAATATTGTGGTCATGTCTATGTAAAACTCACAGTGACAGTTAACTTTCAATTTCCCAGGTATCTTAACTGAAGATACCATGTGCCAGTTTATCTAGGGTAGTCCAGGCTTATGCCTGTCATGCAAGATTAGCAATTAGTATTGCCCCACTTTCATTTTCAAATCTTTCAGTTTCAGTTTAACTCTATAAAACATATTGTCACCTTATCTTGAATATAACACAAATATGTTTCCTGACATGGTGTAATTCTAAGAGAAAGAGATATATACACACACAGGCACATATATACACACACAATGTATACATGAGGAAATTAATTTAAAATGGAGTAAGTCTGCAAACGAAGTAAATGCTTTACTATGATTACTGAATCAAATCATACTACATCACTGAGTTGTAAGTTAAAAGATTGAGAAAATATTCATTATTGTGGGCCAATCAGGGTAATTCTAGACAGTAATTTGCTAAAATTATTGAATTGATTGAATTAGATAAAAAAATAAGATATATGATGGTGAGTCCAATATTCCGTCCACAGTCTCAGTGAAGAATCTAAATTCCACTGCAATGCAGATATTAAAGAGTCAATATAACATTTTAATTTTATGTTTCTTCATTTATAAATGGGTTCTTGAACCGCATGATTCCTAGGTAACTTTAAGTACCTTCTAATAAGAAAAAGACACACGTATACAGGGAGTTATAGTATGTGCAGTTCATTCTCTTTAATTATTTAGTAAGCTGTTTCTTCAATTCTTTCTCTGTATCTTACTTATTGGCCTTATTTATTACATTGTTTAAACAAAATCTAAAAGATGATCATTAATATTATTATATGCTTCATTGGACAATTCTTTAAAACTGTGTGATAGTATGCCTGTGTATTATGTATGTTTTTGTATCCCCAACTTGATTATAAGCTTTTGGAATTTAAGGCAACATGTGTTATTCATGTTTCTATCCCCTGGTATTTAAAAGCACATACATTATTTATCAAGAATTCAAAATTTTCTATCATCCTAGTAGCTGTATTTACAGAAAAACAAGTATTTGACAAGGTAAACTACATGAACTTTTTTTTTTCTTTAAAGATTCTCTTTGTTCTTTGTGAATTAACTATTTAGGATTTTTCTAGTATCCTTATTTACTTTATTTGCAGGTGTTTCTCACACTTTTCATGCTTATTTTTTCATTTTCTGTAAAAAACAAAAACAATCTGTATGAAGAACCCTACTATTTTGTGTTTAAGGAAAACTGTCTTATTTTGGATCTATTAAAATTCAATCACACACAAATATTTTAACACATCATGTTTTTATTTGTGGTGTGAATATTTAAAAACCTGCTACAAAGTAACATCTAACATTTACAAGTTGACTGTTATAGATTTAAGCTCTTTCATCTGTTAGATTTTTTATTCTTGTTAATCCTTGCAGAGCTAAAGCAAAATTAATAGGTTTATAACTGAGCCAAATACATAGAATCTAATGAACCATATTTTATAATCAATAGGTTCATAAAAGTAAGTAATTCACCCAAATTCATATATTATATGAAAGAAATGGTTTACGGTTAATCAATTGAGTTCAAAATGAATTCTTTTACATGCATATTCTGATTACCTAGTAAGATTTAGTATTGCTTCTTGGTTATTTCTCATCCTAATGTAAAATATTATTAGTTACGCTCAAAGTCATTCACATTTCCCCACTGAATTGGGAAGAAGCTGGGGAAAAAGAAAAGAAAAGAAAAACTAAATGGGATATTAAAAAAATCTTAAAATTGGTGAGAGAAGTAGTTGTTATTGAGCTAAAAAAGTTCATACAAGGGGAAGAAAAGTTACTAGCCTTTTTTAGCCTGTGACACAATGACTGAGGATGAGTAAAGATGACTTAATAAAGCTGGTGTGTTCCATATGCTAGCACATTCTGAGTCCCTCAAAGTCAGGGGCAGGGCATTCATTTATTATGATGATTATATTATGTATAGCTTCAATATCTAATATAGTTCCTGATACTCATAAGCTATTTGTTATTGAATGATCATCTTATTTAATTCCAAAAACAATCTTGTGAAATTGTAGTTGCTATTACTATATTAAAGATGAGGAAACTGGGCCTTAAAGAAAAAACTAACCTGTGTGATGTCCAAAACTGAAAAAAATAAAGAGCCAGACTATTTGGCTTTAAAACATTGCACTTCTTTTGCTGTTCCTTTCACTACACTGCACTCCTTCTTTGAGGCAGAAGGCCTGGTGTGGTACAGAATTAAAACTCACTAGAGTTCTTCCAGCGCTTCCTGTATGTGTGATTGGACCCATCTGAAGGGGCAAGACGTTGTTCATGAGGATGTTTCTCAAGGAACAGTCATCAATAAGTGTAGATGTTTCAGGTCAGCTCTTTTTAAGCTATCCCGAAGAGGAGCTAACCGTGGAAAAACTTTTCCCTTTAACCAAGATATGTCTTAGTTATAATGCAAAGGTTTTTCTCATGCATTAGGATGATCTGAGGTTACCTATAAAAATTCAGATTACTCTAGTGCTATGAGTGAAAATTAATTTTTCTAGGGATGTTTGAGCAACTCCATCTATCACACCTTCATAGTAGATAGTTGCCCAGAGCAACCTATGACTTTCCCTTAAAAGGGCTCTGAAGTCAACAGTTTGTCCATTTGTTTTAAAAGTCATTCTGTATTTATGTGCTTGTGCTTAAACATTGCTATTTAGTCCAGTTTTAGATCAATTATTTGCAATTTACTTCTTGACTCTACTGCTCTGACAGCAATTTCTACTATTTACCTAACTCTTCAGGGAATTAGATTAAATATAAATGAGGTATTTTAACCTCAATTTTTCATACTTTATAATAAAATATAAATTAATTTGTAATCTATTGTAATATTTAAGTAATAGTTACTGGTAATCTAGAAGATGAGGAAATACAGATATTTATAATGGCAAAATAATAATAATCTATAACCACATCAACCATAGATATGCCCTTGGTAACATTTTGGCATAATACTTCATAATATTCCCTTGACAGACAGGCGATAGATTTATTTACATGTATGTGTACACGTTTTACTATTCAGATTTTTTTTTATTTTTAGTTTGGGTACTACTGTTTTTGCATATTTCTGCATTTATGTTTTTTTCCTTAAGAGCAATGCCAGGACAAGAACTTTTTTACATTTATTTTAAAAGCTTGAATTCTAAAATCATGACCTGAACTCAGAGGACCTGATCTACTGCAGAGTATGAGCATATGAATGGTCAATTCAAAACCTATTTATCGACATTTATATAAATTTTAACTTGTTACAATTTGGTAATTTAGTGAAATTTAGCATTTTATTTTAACTTTGAATCATATCTCTGAGTAACTGTTTTGAAGGGTATAGCTTCTTCATCAAACTTTCCTGCTAATTACTTGGCTTCTTTATTACTGAAACTATTTCTATTCTTATTCAGTCAGTTTTTCATTATTTTTCCACTGATAATATTATTCCATGATTTTTTATTCTAACACAAATGTGAAAAATAAAACACTCTTAAGAAATATAGTTACAACTTTAAAAACAGAACTTTAAGTTTCAGTTTTATAACATAGGGATATTTAGAAATATCAAATAGATGTTTAGAATTTCAATACTCAAAAAAACCTTCTGGACAGAAAAGGCAGCAACATTGAGAGTCCTATGTAAAACTGACATTTCATGAACAATATTTTTGAATGCAAAGCACCAGGGAAATTTGGCTAAAAAAGATACTGTAATTATTCAAAAATATATGAAATAGAAAATGAGAAATGGAATAATAAAAATTGTATCCTCAGTATATTTTAATTCAGTGAATAAACTTTATTATTTTTCATTTTATCTTTTGTCTCAGAGAGAACTAAAGAATCAAGAAAATGTAGCTGGAAGAAATTATTTAGAATATTCTTGAACTCAAGTGAAACATGCAGTGGTCTGTTCATGGTTCTGATCTGCTTAAATTTTGATCATAAAATATTGAAACAACTTTTAAAAGTACAATTTGATTCTTAAAGAATGTCACGTTAAGAGAGAAAATAAACATGAAATTATGACATTTTATTAAAGTATATATTTTACTTCGTGTTTCCTTCCTGAAATTAGCTCTTTCTTTAAAAGAACTTCTTGTTTAATTCAGTGATAAAGGGACAATGGCTCAATTACTGAAGAGTACCTGGTCATTTTCTATTGGTTCTCATTAGGGACTAAGCACCTATACAGCAAAGAATTCAATATTCTCCTTATCTGTCAGTGCAACATTATATAGTAACTTTGTTCCCTTTTGAATTAATTGTCATGTGCCTAACCTTGGTTTCCACTTACTAGGTTTTATCAGATTCTTTTCCATTTAGTACCCCTGAAAGTAAATTTGAAAATACCTTTATATTTTTAATCCAACACCTCAGTGTATAAACACACAATCATTTACAATACAGTTTCTAAATTATTCTCTAAGTTGTATGATGCCATCTATTTTTGGAGGAATAGTTGAGATTCAACAATGTTTCAAAGATACAGTGTATTTAACTAAAACCTTATATCTCTAGTCTTAAACAATTTGAAGAATTTAGTCCAAATCAAATAATTATGAAAATATGTTTCCTCCATTGTCTTTTAATATGTGAATTTAATTTTTGTTGGGTGAGCCATAATCACAAATTACATGTACATAATATACATATTATATATACATACAGCTACTGTAACTCCTGCAAAAAGGTGTATTCTACTTTAAATAATCTAGAAGTATATTGTATATTTAATATATCTATCATAATTAATATTTAACATTTTCTTGGAGTATTTGAAGTAGAATACAAACACATTTTTGTTGTAGTTTCCCAAGTAACTATTAAATCCTGATTTAAACACCTACAACCTACATTATTTCTTCTTTAAAAATATCTACATTTAAAAAATCACACCAGGACTTACTACAGTTTTTGTTATTTTATAATTGTTCTTCTGCTTTACAGTTAAGAAGCATATTTCTTCTAGAAATAAAGTATTTGCATTTCATTACCTTTTCACATAATTTATTAATATTAGAATGATAAAAAGGACATCAAACCACATCTGATAAATAACACTATTACATCTGTTTTGGTAAAAGTAGAATACAAAAACAATTTCTAAGTAAGTAGTTGAATCATGCCTCTATTTTGCTTTAAGACTGTGCTTATAAAAATGTGTTTTGTGGAACCGCTCTCTGAAAATGCTGTAAGAGGATGAGAGAGAGAGACTAGGACAGGTAAAGAAGGAGGGATACAGGGAATGAGTTTTCAAATCCACAATAGGCTTTTGAATTTTAATGGCTCTAAATAATATAAAACAACTGTAGTATTCTACAATATCCCTCTGGTGTAGATTATTATAGTTGTTTTATATTGTTTAGCCATATTATTCCAAATTTATTTGGCTGTTGAGCTGAGCCAGAACAAAAAGGGATAAAACAATTTAAAGACTGACCAAGAATATTGACTTGGTTTAGACTTAGAGTTGTTTTCACTTCTGTTCATCCAAAGCCAGGAATAGTCATGAAAAACCTGATTTATGAGGGAAACTGAAATGGGAAGGCTGCTAACTGAGATATTTAACATTGATTTTGAGACTGGGTGGTGGATGATGAAGAGACTGGTATGGAAGCTAGACAGTGGTGACTCACTATATGGAGTGGGGGAAACATTAACTCAACTATCTTCTGCAGTAATATAGGAAGCAGAAAATGTGCTTAAATGATTTGTGAGTTTGGGTGAAATGATTTCAAAGCAAATGTTAATTGATGAAATTTATTGTTTCTAGAAAAAAAGAGGAGCACACAAAAGAACTGGTTAGATTGCAAGAAAATTAAGAAAAAATATAGATAACCCAGAAATTCCAGGATAAGTAGATTTGGAAAATGAAATGTTTTGTCAACGATCCACAGATGTAGTCAATCAGACCCAGCTTTAGGCCAAAGATAAATCAATAGTTTAAGATTTAAGAAAGAATTGGGTGACTACCATTAATTTCTTTCAGCTGTAGGAAATGCACCCAGAAAAGAGGTGTGGTCACATGGCTACCTGATAAGATCCAGGTGCCTGTAATGAAGTCAAACTAGAGGGGCATGGGTAGTAATCTTCCATCATAAATTTGAAAATTAAAAAAAAAAAAAACACCACTGTATTGTACACAGTATTATTGAGTAGTAGGTGGATGTCAATCTAACTGTTCCTTTGTAGGTTGTCTTATATTCTGATGCACTTCAGTCATTTCTCTCCTAAGACAAACTGAAAGTTCATTAACAGATTCAGATGTGAAACTTCTTTTATTGTTATATTCTCCCTCCCCACTTTTTTTGAAAATCATGCTTTGCACTTCTCTCTTTTTAACTGAGGAAACTCTATTTCCTCAGTTGAAAATATTCAGCCTTTATTTTTTCAAGTGTTTTTTGCTTTGTTCCCTTTTTCCCCTACTATGTTTTCCTTGATACTCCAATTAGAAAGGATTTGGGAAATTCTGGATCCATATTCACTGTAAATTTTCTTTCTTTCTTTCCATCTCCTTGCTTATTCTATGTTCTCTGAGAATTCTTTAACTGGACCTTCCATCTCACAAATATTGCCTCAGCTCTGCGCAGACTATTATTAGACTTTGTTGTATCTATTTTATTTTAATAACTATATTTGATTTCATTTTCCAAGGCTTTATTTTGTAATATAAATGTGTGAAAACTTTCTTTATAATAAATCACATGTGAGCAATAAAATAAGGATTTAAAACTTGAGAAAATCATTTAACATATTAATGCTTTATTTTATTTTGCACACATTGATTCATAAATCATTGGCAACTTTAATTCTAAGCTAATAATTTGATATTAATAATATTTGCTTCTGATAATTTTAATGACTAACACATTTAAATAGGTCATTTATCTTAATGTTTTATTCAAATAAATAGCAATTACGTTTTTCTATTTTGGCAGATTTCAACAATTTAAATATCAGATTCATGTTAACTGTTAAACCCGACTGGACTTTTAGATCATTTCTTTCTATGACATTGACTATTATTTATAGTAAAATGAAAACACCACCACCACACACACAGACACACATACACACATATAGCCACAAACACTTTAAGGGATTCAGGAAACTATTGGTCAAGACTTGGCAGAACTCATGGCTCTCAATTTCCATAATGCTGAAATGGGACAGTAAATAATAGAGTTTTGTTATAGACAGCATCTAGGAATGTGTTAGAAATGGGTAATTTTAGGCCTTACCTCATATTTAGTGATTCAGAATCTTTTAAATGTGAATCATATGTTCAAAAAGTTTGAGATGCCTGGTGCTACAGAACTTCTACAAGATTTTTCACCTTTGATCAAAGTGATCCTCAGATGGAGACATGTGGTATATAGCTTTATTTCTTTTTTGGAAATATGTCAGTTTTCTAATGTTGCATAGCAAACTACACCAAAATTCAATAACTTAAAACATTTATCATCTATAAGTTTATATAGATGAATGTATTTATATAAACCAATGTATATTTGTATAGATTTTATCATTTATAGAGCAAAAATTCATAATGATATATTTGATAACTATTATCTCATGAACCTGCAGGTCACCTGGGCTGGGCTGGTCAGCCCGGCCTCGGTCAGTGCAGGTTGACTGGACTTGGCTGCTTTGTGATGGCCTTTTTATGTGGCAAGGATGACTAGGGCTTTCTCCACAGAGCGTCTAGGCACCAGCATACTACCCAGGCTTCCTCACGTCATGATATTTACAGTGTTCCCAAGTGCAGCAGGAGATCACAAGCCTCAGTGTGCAAAAGCTATTTAAGTCCCTACTTGAATCATGTATACTCATTCCATTTGTCCGGCTCAGATTCAGTGTGGGAGAGGATACACAGAAGTATGGATGCAGGGAGGCATGAAATAATTGTGAACCGATCCTATAGTGATCTACCAGAATAATATTAAGATATAGAAATAGAATTCAAATAAGTAAATGGTGGGAAGCAAATATCTTGTAACCAATCCTTCCTTGTAAACTCTGAAAAATATCTCTCTGTTGCTTAGAAAATTAAGTGAAAGCTAAGTTACCTCATTACATTCACAACACCTGAAGCTGCTGTTTCTCACCTTTACGCTGTGGGATGCATGGATGACATGGTCCTAAGGGTAGAATCCAGTACAAGTGTAAGTGTAGATGTTGTCTTTCCCATTACCTTCACACCTATTTACAGACTGTCAGCAGCAACCTGACCTGCTCTCTGAATAGAGATTCAGTCATTCACACAGAGTCCTATCACAGGCCAGCTGTGCTTCCTTACAGCTGCTTGTTATCAACTGCCATGTGTGAAAAAGTTATGAAAATGATGAACATCATGGCTTTTTATTTCATAAGTTAACCACATAGCTGGTGGTCAATGTAGCCTGTGTCAGAGTAAGAAAGAATGTGATAAAACACACAAATTCAAAATCTATAAGCACAAAATGATCCATTGTTACTTACAAATGGGCAAATTCTATTTTACTCTGGTTGCTATTTAATCCACTAAAGGCTTAAAACACACACACACACACCCATATACACATACACCCATACACACACAAGGCTTTGTTGTTCTCTGATGGCCATATCAGCAGCCACACCAATGGGAAACAAGAGGATAATGTAGAAAAACACAAATCCATTTAGTTCCAGCTCTAAGGTGCATCGTATGGTTCCCCGAGGCCCACCGGGTTGTAATTATGAGCTGGCACAATGCCTGCCCGTGCCATCTGCTGTTTACTAAGGCTGCTGCCTTGTCTATCGCAGAGTATCCCATAAGCGAACTCGACTCTGCACTGTCTCCTCTGCACACAGAAGACTTCCCAGCCTAGGAACAGGTCAAGGAGACACCCGCTAACATTCTGCTGAAAGCCACCTGCTGTAGAGGCAGCTGAGACACATAATCAACAGAACAAAAAAGAAGATAATGACTAGTTTCGTGTTCCTCGTGTATTTCAAGGTCTTTTATGACATGTGAGGGCATAGTAGTCATTTTGTCATACTGCTGGTCTTTCCCTCTCTCTCTCTTTAAATGAAGTCATTAAGATTTGGATCAGCAGTTGTCAAGCTCTTTATCTTTCTCCATTAAAAAAGAATAAAACTACATTTGGTAAGATTTTATAAGGTTATTTAATAATACAACTAAACATACTGAAACAAGACTGAAGAAGAAAAACATCTTAATTTTATATAATTCTCTGTGCTTTTTTTCTGTAGTCTTTCTAAACTGCACTAATAGATCTCTAAAATAGAAAATTTCCTTTATTCAATTTTTGACCTTTGTGTATGTGAGTCTGTACATATGTGTTTTTACTTTACCTTAACCTAGTGGGATTAAAAGGCATATAATTTTGCTTTTATTACATTATAATCTACTGTGTGTTGGGGTGTGTGTGTGTGTGTGTGTGTTGTAATTAATTTGCATCATTCTTTTTTAAGTTTTGCCATAAAATATAAGGGCTGGAATCCTAGAATCCTGGAAGCCTGACATGGGAACTTTATTTCCCAGAGACCCTTGTCAGAAGGGTCCTGGTTTAATGAGTATTCCTTTAAGCCAGGAGTAAGAATTTGGATTTTATTCTCAGTTATATGGCAACACTCTGAACAGTTTTAATCAAAGATATGATATAACTGAATTTACATTTGAAAAGATGTTTCTGTTTGTAAAGAAAAAATGATTTTGAATGGTAGGTACAGAAGCAGTGAGAGCTATTAAAAAGCTTGTAGTAGTCAAGGTAAGATATAATGTTGACTTGGACTAGGGTAATAGAAATACAGAAAGAAATAAGGGGCTTTTGTATATATTTTGAGCTAACACAACTCACTTGCTGAATCACAGTTCCATAATATCACTGGCTTAACACAAGAAACGTTTATTTTTCACAGCATAGTCCAATAGACATCAGTGTAAGCTTGGAGGTCCTGTTCCACATAGTCACTGAAGGACTGAACTTGTGTATTAAATGGGACACCACGGGCTTCCCAGATCTTGTCCTCTCCTTAATTAAATAGAGCAAGAGAAAAGAAAATATAAAAAATATCATTGCAAGATTTTTTTTAAGGGACCTTTCTGGGAAGTAGTTTATTTTCATTTATGCTCACTTTTCATTGCTCATAACTTATTCAGTTATATCTACTTGTAAAAGAAGGCTGGAAAATATAGTTAATTTGAATTCCCAAAAGGAAGTGGAAATGATTTTGTGAACAACTATATAATCTGTTATAAGAAGAAAATAAAATACATTCAAATATTTTGAATCATTTATGTTAAGAAATTCAGTAGTCAATGGATATATGGCTAGAAAGTCATTTTTAGTCCATAGAGAGAGTTGGATTAGATTTAGAGTTTGGGAAAGTTTAGAAAAGAGTTAATGAAGGAGACAGAAGTCAAAATAGATTTATTTAAAGCTAGGAAGACATTAAAGACATATTTTTGAAGGTCAAGATATACCACATTACATAAACATTACCAAGAGCAAATATAAAATGGCAGGAGAATGCACATTGCATGTAAGGAATAATGACTTTTATAATTTGGTTAAACAATAAAATATGAGTTGAGTTGAGGTCAGACTTTAAAAATAGGTGCATCGTATTACAGAGTTCCCTGAATGCCAAAATGAGGAGTGTGAACTTTATCTCTTTAACAACTGGAATATATCAAAAGCTTTAGTGGAGCAATATGACAAGATGACAGTAATGTTTTGAGTAGGTTACTATGGAAACATAGGGCAAAAGTTATTAAAGTTAAAAGTCTACTTTCAGGGAGCCATTTAAATATAATGGAAATTAGTGACAATGTGAATCTAAAGAACACTTGTAAGAAACATGAAAGAAATACGAAGGAAAAAACTGGTAGAAAGAAATGACCCAAAGAACAGGGATAAGAAAACAGAAAAGATGACTAATCATCTAAATAACTGATACCAATGTCAGAAATGGGAAGTTATGAGATTAAGCCATGTAAGCTTATCAAAGTTAAAGTAACAATAGATTCAAAAAATATTTTATCTTCAATACTGTGAAGGAGTTAGGCAGAAAATGCATGTAGAAATACAATATCCAAATTTATCTCTCAGACACTAAATAGATTAACAAAAATATCATATGTCTTTTGATCATAACAAATCACAACTGATTATGGAAAATTATCTTCAAGTCTTTGTGAAGTATCTGTATAACTTCTTAATTTCAGTGTAGGATGCGATGCACACTTTTCTTCATAATCAGATCTTTCCCTCACTGCCCCCCATGTGGTGGAGATTTTCCATATTCCATGCAATAGTGAATGGGGTTATTTGGCTAAAAAATGAGAAAGTAGTCTCTCTTGTTTTCACTGTGAACTCTTTTACCACATGGGAGCTGCATATTTTTCCTTGCTTTCCTCTGTGATACTATATGCTCACTGGGATGCGACTTACATTCTGTTTTGTGGAAAAAGACTACTTTTCTCCAGCTCCTTCTTCTAAAACTGCATACTTACATTCCATTCACAGAGGGGAGAGAAGGAATCCTCACTTTAGATTTTGGTTGAACTTCTTATCTCAAACCTCGTTTTATCAAGTAAATAATGATGCTTGATTTTCATTTGTCTCCTTGTGCCTAGAATAAATTTGTCTCAGAACATGCATGAGTGATGAGTGGTTAACTGGCAACTTTTTTTACCCGGCCAATCCATACACACTACACAGAGACACAGTGTCCTCAGCACATGAAAAAAAGGCTTGAAAGCTTTGAAAGTTAGAAATAAAAAGTTACATTTTGGGACACATGGACTTTTTATCTACGCAGTTTAAGTGACCACTGTCTCCAGATATACTTCTAGATTTAACCACTGTGGGTATTTCTAACTATGGGGCTTGGATTTAAGCATAACTGTTCTTTTAATCATTAGGCTAAGACTGGGTTGAGCAAGATGAGAGCTGAAACTTAGTAGTTAAGAAATGATTGATTAGGACATCAAAGTAAAGAAGCTAAAATATGTTTTACTTAGAGTTACTTAAAATCTGTCTCCAAAGAGAAATGACTTTACATATTAAGGAAATTCAGTCACATATGGAGAGACTGAAGTCCTTTCAAAGACCAATAAAAAAACTCTCTATATAAAAACAGGGAAGGTGTCAATACACTGATGGGGTTTGTGACACATTACCTTGTCATATTAAGTTTCTTAAGCTGAAGGAATTTTTAAAAAAATAGCAAAGCAGAAGGGTTGCTCTGACCTTCCCCTATCACCCTTCCTCTCTGAAATAAAACTCCCATGTGAAAAGTTCCTTCCCCATACCAGGAGGAAAGAAGACACTCTTATCACTAGAGATGGGGAATTTGAAGCCAGGAAATCTGTACAATCCCCTGCTAAACTAATCCTTACCTTCCTAGCTATCCTTAGCCCTCACGTCTCTGTTTCCCCAATTCTTCACAAATTTATTCTGTATTTATTTAAAATATATAAAAGCTTTCTATTCTGGTCACTTCCGTGGGTCTTCATTATCTTGTGAAGGCTCCTGTGTACATGTAAAAATTCAGTAAAATGTGTACACTTTTCGGCTGTTTATCTGATCTGTGACAATGATCAATTTAGTTATCAGACCCATCCAGGGGCCCTAAAAGGGTCCAGGAAAACTTTTTCCTCCCCTAAAATACAAGTTTTGTAAACACAGGTAAGTGGATCTGTATTCCCTTAGTGTATATAGCACAAGGGTGAGAGCGGAAACTTTAAAGGTCAATTATCAAATAAAGAAGGAAAAAAAAAAAAACCCTAAATGGGATCATTCCAAAAACAAATGCTTGAAGAGCCAAGTTTGCAAAGAGATGCTAGGTAGGAAAGGATGAAAACAAAACAAAGTTGTTCTTTCTTTACTCTAAATATAAGGAGTGAAATAAAGGGGAAAATTAATAAATACAGCAAATTGAAATTAGTTGCAGAGAGGGACATCTTTAAGGGAAGGTCTAAGACATTGCATGACTTATCTGACTGCTCCTGTAGGAATTAATTTGAAAAGAGGGTGGAATTTTTGTTGTTCTTTGAATAGAAAAGGTAATTGTAATCTATAGAGTTTTAAGAAGCTATGAGAAAGAAGATAAAATGAATGTTGTGGATGGAACTTAGATCCAAGAAACTATCGAAAAAATACTTTTAAAATGAGGAGATAAGTAATCCAAAATTAGAGCAACAGTGGATAGATCTCTTGAAAACTGGAGTATTACTGACAAGAATTGACAGTACCCTTGGCCAGGTGAATCTATACACTTTCTTGATATTTGATATTGGGCAAATTGATTAAACTCTCTGTTTCTCATTTTTCTTATTTTTAACTTGGAAATAATAAAGTTATATCATAGGGTTTTTGTCTGTGTGTGTGTGTGAGATCCAAATAAATTAACGTATGTAAAGATTTTAGAAAAATACTTGGCACTTAGAAGGCACACTGTAAACATTCCATAAGGGATACAATTAGGTAATATTGTTATCATCTTTTAAATGGGTTTTAGAAGGAAATATTGTAGGAATCAGCATAAATATTCTATGTATTTTAGGTGCATTTCAAGAAGTTGTTGAAGGTTGAGGAAGTAGAATTGTCAAAAGGAAAGTCCTCAAACACTGCAAATTTCCCCCCACCATAGTTTTTTGGCTGGAGTGAAAGCAGTTATTTTCTAAAACGATTCTTGCTTTTTGGGGTTGCCTCTTACTGTGTACTTTAGCTAGAGAAAGCAGTCTTTTCTTGATGTGCTTTTTTTTCTTTGTTGTTGTGTTTTTTTTGGTCTGAGCCTGTTTTCATTTCTTGGTTGCTGGCTTTTCCAGTACCTACTCTGGGATAATCAGATATAATCAAAGACATTCAATTTTGTGTCAATCCTTAGCCTTCTTTTCTTCACCTTTTAGTCTTGTTGCGTTAGTTTTATACGTAAGTCCAGGGTTTTTAGCTGTATTTATGGGAGGAATAGGGAAAAGCAACTCTCCTCCAAATACCCAGAAGTACAAATTCTCTGTTAAATTGTGTACATTAAAAAAAAACAACCGGAAATTTTAAAAACATTTAAGGTTTCATTTCTTGAGGCACAAAAATAGAACAATAAAATAAACCCAAATGAGGTAGAACATAAAGTTTTATAAAAATGACAGCAGTTAATGGACTATAAATAAGAAACAGTAGAGATGAAGTCATTATTTAAATTCTTGGCTCTTAAGATCAAAGTAAAAAAGAGAACTTAAAAATAAAAAAGAAAGGTCATAATTACAAATACAAAAAGATGAACAATTATAAGAGAAAATTATATACTCTTTGTATACTTCTATATTTGAATATCTAAGTAAAATATTAAATTTTGTAGAAAATTAAACTATCAAATTGTTCTAAAAATTAAAAAAAGTGAATAAACTATTGAAAATTGAAAAAAAAAAAATAGTCAGGGATCTAACCATTATCCATTTCCCACTGAAAAGAAAATCACAAGGATCAAATGGTCATTAGTCAAATCCACTAATTACTTGTGTGGAATATGATTTTTGCCTTATAAAAAACTGCATTAGATAATATAAAAATATGTTAAATTATACAACCAATTTTTTAAGCTAATCCAACTCTGAATTGTTCATCAAGAGAACAGAAAAATAAATTATTACCTTTTGGCCAAGTATAACAAATATTAATTGAATCATTAGTACATTGATTTCTTTTTTTTTTTTTTAACCTTGCTCCCTGATCCAGTAGTATATAATGCAGATATATCACTAATTTTTAAGATAGGTAAACTAGTAATTGTATTTTGATAAATTAACAGAGGAATTTAGTGTGATCATTTCAATAGCTGCTCCAAAATAACTGGAATAAATTCAACAACCTTTTATAAAAAATGGAACAGTCTTACCAAATTATTCAAAAAACATATTTCTTTAAGTCAACAATTTACATCTTACCAAATCACTGGACAACCATTAAACATAACTATTGTAATTAAATTCAGAAATAATGACACCATAAATTTCTCTTCCACAAAGTCTTTTGCATGTGTGGAGGCAATCATGCAGAATACCAGTGAGAAACACAAGAAAGAGGAAGATAAACTAACATCTTTGAAAAATGGATCTAAATGTATCTAACCAAAAAATGCAATAAAGAGTTCATACTAGACAGCTATAAAACAGGACACAGTAAAGATTGGAACAGAAGATTGTTTGCAGACTTCTCGCATAAATGCCCAACTTATTTTTAAGAGTTTTATCTATTTAATTGATAGTGTGGCTGCCAAGATAGCAAAAACTTGAGTATGTCTGATTTGTATCATTCTGTTGCTATCACAAATGAAGAAAAATTTAAAATCTGGAAGGACAAAAACCCCAAAAGTAGACAAAACTATTCAAGAAAAACACAGTCTAATACAAAACAAAATAAAATGGCAAATGAATTTTGGCATAAGAGCAAATATCCTAATTCACCTGAATGCTGAGAACATAATCCACCAAGTGAACTTTGCATTTTATCACTGGGATTGTAGGAAAGAAAAATTATTCAAGAAATAGTCATTAGTCCTTCAGTGAAAAATAATTATGCAGTTTTAATATTATAAATGTTACTTATTGCTTTCAAATTTTTGAATCAAATGATGGATAAAATGAGAAGTTTAAGGTTAAGAAAAACTGTGTAAATACATATTTATATTTTATAGGTGGTAGAAGTAAAGAACAGCAAAGAGAAAGGAATAAATAATAATGTTCTGCTCTTAAAGGAACATTTAGCTATTATGCAAACTTGACTAAAATAGATCTATAAACATTTAAAATAAACTGATAGAAAAATTGAAATTAATATTGAAACTACCAAATATTTTCAGAAAGTAAAGGACAATTAGAGCTAGCAGTGTTGGCTAAATTCTAATTTGTCATGGGAAATAATCAATAGGCATAGTGAAAAATTGATAAATCAAGAAAGAAACAAGAGTATATTATTTCATATAAAGGGACTAAATATTAAAACCAAAGAATAGAAAAAGTCAGAAGAGTCTGCCTTTGGGCATATAATTAAGGCTGTGTTTCACTTTTTTAAAATCCCATACTTGTATTTCATTTACTAAATTATCAAATAAGTATATAATAAAATGAAATAAAATAAAACATTAAAGTGTGTATTGTCAGGCTGCAAAACACAAAAAAAGACATTGTAATCCATCTCATAAACATGCAGATACATGAAAATTGTTCATTTCTTCCCACTGGAACTTAATAAGCAAAGCCAACATAGAATACTGTGTTCATTTACTAATAACATTTTGACACGCTAGTATAGGGGGAAAAAATTTTTCCCTTTGCTCACTGGTTTATAAGCATGATATGAACATATTCATTCTCTTTCTCTTTCTCATACAGATACATGCACTTCCATACACACACACACACACACACACACACACACACACACACACACAATAGCCCTTTTTGTCTACAAGATAAACTCCATGTTACTTACACTATTATCAAGATTATCTATTGTCTGCCCTAAAAGTCTACTAGTGTTTTTAAATTTTATCTGAGATAATATATGCCTGATAATTTTCCACTAGAGTATGTTAGTAATGGTCACCCCGCTGACAGCACTGCCATTACTGTCATCTCATATATCAACATTTTACATATTCTTTAAGATGTCCTAGCACAGATGCCACCTCACTCATGAAAATTCCCAGATCATCTAACTAAATATTCTTCCTCTAACTTTCCATTATCTTTAGAGGTTTGGTGAAGTTCACTTCCTTCTATCTGTATTTTATTTAATGGAGAATATAAAATTTGTTCAATAACTCAATAAACCAGTGAATTCTCTGTGTCTTGCACACAATGCTATTCTTCCCATAATAGTAGTTGTTGATCTATATTTGTTCAAATCTTATTAATTGCTTTATATATATAAATATAAGAAGTCCATGAAATTACAATGAAAAAGCACCTACTGACATATTTCAATAATACACTGGCATTTAATTTAGAATAGAAATATTCATTTTATTTATTAAAAAAAAATCTTTAAGTCACTGGTACAAGGAAATTGCAATGATTTTTAAAAAAATGTTTTTGCTTTACTTATGCACAAAATACGTTTATCTTCTCTTTAAAAAGTTTACATTAGACTAACATGTCTCAACTAGATTATTATTAGGAGGAGCTAAAAGATACCTAAAATTACATAATGTTTTCATTGGCATTGCATTTTAAGGATCTTCTTAGATCAAATATCTTGATGCAAATAGCCAGAATCTGATTTTCAGAATGTTCCATTTTATTTACACAGAAAACTTATCTGTAGTATGTTTTATGTTTGACAGTCATGAGTGCATTCTTTCTGAAAAAATTTGTAATTTGACTTACATTTTTCTAGATAGAACAGGTAAAATTATCCTCTGTTATGAACTAACTATGTGTGTCCCCTCAAAATTCATATGTTGAAGTCCTAACCCTTACGCGATGACATTCAGAGGTGGGGCCTTTGGGAGGTAATTCTGTTTAGATGAGATCATGAGAGTGGAGCTCCCCTAATGGGATTAGTGCCCTTATAAGAAGGCAAAGATACACCAGAGCTTGCTCTCTCCGCCGTGTGAGGGTGCGTCCAGAAGGCAATGTTTTCTGAGCCAGCAAGAGGGCTCCCACAGGAACCGAATTAGCTGGCACTTCGATCTTGGGCTTCCCAGCGACCAGTAATGTTAGAAATAAAGGGAGCTGGGGAACTGGCAGAATTCTGGAACTTGATTTTCCACAACTGTCAAAGTACATTTCAAGAATTTAGATGACCTATATTAGTTACTTTGTAAAATTTCATCATTGAGAACCTGCTGCATGCTCAAAATCTTCAGAAATTTACAACTATAAGAAAATATTTTTGTTATGTTTTTGTTTGTGTTTGTTTGGGGGGTGTGTGTGTTATACTAAAAGTTTTTTAAAAGGCATTGTGTAGCTACTTTATTCCATGTGATAAGGATAAGTGGTGCTATATGTAGGACATCAAAATATTAAAGAGAAATAAAAATCATTAGCTAGGGGGGGTCTAAGAAAATCACAAGTCATCACCTGCCATTCTTTTCTTACTATCTTCAAAAAAATTGGCATTCAGGAGCAATTTCCAGGCTATATGCCAGGAGTAGACACACATTCTTAGGAATCTCAAAGGACAGAGTGCATCTGACTTACATATGCTATTACACTATCTTAAATTTTTAAAAGGCAGTCTATAATAAAACACATATATTAATATTTTTTTAATTTCCTTGAATCAGCAAAGTAAATTGAAAACTAGGAGTGTCACAAAGTAATGCTGGTTGGTGGGTTTCAACTCCATGTTCTGGTTCATATATTTAAAAGAGTGAAAGTGAGTGCTATTGATAATTATTCTAGAACAACAGTGTTTCCTGGGATTTTCACAAGCAACCCAGGACACATGAAAATTCTACCATTATAGGACAAATCAAAATACCCATCCCTGTTTCTATATTGCATTTGACACAGGGCTGACTCCCTAACTTGAGTTAGCCTTCAAGGCTCTTGAAAAATTACCAAGACACCTTCTAAGCAAAAATTTTCCCACTATTATAGGCAAATGGGAGCTGACATGACATAATAAAATGTTTTCTAATAGAAAGGTGCTAGCATGCTTATTTTGCAATCTATATTGCAATTTTGCAAAATTGTGTCAATAACATCTTTGTATCTTAAAAAATGATTACAAATTGATTTTATCTGTCTTAAATATTTTGTTGCTTGTAATATATACAAATTTATAAATTATACCTCAAATTATGTGCTAATTTAAGATATAAGTTTTGTTTTGCTTGACATTTAGATAATTCATTTCAACCTCTAATCCTTAGATAGCTAAACCATTTGCCACTTATTCAAAAGACAAAATTTTATTGCTACAAAAATCTGTGATAGTTAAAGAATTGTTTTTGTTACCGTTTAAATCTTTTAAACTGTACTTATGTTAGGAACATTTGGATTTTATAAAGGAATGCCTTCTTAATTTTTTCTAAGAAATTGCCAATTACAATGTGATTATAAGATGTTAAAAAGAAATCACCACAAAGGGACATCCAGATGGCCATGAGAAGTAACTACTAATAGATGAGCTTAAAATGTATGGTTCTTCATCTGTTCTTGATAGAAATGTGACTCCAAATTATTTTGGTGATGTAATTTTCTAATGTTCATCCCAAAAGTGTGCTGTGGGTACAAATGGTTTACACATTTTGTTATACATGAAATGTGACTTCTTTTCTATAATGACAGAATTTTTAAAATTTAAATTACAAATTTTCTGGGTGACTGAAAATGAGTAACAGACACTGAGGATTGCTTCTGGTAGTAGAAACTGTTATCTGTGCCACACTAGCCCTTCTCTTCTTGTACAATAACATAAACTACACAGTTGTACAGAACAAAGATTACATTTTCTTTGTGCCTCTTTTACAGTGAGGTGTGGCCACATGACTTAACTCTGCCAAGTGTATGTAAGAAAAGTGGTATGAGCAGAGTTCGAGAAGGCTTTCATATTTCTACAGAGGAGGAAAAAACCTCCATTTTTTTAATCTCAAAATGTTATTCTACTACAAATATAATGAGTATTCTGTAAATGTGTGTGCTGTTGGGTTTCTGTGTTTGTGTTCATTTCTCTCTCTAAGCACGTTTGATCCTCTCCTTCCCTAAAAATTAGTTACAGGGATTTTACTTTCTAAGAAATCTATTTTTACTCTAGTTTCAAAGACATCTTAAGGATTATTAGAAAACATACTCCCACAGCATTCAGATGTTAAGTCTAATGAGTAATAGTTTCATTGATTTTAAAAATAGTAGAATATTGTAGAATGTACATATTTTGTTGTGTAAAAAAAGGTGTTCCAACTTGGCATGCAGTACTAAATAGTCAATTTAGCTTCTATGTACACTGGAATCTTATAAAGAAAATGGCTTTTGGACTTTGGAAAACAATTTTAAATTTTAAATTGTAGATTTACCACTTATTACTAGTATAACCTTGGCAAGACTATTTAGCTTACTGGCACCATGTTTTACTCATGTATATAATAGGGACATTTAATATCAGGTGATTATTTGTGAATAAGATAAAATACTTTATAAATAGAAATTCCTTCATAAATTGAGCTTACAATAAATGTTATATTTTTTCCCTTTTCACTTTTATTATAAGCCCAATATACCATTATATGGATAAGCTTGAGAACAATTTACTCAAGATTGATTATTGCTAAGTTGAAGATTAAAGGAAAGTACATATGTAAATGGGGTTGGTCTGGATGGAGGGAGGGGGGCATATTTCAATATGGCCTGTTAATTTTATAATTTATGGGGAACTAAGTGGAAAATTAAGTGAAAGAAAAATGCACGATCTAATACAAGAGTAGATTTAAGTTATGACGTCTGGCTTTCTGACATAGATTGTAGATAGGCAATACATTTCCATGAGGAAAAATAGAGTGTGATGGGGTATTTGGTAGAGTCAAGCACAACAGGACTTACTTAGAACTTGCTATTACAACACAAATAAGATAAATAAAACATGATATTGACACAACATTGTAAAATGATTATAAATCAATAAAAATATTAAAAAGTAAAACATGATATTGCTATTAAGAAAATAATGATCTAATAGGAAATATGGATATGTAAATAATGATTTAATAAGACATGAAAAGTGTAATAACTTATGTATGTAATATATATGTCATACAAAGCAAAAAGATTATGACTGGCTTTGATTTATCAAAAGGGATGGTATAATTTCTAATTTAAAAAGATAGATTCATCAGGATAATGCATGGAGTTTAAGACTTACTAGCCAAACACTGTATTTAAAAGTGCTAAGAAAGGAAACAAAATGTGAAGTTCACAGAACTAGTATTTCAATACTATTACAGAAAAAATTCAAGAGTGAGGTGATTAGCAAATAGGAATTATCAGATACACTTTAATAGAGAGTTGTATGATATGAATTGTCTCTTAGGTTTATTCCACTAGCTAAAGAGAACACTTCAGAACAAATTGTAAGAAAAAAAAATAGTTGAATATGAGCTTTGTTATACTGCTTCTTTAAAACAGGTGATTTGAATGTCAAATTTAAAAGAGCATTAATTTGAAAATAAAAACAGAAACTGCAATATTCATCTTCTTTGTTGATTTTCTATGCTTCCCACTGTGGCTAGGAATTATCAGATTGCTCATTTGCTGTTTTTCTTTTAAGAGCCATTATTGTAATACTAATAATAATATCTGTATAATAGCTAAGATGTGCTTCTCTTTGCCAAGACCTCTGATAGGGAGAGGCTGGACACTTGGGACCTAGACTCTCCAGTGATATTTGAGTGGAGAAGCTTAAGAATATCGAACACACACATTTCTCCTAATCCTTTGGGCAAGTGAGAACACCTCATTTATCCTCCATGGAGGAAACACTGAAAAGTTCTCAGCCAGAGTGAGTAGGTGCCTCACATTATGCTGTAATCGATTTTGAATCAGTTGGGCCAGGTAGAGTAAAATGTAGAGCTTGATAGGGGAATAATTTATTGAAATGAAGGTGTTTACTTATTAATCATGTTTAATATCTTGAGAAGGAAACCTAAGACAAATTTTAAAATGCTTCTAGGAATAGCTCCATGAAACTTGGAAACAAAGATGGCTTCATGGAGGTAGAAATGCCTAGGACTTTGTCTTAGCAGAGTATGGAAGTCGGATAGTTCTGGACTAAGGTTAGAATGCACTTACTAGGGAGACAACAGAATTTACCACTTGACTATGTTTCCCAGAAGGACCTAGAGGACACACTTCAATAAAGCAAGAAGAACAAATATGGAAAAAAAAATTTTTTTTCTTCAGTAAGGAATAAAAGATGAAGTGTATTGGCATGTTTGAAAAGCTCAGTGGTGGTTGAATTGGAAATCAAAGTTAACAGTAAGAGATGTGACCATGGAAATGTGCTCCTTAGTTTCATTGGAATTAATAGGATTCTGAAATTTTAGAATCCTGGGAGTTCCAATTAACAAACAAAGAAGGGTGGATATAGTTACCTTAATGGGCATCAAGGTTAGAGTGGCAACCTTGATGACTTGACCTACAGGGATAACTCACAATGCTAAAAGACCATTGTATTACTAGGGTCAAGATACTTCTGGAGCTAACCAGCTTGGTTCTTGACTTATTCATGTGCTGGGAAATAAGCTGCTGGAAAACAAGCCGCGCCTAAATTTCCATGAGCTTAAAATATTATATTCACACTTGCTTGCTTAAAATGCACATGCTTGCTTAGTTTTAAAGTTTTACGCAGTAGATGACCTATAGCACGTATTATGCTAAAGAAAATTTGAGGTGGGCAATCATGAGATTGATCATAAGGGCACGAAGGAGGGCAGATATTTCCTTAGGGTAAAACAATGCATGGTCCTGGAAAGCCAGATCGCCCATTAAGAGAACTTTGTTCTGGCATGAAAGCATGCGGTTAAGCCCAGGGGAAATATTTGCTATCTCGAGGTGTCCTGGAGGCAATAACAGGATAGATTTAGAAATTTTGCATACCCTGAGGAAGGTGATTGTTCCTGGAAGGGATAGGCCTGAAATTAATCAGTTAAATAGCAAGCAGAAGTTAGTGTTTATCACATGGAATATCTAAAGCCTCTCCTCTTCGATTGCATTTTTTTTCTGAGCTGTATACTCCTAATAAATATGATGTCGACCAGGCTTTTGGGACTCTGGATCCACAAGATCTTGAGTCCCCTGTCCCATCTTTGCTCTTTACTTGGTCTCTGTTTCTTAAGTCTTGCATCACACTGGACGCAGCATTCATGGAGACATAAAAAATTGAAAGCTGAGAGCAAAGTGCTGACATCAGCTGCTACAATCACATTCTCTTAGTAGTTTCCAGATCTAAGCCAAATCTTAGATCCAGAGTAAAGGAGAAGACACATACTTCTAAGCAAAAACTCTGAAATGCTACACTAAATATATAAGACAAATATATAAGACAAGAATTTTCCCAGTCCTTTATCACCTTTAATCAAAGGATTAGGGAAAAATGAATACCTTGATTATGCAGAGATATTACTAGTAGGTAGGCTCTGAGCTCAAAATTGCATCAGGGGATTCCATACACCATAATTTAGTCCTCCATGTAGAGGAGAAATGTATAGAATTCACGTCATAAATAGAATTATGGTCCATGTGCATCTCAGCTGGTTTCAATGGGTCTACTGACCCACTCTGTTAATTTCCCTGTCCCATAATGCATAATTAGAATGGATATAATTAGCTGATGACACTAGAAGATATTTGGTAAGAAGAACCAAGTGTAATGCCCTACACACAATCTAAGACAGACAACAGTATCGATACTAATTTTTTTATCAAAATTTAACAGAGATTAGCATAGCACTAACACCAAATACACAAGCATTACAGGATAGCGATCACTATGATATGCACTATGATGGTCCCTAAAGTAAGCAAATGGACATTGGAAGGTATTGGAGAACTACTCTATGCTTATCCATGTATTTCCATCGCCAGCCATTCCACAAGATGGAAATAAAATAGTTTCTGGAATTGGGTATGTAGCTATTGATCTGGAAAAATGCAATTTTTCCTTAATATCTGTCAGTGGAGAAAAAAATCAAAAGTGTTTTTTGTTTGGAAGACTGCAGTGTATAGTAACTGTCTTTTCCCAGAGCTTTCTGTTGCACTGCTTTATGGATATTATATTTCTAAAGGAACTTGATATTCTTGATATTTCACAGACTTCATCCTGGATTCACTGTATTAATTATGTTCTACTAAATGTACCTGGTAAGGAGGAAGCAGCAGGTACCCTTCCTGTAAGACACATGCATGTAAGACTCATGAATTTTAAAAGTATAAGATGAACCCCACCAAAATATTGGTTATGCCACATAAATAAACTATTTAGGAGTCCATTGACTTAGAGCATGTTGGGCATATTCTCTAAGATTAAGGCAGATTGTTGCAATTTGTAACTTTTAGAATGAAAGAGAGGCATGACATTTGACGGACCTCTTTGTATTCCGAAGTTAGAACATACCACACTTGAAAACTGTGCTCATTTTTATTAATCAGATGACTTAAATGGTAGCCAGTTGTGAATGGGGCTCAAAGCAAAGGAGAACTCTGCAACGGATCTTGGGTGTGATCTTAGAATAAATTTCTAGCAATTATCAAGTAATTAGAGGTAACCAGGTTGGAAAAGATTGGCATGCACAGTCTACGACAGGACCAAAAAACTGATCCTAATTTACTGACAGGATCTTTCATCAACACAAAACAAGGAATTAATTTTACAGTGAAATATGCATAAAATTGGTATATGACCTGAGGATATACCAGAAGTAGCAAGCCTAACAGAATGAGAGAACTGCCTCATTAATTCTCAGATAAAGAGTTAGCTGAGGCACAAGATGATGCAGATTGAGGATCTGTCACCCAAGATGTGGCAAATGTAATGAACCTAATTTGTGGTGAGGAATAACTAGAATAGGTGAGTCTGAAACTAAGGGCATACAATAAAATTGTACCTTCTTTTTTTACCAACAATCCCAGCAGCTAGTTTGTGGAAGTTATATTTCCCATTCACATTGCCTTAGGTTCAAGACAGGAATCCCTGAATCTCAAGGCAAGAGGAGGCAATAATGCTTCTATCAAGGGACATAATTAATATTATACTTGATCTGAAGCTATAACTACCCCTGATTTTTTGATATTCTTATGAGATTGGAACAACGCGTTTTAAGAAAGGATTTACTATATTTGTAGGAGGCATTGACCTTCATGAGGAGTACATTGGTTTGCTGTTACACAATGGAAAGAACTCATAAATGAAAGAAAAGAGATTGAATGAGGTGTTTCTTGGTGCTTCCATGTCCAGTAATTACCATGAATGATAACTTCAATAGCCCCAGACTTACAACAATAAAGTAACTAAGGGTTATAATGTTTTAAGATAAGAAACTAGTTATGTGGCCAAGAGGATAAGGAATCTAAAATGGATAGGAGAGAAGGGAGAAGATAAAATTATCAATTACAGCCTTAGGACCAGATGCTACAGTATGAAATGTAGGTGGAGACATTAATCTTCCTATGCTAATTTTTTTCCTATAAAAGAACACCATGGAGATTATGTGACTTATTGTATTTAGTGCAAATTACAGGCTGATCGCCCTGTGTGAGGGGTGTATCTCACACCTCTTCTACCTCTCACTTCCTCTGGGCTCATCTTTTCACTCTAAGTGGTGTGATGACAACTAGATGGATGCAGTTTTAAACCAACAACACCTCACCTCAATTACAATATATTGAACACATTTCTCATTTTCTGCCCTGAGTCTTCTCTGTGGTCACTGAATGATTTTCCAGCAGGAAGCAGCTACGCTATTCTGATGAATATCCAAACATGGAAGTTATAGTTGTTAGCTATACTGTATTAACAGAATACTATGCAAGTCCAACATCAGTGAGGCAGGGGAAAATTCTCTACTCACTGTGGAAATTACATGACAAACTGCATGGATATATTTCTCTATTACAGAGTAGTGAGTAATTGAGACCCTATTCCATTTCTATCAGAACATTGTTATTCTTTTAAAACTCTTACTTGTTTTTCAAATCAGAAATTGTGATTAAAAGTAAATGCTTTTTTATTAAGAGTTTACCCTGAGCATTGAATACCATGCTAAAAGTATTTTTATAAGATGAAATTCCTTAATTTAACTATGATGGATAAAATTATTTTAATTTATACAGTTTGATGTTTTTTCATTATAGTCTCTTCCATCTTACTATTATTCAAGTTAAAATCATACAGTATATTAATGTTTTCTAAAAAGGTAAATATTTATAAAGGAATACATTAAAATAGTATTCACTGATACATTCACTTAGAATATATAAATGGCATGGATGCACGAACCAAGCTACAGTGAAGTGATATAAGATTTGAGAATATAAGATAAGAATGTATGGTTACAGGAAGCTTTCTGTGCTTCAAGTGCAAATATTAAGAGTAGTGCAGTAAAATACTGTGTGATCCTTTTAACTGCTTGAGTGGGCAGAGTTGAGTTCCTGA
The DNA here is from genome assembly GCF_009834535.1 of Camelus ferus. NCBI lineage: Eukaryota > Metazoa > Chordata > Mammalia > Artiodactyla > Camelidae > Camelus > Camelus ferus. Next base: position 57,429,255 of record NC_045697.1, on the reverse strand, counting down.
GAGGTGCCCTTGGGTGGAGTTATAGATTTTAAGTCTTCATTATGAGCTCTAGATTTCAACCTGTGGTGCACTGTATTAATTATCTGTCTAGGGTCCCTTAAACAAATGATATAATAGTGTTTGGAGCTGTTACTCTAACTTACCATGTCACTTTAAAGAGAGTAGATGAGGCAATTAGCCATAAACAGAGAGCAGAGTGCTACCAGCCACAGATGGGTCAATAAGTGTTAGTCTAAGCACACGTTAGCCAATGATGTACTAAAAACGATTTGGAAGACAACGCTGGGTGAGTTCATATTGCCAACATATGAACTGACTCCTATCCTAAAACTTTACTTGGTATTTAAAACATTTTATTTTTCTTCGTAGTAAAACTTATGATGAGAATTACTAATTATTTTTAGTTTTCCTTTAAAACAAAAAAAAAAACTTAAAAACACATTCTTTTAGGACAAAAATAATAGACTGACTCCATTTTAAAGATAAAGTAAATCTAAAATGATTAAGTTACTCCACAACCATTATGTTGTGTTAAGCATATTCCCAATAAGTCTGATGGTAAGACAAAATGCAATAATTGTAAATTGATGCTTGATATTGTGCACCTTGTTAGGGTAGAATCATTGAACTCAGGTCCTTTGATTTTGAATCCAGTGGTCTGTCCACTAAGCCACACTACCTTTTATGGGGGATAGAAAATTGAAAAAATACCACAAATGAAATAGTCTACCAACAGGTATCAGTCTCTTCTTTTCTATTTTCTTATTTTTTGTATTGAGTAAACATATTTTGCTTATGTTTTATGTTCCACTCCTTAGAATAAGTTGGCAGGATGTTGACAGTGTCACAAAGAATGGAGAGATCCTTATAAGATGAAGGAGAAGAAAGGCTTCAAGATGGCAGAATAGGAGGATGTGGAGCTCACCCTCTCAAACAAATACATTAAAAATACAGCTACATGTGGGACAATTCTCCCAGAATATCTACTGAATTCTGGCAGAAGATCTTGTACAAGTGAAGCTACAAGAAATTCATTACAAAACCGGGTGGGAGGAAAAAAGAAGGAAATCAGGATAAAACCTGCCCCTCAGGGAGGGAGTGGCGAAAAAGGAAAAACATCCTCACTCTGGGAAACCCTCTCTCCATTGAGGAGTTTAGCTGGGACAGAAGGCAAGCTTCAGAGCCTCATAGGAGAGCACAGAAGCTGCTTTGTGGCAGAAAGAATGGAGAGAGGTTAGCACAGAGAGCTGACAGGGACTGAGCGCTGAAGCTTGGGCTTCAGAGGTGAAACATTCTCTGATACAAACTGTACCAATGTTCTGGGGCAGTATACTGAGGCAATAGAAATAAAAGCAAAAATAAACAAATGAGACCTAATTAAGCTTATAAAGTTTTGCACAGCAAACGAAACCATAAATAAAATGAAATGGCAGAAAATATTTGCAAGTGATGTGACAGATAAGGGCTTAATTTCCAGAATATATAAACATCTCATACAACTCAATAACCAAAACAAACAAACAAACAAAAAAAACCAAAACCAACCAACCAACAAACAAACCAAACAACCCAATCAAAAACTGGGTAGAAGACATAAACAAACATTTCTCCAATGACAAAATACTAATGAACTGAAATGGACTAATGAACAAGTGGAAAAATGCTCACTATCACTAGTTATCAGAGAAATCCAGATTAAAACTACAAATACAATAAAAACTACCTCACACCAGTCAGAATGGCCATCATTCAAAAGTCCACAAATGATAAATGCCAGAGAGGGTGTGGAGAAAAGGGAACTTTCCTACACTATTGGTTGGGATATAGTTTGGTGCAGCCAAAAAAAAAAAAAAAAAAAAAAACCTAAAAATACACCTACCCTATGATCCAGCAACCCCTGCTCCTAGGGGAAACTTTAACTTAAAAAGATACATGCACCCCGATGTTCATAGCAGCACTATTTAATAGCCAAGACATGGAAACAACCTAAATGTCCTACAACAGATGACTGGATAAAGAAGCTATGGAAATACTACTCAGCCATAAAAAAGAATAGAATAATGCCATTTGCAGCAACATGGATGGACCTGGAGATCACCATTCTAAGTGAATTAAGTCAGAAAGAGAAAGAAAAATACCAGATGACATCACTCATTTATGGAATCTAAAAAAAAAAAAAAAAGAATGAACTTATATACAAAACAGACACTCACAGACATAGGAAAGAAACTTATGGTTACCAGTAGGGGATGGAGGTGGGAAGGGATAAATTCGGAGTTCGAGATCTGCAGATACTAACTACTATATACAAAATAGATAAACAACAAATTTCTGCTGTATAGGACCTGGGAACTATATTCAATACCTTGTAGTAACCGCTAATGAAAAAGAATTATAAAAATGAATATACGTATGTATATATATGACTGAACTATTATGCTATACATCAAAAACTGACACAATGTTTTAAACTGACTATACTTCAATTAAAAAAAGAATTTAGGCACAGATTTACACTCTTCATAAAAATTAGCTCTTATACTTAGAATATATATATACATATGTAGATAGATTATATAGATATCTCCTATAAAGTAATATAGGAGAAAATCTAGGTGACCTTGGGTATAGTGATGATTTAAAAAAAATTCAATTCATGATCCATGAAAGAAATAATAAATAAGCTGGCCTCCATTAAAGTTTAAGACTTCTACTGTACAAAAGACATTGTCAAGAGAATAAGAAGGCAAGACACAGACTGAGAGAAAATATTTGCAAAGATGTGATAAAGGGCTGTTATCCAAAATATACAAAGAACTCTTAAAACTTGACAATAAGAAAGTGAAGAGCCTAATTAAAAGATAGGTCAAGAGCCTGAACAGATACCTTACCAAAAGAAGATATACATATGGCAAATAAACATGTAAAAATATACTACATATGTCAATCGCAAATCAAAACGAGACACTACTATACACTTTTTCAAATGGACAAGATCTGAAACAGTGACAACATCAAATGATGGGCAAGAATGTGGAACAGCAGAAACTCTTACTGCTGGTGGAAATGCAAAATGGTACTTTAGAATTCTACCAGTTGCTTATAAAACTAAACCCATTCTTACCATAAAATCCAGAAATCGCACTCTTTAATATTTACCTAAATGAGTTGAAAACTCACGTCTGTAAAAAAACCTGCATGCAAATGTTTTTAGTAACTCTATTCATATTTGCCAAAACTTTGAGGCAACCAAGATGTTCTTCAGTAGGTGACTGGATAAATAAACAGTGGTATAGTCAGATGGTGAAACACTATTAAGTGCTAAAAATAAAGGCACTATCAAGGCATGAAAAAACATAGAGGAAACTTAAATGCATATTACTAAGGGAAAAAAAGTCATTATGAAAAAGTTACTTACTATATGATTTCAGCTATATACCATGATAGAAAAGGCAAACCTATAGAATTGTGCTGTCTCTGTAAGATCTGGTTGCCAGGGGTTAGGGAAAAGGTTAGGAATGAAAAGAGAGAACACAAGAGATTTTTAGGGCAGTGAAACTCTTCTCTATGATACTATCATGGTGATAACATGTCATTAAAATTTTGTTGAAAGTCATAGAATATACAATACCAAGAATGAACCCTAATGTAAACTATGGACTTTGGGTGACAATGACGTGTCAATGTAGATTCATCAGTTATAACAAATATACCACCCTAGTGTGAGATGTTGACAGTGGGGAGGCTATGAGTGTGTTGGGGTAAAAGGTATAAGGGAACTGTGTACTTTCTCCTCAATTTTACTGTAACCTAAAACTGCTCTTAAAAAATAAAGTCTATTTAGAAAAAAAAAGGTTAAAAAAGATACCAAGAGTGAAGTTGCAAAATTTTTGTAAGAAACAAAATTTAAAGATAGCTAACATTCTTTTTGAGTGGCTACCTTAAAACATGCTTTGCAAAAGGCTGAAAAGATTATAGCACAGAGTATTTAAACTTACCCAGTATCCTCCCTATCCATTTCTACAAACATGTGAGTGGATCCAATATTTGCTTTCAATTTTGAATGACAATATTTGGTATCTGTCTCAGTAACTTGTTTTTGTCGAAGTAGTGTAGAGCACAATAATGGTAATATGGCATTTTTCATCTTTCAAGTTCTGTCATTCTATATTCTGGCACCGCAAACCCACTTATACTATGGGGTATAATGGAAATAATTGAAAAACTATCCCCCCTTCTTTTATTCCATTTCCATCATAGGAAAAAAATAGCACACTTCAGCATCTTGAGCATCTATACTGAATACAGATAACACTTATCCTTTCCAACTGCCACTTCATGGAGGAACTGACAGTGTCTACAAAATTTTCTAAGATATGTATTACAATGGATGATATATTGCAGAGGAATACTCCAATTCTTCAAAAATCTTTATATTCTATTAAAAACTTTGAACCATTTTCTCCTTTTATCAAGCCATCCTCCTGAAGATTCCTCCTTTCATCTCAATTATTATTAACTATAATTTAAAAGTTTTCTCTGAGTTGGATTTAGCTGTCTTCTAAAATACTGGATCATATATTACTTAGAATATAAATCACTGGTCCTGGAATCATAATACCCATTTCTCTATATTCAGCAGGTTAGGTAAATATTTGGCACTTTATTTAATCAAGTAATTAAACTTCTTTACACCTCTGTTCCTTCATAGAACAATATAATCTGCCCAAATTTGAAATGTCTAAGATATTAAAAATGGATATATTGTTTATTTAGCTTCTGCAAATTATTCCAAGATATTAAACCAAATGAATGAAAGACATTTTCATACCATCAATCATTATTAAAATCCTTTTGAAATTCACCTAAAAATCCCTTTGCTTTATTGGTGACACACAGTGAAAATCTCCAAGGTTAAGATATTTGCTATGGCTCATTTTGGTGACTGTGATGTGTGAACTTGCCCAAGTTAAACTATATTTTCCAGAATCCCCATTTGTGTCTTGTGTATCTCTGATTTGAATGGGTCCTGAGATTGTCTCCTGTGAGAGATTTCAAGGGTGGAAGTGAAGCTGCAGCCATTTAGTAGCTCATACTCATTGTCATTGATCTGGGGACTCACCTGGTGGGCATGAGGCAGAGGCTGTGCCTCTACTTCTCTGCCTTCCATTGGACTCTCCTTCAACTTCTCTGACTCCTGGCAAGGTCTGTGTATATTTAGCTCTAAGACTAATGACCCTAACTTCTGAAGGATAACACACCATCAAGGCCAAAAGTAACAAACACATGGATTGCCTTCTGTCTCGTGGAGTTTGTATTTATGAGTTCCATTTGTTCTTGCTCTTTCTCATCTCTCTGCCTACCTGACCTATGGACATGTAATTCTCACATTAGGCGTGAAGACTACAACCTTACAGATCCTGCTCAACCACTCCTGTGTAAGGTCAAATTCTTGTAACAAATAACCTTATCATCTGTAGAAAAGAACATAATTAATGGCCCTAAATTTATTGAAAACTAGGAAACCATTCCTGAAATTTAACACATTTTATAACTAATAAGATTTCTGAAAATATATAATTAATCTGAAAATTAATTAAGTGAGATGCATGAGGATATCTATTTCATAATGAAATGATAATAAATTGTGATCTAAGGAGAACCTCCATAAGTAATTCATACACGCAGTAAGGGGAACAAACTTGCTACTCAGTCCCCATTATATGATTGCAGGAAAAGGGAATGCTGAATCATATGGTAGTGTATTTTTAGTTTTTTAAGGAACTTCCATACTGTCCTCCATAGCAGCTTAACGAATTTACAGTTCTCACCAACAATGTAGGAAGGTTCCTTTTCCCACACTGTCTCCAGCATTTATTATTTGTAGACTTTTTTGATGATGGCCACTCTGAGTGGTGTGAGGTGATACCTCATTATACTTTTGATCTGCATTTCTCTAATAATTAGCAATATTGAGCATCTTTTCATGAGCCTGTTGGTCATTTGGATGTCTTCTTTGATGAAATGTCTATTTAGATCTTCTGTCCATTTTTTGATTTTTTTTTATATTAAGCTATATGAGCTGTTTGTATATTTTGGAAACTAAGGGGCACATTTTAGAAAAGCAAGAAAGGAAAAAAGTATAAGAGAAAAGGAAGACAAAAGGAAAGCATATTTTTAAAAAACTGCAAATTTTAAATTATAATATAATTACTGTACTTCAAAACATACCTTGTTTAAATAATCCAGTGCTGTTAATTTGTGGTACCCAGCTTCTATTTACATGTCAATGAGAATTAGGTCATTTAATAATTAGGAACATAATAAAGTGGAGTTTATCTGATTAATGTCCAGTCTCTTATTATTATTGACAAGTATTATGCCATAAGAATATGAGGAAACAACACCAATGACACTCTTCTTTAAAGTTGGGTTTTCATTTCAATTAACTGGGTATGCACTTTTATGCACTTACATTGTATTACATTTTGCTATAATATCAATGATCTTGTGTCCATATTTTATTCTTTAAAAGCTTAGATTTTTTATATCTAAATATACTATAAGAATACTTGGTTAACTAAGTAAAGTCTACACTTCTTCTACAGAAAGCATCTTTATCCTGAAGTCAGTTGCTATGCATATTACAGACATTGGTTGAAGTATTAGAACTCTCCTGAATATAATGCATTTTAAAAATTATAATAATTTTCAAGAATGTTATAAGTGAGCCTTGTATACATATTTTCTCTCAAATGACTTGAAATTATTGATTTTATATATTTTTATCAGTGTGTGAATTATTTCATGAAATTGAATATAAAGTATAGCATTCAAGCTGGGGTGCTCAATAAAAAAGGGGAATAAAAATTAAAGAGTAGAAGGAGGAAGCTATAAATAGTAACCAAGGCTTCATGACCAGTAAGAGATACAAGGAAAAACTAGGCATATTTTCTTTCTTACTTTTATGCACATATTTGCATATATTAGCCAGTTTCCCCTTTCCTCTTCCTGGATATGTAAAACCTATAATTCAAGATTTATGTTATAGTATCAAAACATAATAGGAATTAAGCTAGAATAACATTTATTATCACCCACAAATAGATGCAGAAATTTATGAGATATATATACTCTGCTTTAGGAGAGAGCATAAGTATCTTTTCTGTTGTGTTAAGAGATGGTTTGTACTGTGTACACAGAAGCATTGGTGCTGAGAGGTTTAGATGCAGCCAAGGGTGTGTAGTGATTCTGCACCTACTAGGTTGCACAGCATGACATACATCACAGATGGGAAACTGGAGATTTGCTCAGAATCCATTTCTCCATATGGCTTGCATTAAAATCTACTATGAGAAGTTCTCAGTAGAATTGTAAGAAAGGAAGGTAGGAGAAACCCTTTTCTATGAAAGAAGTTGTAAGAAAAACTTCAGCAGAGGCAAATCTTCGGAAATCAACAGCATTGGTACAGTAGGCAGCTAAAATCGGCAATGGTTCACAATTCAATTGCTGAGATTTACTGATGCTTTCAAGAAAGCGGCTGAAAAATCTCCGGGGTGGCAACATATAATAAGGTTGCTGAGATTCATTGTGGCTTCCAGGCTTTCTCCCGTGAATCATCCATTTCTAACATCTTTTTGTGATTTAAGCTTCACTTGATTTACCAAAAGTTTTGTTATTTTTAATTCCTTATGATAAATTTCTTTCTACATTCTACCTAGGGCATCTTTTGCTTTTCTGATTGTATCATCACTGATTAAATGACTCATTATTATTATATTTTAAAATATTAATTAAAAATAAATTTATTTCATTATTTTTGGAATATAATCAAGTTAAATCACAAGATGCCATTACAAATTATTTGATATTACTAAGTGTTGGTTGGGGAGTATTCTAAGCAAAGAAACTTTCATATATAGACAATTGGAGCATAAACAATAAAAATAAGTTGGAAAACAACAAAGTATATAGAAAATTTGGAAAGATACATAATTTTGACTCAGTAACTTTATTCCTGATTAAATACCCAAGAAAAATGCCTGCACCTATTCACATCAGACATGTACAAAAATGTTCAGAGTAGCATTTTTTTCATTTACAATTGTATGTATTTAAAAACTACACACAATCTAAATATTTACCAGGAAAAGGATGGATGAGCAAATAATTGTGGTATATTAACACAAACCATACAATAATAAAAATATTAAACTGTAGATACCAGTAATGAGAAAGGTGGATCACAAAAACCTAATAATAAGCAAAAAGATGCAGGACACAAAGAAACACAGACATCATGAATCCATTTATATAAATTCTTAAAACAGAAAACAAAATGTTTTGATTCTTAGATATACTTATATAGGGGGCAAAAGTATAAAGAAAACAAACAAAATGCTAATCACAGAATGTTGGATAATGGTTGCACCAAGGATGGAGGGAGAAGTTTCTGATCAGTGAAGATAAACATGTGGCCTTTGGGGTCATGTAAATATGCTATCCTTTGGCATATGTATGAATACAGTGGTTTGTGATTCATGATTTTCTTTAAACTGTGTGTGTGTGTGTGTGTGTATGTTTCTGGCAGTTTTCTGTCCATATATCACAGTTTGAAGAAAAATTTCCTATTAAAAAATAAACCAGAACAAACAAAAATAAAAGCATAGACACACCAAAACAACCAAAGGAAAAAAAAAAAGTGCTGAATGAACTAAGAAACAAAGCAGCAGCATCCAGGATTAGTAAGCTTGCTCAGCCAGCTGGAGGTTACTTTCTGTAACCTCAAAGCCGTAATAAGGTTTCCCTGATTATGATTCCATGGGTCAAGTCTCAGAAAATGATTATAAACAAATTTAACAACAGAATGACTCAATCAGACATGCAAACAATTATATTATTTACTCACTTTGGAAATTATAATTTTTAAAGCATTGTACACACTTGGATTTTTCTCATTTTAATAATATTTACATGTCGAGGGTGTAAAATTAGTCATGTCAGATCTAAATTTATTACGAAAATCTGCATTCTCAACCTTCATTCTAGTGAGCTAAGCTTGCTAGGTTATGTGTAGACAGGTAGTTACAGGTTTTAATTGTAGTGAGAAATATATTTTCTTAACCATAGCAGGTATCATACTCATATTAGGCAAAGTGAACTCTAGTCTTGTTGTCATCAAAGTGTATTTATTTTGTGACTTGCGCTAATATAAAAATTACGTTGTCTCTAGTTAGAATGAGATTTTAATTACAGAATTATTCTCTCTCCCTCTTTTGATCTTTCTCACTCTTCCCAATTATGGTTGGAATATTGACTAATAAAAGTAACAGACAGCCTCACAAAGAAAAGAAAAAACACAGGAACATACCACTGTCATGTCTATACTCTCTTTTATAGTGGAACTTGAATTGCTTTAAATGTTGAGCTTAATCACTGCACTTTAACCTTTTTATTTTAAGGCTTAAATATATTCATTTATATCTTATTAGAATTACCTACAAAATAATATTTAATAATATTCTGGATTAAAATAATGACTTAGCTTAAATATCATTGATTTAAACTTGGTCCAAATAAAATCAGAAGCCATTGAGGACTTTTGATAAGAGTAGTGACAAAATCTAACTTATGTATCGTTACGTGTTGAAACTGGAACACATAAAATTCATATATATTGATCTAATTATTCTTAATTCAACAAAAAATGTACTTTCAATGTGAGCAAAGGCTTTAAAAACATTTAACTTCCTGAATTCTGTAAGAAAGTTAGAATTTATTTATTTTGAGTTTCATCTCAATATAAAAGAATACATTGTTTTTTTTCTCTAATTAGGTAACAGCTTGCTAACTCACAGGAGTTAAGTATGATATAACTTGTCAAGCGTTTTCCAAAGGGCAAGAAGCTATGTTATGTCAGAATCTCTTGCAAATGAAATACAGATTCTTAAATTCTGAGTGTATTGATTCATTGTGACATATTATATGTTAGATAAAAATTGTACTTAGATAATTAAAACAATAGAATCAAATGTTTTTCAAAAATATATTTGACAACTAAGCTTAAGTTTTATTGAGTAAGTTATCTAAAAAGTTTTTCCTTTGTTTGTGTCTTGAAAACATAAAAATAATCTACTTCGGAAGGTTATACAGTAGGCATATAAATCTATGAAATCTAAGTTTAATAGCTATAATAGGTTATTATTAGCATTAAAGTTATTTGAACTGGATCTGAGCAAATTTTCTAAACTTTTATTGATTTATTCAATAAATGTAAATTTTGTAAAATCTGAGCATCTGTATGAGAATTGAAAAATTAGGAAGAACTACACTTAGCAACCATATTTTTTAGAATAGTTGATGATTTATAGTCTAAGCTTATAATGAGCTATAGATGAATCAGCTTATAGTCTGATTTCAGACTGAAAAAGAAACCAGGCAACTTGTGTTTTACTTGGTAATTTGTTTTTCAGAAACTCTTTCAAAAATCTTCAAAGATAAAGTAGGCATTATGCTCTCTGAGTTGTTACACAGTATAGAAAATTAGGAAGCTTCCCATTTCATCTTAATAAGGCCTTAAAACTGGTAATTAAAGACTTCACAAATCAATACTGAAGATCATTCACATTTCTCTAAACAAATACAAAATTATCACCTCAAATATTAGGTAATCAAGCTGGTAGTTTTAATCAGTTACAATAGACAAAGTTGCCAACCTTATGTTTAAACAATCAACAGAACAACGACTCAAAAGTTCAGTGGTAATATTCCTCAATTTCCATTATATAAATACTCTCATCATTGTCCATTCCATGATATATATGCAAATGTTTCTAACTTATAAAAGATTAATTGGTTGAGATTCTATATTGCTTTAGGTAATTCTGTAAAAATAAACTTCAGGGGAAAAGTTCATTGCTGAGACGGTAAAGAGTTTTACTTTCAAATGGAAAAAAAGTGCATTTTCTCACCACCCTTAACAAATAAAGGATTACATTTCTCATGCCAGTTACATGAAGATATTTTAAAGTATGAACAATTAAATCAATTAAAAAACTACTTCCTTCCCAGTTTGACCACCAACCGCTTCCTTCTTCTGTTTTGTTGTTAAGTCAGTTTCTGACTGTTGAAAAGCAACAGAGGAAGAGAGTTCACTTGTATTTATTTTAGGAGAATGTGCCTCCTGGACTAAGGGCTATGTACCAATGTATCTTTGGTAGAAGGATATGACTTCAGGGCCACACAGTTTACATCAATGAAACAAGTATGACAGATAAAAGATTTTTTTTTTTACCATTAGAATAAGAGTGTTTTAACAGAGAACATATGGACTACTATGTGATTTACTATCATAGAAAATATCCAGGGGGAATTGAGAAACTGAACTGTGTCCTTTATCGTATCTATAAGAGAAATTAACTAACTTATTTAATTAAAAATAAGCTGAACATGCTTAGAATATGATGGTAGTCCAAAGTGTTTCTTAGACATTTGATTAGTCAAATTATGATTATAGTTGGAATAAGATTACTAAAATGAAGTTATTGTTTGTGTTAAACTAGGGGTTTGAAATTAGAAAGCCAGTTAAATAATTCTTAGAATTTCAGCAAGTCTTGTAAGTTACATTGCTGTTTAATCTCTTATCTATCAAATAAAAAAGCCACTTGAAAAAAATATAGAATGTCTACGCAATGGAATACACGTGTTCTTCAAAGAGCACTCACAGTCACAAAATACAGAACAAACTTCTCAGAATGACAAATAAAATATGAGGCCTATGATCTAGACATATCAAAGCCTCCCCCTCCCACACACACTCACACACACACACCTGTCACACAGAACCACTGAAAGAATGTTTTATTCTAATTCATCACTTCATTTGTAAACATTGTTCCCATAATTTGAAAAACTGTTATTCTTCTAAATTTACCTTCTTGACTCCCATCTGTACTCCAAGAGAGTTTTAAATTCTACATATTCAAGGAAAATGCCCTTATCTTTCCAATAACTTAATATTTGACTCACCTTTCCAAAAGAAATTTTCTAGTTATTATTTACAAGTTTCAGCTCCATTGTTTTGAGTCACTTAAACACAATTTAATGCAAACAACATGGAGCCGAAATAAATTGTTGTTGATTATATTTCCATCTTTTTTGACAAGGTGGTTTTCTTTTCCACATTAGAAATTTTATAAGTTTTATATACTTTCACTGACATAACAATTTTTGCCCCTATTTGAGAATATGTAGTGATAATAATTAGATATGTACCTAAATATCAAGTCTTTGCCTGGAGACACTATTGTCTTGCTTCTTTGACAGTTTGAGAGAACACATTTACATACACATTCCAAGCTCTTTGGAAGAAGACATATCATTTTGTTTGAGAGTTAGTTATAATCCTCCAGCCCTTTAGTTTTGTGGGATTAATCAACAACTAGGATCATATATATATATATATATATATATATATATGTATGTATATATATATATATATATATATGATGACATTATCTGTTCTTCAGACACTTTTTTCTGTATATGTGTCATTTTGTTTCTTATGACATGAGGAAAGGAACAACCTATTCAACTGCCAAGCACAAACCCCATTTCTAGCAAAGTGCTTTATATACAGTAGGCAATTAGTACTTATTTGATGAATGAAGAAGTGAATGAACAAACACATGCTGAGTCTTTCCTGTTTAGTATCTCTGACTTAACCTTTATATTAAATAACAAATAGAGTATTATGTATTAAATACGTGCACAGCATATACAATTCCACTGACTTACATGATTGCACCTGAATAAAGTCTTCTTATTTAGAAAAGTACCAATTAAGGTATAATTAATTTTGCAGCAAAATGTCTGAAAGAAATATCAAAAGTATACATATACACTACTTGATACATATATATAAAGATACAATATTACATATTCACCTTTTTAAGCTATTATTATTAAATTTAATGATGGCATCAAAGTGTTAATGCACTTTGAAAGTCTTCAGAAAATGCAAAATTATTTCAAATGACAAGCTTCGTAGGTTAGAGTGTAAAGTAAAATTTTCCCCCAAATTTCACATAAATAAAACCAAAAACAAAAAGCCCTGAAGACTTTAATATCCCATTAAGAGTGACAAGTATTTCAGAATCGAAGTCTGATTAAAATGTAAAAGCCAGAGATATTTTTTACGAGAAACAATGCATCACTTTGAAAGTGCTAGGTAAATTAATAAGATTTTAAAAGTTTGTGCAAAAATGCAATTCCTTCCAGCATGTCTTAGCCAGCAAAAAACAGTAATAAAATAAAATAAAATATTTAAAAGTAGAATGGTTTTTCACATGAATGCAAAACTATAATTTTCATAAATCGAGATCATACAGATAGTTTGGTATAAACTTCAGGAACTCATAGGCATGTCAAATGGTTAAAATTATTTTTATTATTATTCTGTCACTTTAATCTGTGGAACAGATGCTTTATATAATTATTATATTCATGTCTCAAAAATATCTTGCTCCAATCAAGATCTTAATTTATTTTACCCAAAGAATTTCTGAAAACAATATCTTATTTGAAACATACCACATTTTGAGGAGCTTAACAAACTTGTATACTAGCTATGATCTAGGTCTTTTGCTAGCATCAGTGATAAATGAGTTAAAAATCGTGTTTTATGATCCATGTTGTTGCAGGTCAATGGGGAATAAAGAGAGCAAAATGTGTTCTAGCATATGCAGTGACAATGTTGTACACAGGTACATAAAAATTGGCTCAAACAACTTGACCATCATTTCCTTTGTCTCATATAATAAGATACCCTTTTTTCTTTCAATTTTTATATCAAATATATTGATATCTGAAATAGCACAATATAGTAAATGAAGTAGACTTTCATATTATATTCTATTAGAATTTTAATTAGCACATGACTTGGTCCTAAAAATTTGATAATCTAACGCCCCAAAAATACAATTACATATTGCATTCTGTCACTTTGCATAAACAAATCAACATGAATAAGGAAAAGCTATATATAGTAGATCATCTCTGACTTGGGTCTCTAGTAATAATTCAGGGGAAAAGCAAGCGGTGTGTGAGGAATTGCAAAGTTCACACACTGGATGATAAAATGTGAGCCTTCAATTGCCTTAAGTGGAGAATGAGAACATAGGCAAAGGCCAGTTAGTAGATATATCACATAAACCATGCTTAGACAGTGAGGTTTATTCTTTAGGTAATAGATATCATTGAATGCATAGAAAGTTAAATAATTTGTTAAATTTTAGAATTAGATCAACCTGCTGGAAGAGAGAAGAATGAAATTGAGTGGGCAGGAAAAGAGAGAAGGCATTGAAATCATTTGGGGATTATTTTAATTCCTATAAGCTATGGTAAAAGTCTACCTGTGGTTGATCAAAACAGGCATGCAGAGGAGAGACATATTAAGGTGTAACTGACATAATTATATTTTCAACAAATGTTTGCACTCCCCCTTTTTATAATGTTAATATGTTGTTCACTTATAATGGTTAGCTATGGGCTATATTTCTTGGATCCCCTTAGATACAGGGAGAGTTCTGGGACAGTGCAATGTAAATGAAAGTTATTTTAGTACATTTGCTGGCTGCTAGATGTGTATAGAATTAAGGACCCAACAGTTTCATGGAAAATCAAGTCAGAAAGTGCCTGAAGATCTGAATCAGCATATATGGGGGTCTTTGGTCAAGCAGGTGTTTTTATTGTACAGTTTCCTTTTCCTTTTCTCTTTCTTTTTTTCTTTTCTACATAAAATACCTTATCCTAAATAATAATGGAGAACACACTAGAATGAACCTTGTGCTATTATACTAATTTGGGTTTGTCATTGTGTACTTAAGAGTTTTAGTACATACAGAGAAAAGTAGAAAAATATAGAAGTGAAAATCTGTTTATATTTTTGCAACCCACAGTCCTGACCACAAACAAAATCCGAAAGCACCAAACCCCAGTAAGAATGAGCATACTTAAAATTTGAATCTTGATTTCCAAATGTCATTATTAGATTCAAGTTAAATATTTTTGGCAGGAATATCACAGAAGAATGTTCTGGTTTTCTCATTGCATCTCATGAGGCAGTACCCAGTGCAAATTCGTTCAACTACTTCTGATATTAATTCTGATCACTTGAATAAGATGCTGCTTGGAGAAGTACTCCAAAGGCTCCTTGGAACAATGGCTGATTTCAGGGGTGGTGAAAGAATATCTTTTTGCTAAATATTCTGTTGTTAGAAAGTGCTGAAAGAGTAATGGGAACATGTCAAAAAGACAGAAAAAAAAAAAAAAAAGGGATCCTGTTGGTTAAAACTGGGATAATGTGAATGTCAATGTAGATTTTAGTAGTAAAAGATTAATAACCTATTTAATAAAACCGATTCATGTGTCCCTATTGATATAAATAAACTGAAAGAAGACATGAATAAATGGGCAGGCTAGAGAGGGATTTTCCATGGAAAAATGACAACTAACAATTTTCAAGTAATGAAGAATTAGAAAATTATTTTGCCACCATTATATTTATATTAATTCAGGCAAGAAATATCATAGCTACTGATAATATAATATTTGGATGAGGAATGATAGTTACATTGCCTCGAAGCATCCTCTCATAAAGTGTTATTAGTGATGAAAGAAAAAAAAGGATATCTCTGCAGGTCGGCAGGGGAGAAACAGCACCTTTTTCAAGTGATCAAAGTTAATCTTACATGTAGTGGGACAAATCTGCACCAGCTACTATTTCATGAGGTGCAATGAGAAGAGCAGAATGTTTTCCTGTGATATTTTTGCCAGGACTATACAACTTGAAAGCATAGGAAATATCAAATACACTCAAATGGAAAAATAAATCATAAAATACCTGGACTGTAAATGTTAAAGATGTCATGGACACAGAAGTCAAAGACTAAGAATATGTACCAGATTGAAAGAGATTAAACTCAATGAAATGGGTGTTCCTGGATTGGACCCCTTTGCTATAAAGGACATTATTGAGATAACTGTCAAAACTTCAGCACAGGCTGAGAATTATATGGTATTAATGTACCAGTGAGAATTTTCTGGTTTTTATGGTTGCACTACGGCAATATGGCAATGTGTCATTGTTTATAGGCAATACATACTATCATATTTAGGGACAATGGGGAATCACGTCGACAAGAATCTCTCAAAAAAGATTATGGCATGACTCTTGCAATAGATCTGTATATTTACTTTTTTCAACTTGAAATAAAATGTTTAGTTGTATCTGCAGCAGAGAATGACATTTAGCATATACACACACATATATACACATTCTATTATATAAAGATAACTATTTATGAAAAATATTTTTCTTTTTATGAGTACAGGACATATTTTCAGGGTTTTGTTGGCTTTAGGCAATCTTATTTGGAAACTTCATCATATTAATCATATTAAAGTATCACCCAACCATATTAAATCAGATTTAAATCTGACTGTATCATAGGAAGTTGAGTTATATTGGGTTGCACTGATGGTAGGCATGGTAATAGATATCCTGTGGAAAATAAGTTAGTTACTAAGAACTTTTATTATTTTACAGCTATCATTCATAATTTGGAAGACAATTATAATTATAATCCATTGAACGTATCTAGTCTCTAGGCATTGTATATTTGCTGATTTAGAATATTTTATTATGTGAGACAACACAATATAGCTAATGAAGCAAATAGTAAAGATGTACCTTATTAAAAGGATTAACCTATATCAGATTGTTGGGTATCCATTGAACTAAATAATCTAGAATATTTTCAAAATGTTATTATTAAGTTTCACAGTTAGCATTTCACTATTTTACATAATGATTTCAAAAATTTTAACATACTGGATAGTTTGTAAATTAATATTTATCTTATCATTTTTATTATTTTGAAATTTTACAGTTAAGGCTGAGACAGTTTGCTTTACTGGACCATTACAATATTTTAATACAATGATATTATGTATCAATGTACAATTTAGTCAGCTAGAGAAAAATTGCTTTTAAGCAGTTTAAGGAGGGTATAATTTGTCTTATATGCCTGCATTTTCAAAAACTACTGTATAAAACAAAGACGCTTTTATGTATCATTATTTCTGAGTTCCCATTGAGCAAAGGAGTCACAAAAAGCAAGTGCCTAAAGTTGATCTTGTTGATTGAACAACTTTGGTTCATTTCCTGGATTTTCTGAAAATATGTTTCATCTGTAGATTTTACAGATTAGGCCATTTAAAAGCAATAAATGAGTTTCTTTTTATATTTGGAATCAATTCTGTTAAGCTTCAGTGTTCTATCTCTATCTACCTCCTGCACTCCATTTCCTAAATAACCTCCCTGTTCATTAGCAATGCTTTGCAAATACTGAAGCCAATGAAGTGCACTCATATAATTTGTGTTCAAATGGTAAAAATGACCTCAAAGGTACAGAGTTATTTTGTGGTTCTTCCACCTTTGAAGTCATTATTGCTTAATTTTTCATTCTGCCTGAATGCCACAGAAACATTAGTAGTGGATTCATGAATTACTAATGTGGTGCTTAGAGGTGAAATGTAAAGACCTCATCTAACTCTGAACATCTGCATATACATCGCAGATAATTAAGTGGCTGAGAGGCAATATTCCCCCTCTCCCTGCCGTTGGGATCTTGAAAAACGACAGGATATTTAACACAATATATTTCTCAGCATTAACTCCACGTTAAGAATGTCCAGGTATGCATATTTCATGGTGCATGAAACTTCATTGGTGATATTGCTGTTTTGTTGTTTACCTTAAGGCAAGATAAATTAGTCACATTTTAGATAAGACCTACAAGCAGTAGGCATAAATGGAATTCTTTGTTTTGCTTTGCTCTAGTAAGTTTAACAGTCTCTTTTGATCAATATGAGTTGGTAACATTTGTGTAAGAACTAACTAGAGAACCCACCTGTCCATAATATTTATTTTATAAAATAATTAGCAATCTGTGAAACTTAAAAGCACTAAGCAGGCTGGAACACTGTTTTGTTTTAAAACTGGCATGTGTCTTTTCTTAATTAGATATTGTTTGCTTACTCTAGGTCATTTGCTTGAATCTTTGAAAACAGTAACACTGAATATTTATTTTAATGTTTCAAAGTTTATAATGTATTTACAAATGCATTATCTCATTTAATACAAGTCTGTAAGCTTAATAACTGATCTCTAGATTTTCAGCTATAAAACACTGTAATTTAGAACCAAATGAGACAAGCAGAATTTGTCTTTTTTTCTCATTTACTTATGCATGTTTTATACAATTCCAACTCAAACAGAAATTAAATCATGTATGGAATCTGAAATAGAAGATAATAATTATTTTCCTGTACTTGATCCTACTTTGTCAATTGCATGCCTATAGATGGGAAAAATTCTTCCTTTCATGCTAAATAAAAGGATGATAACGTAGACTTGCTTTATAGTTTTGTCACTTCATAATAATCCCAGTTTGTGTTTGTTTTAAGTCTTCTCTGAAATGTCAGATTTCACTCGACAGACGTTTACTGAGCTGTTATCTTAAGTCAGTTCAAGGGAATCAAAAGCTGAGTCGGAGAGTATATTCTTTTTCTTTTCTATTACAGGGTACTTTTTGAAACATGGTAACTTAATGATAAATGAGAATCAGGGCTCCAGGATCTTATAGTAAGCTTGACATTTTTAAGAATTGTTGATGGATAGAATTATATGTGTTCTTCATAATTTTGAAGAAATGGACTCTACAGCATACCATGAAGCTCATGCTCTCGAAATGTTGGCGGGGATTTTAGGAAAAATACTGGTTTTGAAGTTTAATAGCTAGGGTTGGATAAAACTTCATGTTGAATAAGATATGAGGTAAAACTTGGACAAAGATAGCATACTTGTCATGCTGCAAGTGGCTCCACTTCTAGCAAAAGTAGGATGGAAGCTATTGCCATAGTACTCAGTAGAATAGCTTCTCAACACGTATACTGATAGCTTGATATTTCCCTAATAATAAATCTGAATTCCTCATGTTGTAATTTAAACCTGTGCCTTGCCTCAGCAGATTGAAAACAAAATAGATGAAAGCAAAACCAGTTAAATACATACATGCCATCATCCCCACCACCACCAATATCAACACCAACCACAAAACAAAAAGAAAGGTATGCTTCTTTTTAAAGATACTTTATTTAAGACAGGAAGTTTTATTTTCTTTTTTCTCATTAGATTTGAAGACTTTAAGTTTTGGAAGAATTTTCTTATTAGTCTGTGAAAATGTTCCCTATCTCTGATACACTTATTTTCCTACCTTCCCTGTGGCTAGTGAATAAGCAACTGGCTTTGGATATTCCAATCAGAAGAATCCAGGCCATGGTTTGACTCAGAAGCTGGTGAACAAAAGAGAAGAAAAAAGGGTGGGGAGCAAGTGGAGTTAGAAAAAGTTCCATAAGTTCTGTCAGTCTGTAAGTCTTGGACTGATAATGGTTGCTATGAAAGCAAGAAACATAGGTCAATACCTGACAGGGAAGTGGCAGCGGTGCAGGAGGAAATAGTGCTTGAAGCAAATTCAAGTTCTTGGCACAGAAAAGCCAATAATGCAAACTGTGGAGTACAGTGCACAGTGGCTGTGGGAGACGTTTTCCCCCTTTTTGGCAAGATTTTGGACATTAAGTCTAGCAGGCTAGCCTTTAGTGTAGTTCATCAGCTTTGCCTATAACACTCTCAGTTGCCCAAAGTTATTTCAAAACAAAAACAAAAGCATATTCATATAATCTTTGACCATAGAATCAAATTATAAAGCTTGCTACTGATTCATTTTTTCTCCTGCTAACTTTGTCAATTTTCTCTATAGTTTATGTAATACATAAGGTTCAAATCACCCCTAACAGTACACAGAAAATAGTAGCTCCTTATGTTAATTTGGTAGTTTCTATATAATCACAGTGCAGTATCATCTAAACTCTCAACTTCTAAAATTGAATGTAGGAAAAAGTAGAATTAAAAAAAAAAAGATCATATTAAGACTATTTGAAATCATGTGAAGTTTCCTCAGGCTATCTTTCTATTACTATAATTCTTTATGGTTGAAACTTTATTTTAAGATAATTAAAGATTTAACAAGCTCAAAGTAAATTTTTTGTACATTTTGCTGCACAGAAGGCAGTAACGTATATTTTTTGTTGTTGTTTTCTGAACTTAAAAAAGGGAGAATTATTTTGAGTGCCCTTTTTCCTTTCACACTTTAATGCTTTCCACTTGGTCAAAAGGTCATGATCCCCTTTTCATTGTGTGACGGTCATATACTTTCAAAGTTGTAAGAACCAAAAAGAGAGTGATTGTTTCACACTGCCAGCAACCTTGGATGCCATGTGTTCTATAGCCGTTAAATACCAATTCAGAAAAAAATGCTATGACAAAGATATTCTGACAGTCCTTGATAGACATTCAGTACTAAATTCATGGATTTTAGGTGCCTTCCCTACTGCTGCAAAACCTAACAGGAGGTATAGTAGCTGAATGAGGTTGTATTCTTATAAGAATATGAAGGGTTATAACTGGAATATCCGTTAATAATGAGCTAGAGCTTGATGCCATGTCACTAGGAGCTCATACATATACTGTTTTATGTATAGGAAAACACTACATTAATTTTTATTTGACATCTATCTAATCGCCTATCTACCTATTACCTACCTACTTCATCAATGCTTTGTAGTTTTGACTGGGAAAATTACTGCTTGATAAGGTAGTTTCAAGTTATGATATTCTCTTAAATCCATTCAGACCAACTATATTAATATTCTATTATGGGGATCATTCTTTCTGAATATCGGCTATTTCCTCATAGGGAAGGAGAAATATGGAGTCATGAATTCTTCAATTTGGAAGGAATAGTTCCAAGAAGAGTAAGGAACTAATAATAAAGCCCTTCCACTACATAAGGTAAAATATGTTATAACATTATTATCTCCATACCCCATCTCCATTCAGTTATAATAGGTCACCACTTTCTGTTACTCTCACTTTTTCATCTGCAAGAGAACACTTAGGAGATATTGAAATCCTTACACCAGCCTCTCCACCACCCAAAGACAGGCTCTTCAATAATTATCTTCAATAATAACCCAGAAAACTAATCATGTCTTTCTGCCATACCTACCATACTAAGAACCAGATAGCAGGCTAACACAGACTTCTTCACCAGTCCTCAAGATAGAGTTAAGTCTAATTCTAATAAGTCTATGATATCACCAGTAGAGATGTGCTTCTCTGAATAAACTTTAATGAACAAAAATGGCTCTAGCAATAATTTCAAGGAACAAAACCTTAAGAATTGGCTCTCTAAATTGGCTCTGAGTTAGACTTAGGTTTTAATGCCCTTATAAAAGTACTTTTCTTGCCCTCAGTATTTCAGCAAAAATCACAAACTGTAGACTTACAGCAATGTCATACACAGTGTTATGAGATTCCACACAGAGTATTGCTTCTGAACAAAGAACTCATTTTACAAAAAGTGGATGTGCAGCTATTGACTCATGTTCATGCAAGTGACTAGTTGTTAAAAATTGCCCATCACTCTAAAGCAGCCTGATAGAAGCACAAAGTGACTTTTAAAATACTTATTTATAGCAGCAGCTAAATTACTCTAAATCATCCAAAGAATTAGCATCAAAATCCCACCACTGATATGAAGATTATAATATTTACATGGAAATACAAATGACCAAATTAGCTAAAATGATTGTGATGAGAAGGAAGTAAGCTAAAGGATTAATACAGCAACTTACCAAGACTTTACAGTTACAACAATTAAAACCGTAGGACATTGGTTAGACTATCAGAACAGAAGCAAAAACCAGATTGACATAGATATATACACATAGAAATTCTGATTTATGGCAAAGGAAGCTCCATATTATAATGAAAACTATTACTAGGTAAATTGGATTTTTATTAAAAGATAAACTTGGTTATAAATAATAAGCAAATACAAGTGGATCAAGGGTCTAGCTATGAAAATTAAAACAATAAGTATTCTAGAGTTCAAGATTCATCTTTATCATGTACCAAGTTAGAAGGTATCAATTTCATCCTTACAACAAGAAAAAATTGAACAAACTTAAAATTAGCCATTTCTTGGACTCATCAGAGAACTGAGGTTTCAAGGCAAAAATGACACCCCAAATCTGAAGAGGCAGAAGAATCCAGACAATCACATCTCTGGTCTGCTTACCAAAGCAGAATTTACCAGAGCCATAAATTGGTGAGAACACTCAAATGGTAATTTTGACAAATTATAGAGGCTGAATGTAGACTAGAATAAGAGTGAGGATTTGCAGATTCAGTGGGACCCCACATTTTGTGTTTCATTTTGGGTTTTCCTCTCAGGACCCTCACCAGGTTCTCATGGTGAAGAGTGAGAAAGCCCTCCTTATGGTTCTGGCAGACATAGGAGAACTGTAACCATTATGACATGCTTGGAGAATTCTCCACAAAAAGGCCTATTCTACAGTGGAAGAAACTTTACCAGCAGTTTACCCCACCTCAGGGAAAGGCATTTCTCTCACTCTAGCCCCCTCTAACATTCTTTTCTCTCCTAGCAAATTAAAAACAAAAACAAAAACTTTTACACTAACAGCTTATTTAATTCAGTGTTTATTACCCAGTACATCAAGTCTGGGTTTTGATAAAGTGACAAAACATGCTCAAAAGCAAGCAAAAATTCTAAAGAGAAAAAGTAAGCACACAAATGAGGCTCAGATATGGCATAAGTGTCAGAATTTGCAGACAGAGAAGATAAAATAATATGTTAAAAGATATAATAAAATAGATAACTTGGCACAATAAATTGGTAATATAAGCAGAGGGATTGAAACTCAAAATCATCAAAGAGGAATGTTAGAAAAAATTATAACAGAAATGAAGAATATCTTTGATGGGCTCATCAACAGACTAGACACAGCTATAAAAAAAAATCAGTGATTTTGAAATTGGTCAATAGAAACTTTCTAAACTGAAATTCAAAGAGAAAAAAAATGACAAAAACATAATACCAATATCTTGAGAACTGAGTGATAAATACTAAAGTGTAATATATACATAATTGAAATAACAGAAGGAGAAAGAGTGGAACAAAAGAAATATTTGAAATAATAATTACCTAAAAATTTCCAAAATTAATGACAGCCATCAAACCCAGATATGGGTAGCTCAGAGAACACTAAGAAGGATCAACATCAGAAAATGTGCATCTAGTTATATCATAACCAAACTGCACAGTAAGAAAAAGTAAATCTTGAAAGAAGCTGGGGAAGGTAGAGTATCCTACCTATAGAGGAATAACATTAGAAATTACAGCAGACATCATCAGAAACCAGACAAGTAAAAGGAGAGTGAAGTGAAGTATTAAAATGGAAAAGAAATTAAAACCACCAATTAAAATTCTATATCCAGTGAAATTCTTCAAAAGTGAAAAGGAAAGAAACACTTTTGCAGAAAAAAATCTGAGTGAATTCATTACTAGCAGACATTTCTTACAAGAAATGTTAAAAGAAGCCCTTCAAAGAGAAAGAAAATTATGTAGTTCAGAAACACAGATCTACAAAAAGAAAAGAACACCCACAAAAGTATAACTGAAGGTAAAGTAAAATCTTTTGCATTATCTCTTCTCAATTGACCTAAAAGATAGCTTTTTAAAAATTATAGTATCAATATGGGGTGATTATAGCACAAGAATAAGTGAAATTAATAAAGCAACTACATAATGGGCAAGGGAGAGGAATTGGGCATTCTCAGTTATAAGGTGTAACACTTAAAGTGTTATAGGGTTATTTGAAGTTCAACTTGGATTAGTTACAAACATGTGTTGCAAACTGTAGGGCAACCACTAAAACAATTTAATAAGGAGCAGATTAGAGGTGAGGAAGAAAGAAACAAAGAAAAAGTACATCAAATAGAATACATAGTAGATATTAATTTAATGATGTATATAACATTTTAAAGGTAAACGGTCTAAACTGACTATAAGACGTAGATTAACAGATTGTATTAAAACTTTTTGTTTTCTATAAGAAACTCACATTAAATGTAAAAACTCAGAAAGATTATAATAAAAGGAAGGGGACAGATACCTTAATAAACAATAGAAAAAGAAAGCTGTAGTACTAACATTAATTTCAAAGAAAGCAGGCTTCAGAACAAGAAAAATTATCAGAGATAATGAGGGGTATTACATAATGATAAAATAGTCAATAATCAAGAAGACAAAATGATTCTAAACATGTATGCACCTAACAATAGTGTACCAGATGAGGCAAAACTGATAGAATTGCAAAAATAAACAAACAAATCTACTTACAGTTGAAAACTTCAATATTTTCTTTCAGTAACTGATGGATCAAGCAGACAGAACATCAGTAAGAATATAGTTGACTTGAACAGGATTATTTATCAGCTTGATTTGACATTTATAGAATACTCCATCAACAAAACTAGCAAATACATTCTCTCAAGGTGACGTGAAACATTTCACCAAGTTAGACCACATCCTTCACCTTAAAACATAAATTTAAAATAGCAGAAATCACACAAAGTATATCCTCAGACGACAATGAAATTATAGAAGTCAATAAAAAATATAAAAATCCCAAATATGTGTTGATCAAGAAATTCATTTCTGAATAATACATAGGTCAAAGAAGTTCAGTAGAAACTCAAAAAAATAAAAATAAAAACATTTTGAAGTAAATGAAAATTAAAATACAACTCACCAAAATTTGTGGGATATACTGAAATCAGGACTTAGAGGGAAATTCACAGAATTCATTGTGTATTTCAGAAATCAAAATTTCTAAAATCAATAAAAGCTTCTGCATTAAGAAACTAGGAAAAGAAAAGCAAGTTAAGCTTAAAGTAAATGGAAGAAAATAAATAGCAGAAAAATTAAAGCAGAAATCAGTGAAACTGATAGCAGGAAAACAACAGAAAAAAATTTTAAAACCCCAAACTGGTACTTTGGAAAGGTATGTATAAAAAAGAATGATAAATCTCTACAAGAAGAAAAGGAAGGGAAAAGTCACCATTTACTAAGTTTCAAGCAGGAAAGAAAATAATTTTTCTTTTTAAAAAAATTTCACACTGACCACAGTGGAGAGAATGGATTGGAGATGGGCAAGAACAAAAGTAGGAAGAGAGATGAAAAACTATTGGAATGCCCCAGTGAGAAATAACAATTGTTTGCACCAGAATCTTAGAAGTGATGGAAGGGCCAGATAAATTTAGTATATAACTTGGGTACTGTAGAATAGACAACCACTTGATGATTACTTGGACACAGACGGTGAAAGAAAAATTCAAGCCAAAAATGACTTCTAGGCTTTGGCTGAGAACTGGGTAGATCCTGGAGGTGCTGTTAACTGGGGTATGACAACCTGGTGAAAAGTAGAAACTGTATTCTGGATCTGTTCTGTACCTAGATCTCTCTCTAGGTACAGTTAGCAACTAGTCAGGTGGTTAAGTGTTGTAAGTTTATTGGTGAAATGAGGCTGTAGGTATAAATTTAATATAGAGATGACATTTAAAGCCATGCTACAAGATGTATTCAGAGAAATACAAAGAGAAAGAGAATAAGAAACAAAACGAGAGGCTTCCAAGACCAAACCTTCAGTGTTCCAAAATATGTAGCATGAGCAAAGGGGCATGAGTCAGTACAGAGCCTCACTTCTGAGAATTCTAGAATCCAGTAATAATGAATTCCTCAGGGCACTCAGAATATATGCTAAAATTTCAGAATTTTACAAATTTACCATTAAAATTCCTACCTAGAATAACTTTCCCACCCCTCAGCCCAATTAAAAAATATTCATTATTCAATGCTCATGAGGTCTATTCCTTTATAACTAAAATTTTTCCTGAATTCTCTCTCCTCATTAAAGAATATTTGACTATACTTTTTTTATTGTTTTTAAATCTTTTTCAAATTTATTTTCAGTTTTTACTGGAACCCTTTGAAAACTTTTTTATTCTTCTCCTAGTACTAGGTACGAGGCACAATCAGTGCTATATAGCACATACTTTATATATATATATATTGCTGATTAAATTAATGCTTATCCCCTTTTTCCCCTTGAAGAAAAAGCACACACATTGATAATAAAATCTTATCTCTATCTAAGACAGAATTAAATAGATACAGAATAGTTCAAAAGTATTTCCATAAAATGATTATTTTTCTTGGAAACAAAGCATATGGGTTTGGTTTTGAATATGGCCTGTGCAAGTTAAATTAGCATGCCTTGAAATCATTTTCTTGTTGCTATTTCTCTTATTGTATAAACCATCAGAGTTCTCAGAAAAGAAAGCACATTCTTTGATCAACACATTACTTTGACAGCTTTCTTTATAGTAATTTTAATTTGTGTTATTATGACATTTATCTATAGTTTCACTTTTGGAGGGAAGGGATTATTGCATGTTTGTTATTTTATATATAAAAGGAGGAAGATTATGGTCTAAGAGGAGCAGGGCAAAAATTCAAATGTATTGATCTAATTACATTTAATCCTGGATTTTCAATCAAGAATGAGGTCTGTTATTCATTGTGATCAAGTCAATTAACTCTTTCCAGAAATAAAGTCCTGTTTATCAGAAGTTGAAGCCTCTACAGAAGCTAATCCTATGACCTAAGAAAGGTTATTGATCCAAACCTGAATAATACACTCTGTTTTAAACCACAGGTTACAGATCTTTGGCCTTAAATAACTTCTCAACTGACCTCTATTTTGTGCTGTTTTACTGAGTTCAGACTTCAGACTTCCCATCGAATCTCTGTATATATCACAGAGAAAACAAAATGAACTATGAACAGTGTGATTCTGTCATGTTGTTTTTAATCTTGTTAACAAGTTTGTAGATCAAATCTCTTAAACTTCTTAACTTGAGAAAATCAAGCCTGCTGGGGAATTACTGTACAACGACCAGGTGTATTTAACAAGGTACAAAAGTAAAGGTCTCTTTGGAAAGAAGAAAAATTAAGGAAAGAACAAGCTCAAAAATGCCAAATGATAGTCTAGCGAGTAGTTGTGAATGTGAGAGAAGCAAGTTCAAAAGAAACTAAAATTTTGAGAATTATGCCTAAAAGACTTAGATGGGTTTAAAACATTGGTTTGGGAAATTAATTATATAAATGTATGAGTAAAAATCTCCTATAACACTTCTGTAATGGTTCTCCCAACTGTACTTAAAGTTTAAGATTTAGTTTTAGACATATTAGGTTATTTATGTTGTATGGACCATTTGAAGGGACAACGCGAAGTGCAAATTAGAGTTGCCTTTCTCTGAACATAAATTTTTCAATAATATCATCTCCCCACACTATCCAGCATATATAGATAGAATGAATATTACTTGCTAGATTTTTTTGCTAGCTATCATGATTCTGTATAATCTGTTAATATATCCTTAGGGCTTATAAACATAATCATTAGAATTTTTACAGTAGAATATCAACATAGAATCAAAGGAGAATGAGTTAATATATTACCATGAGGGTTGTTATTTATTTTCTAAACAAAGAATCTTCTTTTAAGGTGGCTTTTTATACAAAGACTTCCTATCTGTCAATCATATCTACCCCTACTGAATACCTTGCTGTCCTCTTATTTTATTTTATTCTAGAGATTTGGGGGTAAATTTAGTAGAGAAGGAAAACACACATTTGCCTAAAACTATACAGTATTGTTGGACTGCAAATATCTTACACAAAAGTAATCAACATTTTAGTGGCACTATTCATATCTACTAATAATGTTTTACAAAGCCATAGCTACAAATGTTTACATTATTTTACAATAAATAGTATTTTGACAAATGATCCTTTGGTTACTGCTGTGCACTTTTGTTAATTTGGAGCCCATATCATTACTGCTTTATTGCAATTATATATTATTTAAACTCATCCTATTTTTAAATATGTTGTTAAATCTTATTAGCAATTCACCTTATCATTTATTAAATTATTAAAAATAAATAAAACTAAGAGGTGATTTTGCTTCTCCTTGAGTATCCAATGTTCTCACTCTATTCAGCCTTTAAGTATGACTGAGTTATTATGCTGTACACCAGAAATTGACACAACCTTGTAAACTGACTATACTTCAATAAGAAAAATTATTTAAAAAGATTAAGCTTTTAAAGCATCTTCAGAATATATATAATATGTATATACTATATATAATATATATTGATATTTATATATTACATATATATGTAACAGCAAAATGAAATGACTCCTCTAATAAAGATTTCCAGGGAAACAGAGAAGAAAATTCACATTATGGACAACACAAAAGCTTAATGCAAACTCTTATTCAAGGGTTCATATTTCTAACAATGCATCTTGCCCTTTCTCTTAAGAAGATACAGACTACTTTTTTATTAATCAAAGTTTTAAGTTCAACTCACCCTTTCTTCAAAGCAAAAGCCTCATATTGGCTAAGCATACCATTTAAATACCAATTTTATTGGTATTGAAGCATACATACCTCATACATGAACATTTTCCTCCCTGCCCACAACCAACTCCCTAATTATCTGGTAGGTTAGAACTTGGAAGGAATGTTAACACAAAGAGAATGAGATTTCTATTATTCTACATGCTATATAAATTCAGCATATATTTACTGAATACTTACTATGTGACTCAAACAATTCTAAATATTGAATATCCAGTGGCAAAAATGACAAAGTATTATTCAAAGTCTAAAAGAATAAAAGTAACCTAGTGGAAACATATTTGTGCCATAAAACTATATTGATATTAATAATTCACAGAATGTTGCTTTCTGGGCTACCAAGGAAAAATTAACCACGGTAAATTATATTTCATATTAGCTTATACAAAGAAATGTTTAATACCCTACCCTTTACAGAAGAGAAAGTTGCCTTTGCAAAAATTAATTTTAATAAATTTAGTGAAAGAAATATATTTTAAGGGATGTGAAAGTATACTTTTCCCTAGTTGGTATATATGCTATGACAGAAGGATGCTGAGCTGCTATTACTATAGCAGAAATAAGAAATCATTAGAAAAAAAAGGTATCTGAGAATGCTGCAGTAAACTTTCTATTCTATTATAATGGAAATAACTAATTATCAGAAATGTATTTTGATGAAGCCTTTCTTCTTTTCCTCCCTGAAAACAATTCAACAATGTAGGAAGTTGTCATAGTAAGAGGTTAACAAAAATCTGCGTGAAACAGAGAACTTGACACTTAGATACCATTTTTAACTTTATACAGATTTCTTTTTCTTAAATAACTCAATTAATTTGTTGGTCACTGAATAAGCAGATCCTGAACAAGATAACTTATTAAATTTTTCTAGACTTTCTCTGTTGCTAGAGTGCTTCTAATGGTCTAAATAATTCATGCTGTCCAGTGTATTTCTTCTATTTCTCTTCCTAGTCCATTTCTTATTTTAATCTATTAATATTTAAATGCAGAAGCAGACTCATTTGAGATCAATGACTAATTTAAATTCTATGAATTACAAATATTTTATTTAACAAAGGAAAAAATATAGAATTAGTTATAGAAAACTACAAATGTAAGAACTACTCTGAGATGAATGGATTTTTTATGCATCTAAATGCCATCTGTCAAGAAATATGGTTCTGTATTAATACTTTATGTTGGTCATTGCAACTTATATAATAAAATTACTAAAAGGAAGAACATATATGTAAAATGAACAAAGCAAAAAGTTTTATTAGGTACTCTAAATATTAAAAAATACCTTTAAGTTTATACATTAAAATCTATAAATGCAAAATAAAAAGTTGTAGCTTTGGGAATTTTTCAGGAATTGTAATAAATAAGCAAGGCGATATTTCTTATGTTGACAATACTATGGATTAAAAATAATTTATCAAACAGATTTTTCTTACAGTTCCAAAAATACTGAATGCATTTTAAGAATATATTCCAAGGCAATCAAGAGTATTTACTCATTTTGCATAGTATTTCTTTTTGAAAGATCATAGATCTTTTAAATCAACTTTAAAATTTTATAATAGTTTCAGATTTAGAGAATAAGTTGCAAGTATGATACAGTGTTCCATATAACCCACATCTCGTTTCCCCTAATGTGAGCATGTTACATTTGTATACTTGTCACAATTAATGAACAAATATTGATACATTATTATTGACTAAATCCATACTGTATTTAGATTTCCATAATTTTTACTTGATGTCCTTGTGTCTATCCCAGGATCACATTCAGGACATGGCATTACATTTAGTCATCATTTCTTTTTGGATTCCTCTTAGCTATGACAGAGAGCTTTCTTAATTATAGTAACTGACTTCAGTTTCTAAAATAATTGGTTTTATACATTTAAACTAGAAATTAAAAAAGATTGCTTTGGTAAGTAATGTGAACTGATTGCCTGAATAACAGTAGTGACAAAAACAAAACAAAAATCTTTTCTCTTGTTTTTATTTGTCACCTAGAACTTATAAACCAACCTATTTTGTTTGTGTTTAATCTAAATACAACATAAATACAAATAGTAGTGCCAGAAAATTTTAGCTATTTACTGAAAATCTTTGTCCACATCTTTCTGGCACAACCAAACAAAATTTCTATCATCTCTTAGAGTTGGGGTAAAAGAAAACCTCCGAAAGTATCTCCAGTGTAGGAGAGGAGTTATCTATCCCCATGAAGTGGGAGTGCATTCCTGGGAGGTTTTCTCCACCCTGCAGTTTAGGGATTTTTATGGAGGCTTCATTACGGACACATGATTGATTACTGACTTAATTTCCAGCCCCTGTTAGAGGATAAAGTATGGGGCTGAAAATTCTAGTTTCCAATCATGGCTTGGTCTTTCTAGTGACCAGTCCCCATCCTGAAGCCAACCAGGTGCCCACCAAGATACACTTTAACATAACAAATGACACTACTATCACCAAAGGGATTTAGGAGCTCTGTGTCAGGAACCAGGGGCAAAGACCAAATAAACACTTATTTTTATGTCACATTCTACCACTGGTTTCTGGTCACGGACTAGTTACAGCAAAACTATCATAAAAGTAAAAAGATACTGGCACATTACTAAAATCCAGTTCAGTCATTAATAATTAGTCTAGTCTATCATATCATATAAAAGGCATCTCCTAGGGCAAGACCACTCAATTTTACAGGCTTCTATTTGATCTTGTCAGATTCTAAAAGTAGGATGGTCTCAGCAACATATGGCTTCACCTTTTCAGGAATCTGGTATAATTAAGCTCTAAGATGAAAGCTCTTGCTGAAGCCTCTTTTGAGGTGCTAACATTAGATTTCGCTTATTAAACAACCCATTTATTCATTCCTTTGTCCCCAGCTACTCTTTCTTCTTCCCTCCATTAACAGTTAAACTTTTCCACCTTTAGGAAAAACATTCAGTTAGGCCACTGTGTTGGTCTAGATTTCAGGCAGCCATAATGATCCAGCAAGTATCCCCGCTTGAGTCCACTCCCGTTCACACAGGGTAGGTTACATAGGTGTACAACTGGTGGGATATCTTTACTGCCAGGCAATAATACTAAATTCACTGTTAACTCTAATTTTGTCAAATGTGGCAAAGGCACAATTTGCCCCATCAGGTCCTTAGGAATTCTGACATAAAATTTAAAAATACAGTCACAGTTTCTTGTTTAGAAATCATCCCTGCTTCCAGTACTATTGTTGCAGCCCTGATTCTGACTTCTGCATCAAGCAGTGAAAAAAAAGTTAAGGTGATGTGAGGAAGGAAGAAAAAGTATAGTCTTTATACCAGCATCCCCCCAACTCTTGGCAAGACCTGCATAGTTATACCAGCATCCTCCCCCAGATTCACTAGAAAAACAGAGAAATCTATCCATTGTGGACCCTCCCTTACTCTCTTCCATGTTGAATGGGAGCACACCCTTATGAAGGCATATACGCCAGTCCTTCATGGCCATCTCCCCCTGTTTTACATAGTCAATGTTTTAATTACCCATTTTAATTCTCTATCAAACTATTTATCTAAGGAGGGTATCTCTCTGCCCACTGATGGGCATTATGAGCTGTAAAATATGTTCCTTGGTCTGAATCAATGATGGCTGGCCAACCAAATTAGCACAGAAAATTCCATTCTAGTTCTCTTGCAGTACTCTGAGCACCACTCCTTAAGCAAAGCTCAGCCCCAAGTTAGTGTCTATTCTTGTCAAGAACTGTTTATAGTCCCCTATGGCTACCAGCATCAGTCCCACTTGCCAGCTATGTTCAGGGTCTTTCCCACAGGAAATCTGTCACATAGCCATCTGCAATCTCTGTCTCTTTTGCTGAGAGACAAACAGTTTTTACTGGTATTTTTGTGCCTCAGAAGGTGTGGCACAAGAAGAATGTGTCTATTCAGCCCATCTCTGCATTGCTGCAGTACCTGTATGCTCAGTCATTTCATGGAACTAAGTGGCCACATTTAAGTGAGCCCATGGTGATATCTGCTGGTCAATGCCAATCACTCTCCGAGCCTGGAAGGGACTTATTCCAATGAGTATCAGCGTGTCTTATATTACTGCACCCCTTACATTTCCATAGGGCTATGCCCCACACGGGCATTCCATTAACAGACCGGCTTCCCATTGCTTTTCTATTTGACCATGTGGCCAGGCAATTTGCCACTGCCAAAAAGTGAGTAAAAACCCAAACAAGGGGGCTTTTACCATTTTCAAATTCCTTCATCACTGCTAGGGTCACAGCATGCATTTCAGCCCACCAAGCTGATTTCTTTCCTTCTTTGTTCAGAATGGCATCCTTCATAACAGAATGTTGTCCATTTGCCTTGGAACTGCCATCCACAAACCAAGCAGCTATTTGTCAGTCAGTAGAGAACTGTTTACAGGGCACTATCCAACTGATGATATAATCCTGCAGCTACTCATTCAGTTCCAATGTTAGTCCTTAGGGAAAAATAGACTCCCCACTCCTGAGTGCCTCCTTCTTGCATTTCTCAAGTGGTGTGATTCTGTATAAACCATTTCCATTTCATTATGTATCTTTACCAAGGACTGCCCTCCCCATTAGAGTGTTATTCTAAATCACCCAAAATATTATGGTATTTCAGGTTTCAATATTATTTTTAGTCTTTCAGTTATGAGAGTAGTTTCAATTAATGTCCAATAGCAAGCTATTAATTGACCCTCAAATGGAAATGCTCTAGTCCAAATTCCCAGAAGTTATTACTAACAGGTGCTCACAGAATTTTGCCATAAGCTCCATTCTGTGTTCCATACAAGACTATTATACAGAGAATTTGTCTGGACTGCATTCCAACTTCTATTCTACACTGTGTGGGTTTGGGCAATCTTATTTGTTTTCATTTAGCAGATCCAATTAATATTATTGAAGGACCAATCTACATACCTTATGTTTTATATTACCAGGTAGAAGAAATATTCCCCAGTCACATACAATGTCCATCTTCATAACATACTCAGGTAAAGGAGATACAATCATTTGATACAAAGCCTGTTCAATTGTACCAATTCTCTTCCAAACTCTCACCTTAATCCCATCAACATTTATGTTCCTAACTACAGCCTCCATTAGGACTTCATCAATAGGTTTTAATTTTATAATACTAGGTAGGGGGAGTGGTCACGAGTGGAATGTTTAAATATTCCAATTTTTAACATATTCCTAACAATCCTTACATTTTTATATACTTCCAATTTAGTTGTATCCCCCATTAAAGCTTTACAACAGGGTTTTGGTCACACAGAGCTTGGGGACTCTCACTTTATAGGATATGAGGATCACCTTTCCTCCAGTTTCCAATGATATTTCACATTTCCACCTGAGACCTCACTGGAAACACCTTTAACATTCATATTTCTCTCAATATTCTGTTCTTGACAATATATGTATTCCCAAAGATGATAGAAACTTTCTTTACAGCTCTCTTTTCTTTCTGATTTCTCACCAGAATCTCCTTTAACATCTACCTTTCTACCAACAGTCTCTTCAAGGCAATCTGGGTTTTTTTCTATCATGCACCTCAAAACTCTTCCAGCCTCTTTCCCTACCTAATTCCAAAGCCACTTCCTTCAGCAGCACCAGAATTTCC
The DNA here is from genome assembly GCF_009834535.1 of Camelus ferus. Lineage (NCBI taxonomy): Eukaryota > Metazoa > Chordata > Mammalia > Artiodactyla > Camelidae > Camelus > Camelus ferus. The sequence goes on along the minus strand of NC_045697.1, from coordinate 57,395,095 downwards.
AATATTGAAATTTATGTTATTTAGGAACTGTTTCAGGCCTCTCTCCTTGGCTTATAGATCACAATATTCTTCCTGTGTTTCCTCACATTATATTTCCTCTATTTATATCTTTATCTCTGTCCAAATTCCCCCTTTTTTATAAGAATAACAGTATTTTTGGATTAGGGCCAACTGTAATGACCTCATTTTAACTAATTACTCTATAAAGATCCACTTTCCAAATAAGGTGACATTTGGAAGTACTGGGCATTAGGACCTCAACATTATTGGGGGGTGGGTAACAAAGAATTTAACCTACTAACTATAGCTTATTGAAAAAATAGTTCATCATATTTAGTGACAATTTTATGAAAACAATACAAATTTACTTCTTTCCCTAAATCATAATTAAAATGGATGATTGTTGCATATTTACCATCAATATACTTCCTAAATTACCAGATATTTCTATTCAGATATTTCACAACCATGAATTCTAACTCACATGTAGTACTATAAAGTTTTAAAGTATTGAGACATTTTCTACCCAATTAGAATAGTCAAAATCCTGCACAGCCACTTTGGATCTTGCCACATGGCTAGAATGGCCACAACAAACAACAGAATCTTAGTCTGTGTTTCACAGTGATGTTATTCCTCTAGTCTTATTCCTTCCTCATACAGTTCACTCTCATCATATGGGAGCAGAAATATGAGGTTAATTGTGAGACTACATATGTGCAAGACACAGTTGATCTCTGAGGCTAAAGGTCAGCCAGGCTCATATTTTACTTGAGTGGAAAAAACAGTTACTTTATATGGGTATTTCTCTAGGTGTTCTGACATCACAAATACCATCACACATGACCAGTTTTTGTCTAAGAACCCACACTTACAGATCTTTAAGAACACACTGCAGACCTATGATAGTTTGGGAGGCTTTTTGTACAACAGTGACCATTAGCATTCCTTCAGCCTTTTGTGTCTGGGTTACAGGCAGACTTGCAGTAGCACCTAAACCCCTGGAGAAGTTATATTGATAAATGTGATGGCAAGAACATTAGGAAAATGAATTACTGTGAAACTCTGAAATTTACTCTGAAACAAGCTCTGACATTTTCTAAATCCAACCAAGAATATGATCCCATCTACAACCACATGATGAGGATTCAGAGAATAGTGTATTAGCCAAATCTCCAGCTGTAGTTTCTCTGTAGTGCCTTATTTTTGTAGTGACATTACAGACTTCTGATAAATCTATGGGAGCAAAAGTATAACCTCCTTCCCATATTCATGTGTAGTTACTTCCTTCAGATGCTAATATGATGCTGTATTTTGGACAACTGCTTTTCTCCTTTCAAATACCTCCCATGTTAGTTTCTTTTAAGGTCTGTAAAATTCTAAGTTTTCCCTAAGCTAAAGTCCCAGGCAGCTTTTGAACCAATTGGTCCACCTTACATGCTTTCTGCATGGCATAGTTTGAGGAAGCCTGAGGACAAAAGTATGCTGCCTAAAATCCTCCTTCAGTTTATTGGTATATTGTCATTTGAGATGGGAATGATGAGTCCAAAGATCAGTAACTTGTAATTTTACTGTACTGTAGTATTAGTTGCTACCAGAATCTGATATGGTCCCTTTCATCTACGGTAAGTTGTTTTATTTTCTTCCTGGTGATGCTTCCACTAAATGAAATATCCAGGATCCAGGCTAAAACCCATGAAGATGTTCAGGAGGCTCTTTTTTTGAATCTCAGATTTAACCTATTGATTATAAAGCTGAGTACTGTATAAGTCCTCTATCCTCTACAATATCTGACCATATCTTTTTGGAAGATGCTAGATTCAAGAATTATAAAACTGGCTCTTAATCCCATGAGTGTCTCAGTAACATACAGGAAGTATAGGGGATCAACAGCCATCAGAGTTAAAAGTAACACTTTAGTCCTTGAACTCAAATATAAATTTCCACCTGAGATAATAAGCCTACAATCACTGGAACATATCTGAATCTCTAGGATAGCAAAATTAAATAAATCCAAATGCAAAATCTCAAAAGGCTTTTGAGGCTTAGGTTCTTGTCTCCAAGTAAAGTAGCAACCTTTCCAGATATCCTTCAGGATTATATATATATATTCTTCATCTCTAGGAAATGTACTCAAAATATCCTCAGATATTCATGTGATATTTCCCCACCATTGATGTTTTAGGTTACTTTTCAAGTAATCTTTGCTATAATGGCATGTAATATTTTGCCAAATTCTACTTCAGGTAATTTGGTCTCTTCAGAGATGATCAACTTCTGGAGGTTCTGGTGTCTTAAGGGATAATCATAATTCTCAGAACATTCTGAATGTTACTATTAAAATTATTCCAACTCAAGATCGTTATTAGATGTCCATAAAAGCCTGGACAAAATCAATGGGGCAAATGGGTTTGGATTTCTTTGGGTAGCATTGAAGGATTTTGATTACTGTTCCCTGTTTAGCATAGTAGTCAGTCAAAAGTATTTCCTCTGGCTTCCAATGGTTGTTTCTTGGTATGTACGTTTATTGTAATCACAACTTTTCCAGTAGTAAGGGCTATATTATGAATCAATTCCTAAATCCAAATGCCATCCTTAAGGGATGAGGGACTTCCATTAGTAGTTAAAAACCTTCTCTGCTTCTATAACTCAAAATCATGTACCACTCCAAAGGCATGTCTTTTCTCACTGTAGATGTTGACCCTTTGGAGAGTTAACATATTCCAGTAAGAGCTATTAGCACAGCCATTTATGCTGATTTAATGTCTGGGAGACCACTGGATCTTTTAATCTATTGAAATCAGTAATACTGCATTTAGCCTGATATTATTCCTCCTTGTTTAATATAAAAATCATCTACAAAGAAAATCAAAATGAATTGTCAAACATCTTTTAAAATATCAGTTTAAGGTAAGTGAGCTCATGAATAGACAACTGACAGTCATCAGGCATTATTTCATCAGGAATGTCCATTAATGTGGCGAGATTTAAACTGTTGCATTAGAGCAGAATTATGTAAGAAAGGGATAGTCTTCTAAATCATATGAGGTTAACAAATTGGCAGAAAAGAGGTTGTATATTATCAGAAGTAAAGTTTGGAGAGGGTAAGGCAATAATAAATTTAAATCATTTCCCAGAATAAAATTGGCAGACTAAAATTCTACTATGTAGAAATGGCAACTGCCCAAAGAGAGTAGGCAAGACATGGATATAGCATCCCAAATTACACTTTAATATGCTAAAGTCTATGATGTCACTTTGTTAGTGAATGGACAATAATAAAGCATATTCAAAATTTGTATGTACAAAGGACAGGATTTATAATGAGCAGGAAGCCACAGAATGGCAAATAACGAAAAACTTTGTTTTTCCAGTGTCTCACATTTGGAAAGGCTATTTCAGAAAAATTGGTACCAGTTGATCACTATATTGTAGAAGAGGGAAAAAACCTTTTTCCTCCAGCTTCCTAGGTTTTCTGGTGGAGGCTTTGTCAGTTAGACTGACAAAAGGCAGATTAACAAGAGGAAAACAAATGGAAGTTTATTAACATATGCATCATATATACACATGGGAGCATTTAGGAGTGAGTAACTCAAGAGAGTTGGTTAAAATTTGGGCTTATGTAGCATTTTAGCAAAATAACAATAAAATTTTAGAGTAAAGACAAGAAAAAAGACGGAGTTCTGAGTGTAGCAAATTGTGGGAAGAGAAAACTACATGGGGGAAACTGATAGAAAACGAAGGCTGGTCAGTAAGATTTGTTACATAGATTTTTCTGGTGCCCTCTCTGAGACGATAAGGATCTAGAGATGTCTCTGGTGATTAATTTCTGTCCTTCCTGGTAGTGAGGGGAGGAAGCATACCTTTACAAATGTATGTCCTGCTTTTACACAAATAGGAGGAGGGCAGAGAGCTTTTCTTGTATCTGCTTTTTCTCAGTTGGCTTTAGCTCTGAATATTCAATCTGCCAAAGTGGCCTGTGTGGAGGCGGCATATTCTGCTGCTCTTCACTGTCCTATCATTTTCCAGACTCCCCAAATTCTCTCTTGGTGGTTGGCTAAGAGAATTTCTTAGTGACCTATAGACAGTTCACTGTTTCTTGCCTTGCAGACATCATACAGCAGACAATGGACTGGAGATAAGTAAATTTGTAATTAATCTTTGGAGACACAGTGACCCTTTTCAGCAAGTTTTAAGATAAAGAGATACTTCTACTAAAATGTCCTCAGCAGATGAACAAAGAATTAAATCATCCACTTTTTAAGAAAGTTGGTGCCTATCCCGAATGAAAGATAGTTCAAATACTTATACAGACACTGAGAAAATAATGAAGGTGCTTTAGTACACCCCTGTGACACATCTATCCAAGTATATTGTTGATTTTTTTCAACCGAAAGCAAACAAATAAATACTGACTTTTTTAATATATGGCTACAGTAAATAAAGATGAATAGAGTTCTAGAACAGTAAAATAAATAGTATCTGAAAAACATGGGCAAGAGTAATATTTAGATTGGTGACCAACAGAAAATTAGATATAATGATCATATTTATGGCCCCAAGATCTTCAACAAAATTATTGCCTTGCCCATGAGATTTCTTAACTAGAAAAAAAAGGCCTATATAAATTATGATCAAACTTCTCTGTACAGAGTTCTTTCTCTTACTGTTTTAGAGCGTATTAAGGGAGTTTAGACAACTGCTTTCTACTAATTGTTAAAGGTTTAGCACTGAGAATAGAAAATATGTCCTTATTCCAAGATCAAGAATTGTTCTGATACCTCAGCTAAAATTAGTTAAGGCAATCTAGAGTTTAGGAGATTAAATCCAAAAAGCATTCAGTATTAAATCAGCCTCAGCTCCTCAAGATAGGAAGATGCAAGGAATCTCTGGTGTGCTCTAACCTCACTGAGGAACATGATCCAGGCATGGAGATAGTCTTCATCTCAGTCCAAGTCTTGGCACCAAGTTCTATAAAGGAACATTTGTTATGAGACTGCAACATGTGTTTGAACTTTATTCCCAAAGGACTGAAACTCAAGATGCAGCTTGGGAAGGGAACTATTCTACTGGCTGCTGGAATGAAGGGCTTATATTGGATCATAAAGGACTTGGGGAGGTGAGAACTTAAGTGCAGTCTTATATGTTCAAGGTCAGAGGGTATGTGTGGGTATGCATGTCCAGATGAGGGAGAATTCTCATACTGAATAGTAGCAGGAAGCAGTCTCCAGGCTGAAGATCAGTTTCTCTCATGTTTAATTGCGTTACAATACATGAGGAATTCTCCAGGGGCTTGGACAGCAAACATCAAAATTAAACATCTTAATTTAAAAAATTATTCAGATAAAGATTTATTCATGAGGAATAGAATTTACCTGGAAATATGAGGTCTATAGTTTGATTTTTTTCAATTATCTAGAAACTGTCATCTCCCTCTTTGGACGATACATTTAAAAATTCAATGAATTTCATAAAGTATGGTGAAGTTCATACTGAAGAGGACTGAGGCATAGTTTTGCCTTTCAGATGTAATAAATTCAACTTACAACGAATGAATCAATTTGAGTATTGCTGTAAGCAGTTTACTAGCAATTCTGAAAATAATCTACCACCTGTTATGTAGTATGTCAGATTAAAATATTCTTTCTGAAATTTGATGCAGCATACTATCAATATTATAAATGATGTGCTATAACTTTGAACACTTCTAAACCCACACATTAATGTGCAATAGTGCACATAATATAACAATAAAACTTAGGCGATCACTGCATCACAATTTATTTTTATTTTTAATAAAGTAAATACCTTGTACTTATGTTTCTATAGCAATCTTATTTTAATTGTAAAATGTATGAAGTATCCTAAATAATTACAATTAACATTTAGATTTTGCATTGTTTATGTACTTAATACCAAATTTCTCTCAAGACCTAATCACTCCTTACAGTGCCATTTCAAATGGTTTGTTGGATAATCAAATGATGTTTGCATCTCATTACTCCAGAGTCAACATTTTTAGAAATTAAGTCTTCTAAAATTAAAAAAAAAACCTTGGACTTTGAGAGAACCCTATTCAAGATAAGGAAATGTCTTCCAAATTGTCTTTCAAATCTCCAATATATTTCCTTATAGTATTGGGGGTTTCACAATTCATCTTAACTAAATTTGAATAGCCTATGAACCTTATGTTTTATACTACTTTATGGTTTGCTTTATTATTCACAAAAATCAGTTACAATATCTGATTGAATATTTTTGTTCACCCACAGTCCATTCTGAACAAAAAGTAAATGACATTATAGGGAAAAAAAGGTATGAATGTTCAAAGACAAAGAAAATAGAAAAGAAATCAGAAAAAAAGATCCCTGAATGACGAGTAGCAGTAAAAAGTATTAGACATAAGCTGAAAGATTGTGGTCTGCACATCTAGTTACCAAGAAGCAACTTAATTTACCCTAGAAAGTTAGGGAATTACAATGTTAGGTCTGATGAACATGACAATTTGGGTGGGGCTTTGTTAAAAGTCATAAAAAACAGTTTAAACATAGATCCACTTTCACATCCTGTACTGAGACAGTTGATTACGTTTCATGATCTCAAAAGACAGTAAATATATTGTCTGGAAAATGTGTGCATGAGAGTACATAGATCTAGGCACTGCCTGACTAGCTGTAGATTAGGATGCTGTAAGAAAATAGGAATTATATAAAAGCATGGATTCCCAAAAGGGAGTCCTCCGACTCCACCTAGCACTAAGAATGCTGCCTAGAATGCTGATAGCTTCTACTTCTCCACACTCCCCAGGGAGCAGGTTCAAAACTTCTTTCCTGAGGTATCTGAATAGCTCAAAATAAAGACCTATAAGCAGCAATATTGTAGAGTTTCCCAGTGAAATGACTGGACCTGGTCAAATCTCAGTAATCCTAACATACCACCTAGTACCTTCCATGAGCACAGAATTTATGATCAGCTTTTAAGTGTTTTACTCTTAAATATGAAGAGGCAGCCAAGAATTACCATATATTTGTGGAAAGGGTCTATAGTGATGATTTATGAGGGAAAATCATTAGCCAATTTAGGGCAAGAAAGGATATCTGAAGAACTGGATGAGACATTAAATTCCTTGGTTAGCGTACAGATGCATTTACTAGAAGAATTTACTAACATTCCAAGCCTTGTTAACAGTCATTTTAGATTGCTGATCAAGAATTCATGGTAAGATTCAAGCTGAGTGATTTTCCTCTAGCCAAATCCGACTACTCGGCAGCAGGTCCCACCAGTTTACACATGGTTGGCAGTGAGATATTTTAAATATGATTAATGGATAAGTCTCCCAGTTCATTACAGTTTAATTAAACTATACTCTCTGAATGTAGATTATATCGTAATATCTGTCTCATATTCACTATGGCTGTAGGTCTTTACGTACTCAGTATTTTCAGTTATGCCTATTTATTTGCTCCTCATTAATGCAAAACTTATTTTCTCACACCTGCCTACCGTGTATTAGAGAGAAGAGTAGGAGCTATAGGTTGATTTACATCTCCCCAAAAGATATGTTTGAAGTCCTAACATCTGGTATCTGTGAATGTTCCCTTATTTGGAAATAGGGTCATCTTAAGGTGAAGTCATACTGGATTAGGGTGGGCACTTGAATTTAATGACTGGTGTCCTTATGAGAAACAAATGTAGAGATTCAAAGACAGGGAGAACATCATGTGTCCTTGGAAGCAGAGATTAGAATGATGTGTCTGCAAAACAAAGAATGTCAAGGATTGCATGAAACCATCAGGAACTAGGAAGAAGCAAAGAAATAGACTCCCTAGAGCCTTCATGAAGAGCCTGGACTTGTCACTTTGATTTTGGACTTCTAACCTCCAGAACTGTGAGAAAACAAATTTCTGTCATTTTAAACTGCCCTTTTTGTGGTACTTTGTTGTAGCAGTCCTAAGAAACTAATAGGCTTGAGTAAATCTAGTTTGCAGCAGTCAGTTTATTATGAATTCCATCTCAGTGTCAGTAGTTGCCAGAGTACGAATGTGGGCCCAAGATATATATTTTAGGCCCACCCTGTCTAAATTAGCCTTATTGACTTATTAGCTTTATTGTTTTGCTGTCCTGTCTCCTAACCACATACTTTAAGTTTTCTTTCTTTCCCTGATTTTTTCATCAAAGTGCAGGATTACAGAGATTTTTGCTTGTGCTGGTATTTCATCATCCCTTCTAAGGATATTTGTTTTCAATAATTTAAAGAGGTTTGAAAAACACTGTCTTTAAAACCACGGATTCTGGAATGATAATATCTTTGTGTATATTATAGCCCTGACAAATACTACTTGAGCAATTTACCTAGCTCTACTAGCCCCAGTTTCATCACCTGTAAAATGAGATAAGAATAGCAACTAATTCATAGAATTGTAAGAATAAATGGGTTAATAATCCAAGTAAATAGCTTCAAACAACTCCAGGATACAAAATAAGTCAACAAAAATTAGCTGTTATTTTCTAAAGGGAGGCAATTACATTTCCTCAGGATGTCTTTCTTTTGCAGAGTGACATACAACCATCTCTGCCTTATAATTTATTAGCCTCCTTTGATGTAATGTTTGATTTATGGAGGACAGTTTAACAGTAAAAACTTTTTAAGGTTTTGCTATAATGTAAGTTTAATGAGGTTTCTAGAGTTAGGATTGCATTTTAACACATCTCATTTTAGCACCTGGAAATAATGTTTTAAAAGATCACATTTTTTTCAAATAAAGTTCTTAATATATCTGCTATAGTGACTAATTCATTGCTAATTTAGAAAATATTTAATGACTTGTGGTAGATTAAACCATCAAGTTGAAGAGGAGCACTGTTTCAATAGCAAACTTAACCCAGTTATCTCACAAAATGTTTTATGTGTCATCAGAAGAACAACAAAAAAACTGAAATATTTGAGAAAATTCATTTCTGTTGTTCACCAGGTGCTCATACAAAGAATAAAAATATAAATCTTATTCTATATTTTACTAATTTTGTACTTTTTTCACTGAACTACAAAGTTTCTGAAAAACTAATGGTTATAAATTATATACTAAATTCCTCAAATGGCCTATTTCAAATATGACTGGGCACCTTGATAGCAATTACAAGTTTAAATTTACAAGATTAAATCCATAATTTCTCCAAGTAGGAGAAATTGGAGTATAATATATTAATAGGAATTTTTAGAGGCAAGAATATTACAAGTGAATTAAATTTAATTTAGATGAATGGACTCAGTCTGGTAGAAGTACTCCCAAGAAGGAAAGTAAGTTAAGTGTTTTCAGTAGCAAAGATACTAGTATTACTATGAATTATATAAATTATATTTCCTAGTATTATTAAGAATTATAATTATTATTTGATATTATATGCATAATTAATAGAAAAAAATTCAATTTAAAGAGTTCAAGTCTTTTTAACTGGAAGGATAATTGACTAAGCCACAAGTTTCCATTTCCCAAGCCTTTATCCCACTGTACATTTGTTGGACTATTTTGATATAATTTGTACTAATAGTTTCCATTTTACTTAAATCATTACTATAATCATTCAATATACATTCTGAATATCTATTTTTGCCTGATAGAAATAATCAAGTATAATATCTTCACAACTGAGTCTTTTCATAAATATTTAAAAATTTTAGAACTCTGAAAGATACATTATACTTGTTAACTGTAACAATAGAAGATTAATAATACAAAACTGTGTATTTGACTGTAATAAATCTGATTTAATAGCAAGTTATAAGTAAGAAAATTCATTCCTTCATATATAAATTACACATATTTTTAATGAGAAAATAATTTGGCTAAAACAGCAGTTATTCAGTATTTGCTCTTTGAATAAGAGAAAATGGCCTTAGCCTAGAGCATCTTATGACATGAGAAAAAGATAACGGTAGTCAATCTAAAATCTTTTATTAAAAAAGTTTTATAGTAATAGCAACAAAAACTTAAATTTAAGTGTAATATAGATGTTAGAGAGGGCTTTAGTTTTCAAAATGTACCTCATTTAATGTAAAACAATGAAGACAGGAAAACCGAGATTCAGAAGTACTGGTTCAAATTTTCAAAGCAATTGAAGCTCAATACAAACCTTTGATTTCTGTCTTTATAAAGTTCGATGTTCTTTCCAAAATGCCAATTTTCAGAAAAGTAAGAAAGGACAGTCAGAGGATATTATTTGATTACTACAAGATCTGATATCAGTAATCAAAACTATCTACATTAAAAAAAATGCATAAAATCACAGAAAATGCTAACTATATTTTGTTTTACACATTGTATCATTTACTAAATTATCAGTGAAATGATAATTTTCTTTCTTTTTCTTTTTCCTTTGAGTTTATAAATAATGATACAACAGTAAAGTGCTTTCTTCATTTGGGAATTATCTACCCATTCATTATTTAACAAACACATATTGAGTCCATAAATATTAATGAAAATCTTAGGTCCTTTCAATGTTACCAGAGAATTTTAAAAGCATTTGGTAATTTCTTTCTGTCATACCTATGTTTTTGAGACATCATGATATAATTAGCTGTTGGCAATTGTAATAACACCATTTTCAGTAAACATGTTTAAAAAAACAATTATACTGTAATAGTTTAACTTCCAAAATGTCATGTTATTCAACATATTTTGAAAAATGTGGCCACACACATATATATACACTCACAATATAATCATTTATAATTCCACAACCAGAAAATGTGTTAACATTTTAGTGCATACTAATCCCAGGCCTATTTCTATTCATTTAACAAGTGCATTTTATTTTTAAGATGAATTGATTCACAATGAGAAGTAGCAGAATAGAGTGATTAGAATCAAGAGCTCTTGAGCTAGAGAGTGCTAAATCAGCTCTGCTACTTTCTTCCTTAGCAACCTGGGGATTTACAATTATTTAATGTCATTGTGCCTTAATATTCTCATCTGGAAAATGTAGAAAAATAATATAATTAATCACATAAAATTTTGTAAAGATTCAATTAATTAAAAAATGGAACACTCTTAAAACAGTGCCTGACAAATAGTAATCTATATTAGCCATTATTACCACTAGTGTATTATTTGTCTGGTAACCTAGTTTTCACCTAACAGTTATAGAGAACAGCAAGTGCATTGAAATTATTCTCCACTTCATTTTGATGACTGAAAACAGTATTAGTCAAAATACTTTTGACTAACTGAACGTATAATACTGCATGTAATGGTTATGTCATTATATGTTTAAATCCTCAGCTGTGTGGATCCTAGACACTACTCTCCTCCTTTCCTATTTTTGCCTATACTTGTAAATTACTTTTGTTTGTAAATGCAAAACAAAACAATACAAAACCTCAATTCAAATTAAATTAAACTGTACTGGAGCTTCACTGACTAAATCACCAAACCCCAAGAAAAGTAGAGATGGGGGCTTTGAGACAAGTATAGACATGACAAGACCTTAAATGCTATCTCTCTTTCTTTTCCTTTATCTCTCTGTGTTTTCTTCTTCTTCCTTTCTTTTTTGTTCATTTTCTTTAACTAGCATCTTTCTTTCTCTGGCTGTAACAGAGTTTGAGATCATGATTACAGAGGAAACGAAATTAGAATTATCTGTTTTCCAGAGTTGTACACCACATCCTGAAATATGAAGATAATGTGAAAATGCTGCCAAACTGGTTTGTTCTGCTTTGTATTTAAACTTAAGGGCCATAAACTTCATCCAATTTCTCTGCCTTACTCCAGTCAGGGAAGTAAGCATAACCTGCCATCTGGTGGAAGTGAGGTAAATGATTTCTGGAGGAAGCAAGGTATGTTTACATGAGGGTAGAGAACGAGAATATTTACTAGAAACATTTAGGGAAATAAGTAAAATGCACCAATAGATCCTGAAATGAGACAAATTAGGGACCACATATGTTATCAGAGGACATGCTTCAATTGTTGCCTTGTGAATTACTTTTTCAAGAGAAACCTGAAATCTGAAATGAAGTGAGATATCTTCTGATTTTAAAATTTGATAACTATTAACAACAGCAATACAACAACAAAAACTATTTTAAATGATTTGAATATCAAATTCAGTCCAGGGGCCATGATTTTTGCTTCCTAGTTTTAAAGAGGAGACTTGCAAATCCCTTTTATTTCAGTAATAACAATTCTAAATATTTTAATATGCATTTATTGAGATGCTTGGGGTAACCAGAGTTAGATTTGGATCTTTACTTTTTTTCCTTCTACATAGCATAAACATAGTTAAGATTTTGAAGCTCATGCAAACTAAGAGTATGAAATCTATTTTACTGATATAAGGAAACATTGAAATGATATATTTTAAGCATCTGAATAATAGGAGAATCTTAACATACCAGTTTGCTTCAGTTGCCTCATATATTTTTTCTAAAAATTATGTTACAAAAGTAAGAAGTTTAAGGGGAAAAAAAATCCAACAAACAAAAACAGAAGAAGCATAACTGAGAAAAATATCTGCTCTTAAAATATGTATTCGCATGCTAAAATTGGAAGTATTATAACGTCAAAGAGTAATGCCTACCTATTGAAAATTATGAAACCGTAGGTTAACATTATTTGTAAAGGCTATGAAGAGATACAGTCTAACTATAATTAACCAACAGAGCAATCTGCATGAACAGTGTAGTAAAGAACTTAAAAGGTATAAAAGATCAAAACAAAACAAAATGAGACTACAATGTTTTACTTGATGGTTTCTGATAGTTTTTCTTGAGTAGTGTCATCTACTCTAGTTTTTGGTGCAAATTTATCTTATATACATGATTATATATTTCTAGTTTAATAAAACCAACCCTGTTTGATTCCAAATACCAGGCAAATTTTAAGAAAAGCTTTGCAGAGCAAAGTAGTATCATAAGTAGGATGGCAACCACAATATTTGTTAAATTGGGTTCAGGGGAGCTATTTATTCCATCTGTTATTTCAACTAAACTGCATTTCTGCCTTGAAAGTGTTTCATGAGACTCTAGTGAATGAGGAGCATTTGTGATTCATTTTAGTACCAGAATATTCCAGAATAATTGGCTTTTAGTGGAGAGCTGCCATCATGAGCCAAGTTTTAAAATATGCTATTTTTCTGAGTTTTGTGGCCATGGAGGGATACTTTAAAAGGATATTATACTGGCATGTGCTGCTACTAAAATGTGATTTTACAGTTATTAGCCAGGAAAGGATCTTTTCAGCATTTAATATAGATAATAGCACAACCCTAGACTGAAAGATTTCTGCTATATTCTTGTCCACTACAGAACTAATAAACTGTGGCTTTGTACATATGTGACATTTCTAAAAATGGCATAATTATGCTTTTAAAATGATTAATCTAAAATTAATTTAATGTTTTTAATTATGGGTACAAAATAAACGATAAAGGAATTCCATGACAAAAGTCATGACCGTCATATTTACATGCTCAAAATAATTAAATGTACTATATATTGGGAAACAAAATGCAAGCGAAAATAGAGCTCTTAGTTAACACAGAACAAACTATCAATGTGTATTCCTAATCAGGGGAGTACATTAGAAAAAGGATTAGGTACATAAGTATTGTGTACTGATTTATGTCCAAAAATGTAGAGATAAAATTTTTAAAGAATGTAAAGTGATTATATGAAATTAATCAATACACAAGTTTAAAAATGCATTTACACTATTTGCTTGTTTGTTTGTTTTTACAGGTAATGTTTGATTGTCTCAAGCTCCTTATTATTTAACTAGCTCAAGAGTTAGACCTGGATGGGGAAATAGATTAAGTTTTCATAATTTATTCAAACTAAATAGGAAACAAACAATAAAAATCACAATACACTATAACAAGTACTATGGTAAAGATTTTCCCAGGATGTGTGAGAGAACAGAGAAACAATTAGAACAAACAAGTTTGTATAGGGAAGTAGCGAAAATAATTTTTTTCTGGAGGATTTAATAACTAAGCTAAAATTTGAACATTAGTAGATATTTTATTGGAACAAAAAGGAGTTATAAAGGCTTTTCAGTTTTCATTCAAATGTACAACATCTAACAATTTCTGACTAATGCATAGAAAAATGAATGATAAAAAAGTTATTGGTATAGAAACATAAAAAAGGCTATGGACAAGACACTATAGCCCACATAAGTAACTGGAAGTAGCTCTGCAATTCTGATAAAATTTAGAGGAGAACATCAGGACAAATGATAAACCTGACAGTGAACTTTTTAAGGAAGGGGCTTGGATGTTCCATCAAAACATTACTGAAATAATTAAATGTTTAAATGTGTTTAAATGTTTATAAATATTATACATTAGCAGTACTGAGGACTGTCATAGGAAGACAGGTCTGGGGAGTGATATCAGATTAAAGACTATTATAGTAATACTGGAAGAATTTTGTGAAACTTTAATTGTAGCAAGAATAAAGAAACAGATTCCACAATAGTAAAAAAACAAAACAAAACAAACAAAAAATAACTCAATGATCAGTTGGATATGGACGGTGAGAGAAAAGGAGACTAAAATGTCTTTGAGATTTAAGTATGTATAACTGGAAGAATGGAGCTTTCACCATAGAAGAAAATTCCATATCTGGAGCAGATTTGAGGGTAATTCTAAAAATCTTAAATTTGAGATACCTTTATGAAACTCAGGAGCATGCCTGGATAATGTATTTAATTATAATCATAGGAGAGGAGCTATTCTAGTTGTTAAGAGTCTTCAAGCCTTTTTAACGGTAGGTAGTGCCAATTAAAGCAAACATTTGCATACTGAATTTTACATGCTGAACACATAATATGAGAGAGAAGAATCCTCTCTCAGCATTCCCAACAGTAATGTGAAGAATGGCAGAAAACAACCTGAAAAAAAAAAAAAAGAAACTGAGACTGAGAATGAGAAGAGTGAAAAATAGATGAAAAATTGTATCTAACTTTTGGAATGTTAATAGATGAAAAAATGTAATTTTTGGAATTGATTTAAACTTTTCAATAGTTTTTTTTTTTTGCATTTCTTCCTAAATTTTTATATTGCCTAATTTTAAAAAATAATTTTGTTTTGTTTTAAACTAAAGTCACTATTTTAAAGTATAAAATTGAAATATTATTTTGGAAATATTTTTTACACCCTAATACAAAGAGGTTAAATTTCACCAATATGTGCTTCAGGTTTTTAAATGCACAAAAATATAGTTATAATTCATTCTTGACAATTCTTTTCATTTACATATGACCAAGGAAGTTAATAGCTGTGTAATGCATGATTTTTTCCTGTTTACCAGAGTAAATGTCCATGAAAAAGCCCTACATAAGTTGTCTATTATTTAAGCGAACTGTTTATATTTCCTATTATTTTTATTGATTCTTGACTATTAAAATTAATAGATAAAACACTAATTTCTTTTGGAAGATGTTAGTGTGCATGTACATTGAAGTAGTAAGTTAAATAGTGGTTTAGATCATTATTTAAAAGGAAAATGATAATCATATAATCATAAGCTCATATACTTTATATCATTCTTTTTCTATTGTTGCTATAACAAATTACTACACATTTAAGAGCTTAACTTCAAACTCTCATCTAAATCTCTGCAGCTCAAAAGTCCCAAATCTTACCATCTAAATTATCTAAAGACGATGTAGATGAGGTCCTGTGTGTAGTCAGTCTTGGGGGCGAAATCCTTTACATTGCTGAACCTGTGAAAATCAGCCAAAAGTAATCTGCTCCCAAAATACAGTGGTGGGATAATCATAGGAGATCAGTTATAGACATTCTCATTTGAAAAAGGAGATGGTAGAAGGAAAAATGAACCACTAGCCCAAAACAATTTCAAAATTCAGGTAGAATAAACAACACTATGTTTTAAGACTTGAGATTTACCCTTGTCCCCTGGGGTCCCATCTCTACCCAAACCCAAGAAGTCACCCTTCTTTATGAAGGTTGTATTCCATATGTTTGTAATTAAGTAGGTTTATCAGCCTGTTTCCTGCCTTTGGAATATTTGGAGTACAGCAGTCTTTCATTTCATGTTCTTTCTGAGCTTTTCAGTCTATGTTGGCTGTTTTTCTGCTATTTTAACTTACTAAGGACATTGTGGGTCTTCCATGGATGTCGTGTATGTTCTGGAGATGCATTCATTCATTTATACAAGAAGGTATTCCACAGGACTTTCTCAGATATACCTAACTCTTTTTTTTTTTTTGGCAACAAATGAAATGGCTATAGATATCCATGATTCAGATACCTAATCTCTTCAAAAAGCCCTTTGTGTGACTGAATGCTATAAACTTTTATTTATTCTAAGGCACTAGCAAATGGTTATCTAGTAACATCTTCTGCTTTCTCCCAAGATAATGCTTTTCTGATAGTGTATTTCTTACTTTAACTGACTTTTCCATTCTGATTAGACTGAGAATTTTCCAAATCATCATGTCCACTCCCTTTTGCTAAACAATCCTCTCAGAATGAGTTCTTTCCTCTCACATTTTGCTATAAGCAGTGCGAAGAAGAGAGTAGGTCACTTCACTTGAAGATCTCATAATCTAAATATCCAAGTTCATTACTTACAATTCTGTTTTCCATATAATTGTAGGAAAAACTTCTACATAGCTTTCTGAAAATACATAACAAATATACTCTTTCCTCCAGTTTTCATTGACATGTTCCTCATTATTTTCTGAGTCTTCACCACCAGCCTTTTTAACAACCATATATGTACCAACAATCTGCTTATGATGATTTAGATATTCTCTAAGATTACATATCTCTGCTATCATCCTTATTTTCTTTTGGTTCCTCACTAGCAGAGTTGATAATATCCATATTTCTACTAACAGTTAAGGGCAACCTAAGCTGCTTCTATCAGATTTCTCAAAATTCTTCTAGTCTCTTCCTATTGACCAACCCCAAAGTTACTTTCACATTTTCAGGATCCATCTTACAATACTAAACTTGTATTAGGTTTTTGTTTGTTTGTTTTACTGCTGCTGTAGTGTATTACCACAAAATTGTTAGCACAAAGTTGATTAACTTACATTTCTGATGGCAGACATCCTAAAATCAAGATGCTGCCAGGGCTCCAGTCCTATTGAATGCTCTGGGGAGAATATATTTCCTTGCCTTTTTTGCATTCCTTGCCTTTGTGGCCTCTCCTTCATCTTCAAAGCTACCAGCATAGCACCTTCAAATCTCCATTTGTCTTTAACCTCTGTTCCATCATTATAATCTATCACTCTGATCATCTTCTCTTTCCTTTATAAGGACTATTGTGATTAAACTGGGTTTACCTAGATAATCCAGTATAATCTTTCTATCTCAAGATCCATAACTTAATCTCATCTGCAAAGTTCCTTTCCCTGCATAAAGTAACACAGTCATAGGATTAGGATGGGGACATTGGGTGGGTGGGCATTATTCTGTCTATTACAATCAATGAGTATAAAAGATTTTATATCTAAATTTATGGGGACTGAATAGAATGTGAAATCACCTTACAAATCAATCTTTATCTAAATTGTTTCCCATCAGGCTTTTAAATATGGCAAGCTTCTATGTATTTACTTTTTGCACCAGTTTGTACAATTATATGATTCTTGTCTCAGATATTTCTATTCAGATTAAGATATGAGATGAATTAATAATAGAACTGAGCTACTTTAGTATGACTGGTATAAGAAGACTGTGAACAAGTTAAATGTTCTTCATGGATCAATAAACAATTTGAATCTTCATGATTTAACTCAACTTCATTAAACACAATGTGTTAGACATAAAAAATAGTTAAATTACTATGAATTAATTGGCAAAAAATCTTAATTTAATAGCTTGTAATTTGGGAATTTAGCAAAATTTAGCTTATGTAACACTATCTCTAACTTTCTTCCTTTAATTTAACATAATAGTTAGAATATAATGTAAATACAAACTGAACTGACAGTGAAAGGGATAGTAACACTGAATGAGCACAGACTTAGAGCCCAATTTTTATTACTGGTGGCACTATTGTTAATTTAACATGTAATAATAAGTCAGCAAATCACTAAGATCTTAGTAAAAATTGATTTATCTTCATTAATTTTTAGGAAAGATACGTATGAACTAATCATTTGGCCAAGTCATGAGTTATACTAATAAGAGCAATTATTTTGTTTCATTAAGCAATTCTGGAATTAAAGTTTTTCCAAAGAGCTTTTAAAATTTTAACTTCATGTTCCCCAGGGTTGTGTATTTCCCTTATAGAATGTAGATTCCTCAGAAAATACATATTTTTCTATACTCAGATGCTATCCCTTAAGGAAATAATCTTTAAAAATAAATCAAAAGAAAAAAAAAGATGCCCTTATTTTTTACATAGACTCTAGCTGCTAATATTTTGACAAAGTTCTATTTTTAAATGTGTCAACCAGATAATTTATCCATTATGCTGGACTTTCACTAGTCTGATGACAGTCTCCTTAATATATGAATTGAAATTATATCAACTTCTCTGACTAAGTTATTTTAATATGCTGCAATATCATCAGCAAAAAGCTTCCTATCAATTTAATTTTGCATTTGAAGATGTCTTTCAAGAGAAACTAAATTTTTAAAAAAACATATAATTTTTTAATATTTCTGATACGATTTTTGCAATTTTATTAAGTTAAATCATGTTTCAGTTTTTAAACAAATGATATTTAATAAGTTCACTCAATTTCAGTTTTGTGTAATTAGGACTTTTAAATTTTGATGAGTTAGGAAGACTTACTAGGACTTTTGTTGCAGCCAGACTAAAGTAACAAGAACTGTATTTAATTCATGCCACATGAAAATCAGAACATTGAACAAAATATGTAAAACAATGTTTCTCAGTTATCAGGTAATAGTCAGCACAGAACAGTGCTGAGAGAAAGGGGACCAACAAGAAGCCCTGCCACTGACTCAACTTAATGACTAAAAATGTTTTGGGGCAGCAGCACAGGGAGGGAGAACACATATAAAGCTTAACTGAACATATTAAGTTCATAGTGCAGTGAAGCCTAGGCTGGAATTTGCAGGGTGCAATACTGGAAAGAGAAAGAGAAGGAGAGAGAGAAATTGTGCATTCCAGAGGTCTGCAGAAGTACCTTCTTGAAGTTTTGGCTGTTACTAATCTGCACATGTAGGAAAGAAATTACCTGAAGCCAAGGAGAGAATCACTAGAAAGGAGTACACAGAAATATCCCTGGTGTTCACACAGAGAATAATATTTTTGCACCGAGGTAGAGTGGAAAGATCTCCCAATACATAAGCATCATGAGGAATCCTGAGAAGGACATTGCCTCTCAATAGCGGAATCAAATATGCCCTACAAAGATCCAACTCCACTTCTAAATATCTGTGCAAAATAAATGAAAACACATTTTCCTACAAAAGCTCATTAAACCAAGAATAGCTCTAAGCCAGAAGAGCCCAATGTTCATCAAGTGATGAATGGATGAATAAAAAGTAGTATATACTTACAATTGGAAACTTCAAAAGAGTAACAGTGAATAAAGTATATTAAACACAAAAATGCAGATGAATCTCAAAAATAGTGCGCTAGGAAATATAATAAAGACACAAAAAACTACCTACAGTATGATGCCATGTATATATTAAATTCTATTTTGTAGATCATTAGTTGCTTGGGCTGAGAATGAGTGATGCAAAGGAATATAAGAAAACTTTCAGTGATGATGAG
Organism: Camelus ferus; assembly: GCF_009834535.1. Classification (NCBI taxonomy): domain Eukaryota; kingdom Metazoa; phylum Chordata; class Mammalia; order Artiodactyla; family Camelidae; genus Camelus; species Camelus ferus. Next base: position 57,375,363 of record NC_045697.1, on the reverse strand, counting down.
ATGTTGCAAAATGATTATAGAGGTATCCTAAGACCCTATGAATTCTGCATTTACCAAAATTCATCTAACTGTACATATAATAAGAATTATTTATAGTATGTGAAGATTACCTCACAAAAGCTTTATGAAAATAGTACAATTTCTATAATGTTCATATATTCTAATGATGGTGCCATTGCTCAAAAGAAACCTCAGATTGTGTGACTGTTAAGTCAGGTAATTTTTCACTATTGCAGAAAGCATAAAGTCAGCATCATAATAATAATGATGATGATTATAAACATAAAACACAGTTACATATTTACTTACTATAAGATGGGGACATTTAATTCTTACAAGAGTTATGAAAAATGTACTATCATTATAATCATTTTGCAGATGAAACTGAAGCACCAAATGATTAATTTATTCATCCAAAGTTGCACAGCAAAAAGTCATAGAGCTGGCATACGGTCCCAGTGATCCTGTCTCCAGGGACTATGCTCTAGTCTACACCAGTAAGTTATTTTGTCCATTATCTAACAAAGGTCTACCAATCATAAGGTAGAAGAGAATTAAAATGGCACAATACTTAGAGAGATATAAAAATTACCAATAAAGGAATTTTTAATAATTCAGGATCAAATAAACAAAATAAGAAAGGTCAGACATGTAATTCCAGCAGAAAACCCTGTTTCCTTGCATTCTCCTCTACAGTATTCAAGGCATTACTTGTCTTTTTACCTAGCAGGTGTGAGTATAATAAGCATTATCAGGGAAGTAGGAAGCCTTGTTAAGACACTTTACCTTATTATCAAGAGTGAGACCTGTTGCTCATAAAATAATCCAATGTCACTTTTATCATTCATATTTAATGAAATATAACTTTTCTGTAAGTAAAGTTTCACTTTGTAATGCCCTTCTATGCCAGTTGAGAACTCATTTCCTAAATAAATCCATATAAATGTTACTTTGAAATAAATCCATAGCAAAGAGAATTCACAATATGTTGAGTGCCTATTCTTCTATTCAAGACGATAACATAGTCAAACATAAGAGATAATTTCTATTGATGGAGATGATTATCATAGTTCTTGCATGCCTCCATACATGATGAAAACAGCTGTAGGTTAAAGAGCTTTTAAAATGCATATTTTAACAAACAAGTTAACTCTTGTTCTTAGAACTTCTGGCAAAAATCTTCACAAAGATTTTGATGAAAAATTTCATAAGGGATGAGACAAAGTTAAATCATTAAAAAGCTACTTCAATATTGATTTCTGTTTTACTAAATTGCATTTGTATCACAATATTCTAAGGCAAGTAGATCTGATGATGTGAAAGCAAGAACATATGCATTCAACAAATTAATAGTTCTCTTTGTAGTTCACAAATACTCAATAAAAGCTTTATTTTAAAATGTTTTTACTCCTTTATTCAATCATGTGAACATACATTGAGCTAAAACAATCTAAGTGTTTGATAACAATATACTAGCTTTTGTGAGAATACCTTTCAGAAACAAACACAAATAAAAAAAATTGTTATTCGAAGAAACAGATACTCTAGAGAATTAAGATGATTTACACTATTTAAGCAAAATAACAATATGAGTTTTGAAAAGTAAATGACTACATCCAGAATATAAATTTTCTTTTTTAAAATGTTTGTTCAGAAAAACATTTGACATTTTTTATCAATTTATGGGCCTTCAGTTGAGAGTTTTCAAAATAACATTGCATCCAAGGAAACATTAAATAGGAAGATATATCAGAAATGTTGCACAGTCATAAATTTATTTCAGAATTGGTATTTTTTATCATACTCACCAGGCAGAAAGAATGCTTTAAAGTTTTATTTTGACACTATCACTATTAAAGGCCAAACTATAAATTCTAAATAATTGTCTTCCAAGTTCTAAGCTCACAACCATTTTCCAAGCTTCATATATCAAAATGTTTTGCATGTCAGTGTCATACTGTGCGATATTTGCATTATCTTATTCACTTTTGCATTCTCCACTCCATAGTTTTTAGCTATCTCTCTACTTCCTTTTTTATTAGAGCATTTAGTTCAGTATATTGAAAAAATTTAACTTCTAATCCTTTTAAAAATGTTATATCAAATATGTTCATCCAGGTACTTCCAGTATCTATATTGAAAACTTAATTTCTCACATTCTTTCGGCAAAACATTTTATAGTAGAATTTCTAAAACAGATAAAGATTTAATGTTTTTGTAAAACGCTGATGTGGTAGGCTCAGGACCCTGTGTTATACAACTACAGCAGACTTCTCACGGAGGAGTGTATATAACTAGTGGTCTCCGAGCACTGTGGTCCAGAGATTTCTTAGCCCTTAGCTTGTTACATAATTTTCTTCTGCTTTCCTGAACTCTTTCCAGAAAAAAATTAATAATCAAAGTATTACATGAACACATTTTCACCTAATCATATTAATCTTCCAAGTAAAGAAAAGAGGACAATTAATACTTAAATTATAGTCTCTAATAGTTCAAGAACACAAAAAGGAATTAATTCTCATAGAAACATAAAAAAAAGCACTCCAAATTACAGACACACCAATTTAATAAGTTTGACATGGTCCTCTATTTGCTTCAGCTGCAATAAAAATTTAGAATATAGTATAAGGGAGAAAAAAATTGCCTCAAGTACATAAAATATGTTCAATACATAATAAATTAATTGTTTGCTCTCTGATATATCACTTATCTTCCTCTTTGGGCTTTAAGTGTTCTTTACACAGCTCAATATGTAATCTTCTAGTGATTATGAGACGTGTTCCCTGAATTTTTACATGGGGGCTAAAAAGACAACAGTGTATCTTAAAAGAAGATTCTAAAGGGCCAAGTCTGAATAGAGTCAATGAAATTATAGGTTATTGAATCTTTGACCTAGAGCTGAGTTCTTAAACAAACTTAGGTGATAAATGTACATGTTTTACTCACATTTTTGCTGTTCAAATTATGTATAAATTCACACATACACACTTTCTTTCTTTGAATTTTGTTAATGTGGTTCTATTTTGTGTTGTAACAAAATCAAATTTCTATGTTTATAAAGCTCAAGACAAACCTTAGATTATAACAATTACATTCAAATAAATAAAATATGAAAATATTTTGATAATCTTCCAGTCATTTCCAGTACTATTCAACAACATAGAATTTTTTTCTTTAAATTGTTTGCATTTTTTCTGAATTCATTAATTCTTGACTAAATGTTATTGGTTTGATTAAGTCTTTTACCTTCTTATATAGGATGTAAAATAAATCTAACATTTTTGACATAAGTATAGTGAGACTGTAAACAGAATATATTATTCATCCATTCAATAGTTGTTTATTAGGAGCCTAGTCTGTGACAGACACATTGAACACTACTACCAAAGAAATTTATTTTTATTAATAGTATGATTTCAAATTATACTATATATGTACATATATATGTGTCTGTGTACGTAATTGTTTTGTTTTTCTAAGTAGAGAAAAAGTTAAAAATGACTTAAAGTGCAAAAAATCCAAAAAAATGTTAACAAATAGAGTTAAAAATCAACGCTCAGTATAAATGAAATCAAGTGAAATATAATTGAGGCATTTTGGCCCAGCCTTATTATCCAGCCCCCAGTTTTCATCTCATTCACAAATGAGCAGCAGTCCTCTAAGCAACAAAAACAGATTAAGAGGAAAAAAAAAAAACAAACAAAACCTCAGGACTCTGATGCTTACGTTCCTAACAATGCTCACACTGTTTGAGGAGTAAACTCTAAAATCATCCCTCATAAACATTTGACTCATTGTTAACCTTTGGTAACCAGAAATATTTCTATGATTTTGTTTATGAAATCTGGGGTGTCCTCAGTAGTTCCATCCTCAAATATAATTTAAGCTCTAGAAAGCCAAAGTAAAATAATTTTTCCTGCTAGTCAGGAAATTCCTTAGAATTCAGGTTTTCACCTGACACAAGATAATATTTTGTATCTTCCATGGCTGGCTCATCCTGGGATAATTAAAGCTCCAAACTCAGGGCACTGAGCACTGGAATCTACTTAGATGAACTAAGTGATAGAAAAAGTGATAGAAAAAGAGTAGATGGGTTCTTCTTTTTAGAATGCCATTTGCTGTGTCCGTGAATTCCTTCAGTAACAGGCAATTCACTTTCCTGTTGATAGTAACTTCTATAGTTAAACATCAACCATAATTTCAAACATTTGCTAATTTTGAACTGAATCACCCTGAAGTTTTCATCCATAAGTAATAGTCTTTTAAGTTGACAGAGAAGTTGAATATCTTAGCCAAGCTAAAGATATCTATTTGAAAACAACTCTCTTATCCCTTCTTTTCTGAAGCATAGTGAGGTCTTTCAATTTTATTATATGAGCATATTCTGAATTTTCATCAGGGTGGATCAATTATAAATTTTGTTTTATGTCCCTATTAAAGTATGATTCCCAGAACTCTTCATATCAGATAATATTATACTGGAAAACCAAACTGAAGTTAGCATTTCCAAAATTTTGCCTAATTAACTTGGATATTTTTCAACATTCTGATTATATTTTCCTTATTTAAGCATAATAGAGTTTCCAAAAGCCTATGCAAATTGGCATGTGGATCAGAACAGTAATTTACAAGCCAAAGTGTGAACTTTCATTGAATCATATTTACTTCGATATGAAGATGTTGTGCTTTCAGTCCTTCTTTAAGAGAGGGAAAATATTACAAATGTGCATATGAATCTGCTTATTTTGAATGCTGCCTTCCATTAAATGTGACAGGCACATTACTTCACTGAATTTTTAATCATCACATGGAGAATTGCTCCGTACATTCTACATCTGTTAGTTTCAGACACTCCAAATCACTAAGCCTGCTAATATGATTTGCCTTTATCAGTGTCTGCATCAATAAAACAGCAAATACAGTTTAAACCTGTTCTGAGGGAATATAAGTAAACTTCATCTGTCTTGTATTTCCTGTCACATATCACATTCTAATATTAATTCCCTAAACTATACAATTAAAAATATATTTTTCATGCATGTGTCTGAAACATGTCTTGTAACCTACTTGTTAAATAAAAAAATTTTTTCTAGTGTAATCATGTACCAATCTTAAAATCTGGGTTTAAAAGTATCATCAACTTGAAATCTTACAAATTTATCTTCAAGTGTTATGAATTTATGATCTTACAAATATAAAACTTTAATATCACCATAACTAAAAATTGTTCTTTAGTAAATTGATGGGGGAAATGCCTATTGTTTTCCTCAGTTGCAATCAGGCAGAGATGGAAGCTCAATACTCATTGTTATCTTAGCCTCTTACCATCTCTCACTCAGACCCAGCCAGGAGCTTTCTAAATGGTTTCCCAACTTTAAGTGTTGCTTTAAATGCATTCATCTTTCTAAAGCACAAAACTTAGCATGTCATGTCCTCACTTAAATGAATCAATAAATTTCTGTCTACTAGAAGACAATATCCTGGTATAACAATATGGAACAAGCTACCTTTGACCCATTCTTTTTACTCCCTGCTGTTAACCTGGAATACGAAGGCCATTTTCCATGAGCATAATGCATCCTCTGCCTACTTGTCTTTTAATATTTAATTTCAATATTCTCATTTACTTATTGATCTATGCATATATATGTGTACATATACATATATATACACACACATATTATATATATGTTGACCTTTGAACAATGCAGGTTTTAAGGGAGCTGACCCCTCATGAAGTTAATAATCTGAGTATAACTTTATAGTTGGCCCTCTCTGTTTGTAGTCCTTATGGGTGGATTCAACAACAGTGGATCATGTGGTACTATAGTACTATTTAGTGAATAAACCTGCATGTAAATGGACCTATGAAATTCAAGTCCATGTTGTTCAAGGATCAACTGGTATTCATATGTATGTGAATATGCAAAAACACACACACACAAAAGAGAGACAGAGAGAATTTTCCAACAGGCCCTTGACTACTACATAGCATCTACTTTGGCCTTGATCCAATCACTTCCATTACTAGAAACCAAAGTCTGTATTTTCAAAAATAAATATATTCATGTCACTGGATCCTTCAGTGGTTTCCCAACATAGTCATAAAAATAACAAATGCACTGAAAGTTTTTTCACAGTGTGCTCATTATCTACTATTCTTCTAGTTCTCTTATCTTTTATTCCCCATAACTCTTGAGCCACATATGATGTATTTTATTTCCAAAATGCCTGGGGTGACCATTTGTTCTATTTGCCAATTAAATTCTCACGTTACACCTATTTTGTAATGTTATGTGGTATAGCATTTGACTTAAATGCATTATTTTAATATTGTGTAATATTTTATAATATTTAAATACAATGTTAAATTTTAACTAAAAATGCCAATGAAAATTAAAGAATAAGAAAAATACGATATGGATAAATTCTAAGTTTTCTTAGAAACACACTACAGAGACAATGTTCAGAGGTAATAGTTAAATAATTTAGCTATCCACTAAAGTAATTCATAATTTCAGAAAAGGTCACAGTGCTTGCATCATTATCATCTGACATCAAAATGTCACCCAGCAATATTTTGTCCTTTGGCAGATGTCATAAAATGTAGGTACCACCTTGATTTAATTTCAGAGAGTCAATTTAAAGTGCCAAAAGACAGTGAGAAAAATGGGGGAAATGTACAGTCTTAATTTAAACACCACAGCAAATGATAGACAAACATGATGTTCTTTAATCATATTATTTAAGTATGTATTATTAAAAAACAAAATCTAAGATCCAAGTAAGAGACATGGTGCTTCTTTGTGCAGCTCATATCACAATCAAACATATAAAAACACCAAGAAGGAGAGAATTGCAAAAGAATACACTTTAAAACAAAGATTATCTTTCTCTGACAAAGATCCAGAGACTGGTGTTGACAGTGTCATCATTCTGCTGTATCCTGTCAGGGATGAAAAAAGCCAATCAAAGTTTTCTTAGATAATTTTACAAGTTGACCATCCAGTTATCTGAGGCCATATTTCCATGATGTCAAAGCAAATGAACGAAAATTTCACTACTTAATCATATAAAACACTTTATGTTCTTTATTCATATAAAGGAAACTACTATGAATAAATATAGATTTGGAAAAACATTTTACTGTATTTAAATCAAGTAACCTCAATATCCTTGTTTTACCACTGTCTAGTTTTTCAACCTTTAGCAGGTCAAACTGACTTCCACTTATGAACTAGAAATCTATTGTGTTCATATTTAATTAATTACATCCTTTGACAAATTTTAAATCTCAGTTCACCCACAATCATTATATAAATTTCAAGTAATGGTAAAACTCATTCATTCTAATCACTATTGAATCCTCTCATTGAAATATAAGCTGATGTGTCATAACTGACATTCAATATAATGCCACTTAAAGACGAGTATTTCTGATGAAGTCTCTAGTTTATGTTAACTGAGGCATACACAGCTGAGAAACTCCAAATTTAGAAAAGCCCCTGTCTATGAAAGATCTGCTAACATACCTGCCAAGCCTCTGTCCCTCAAAAAAACATTGTTTTCATCATCTGTGTAAGGAAACTAATCTGCCATCTGGCCTGGAATGAGACACTATTTACCAAGGCTATTTACCAAGGCTGTTTATATATCTTTAAATTTGAAAAGATAATCTCAGACAAAAACTCACAAAATGCTTAGAAATGCCATTGAGAATCCCTCCATCACAACATGTTTAAATTTTAAAAATTAAGAGCTACCTTAAGGTCAATAAATAAGTTACTTGCTTTCTTTTATAACATCCTATAATAAAATCAATAATTATTCAAGTGACCACATGTGGCAAACACTGTCAAGGCAGCATTTACCAAAAAAACAAAAAACTGTGATTTTAGTCATATAAGATATAATGAAAACAAATTTTGAAAATAATTCTAGAACCTATAGCATTTGAAAAAGACTATTCATGAAGAGTATTTTTGAAAATTGGTAATGGTTATATTATAATTATAATGTTAAGAACAATTTTTCCTTAGAACATTTAGCCTATACATTTAAGTCTAGCAAAGCACAATAATTAATTTTAAGAAAGATTTGGAGAAAATATTGGTTATTATTTTGACTGTCAAATATTTCTATATTCTAAATATTTGGAGGTTATAAAAGATACATGGCCATTTGAGAAAATTACTTAATATCTCAATACCTTGTTACTATCTCATCATCAAATTCTGAAATGTCAAACCAAATTCAAGGGAATCATATGTCTTACCTAACACCAAGTTTTACTAATAATTTTAAGAACAAAACAAAATACATGCACGAATATGGCATTTCTTTCTAAATGAGTCTAATTCTTCAGGTGAAATATCTTAATTGTCCCATTCTCCATAACTAGGAACTGCTTTATTTTCAAAGTGACACACTAACATTTACCTATGTATAAGGAATATGGTTTTCAGAAGAAGTTTCTAAATACTATTCTCTGCTAAAACGTATCAGGGCTCTTTGGAGAGATGAATAATTCTAGCGCTGGGGAAGAAATTTTCCAAGATGAATTTGGAACATACTGCATCTGAATATAAAGAAATTCTCAAAGCCCATATCAAATGGACACAGATATTAGTTTGAAAGGTTTCCACTGGACAAATCTAGAACAATTTGATCACCAGAGTAATAGTTATACAAGGTAATTTATTGAATAAAATAGGATTGCATGAGTCCACAGTGATAGAAATCAGCAAATAAAGAAATTAAGAGATACATGAGAGAGAAAGATAGGCTCCTCCTCCCAGGCAGATAACAGTAAATAAATGGAGAAAGTATGATGGAAATAGAAAGTCACCCTATCTGTCACAGGGATGATTGATTTCTGGAGTCATTAATAGGTTATACTAAAGTTGATATGTAGAGGCTTGGTGAGTAAAAGATATAGGTATAATTTCAAAATATCTTTTAGTCAAACACCTATTACATACAAGGGGAAAGTGGGACTTAATGGTAGAGATGCCTAGTAGAAACTACATCATCACTCTAGGGATATGTCAACATTTTTGTACTGTAATGTAGTGTGCTCAGAAGAACACATTATCATTGATGTTGCATTCCTGCCAAGAATGCTGAGTCTGGAAGAGAGTAAATGTCATCTTACAAAGAAGATTATTTCAAAATAAGTTATGAATGAAGGACATTCACTACCCCTGGAGGTCACTCTTTTCTAACAATATTGTCCTTCACAAGCTATTCACTTAAATTAGGTGCAAGAAACTTTGGAATGTACTCTTTCAGCAGTGCCAATAAATAACCTAGGTGAAATGAAGATGAGAAATACGTTCTGATTCACTAGGTAAAAGACATTAAATTAATTTGCATACAAAGTAAATAAGTAGCAGCTCATAAAATCAGCTAATTTTGTAGGATAAGAAAAAATATTTGATTATAAGCCTTTATTAGGCTCTTCAAGATAAGACATTTTATATCCTTAATAGTTTTTATTGATGCAATACACTGAGAACTATAAAATAATAATTGTTATGAATTTGTTATATAATATTGTTATAAAATTTTAAAAGAGAAAAAAATAGCCCCAATAGCTGTCAACATACTAAATTCCATTTGGGTAGAGGAAATGAACTACAATTGTTGTATTCCTCACTGTATCACAAGCTTTGTTTATTTGTATTCAAATTTTTTTTAACTTTTTTTATTGAGTTATAGTCATTTTACAATGTTATGTCAAATTCCAGTGTAGAGCACAATTTTTCAGTTATACATGAACATACATATATTCTTTGTCACATTTTTTTTCGCTGTGAGCTACCACAAGATCTTGTATATACTTCCCTGTTCTATACAGTATAATCTTGTTTATCTATTCTACATTTTAAAATCCCAGTCTGTCCCTTCCCATGCCCTGCCCCCTTGGCAACCACAAGTTTGTATTCTATGTCTATGAGTATGTTTCTGTTTTGTATTTATGTTTGTTTATTTTTTTTAGATTCCACATATGAGTGATCCCATATGGTATTTTTCTTTCTCTTTCTGGCTTACTTCACTGGACATTCTCCAGGAATATCCATGTTGCTGCAAATGGCGTTATGTTATCGGTTTTTGTGGCTGAATAGTATTCCATTGTATAAATATACTACTTCTTCTTCATCCAGTCACCTGTTGATGGACATTTAGGCTGTTTCCATGTCTTGGCTATTGTAAACAGTGCTGCTATGAACATTAGGGTGCAGGTGTCATTTTGAAGTAGGGTCCCTTCTGGATATATGCCCAGGAGCGGGATTCCTGGGTCATATGGTAAGTCTATTCCTAGTCTTTTGAGGAATCTCCATACTGTTTTCCACAGTGGCTTTCCTTGCTTCCCTCTCCCATTTTTAATAATTTAGATGTCTTCTTTTATAATGTTGTGTTTGTTTTTTTTTGTAATTCATGGCAGTTATCACCTTTCCAGTTATGAACTTCTCATTTTTGTACCATCCTGCTTCTTTTCTATTTAGAGTAGACCTGTCAATATTTCCTTTAGCATGGGTTTAGTGTTGCTAAACTCTTAGTTTTTGCAGGTCTGTGAAGCTCTTTATCTTACCTTCTATTCTAAAGGATAGCCTTGCTGGATAGAGTATCCTAGGCTGCATCTTTTTTTCATTCAGGACTTTTGACTATATCTTGCCACTCCCTTCTGGCCTGTAGTGTTTGTGTAGAGAAATCAGCTGAGAGCCTTATGGGGGTTCCCTTATAACTCACTCTTTGCTTTTCTCTTGCTGCCTTTAGGATTATTTACTTATCCTTGACTCTGGCCATCTTGATTATGCTATGTCTTGGTGTGGGTCTGTTTGGGTTCTTCCTGTTTGGGACCCTCTGAGCCTCCTATACTTGTATATCTAATTCCTTCTTTAGGTTTGGGAAGTTTTCAGTCATGATTTCTTCAAATACCTTTTCAATCTCCTTTGTTCTTTCTTCCCCTTCTGGAACTCCTATTATGCATAGATTGGCATGCTTTATATTATCCCATAGGTCTCTTGTATTGTTTCCATTCTTTTTTATTTGTTTTTCTCTCAGCTGTTCCGATTGGGTGCTTTCTGTTGTCCTGTCTTCTAGGTTACTTATTCGTTCCTCTGCATTATCTAGCCTGCTTTGTACAGCCTTTAGGTCAGCTCTCATCTCAGCAAATGAGTTTCCTAATTCTACTTTGTTCTTTATAGCTCCTATTTCATTTTTGACATATTTTATATCTCTAAACACTATTTCTTTTAGTTCCTTCAGTACTTTGGTCACTCCTTTTTTGAAATCTTGATCTAGTAGGCCAGCAATGTCTATTTCCTTGATCGTGCTTTCAGGGGATTTCTCTTGATCTTTTAATTGGGAGTGGTCCCTCTGCTTTTTCATATTGCTCATATCTCTCTGGCACAGTGGCTTAAGGAGTATCAGTTATCTATTGTGGTCCTTAAGGAGTTTTTTTATTTATCCATCTGAAGCCTATGCAGGAATAAAACTGGTGGGCGGACAGGTAACTTCCCCTCCTGATGCCGCAGTCAGATGCTGCACTAGGGCAAGGCAGGTGGGCAGATTGTGTCCCCTCCCAGCACCATGGTCAGGTGCTGCGTTCCTGCCAGGAAGGTGGGTTGCTGCCCACCCTCTCCCAGCACCGATCGCTCCGCTGCTCTGTGCAGCTGCCTGCTCCACCTCAGATCGGCGCTCCAAAGGCAGGCTCAGGGAAGACCACAGAACAGCCCCGCCCCTGCTCTGTGCCAAATCTCAGCTCCTTATTTGTCTTGGTAGCGCAAGTTCTCTGAGATCCCAGGGCAGAAAAATCCTACCTGCCTTGGGCTGTAAACAAGTCTCAGTCTGCGTAGGAGGTTGCAGAGCCCCAGGTGCAGATTCAGGGCTCAGCCTGGCCCCTGCCTGGGCGCTTTGCACAGGACGATATGGCAGCTGTGGCTGCACCTCACCTCTCTTCTCGTGAGAAGTGCCAGTAATGGCGGTGCAGGTCTGAGGAGACAAAGGCTATGGCACCCAGGGCACACTAGCCATGTTGTTTTGCTTTTTTTGCAATTTATGGGGGACCGAGGTTGTTCTGCTCCATATCCCCTCCCAGCCACGGCACGCAGCACCCTGTAGTCCCCTGGGGCTGCCTCAGTGCAGCTGCCCCAGTCCTCCGCCTGGCTCGGGCAGCTTGTTCCAGCCCCCGGCTGCCAGCTAACGTATTGGGCTGGGTGTTGCAGGGACCCTCTATGCCCATTTAACTTAGTTCTGTTGGTCAAGGGGTGCTCAGGGGCAGATCTGAGCCTCAGAGGCTCCCCCTCCGTTCTGTTGGCCTCTCTGTTGGAGGGGGGAGACCCAGCTAACGAGCACTATTCCTCCTTTGCTGCTCCCTTCCCACGGGACAGGTCCCATACTGTTTTGCTTTTTCTTCTACCAGATTTTTGGCCTCTGTCTTTCAAAGAGGGTGATGTTCTGTCAGAGTTCGGCAGGTGCTCTGGTTGGCTGAGTGGGTCCGTAGATGTGAGTTTTGGTGTATTTGTGGGAGATGGTGAGCTATGAGCGTCCTTCTACACTGCCATCTTGCTTCTCTGGCTGTATTCAAAATTTTTAAAGTCAAATAATTAATCAACCAGATCTCTTTTCCCCCTTACAATCAGGTTTTGATCTTGGTGATAAATAAAAAAATATTTAGAGATGCACAGCAGTTGATCCTAAAAAGGTACCATATACGCTAATGTGACACAGACTTTCTCAGTTTATTTTAGCCCACTAAAATTAGGATGACATAAAAGAAAAAGCAGAGAAACAAGAAGTGGTAGAAGAAAACAAGAAAGAGGACATGGAAGAGGAAGATAAAGAGATGCAGAAAGAAAAAAATAAAAGAGGACCAAAAAAAGAAAGTGGAAAATGAAAAGGAGGGGAAAGTACAAAAAGAGTAGACAGTATAAAAAGGAATACAAGAAAGTTAAGCAGGAGAAAAAACAAAAGAAAGAAGAGTGGGGAGTGGAGGAAGGGAAAATGAAGGAGAAAAAGGAAGAGGAAGGCAAATAAAAACAGAAAAAGATAGGTGTTGAAGGAGGGAAAAAAGCAGTAAACAAGAAAGAAAAGTAGAAAATAATATAGAAAAAGGAATTAGTGAAAGAAGTTTCACAAAATAAAATAAACAAAAAGTGTGTTGTAATGTGTACTAATATTTCCATAAGGATAAGAAAGCTAAAAAAAAATCATCTTTATTGAATAGAATAGAATCACAATCCTGAAAAATTACTTGGAGATATTTAGTCCTTGTCTTGTTACCTAATCTTTTTCTCTTTATTCTTAACTTATTAACATTAATTCATTGATAAATAAATCAAAATCAATTTGTACATAGAAGTACTGTATGGTTTAAAATTATCCCAAACCTTTGTATTTATGGATTTTCTCTTATGCCTAATACAGTATCCTTTAATTTTATTCACTGAACATGCCAAATTATGTTTTGTCCTTTTGAAAGAATAGGATTTTGCTTTAGTAATCTATTCTACTTTTCTTTACAACTTTTCTAGAAATACATTTAGACTTCAAGAGAGTTGTAAAGATAGCACATGCCTGGGTGTGCATCCTCACCCAGCTGTCCCTAAGGTTATCATTTTACATAAGCCTTGTGTAATTACCAACTGTAATTACAATTAAATAAATTAACTATTTTATTCAGATTTCCCCAGTTTACTTTTTTTTAAACAAATTTCCTTTTTCTGTTTCATAATCCAATCCAGGCTATTACACTGCATTAAAATTTTAAGTCTTCATCTTCTCCAAACTCTGACAGTTCTGCCTTCTTTCCTTTTTTGTATTCATAACTTGACACTTGTTACATGTACCAAATAAGTAAACATAAAACAAATTCATTTGAGGATAGAGAGTCATTGAGATGGATCTGTCTTGTGTTAACTTATGATTAAACTGCAGTCATGTAATTTGGGAAGACCACCATAGAGGTGATGTGCTCTCATCATATCATGGTAGAGGGTACATATTATCATAAATATGTTTATTACTGGTGATTCACTAAGTCCAACATGAAATAAAGTCATTCAGCTATATCTGCCTGAGGGAAGAGTATCAAACAACTTGTTGAAATGTGTTAAAACCACCAGCAGAATTAATATATTTGGAGGAAGAAAGGATATGCTGAGGTTTTACAAATATCTATTTTTCTTCAAGGTTTTGCTATTTTTTTTCATTTATAGTTGGATCTTAGTAGAAGCATTAATGTGGGTTTCTAATGGTGATTTCTCCCTTATTTCCTTTATTCTTTCTCCAGTTATTAATTGGAATTCTTCTGTAAGGAAGATTTATCAATTAATTTCCATTCATTTATTCACTTATTAATACCCATATGGAGTCATGGATGCTTATTTTATTTTTTGGTTTATAATGTAATACTATTGTACTGTATTGTACTGGGAGCTGAGATCTTTTTCCATTTAGCTGCTACGTTCTTTGGAAATTCCAATCTCCATTCTCTTCCTTCTTCTTTTTTCCTCTTTCTCCTTCTTCTTTTAGCATTTTTTTACTTTCTGACACGCTGAAATGCTCTAGACTCATCTTGTATTTTCCATGTTTTGGCCCTAGAATAAATCAGTTACCCAGAGAACCTGGTTCCTTTGATTGGAGAATGGTATTTTGAAATCTAAGTCTGGGCACTAGGTTTGATAATTACTACTTTTAAGCCTTACCAGATGACAGAACTAGTCAGTGCATGCATGGATACCAAATAATGTGTATATACATATCTATATACATACCTCAGCATTTATATATATACATCTATCCATGTATTTATTTAAATGCCTATGACTTCAAATCATTATCTGACTTCAACCTAGCACCACAGAATTTGTCACAGAGTTCATTCTAGTATTGCATCCCTCCACTTGCTTATTTGTTATTTTTTTCCCTGACAGTGATAAACCTAGTTCTGATTATCTACAATGTATTCATTCAAATGCAGTATAAGGAAAGTAGTTACAGGATTGATAAACTACACTACTGTTAGGAAAACATTTATCACCTAGAATAGAGGATGCCTTCATCTTTATTCTGGTAAATATGAGGAAGAATGTAAATAAATATTAAGCATATATTAAAAATTCTCATGAAGTCTAAAAATGATTATACAAAAGTAATATATGATAACATTTTACATGTAAGTAGAAAAGTGAGAAATTTACTTAAAATGCTCTAGAGTCATTTTCCTGTTCAGAAGGAAAATGCAGCTAATAATGTCAAACCTAAGTAATTAATATATTACATTTATCAGATGAATTAATAAAAGAATAATAAGAATATATAACTTCCAAACTGATAGCAAAAAAGAAAAAAAAATAGTGAAAAGTGACCCACCACTCTCCAAAACAGAGCAAAAACAACAAAAACAAAGACAGTAGTTAAAAATATGACTATGTGAGCAATGACATCGTAAATAGCTTGAAAGATTCCTTGGAAAAATAAAGATTGTCAGACAAAATTAAAAGAGCTCAAATATGTCATTTACAAAAAACATATCTAACATATAAGAATAAAGAGTTTTTTATAGTGTATAAATTAAACACAGAAAAATAGTTTTGTCTCCATATAAGTTGTAATAGCATCTAAAGTTTTTAAGTTTGTTTAAATATAAGAAACTGTGTTCAAACTGAAGTACTTTAAAGCTCTCTGAAGACTAATTTATTTAAATACTCTGCTTTCCTTGGTTTTTTGCTAAATGCAAATAGAGCATTAGTAATTATTTATATAAAACATTAAAGGCATTAGTGATTTGTTTTACATTCCATGTGGCTCTAATTTCTTTTTTTAATATAGAAATAGTTAAAATAAATAGTTAGATTGCCTTAGTATATTGAATCTGAGAATGTCTTTTACATAGATTTGAGTCAACCTAATCTAAATTTTGAGGAACGAAAATCACTTAAATTAAAGGCTCTGTATTTACCCATCTAAAAATAGAGTTCACTGCCTCAGTACCTTCAAAAACACTAGATAATTTCTACTAGCATATAAACAAGTTTGAGGTATATAGAGACAACTGATTATTGTTATTACAACCATAGAATCAAGCACCAATAATTAATGCTGTCATTGTTAACTATCATTAAGAACATTGTAAAAGTAAAAGAAATTACTTAACTCAATATTTTAATATATATCAGATAAAAATAATTATTTTCTTTCTGATTCCTCACAGAGTTTTTCTTAAAGTCCAACAGCGAGTTAAAACATTTCTAAAATCCAGAGAAAACAGGTGCTAAAATAATGTAAGCTCCTGAATCATTTATTGGTGACTATGACAGCAGGAGGCCAATCTGAATATTTTTAAATGTTTATATTATACAAAATTTATTTAGAAGCATTGTATTACTCCAATTTTTATACTTATGCAAGAATGTACATTGTACTTTATTGAACAAAATCTCAGAATATATTCAACAAATTCCTTTATTTCACATATCTAAAATATGCTAAGTACAAGCAGAAAAATAAATATTATATACTTAGTTTAACACAGTCATCTCACTGATTTTTGAAGCTTAATCTAATCAGCATAAGAAACTTATGTGTCGAAGATAAACATAAAGAAAACAATATAAACATTAAAAAATTTGATGATTAGCCTTATAGAAGTGTTTTGCTGTATGATAAAATAAACGTGGCAGTGATTCTAGGTTTGAATAGTTGTAATTGGTAATTTTGTACACTGTTTACTCAGTCTCTTAAGAGAAACTTCATTAATTGGATTCTTAGAAATGTGTGGTATCTTATTATGGCTGAACATAAAAATATTAACTATATTCCTTAGATGACCGAGAACCTAGAATAAATTATTTTCTTAAAGTATTAAAAGTCTTAAACTTCAAACATAGTCCTTAAATTTTGTGAAAAATAAAACACCATGAGAATTCTTAGTGTTTTCTTTGCCTATAAAGATGAAACATTAACCCTTGGAGATAATATATTTTTACTGGATTAACAACCTACTCTTTCTGGTAGAAAAGATATGAGAGAAACACAATTTTTCATTAAATATATATTTTAGTTCTTAAGAAACAGATATATTCATATTACATTGGTTTATTCAAATGTGTATTGCCTCCCTATAAACATTTGTTTTCTTAAAAATGTACACTGTCAAGTTAGGATTTTGAATTACTCAGAAAACCCTTACTTATCTGCATAACACAAGATAAAATATGATAAAATAGTTAATAAACAAAACAAAAATAACTCTCATGCTTAGAATAATAGAAGTGTATCAGTTTCAATCTCCCTCCTGAAAAACATGTCTAAATTTATTCAACTTTTGCTTTCAAGAATTTAGTGTACAAAACACCCACTCCTTCAATTACAGCAATACAAATACATTAGCTGTGATAAATATTTCAAATGAAATTAGAATTCCAAAGTTGGAATGAATGACAGGCAGAAAAAATCCAAATACTAACCAATATGAAATGCTGAAGAAAACTGTCCTGTGGAGAGTTTTGGCAA
Source organism: Camelus ferus (assembly GCF_009834535.1). Classification (NCBI taxonomy): domain Eukaryota; kingdom Metazoa; phylum Chordata; class Mammalia; order Artiodactyla; family Camelidae; genus Camelus; species Camelus ferus. The sequence continues at coordinate 57,357,843 of NC_045697.1, read as the reverse complement.
ATTGTTATGAAGGAGTTAAAGAGTGACCATTCAAAATGTGGTGGTTAAGGGAAAGTGGGGTTTTGTAATTCTTAATTAAACGATGGAAATTTAGATTAAATTTTAAAATCAAGTTATGTATGTAAAATCACAATAAAAACGCTAGTGTTAAAAATCATAGTGCTGAAAGTGATTGTGTATGAAAGTTACTTTTCTTTGTATTGAATTTATACTTTGTGCCTACTATATTTCAAGCACCTGCTAGGTACTAGAGAGCAAACAGGAGAAGATCCCTGCAGTTAAGCACACTACAGGCTAATGAGTGAAGCAGACACAGACACAGGATGCCTTGTGTTTTAATGAAATAGGTCCTGACGTTAGAGAAGCAGACTAGTAGGACCCTTAACATTTTTGAACCTACAAGGGACATTTTTAAGGAAATGGCTTAATACAAATTAACCAGGAGCAGAGGGAATACGAGAGTTTATCAAGTTGAGAGTTTATTCCATATAGAACAACATATAAATGAAGAAGTTTGAAATACAAAATTCAAGACAGCTGATGGTGAAAAATGAGTCTTAAAAAAGAAACAGAAGCCAATCATTAAGAGCCTTAGATTCTGTATTTGGATTTGGAATTTTGGCATGAAAATACTGGGTAGCAGATCATTTGTATTTTTTCATGGCATTAACCTAACCACTCTGATATTATGTGGGAAGTAATGTAGAGTTAGGTAAAATAAGAAGAACGGAGAAAAGTCAAATGGTTTTTGGTCAATTTACTGGAAAGATGGAAGCTGCTAAAATACAAAGTTAGATGTGACCTATTCAGTTAGAAAAAGTAGTATAAAACTTTGAAGAGATATCTTGGCTGAAGGCATCTATTTTAAGGAATTTGGTAGAAGTATGCCTAACCAATAGTGTGTTTAAGACAACCAGCTTTGTTTGCTTGTTTATTTCTTTATTTTCCATGCACAAAAGCATTTCAGGAAAAACAAAATCTTTATCTCTATACAGAGCTGTTGCCTCTCCATCATTCTGGGTTGAGTCAGCCACATAAAACCACTATGGGTGTTTCAAGAGGAAAACAATTGGATACTGAAAATTAGAGGCTTACAAACTTTCAGAAGGACTGTTAAAGTCAAAGTCAGTGAAACCTTTTACTGGTTTTAAAAACTCTGAAGGGCAGAAATCTCAGCTGCTTATAGTTCCAAAATGGATAAGACACAGGAGGTCTCCCAGAAGCCATCACACATCTAAGGTCTACCCTACACCCATGGGTTTGCCTGCCACCAGAGAACAATCCTTTTCTTCTACCATTCATTTACTTCTTATTGGTGGTCAATCTAACCTTGTTGCCCATGAACAAGAGACTCTGGATAAATAAGATCCTAGATTCCAGATAATTAAGTACCTGATTTGAGGGGCAGTGTGTGGTATAATGCTTCCCTGTCAATCAGCAGTCAAGCACAGCTCTATAATTATTTTCTAGTTTTCAGTACTGGTGAGCTGTGGAATCTGTCTTATGCTAACACAAGAAGGTGGCCTATAAAGCTTGATTTTTTTTCTTTCTAAAAGATGAAAACAACTGAGTCAAATTCCATATTCAAGAACATTCAGAGGATTTAAGGTAAATCTAAGGTAGTAACAATTCAGCAGTTAAAATTTTATAGCATCATTTTTCTATGTCAAAATTGATAACACGTTTATATATTGTTAAATAATGTCATATCTAAATATATCATTAATTTGAAAAATAAAAATCAATTTGCATTCAGTTATTTCAGTTATATTGTATTCTATTCAGTAAGCTCAGCTTAACAAATTTAAGTTTCCTTTGCCACAGTCACTGTGCCTGGCAATGGCTTTTTTTAACTTAATAGGTGTCCTGATAATAGTCTCTAGCAGTAAAACCGAAGATTTGGAGAAGGAAGGAAAGCCATCTCATTTATCTCAAAGTAAAGAGAATAATACAACCTATATTTTCAAGTATGTTTGCATGGATACTTCACAGATATTAAAATTCCTGCCCAGAAATTTATATAAAAATATTTCTTCTGATTTTTTGATTATATAAATAAACTTGTACACCAAATGGAATGTTCCAGTAATTTTTCAATTCAGTCTTAATTGAACCTTTTATTTTAGCAACAAGAGGAAAAATATGTAACCCAGAAGTTCACTTATAAGAGTTGTCAACAGAATCATGAATCAGCCATTTCATCTTTAAGGTGGAATCCCAATGCAAAATACCCTAGTAAACAATCTTCTCTCATGTGAAAAAAGAAATTCAGTAATTCACTTATGTTTAGAAATTTGGGAGGTTTTATCCAGATTGAGTGACTGGACAAAGAAATGTGCCATAGATGGAGATGGGAGCCTGAAATTATGTGCATTTATTTTCCCCAGAGAACTTGATCATGAATAAGTGAGCCAGGCATTTCCCTTTGACTTTCATTCTGTTCTTACACACTATGCCAGCCCATCTTCTGAACACATCATTTCACCGTGCAGCCAAGTTGTAAGACCATCTGGTGCCCTTAGTATTCCAGAAAACTGAGATTCTGGGAAGCACTGGTCTTTAATAAAACGTTCTCACCTAAGCTAATGACTTGACAATTGGATGTACATCCAAATGTAGAGCCCTATATTTAAATTTTGACCTCAATATATGTGTGTATGTATGTGTGCATACACGTGTCTGTGTATCTCTATGTCTGTGTCTTTATGAGAGTTGAGACTTATAAACCAACTTATATAACTTGTTAAAAGATTTGACTCTTAACTGTCTAGTCCACAAAAATATACAATAATATTATTTCCAGGAAACTCACTTCACCTTTTAAAACGGCTCATAATTAAGAAAGTGAAAAATGGAAGTCTTAATTTCCCACCTCAATTTCATTACATCACAATGTATTCTGGTCTAGCTGTTTGGCCAAAACTTTGGAGTTTTCCTTATTTCTTCTCTTTCTCACATATCCTACAACCAATAGTCAGCAAAGCCTTTCATTTCAATTTTAAAATATAACTACTTTCTGACCCATTATTTCTCTGATCCTAGCCATCATGATCTCTTGTTTGGAATACTGCAATCACCTTCCAACTGGTCTTCATGACCTTACCCTTGTTCCTCTAGAGCCTATTCATGACTCAGTAGCCAGAGAGATCCATTTAGAATGTCAGATCAAGCCACTCTTCAACTCAAAGATTAGTAAATTGCCCATAAATTACTAAATAACTCTATCCCACTAATTCTCTGACCTCTTCTCTTATAATATTCTCTGCAATTACTCTCTTCAAAGCTTCATTTCTCTGCATCCAGCAGACCATTCACAATCCTGTTCCAAAAGCTTTTGATCAGTCTTCTTGAAATAATTCTTTCTTACACACCTCAAGTCACTGCTCAAAAACCATAGTATCAGAGAAGTTTTTTCACATCACTCTGTATAAAGTAGTAATTCCTATTTTCTGCTCATCTATCTGCCTTGCCTAATTGTATTTTTTTCTTTCTAGCACTTATCATTATCTGACATATCTTGGAATTAATTTTATTAAATTTAAGACATCATTAATTATAAGAAAGTCTATTAGTCTATGTAGTACTAAGAAAAAAATCTTACAGTTAAACTATGACATACTGCTTTCTCATCACTTAAGCAGCATTTTATATTATACTTTAAAAAAGAGGATCTTACATACTTAGATATGTTTAATCATTTATTTACTCTTGTGCATATATTCATAGGCAAATAAACAAGACATTCCTAAAACTTTTTCATATTCAGAGCTGTATTCCTCAGAAACTCTTTCTGGTTCAGCATTTTTAATGTCCAATTTTTTTTCCATTCAATGACATACTTTGTGACGTCAAGAAATTTGGAGATACAGCATTTCTTCAAAAAGTGTCCTTCTTAGTCCCTGGTATCAATACAGTTGATACCCAGTGTTTATACTGCTACTCATTTTTATCTCATTCTAGGATGATGTGTCTAGGCCCAAATCTCACAGAACACTTTGTATCAGTTATTGTCGCCATGGTAAACAAATGAAATAGTAGCCTACATCACTTAAGTTCCTTGGCAAATTCAGCATCAGTAGAGGGTGGGTAGGAGAAGTGGGCTTCTCCCATAGAGACCAGGAATGGTGATGGTAGTATGGCTTCTAGTGATAAGGGGATTATTTGTTGAACAAAATTGTAATTATACCTACATATCATAATGGTAGTATTTTTAAGATCTTTCTCTTGAGTTGGTCATATTCTCCAGTGAATGTTCTTATGATCTTCTCAGTAATGGGCAAAGGCCTGACTGACAGAGTTTGAGAGAGAAATGCATAAAATTGCTCCAAGTCTTTTCATTAATCACCTTTCTCTGAATAATCATATGTTAGTATTGTCCCTATTATCTTTGATTGTTCCTGTGAGACAGGAGGGAACAGGGCAGGGCATAATCACCAAAGGAATGACACAGCAATTGAGGACAGGACAAACTGGTTAAAACCAAGATGGCAGAAGATCCGACTTCCAGTAGACCCTGAGCCTCATGGTGTACCCACAGGTGCCATGACAGTTCCTAGGCTAACTATGAAAAGTCCAAAAGTGGGAAGGGAACCCAATTCCTGAAAATTCCCATCCCTTTCCCAAAATAGTTGGAATAATCTTCCTACTCATTAGCATACGAAATTATCAAGCTCATAAAAGCTAACCACCCCACAACTTGTGTCTCTCTTGCCTTCTGAGGTGGCCTGCACTCTGTCTATGGAGTGTATATCTACTTTTACTTTAAGCTAAACACCCCACACCTCTTGGTCTCTCTCCCTCTAGCTTTTTGAAATGGTCCACATTCTGCTTATGGGGTGTGTATCTTCTAAGCTGCTCTCCCTTCTGAGTGAGATGGCCCATACCTTGTCTTTGGAGTGTGTCTCTCTCTAAATAAATTTACTTTCACTTTACTATGTCTTGCTCTTGAATTATTTCCTGGGTGAAGCAAGAACCTATTCTTTGTCAACACCTCGTGTCCACAGATCAAAGAGCCTCCTCACTCTAGAGAATAAAACCCTAGATTTCTGTTCCACCATGTGAAGTAGGTTAGATCTGCGCATCCACTGTCTATTACATAAACTTTCAATCTTCCTGCTTTTACCTTTTGTTTCTTCTTTACTAATAGTGAAAGCTTACTGAATCAATTAGCTTTTTACTCTGTCACAAAGCACCCCAAAATGTAGTGACTTAAAATGTCGAGCATTTATTTGCTCATAATTCTGAGCCAATAGTTTGGGTGGAGCTCCATTGCAATGGCTTGTTTCTGATTCATGTGTTATTATTGGTTGGCCTTCCTTTGTATTTGTGCCTCAGCTGGACAAGCTTTCCATGTGGTCTGTCATTCTCTAACACAAGTTTGTTTATCTGTCAATAGCATTTCAAGAGGACATGAGTAGTAGCTGCATGGCCTCTTGTGCCTATACTCAGGCCTCAAATAATGCCACTTCTGCCACACTGGGGTCAAAGTAAGCCACAGGGCTCACCTACATTCAAGGAGTGGGAAAAGAAATCCCACTACAGCTATAGCATATGAATGGCCATTAGCAGTCTATCATACTGGTACATCAAATCCTGAACATAAGGAGGCTTATGTGAAAGAAATAAGGTGTTTCTCATACTTCCTCGCCAAAAAGCTGTTTCTTAGGCCTCTTAATATAGTTCCCACTTCTCCATCGGAGTTTTCCCACTTCTCTCGGTTTGTTTCCGTTGTCTTCTCTGCTATTGTGTTAGTCCTTCTGATTTTATGCCACCCTCTTTGCCCCAAATTAACAAGGAACAAAAATCTTTCAGTGTCTCATTTATTTTAATAGACTCCAGAGATGAAGCAGATTTTAAGCTTGTGTTGAATTCAATATCCTTAACCTGCAGAGAGTAAACCACTCCTCTGTCTAGGAAAATTCCAGCTTAGCTTTCAAAATTCTACCTTGTGGTCCCCACCTCAGTGAAATCTTTCTTAACTACCTCACAGATGGATATGATCACTTTTCTTTTTCTGATTTATACCTTTATTTATGAGTCTATTATTTATTTACCACACTACATTAGAATCGTATTAACAAAAAGGCACACTGGTTAAAAGTGCAGGCTTTGGAGCCATATTGCCTGAATTCAAATATTAACTATACTTCTTATTAGCTCTGTGACCTTGGCACATTTCTAAACTCTTAGTACCTGCTTCCATTCCTCATAAGGTTGTTTTCAGGATTAAAGGAATTAATCCATATAAATTACTTAGAACAATGCCTGGCACATATTGAGGGGTCAATAAATGCTATTGATTATTACTATACATTTGCCTCTGAGACCAAAATATGAGCTGATTGTGTGTAAGAATCATATATCCCTCACCTTTTCAACCCTAGTGGGGTGCAGTGTCATCCTTCAGTGTTTACTGTAAGAATAAGGAACCATCTCAGTAGCCATGCATCTCACAAAGCCTCCTGTGGTGACCCCAGCACAGTCTTTCCTCTCATCTTCTAACTGCCCTGGGATTCTTTTGCCTGGGAGAACAAATGTGCAGCCAACTAGACTCTGCTTTTCATATTTCATTGTTCTATCAATATCCTAAATGTTTCATTTTCAAAAAGTTTTGTATACTTGACTTCTGGTAGGCCTGATAAAGGTACAGGGAGTAAATGTAGGCATGAATGAGACACCAGGCCCTCTCCTGCATTTGAAAGTAATTTTGTGTATAGTAACTAAAGTTTATGCTGTCTCTATACCAGGCTCTGAGCATACAAAATGTTTTGCTTTGTTCTTTCCTATCACATAATTATCAACATTTCAAACTCAAAGATGCAGAGAGGTTCCTTGTGATATCCTCTATTAAACCTTTTATTCAAGAGAACACAGACATAATTGATTCTCAAACTGACTGGCAATTTACTCAAATCATTTCACTGGTCAATAGGATTAAGATCAGATGTCCTGAGAATGTTCATCATTTAGGGTAACATTCCTAAATGTCTGAACATAACTTGGGCATATAATATTTTATTTAATCCTGACTATCATCTCATGAGGTAGAAGTATCTCCCCCAATTTACAGAGGAAGGGACAGAGGCTCAAAGAGACAAGTGACCTACCAAAACTGACAAGGAAAGTTTGTTGTTAGCTAACATCCCAGAGAGGAAATGCTGATTTTACCCCTTAGTTTTATTTGAGCATGTGGGAAGTATTTTAAATGGAGTACTAAGGGAATTGCAGGTCCTTCAGGAGAAGGAAACTGCATGCCCATGCAATGTTTCATTAAAATGTTCAATCATGTGGGCTTAGTGTCTGGGTATCTTTTTCATTGTGTTTAGAAAAGTATTCACACAGCAAATCATTTGGTAAGTATTTGTTGAAAACTGAATGAATGGATAATATGAAGAGTACTGAAGATAATTACTAATTCTATTCCTCTGCTTAAATCAAAATGCTTGGTCAAAATCTTTTCCTCATGGACCCTGTTATGGGTTGAACTGTCTTCTCACAAAATTCATATGTTAATGTTCTGATCCTCAGTATCAGAATGTGACCTTATTTGGAGATAGGGTCTTGATTATGGAGGTAATCAAGTTAAAATGAGGTCTTTAGGGTGAGCCTTAATCCAATGCCACTGTTATCCTAATAAAAAGGGAAAATTTGGAGTCAGACATACAAACATAAAATGAGGACAATGTGAATAGACATAGGGAGAAGATGTCCATAAGAAACTCATGGAAAGGGGCCTGGAACAGATTCTTCCTTCACTGCCCTTATGAGACAGGATGGAAGAGGGCAGAGCACAGCCATTCAAGGAATGCTACAGCAATTAACATCAAAATGGTGAAAGATTCAACCCCCAGTAGACCTTGAGGCTCAGGATGATGAGAGATTTAACTTCTAGTAGATCTTGAGCTTCATTATCTGTTCATCCTAATATATTAACATGGTGAATAACATGCCCACAGTCACCATGGCAGTCCCAAGGATAGCCACAAAAGATCAATGAGTGGGAAATGGCCAACTTCCTGGGAATCCCAGCCCCTTCCCCAGGCTACTTAGACTGGTCCTTCCACTTATTAGCATTTGAAGCCACCAAGCCCATGAAAACTAGCAACAGGGTGCCTCGCAGCTGCCCCCCTCCCTCTTTGGAGACTGCCCGCATTCTGTCTATGGAATGTGTACTTACTGTTAATCTGAGCACCCAACCCCCAAACCTTGTGGCCTTTCTCTTGCCTTTCAATGTATCTCTCTAAATAAATCTACATTTACTCAACTGTGGCTCGCTCTTGAATTCTTTTCTGCTGTGAAGCCAAGGGCCCACGCTTGATGAGGCATATCCCAGGGGCTCAACCGAATCCTGGGACGCTGCCCTTCTCATGCCCCAACCCTGCTAACATCTTAATTTTGGACTTTAGCCTCTAGAAGTGTTAGAAGATAAATTCACCAGTCTGTGGTACTTTACAACTACAACAAATCTAGCCACTTCTCACTATTCTGCCTCTCCTACCCTGTTGCAAGCCACCATCATCTCTTGTCAAGATTATTCAATTGTCTCCTAACTGATCTCCAGGTTTCTGTTCTTTCTCTTCTAAATCTATTTTTCACAAAATAGTCATATTGTTCCTTTGAATGTATGTAGAATTCATGCTATGCCTCACAACTTTTAGAAGTCCCCCATCTTTACCATGATAAAAAACAAAGTCTTTATTATGGTGGATAAGACCACACACATTCATGAGCCCTCTGCTTTTCTTGGACCTCATTTTTTCTTCTCCATTCCTTCACCCATTTCTAGGCTTTGCTCCACCTCTACTGGCCTCCTTGCTCTTCCTTGAACGTGCTAATCATGTGTTTGGTGCTGGGGTTTGTACTTACTGTTCCCTCTCTCTGGAATGCTCACCCCTGAGATACCTGACATGCCTCTTCCTTTCACTTTCTTCAAGTTTCTTTTCAAACATCACTTTGTCAGTCAAGTTTCCATTGACCATACTCCATAAAATAGCACCTCAGTTTCTTATAATTCACCATTTCACTCACCTCAATTTATTTCTCTCCATAGCACTTATCCTTTTCTGACACAGTATATATTTAAACAATTCATACAGTAATAAAGCAATAATTTACGATTATCTGTGGTATTTTATCACATGTGAACTGAAGACATTGAATTTAAAGGAAAAAGAAATAAAAGGAAAAATGAATATTTATATATCATTTTTTTGAAATAAGCACTAAAGTTTCTTAATTCCAGAAATAGGAAATAAAATTCAGCTACTGCCATTTGGTTGCTTACAGTCTAGTTGGAGAAGTGGTCATAAAGATCTGATGGCATCTCTATGTCTTAGGAGAAACGTGGAGGATTTCATAGGGAAGGTGATATCTAACTAGGTCTTGAAGAATATGTAAAACACCAGGATGGATAAAAGAGGAAAGACATTCCAATCAGAGGACCAACACAGAACTATGAAATAGTGATGGCAAGCTCAGTAGTTGACTGGCTAAGACAAAAAGAAGCCAAGATGTTTTCTAATTATTTTGGGTTTTTTCACCTCTTTGGATTTAAAATCTAGAAAAAAAGTTTGAAAATACATTTTATCTTTCTGAATAATTACTGCAGAATAGTATAACTATGTAAAAATATCTGTTACCACACAATCTGTTTTAAATAGTTTTTATTTTAGAACACTGATTGGAGTAGGTATGTAAAATTTCTTCACTTTCTCATCTTCATCTGAGTGTGTGCTTTAGTTTGAGTTTTATTCTCCAAAGGACATTAATTTTTAATGAATGTATGCCAATTCATGTAAAAAATAAAAAATCTTATTACTATGTGGAAATAATTTGTTTTACTACTTTACTTCATTTTTGTCAAGTGCATATGAATAAGCAAGTCCAAATAAACTTTTGCTTTATTTTTTTGCTAAAAAATTCATATTTTGAGTTCTCTGAATCATGTGGTTTCTTCTTTTACTCCTATTCCCTGTTATGTTAAAATAACTGCATTTTTATTATGCAATTTCAGTATATACATACTTGTCTCCTGGCAATGCTGCATAAAAAATTAAGAATGTAATGGATTTATGTTGAAATTAAATAACCTAGAAAATATCAACATTTCCTTGAAAGAAAAGCTTGCCAAAAATTACTATTTAAAACAATACACTCAAAAATTTTTAATTGCAATGACTTCTTAAATATAAAACTGTTTACTGAAAATTAAATTCATTCACTTTCTTTCTGCATTTTAAAATAAAAATACATGACTAAATTGATCTAACACAGATCTGTTCACTGAAACATGCCAACCAAGTGTAAATTAAATTTTGTTTTTGTTAGGTTTAAAGGATTGGCTTCCATTTAACAATCCATAATATTTATGTCTCAACGTTTATCTAATTTTGTCTAACTACTGCAGATTCTACATGTTTGATTCTGACAAACCTATCCAGGATGTTAACTGGCCTGATCTTATTATATGAGAAAAACAAATGTATAAAAATTCAATTTGTAGTGATACAGAATTGGAACAACTGTATTTGCTACAATGGTATGATATTCTACCTATTGTGTGACACACTGTAAGAAACAGTCCTTCTACTATCTTACTCCATCACATGAAACTTTAAAAAGAATTGATGTAATTCACATTGGTCTCATATAACAGTGCTATTTTGTAGCTGGTTAGTGCTCCTCATTGCTTTGAAAATGGTTTCAAGGGATATAAAAAATTCCAAGAGCAAGAGCAATGGCAGTTGTAGTTGAATAGCTATCAATGCTTAAATGAAAACATCCAATAGACAATACTTCTAAAAGTCAAAGGATATTCAACCTCTTTTGTTGTTTACTTAGCCAAACACCGCTGTGGTGATGTCTTTAAAAATTCCTATTTCAGGTTACTTCATTTAGGCTGTGTTGCCATTTTATGTTTCTATTTTTATATTGCAGACAAGATTTTTGGCATATATTTGAAATAAAAATAAAAATATTTTAATTACACATAAAGATCCTTTAAAAACATCTTCCAGTATCTCAGGAAATAAAATTTAGTCTCTCCCAATGAAAATACATCATTCAAGATGGCCATTATGCAACTCGAAATATAAGATTGTAGTGGTTTTCTAGGTAATTCAGTTTCTCCTAGGAAAAAATCAAATTTCCTGCCCAATGTTGAAACAAATATCTAGGTCCAAGATGGAGCTCCTTCTGCCCAGTGTGCCACATGAGCAAACTGAAACTTAGAGAACTTCTATGTCCCTGCAAATGATCTGTTTGACCAGAAACACAGTATATCCAGCCAGCCAATCCCCAAACGTCAAGCCAGCTCTGGGCCTTCTTACCCCAAACACAGCTGACTATGTGACCCCAGTCAATCAGATATTTTCTATTTTTTCTTCCTTGTTTTTTATTCTTTGTCCTATAAAAGCTTCCTGTCTGCTGTTCTCCAGCATGCAGCTCTCAAATTCAAACAAAACTTGGCCAACTTAGTGACCTTACAATTGCAATAGCTTCAAGGCCAGAAACTTAAAGTATACAGGCCTTTCCCTTTGCACCCTCCTAGAGGTCCAACATCAAAACAGTAGTCCATAAATTAATATCTCATTTGCAATTAACCAGGACACTAGAGGAAATACAGTCCTTGAAGCTTCTGTCAAATCCTTCCACACCAACTCACACACACACACTCAGACACACACATACACACCACACACACACACATTACCTTGTACTACCTCTTAACTATTAGGTAAGAGATAAATAAGCTTCTGTTTTACTTGAGCCACTTTATTTTTTGATCTCATTATTAAATAAGTATAACATATATTTTAATTAATACATTAATTGGTACCTGGGATTAGGGTATAGCAACAAGAAAAACTAACAATATGGCATGACTTAGTACTTGAGCTATAGCTAGCAAAGACACAAACATTCTAGGCTGGGAAGCATGTGCTCCTTTTTATGCTATGACAAACCATAATATTCTATGTCAACTTGCAAGGTATATCATATATCTCATAAGTCTATAGTTTTAAGGGAGATAGTAGATTCATATCATTAGTATTTATTTGCGTGTTCCGGTGTTTTATTTTTTCACCAAGGGACTACTGAAATAGAGAGATTAGGAAAGAATCAACCTAAACACAAGAAGTGATTGAAGAGAACAGAGTTCTGCCAAGAGCAAATGCTAGACCCGCAACTAAATAAATAGAGTGAGACAGACAATGAGGCGGTTTCCAAATCAAGAAAACATTTTCACTAAGAATCTTCCTAAACAGGCTTAAATTAGGCATTCTTGGCCAGACATTGGGGACCTGCCAATGATAAAGTTTTTATTAGAGACTGATGCTTTTGCTTCCAAGCTAATAGTTTTAATGTCCTTCAGTTTGCCATAATGCAAATGAGAGATAAATGGATGGATCAGATATGGAAAACAGCAAATAAAGAAGAGTCAGCAGACTGAAAATCTATGTTCAGAAGGGATCTGTGAGTGTGGTTATTTGCACTTGGAAGTGAAAGGAAAAAAAACAGATTAGAAACTTACTATTTCACTGAGGAAATCTTACTATCAAAGGAAACACAAACATGTTCTATAAAAAAGCCTTTGTCCAGTCCCTGAAGCAACATTTGCTTTCAAGCATGTATCAGCAAGAAGCAGTCTTCGGAAGTTGTTTGGCTAGTGAGGAAGCAAACACTCCAACAAATTCAGGTATTGCTATTGAGGATGCTAAACAATGAGGAATCTCCCAGAGATCAAAGCCAGGAACCACAGAGGCCAAGATGTCAGGGAGTTACCAGACAAGAATCAAAGGCATCCTGATAAGATAAAAAAGAAACTGTCTCTACATTTAATATCTATATTATCTAAGTTTAAACTTATATGTTTTAACAATAATAAAAACAATAAATTGTAAATGTTTATGAGTGTTTAACTATGAAACACTGAAAGCAATATTACAATTTTATTCAGTTTTATTCTATTAAGCCCTAAATTATTCTTTAACATCACATTATTTTTCTTGAAATTTACATATAGAAATTGTAAGAATATTCCTATAGTGGTGGCCTTCATATACAGATTTTAATATTTGTGGAATACAAATTCACTTAAATGTCTAGGACAGAGATTCTCAAATTTTCTTATTATGGTCATTTTTGGACTGAATCATTCTTTGCTGCAGGATGCTGTCCTGTGCACTGTAGGATGTCTAGAAACATCCTGGCTTCTGTACACTAAATACCAGTATCACTGCCCTCAGCTGTGACATCCAAACATGCCTCTAGACATTGTCAAATGTCTGACTGCATCATCATCTCTGCTGCTTTAGAACATTTAACACCATTCTCCTGAGTTCTTCCAGAGAACTTCAGTTCTTGCAGACAGACTTCAAGAACTAGAACATAGATCATATTCTTGTTTCGACTGCAGGGCTACCTAACTATACTCTAGACACTTCATTTTATTCACCTGCCTAAACAGAAAAATGAAATATATGTTTTTAAAATTTTATGACATTGTTTTATTTTCTTCATGATGTTTGAAATAGATACCTCTGAAACACAGGAGCCGATTTCTAAACAATTTCTATGTTAGTCTACTTCAGTGTCTATCCAAATTAATGAGAAAGCATAAAAAAGGAAGAAAGAATGAGAGAAAAAAAGAAGGAAAGAAAAATGTCAGATTTGTATGTGTGAGTTCTGCCATTTTCTGTAATTGTACCAATTATATAGTGCCATTTTAGATGTATCTCTGTACTGGCTTTGGTTTTATTTTTCTGCATCAATAATACAAAAGTAGCAATTTCACTTGAAAAACAAATTAAAATTAGCACAAATAGTCCACATTCACTCTGATATTAGAGTACTGAAGAAGAGCTTTCACACTTCACATTTCACATTTTTATGTATAAAAAGATATAAAATTCATGACCCACAAGTTGGTATTCATATAAATTAAAATAAATAGGATTTGTATAAATAGGCCTCCAAACTCTGATTTAAAAAAGAAATAAAAATATATGTATTTAAAATAATCATGCAAATATGTCAGTTTTTCAAATATCTTGCAGGTGGAAATGCAGTCCCAGAGAGTGAGGCTCAGGTACATTTTATTATTCATGGGTCTAAAAATGAATCTTGAAACCACTGGTTGCCCTCATTTGTTATTTGCTCCATAGGTAAAGAAAGAGACTGTAATTTTTGTTTTGTTGTTTTTACACATGTATAGAGAACTTAAAATATTGAATTAGTTATTTCTGTAGTATTGGTTACTAAGTAATGAAGGCTAAAAGAAAACAAAGACTTAGAGCAACTCTTTTAATGAATTGTAATGAACAATATCCAGGCAACGTTTTAAGCTTTAAAAAGACAACTTCAAATTATTCTGCTTCCCTGAATTGATGTGGGATAGTCTCCAGAAATCAATCAATGACACTTCTGACTTTTAACTCTGTTCTTAGATAGTGTCTTACTCAATTTTTTATATCATCAGTAAAGTACCAAAGACTATAAAACAAGTAGTAGCTCTTCCTCATTTGATTTCCTTTATTCTCTCTGGTTCTTACCAGCAGTTAATCTTTCAGCCTTTGACAATAAAAATGAATTCTGTGTAAGGATTTATTAGCAACTGTTAGGTAGTCACTGGAGAACGCTATTCTCCCTGGTTTAAAAAATCTAAAAATCTGTCAGAGTCACATGCTGCCCACTAAACTACTCAGGTGATAGTTTTAAAAGTTATTTTGAAGAGGAGGTTTTACAAGGATTGATAGTTCATCTCGATTTGAAAGTGTCATAGAAATTTGGAAAATCCCGCCTGTTTCTTCATTAAATGTATTTATTTAGCATCTAATATGTGCCAGGCACTGTTCCACTCTGATAAGTTCTATGAAGAAAACAGAGGGATGAGATAGAGCATGGCCTGAGAAAGTGTGATTTATATAAGGTAGTCAGAGAACGCATAACAAATGAGATGATATTTTTACTGAGACTTAGTTTACAAGGAGGCAGCAGGCATAAGCCATCCAGACAAAAATTAAACAATGAAAATAAAACCTTAGGGAGGACTGAGCTTTGACCTTCAGAAATAAAAGAAGGGCCATGACTGTGGTATGTATTAGGCAGTGAGAAAACAATAAGAAAAATAAAACACTTGAGAATTATATAATATGCCAAATAATGAAGGAAAATTACAAATACTATTCAAAAAATAAGGCATTGTTAAAAGATGAATCTATGTATTGAGAAGACACAATATGTTTTTTCATTTTAATTATGTTTTAATTAATTAATTCTACTTAACATAAGGAATGAGGCAGAGATGTTTGCTCCAACCTCTTCTGGTCAACAGTTGATTGCAATAGGTTAAGAAAACGAGATGTAAATTATATGGACTGGAGAGGAGGAAGTGAAGCTCAATTTACAGATGACACTATTGCCTACATAGAATATCCTAAGGAACCTACCAAAAAGCAACTCAAATTAATAAACTTAGCAAGATTGCAGTATGGAAGGTTAATATATAAAAAAAAATTATTTTTTTATTCTAGCAATGAACAGTTGGAAACTGAAATGGAACAAATAACAGCATTTGCATCAAAAATATGAAATACTTAGTAAATTTAACAATGCGCATGCAAGTCTTGCATACCAAAACCCATATAACATTGCTGAGAAAAATTATAAAAACTTAACTAAATGGAAGGTTATGCCATGTTCATACATTGGAAGATCTTACGTTCTTAAAAAGCCAATTTTCCCCAAATTGACCTATAGATTTAATGTAATCCCAGTTAAATCTTAGCAGGCTTTTTAAAAATAGCAGCAATAGTTTCTTTGTTCATTTTAATATATTTTAGGAAACAATATACAAAACTGAGCTTTCCCACCATCTCCAAATAACAGCAGGAAGCTCCAGTTACACATATTTAGCGTTTTGTGATGGCTAAAAACAGCAGTCAGCACCAGACTTGAATAGTTAGCTACAACACAAACATCCTTCAAAATGAAATGTCATCATAGCAAGACAGGTAAACCAGGGTTTAACAAATGACAACCATTTGGGAAGTGATCTAATCATTCTTGTTGAATTTCGTATTTCATTAAATATTCTTATACACAGTTTCCTGCTTACAGGTTTTAAACAAAACCTCCCTTAAGGAATTATTTCAATTAAGAATAAAAATTCAATAAGAACAGTTCTGACAAAATCCCCAGCTAGTTCAAGTTCTAATGTGCACTGACCAAAGGAAAAGAAAAACAATAATTTTTAAAACAAAGTTTTAACATGTTTATTAAGACACACTATTTTTAAGCAAGGTAATTTGTTTAATGTAATTCTTAGCACTAGCCAAAGTGGCTTCTTCTAAAATATGATAAATTGCTTCTAGAGATTATCAAAAAATATCAATAAGTGGACATTTTAGGGACTAAATAACAATGATTTTATTCTATAGAATTAAATATTTAAATTTCACCTCAATTTTTTGTTTCTTTGATCCTTTCTTTAATTTTTGCTTCCTCACTATCATTTTAAGCTAGAAACTGAGCATCAATTTGAAGGGATCATTTGAACTTCACGTAGAACCTGAGAAAGAGATGTTCCTGCACAAGATAATACTGGATCCAAAAACTCTGTGGGAAAGTCTATTTGACCACAAATAAGAGCTAGCAAGGTGGAATTCTGAGTTAAGGATCAGAAAATAAAAGGAATTACATTGCAGATGAGAGGGAAAATTTTCTATGTTAAGGAATTTATGATGCGCATCTTTTCTCTATCTCTCTTGTAGAACTTCAATAAAATGTACATTGATGGTTACAGTTGCTGATATTTTGATGGAATAGATAAGCTTAAATTCTTCTGCCACAATACATAAAGATTCTGGTTCAATATGTATTTCAGTCATGAAAAGATTTCTGACTAAATTATAAGATTGGAAAGAAAATAATCAAGAGATCAAGAAAGAAGCAAGTGTAAATATTTAGGAAGAAATGTTAATTCCATGTTATTCTAAAGCTTTTACCCAAATGACCACATAAGGAGCTACAAACAAAGCTTATGCAAATGGTGAATTGATTGAGATGGGCATACCCAAAAGGAAACTCATGAACTAAGCATCAACGTAAGAAAGACTGAGCAAGCTAGAAGACAAAAACCACAATAAAAATATTCAATGTTAGAGTAGGCAATAAGGATAATTGTTTGGATCCAATTAGATCTGGGTAAAGTAGAGAAAAACATCTCCCCTGTGAGGTGTTTGGCTATCAGGTTAGACATCAAATCTCTGTATGGTCTGCATGGTCTACAAGGCCACAAAGAAACAAAAAATTTAAACTATTTCTTTATTTTATCTGTTCCAGGCGTACGGCAAAGGCAAAAGCAAAACTCCCCTGGGAGAAAATACTCTACATTCAGATCTTAAATAATGACAATTTCTACTAAATATATGATCAAGTATCAGATATCACAAAATATAAAATCATACAAAGTTTCTTGAGTGAGAGTAGACAAAACATTCATACAATAATATCAGACTTAAGAAGACTTCACATACAAATATCATGCATCGTAGATAGTTATTATCACTTCAGCTGGTATTTTAAAGAATGAAAATTTAGTTAAGAATCACAAGACCATTAAAAATGATCAGACATGTCAGAAAATGACCAAAAACCCTCCCAGATTCAGATAATTTTTCAATAATGATCATATTTAAAATTAAAATTAACAGATTTAAGTAACAGATTTTACACAGCTGAAGAAGGGAACTAGTGAAGCAGAAAATAGTCCTAAAGAAATTAAACAAGATGCAACATTGAGAAACAAAGAATTGGAAAATATGAAGAAGTGAAGATACATGGAAGGTATAGAAAGATGGACTAGCACTAAGTATAATAAAACTTCCAGGAGGAAGATAGAGACAGAATGCTGATATAAAAACATTATTTTAAAAATAAGATAAACACATTCTTGTACACTTAGAGCATAATAAATCCTAATATGGATAGATAAATATAAATCCATGCCTATTTTTACTTGTAAAATTAGATATTAAAGTTATAGATGTTATTGTCAAAGTTGCAAGTATAAAAGACTGATTATCTTCAAAGATAATTTTAACAGTAATAAAAGAAACCAGAGCCAATGGGAAATATTTTCAAAGGGAAACATAATAGTCTACCTAGAATTCCATAAACAAGGTGTGAAATTATATTTTAGAAATATGAAATAATTACATTTTCACAAAAACTGTTATTCACTAAACAAGTTTTAAGATGAAGGAAATTATCATAAGAAATAGTTACGAAAGCATAAAGAAATAGAGACTAAAGAAATACTATACACATGTACAAGTTCATTTAAGCAAAAAGATGGGCTAAAAATACAGAGTTCAAAACTTAGCCAATAAGAGCATGTAAACTGAAGGTTAGAAATTTGAGTGAAAGTATTTGTCTTTTAATCTTTAAAAAAAATCAACGTAGTGTTTAAAATGCAAAGACATGAATGCTGCTTACACTAAGCTACATAATTCTCCTTATCTATATTGTTAGTTTTACCTACTTAAAAAAATAATAAGCATTCTGTGTCCTTAGTACAGTCTCAGCTTGTGATTCACTGCTAAGTTCTCTTGATACACTGAAATGCATGAGACATTCGGATAGTTTCAACCTTAATAGAAATTTCTACCTTGAGCCTTTTTGATCAGTTTCAATCTGATCTCTGTATCTTTTGCCTATCATTTCCCCCCAAAACCTCTATTGATTCTTCTCATCCTGGAGAGTCTTTTTATCTCTCTTTCAGACTCAATTTCCTGAACCCTCTTTTTTCAACTCCTTCTTTTTCACTCATCTGTTTTATTTTTTAAATGTACATTCTCCTGTCAGTTTTGGAGAAAAGGTATCTCTTAATTTGAGTTCCCTAAAAAAGTCTAAGAGGAGTTTTTTTGTTGTTGTTGTTGTTTTTGTTTTTGGATGAGTGCAGTAGAAGAGAAATGAGAGAAGCAGAATAAACCAGTGGAAAACAGTTAAGCAAGTGTGGCATTTCAGCTAGAGGCTAGCTTCATTCTATACCTTGGAGAGCTCTGGAAGTTGAATTGATCACTGAGTTGATCTTACTTTCTGGAATGGGAACTAACATTTTGTCATTCTATACCAGTGTGCCAAAGACTGCAGACAGTACCTCTGGAGTAGTAACATTTTCTCCTAGGGGAGCTCTTTAGACCCAGAACAATTCTCAGAGAAGAGGGCAGCAACAGAAAACGATCCATTAGAATGAAACACTCACAGCTCCTGGAGGGTGGATGCATCTGGCAGTAAAAGAATCAAGACAAATTGCTGATAGCAACTGCTCAATTGCACTTGATCCTCACATTCTAAATTGATCCAGCTGCAAATTCCCCAATGTTCAGGTTGGTCAGACTTCTGGGAAAACTTACAAGAGATGGGATAGTAGGATACATTAAATACCTCATTGGTTCAGTTGGTCCATAGGCCATAACTGACACTTTTCTGCCCAAAATTCTAAATCCCTCACTATCTTAGCACTTCTGCTGGCCTAGTTGGCTGGCCTGATGGAGTGAACCAGATTTGCATTACTGAGGGTTCTAAGCATTATATTCCATGCCCTCATCAGTCTATGATTGCTATACTTGCCATTTCTAGTTGGAAACGGACATAAGAGTACCAAGAATAATTTTATTTGATCCCTTAATTCATAAACACGTTCCCTCTTGCCCCTATTATATATGCATTAACAACCTTGCTTTCTTATTACAACCAGGGTCATTTTCCCTAACAGTATAATTCTTTTTTGTTTGTTTGTTTGTTTGCCTCTTAGAGGAAGCACCTTTCCCTGCCTACAAGCTCATACTGAGAAACAAGACCTTAAGTCTTACAGAACTTATGAAGACATGGGAAATACAATATCTCCAAGTAGCTACTCAAGTGTTGATGACAAGATATGCTTCTATTTCTATCCTTTGTTCCCAGAACATCTGCTCTAACAACTGGAAACATAGCACCACATAATGGCTGTTTAAAGGTAGTCAATCTCAACCTTTATCATTCACCAGAATCATCTGGAGACTTTGTTAGAAAACTGTTTACTAAGCCCCATCAGCAGAGTTTCTGCTTCAGTAGATCTAGGATAAGGTTTGAGAGTTTGCATTTCCTATAAATTCCCAGATAATACTGATACCACTGGTCCAGGAATAAAATGTTGATACCTACTGATATAAGTACATTGTATACTCTAACCAATAATGTCTCATCATGCAGGATGTGATCTCCAAGATCTCAGTTGTACCTTCAAGAGTCTATTTGTTCAAACTTTCAGGACGTGTAATATGTTGTAATTACAGAGGATCTGCTGTTTAAGCCACGCAGTCTATGGTAACTTTTTACAGCAACCTAAATTGACTATATGACAGTGGCCTGGCCTGTCTTTGATACGTAAAGCAAATTATTTTGCTCAGCACTTCACTCCTTTGGCACAAATCTTTGACAAACTACTTCACATATTTTCTCTGAATATGGGTCAAATTAGACTAAGTGAGGCTAATTACTACTTACTCTAATTATTGTTTACTACACCTGCATATGTATTTTTCTCATTATAATGTCATTACCATCAGATAGATGTCCCCCTTGTTAGGGCCAGCAACTGGTGCATGTATATTTTCTGAACTGTATAGCTCCACGTAGTAAAATTCAGCAGTGTTCTTACTTTTGCCTTTTTTGGGGGGGGGAGGGTTGTTCCAAGAATGTGAAAATACCAGAATTTTCATCTTATTTTCCCTTGATTTACTTCTTCATCTCTCCTCCCTCTCTCTCACTCTTTCTGTCTCTCCCCACCTCTAGCTCTTGCTCTTGCTCTCCCAGTGTCTCCTCATACTTCTCCACCCTTGACAGATTATTTTTGGTTTCTCATGAATGCAATTACTTAATACCTTGTATTTTCTACAAACAAATCTTGATACACCTCTCTTTGCTATAAAAGGAGGGAAACTGTTAGCTAACACACTTAGGATGCTATCTAAGGTTTGACAGTGGGAGGGAACAATGTAGAGTTTTCGTCTTATTTTGTGTCTTTAAATTCTAATATAATTTTTAAATTTTCTGTAAAGATTCTTACCCATAACTTACACTACCTGATACTTAGGATATGGAAAATGAAATTTAATTTTAGAGATGATAGAGTAGAATACTATAGAGATAGAGCAATGAAACTAGAAACTTTTCATGAAGAATACTAAAATATTTATATAGGTATCAATTCTAATTTCAAATAATATGCACACTTCATTTTGCCTCTTCAGTTTCTAATGATACTTCTGATCTTGCAGAATGCATTGCAGAGCTGCTTTTCCTAATTTGGTGATGTTCTTATAGTTTCAAAAGTATGTATGTTAAACTTGATCTACTAAAAGCCATGAGAGTAGCTGGCTAGTAAATATGGTATAAAACTATATTTTACTAGGGGAGACAAAAGGCAGATGTTTTGATATCCTTTGAAGGATGGCCAAAGAGATAATCGGAATACAATGGGAAATAATTGTAGAAATAACAGCAGTTTAAGGAAAATATACACAAAAATGCCCTTCTGAACCTTAGGCTCCTTCAGGTGTTCCTCTGAAGAAATATATTGGTTTCTTTTAGGAATATTCTAAAATATTCCCAAGGTCTTTCTTTTTCAATCCATATTATAGTGTTTATGGCTGCTTTCTTTTAAGTTATTCTGGATTTTTGAGAATTGCTTTTTTTAGAAGATTATTTTAATTCTGTGGGACCATTGACCTTTCAAAGATTTTAAAATTCATGAAGGCTATAACATAGAAAAGTCATTGTAATAATGTCAGTACTCTATATATCTCTAGTAACATTTGAAATGAACCTGAAACACATTATTCTTAAAGCCCTCTTTGTAAAACCTTAATCTCTTATACTGATATGTGTATGAAATTTGGTGTATTTCAGGAAGCTTTTCAAATTTGTTAGAATTCCTAGGCTTGGATTTCTCAGGGGGAAAAAAAAAAAAAGACTTTCCTGAGGGTTTTTGGTACATAGAACATATAGAATAAACTTTGTTTAGGCTCTTCAACTAACATATATGCTAGTGTTATCAGGCAGGATTAAAAACATTACAAAATCTAATCTATAAAAATGTTATTTTATCTCATAGAATTTTGGATTGCAGAAAGACAATACTTGTGATAGTAAATTGTGGATATTCCAAAATACTTAAGAAAATGCCATTGAGAAATATTTATTCCTTATATTTTATTGAATCATATCAGTAATAACGATTCATGTATTGACTCTACGATAAGCTAAAACTGACTTACGCTCACTTTAAAAAATTACATAATAATCATTAAAAGGAAACATAGGTTTCTTTAAGAAGTAAATGTAATATTTAAGGGCTAGAAATGACAAAGTTCCGGATATGCTTCATTCCAAAGTCTGTATCTTAACCATTCCAGTATACTGTAATCTATGCTAAGCAGTATCTCAAACATTCTTATGTTTCTACTTACTGTTTTAATGTAAGTAATTTTAATATGAATTTAATATTGATTTAATGTTAATATATAGTATTAATTTAATATTTTAATACTAATTACTTAGTTGATACTCTTCCTGAGATCTATTCCTTGAGCTATATCCACATATATAACTCATTTCATTAATATATGTAATGAAATTGTTCATTTTAAGATAGTCATGTGGTTCAATGTGATTTTATAGATGTACTCACAGAATTCACTAATTGTTAATGTGATAGATTTGACTCTGATTGATTTTTTACATCTTCATCATTTTTCTTTTCCAGATGATTAAAGTATTTCAACTTTCTGTAGGTCTATTTCAGAATCACTTAAAAAAATGTGATATTTACTTTATATTTAAAAAATCTCTTTGTAGTTATAAACTTCTATTAGGCATACAGTATAAATTGTGCCATTTCCATACTTTTTAGTCTGTCCTCTATGCTAGGTTTTCAAATATTTTAAAACTCATAAACTAAGCAAAATTTTACCCAAAGTTTTCATTTTGTTCACTCATTATTATAATATGTTTCTTAATAAAATATTTAAAATGCAATATTGTAACAGAAGTTACAGAAAATATTAAGCTTTACTTTAATAAGAAGAACGAGCTCTTTTTATTGGCTTTCTTGCTTGTCTAATTGCATATCTCTTACTTTTAACACCATCTAAATAAATGCAGAACAGATGCCAGGATTAGAAATATTAAAGATTTATTGGATGTAAGTGTTGTTTAAAGTGAATTTTTTAAAATTCTTTCATTTGAATATACAGTTATAAGACAACTTCAGAATGATTTTAACTACTTAAAAAAACACATATTTATTTCATTAGTCTAATGTATTTATTTCATTAGTCCAATGTCATCTGTTAGACATATAAAGAAGTTTGCCAAGAAAATTGGTTCAATTTTCTAACTCCATAAATGCTGCACCAACACATGTAGCTATTTGTTAAGTATGGTGGCTAGTTATTGTGAGTCTCATTAAATAATGACACTATTTTGTATAAAGTTTCAAAGTATTAAGTTTTAACTTCAGGAAATGCAGTCATGGACAGCCTCTATGACTTAAGCAGATAAGCCTTATTCAAACCTTGGTGAAGGATGTTTACATCATGTAACTTCAGAGGTACTGAATAGACCTCTGCCTAAAAAATAAAGTCACATATTTTGCAATTTAAAGGGTTTTTTCCCCCTTATTTTAAGGTTTCAATCTTTTGCTAGGTTGCAAGTGCCTCTGATAATACAATATTTTGGGCTTCACATTTTAAAAATTTATTCTTTAATTTGAATTGATTTTTGTTTCAGATTTTTCATGAAATGAGAAAGAGCTATTGTGCTCTCTCATGTCTGAGATAGAGGTGCAAAATCACCATAATACTTGAAGAGTTTAGAAAGCGAAAGATGGAGACAATAGAACTAAAATGAACTTCTTCAACATGTTGTGCTTCAGAGAAATGCTGCTATTACATGATGAATCAGAATTACAGGCAATATGAGATCCTCAGATAAAAGTTCCTCTGTTAGACACAATAAAAATATTTATCTAAGAACTAAAAATATATTATTAAGAGTAGTATGTTTTATTTATAGTCCATTCTCCTGAAATGTTGAATATAGAGGTAGACTGAGATGTCAACAGGAAATAGTGGTCATTAGTGAGGCTGCAAATTCAAGTATGTACATTAGCCTAGTCATTAATGCATAGGAAAGATGATCTAGTGGGGTCTGTGGTGAAGGGGAATAGGAAAGAACAGGTGTCTTCTATTTATTCTCATCAGCAGATCTTATGAAAATTACCCTCATTTATGTAATCTATAAGAAGTTAAATACTGGAAAATGATTCATTTAATTAAAAATACTAAAAACTACATGAAAATTAAAATAATACTTATTATCACTCATTTATTTAACAAATATTTACTAAATCCCTACTATACACCATATATCATAGCATTTAATCAACCATAACATCCCCAAGAGCCATATCTTCCATAAAATAACAGATAATATGGTCAAAATGACTATTTTTTTCCAAAGTGTTACACTGTGAGTGTTTCCTAAAGTTTAATACTCACATACATATTAGGTAATATATGAGGTAGTTTAATTTTAGGAGTACTCTAAAGAGGCAAATACACCAGGGAATATACAACCCCTTCTTAGGGCAGGAGAGTGTAAAAAGAGGGAATCTAAGGAAGAGGTTAAGCTAAGAAGAAGGTGATAAGCAAATCTCAGGCTACATTTTTCAGGTTCTGTGACATTGCTATAATCATAGGGTGCACTTCCACACACAGACACATGCATGCACATACCAACAGCTCCCAAATATACCCAGCACAAAATATGAAATTATAGAAAACTGCTACACTAGCAAGAGTATTGCTATACTAGCAAGAGATGATCACATGAGTAAAGTAGGTGGGATTCGGGCATCCTTAGGCTGAGATAACTGTGGAGAGCCCACTGGGGAAGTCTAGTTCATGGAGTCAAGGACCGAGTGCTTTGAGAAGATTAAGGTATAGTTTGGATTTTGACTGAGAATTAGTTCCATTTGATGGGTTGGAAAATTTAAGGCTGTTTATAGAGTACCCTTGCAGCTAGTATCCTTGATGCATGTAAGATTCTATTAATGATACATAATCAGTCAATACTGAGTAGATGGAAATAGAAAAGAGGCTATCTTTTTTTTTTTTTTAAACCCAGTAACTGCTGGCAAAAAAAATTAGGAAATACCTGAGTATCTATTGGTGCCAGACTCTGTGTTCCAGTGTTTAGTCACCAGCAATTTGGTTGGGAGAGCCAGTTTTCAAGGCAGCAATAATGGTAGTAACAGTCCAAGATTCCTTGTCTGGTTTGCAGCTACATTAGTGTGACTTCCTCCTAACTCCACTCCTTCAGTTCTTCTAATAATTTTTTTATGCACTAATGCCAGGAATTAAATAGTTTATCCCTGAAATACTCAGAGTAGCGTCTGTTTTCTTCACTGAACACTAACTAATTTTGATGAGGACTGAGCAATATCTTAGGGTACAGACATGATTAAGATTTATGGATTATATGATGAATGTTTTAATGAGAGCTCCTCATCTGACATCATTGGAAGAGATACACTGAAGGTTTTTACCCTGGAAATATTTCTCTTGTTTAGCTTTAGATGATCTTCATGTATCCACTCTGGTTCAAGAAATACAGAGTCTGGGATCTGAATGGGGTGTATCTCTGATTCCTGACCCCACTCCTCCAGTTCTGATTTTTCTATTCTCAGTATCCTTCAACATATTTTTTCACTAATTCCTTCTTCCCCAATTTGTTCATGTAATCTCTTGGAAAAATCAGGGTTTTTTTTTTTTAATCCACTCTTCATAATTTGTTGTTAAAGGCACAAACTTGAAGCTCTGATAATCAAAAGCAGATAATTCAGAATTGTTCTTTTGGAATTATAAGCTCTAGTGGGTAATGAATAATTCCTGAAGGAAGTTCAAGGACAACTGAATGAGCTAAACAGACCTCTTTACTCAAGACTGCAGGAACAAATTGGAAAGAGTGTAGCATTTTGCAAGATAAATTATCTGAATCTTTTATAAGATACTAAGAAGAGTGACTAATGGAAGAACAGCAACAACAGCATTATTTAGTATTAAACACTTTGTTAGGACCACTGTGATGTACTCATCGCCTATCATATTTCTACTATGGTTTAAAAAACAAAACAAAACAACTTTTGACTAGCCTGGCAGTTAAGGATTAATATTGGAATTGATGGTTTAAATTTATTTATGTTTATTGCTTGTGTTGTCATCATTCTTCCCAGTAGCAGGATTCTGAAGAATTTTGTCCCAACCTAGACAATTTCCTGTTTCTAATTCCCAATAATGAAAAAAGATGAGAAAGATAAAAATTAAAATTTTCTATATTTATATGTCCAATTTGATCAAGTACTGATTTTGAGGGTTACTTTATTTTGGTTTGAGACTTCTTTAGCTGTATTTGGCAGACAGGCATATTGATTGAATAGACCCATCTGTTGTCCCAGCAATTAGTTGGCTTGCACCTAGACAAATCAGGCGTATATCCAATGTGAGAAGAGTCTTCTGTGGGAGGCCTTGATTATGAAAATAAGATTTAGCTTCCAAGTGAAATGCCAAGTGAATCTAGGCCATAAGCCTGTGAATTCATTTATGGCATTTTGGAGCTTTCCTAAGGCACACACCATTTATTCAAAGTATTAATTGAAAAAAGTTCATTTGTCAGAATGAAATTGGCTTCAGCTTCACTTTGGGTAATTCTTTGGTTTTTTAAAACACTCAAATCACAATTGATACAGTGGGTATCATTCATTGTTAGATTTACTTGAGTTCTACTAAAGCTGAACATATTAATATTTGCATATTTGTACAAGTATTTTAGCAGAATATTTTCATACAATTCAGCTTATAAAAACCTTTCTGTTGAAACCTAAGGTCAAATTGAAAACCAATGTAGTTCAAGTGCTCATCATCTGTCTACTGTAAAGTAAGGAACAGCAAGAAAAATCCACTTTTTCACAAAATGTCTCCCCTGTTAATTAATCAGTTTATTGACTGATTTTAGTTTTTATGCTCAAAGTATAAGTACAAATGCCACTTTTCCTTATTGGAAAGCATCTTAACTTATATAACTTGATATATCACAATAAATTCACTCACTTATTCATATAATAAATACATATGGGAAACTAACTTTAACTAGCATCCTAGATCCAGATTATACAGTAACATAAAGAAAACATTAAAATTTAATGAATAAACAAACACTGTCCTTTTTGAATTTAGGGTCTAGTATAGATAAAGAGGTGTAGTAAATAGAATTAATAAATTATATAGTAGTTTATTATATATATGTGTTCTGGAGAAAATAAAACAGAGAATAAAAATAAGAGTGTTAGAGTGTGTCTACCAGTTTTGAATGGAGTGGACAGAGTTGTAACTGAGAAGGTGATAATTGAGTGAATAGCAGAATGATATGACAGAATGAACCCTGCCAATTAGGGAGTAGAGAGAACTAGGCAGAGAGATTAGCACATGTCCTGAGGCAGGAGTGTGCCTAGTGAGCTAAGGAATAGCCAGGAGTCAGTCGGCTTGAAGCAGTGATTAGAGAGAGAGCAACTGGAAATGAGAAAAGAGGTAATGGACCTTTATCATGACTCTAATTTTTTCACAGGGTGGTATAGGGATCATTGGAAGATTTTGAGCATAAGAAAAGAGGTAATCTGGATTTAAAAAATAAAAATAGAGTTTATCTGGAGAGAAGTAAGTAGAGAGGTACAGTAGTAGAAGCAGGGAGGCCAGTTAGTAAGCAACAGCAATCCAGTTGATAGATGATGGTGATTTTGCCCACAGTGGTAACAGTGGAAGTATAATGATTATTAGAGTCCAGATTTTTTGTAGGTAGTACCCAAAGAATTTGCTGAAGATTGCTGAAGATCAACATATCTGAACAAAATATTTGGGTTAAAATTAATTTCCATGTGTGCTTCTTAACTATTTTGATAACAGAAGTGCAGGCCTCTTCTTCCAACACAAAACGCTCAACTTTAAGTATTGCACCTTTGTGCAATTCCATGATATACCCTATGTTAGAAACATGTTACATTCAGTCCTGTTAATTAACAATCATCTCACTATTCAGACTGCACTCTTTTTCCTCCAGATCCTTTATTCAAATATCTCATTGTGCAAATTCTTCAACCTTAGTAATACTCCAATCTATAGACCTACACAACTATCTTCACTTCCTCTTGCTCAACTTAAATTACATGATTCATTGTTTCAGCTATTTCTTTTCAAACAGCCTTAATATCAATACATTTCTCTCATCTCACCTTATTTAGCTAATAAATCATAATAACATTTCAACTCAAATATCATTTTTTTCACTTTATACCTAATAAATTACAGGTTTCTTGAAAAAAAAAAACACAACCAAGTGAGAGTGATTTATTTAAAAATCGTATCAAATACACTCAATACCACTATGAAGCCTATAATGATTCAATCAAATTTTTTTGCTTCCTACCCAAGAAGAATTATTATTAGATGCACTTATACTTCTATACTCTTATTCTCTCAAATGATTCCCTAGATACACCCTTATTTCTCTACATGAACTTTCCCTTTAAATGATTCATTCATTTCCAAAGTTTAAATATCATTTACACACTGGTTATTTCCAGATTTTCTTCTCTAATCAAGACCTCTCCCTTAGCTCTAATTAACATATCCATTTGCTTACTTGACTCCACCGGGATGTTTCATATGCAGGTCAAACTTAATTCCAAAACAGAACTTAATAGAAAATCTATTTTTCTTTTAATTTTTTTATGAAGTATATGGTTAGTTACAATGTGTCAGTTTCTGTTATACAGCACAATGCCCCAGTTCATACAATGGTATACTACTCAGTCACAAAAAAGAAGAATAAAATAATGCCATTTGCAGCAACATGGATGGACCTAGAGGAAATCTATTTTTCTTCTCCCAGAGAAACATTATTTGTTCAGATAACCAGGTCAGATATTTAAGATTTATCTCTGATTTTTCCACTTTCCTCATCACCTAACTCCAGGTTTATATAACTTAATCAAATTTATGACTTCTATAGTACTTGTAGCTTTAGAAAGAAAATATGACTATAACAACTGTATACTATATACAATGAATGCATTAAGTTGACACATATGTCCATCAAATGTCTCTTTGATGTCCTCTATAATTGTTCCTTAGGTATTTCACTATTGTTCTATCATTTAGACATCCAGCTGTTTCTTTACCATTGATACTATTTTAATCATTATTGACATAATATACTAGTAATTTAAGTTCCTTTATGCCATTGAATGGTAAAGATTCAATGCTTCAAATTAGCATGATTACTTAAATTACTATATTCAGAACCACAGTTATCAAATATAGACGTTATTAATATAATTGTTCAAATTACATAAATGTAAGATATAATCTAATACTGCTCATCAAAACTTTTCATACCAGTTTCTGAGATGCTTTGAACTTTAGGGGCCATAATCAAATTATCTTAACCAGATTATCTTTCAGAAAACATATCAATGTAAACGAATGCAAATTTTCATGGAAATAGTTAACTAATTTTTTTTTCATAATTAAACACATTTCAGTGAAATGTAGTTAGTTTTAATATTCTGCCATTGAGTTTATAAGCTTGTGAAAAGACTGGAACAATCAACTTATATTGTACTTAGTGTAGTTTTGATTATTTAAAAAATAAATCATTCTTACTATCTAATAGTCAATCTAAAGCTACAATTTATATGTATACTGTGTACAACTAGTTTCTATCATCTGTAAAGGTTAGGTTTATGTGTCATTTTGTTAGGCTGTAATAACCAGTTATTCAATTAAACACTAAAAAAGGGTTTGCGGTGAAGGTATATTATAGATGTAATAAATGTCTACAATCAGATGACTTTAAAAGATATCTTTGATAATCTAGGTGAGCCTTATATACAAAGTTGAGAGGCCCTAAGAATAAAACTGAGGCTTCTTTGAGGAAGAAGAAATTCGGCCTCATGACCAGAGCAGCATCAACCCCTATTAGAGAGCCTCTAGCCTGCTGGCCTGTCCCTACATATTTCAGACTTGCCAGTCCTAAAAATCATGTAAGTTGATGCCTTGAAATAAGTGTCTTCATATGTATATATAATATATTATATATATATATGTATGAATATATAATATATTTTATATATACATATATATACACATATATACATGTGTGTGTGTGTGTGTGTGTATATATATATATATATATATTCCTCTGTCCCAAAACTATAGCTCTTTGCTTTTGCGCATGCATACATTTAACTTTAAAAGTTGTGAAATAATTTTTAATCTAATTTTAAATTAGATTAAATGTGTGTAAATGTGTGTATGTGTGTGTGTGTGTTGAGATGTAAATTTAAGGGGTAGCAATGTGGAGAAATTTTCTTTATTCTTAGTATTCAATTTTGAGCTCTGGATTTAAGGAGTAAAGAGCATTAAAAAATTTTTTTAAGTATACTTTTCATAATATTAGCTATTAAATTCTCAGTGAACTTTTCTCCAAAATTATCTATAAAGGATAAGATTTATGAAAGATTATATGCCTTTAAAATGATATGCCTTATCAGTTTGTCACATGTGCTTTATATACTTCTTTTAATACAAATTATAACAATGCTATTTAGCAACTGAGGTTCTGGAATCATATGAGTTTACAGATTATCTTGATTGAATATATCTAGGTCACAAAGTATATAACAATGGTTTTACCTGTATATTGGTAACATCATGAATGAAAAATAAAAATATTAAAATAATAAAATATAGCAAAAGAAAAGAGGGCCTTATGCTAAGCAATGGAGCATAGTGTTATAAACCGAAGAATTAAACTAATTTAAGTATGTGTACCTAAAGACACCGACAAAGAAGAAAACAGAATATATTTAGAGCAGTACTGTGACCTGAACCATAGTCTAATCAAAGGTTCTTATGAAAAGAAAATCTACCTATTATCACCTTGTGAAATACATTTGCCTAGTTCTCCCTTTTAAAAAAAGACACTCTTTTCCATTTTAAAAATATATAAATGATAACCAGATTCACTAAAATTAAGAATCTATGAAAAAATTTAAATAATTAAATAAATAAATGAATAAATATAACAAAACAGAAACAGATTCATAGATACAGAGAACAAACTAGTGGTTACCAGTAGGGAGGATGAAGGAGGAGGGGAAAGACAGGGGGCAGGGAATTAAGAGACACAAAATATTACGCATAAAATAAATAAGCTGCAAGGCTTTAGGGTATAGCACAAGAAATATAGCCAATATTTTATAACTTTAAATGGAGTAAAATCTATAAAAATGTTGAATCACTATGTTATACACCTGAAACTAATATTGTAAGTCAACTATATTTCAATAAAAAAAGAAAGTATGAAAAGTATCAAAATCAAAACAGATGTTCTACAAATGCCACTTATAGAGGTTTCACTAGATGACAGAAAAATGAGAAGCATTTACATAATGTCTAGGACTTAATAACATACATGGAAAAGTTTTTTCCTCTTCTAATGTAAAGAGAAAAGAGAACATATATCTATGCACAAATAAAAATGTCCTGAAATGTGTGTATATAATAAGGGCATTGAACTAACAATAGTCATATGAGAAAATAAAAACTACTCTTGTTACTGGATATAAATACATTCAGTGATTAAAATTAATTTACAAAATCTACTCATAAATTCAATAACAAATAGTACATTCCCTTGGGCTATGTCTAGAATAATATAACCTATATTTCTGATATAATCAAAATAAAATAGATTAAGAAATAAACACCCACCACAATAGTATATTTTGACCCAAATTCTATCATTCAAATGCCAACCTGAAATTAAGTGATTTTTTTACTTTTACCCATCTTCTTGTTGCTCCTGGCAAGGATAAACCTTTGGCATAATCATCATCTAATGAACATTTTAATAAAACTTTTTCTTACTAATAATACAGTGTTTTCAACCTCTTCAGTATTCCCAAATGTTATAATATGAACTATATGAACATTAGAATCCCAATTCTAAGCTTTCTATTTCTTTTTTGCCATAATTACAATTAATTCATTCCACAAATAAACTCAGGCTTATTAAAAACAAATACAATGCAGACACAAACACACTTTGAGAGAAATCCCTTAAAATGTTTAATATCTTAATATGTTTAAACTGTGGAATAAATTGGTAATTTTCTTTATGCTTGTATTATTTGTCTACATTTGTTACTGTAATCACGTATGGTTTCACAGTAAAGAAAAACATATTAGAATAGCTGATATTTCATTTTTCTTTAACTCTTTCAAGTGAAAAAAGAACACTGAATTGGTAATATTTAACAAAGACTTTATTGGTTAAAGCATCAACTTTTTTGCATCATGGCACACATAAAAAGAGATATTTTTAGGGAACACTACGTTAAATAAAGATGCTTGAGGCTCACAGTTGTCAGCCTAATTAATTGATGTCCTGAAACTGAGGCCATCAGTATCTTGGCATTTTGGTAATTCAAAACCTGCACACCAGGTTTACTGCACTTTGAGGGGAGGTCTGGATTATATTAAGACATATTATCATACAAACATTTCAATTACTCCTCAGAGCAATGCAACTAAATTTTTGATAGTACCATTTCCATTACTGATTTTCTTGTTTGTTTGATGATTAGGCTTTCAGAATCAACTAAAAATGTTAAATAACAGTCAAGCATGTGTTATTTAAGTTCTTTATAGAAGGTGAATATAATATTTTCCTGTAGTGTTTTCTTTTAAATTTTCTTCCTTTTTATGTAAATAAAGTTTTTCACAAACTAAACCAAGGTTTAAAACTACGGATAATGATAAAGGAAATCTATGCTCTCAGGAGCTGCTAAAGTGTGAAGTTCCAAACCTTATTCTTTTCAATGAATAAATTTATTTTATAATGTGCTTGTTTATAAATATCTGCATAAAATTCTGGACAGTCTCATAAATATAGTATTATAAGCCATTATTATATATTAGGTGTGGCTAAACATGAGTACTTAAAATTTTATCATCACTAACATTAAATTATTCTAAATGAGTAAGCAATAAATGTATGAGTTGTTTGTTAAATTTATATAATGAATTAATGCATAATTCAAATTGTATTAAATTAGCCTATTTAATAAAAGAAATAAATCACATTGGACTAAACTGGGATGAAATAGTGTATTAATTTTATAATACTGCTTCATAAAGTTATATTTAAAATAACTCTTTTCTCATCTTTACCCCTCTTTTCAAGGTAACATTCTATTTATCCTTATTCTGACAAATATCTTTAAACAAGTTTTTAACCTTTGTGACTGCAAATTCACTCTTTAACCTTTCCAATCATAATTTCTCCTTACCCGTCTGAAGAAACCACTGTGTCAAGGATATCAGTGACTACTTAATCTGTGACCCTCTAGCACTTCACTATTTTTCTCTTTGAATTTAATGGCACATAACCCAGCTGGCTTCTCATTAAATCTTGGAAGTCTGTTTTCTTCGTTTCCATCAAAATACTCACCTTGGGTTTTCTTCTGCTTCTTACTGATTTATCTTTCTGTTTGTATCCCTGGAGACATGAAAACTATGTCTCCAAACTCTATACCAGCATTCTGTAATTCTTGAATGTTAAATTTATTTCAAATATAATGGTTCTAAAAATTCATTATTTATCATTCATCAGCATCCCAATTACCTTGTTAGTCATTTTCAGAATCTATAAGGTATCTCTGGCTCATTTCTCTCCCATATCTCTCACATTTAATAAGTTAAAAACTCCTCAAATTCTACCTTGAAAATAACTATTCATCAATTCTTTGTTTTTCATTCTCTACAACCCCACCACCATTTTGCTTGTTAAGACACTTATCTATTTTCAGGAATATTATGTATCACCTGAATTCACAATCAAGAGACTCTCAGAGCTACAGTATTATCATCCACATTATTACTAAAATTATTTCTCAGATGCAATCATGACAATTATTCTGCTTAAGATACAGTTATGAATTCATATTGCCTGCAAGCAGAAGTCTAGGCTTTGTGTAATGGTGTAAAGCTTTCTAATCAATTTTATGTCAGTTATTATTTGAAAGTCAGCCTTACTCTTTCTCCCCAGAGTGGACATTTTCTTTGTATTCATTACCTGTCTCACACTCGGCACCCAATGGAGGCCAGACATTTCTTTTTTTCATCCTTATATTTTTGTGTTCTACAATTTGTCAAAAAAAAAAAAAAAAAAAGTGCTACTACCAAGAATCCGAACCTTAAGGAATTCATGAAAATTCACAGAAAAGTTGAGAAATGGTGACAGTGATGGCAACAGGAGCCCAGCTGCACTGGCAGCATGATGTACCCAGTTATATAAGGAAATATTACAACTAGTTTTTCCCCTGGGGTTCATACTCCCTTGTTTCTGGCTTGCTCTGTGAAATTGATTCTCGAGTCTTGCATTGAATCTGTGGTATATCAAAAATCAACCAAGTTAATTTATTTTTCTTTAAGTTAACCAAAAATCTGTTTCTATTATTTTCAGCTAAGAACTACAAATAAAACTCCATTACATATAACCACAAAGTATATGAAGGTACATCATGAAATATGCCAAACTCTTACACTGTTTTGAATACTAGGAATTATTTTTCTGTTCCTGTTTTAACTTAAAATATTTCTGTTCTTTATCCAAGAAATATATGTGTGGGATCCCATGATTGGGTTAACAAATTGTAACAGATCCCAGCCAATTATCTCATTAAAGATGTGCTTAGTAACTGCCTTGAGGTTTTGGAACGACCCAGGCCCCCCGGCTATAAACGCTGAGAGTGCCTGCTGTTAGTCCTCTATCCCCAAAACAGCCTTGGCCTGGAATGGTAAACAACTTATAAAAAGCTGCAGACTCAGAGGGGAGAAGGCTGGTTAGCCAATGAAGGGTAAGATCCCCTGAGGGGGCAACCTAAGACAGGCACAACCGCCTAAGTCCAAGTTGTTAAGCAGCTGATTCTCATATGTTCCGCCCTGATAAGCTGAAAGGCTCAACAGGAACATGATTCACCAAAAAGGGTCTTCTGACCTTGAGCCAAACACCAACAATAAATAAAGCCTTTGTACTCATTGTGATCCCACCAGTCCTTCCCTAAATTCCTGCATTCCTCCTTTGACTGTACTCAATAAATATGAGAGATTTGAGAGGCTCGTGAAGTTGGCTCCCAACCCCCTCTCGCTCTCTTGACTTTTCCCCAGAGTCTTGAGTAATTCATTCCATCTCGGTGGGACTGAATTAGTCACTTACTTATTGTTATCCCTAACCTATGTTTTACACTTTTTTTTTTTAACCTTTCTTCATAATTTCTTTTTTTTTTTTAACATTTTTTATTGATTTATAATCATTTTACAATGTTGTGTCAAATTCCAGTGTTCAGCACAATTTTTCAGTTATTCACGGACATATACACATTCATTGTCACATTTTTTTCTCTGTGAGTTATCATAACATTTTGTGTATATTTCCCTGTGCTATACAGTGTAGTCTATTCTACAATTTTGAAATCCCAGTCTATCCCTTCCCACCCTCCACCCCCCTGGTAACCATAAGTCTGTATTCTCTGTCTGTGAGTCTATTTCTGTCCTTTTTTTTATGCTTTGTTTTTGTTTGTTTGTTTGTTTTTGTTTTTGTTTTTTAGATTCCACATATGAGCGATCTCATATGGTATTTTTCTTTCTCTTTCTGGCTTACTTCACTTAGAATGACATTCTCCAGGAGCATCCATGTTGCTGCAAATGGCATTATGTTGTCGGGTTTTATGGCTGAGTAGTATTCCATTGTATAAATATACCACTTCTTCTTTATCCAGTCACCTGTTGATGGACATTTAGGCTGTTTCCATGTTTTGGCTATTGTAAATAGTGCTGCTATGAACACTGGGGTGCAGGTGTCTTTTTGAAGTAGGGTTCCTTCTGGATATATGCCCAGGAGTGGGATTCCTGGGTCATATGGTAAGTCTATTCCTAATTTTTGAGGAATCTCCATACTGTTTTCCACAGTGGCTGCACCAAACTGCATTCCCACCAGCAGTGTAGGAGGGTTCCCCTTTCTCCACAGCCTCTCCGCATTTGTCATTTGTGGATTTTTGAATGACGGCCATTCTGACTGGTGTGAGGTAATACCTCATTGTAGTTTTGATTTGCATTTCTCTGATAATTAGTGATATTGAGCATTTTTTCATGTGCTTTTTGATCATTTGTATGTCTTCCTTGGAGAATTGCTTGTTTAGGTCTTCTGCCCATTTTTGGATTGGGTTGTTTATTTTTTTCTTATTGAGTTGTATGAGCTGCTTATATATTCTGGAGATCAAGCCTTTGTCGGTTTCACTTGCAAAAATTTTCTCCCATTCCGTAGGTTTTCTTCTTGTTTTACTTCTGGTTTCCTTTGCTGTGCAGAAGCTTGTAAGTTTCATTAGGTCCCATTTGTTTATTCTTGCTTTTATTTCTACTAGGAGAAAATTTTTGAAATGTATGTCAGATAATGTTTTGCCTATGTTTTCCTCTAGGAGGTTTATTGTATCTTGTCTTATGTTTAAGTCTTTGATCTATTTTGAGTTGATTTTTGTATATGGTGTAAGGGAGTGTTCTAGCTTCATTGTTTTACATGCTGCTGCCCAGTTTTCCCAACACCATTTGCTGAAGAGACTGTCTTTATTCCAATGTATATTCTTGCCTCCTTTGTCGAAGATGAGTTGACCAAAAGTTTGTGCGTTCATTTCTGGGCTCTCTATTCTGTTCCATTGGTCTATATGTCTGTTTTGGTACCAATACCATGCTGTCTTGATGACTGTAGCTCTATAGTATTGTCTGAAGTCTGGGAGAGTTATTCCTCCAGCCTCTTTCTGTCTCTTCAGTAATGCTTTGGCAATTCTAGGTCTTTGATGGTTCCATATGAATTTTATTATGATTTGTTCTAGTTCTGTGAAATATGTCCTGGGCAATTGGATAGGGATTGCATTAAATCTATAGATTGCCTTGGGCAGTGTGACCATTTTAACAATATTGATTCTTCCAATCGAAGAGCATGGAATATCTTTCCATTTTTTAAAGTCTTCTTTAATTTCCTTCATCAATGGTTTATAGTTTTCTGTGTATAATTCTTTCACCTCCTTGGTTAGATTTATTCCCAGATATTTTATTACTTTGGGTGCTATTTTAAAGGGGATTGTTTCTTTACTTTCTTCTTCTGTTGATTTATCTACACTTCTATAAAATCTATATACACCATACATTTTATCATACTTGTTTGTGACTTTAATTTTCCCTCCCTTTTAAACTATACACTTCGGTGGGCAAGAGCTATGCATCATTGATATGTGTATGTGTCTGAAGATATACTAGGGCACCTATTTGAATTTAGGGACTTGGTTGAATTGCATAATGAAGAATTTCATACATGTTCACTATCCAATAAATAACATCAGATGACTAAACATATATTTTTTCAGAAATCTATGAGTTTATATTATTTGAAAATCCCTATAATAATATTATTAAATATTTCCTATCATGATGTAAGGCAAAAGTAGTGAAAAAAGGCAATACATGAAGTGAATGTTATAATTTCTAATTTCCTAAGTGTTACCGTAAAACCACTACCATGATTAAATTTAAAAATATTGGATTTGGGAGTTTAAGATTTGCAAATGCTAGCCACTATATATAAAAATAGATTAAAACAACAAATTTCTTCTGTATAGCACAGGGAACTATATCCAATATCTTATAATAACCTTTACTGAAAAAGAATATGAAAACAAATATGACTGGGATGTTTTTCTGTACACCAGAAATTGGCACATTGTAACTGACTATACTGCCATTTAAAAAAAAAGAAAATTGGACAATGGAATTTGAAAATTAAAGTTTTACTTATAGATACATTTAGTATACACTCAGCATAAAATAATGTGGAACTAATCATAATTATCATATCAGAATCCCCTTGCTTTCTATTTCACATCTAGCCTATTAGCCAAATTATGATGTCTCACTCTAATATTACTAAAAGTTGATCTTTTGCTTAAAAAATATTGCAAAAACTGTGCATATACATCATTATGCAGATATACCAATGTATACTTGGGATTAATGTATGAAACTGATATTAACCAGTTGATTGACATAGTTGTTTCACAAAATGAATACTCATCTGTCTTTGCACATTTTTATCTTTTCAATTTTCTTCAGACCAAATTCACTTCCTACAGAGCCTTCCTAATTTTATATTCTACAAATTGGTTTATAAAAACAGGAAATAAAAATAAATGCATTAGAGACTAAACAATGTCTATATAAATGTATAGCCTACATCTGAACTGATTCAAGACAAATTTATGTGTTTGCTATGCAGCCAATTGTATTCATTACTTAGAGAACATCAACCAACTCAAACACTTTCTCTTCTATTTTCTAATATTTATATCTGATTTTTAACAATTAAAAAATAACATCAGTGAGTCACAGAATTTCAAATTGATCTTCCTCTTTCCCTTGTAGTAAGAAAGTGATAAAGGTGACCAATATTCAAAAGAAACACTTTCAGACACACCTGAGTTTATGTTAATGAGGTGACATCTGTAAAGTACCTAAGGATGAGGCTAGTAGTCATGGGAACCAACCACGTGATTGGAGGGATGGAACTTTCAATCTGATC
The DNA here is from genome assembly GCF_009834535.1 of Camelus ferus. Lineage (NCBI taxonomy): Eukaryota > Metazoa > Chordata > Mammalia > Artiodactyla > Camelidae > Camelus > Camelus ferus. The sequence continues at coordinate 57,318,990 of NC_045697.1, read as the reverse complement.
CCCCTGAATTATTATGGTAAGAATATCAATTTGAAATTCTGTATCCCATTGATGTTATTCTCTTAATATTAAAAATTAAATATAAATATCAGGAAATAGAAGGAAGTGATTGGGTTGAATACGCGTCTTGATAACAAAGTATCCATAACTTGTCAATGTATAAAACACCATAGAATCTTGACTTTACAGAGTTTTTTACTTCCAATAGTGATAAACACAAGTTATGTTATACTCAACTGAATATTATAGAGCTATTGAAAACCTACTGTGAAAGATAATATAGCAACTTGTAATGTATATGCAATCAATTAACTATGGAAAAAATCAGGACTCAAAACTATAACAAACTTTAAATATATAAACATGCAAATGATGAAGACTACAAGAGAAAAATGCAATATGCTATTATAACTTACCTATTAAAATGGTGTGGTAATGGGTAAAGGTGTTTTCTTTTTTTTTTTTTTTTCTTGTGTTGAGATTTACTCCTTTAGCAACTTTCAAATATACAATACAGTATTATTAAAAAGTCACTGTGCTGTATATTACATCTACATGATTTATTTATTTATAACTGTAAGTTTTTATGTTTTGACCACGTTACCCATTTTGCCTACCCCACCCCACCCCCTGCCTCTTTTGTATGACTTTCTAGTTTTCCCAACACCACTTACTGGAGAGACTGTCTTTTCCCATTGTACATTCAGTGACTTCTTTGTTGTAAATTAATTGATCTTGTATGTATGAATTTATTTCTAGGATCTCTATTCTATTTCATCAATCTATGTGTCTGCTTTTGCCAATTCCATACTGTTTTGATTGCAACAGTTTTATAATATAGTTTGAAGTCTGAAAGCATGACACCTATAGCTTTTTTTTTCCCCCTCAAGATTACTTTGACTGTTCTGGGTCTTTGTGGTTCCAAATAAATTTTAGATTTGTTTATTCTATTTCGGTGAAAAATGTTATTGGAATTTTGAAGGAATTGGATTGAATATGTAGATTGCTTTGGGTAGCATGGATTTTTTGAAGTTTACTTGATTTATAATATTATACTAGTTTCAGGCACACTGCATAGTGATTCAGTATTTTTACAGATTATACTCCATTAAAATTTATTACAAGATAATGGCTGTAGTTTGGTTTGGATGTTTTGAAATCCAACTTATCAATTCTTCCAATCCGTGAGCATGGAATATCTTCCCATTTATTTGTGTCTTCAATTTATTTCATCAGCATCTTAAAGTTTTCAGTGTACAAGACTTTTGCCTCTTTGGTAAATTTATTCCTAGGTATTTTATTCTTTCTGATACAATTATTAATGAGGTTGTCTTCTTAATTTCTCTCTGTGATAGTTTCTTATTAGTGTATAGAAACACAACAGATTTTTGCATATTGATTTTGTATTCTGCAACTTTACTGAATTTGTTGCTTAGTATTTGGTGGAGTCTTTAGGTTTTTCTACATATAATACATCATGTGCAAATAGTGACTATTTCACTTTCTTTCCAATTTGGATTGATGACTTTTACTTATTTTTCTTACCTAATTACTCTAGCTAGGATTTCCAATACTATGTTGAATAAAAGTGATGAGAGTAGGCATCCTTTTCTTGTTTCTGATCATAAAAGAAAAACATTCAGCTTTTCACTATTGAGTACGATGTTGGCTGTTGGTTTGCCATATATGGCTTTTATTAGGTTGAGGTATGTTCCCTCTCTACCTACTTTGTTGAGAGTTTTTATCATAAATGGATGTTGAATGGGCTGAAGTTTTATTTTTTAAATTTATCTTTATTTTCTTCCACATCCTTTGTTTTAATAACTTTTCATCATCTAGATAAGAGTCTCTTTTTTAAAAATTACTTTGTGTTCATTGCTTTTTATTACTTAGAAATTGAGGGTAAACATAAAAAAGGTAAGTTTAAAAGTTCTTGTGTTTACTTTATAATAGGAAATTCTAACCCATCCCCATCTTCTTAGGCAATTATATCTGAAAGAATACTGGTGTGCTCTGCATTCAGTAGGTAGCATAGGGTTAAAGACACTAAGTCATTTACTGGGTCAGGACCCTCTTTCTGCGAAGCTTTGGTAGATAAGAGTTCTTGACAGACAGCTGGTTTTGATCCCTACTGCATAGCTGAAACTGCACAAATCTTACCCGAGGAATATACTGACATTTCCTACAGATACAGACACTTTAGATTTCTTGGGGCAAGTGAATTTCTAGTGAAATTATTAGAAATTGACTCCTTTACCTGTAAAGAGATGGGCTCTTCTGAGGAAAATCAATGTGTTTAGGTAGTGCTTTTCAATGAGAGCAGGAGTCTTACTCTGAAGATCTGAGAAACTCAATCCATTCAAACAGGAACTGTTGGAACTACACATAGTTCCTAAAAAACAGCTAATTACAGGTATCATCTTCTAAACAACTATACAATTCACTTATTATTGTATGTCTGTCTTTTACAAATACTAAAATTTAAGTTCCAGAAAATCAGAAAAATATTCACTAATGCATTCCAAGTACCAAGGACAATTTCTGGAACGTAAGATGTGATCAGCAAACATTTGTTGAATGTATTAAATCTGTCTTCTTTCATGTTTTACAAGAAGTAATCATTGTTTATCACCTTTATTGCTGACTGTATATTACGCTTCTGTTCTATGGTGTAGTCAATGACAGAGTCCAGGCAGTGTCCTTGAGAGTGGGTATGTGACACAAGTTTATGACAGTGTTTATTATAATTAAAGAACTTTACACTGACATACGTAGTTTGTCAGTCCAACATCCAATTTTCCTTAATCTGGTAATAGAACCTCTAAGTTTTTCATGAAGAAATACTTTTTTCATCTGTGCCAGTTCTAGATATATATATGGGGTCAAGATATAGTCCCAATTAGCTAGGAGTGGGCATGTGTTCAGGGCCTGAATAATCAGATTAACATGAATAGGTCATGAAGAAGCAAGTGACCCAATTCATGCCAAAGTCATTGAGGCTTAAAAGGAATTATTGAAAAATGTGCAATCTCTTTTACGCTACTTTCAGCAACTCTGGAATTTCTAATTCAAACTTTTCAGACTCTAATCATATATTCATATCTCTCCAGACCTCTGTTCTTTCTACTGCACATGTTTATGACTTCATAAGTATTTCCATTTTGTGAATTCTTTAATTTATTCCACATAAAGGAATCCTATCCCTTCTCTTCTCTCTCTAAACCAGCACTCATGTTTTTGTCAATACTCTCAACATAGTCCCATTATTGTCTTATTATCATTCTATACAGCATACTATAACATCTAGCTTCTGGATCAATTAAATTGCTTCCATTCACTGCAACTATGCAATTATTTATTAATGCACAGACTGGTGTCTTTAGTATATTTTGTCTCGATTCTGAAATATGTCTTTAAAACTGTCCCCAGGTCTTTCATTTACCTAGTCAACATTCTTTCCCATTAACAAACTAGAATTTTCCAATATGTTCCCCTCTATTTGAATCACCTCCCAATTATAGCTACAATCACTGTCAAAAGACTCCTTAGTATTTTGCTTCAGGGAGAAAAGATGGAACTCTTAATTTCTTACATACTATCCATAAATATCAACATCTGTCTTCCCTTTTTATTTCCTGTCATAATGGCACAGGTGTTCTTGTATAAAGCTAAAATGGCAATTTGAGGTCTGGACCTCATACCTAACTTCTTCAACAGAAATATCACTTCATTAAATATCTCCTAGTTTTCTAAATCTCTCAAACAACATTCACCAAAAATTACTGAATTTCTACCTTTAGCCTGGCAGTGGGCTAAGAAGTAGAATAGTGAGACCAAGCAAAATCAATCTTGACTTGTGAAACATATTCCCTGGTTTGATGAGTTAAACAATATTCAAATAATCACACATGAACAATTTCAAAATGTAAATTTCTATGAAATTTCAGATTTAGGAGCTCATTTGATAAATATTTTAATTAAGTAGGACCTCAGGGAGGCTTCCTTAAAGAAGCAATTTTTCAGCTCTGGTAACAAAAGAGAACAGGCAATTTTGAAAAGATGTTGAGAGGAAGTGGATTTCCAAAGCAAGAAATAAACGAATAGTTGGAGGGGACATGGCATTCTAATAGAAAAATATAGTCATAAAGAGTCCAAGATGACTGAAATGCAGAAAATTAAGAGATCTGTGGATGCTAGAGCTGGGGAAGTAGATCCAAATCAACTAAATGCCAGGTTATTGTATCATCAAGTTTCAGTGCTTGGAACAGAAATCATTCTGTATATTTCAAAAATGGAGAGCTAACACAGGAAATTAGGAGCTTTAAAGGCTCTTGGAGTTGCTGGAGAAATATCAGTCAGACCTGTTGCCATACGACAATACAGCTCATCTTTCATGGCAGCTTTCCAAAGACCAGAAAGTATGGGTCTCTGACACTGGTACTATTGCCTCAATTAAACATGTATCTAGACATGAAATGCCACACTGGTCATCACAATCACGAAATTCTCTCAAAACTTTTCTGTCAACATCACAGCATCAGGCTGTGTTAAAGCATTTTATTTTGAAATTCCCTTCCTGTTTCATGGAAGCATATTTCAGTGACAGAACATGATTCCTTTCTTAAGCCCACACTGCTAATTAACCTAGGAAATGTAAATGTTTAGATTCATTCATTGAAGTTCAGGAAGGTGTTTGGAACTAGTTGAGAATGGATTCTGAATGACAATATACCATAAACCAAACACTACCTAAAATATCTTGACTTTTAATCCTAAAGCCATAAAATCCATTATGGAGTTTTAATATATTATCAGGTTTTCTTTGGGGAAATACGAGGGTTTATCATGGAGAATGGCTTAAAGAGATCCAGAATGGTTTCTGAAAAGTAGTTTGGAAGTTTTTATAATGTTGGTCAAAGCTGAGAAATGATAGCAAACTATATTTATGGTATTATGGTATGGCCATGTAAATAAAAGAAACCACAATTTTTTTAAAACAGTAAGGGAATAAAACTGGTAAGACTTGGCATTTATTAGTTTGGTTTTCTCAAAGTAGATCCTTAGACAAAGGCTTAAGTGCAAGAGCTTCTTTGGATGTGATTCAGAGAATTACTGAAGTAGGGGATGAGATGAGAGAGAAATGGAAACCCTTTCAGGTGTGTTATTAAAAAATACTCCCATGTATTTTTGTAATGTAATGTAACCCATTGCTGCTGGGTTCTCTAGGAGACAGTGTAGAGAATTCTTCATCATTGTCCTATGCAAGTGTAAAGGATACTGGAGAATTAATCTTCCAAATTCCATCCATCATTATCTGAAAGCTTCTTCTAAATTATTCACTTTCTAGCACTTCTAGCCTGCCCCACATGTGGTCTGAGTGTGCCAGAGAAAGACTTCAGGTGATGAGTCACAGGCACTTGCAATAGGCAAGAGCATAAATGAGAATGATAATAGCTGTGAGAAAATGGACAGGGAAGTAACAGCATCTGCTACCAAAATAAATTGGATACAGATTTATAGAAGAAGAAAGTATCAAAGATGGCTTCAAAGTTTATATTTTGTACAACAGAAAAGACACAGGTGACTTTTACTAACAACAGAAAACCATGTATAAAGAGAGATTAAAAGCACACTATTGGAAATAGTGGGTTTGAAGTGCTACTGACAGATCTGTAAAGAGATGTCAAGTAGGAACCTGAATGTATGAATTATGATCTCAGCTATGAGATATGAGATGGAAATTTACATTCTTTAGATATTAAAGCCATAAATGCGTACAAGGGTCATTATGGCTGATGTCCCTGTCTTGATCACATTCCCTTAGCCAGGACTGTGCACCCATTCCCCAGTTAGTTAGTTAGTTAGTTGTTTGTTTGTTTAAGCTAAGAGCTCACAGATGTGACCCATCCATAGAATTTTCCTAAACTAGAATCAGCTTGCTCACCACAGAATTGATGCAGCACCACAAGGATGGCCCATAACATACCCACTTACACCATGTTCCACGCTCTGGCCATGGTTAAATTTCATTTGGAACAATATTCTTACTCATTTTTTCCTTCTTCACATTTCTACATTACTACCCAATCATGTACATGATTGTCTTATGAACAATCTGTAAATAAATCATGTGCACCTTAATTGCTGTCTCACATAAGTAAAATGCATAAGCAGGTGGCACAGAGGCCTGTATCACCTACCATTATAGTTCTGTTCTTCAAACTCAGCTCACACCTCTGGTCTCCTGGATGGTTTATTGTGAATTTCTGACAGAAGAGAAAATATCTCAGGTTTAGTTTATTCATGTGTTGCCTGGGGATGTAGGTGGAAAGGTGAGAATGACCAGTTTCTGAAACACAACTCCACTCAGAGACTGCCATGGAAGGCAGTTACGAAAGAAAATCCTTTGTGTTATCAGTCTTAGAAATTCACCTGGTCCTTTACACTCTGTGAAGAGGAAAATGACATTACTTAAAACTATATACAGAGGCACAGGCAGTGGCAAATGACTAAGCTGATCTGAAGTTTGAAAGGGTAAAGATTGGAAGATTGAGGACAGAGATAAATGGATCATCCTACTGGAGGTGACACAAGGTTTGAAGATCTTTCTATGGAAACTTACCCCTCACCAGAGATCAGACAGCACAGAAGAAATAAACAAAATGGACATGATCACTCACCTATATGATACCTGTTACTTTTTGCATTGGCTACATCAGTGCTCTCAAAAGGGCACGAAGCCTTGGCAGCAGAGATGGGTGTTACCGATGAAAAACTGGAGAAAGTGAGTTCTTACACATTCTGGATTTTGACCCTGCCTCATTAGAATTGGTCACAAAAGTCATCAGTGACATTCTAGTCATAAAATCCAATAATAATTCTATTTCTGTTCCTATGAACTTCCAATAGATTTGAGAATATTTAGCACTCTACCTTTGTTGAGTTCTTTATTTTTGACATTTAATGAACTGTACAAGTTTTCTTTCTTCATCTCTAGAATTAGTTATTCTTTTTGAAGATGGATGTTTTCAGAGTCCTTTCTAGGCATTTCTTACTCCCAATAATTTGGAGGTTATTATGGCCAAGATTTTAATCAGATTTTAAAAGATAAAATCAGATTGAATAAGATTCTAATAAGCTCTATTATTCATTATTGAGAGAATTTTATGAGATATGAGAAACAGATATAGTAATTGCCATGCAGAGATAGAAGAGAGGGACTTTATTTGTAATGTCTGGGGTGCCGTGGTTGAGGGTAGTGGAGCAGAGAGGTGGGTTAGGGGTTTGGGGGATATTCTCACAGGATACTTCTAATTTTTTTTTTACATGGTCATATGTCGTATTACTAATAAAATTTTAAAAGATAAACATTTAGATGGCATCCTCTCAGACCCTTCTTAATCACTGTTTTCTCCCTCCTTCCAAAAATAACTAATATCTAAAATATAGTAATCCATTTCTTTCTTTCTTTTACATGTTGGTATCTAAAGCATGCATACTAGGTACTGTTTTGTAATGTTTTACAAATATAATCATATAATATTAGTTTTCTGTCTGGTTTATCTTCCACAGCATTATTTGAGATTCATTCTTGTCATTGCATGTGACTGTAGTTTATTCACCTCCATTACAGCATAATACTCCATTTTATGAATTACCAGCCTTTATCTACCCAAGAAAAATGGATAACTGTGTTTTTTTTTCTAATTTTTACCATTACAAATAATACTACTTTTAACATTCTTACACGTTTCACTATACACATGTACCAATATTTTTCATAAATATATAATGAAAGCAAAAATACAGGTTACAAGGTATGCACATTTTGAACTGTTAAAAGTAATACCAACTCTTTCCAAAATGGTATATAATTTATGCTTCTACCAGCATTGTATGATAAATCTCATTGTTCCACATGCTTTACCAAAACTACATATTGTATTTGTGTATAATCTTTGCTATCCCCTTACAATTAATAAGGAAGGCTTCTTTTCAAGTGCTTTTTGGTTATTTCCACATCTACATGTTTGGAATGCTTATTAATATGTTTTTCAATCTTTGTACTGTATTTTTATTTTCATATTGAATTTTCCCCTTTACTCATTGAATTAAGGTCTTTTTCTTTGTTCTGGATACAATTTCTCCATCAGTTATATTTGTTAACAATGCTACCTAACATTCTGTAACTTTCATGCTTGCTTTAATGATGATATCGCATGAAAAACACAAATTATTCATTTTCATGTTGTAAAATGTATTCTGTTATGTTTATTATATTTATATTATATTTAAGATTTTTTAATTCCATTTCACAAATCATTAAAATATTCTACAATATTTACTGAGAACCATATAATCTTGCTTTCTGAATTTTAGCCTAAAATCTACAGAAATTGATTTTTTATTTATAGTATGTTATAGAAGGTAAATAACTATTTTTTTATCTATCAAATTACTTTACCATAATTTGTTGAAAAGACTATCCTTCCCACATTTTTCTCTAGTGCAATTTATAATCTGTCTTAATTTACAGCGCTGCATATATTTATATAAATATATATAAATGTTTGTGTACATATACACACAAATACATGTTTGTATGCATGTGTGTATGTATATATAATAACTAGCACATTATTTACAAGTTAACTGTGAAGAAAATATTCTAATATATTAATATTACAACAAAAAATTTCATTTCTAAACCTAGTTGGACTTTAAAATTTTGATGCCTCAAAACTACTTTCCTTCCTAATATGTATGAAATTAAAAGTTTCTAAACTTTGTCGATGAAGCACAGCTCTACTTGAGCAGACAGCTGAATGAATTATTTTTGTTGACTGTGTAGCCTGAGTGACAATTCTCACAAATCTATAGGATTTGTGGCATTTTCTGACATGTCCTACTTATTGCTGAATTTACTAGGCCACTCTGGGAGACTGTTTACTAAATTACTAAAAGTATCTCTCATAATTCCTGAGGGTTTACAAAAATTTATTTGCTTCATATGTAGAGTCAGAATAGTAAGTGATATTCCTAAACACTTCCCAACTTAACATTTAATGACTCTTAAAACATGAATAAAAGAGGTTTCTACACTATTTATTATTCCATAGTTCTACTTTGTTTTCAATGGTAATTTTACCATTAATTAAAGTAAGTATTGGTAGTAGGTGTAAAGTAAATAAATTCATCACTGCTTTTCAAATGGAAAAACATGCCATCAAGGAATTTTTTTTTTTCAGTTTTTGGCATGGGGGTGGGTGGCTTAAGATACTGCATTTGCTTAGCATTTATTGGTTATTAAAACAAAGTTTGGATTTCACAGATATTAGATGATCTTTGACTGTAAGTATAAGAAAGCCTCAAGATTGAGTATTAAGTGAAATCATAGCAAAATAACCATGTAAAACAAAGAAAAAAAATTTCCTGTAATAGTATATCCTGTCAAATTCATAAATCTGTATGTGTGAATACATGTGTATATATATATTTTTTCAGGAGACTACAGAATTAAGAATCCAAAATTTCAATGTAGCACTCAAAGCCTTGAAATTTACTGAAGATGAAAAAGAAATGTTTATGATAATTTGTAGGCCTTTAGTTGACTCTTATGTTACCTTGCGGGGTTCTTAAGCTATAAACATATTTAGAAAATGCTTTAAAATATCACATTTGTAACTAATAAGATTGATGTTTGATGACTGAGTCCATGTTCTATTTAATTTTATTTTCTGTAGAATGATGTTACAGAACATGTACATAAGAAGTGCAAATTACTTGGCCTCTTTAAAATTTGTTATATCTTTGTCTATGCAGTGTTACTTAATTGAAGTAGACATTTAATTTTGACTTGATTTGAAATTCTAATATGCAACATGTCAGTTCATTTGCAGTGTGTTTCTATTGGTGCTCTCTGCTTTGTAATAGAAAGATAATAGAAAAGGGATAATTTATGTACAAAAATCTTTATGTGCCTATTGGACACATATTTTTTGTGAGTGTTCAAAACTTTTCCCATTTCTTTTTTTTTTCTTTTAATTAAGAGTTATGCATTTCTTATGTACCTAGACACAAGTCACTTTTCACAGATACACACTGTGAACATGTTTGCTAAAACTGTGGCTTGTCTTGATTTTTTAAAAAGTGTTTTCATAAAATAGGAATTTTTAATTTTGATGAAGTCCAATTTACCATCATTTTCTTTTATGGTTTGTGCTTATTTTGAAGCATAAAATAGATTTTTGTATACTCAAAGTCACAGATACATTCTACTGTTTCTTTTGGAAGATCAATAATTTTAGCTTTTTCTATGTCTAAGTTTCATTTTGAAGTAATTTTTGTGTATGGTGTGAGAAAAGCATTGTTTATTTATTTCTTTCTAAAAAGACATCTAGACTTTCCAGCACTATTTGCCTCATACATTTAATTACATTGAGACATATCAAAAATAATTTTCTTTATATATGAGAGTATATTCTATATTCTCCTTTCTGTTCTTTAGGCCAATAAAACACTACCATGATTATACCATTCACAGAGAGTCTTGAAATCATAAGTATAAATGTCCCAACTTTGTTCATTTTCAATATCATTTTCAATATCATGGAGTCATAAATTTTGGACTCATCTTTTCAATATCTATAAAAGAAATGGTGGGATTATTCTGAATCTACATGATAATTTTGGGAGAATTGGAATCTTAACATCAAATCTTCTAATCCAAAAATGTAATATACTTAGCCTTTTACTTCCCCTGTTAGGACTTGATTATTTCTCTCTAGAGATTAGCCCATTTTTGTTAACTTTATTTCTATTTCATGTTTTAATGCTATTAAATGGTATTTTAAATATGCATACTTTCTAATTATTTATTTCTGATATACAGACATACAACTGAATAGTCCACTGACCTTGAACCCTTAAAAGTTTCTAAATTCACTTATTATTTGTAGTAGCTATTTTGTAATTTCCTTAGACATTTCTGGAAAAATCAGGAAACATGTCATCTATGAACATAGAGAACTTTGCTTTCCTGTTCTAAAAAGCATGCTTTTAATTCCTTATCCTTGTTTCACTTTGCCTCCAATCCAATGCCTGGCATTTCCAGTAAAAGTTAAATAGAAATGGTGAAAGTAGTCATCTTTGCCACTTTAGAGACTGAAGATTTATGAGATTCAATATTTAACCATTAAGTTTTATTTAACTGTATATTTTTTGTAAAGGGACATCATAACATTGAAAAATTACCTACTATTTCTGATATGTGGAAAACTTTTTATCTTGCGTAGATTTTTTTTTTTGTAAATGCTTTTTATGCATCCATTGTGATGATGGTATGGTTTTCTCATTCATACTGCTAATATGGTAAATTATGTAATTTATTTATTTTTAAGAGGACTTTAGTAGAAAAATTTTATATTCACATCAAAATTGAGCAGAAGGTACAGAGATTTTCCATATACTCCCTGATCTCACACATATACAGACTTCCTCAGTCTCAACATCCCACACAAGAAGAGTGTTACAGTTCTGTTACAACAGATGAACCTACACCAAGGAACCTACATTTGATGAACCTACATTGATATATCATTATCATAATCAATTCCACAATTTACTTTAAGATTCACACCTGGTATTGTACATTCTATGGGTCTTTACAAATTTATAATCACATGTATCCACCATTATAGGATCACACAGAACAGTTTCAATATTCTAAAACTCCTCTCTCCCTTTCCCAACCACTGGAAATCAATGATCTTTCTATTGTATTCATGCTTTTGACTATTCCAGAATATCATATAGCAGAAATAATACAGCACGTAGCCTTTTTGGTTTGGCTTCTTTCACTTAGTATGTGCATTTAAGGTTCTTCCATGCCTTTTCATGGCTTGATAGAATATTTCTTTTTAGCACTTAATAAAATTGTATTGTCTGGGTGTACCATGATTTATCTATTCATTCACCTACTGAAGGACATCATGGTTGCTTCAATATCTAAGTGTTACCATACTCAGAAACATCAGGGGAAAGGGGGGTGCTGGCTAAGCCAACCTGACAGGATTCTTGCCAGAGACAGGTCAAAGTGAACAGATATCACAATGTGCGTGTGAGGAATGGGGAATTTGGTCAGATATCTATTGAGGGTGATCAAACATCTATAGCTCTCTCTAAACTGATTTAGCAAGATTCTTGCTACAACTGGGCATTTTAGGCTCAACAAAGACAAATAAAGGTAGCTAGAAATAAAGTTCTGTTGCATTAAGCCACTAGCATCTGAAAACCGGTTGCTAGAGTTAACATAGCCTGTAATATTCTGACTGATATACTAATATATCAGAATATTTATTGATTTACTTTATTTGCATTCTAACTATACAAATATATACTTCATGAAGTTATAGATTTTTTTCTGTAGATTCATCTTATATTTACAGTATTAACAAATCTGACATAGTATGCACTCCATAAATATTTGCCAAATGAATGAATAAATTAAGACATGGTCAGACATTTCCTTAATTACAGGAACAAAGCCAAATATTTAATTTTAGGGAAGTTTTAAATTTGGAAGAGATTACATTACATTGCTTCTGTTTCCTCAATGAAAGAAAGAGAAAGATCTTTACTAAATAAGGAGTTAAATAAATGGTTGTTAATTGTATGAATAATATGATAAACATAGTAATATATATTTATTCATACTTCTAATATTGAAAAATATCTAGAATTTAGTAAAAAACAGGTAAGGGTCTAAAACTACTTGATAAAGTGATATAATGAAAAGCAATGAAAGCATACAATTTATACTTTAAATAAATTACCCAACTTCATTTTATGTGAATGTGTGATGAAGCATAAGCTATCAAAGTTTGCACTTCCTACAGTTATCTCTCCATATAATATATATATATATATATATATATATATATATATATATATATAGCGAACAGTGATTTAGTAACATAGATGTATTCACCTAATCCATTTCTTAAGGCTTATAAACATCATTCATTCTCTCTGAAGAGACAGGGTAGTTTTCATTAATGGAGCAACATCTGTTCTTTCAGAAGTAAATGAGTTCCCTGAAGGACAATTAATAAAAAATATTGCCACTAAACACAGCTGGTAAATTGTTAATAAAAATATGACAAATTAAAGGGAAAATAACTGCAGATTCAATAAATATGAACATAATAAAGTATATAAATATCTTTTTTCTTATAAAGTCAATTGAACTAGAGTTTTTAATTTTTAACATAGATGTATCATAACTTTCAATAATAGCATTTTGATGATTGGAACAAGAAGTACTCAGTATCATTTTATAATTGCAAAATGTAAGGTGTTAGATTTTATAACTACAAAATGTAAATTAACAAATTAAATATTGATGGAGTAAAAAGCAGTTTAACTGAATTGAGGGTTTATGTATTAGAAAAAAAATATCAACTGAGATCCTCTTAGGTACATTGTGGTAAGTGGCAGCAAAAAGTATGATTAATTGAACAAATACAAGCCACTTATCTCTATGTTTACTTCTTTGCTATCTTTCTACTAATGTAAACAGAAATAGAAAATGAATTTTAAAAAAAGAAAATGAACTTGACCGGGTCCTGTGTGAAAGGCTTTGACTATTAATCTAAAATATTATAATTAATTTGTTAATCTACTTTGGTCACTGAAGATTTTGAACAAGAATTTAAAGCAATTAACAAAGTGCTGGAGGAAAATCATTTGCAGAACTATGTAGGAAGAACTGCACAGAATAGAAGGGTGAAAAGAACTGGGCCAGCTATTTTAATAAACTTAAAATTTCACTTTCAGCCTCATTAACTAAATTTAAGGCAGTGTTTTTTAACCTCAGTGTCCTCAACATCTGTACCAGAGAATCCTTTGTCGGGAAAGAAGGTGATTTCCTCTTAATTGCCAAATGTCCCCATGGGTTCTCTGTCCAGGTGGGGCTTGGGAAAGCAAAGTTGCCTACAGCTGGAACCACCACTATTTTACAGTGAAGAATTGTTCGATATATGTTCTTCCACAATTTCAAAATTCCAATTGTTAAGGATATATAACTAAGAAGGAAATGCCACCTTTTAACTTATCTTTTTCATTTACAGGATATCTTAAATGCTACTTCTTTGGAAGTCTTCTGAAAATTGTCACATTGGAGTAAATTGTTAAATTGCCTTCTGTAACTATTTTACTCTTACATTCTGTTGTAAGAGTTACAACTCATGGCAGCTTTTAAAGGATAAGATCATATTGTATTCATCTGCCTTACAAATATATTTATCACAGTGTCTGAATACAGTGGTGACAACAACATACATTTGTTGAACTGAACAATAATGAAAATTTAGAAAAACAGAGAATAATATTTATAATTTTTCCCCATTATCTGTGTTTCTGAGAAGTTCACTAATGGTCAAAGATGTTAAATATTGTTCTGGCTGTACAAATCTGGTGACTGAGACAACAATATATAAGGCAATGTCCATACTGTTTCTGTGTTCTCAAGACAGACACAAATCCCTTGTTTTATTCTTTTATCATTTTTCATCTTCCACATTTAAGAAGGAATCGTATATATATTTTCTAAGTATATATGAAATTTATCCATCTATGTCTCTTAATTGTCAAGAACAGTGTTTAATCCTGGGCATTGCATACTCCCACCCAGATTAGTGCAAGTATATCCTAATGGGTACCCTTGCCTCCAGGCTTTCCATGCTTCTTGTTGCATCCAAGTGAGCATTACATGCATGAAAACATTCTCTAGCTTTCCAAAAACTTTGGGATAAAATATAAACACCTTTGTACGACTTAAAATGAGCCAATTTACTTGTATATTTCTACAATTCACATCTGCCATTCCCCATCTGACATTCTGTGTTCCATTTTTTTATACAATCATATTTTATCATGTCACATAATTATTTCTTTTTTGTGGTGGGAATAATTAAGATCTAGTCTTTTAATATGAAAATGAATATATGTATGTATATGCATGACTGGGACATTGTGCTGTAAACCAGAAATTGACACATTGTAACTGACTGTACTTGAATTTTAAAAAAAATCTAGTCTTTTAGCAAGTTTCATATAACATTATTGTCTTATATTTACTATACCATGCATTAGATCTGCAGGACTTATTTATCTAATAGTTGCAAGTCTGTACCCTTAAACAACATCTCTCCTATTGCCCCACCCCAGCTTCAAGCAACCAGCATTTTACTCTGTTTTTATGAGTTCAGCTTTTTTAGATTTCATATATAAGTGATACCATAAACAGTATCTGTCTTCTCTCTGATTTATTTCACTTAGCATAATGTCCTAATGGCCCATCCATGTTGTTACAAATGACAGGATCTCCACCCTTCTCACAGCTGAATAATATTCCATTGGATGCATACACCAGATCTTCCTTATCTATTCATTCACTAATGGGCACTTAGGTTGTTTCCATATCTTGGGGTTTTTTTGCATTATGCTGCAATAGACATGGGATTACATATATATCTTTGGAATCCTGTTTTTATTTCTTTTGAGTATACAAGTGGAATTGCTGGATCATATGATAGTTCTATTTTTAATTTTTTGAGGAAACTCCATACAGTTTTCCATTGTGGCTGAACCAATTTACATTCCCACTAACAGTTTATAAGAGTTCCTTTTTTACACATCCTCACAACACTTGTTACGTCTTGTGTTCTTGTTGATAGCCATTCTAAAAAGTGTGAGATGATATCTCTTTGTGTTTTTCATTTGCAATTCCTTAATGATTAGTGATGCTGAGCATCTTTCCACATGCCTATTGGCTATTTGTATTTCTTCTTTGGATAAAAGGGCTTGTTCTCCTGCCCTTTTTTCCTTCCAGTTTTATTGAGGTATGAGCACTGTATAAGTGTAAGATGTGGAGCATAATGATTTAACTTACATACATCATAAAAGGATCATCACAGTCAGTTTCGTGCATATCCATCATCTTGTATAGGTATAAAACTAAAGAAATAGAAAATATTTTTTTCCTGTGATGAGAACTCATGATTTACTCTCTTAACCATTTTCATATATAACAATACAGCAGTGTTTGTTATATTTATCATGTTGTACGTTATATCCCTAGTGCTTACTCATCTTGTAACTGGAAGTTTGTATCTTTTGATTGCCTTCATCAAAGTCCCTTTCTCCCACATTCCTCCTTTGATAACCACAAATCTGATCTCTCTTTCTATGAGTTTATTTTTTTTGTTTGTTTTTGAAGAATAATTAGCCTATAACACTATGTCAGTTCCTGTTAAACAACATAGTGATTCAATACTTCTATACATTTTGAAGTGATCACCACAATAAGTCTAGATACAATATATCACCATACAAACTTTGTTATATGTTTGTTATTTTTATTTATTTTTTAAATTGCACATATAAGAAAAACCATACACCATTTATATTTCTCTGTCTGACTTATTCCTCTATCTGTAGCTTTGTAGTAAAGTTTGAAATCAGGGAGAGTGACACCTCCAGCTTTTTCTTCTTTCTCAAGGTTGTTTTGGCTATTCAGGGTCTTTTATGTTTCCATACAAATTTAAAAATTATTTGTTCTAGTTCTGTGAAAAATGCCTTTGGTATTTTGATAGAGATTGTGCTGAATCTTGGGCAGTGTGGTCATTTTGACAATATCAATTGTGAGTCTGTCTCTGTTTTGTAAATAAGTTCATTTATGGGTTTTTTTTTTTCTTTTTTTAGATTCCATATATAAGTGATAGCATATGGTATTTTTCTTTCTCTTTCTGGCTACTTAGTGTGACAACCTCCAGGTCCATCCATGTTACTGCAAATGGCATTATTTTATTATTTTTTAAGGCTGAATAGTATTCCATTGTGTGTGTGTATATGTATGTATGTGTGTGTGTGTGTGTGTGTGTGTATACATATATATATACCACAACTCCTTTATCCAGTCATTTGTCAAAGAACATTTAGGTTGCTTCCATGTCTTGGCAATTGTAAATAGTGTCGCTATGAACATTGGGGTGCATGTGTCTTTTCAAATTAGAGTTTCCTCTGGATATATGCCCAGGAGTGGGATTGCTAGATCATAGGGTAAGTCTATTTTCAGTTTTTTAAGGAATCTGCATACTATTTCCATAATGGTTGCACCAAACTACATTCCCACCAACAGTGTAGGTGGGTTCCCTTTTCTCCACACCTGCTCCAGCATTTATCGTTTGTGAACTTTTTAATGGTGGCCATTCTGACTGGTGTGAGGTGATAGTTTTGATTTGCAATTCTCTGCTAATTAGCAATATTGAGCATTTTCACCAGTCTTACAGTTTTCATAGTGCAGGTCTTTTACCTTTTTAGTTAGATTTATTTCTAGGTATTTTATTCTTTTTGATGTGATTATAAATGGAATTATTTTCTTAATTTCTCTTTTTGATAGCTCACTGTTAGTATACAGAAATACAGTAGACTTCTGTATATTAATTTTGCATCCTGCAGCCTTATGAAATTCACTGACAAACTCTAGTAGTTTTCTGGTGGCATCTTAAGATTTTCTATGTATAGTATCATGTCATCAGCAAACAGTGGCAATTTCACTTCTTCCTTTCCAGTTTGGATTACTTTTGTTTATTTTTCCTGACTGATTGCTGTGACTAGGACAACAAATAGTATGTTGATTAAAAGTGGCAAGAGTGGGCATCCTTGTCTTTTCCTGATCTTAGAGGAAATGCTTTTAAACTTTTCACCATTGATTATGATGTTAGCTATAGGCTTGTCATATATGGTCTTTATTATGTTGAAGTATGTTCTCTTGTATGTTCTCTCTTTACCCAATTTGTTGAGTTTTTATTAGAAATGGATGTTGAATTTTGTCAAAAGGTATCTCTGCATCTATTGAGATAACAATATTATTTTTATTCTTTGATTTGTTAATGTAGTGTATCACATTGACTGATTTATAGATATTATAAAATTTTTGCACTCCTGGGATAAAACCCACTTAATCATGGTGTATGATTCTTTTAATGCATTGCTTGATTCAGTCTGCTAGTATTTTTGAGGCTTTCTGCATCTATGTTCATCAGTGATACTAGTTTGTAATTTTTCTTTTGTGATATCTTTGGTATCAGAATGGCTCATAGCATGCATACAGAAGCATTCCTTCCTCTGCAACTTTTGAAATGGTTTGAGAAGGATAGGCATTAACTCTCCTCTAAATGTTTGGCAGAAATCACCTGTAAAACCATCTGATCCTGGACTTTTGTGTTTTGGAAGTTTTTAAAATTATTATTACTGATTCAATTTCATAACTGGTTAATATTTTCTGTTTATTTCTGGTTCAACCTTGGGAGTTTGTATGTTGCTAGGAATTTGTCCATTTCTTCTAGGTTGTCCATTTTTTGGTACATAATTGTTGATAGTAATCTCTTAAGATACCTTGCCCATTTTAAACCAAATTGTTTGGCTTTTTTGTTTGTTTTTGGTGTGTATGGTTCTTTATATAGTTTGGATATCAACCCCTTATCCAATATATGGTTTGCAAATATTTTCTCCCATTCTGTAGGTTGCTTCTTCATTTTATTGTTTCTTTTTATGTGCAGAAGTTCTCTGATGTATTCTTGCTAGTTGATTTTTGCCTTTGCTGTTTAATATAATTTTTGGGATCTTCAGCCTTATATATAATATATACCTTCTGTCTGAAACATTACCCTCTCTCTGACCACTGTTTCTTCTAGATAACTCCTATCTACTTCATGTCCTCAACTTAAATATTAGTTTTTGAGGTAAGCTTTCCTTGACCATTATTACCAGGTCAGCTGCCAATGCTTAGTATTTCACATATCATAAATTTGACACAGTGGTACAATTTATTGTTTAATTGTCAGTCTCTTTACACTATAAATTCAGAGGGCAGAGCCTCTTATTTCCTTTTTTTGTAATCTAGTCTCCTGGCACCTGCTCAATTCTCTTTGACTCATAAATAATAGCATTTACTGATAACAATAAAAAATCACTTGTCATTTGTCACACACTAGGCTAAATGCTGTGTATTCACTTTTCCAGGAAGAAACTATTTAAAAAGAGTAAGTAAAATTTCCAAGTTCCAGATTCATTAAGTGGAAAGGATAAGGGTAAACACAAGATCACTTGTCCAATGTTGATACTCTACCACTGCAACAGTTCTGAAATAATTCTGAGTAAGTCCTAGGAAGGGATTTATTTTGGTGTTGAATTAAGTGCTTTCAAATTTGCTTTTTCCCATGAGGAACATTCATTATTTCTAAATGATATTTTTAGAAACCTTCCATTCTCTTCATTGTACATTTTTGTTTAAAAGATACAATCAAATGATACTGATGTTTCTGTCTTCTATCTTTTGACATGCCGTTTTTATCAAATAGTGAACTCCATCTTTCTCTTTATTCTGACCATAGCATTAAAAACATTTTGTTCTGCTTATTATATTCCATGAATCAATACATGTTTGAATCGTCTAACAATACCCTTCCTTGTTCAAACCACAGATTATTTTTAATGCAAATTAAATTATCTTACTTCCTACTGTTCTCTGTGTCTAGTCTAAGTGACATCATAAATTCTCTAAATGCTGATGAAATTTTATCTCAGAAACATTACTGTTTTGTGTTATCACAGTTTTGTTTTTAGGCTCCATCATTTTTTGATATGTATATATATTTCTAATTACTATTTTGTTATTTACTATTTTTGATTAATTATGTTCTTGAGGTTATCTCCATTGTATCTATCTAATAGAAATACAATATATTGGTGTGCTACTGCACATCTCTTCACAACTTCATATTTGGCAACATTATGTTGGTAACCTAAGGTCAGCTATGGTGGGAATGTTACACCAGGGAAACCAGCAGAAAACACAATTATTGCTTGATTTACAGTTTGTTACTTGTATGGGCTTAAGAAAGTGAGGGACAAAATGTTAATAATCCCTATGAACTTAAAAGTGTATCTTATTTGCAGCCATTAAGTTGTAAATAGCACAAAAACTGAGGAAATATTCTAGTATTTGAAAACTGTTACCTATTTTAGCAAAAATGTTGCTCATGTCACTGATTAGTGAAATAAGTTTGATTAGTAAGATAAATGAAAACATACATTTTCATTGTTAACAGCCTTTTCATCTTTTTCATTAAACTAGATAACAGCCACATTACAACGGAACTCATTTGTGAGGTGTTAATACATTTTATTGTGTTATTTATTCAGTTAATTACCTATAAGAAAAAAAATGTACCTATACATATAAACAGAAAATGTTACACACTGAGATAATTGACATCCCTGTTGAAACACATCTATTTATCCCTGGACACCAATTTAACACTAATTTTCCACAGAAGCAATGACATATTTTGTATTATTTCAGAATGCAATAGGTCATATCATTCTGTTGACTATGTTTACATGCAATAAGTGCACAGTATTGGCATTTATCTTAACCTATACTTCTGGCTACCTTTTTACAATAACTTTCTACTGTATCTGTGCTTGATTCTTCTACTGGTAGTCTGCATCCCTTTTCACTGCCTTCTATAGTTCAACTCTCTTCTCCCAAATCACATGAGCTTGAAAATTAAAGATTTCATTTTACAGACACCCTTGGTACTAAGAAGTAAATGTTGCTTAGGTTCTTCTAATGAAATGTATTTGTACTACTGTTGGAATGCAGAAATGGAGGCAATGGTGTCAAGTTAAAGTGCTGATGAATGTGTCTGAAATAAGTTAACCTCATATCACACGGTCCTGCTACAGCTTCAAAGGGAGTTGTGGCATAAGCACCGGGATAGTGGGTGGAAGCAGCCAGTTTCTTATTTCTATATCACAAGACTGATGATGTTATTTTAAAGTAAAATATCCAGGAAGTCTTCTCACAACTCTGATTTCTCCTCATCCAAACATTTTTATTATTTGGCATTTATTTTATTATATTAAATCCTTTCTCTTTGAACATCTAGAAAATTTTCTATTTCCTGATCTGAGCCTTGACTGTCACATTAAGAATCTATCATTTTTAATAATAAATAATAGAGTTTTAGAGAATATTCTGTGAATAACTGTCTCTAATTCTTAATGTATTAATATACAAAATCAAATATATTTGATGTTTGAAGATTTTTATTACAAATAATTTTGCTACCTCCTCTAGCAATTATAAGCTTACATCAGATGTCAGAAATAAAACATGATGAAAAGAGTTTTCCAGAAAAATGTTAATAAAGGAACATCTGATGAGAATTCCTTTAGGGAAAAATAAACAAGGTATTTGGAAAAGGATAAGTTAAAGAGAAGTAGCTTGTAATTAAATATTAGGGAGCCATAGAGAATCTAGACTGGAAGAAGGCACAAAAGGATTAAAAAAGGAAGAGAAATGAAATGTTCAGATATTTAGATCTGAAAGTATTCAAGCTCCACATATCTGGACTATAGTTAAAATGTTTTGAGATCAACAGAGTTAGGACAAAAAGCATTTAAATTATCAGAAAATCCTAAAAATATTACTGAACCTCAGTCTGACTAATGAAGATAATTACAAATTCAGTGTAAAGACACCTGTTATATTTGCTATAAGCATCCATTCCTCCTTCTTCTGTTAACTGCATCCACGTTTCTTTTGTGAAAACCACCCGCTTCCCTCCTCAGTGTATGTGAATAGGATAGGACTGAACTCACACACTGGGTACAGGACCAGACATATGATCTGATCTTTCTAAAGAAATTACTGAAGACCTTTGGCCATACATAAACAGCTGGGGATTGTCCTGTGACACAGAGAAGTGAAAGCCCAGATATCTCTCTAATGTTTTTGTTAACTTTACATGTGGCGTAAGCTTGGGATTGCAGGTTTTAACACTGTGGATAACTCCAGACTGGAATAAACAACGATTCAGGAAGAAATAAATCAAATGCTTGGTTCTGTCACAGTATGAAGTCATTTAAGGTACTACATATCCTTGGATGTACTGATTCTTTTTTGCTTAGATTCATTTGACCAGACTGTTTATTCCTTACAACAAAAAATCCTGACTAATCCATTTACTATTAAATAATTATAGACAACAGAGAAAACAATAGAGTCTGATGTTTCAAATACATTGAAACAAAGGATGAGAAAGGGAAAAAAAATCTTTCTGAACAACAAATTCATGCCAGACACTAAAATCAAAAACACAGTTTTCACAACATTCCCATGAGAAAGATGACATTAGTAACTTTTTTTCTGAATGTAGTTATTAGGAATCAGAAATATATGTGGAGACAGAATTCAAACTTAGGTCTTTCGGATTTCAAATGCCTTATGGTTTAACATTGAGATTTACTGTGACTAAATCTCTAGTAATTCTACACAAAGACTGATAATATTTGACTGCTTTAAAGTTGATTGGCATAAAGTTTCTTTTTGCTTGACGACTTCCATTGAGAATAAATATCAACCTTCATTAGTATTCAGTATCAATTTTTATCAATAATAACAGATTCCCCATAATAGAGCACATGGAATTTCAATAGCAGTTCACAAGATATTTGAAATAATGATCATACTAATTATAATTTGTGTCATGATTAAACAAAACAGTATAGGTCCTCAAATACTATTTCATTTGAACTACATCCAAGGAAGATAGTCATCATTCATACTAAAAAAAAAAGGAAGCTATAAGTCCATTTCCTCTATAGTGAGCCCATTTTCTTTCTCACTTGTTTTGTTACATAGTAGGTGGAAAATGATTTAGTTACTGACAAGGAATAATTTCAGCTTGTACAGAAACACTCTAAATTAGCCAACAGAAGGGAATGATACCTACAAGCCAACAGTAGGGAAATATTTCTGTGCTATTTCAACTGACTGTTCTTCAATTAAAAATATTTTTTTAAAAGAAGAAAATAATAATAAAAAAAATCAAACCATTGAGCCACCTCAAAAAAGAAAAAAACAGAAAAGTTCTTGATCTGGAGTACTATATATTCTAAATGTAAAATGTATATAAAAAATGCTTTAGAGAATGAAATATTATTGATCAAAATAAGAACACCTTCTATAAAATAAAACACATAAGCCTAAAGAAATGCATTTAGGAAATGCTTTTCAAATGTTCTGAAGAGAAAGAAAAAAATAGTTCTTACTTAAATGGAATTGAAGAGATCAGAATAAATCCCATTCCTAAATCATCTCTCAAACTACAGATTAAGTGACTGTGTAGAATTATTTGAGGCATTTAAAAATATGGGATAAGTAGAAATGCCAGATAATAGTCTGTTGACAGGTAATGCCAGGAAGATACTCAGATACTCAAGAAAGGAACCATTGGAAGTATATTTTAAACCTAATATTCTTCTTTGACAGAAGCAAATAAATAAATCATTTTTGCATTAATTAAGATAACTGCAGTATATAATACAAAATGACACACTAAGCTACATAACAGCTCTCATCTTATTTAGAGCCAAAATCATTCAAAGCTCTCTGCAGGATGTATGATAATTCGCAGGACATGGAATAACCAAAAAAAAAAATTTTTTTTAAGTACAAAGTTTAAAGACTTACACTATCTGACTTCAAGTCTTATTATAAAACTACAGACATTAATACCTTGTGGTTTTGGGGCAAAATGGAAAAATAGATCAATATAACATAATAGAGAGTCTAAGAATAAACCAATTGATGAAATGATTTTCAAAAACTTACCCAAGTAATTCAACTGTGGAAAGAAAGACTATTTAAGTAAGGATTATATACTAACTGAAAAAAATGTGGCAATAGTGAACCTCAAATTTAATCTCATAATTCACATATAAATTTTTTTCAAGGTGTCAATACAGAAATGCTAAATCTATAAGTTTCTAAAAGAAATCTAGAAGGATATTTTTGCAACTTAGAGGTAGGGAATTTTTTTTGATAGGATGTATAAAGCAAATAACATATATACATATATTTGAATTCACTACAAGTAAAGGCTTTTCTCTAACTGTTAAGAAAATAGTCCATACACTGAGAGAATATTCTGTCAAATACATATCTGACAGAAGATCTTTTTAAAACCATACAAAGGACTCCTATACTTAGTTAAAAGACAAAGTTTCCCCTTGAAAGAAAGCCAACAACAACAAAAGTAAATAAACACTTTCCAAAGGAATAGGTACATACAAATGGTTAGTAAGGACATTTTAAAATGCTAAACATTAGTAGACATTAAGGAAATACAAATTAAAAAGATGATGATATACTATTATTTATACAGCTGCTAGAATGGCTAAAATTTTAAAAACAGTCAACAATAAAATATTGGTAAGGATATGAATCAGTTGAAAATCTCATACATTGCTGGTAGGGAAACACATAGTAGTCTGTCCATGAATTGTTACAAGAAATTGAAAACAGATTGTCATTTATACACCAATACTTAAAGATCTGTATTTCTATATAAATAAAGACTATATGTCAAAACACCATAAATATCCAGAAAGCTTATGAGTATAATTATTTAATATTAATTTGATGTGTTTGTAATCAGTTTTCTTTACATTTTATTATTTTTTTAATGATTAAACTAAAACGGCTGGAAATTATGCATTAAAATCTAGAAATAAAGATTGTTTCATCTTTTAAAAATTGTGAGGGATATCATAATTTTTGTATTTATTTGTGATTTTAAATTTATTATTATAAACTGCATGAATATGTTGTACTGAATGCAGTTTATTTTTATGTGTGTAAATACACAGACACATACACATTGTCTTTCTGGTTTTTCCGTATTTTTTTTATCCTATATCTTTTAATTTTTAGTTTCACAATACTAACTGCTGTCACATATCATGCATAGTTTAGTGTGAGAACCCATTTTTTCAACTGTATTGTTTAAATGCTTATTTTAACCGTATGTCTTTTTTCCTCTATTTTTTGCTTTGATTTGATGGTTATATACTAATATTTATATGTCAAGTGGTTTAAATATGCTTAAGAAAATTATTAGATATTGCTAATTATTCAATAGTTTTTTTAATGTCATATTTAGAATCCTAGGTGCTCATCTCGTTAGAATGAAGTTATATGATTTTTTTCAGATTACCATTATAATTTCCAGAAAAAATGATTAGTATTTTAAAATGAGTTTAGTTTCTACATTTAAAGTTATATGGAAAGACTTGTAATAATTTGCTATTTTATTAAAAAAGGAATGTTATTGCTAATCATTATTCTTGTTCTTATAGATATGATTACTTTTTAAAAATTATTTTTATAATAAAAGTATAATTAACATTATTTATAACATTATTCTCTTAAAATAGGAAATAACTCAAGGAATAACCATTATGAAAATTGTTTAAACAAAATACTACATATTTTTATGGTTCTAAAATACATGTTCCATTAGGGCAAGTGCCTTACCTTCTTGTTTATCACAACAGGGCTTATGTGATTTCCTGGCTCAAAATAAGAAATCAGTTTGTATTTCTTGAATGAATGATCCTTTCTTCCTTTATATTTCAATAGGTATATTAATGGAAAGATAAGTGTTTAACATTCTGACAAGCCATGTTAAACTTATACCATATTTTCTTTATTTCAAAAAATTTTACAATAATGTGTTTGCATTGTTTGATTTGATAACTTCTAAATGTAATAATTTATAGGACTCCAAGGAATACTACTAAGTCCAAATAAATATTTATCATTTAGTTTGTCCTTCACTTAAAATAACAAATTGTGCATGAAAAATATTTAAAATAATGTAAATTGAGTTAATAAGAAGGTATTAACTAATTAAATATAATTTTTCCACTTTTGTGGATGAATACCATTATTATTTAAACTATGTTTATATTTTATTTATATGTAATACTGTTTTACCACTTCAATTTTATTGGTCCAAATGTTTATCCTCTGATTTTTTTAATTGAAATACATTTGACATACAACATTTACGTAAATTTAAGTATACAATATGTTGTTATGATACATCTATATATTGTAATATGATTGCCATTGTAGGGATAGCACCTCTATCATGTCACATAGTAATATACATTGCTGTGATCTATTACAACTTCTTGCTGTTCACATTTTCAAAAAGTTCTGGAGGAAAACATTACATCAGAAAATGGTAAATGAGGACAACTTGTTTAAATAATTTTAGAGAAGGCAACATACATGTAAAAATACCAGAAAATAAGGACAAACAACACAGCTATTATTTATTAACTGCTTATTCCTATGCATTGTGTTTAATCTTTTATATGTACTAACTCCTTTGCCAAATAAATATTGAATATTTTATAATGAATGGGAAGTATTATAAAAACATTTGAATCCATGAAGTCCATTATTATCATTAATATTATTTTAATTAGCATAAGACTAAAATTTTGCCATTTTTCCACAGGTATTATTTTCATTCAGGTGTACACCATTACTATTTAACCTTATATGTTAAAAATTAATATTTAGAGAATTTAAGTGTCTTAGACAATATCCACCAAACATTTTTCTTCAAAATTGTATATAAACTGCTTCTCTTCTATATTTGTTTAGACTACAGAAATAAATACTTTTTTATTATTTACTGAAAATGAATATAGTTTATCTCATAAGGTTGAGGTTATCTCCCCTTTCCTAATATGGAAATTACTTACTGAGATTTGACAAACAAATCTTACATTATGGCTTGTGCGCAAGTTGCTTTCAACAGCAGGCTAGAAGCAGTTAATTAAATGCAGTTTAAACTAGACAGGTGTGAACATGTTGATAATAGAAAGCATGCTATGAATAGTAGCAAGAGAAAAACAAGAGGCTGATAGCAAAGAAGAAAATGCTAAAAAAAAAAGCCTTATATGTTAAAAAGCAAATGATATAAGAACTAGAAAGGTGTTATGAACAGAGGCATGTACTGCTCCCCTACATAGTTTGTAACTGGTAAAATATATATAAAAACCAAGAGTAAAATGCATCAAATAATGAAGCTATTACAGAGCCAAGGTTTCTATTATTATTCATTTAGTTATCTCTTTCTATATGAGTTTTATTGTTTGTCTGTATCAAAAGTGAAGACAAATTTAATAACAAAATTAAATGTTTGTTTCAGAAACCTTTAAAAATAACATTCATTTTGAAGCTTTCTTAGAAGTAGACAGTACCATCTAGCTCATGTTATTTCTGAATATTCAGAGCCTGATATTGTGCAAATTGTATTTTTTTCACTAAAAATAAATTGTCAAAGTAATAGTTTATTCTCCTGAATACTGTTTTAGTGCTGTGTTATCAAAAGCTATGCATATCCAAACGTATTTTAAAATATGAAAATAAAGTAGAAACAGCAGACACTATATTTATGAGAACACTCTATATTTCTAAAAGAGTTATCTCAAGGTATTTTTTAAGTGATCACAAGATACTGTAGTTTTACAGATGAGTAATGTTCAATAGTAAATTCACCCAAGAGTAATTCAACAAGTCATTGAAGGAAACATGAATTGTTATTGTGTCTCCTATTATTCTGATCCAGAGCTGGTCCATTATAAAAAGCAGAGTTACTGATTTCTTTATTCTCTAAATGCTTGAGTATCTGCTGGGTTAAAATGTGAATAAAACCTATATGGTTATTATTGTTCTAAGAAGACAGATAATAAAATGTCTACCTTCATGGTATGATTTTAAGGCCCCAGTAAAGTGTTTGAAAGAGGCGGCATGTCACACAAATAGCTACATTAGTTGCATACTATTTAACTGGAGCTCAGCAAAGTTGGGATTAAATGATGGGTATCATAGTAACATTACCTAATATGGTACTTAACAAAATTGTATTTAAATCATGGTTATACTACTGATACCTGATACTACAATATACCTAATACTATATGGGCTTGCAAAAGGCTCTGAGCCTCATTTATGTGATAAAATTAAGTCGATTTAATAATTATTACTTTGCCATTTTTAAACCAAAAGTAATATGGAAAACACACATGTACCTCATACACAGTGAGGAAAGCATTGACTCAGGTGTACTCTTTAGCTATGTGATCCTGAAATATTTTATTTTCTTCCATAAACTTTCTGTATCTTTACATTTTCTAAAATGTCTACTCTGGGGGCTATTTCCTTTAAAAAGATTGAATAAAACCATTATTTATAGAAGTAATCAATCTGACTACATTAAAATGAAGAATTTCTGTTTGACAAAGTTATCATTGAAAGAAGAAAATACAATCCACAAAATGAAAAAAACAGTAAAATACGCATTAAACTAAAAAAAGATTCATATCTAGAATTTATAAATAAATCATTTATATCACTAATAAAATATATAAAGTGTAATTACAGAAGGGGCAATGGACTTCCATATTTATCTCATGAAAGACAAAAAATAAAAGATCAATAAATCATTGAAACATACAAAAATGCCAATCCCATTAGTAATCAGGAAAGGCAAAAAATAGCAATAAGGGATTATTAGACAATAATTAGAAAAAAATTAAATGATAATATGAAATATATCATAAAAATGTTAATTCTCATTCACTTTTGGGTAGAAATATAAACTATCAAAAACATTCATTTATAGTAAAAGGGAATAAATTTATAATCTATTACCCCAGAAAGCACTCTTTCTTATATATCCCCAAATAATTTGTACACATGTGTAGATGGATACACATACAAGAATATTCAGAGCAACATTATAATATATAGCTGAAAACCAACTCTCCATCAGCAGTAGACTGGCTAAATCATGGTATATTCAAACAATAAAATGTTATACAGCAAAGAAAGTGAGCAAAATAGAGCTGGTTACAAAGGAAGGACAAATCTAGCAGACAAAATTTTCTACTGAGAAAGAGAGACAAAACATATGGTGCAATTTCATTTACATAAAATTCTAAAACCAGCATAAACTATTCTATTTAAGAATATACACTTAGGTGATGAAATTAAAAAGAAAGACAATAACAAAAAATCAAGACACTGGTTTTCTCTAAATGAGGGAGAGAATATCATGACTTCCAAAGAACACGCTGTGGCTTCTGGCAATATTCTGTTTCTTAACCTGGGCAGTGGACACATGCAAGCCTTTTATTTGGTGTATTATATACATTTTAATATCATACATCTTCATGCATATATGTTGTATTTCAAGATAAATAAAAATGTTTAAAATTTGATGCAGTATATAAACTTTCCAGTAACTTTCTTAACAATCTTAAATCCTTCCAATTTGAGAGAGCAATCGATTTCTTTTTTTTCTCTCTCACAACATAACCAAACTCAAACTTCTCAGCCTCTTGTTTCACAGCTCTTACTCACACTTGTCAGGAACTGCCCAGACTACATCTTGAGGTATTGAACAAGCTAAAGCTTTGCTTTGGAGCATCCTTCATCCTCTTTACTAAATCTTACTCTTTTCTCAAGTCTAACTTAACAATCATGAAACTTATAAAGCACATCTCTAATTTTAAATATGCTCATGTATCCGTTGTAGTATTCACAAAAGTAAGTTGTTACTTTACCTATTTATGTTTATTCAATCCATTCAATTATAAAAACTGCTAACAAAACCCATTTTCTTATCTCCCTTATGCCTACTTTGCAGCTGGCTTTTATGGCTATGGGTCAAGAAATTCCATTTTCAATTGTGAAATTGCTTGCCTAGCAGAGTTAGTACTTTTAAATCAAGAAAACAATATACATTTAAGATAATAGATAAGTATCATTGTCCAACTTTGTACAAGACAGCTGCATATCTGTCACACATGAGACTGAGGCTTGGCTATAAGTCTATGATCCAAACCAGACTTGCTTACTCTCCATATGATCAAGTAAGCAACATTAATTCTGTGGTTCAAGTGTGTCAGACTATTGACAATTTCCAACTTAAGGCAAAGGATTCAAAGAACTGAGAATATGTAGGTATTAACTTGGGTTTAGAGTTTAACAGGAAATACAGACATGTGAATTTTGTTGCCAGTGTCACTCAGTAACAAGATACAGATGCTGCCTTGGCCAGAAAGTAAAGGGATTTCTAAGTCTAGAAGAATTTAAAACACCAGCCATGGTCATCTAAACTATCTTAAACACTTAAAAGAATGAATATTTGTATACACAAATAAAGAAAGGAAAAAGGGAATTTCAATGGATATTCAGAAGCTTTAAAGAAAAATGTCAGCATCTAGTTCTGAAAATGTGTTTCTTAATATTAAAAAGCCAAGATCAGAAAACTAATGGTAACAAAAATTAGATAGAAGAAGGGAGAGTGTTTGTGAGCATAATGCAATCTTTTAATTTAGGCTGAGGGTGAATGAGATACTTCTATATATTCAGGCACAGAGCACATAGTTATGAGTAACATCTCATAGAGAACCGGGAAAGCCTACAGCAAAATTTCACCAACAGATGCCTTTTCTAAACAAATCTGGATTTTTTTTAGGTATTACTTTTAAACAAAATGAATAAAAAATGAAACAGAACAAAACAAAATATTTTAGGTAAAGTTTATACATAATGGTTATTTTTTGAGGTTGAGAAAAGGGTATTTTGTAATATAAAATAATTATTAAAATGTCTGATATAGAACTGTATCTAGTTTTATTTGCTTATAAATTTCAAAGTTAATAAATAAATTTAGTGTTCATAACTTATATCTAATATCTTCCTGAATATAGAAAGAATGTGCCTTGAAGCTTAGCCAACACAATTTTATGCTAAAATATTCCAATATGAATTTAAAAGTTGAATAATAATGTTTGATTCCAAACACATTTATGTAAAACTACGTAAAGTGTATATTAAGGCATCTTACAGTGAGATACATCTTGACAAACCATATCACACTGGGTCACTTAATTTCTCTAATGTATCTTCATCTTGCAACTTATTTAAAAATCCATATTTCATGCCAGTTCCATTGTCTAGTTTTATTAAGATCTGCTATTTTAAAGAAACTATTTAAATGTTTTCATTTATGAAAATCTATTGCAAAAAATAGTTTCTATGACTGAGCAGATTTCAAATTTTCATATTTAGATAGAAAAATAATAATCTTTATTATTTCAGAGAAAAATGTATAAAATCTGTAAAAAGTGAACATACAAAGATCCAAAATAAATTACTTGTATGTTTATACATGTTCTCTCCAACACTGCTTTTTCCTATTGGACCATTTGTATTACCATAAATTGATGTAATTTCTTTCAAGTTAAAAAAAAAAATCTTCTTTGACCCCACACTTGCCTCAGGCACCTTCTTTCTTCATCCCCCTTATATTGATTCAGTCATTTAAAATTATGTTATATGTGCTCTCTACTTGCATCTTGCCATTCTCTCTGAAATCACTTCAAAAGTATTTGTTTCATTAAACTCACCGACATTAAATATCGATGCCACATTTGACCTCAACAAAAGAAAAATCTTTCTTCCTTCTTTCCTTCCTTCCTTTGTTACTTCTGTCACCCCCCCCTCCCTTCCCTCTTTTTTATTATGGAAATGCCTGAGATCTACCCTCCAAGCCAACGTCAAGTAAACAGTACAGTATTGTTAACTATCATCACATTGTTTTATATTGGATCTCCAAAACTCACTTATCTTGCATAACTTAAACTTTCTAACTCTTGGCCAAAATCTTCCTATTTCCCCCTTCCATCAGCCCCAGCTGGACACTTATTTCACACCATATACAGAATCAACTCAAAATATATTAAAAATTTAAACATAAGATCTGGATCCATAAAATTCCTAGAAAAAAATTTAGGATTAAAGCTTCTTGACATTGCTTTGGGCAATGATTCTTTGGCTATGACATCAAAAGCACAGGCAACAAAATTAAAAATGGGCAAGTGGGTTTTTGCATCCAACTATAAAGCTTCCATCCCCTAGACTGTTGAGTCATGCTATCTAGCTATCTAATCTTCAGATATATTTATCTATTAGGCATCTCAAACTAAATGTGTCTAAAATTAACTCCTGTTTCCACAAACCTCTACATTCTACTGATCTCACATACTTCGTTTTAACAAATCTTTCACTTCTTACAGAGCAACACAAAAATAATCAGAGTTATCATTTACTTCTATTTACACACACCACTTAAACCCACATTCAACATATCAGCAAAGTCTATTGGCCTCATCTTTAAAATGTGTCCAAAATGTAAGCTTCTTAAATTTTCCCATTGCTAAATACTTGCATTATCAATATTGGACAACTTGACTCTATTTTCTCTAGGAAATTTTCCAACTGCATATACTGTATCTTACAACTAGTGGTGACACAAACATCCTGTACCTTAGTTTTAGCTGCTTTTGGAAGATGAGTGCCTACCTTTTGTGGTATCTTCTAGGTTTTCCAAAGGCAATTTTATATGTGTTGCCTTGATTGTCTCATATCAGACTATTTCAAATATGAATGCTACTCTCCAAATCTACCAAAATTAAGCCATTTTCATATGAAACTATTAAGAAAAATAAACACAGAAAATATGATTTTTTTTTTTTTTTTTTGCCTTAGAATGGTAGTGTATTTTTTGGTGTTTGTCAATCAAGAAGTAACCTGAAATTTAATAGTAACAAATGGGCAAAGCTTCATCCCTGTGTTTGCTCTTTTTTTTTTTCTTTTTCTTTTGATTCCTCTCTTTTTGGACACTCTTACTTTGGTGCTTTGTTTCTCTAATTTGCATATATATTCTACTTTATTTCACTCCTGAATTTCAATTCACCCATAGGGAACACACTAATATTTATTTGAATGTTTAATATCTATCTTGCCATTTAAAATACATTTTTAAGAGTGAGTCTGACCTAAATTTGAATTGTAGTCTGAAGATATGCTTCATTTTTACTGTTTAATTTCTATACCTCCTTAATTAGCCACATAATCCAGAGAACTTGTAGAGCCCTTAAAATTAGTTACATTTTAATTTGAAATTTGGGTTTAAGATCTGATGAAGTCGATAGATTTTATTTTGTTTGAAATCAAGTTACTACACTTCAGTTACAAAATATTAATACTTAAATTTTAATAAAATTCATTTTTAATATGTTGAACATAGAAATAAAGTTATTTTTGAGATAGGAAGCGCATGAATAAAAGAAGCCTAGTGTTTATTCCATAGCCCAAACAAATTTCATCAGATCAGAATTTTTAGAGCAAATGGAAATACCAGGAGTGGAAACTACATTAAAAAAGAATTCTGTGAGGCACGGATGTGTGAATAGCAGAAAATGCTGTTTTGTTGTCCAGATGGCTTAATATATTAGTTTTGGAGAAACAGAGTTCCTAAATTTCTGTGGACAACAGACTGAGGTTCTGACATACTTAATATTTAACTTAACCTAATGTTAAATTGTCATATTTACGATTCGGAAGTTTTTTATAACAAGGAAGTGTCAACAAGGGCAATGCTTCAGACTTTTCATAGAGAACACCAGAATTGGTGAGGCAGCCTCTTTATGTACCTTTAAGTGTTGTGTTAGTTTACAAGGGCTGCCCTAACAAAGTACCACAAACTGAGTGGCTTAAAATGCAAAAGTGTGTCGTCTCTCAGTTATGGAGGCTAGAAGTCTGAGGTCAAGATGTCTGCAAGGTTGCTTATTCCTGAGGGCTGTGAGGGAGAATATGTACTATGACTCTCTCCTAGCTTCTGGTTTTCTGGCAATCTTCCATGGTCCTTGACTTGTTGCATCACCCCATCTCTTCTTTCATGTCTGAATGGTGTTCTCCCTGTACTTAAACGCCTAAATTTTCTCTTTTTTAAAGATGCCAGTAATACTGTGTTTTGGGCCCACCTTCATCCAGCATACCCTAATCTTAACCAATTACATCTGCAACAACCCTACTTCCAAGTAAGCACCGAAGTTCAGAACCTCAACATATGAATTTTAAAATTATACAATTTGCAATGGTTAGCTTTATACATCAACTTGATTGGGTCACAAAGCGCCCAGATATTTGGTTAAACAGTATACTGGGTATGTCTATAAGGGTTTTGCTAGATAAAATTAGCATTTAATTGGTAGACAGTAAAGCAGATTGCTCTTCCCAATGGGTGGGTTTTACCCAATACACTGAAAGCCAAAATAGAACTAAAGGTTGAGTACAGAAGAACTGTCTCTATCTGCCTGCCTATCTTCACTGGGGCATCAGTCTTTTCCTGCCTGTAGACTCACACTAGGACTGGAACTTACACCATGGATTCTCCTGGTTCTCAGGCCACTGGACTTGGACTAGAATTATACCGTTGGCTCTCCTGGGCATCCAACATGCTGACTGTAGATATTGGGACTTCTCAGACTCTATAACCATATGAGCCACTTCCTTTTAGTAAGTAAGTATGTGTGTGTCAATTATTATTTGATTTGTGCACAAGTATGAGTGTGTGTGTGTTTGTGTGTGTAAATATACATATGTATATACTATCGATTGTCTTTCTTAGGAAAATACAGACTAAAACACAATTCAACCTATAGTATGTGTCATGTACATGACATTTTGCCTCACAGTTAACATTTTCCGATTAAAATTAGTATAATTTCACAGACTCTGTACCAGCAAAATAAATAAATGTGGGTAAGAACTCATGTAGGTATTTAGAATAAAGGCAAATTAAATATGAAGTTATGCTTTGAATTTCTCTTAGAGTGCAGTTTATTTTGCATGAAGAAACAGGCGAGCCTCATAGTTTGAGACAATTTATGCTCCTAATTCTGGAAGTACATGTCAAACATAAAAGAAATTACACAACAAAAAATGCTGAATGAGTAAGTTTGAAATAAATAACAGTTTTAAGTAAAATAATAGTTTGGTAAACTATTCCTAATTAGAAAGTCCAAAATTATTGTGCTTGTAAGAAGACATCAGAATAATGATTAGTCCTTTTGGAAAAGGCTGTAGAAGAAATAAGACACAACTACATCATCTTTTAAACATCTGTGAAAAAAACTGTAAGTATTTTTACATAATAAAATCTATAAAAACCTAAGGTATGTGAGGGCTTACTTCAAACAAATATCATTTGTCTTCTTATACTGAAGCAACGATTTAGTTATACCCACAAACAAAAAAAGAATTATTTCTATATCACATCAAAATGATAAGTAGTTGTATTTTTTTAAATGCTTGCACAATGCACCATTACCCACATTACTTTTCAGCTATTTTTTATTTTGTGTACATAGACTTCATATGATTGTTTACCACTAATAGTCTTCCAGAATTCATTTTTCACTGTGTATTGCTACAGTACAGTTGAACCATCTTTAATATACTCAATAAACAACAAGATAATTTTTATTGTTTTCTTAGAAGATATTTTGTGAATGCTGACAGAAACTTTCTGATTGATACTTTTAGAGAGGCATAAAATAGCACTTGTTCTAATAAAGGTCCAAATTCATCAGAGAGGAATTATTTTATCCATGTTAGTTGTGGAACCTTCTTATATTCATGTAGTTTATTAAATTTCAAATTTTTAAAATATATTACCTCAACGGCAACTAAATCAAAACTAATAAAAGTTACATACAATGACTCTTCCATGCATCATTTTTCTAAAATTGTGTAAAAGTTAGGTAAACATAACTTTTAAAAATCAACCTAGAATAAAGAGGCTTATTTTGTACCCAATTACTTATATGAAAAGGCTTTCTTGAAGATGGTGAAAAACAAGTGGATTAAAAAATGCCTTTTACCAAATGTTTCTCTTTACTGTTTCTAATGGGAGCTATATTTTTGTCTTTTCATACCTTTGGTGTTTTTTAATTGGCTGTCAGTGACATTTGCATGCATCTCAAGAATGCATGGAACTGTCAAGCTCTCCTCCTTGAACTTAGGAAGAAATGGTTTCATATAGAAGAAAAATTTAATAGATTAAGAATACAATAGTGCCTTCCTATAATTCTTCAGCAAAATTTTACATTGCTGCAGCCCCATTACAGAAGTACACAGAGGGCAGGAGCACACTGGTTGCTTTGTAAAGCAACCAGTGAAAGCCATTATGAATGTTTTACCATCTTATTTAGTATTGTTTCCTTATTCTCCTCTTTCTGTTGAAGTTAAT
Organism: Camelus ferus; assembly: GCF_009834535.1. Classification (NCBI taxonomy): domain Eukaryota; kingdom Metazoa; phylum Chordata; class Mammalia; order Artiodactyla; family Camelidae; genus Camelus; species Camelus ferus. Next base: position 57,282,889 of record NC_045697.1, on the reverse strand, counting down.
TATGATGTCTTTAGCTTTTCTTTGGCTATCCCCTCTACAGTTCCATATACACCTATTGCACATAATGTGAGCTAATACACTCAACTCTCATTTCAACACTCTTCTGAATTTAATTTTATATAAAACTCATGCAGCCTTTGCATAAATGTTCATACAGCTCTATTCAAAACAGCCCCAAACTGGAAACCACTCAGATGCCCTTCAACAGGTGAATGGTAAAACAGACTTCTGTACATCAGTATCATGAAATAGTACTCACTAATGTAAAGGAACAAGCTATTGACACATGCAACAAATCAGATGAATCACAAGGGTATTACACTAAGTGAAAAAGTGCCAATTCCAAAAGGTTACATACTGTAAGATTTTTAAATGACACACTTTTAGAAATGGAGAATAAATTAGTGGGTGCCAAGAGTTATGAGCATGGTGAGTGGGTGGAGGTGGCTGTGGCTATAAAAGGGGATCACAAGGAAATTTTATGGTGATGGAAATGCTTTTTATCATTGTATCAATGTTAATATACTGGTTGTCTTATTGTATAGTTTTGCAGAATGCTATTGTGATACTCTGTAAAGGGTACACACAAATTTTTTACATTATTTTTTACTACTGCATGTGAAAATTTCTGCAGATCAATTCCAAAGCGTGGGTAGGAGACTTTCCCTCTAACCACTGAAACCGAGCAGGACCCTGTGGAGCACTCCTGAATACAAAAATCTTTCCTTGTCCCCCATTTCTTATTTGTAGGAAAATGCTTCAGCCTCCTAAACCTTCCTTGAGTACCAGGGTAGATTCAAACGGTTGCTAATCAGGGAAGTACAGAAATGCAGAAACAGATGAACTTGCCTTTAGAAACAGCTCCTTTATGTAATATTATACATTAAAATATTCAGAAATAAGAATTTGAGGAGATAACATAGTTTTGATAGTGGTTTGAAGATGTTCAATTAGTATTAAAGTTATTTAGTTAAAGAAAAACTAAAAGGAGAAAATGTTAAAAGTATGAGAATTAAGTCCATAATGTGATTATAATAATGATAATAAGAGTATAGCAACAACAATAATGTATATTACCATATTTTAATGATTATGATGCATCACATACTGTACTGGAGCTTCAAACATATTATCCTATTTACTCAGTAATAATCCAGTGATATAGGCACTATTGTCACCATATTTCAAAGGACAAAACATAGACTAAAAGAGATACTAAAGTATCTTACCACAGCAGGTTATCATAGAGCAAGTGTTTATTATAAAGCTCATGTGGCTTCAATTGTAATATTGAGAAGGTCAAATTTAGTGGTCAAAATAATAAGATTTTTAGTTTTAAACACTATAACATATATATCAATGGCTGAGAAAATTTTTTTTGCTCATGCATTTTAGTATAGGTCTGGTATAGTATAGGTCTGATGCTAACAGCACCAAAATTTTGATATGCATATCCCAACAATGGAAAAAAAAGAAACTTATGAATGAATAACTTAAAAAATTCACGTTTATTGAGGTCCAATTTACATCAGATATAATTTAGCATTTTTAGGTGTACAATTCTATGAGTTTTGGTAAATATATCCAATCAAATAACTACCACTACAATTGAGATAGAGAAGTTTCATTAGCCCCCAAAAGTTCCCTCATTCTGTTTTTTTAATATATTCCTTACTTCTAATCCCAGCCCCTAATAAGCACTATTAGGATTTCTATTCCAGTAGTTTTTTATTTAACTATTTTTATTATGTCATATAAATTGAATCATACAGTAAATAGCTATTAATGTCTTTGTTTTTTCACTTAGCATAATATTTTGAGATTCAACCATGTTGTTGCATGCATTTCATTTATTTACATTTTTGAGTAGTATTTCATTATATGGATATCATTATACGGACTCACCAGAATTTCATTATCTGTTCACCCCTCATTGGACATCAATATTATTTCCAAGTTTTGGTGATTATGAATAAAGCCACTGTAAATAAACATCCACACACAGAATTGTGTGGATATATAATCATCAAAATATCTATTATTAGTCATCCATGGCCCCTTTCTTTGTTTATGTGTCCATTCAACTTTATGACATTTTCACTTGGTGGTTTGTCTTATTATTGAGTTATAAGAGTTCTTTATATATTCTAAATACAAGCCCATTATCAAATAAGTGTTTAGAATTATTTTTCTCTGAGTCTGTGGTTTGCCTTTTTGATTTTCTTAATAATAGCTTTTGACTATTAAAATTTTTTATAAAATCCACCTATCTTTTTAGAAAATTTTATGATTCATGCATTTTGTGTCCTATTGAAAGATTATTTCTTAGCTGAGGAAAGAATGTCTAATTTACTATTTAATCCAATTATTAAGTTTTATTTAAACAATTAATATTTTACTTCCATTACTTCGAATCTTTAAAGAAAAAATAACTGGCACTTCCTAATCAGTATTTTTAGAAATTTTTATTCTACATTATATAGCTAATAACTCCAAAAATTAATGTCATTTGTACATCTAAATTCATTTTTATTTCTACATTTTTTCAATTATGTTGTTTTGCTTTCTAATGCCTTCTCTTGATTCTTCCTTTATTTAGTGTTCTCTATGACAATTTTGCAAAGTAGGGAAGCCATCCTCAAAATAAGATTTTCTGATACTTATGCAGGATACAACCCTATCTCAGAATCACTTTGTACTTCCTTTAGAATTTATGTTCTGAACCTAAAATGTAGATTAAGTTTCCTCATCTGACTTCTATTTCAAGATTGGACATTCACAAAGATATGTGTCTACAGGAATTCATCTATATCCTTATCAATATGATACTTTGTAAGATAACTACTAGTGCATTTCCCCTTAATTATATAAGTTTACCAGTATTTACATGGAGGAATTTATTCGAAATTATAACTCAAGGTAGGAGATGTCCAATGAAACAATCTGAGTAAACATAATCAAAAGTGATGATCAAAAATCTGATGAAATATATGTCATAAATTTATATATATAACAAATATATATCCTAGTTTATTCTAGTACTCTTAAATATCTACTTAAAATTAAAAAAATATTTTATCCAAAATCTCTAGGGTTCATAATAAGATTTTATGATGGCCAACCATCTTGTTGAAAATAGGAAGTGTCAGAGGAGAGTTAAGTAACTATTAAAAACATCATGAGTTTGTCTCCATGGTGCTCTTCTGCAAAAGATTAAATAGTCTAAAAGACAGAATTATCTATGCTATTCTGCTATATCTGAGACCAAGACTATGTTAATAGAAAGTTGAGACTGTCAATTTCATGTTTCACTATAACAGGCTATAGCATTCAGAGTCCACTAAGGTAAAATAAAACACAACAAATATTTGATTGGAGAAATTGTAATATAAAGAATTGTAAACTAGTTTTAAATTTCTTAAATAAGAAATTTAAAGTGTAAAAAGAGTACTTTAAAGTCTATCACTAGAGTAATATCTGCAGGAAGCGGCTACTACCCCTACTACTGAAGGAACAAAAAGAAGAGGCTATAATTATTAAAATGTAGAGAGTTAGAAGAGAGGCCCTGTGGAACCTAAAGGCAGATCTCTGAAGAAGGAGCACAGCTCAACTGGTACTAACATCTCTGACTTCTGAAAAGGAGCCCTGTAGCAGGTCACTGGTTGGACGATAAGGTGTTTAGAGGTGAAGGAAAGCAGAGTGAAACTAACTTTTCAAATGTTGTGTAAACTGCAAACCGGATTCAAATACTACAACGTGAAGGGACTTCTGATGGTAGAGTGAAGAAGTGCTGCTGGGGTGATGCTCACCCACAAACAAATAGGAAACCCTACAGGAAACAGACTGAAAGAAGGAAGTACTTTTAGTCTCTGCCACAGTCTGTTGACCAAGCCCAACACAGATTGGCTGGCAAAGTTGAAATGTGGTTTCTAGCACCAATGTTCACTTAAAAGCTTAGTATAGAAGGGTTAGTTTAAAGCTTAAAGGCATGACTAGCACCCTTTGGCTGTTACCTAACCAAACTTGGGTCTGCTTGCCCAAGTGCAGTAAAACCAATTTATTGTCACCAGGTTGTATTATGGAAAAGTACAGTGTTTACTGCAAAGTGTTTAATGTAAGGCCAAGTAAGGAGAAGGGACAGTTCATGTTCAAAAACCTGAACTCCATGATGGCTTTCAGGGAACAGTTTTTAAAGGCAAGATTAAGGAGAGGGTTGCAGGGTGCTTAATCAGCTTGTGTACATCCTTCTGATTTGTTGGTGAGGTAATATTGTGGTGTTTCAGGAGTTGACATCATCAACCTTCTGGTTCCAACCAGTCTGGAGTCTATGTGCTTGTGGTCAGCACGTGGTTAACTTTTTCCACTGGTGGGGGTTTCAGTATCTGCAAATCAACTCAAGGATATGGCTCAGAATATTATCTATAACCCTTGAGGAGGAAGTAAAGTCCTGGACTTTAATTTCTGACTAAACTATTATTATTTTGTCTTATTGACTGTTTTTTGTTTGTTTCTGTATTTTTTCACTTTGATTAAATTTTTCTCTTTGGAACTTGGGGAAGATGGTGGGGCAGGGGGTAGCAGAGGGTTGGGTCTGTTCTTGGGAAGACCTTGCAGTGTCCTGCTCAGTTCCATGGTTAAAAAATATATAAACACACTCTTCCATGTTTAAATTTCCAAGAAACAACAAAGAAGTTTCATTTCCAACTTACTTTGCAATTGCCTTTCTACAAATGAAGATACTCTTTCCCTCTCCCTAAAATGAGGAGATGCAAAATCTCAATATGGATGAATGGATAGATAGATAATGAGATATCAATATAAATTTGAATTGAAACATATATATATATATATATACAAGCACATAAAAATCAAGGAAGACAATACACATACTGCTACTGTCCTCACTACTATAGATGATCACAAGGTTACTATCACATAACTAGTATCCCTAACTTTCTTCTTTTTTGTTCCATTCCTCATTTCCTTTACCTCTGACCATAATCTGGCATGATCTCATCAGGTTAAGGAGTTTTGTTTTGCTTAGGTATTTATGTATGCATTCATGCATACATGCATGTATGTATGTATTAGATTTCTGAGTGGCCCAAAATTTCATACCTGAAGTTCTGACATTTCTTGATTTGGTTGCTGTTAACTTTGCTACTAGATACGGGAATAGTAAAAGGCACTTCTCAAACCCTTGGATTGTAGACATTGTCCCAGTCACTATTTTTGTATGCAATCTAATTTCATCTTGTTAATCAAAATCTATCATCCCATTCAATAGAAAACAACGTTCTTTGCCTCTTGGTTCAGTGGCATGAAGAGCCTAAAATGTCCAAGTGTAAATGTCATTTACAATTCAATATGATCACTGTTGTGAAAACACTATTCTCTTGGTCAACAAGACCTCCAGCAAGGAGAACTCAAAGTAGCAGATATGGAAAGCAAAAATTTTACAAATGAGTAAACCTGCACAGGTAAGATAGTGAGAGGAGCCATTCCCAGCTCCATCCCATGATTCTCAAACTCATGTATTCTGTCTATAGAAAAAAACAACACTATTTATTGGTCTCTGATTCAGTACTGCAACTGGTGAACTGATATTTTGTTCTTTCATAGTTTGCTTCCAAACATGTGTTTTGAGTTATCTGTAGGCTATTTCATAAATTCAGCTACTTCTGAGTAATAGAGTTTACAGTAAGAACAACAGCTTACCACTGAGTGGCTGGTTGGTCTCTCTAGGGAATGGTGATATATCAGGGCTCAATGTTTGCCTCTTCTGTTAGTAAGTTAGGAACTCAGTAATATCTGTAGTCAAGTAACTAGCCATGTTATTAAGAGCCAAATAAAATTTTTAATAGTTGTACTTTGATTTCACAATTTATTTTGCATGATTTAACCAGCTGTTGCTTACTCAACATTTTTTTTTTTTCCATTTTTGCCTCTAACTTCAAAAGCTGGAAATATTCATGATAGAATTACCTGAAGTTCTATGTATTTTTAATAACAAATATCTGTTAAAAATGCAAGCGTCACTTCAGGAAACAAGGGAAGATAATGATGAAAAGGAGGAGTCTATCCTATACCCTGTGCTCTTCCTTTTAATTGCTCTACTAACTTTAGCTCATTTATTTTTCAAAGTAATTATACAACCAAATACAGGCTAAAAAAATGAATAAAAGTAAAACTCCCACCACACCCTATCCTATTATGCCACCATTATTCATCTGGAAAATTCCTCATCATTAGACATTTTTTCATTATTATACTCATATGGTCCTGCACATACTTTTGTTTTTAAATGCATGTTTTATATGTTTGTCTACCAAACTAGACAAAAAAATGTTTGTTTTTGGAGCCCCTTATCCTGAGCACAGGCATACTGTTATTTTCTGGGTTGCTTCTTTCTCCTTCCCCTCCCCTTGCCTGGTACTCATTTCCATCTAACTGCCTAACAGTGGCAGTGGTAGATTCTCCTTCTCCTCCTCCTTCTTCCTTTTCCTTTGTTTTGGTTGTTGCTCTTTTCCATGCTTATGATTGTTATTCAATTGACTTCATTTCTTTGTATATCTATATCAGTAGTGTTTTACAATGACAAAGATACTACCTGGTGCTCTAATCATCATTTACTTACCTCTGTAGGAACCAGTTTAGTTCCACACTGCCTTTCCAGGAAGTAACTTTTTATTAAAGATGACAATGTCTAAAATAAATAACTTTTTAAGAGGTACTATCAGTTGCCCCAGTGAACGAACACATGTTAAGTAGCAACTCACACAAATACTTGAGTTCAGGTATGATTTCAGATAGCTACAGTGGACTGTGATTTACTGCAAACTGATCCCAACACAAAGTAAACCTCTTTAGCTATTCTTTTATAATCAGTGCTTTCTCGGAAGGTTTGATATTATGTGAATCAAACGTAGTTAGTCAATACTATAGCTTGTACATCCACTCTCTAATAACTTATGTTAAAGTTAATTTCCTGAACAGTTCAATAACTCAAATTTCTCTTCTTTGCTAGTTATGTTTCATGCTTCTCATGGATACCATGGCATATTTCTAATAGTGATGCATCAGAAAAGCAGGGGTAACTTGATATGTCATTCGATATGACTTTTACATTTTATCAGAAGATACTAAAATATATTTAATGCTTCTGGTTCCAATAAAGACACATTTTAGAAGTGTTATGTATCTTGCCTTTGGTTAAGTTGCCTCTTCTTAGCTGTTTATTTTCTTGTGACCATATGGTATTGAATCAATGATGCTGGTTTGTTTGTTTTTTTTTCATTTAAATGACATGTTCTGCAGTACAACACACCCATGATCTAAAGAAACAAACAGAGCTCATTTTCTAATAAACAGACTTTCAAAAGGATACAACCTGGCCACTGGTGGTATGATCTGAAATATTGCAGACTTTACCCAATATCTTGAAATGAATAATACATTACAATGTAAAAAAAACAACACCCACAACACCCAACTTTGTAGTGCAACTTTTGGTAATTCTATTCTAGATCTAGCTCTGCAGGGAAATATCCAGTTGTCCTTGGACAAGTGAAACAAGCTCTCAGTGGTTCACTTTCTTTAAATGCACATTAAGAAAATTGTCTCAGGTGATAGTTAATATAGCCTATGGAGAGCCACCTCTCCTGAATTTGAAATAACTCATTTTAAAGCATAATTTGTTAGGCTGAGTCTTTAAATTAATAATTGGCATATCAATTTTCTTTTATTTTAAAAATGGAGCATGATGACAATGATTAAAAATAGTTCTTCTTTCAGGTCATGTCGAACCTCCATATAAATAGTTAACCACATTACAGAACATTATACAAACTTTTCTTTCTCAGTCATCAAACTTCTGAAACAGTATATGACTTCAAACTGAAATCTTGGAACATGAAAAATATGTTGAAGTATGTGATCTCAAGCTGAACTCCTGGCATAGCTCTATCCACTCAAGCCCCTGCAAGTTTATGTAGAGGTATAAAAGAAAATGCTTCCCTCTACAAAAAAAAAAAAAAAATTAGAGGAGATCTAGCAATGAAAATGAGGTTGCATCAAGTTTCAGGAACACAGTAAATAGATGGAATACAGAGATTCTGAAAAGGCAAGGGAAGAAAAGGAAGAGGAAGTCACAAGAGGAGAGGCTGGTGATTCTCTCTATTCACAGATAGGAGCTAGAAAGCTGGAATATCAATCAGAGGTTGCAGTGGTCACCTGGCAAATGAGACCCATGTTCATAAAAGAGAAAGACCAAGATAGTCTCAGTCTCTTCTCTCTCTGTTTCTCTCTCCAACCCCCCGCCCCAGATCTTGCTGTGTGGCCCTAGGTGTGCTATGTAATTTCCAGGTCCTGTTGGTAATAGATTTTTATTTTTTCAAAGTTCCATAATGGTTACTGCTAAAGGGTGTCTTGCAATCATAACAAGGCCCACAAGGGCCAGTCCACACACAACACTGGCTATGGATATGTTGAGACCAGCACAAAACAAAGGCACAGACATTAATCTTTCGATTAAAACGATTATATGTCATTCCTTCAGGCAAATACATCATTTCACATGTGACTGCCCCTCTTATGCAAACTCCAGTTCATTGATCTCATTCTTCACCAAGCAACTTACTTAGTGCCCTCTTTTCTTTCATTACTAGATGTCTCTGACGAAGAGCCTGTTCACTAGTTCCTAACACAGCCTGCCTCTCTAACCCCTTAACTATCAGTCATCTTCCTTTTAGTTCCATTATTCAACTGAATCTTCCTTCTCAAATGTCACCAACCAAAAATTATACCTCAGTTTCACTATCTCCAGTCCTAAAGTTCTATAAGTATGTCTTCATGGATACATAAGAGGAGAATAATTTAAATAGCTCGTTGAAAATTAAACTATTAAATATTTTGCTAATATTGACATTCTGAAAAAAAATCAAACCTGATGTTAAAAAGGGGATCTAAAATGTTATTAGAACATTTTGTTAGGAAAAACAGTATACCAAATAAGATCAGTTGGTAACCATTTATTTTTCCTAAGAATGAATTTATGGTAACAATTATGTTGAGATGTCTCTAAATTTATAAATGAGATTCTCCTGTGTGTTCTCACTTTAAGAAATTTTATTGGCAAACCTTGAACTTTCATCTTTGTGTATGAGCTCCTGAATCAAGCTGAACAGGGACATAACCCTGTTTAACTCTTCTTTGACTCTGTGTTACTCTTATATTAAAAGTAAAATCATTTACATGCTCTACAAAGTTGCTGCAATTTTCCACCTCCCTACTTTATCTTACATCAGCATATCCCTTAATCTTTGTACACCAGGACAATTGTTTTTCTAGTTTTTCAAAAATACTATCTCCTTCCTGTCAATGATTTGTCACAGTGCCTTTTTCTTCTGCCCTTTCCCATGGCTAAGTAAATTCTGCTCAACTTTCAGAATTCAGTTTATATTTTATTTCCTCGGGAATGTCTAGTCTGACTTCTCCAGATCAGCTCTTTCTTACTTATATTCTAAACACTAAACATATTAGTGTGGCTCATTTTTAAATTAATGAAATAATATTTATACATTATTAGCTAAAGCCCGTACTTTATTCAGGTTTGCTCAATTTTTCTTTTTTTCACCTGTCTTTTTCTGTTCCAGGATTTCATCATGGATATCACACTGCATTTAATTACTGTTTCCTCAGGCTTCTCTTGGCAATGACAGTTTCTAAGACTTTCCTTGTTTTTGTTAACCTTGTCAATTTTGATGCTCTTGACTAGTATTTGGAGAATGTATTGGAGAATGGCCCTCTATTGAAATTTGTCTAGTATTTCTCATGATTAGACTGAGGCTGTAAATTTTTCAAAGTGAAACCACAAAGGCCAAGTGTCATTCTCATCACATTATATCAAGGGTACATACTACAAACATGACTAGTCATTATGGACATTGACTTTGATCGCTTGACTGAGACAGTGTTTATCAGGTTTCTCCACTATGAAGTTAATCTACCCCAGTCCACATGTAAGGAGTAGGGATTAATGATTCCCTTTTGTGATGGTGGAGTATCTACACAAATTATTTGAAATTCTCCTGCAAGGGAGATTTGTTTCTTCTCCCTCAATTATTCATTTATTAAATCATTAATATATATCAACATGGACTCCTGGATATTTCTTTTACACTTTGGGTCATAATCCAATACTATTCCTTTAATTTTGTCTCTAACATTGTTCAGCTTTGGCCATTGGGAATGCCTTAATTTACTCTTCTGTCTCTTTGACATATGCCCTCAGTGTAGGTTTTGTACATTTGGTTTTTGACCACTTCCTTATTTTCTGGCCTACAAAATGCTCCGGACTCATATTGTATATTTCCTGCCACAATCCTAAAATCATCAACTTCAAAATAAAAAGTTGTTTCCTTTTATTGGGAAATTATATTAGAAATGAAGGCTTAGGAGTTAGTGTGCTCATTTCATCACTGACATTAGTAATGTGTGACTTCTGTCTTTTATTTCTGTTATCCTAGCTAGAGATTCCTCTATTTTAGTAATCTTTTCAAAGAACTAGTTTTGGATTTACTGATTTTCTGTTTTTAATTTCCTTGATTTCCTCTCTGGTTTTTGTTATTTCCTTTTTCTTCTGCTTGCTTTAGTCTTAAATTGTACTTCTTTTTCTAGTTTCCTAAGGTAGATGGCTAGATTGTTGATTTTAGATTTTTCTTCTTTTCTAATATATGCATTAATTCTACAAATTTCTCTCTAAACACTTTTTAAGTGGTATTTTCATTTTCACTTAGTTTAAAATATATATATTTTAAATTTCTCTTGAGCCTTCTTCTTTGGCCTATGTGTTATATAGAGGTGTGTTGTTTAATCTTTAAATATTTGGGATTTTCCAGATACCCTTCTGTCCTTAATTTCCAGTTTAATTCAATTGTACCCTGAGAACTTTTTTGCATAACCTCTATTTCTTTACAAATTTGTTAATGTGTATTTTATGGTTCAGAATTTGGTTTATTTTTGTGACTGTCATGTTATCTTGAGAGGAATGTGTATTTTGCTGTTTCTGAAGAGTATTCTATATGCCGATAAAATCAAATTGATTCGTAATGCTTTTCAAATAAACTATATATTTACAGATTTTCTGCCTTTTTGACCTATTATTTACTAAAGAGAAGTTTGTGTGTAATAATAGTAGATTTGTATATATCTCCTTTGTTTTTGATGCATGTATTTTGATACTTTTTTGTTAGTGGGACACACGTTAAAGATTGTTAAGTCTTATTGTAGTCTCCATAAAAATCTGTTACATGAAGATCTTCACATAATGCTCATCTTTATCTCTGGCAAGGTTTCTTGTTCTGAATTTTGCTATCTCTGAAATTAATACAGCTACTCCAGATTTCTTTTGATTAGCATGGTATAACTGTCTGCCGCTTTACTATTAACCATTCGGTGTCTTTATAAAGAGGGTTTCTTGTAGACAAAATATAGTTGGGTTTTGTATTTTCAAACATTTAAAAAAAACTCTTGTCTTTTAATTAATGTATTTAGATCATTCATATTCAAAGTGATTATTGATACGGTTGTATTACTATCTATGATTTTGTACCATTTTCTATTGACTGCACTTCTTTTCTCTTCTTTTATTTTCTTCGTATCTTTGGCTTTTTGGGGGTCTAACTGTGCAATTTATATGATTGATTTGTATCTCTTCTATGTATATTGATTATATTCTATCTAATTTTTAAAATCTTTGCCCTAGAGTTTGCAGTATACATTTATAGCTAATCTAAGTCTATTTTCAAATAACACTATACCACTTCAAGTGTAGTACAGGTAGTTAGTACCTATTCTTCTCTTTTGGACCTTAAAAAAATACTTTCATTTATTTCAGTTATCTATATGCTATATTCATGCAACACATTGTTACCACTTTTACTGTGAACAAACCTTTACCTATTAGACAAATTAAGAACAAGAAAATCAATTTGTATTTTCTGTATTTATTCTTATGCAACTTTCCCATTTTTTATATAGATCAAATTTTCTGAATTTTACTATTACTTCTTCTCATTGAAGAAAATCCTTTAACATTTCCTGCATGACAGGTGATGAATTTCCTCAGATTTTTTTTTGTCTAAAAAAGTATATATTTCTCCTTACTTTTGAAGGATAATTTCCCTGGATATAGAATTCTGAGTTGTTTTTCTTTAAATATTCTCTTAATTATTTCATTTCACTCTCTTTTGCATGGCTGGACTCTGACAAGTATTTCATTATAATTTTTATTATTTTACCACTATAGACAAAGTTTCATTCCACTCACTCCCCATTTGCTTCAAGTTTTCCCTTTGTTTTAGCTTGCTGAAGCTTAAATAGAATATATTTAAATGTAGGTTTTTAAAAATATGTATTTATTATGCTTGGTGTTCCTTAGACTTCCAGATCTGTGCTTTGGGGTTGGAGATTAATTTTCATTTTTTTGTATATTATTGCTTCATCTATTTCTTCTTCTTCATCATCATTTTCTTCTCCTTGCAGTATTTCAATTACGCCCACCGAACATTTGTAAAAATTGTACCATAGTTCTAGTTCCTAGTTGTTATTTTTGTTCTTTCTCTCTTAATATTTCAGTTTGTAATTTTCTATTGACATATTTTCAAGCTCATTGCTTCTTTCCTTGAGTATATCCTATTTATTGAAGAGCCCACCAAAAGAATTCTTTATATTACAGTATATTTAATTTCCAAAATTTCCTTTTGATTCTTTCTTATATCCATTTTTCTGCTTAAATTTCTCATTTGTCCTTACATGTTTTTCTAACTTTTGCATTAGAGTCCTTAAATTATCAGTCATAGTTATTGGAATCCTCTCTCCAATAATTCGAAAATGTGTGTCACATCTGACTTTGATTCTGATGCTTGCTTTGTCTCTTCAGGCTTTTTCTTGACTCTCAACATGACTTTTTTTTTTTTTTTTTAAATTATTGAAAGCCAGACATGATATGAAACGTAATAGGAGCTGAGGTAAACTTGTATTTAATGTGAGGTTTTATGTTAATCCCGTAGGAGTTGGGCTGTGTTTCATGTTTACTATAGCTGTAGATAACCAGGGCCTCAAATTCCTCTGGTGTCCTTATTTTTGTCTTCTCTATTAGCTCCGGCTTTCCTGAAAGGCTCCTTAAACAGAGCCTGAGCTTATAGCTCTTTCAGTTGATCCTCTGCTGTTGTACTGGTGCCCTGTTGATATAGTGGTAAGGAGTGGAGAAGGGGAAACATTCTATAATCTTACGATTAAGTGTCAGTCTTTTAGTGGGCCTGTGTTTCTGGGCTTTCACAAGTATTTCTGATCTTGTAGCATTCCCATAAGAGCATTCCTGTCTGAACTGCTCTTGCCCCCTTGCATGAGACAGGAAAGCTAGAAATTTAGAATTGTGTAATTGCCCACTAACTATGTAAGACAAAGCTGTAGTAAAGTCTTTTTCACTGCAGAGTAGGCCTTCGTTACATAAAATGCAATGGACATGTTTCAGATTAAGTTACTTTCCCTTCTCCCTGCCAAAGACTTGAGATAACTCTTTCTGCCTTTTCATCATGGGAACCTAATTGGATTCCTAAGAGTAAAGCCCAAGAAAATGTGGACAATTCTGTATGACTGCAGTACCTAAGAATTTCTCTCTCATGATAGTCGACTTTAAACCTCCAGTATTACCATTTGCATATTCCTACCAGTTTATGGCTCTAGCATTTTCTGTTTCTTGTAAACTGATCTCATTTGTATTTCTTGCATTCATCTGTTTCTCCTAACTTGCCCTAAAACCTCAATTCTCTGGTGGGTACAAAAAGAAATGTTGATTCTCAATTTTTTCCAGCTTTTTTTTTCTTGTTATAAGAAAGGGAGTATCTTTTTATGTTGAGGAGGGCACCTAAAATTCATTGCCACTTCACCACTTCACTTTTCTGCACTATCTGTACTAGTGTGGATTCTTCAGAGAAACAGAACCAAGAGGATGTATATAGAGAGAGACAGACAGACAGACAGACGTAGAGAGAGATGGGCTGATTTACTATGAATTAGCCCTGCAATTATGGAGGCTAAGAATTCCAAAACATGTAGTCAACAAGCTGTAGACCCAGGAGAGCCAATGGTAAGCTCTAGTCTAATTCCAAATACAAAGCAGGAGAAAACTGATGTCTCAGCGCAAAGACAGCCAGGCAGAAAGGAAGAGTGTTTTTCTTTCTTCTTCGTTTGTTCGTTCTTTCTTTCGTTTGTTCATTCGTTCTCTCTTTCTCTCTTCTTTCTCCTTCCTTCTTTCCTTCCTTCCTCTTTCTTTTTTAAAGACAATTTTTATAGCAGTTTTAGGGTTACAACAAAATTGAAAGAGAGGTAAAAGAGTTCCTAAACACCATCTGCCATTACACATGCATAGCCTCCCCCATTGTCAGCATCACTCACCAAAATGGTACATAATATTTTTACCAAGGATGAACCTACGTTGACTCATCATAATCACCCAAAGTCCTTAGTTTATTTTAGGATCACACTTGGCGTTGTACATTTTATGTGTTTGGAAAAACTTATATTCATTATAATATCATAACAATATTTTTACTACCTTAAAAATCCTCTGTGCTCTGCCTATTCATCCCATTCCCTGTCTCACTCCCCTGACAACCATTGATCTTTACGTTGTCTCCATAGTTTTGCCTTTTACAGAATGGTATTAGTTGCAATCATATAGTATGTGCCTTTTCAGACGGGTTTCTTTCACCGAGTAAATGAATATTTCATTTAACATTCAGACATGTGCATAATGTGTGTCCTCCACCTTGAAAAATAACTTGGACACAATATCAGAGCACTCTGTTATGAAATAATGCATCACTGATACACAATGATACAGAGGATGATATGATATCTTTGGAAAAACAAATACATTGTAAACTATATGTGAGAAATTATTCAGAAGAGTTGAACTCATTGAAATTTGAGGAATATCTTAAGCAATTTATTTAGCCTAATTTTTTAATCATTGCACAAGAATGATATATGCAAAAAGTTTCATGTGTTAAGCTAACACAACTCTCACAGTAATTATAAATACAATTTTAAATTAGAAAATAATGTACTTATATTTTGACTGGCAGCATTTTGATGGTAATAAATGAAACAAGAAATACCTAACAGATGATGAAGTCATAAAGTAATAAAAATTGAGTGGATTGGGATTTTCTTAATAAAATTAAATGAATGAGTTTTATGTAGACTATATTTACTTTTAAGTCATTTTTTTGTGACAGAAGAGGAACTGTTTTAATTATGCTGCTTTAAATCTACAGAAATATTTTCTAATAGCATATATCGTAAGTAATAAGAAATATCTAAATACGAAATAGTCTCCCCATTTCCCTAACTTAAAAGCAGACTATAAATGAGCTTTACCCCATAACAAAAACAAGTATACACTAAGTAGAATTCATTATATAAACACTGTGAACACTAAAAAAGGGAAAACAAAATATTGTGGTGTTCATAAAGGTGGATGTTAGTAAAATAATAAAAAAAAAATCAAGAGTCAAAATGACTGGGTTTAATTAGCTGTGTGATCTTGACTAAGTCACTACTATCTCAATACACTATTTTAGATGAAATGTTTTAAAAATAAATAAATAAAGAACAAAATACTAATAGCAGAAAGAGATTAAAAAAGTAAGGAAGTGTGAAAGGAAAGAGAGAAAGAAGAAAGGAAACAAGAAAGGAAAAAAGAAAAAGGAAGGATATATACTATAATGGAATAAATACACATGTCCTCCCAAATTCACATGTTGTGCCTTAACCTCCAATGTGACTATATTTGGAGTTAGGAAATAATTAAGGATAAATGAAGACATAAAGGTAGGCCCCTGATCCAATAGGATTATGTCCTTATAAGAAGATATACCAGAGAACTTGCTCATTCTCTCTCTGCTGTGTGGGGACACAGCTTGAAGGCAGCTGTCTACAACCAAGGAAGAGAGTCCTCATCAGAAACCAAATAGGCTATAACCTAGATCTTGGACTTTACAGCCTCCAGAACTGTGAGAAAATATATTTCTGTTGTTTAAGACATACAGTTATAGCATCCTGAAGTAAGATACATACTGAAAACAAGTAGCTTACAAGGTTGTTGGAAGGATTAAACAAGATAAAAAATAACAGTAAAAAAAAAATGCCTATACTATAATAGGCATATAAATAGTAACTATTATTTTATAATTATCTACAGATATATTTATGAAGTATTATGTCTATAAATATCAAAGGATTAAAACATTACTGACATTTTTAATATCTACTTACATTTCTAAGAATCCTATCACAGAAGACTGAAAATGCCCATATTCTTAGCTACATGCATTAAAATCAACCATCTTTACTTGTAACCCTAAACACAAATTTAATTTATAGCAAACTTAAAATCAAGATACACTGAGCCACATCTAATTCAGACAGAAAGCACTGAGACTAAACAAAAATCTGAAAATCACAGTGACAACACAAGAAAAGTTGACTTATCTCTCATACATATGCCTTTTTTGAGTTTGGAAGGGAGGTCTGTTCATCTTAATGACTAAGGGGTTCCAAACGACCATGACAACTATCACATATTTTCCCACCACCACCTGAACAAAGGGAAGAGAACATGGCAAACCATGTCCTTAAATATCCTTCCAGAAAGGATAGGAATCATTTCCACTCATAACACAGGCCCAAAGAGAGTCACATGGCTATGCTTACTTTCAAAGGAGGAAAGAAATTTCAATCCCATCACATGCCAGAAAGAAAAAGACTACTACCACTGTGACTAAATCTATGAATACCACTGACATTGTATTTGTTGGACACAAGTTGCACCTACTTGAGCATTTAATAAAATGAACATGTTAATTGATATTTTTTCTTTCTTAAATTATACTTCAAAAAATATATTAAGACATTTCAAAATTTCACTATGTACCAGATATTAACTGCTAAGAAACTACATATGCATCAGTCATTTAAAGAAAAACACAGCTAGTTTTAATCTGTCACTGATAATAGCACGAGACTATTGTTTGATGAAAGATGTAATACAGCAATGTCTCATCCTGTTTAAAATTCATGAAGCCATATTCAGACAGACAAATGCTTATTAATTTCTAAACTGCTTGACTTTAATGACAAAAATGCAGGCTTTGTAGGCTGCAATACAATTACAATTGAACTGAATTTTCTATTTCCTATTTAGTTGGACAGATAGTTTTGAGTAGTTTTACATCCTGTACATTTTTAAAAATATTACCTTGGATTATTGAAGAAGGTAAGTGTTTCTCAGATAAGCACATTTTTCAAGAAAAATGCGTTCAGTTTACTACAATACCACACTATATCAGATAGATGGGCCTCTGTGTATTCTATTGGATAGCTGATGTTCTGAGTTACTTGGGAAAAATACAGAATTATAAAACCACCCCACTTTCCATATATACTTATATATATGGGAAGAATACATGCACACCCTTTGCTATGTGACTTTGAGCTCCTCAAATCTCAGGAGTCTATTATCTCCACTTCTTAAATCTGGGTTGAACTTGTGTCTTGCATTGGCTAACTGAATGCACCACAATTGAAACAGTGTCATGGGAATTTGAAAAGACTAAGAAGCCTTGTGTGCCTCAATCCTTCCTCTTTTAGTAATACCTGCTCTAGTATGGAAACAAACCCAGGTAATCTGCTAGTGAATGAAAGGCCAGACAGAGGAAAGCTGAGTCAATTCCTTCAAAATCCTTAAACCAGAAGCCTATATAATTCCAGGCTACATCCAACCCTCCAGCTGACCACGAACATATGAGTAAGCCAAGCTGAAATCAGCTGATTCTGGCTTGCTTCAGAAAAATCATCCAGCTAATGCATAAACTCCTGGGTGAAGAAATATAAATATTTGTTGTGAAATGCCACTGAGGTTTTGTGATTGTTTGAGGAGCAGCATTAAATTGTGGCCATAAATAATTCAAACAACTTTACATGCTTATGAGAACTTGGCTTCTGGAATTCTTAGTGTTACTTAATGCACACACACAAGAACATTTCAGCTATATGCACTTTCCTTCCAGTGAATTTATTTTTATTAAAATATGTGCTAAAATAGACCAAGCTTCATGACCTTGAAATACAGAAAGCTTTATGGACAAAATAGATATAGTAAGGAGTAGTGATTTTATTATATTTCAACTATATAGTTTTGTTCTTATTATCTGAATCTTTATTTTTTGGTTTTGTTTTCCAGAATCATTTTTGTGCATTATTTAAAGACAATACTTTTGATTTACATTAAACAATTGATTTTATTAAATTGGAAATAAATGACTTAATTCTATGGTATTCTTATTTGCTCCTGCAACAGTTATTTAGAACATTTGACATTTTTATTGAGTTTATTTCTGTTTGTAAAGGAATGAACAGAGTCATAGAAAAATATAAACGGGAAAATGAGAGGAAGAACTCTTTGCTTTCCTGGCTCAATATATTTTAAGAGTAGTGCACATTTTTAATCCTAAAATTTATGTGAGTTCCTAACTCTATTAATGGCTCAAGTGATATCTGTTGAATGACTGACTTAATGAATAAAGAATAAATGAGTCTCAGGGATGTTCATATCTTATAGCTGAGCTCATACAGCTTTGGAATGATTTTTAACCCCCTTGTTATTGCTTAGCTTCAATTCTCTTCATTACAGTGATTATGCCTGATATTAAGTAGATACTTAGTATATGAGAGCACATTATAAATGCTTTCTAGGAATATATTTGTTAGGACTTGCCTATTTATAATGAAAAAGGATAAAACAAAATCTGATAAAGTAATGTAGAAGGCTTTTTTGGCTCCTGGAATTAAAAGATCAGAAATGAAAAAGTGACATTGAGAAAAAGTGGGTCTCAGAGTAATTTGAGTGCTCAAATTGAGTAAACTGGTCCCAATCCTGGTGGAAGAGTTACTGTCACCTATTGATAACCCAGTACAATTACATAAAGAGGAAAAAAGGAGCTTCTAAATGTAAAATATTCTAGAAAGAAAAAAAAATTATATATATATTTACTACAATGCATTTCTTATTTAATCATTTTGGTAACCTTATGCATCAAGTACTTTTTGTCTTGTTCAATTTACAGATTAGGAGACTGAGTGAGCCAGGATTAGAATACTGATTTTCTGACTCCAGAGACAGTCCTAAAGATTACACTCAATGAATTTTTACACTGTTATAAACTAGTTTTGTATTACTTTTATTTCACTGAATAATACAGAGAGATTAGAAATAAATTTATTAACAGAATTTGGCATCTATTTTAATTAATTTTGATATAAATATTTCTATATAAAATATCTTTGGGCATATAAATATTTTAAAATTTTCTTCATACTTAAAAAATGCAGTTTTGTTTTTTTTAAAACTTTCTTCCCTTTGCTAGCCTTTCAATCATTTTCTCTTCCTCTTTCCTACAATATCCCCTTCAGGTAATATAGAGTATATTTATAACCTTGAAAAGAGAAAAAGAAGCTTAAACAAGACCAGAAGAGGCACTCACCAAAAAGAAAAGTAAAATGGATAAATTAAAATATGCAAAATTAAGAATTTTCAATCATCAGTGGTACCATAAAAAGAGTCATAAAGAAGTCCAAATATCTTTGCAGTACATAAAATTGACAACTTACTTATTTCAACAGTCACATCACATCACAGAAGAACTAAGAAGGAGATGAACAACATGTTCTTTTTTTCCTTCCTCTCTCTAGCACACCAACCTGTGAAGATTGATTCAGGTGGCTGAAGTCATGCAGTAGTATTACTCTAAGTACCTCCACATTGAAACATGAGAGTAAAAGACAGCAGTTTCACCTATTAGATTCAATATATGTGTGTGTGTGTGTGTGTGTGTGTTGTGTGTGTGTGTGTATATATATATGGTGTACATGCACTTACATTAATAAAATAGGAAGTGGATTATTGTGAACAAGGCTGTCAGATGATGAGCTTTAAGAAACACCACATATGGAAGTTCTGGATTTTGAAATTGATTTCTTCTGAAGAATCTTTGTGTATAGCAACAAAGTACATTTACCATAGCTTTGGAGACAGAGTTACTCTGGAGCATAGAACTAATCAAGAGCATGGATTCTGTGGACAATGTTTCATGGTTAAATTAGTAATTAGTAGTTCTCAACCATACCTGTGAAGCAAAATCATCTAGAAACCTTAACCAAAACAAAAGTACAACAAACAATCAAATAACAACTGCCTGGGGCCCAGACCTAGGGATATTGATGAATTACTCTGGGATGGGACAGAGGCATATTCTCATATTTCCAGTGGACTTTGATGTATTCTCTGAAGTAGTCTGTAATTTGAAAAGTGTTAGTGAGTCTTCACTATATATATTAAATATATATACATATATATTTAAATAAAGTATTTGTAAATCAATTATTTTGTGTTTACTCAGATTTATTTTACAATGCATTACATTATTACCCAAGAGTCTATTCAGGAAGCTTTATTTGGAACCCCAATCATCTTTAAAAGCATGAAGAATTCCTAAGACAAAGGAGTTTGAGAGCTACTGCCGTAGATAACAATTGGGTAATCTCAAAGGAAAAATACAGTACTTCTAGGCTTCCTAGTAAATATAACCCACTATATAACTTTGTGAAATCATGTGTTATAATAATACCATTCTTACTTAAAATGAGCAAAGTAAAATATGATGAGTGAGAAGACTGAGAACTACCTCAAGTTATAAAGTAAACAGGTCATTTAACTAGGTAAATGTTACACATTTCTAAAATACAAATGTACCCAAATAAGAATGTAGGAAAAATCAATAGAAATATTTTTTAAAAATTATCAGCTTTAAAGAGTGTAAACCATATTACAATTCCATAGAAAGTATGGTGAACTTATTGGTATTTTGAAAAGTGAATCACAGTTATAGCCAATTAATTAACTAAATACTTAACATTAAATAAATTAATATGATTGTTAAATATTTGTATGTTTTAACAGATGATGTTGATACAAGAAGCTAAATGCATTTTGAAAAATTATTAGCCCTTGGAGTCAAATAAATTTATTACTCCATTTATGTGAGGAAATATGTTTGAGTTCTTCTCGGAAACTTAATTACTCTTATTGAGCAACCTGGAAAAGAGAGCAAATTATATCCAAGTTTTCGCCCAAATGCACTGTACATTTTTGAGGTAAGATATATGCCAAAATAACTGTCACTCAAATGAAAACAAGTGCAAAAATTTTGTCATCCCTTCCTTTACAGACATGATTCTTTGGAAGAAAAGAAAAGGATGTGACATTAACACAACTGGCATGTATTTTTCCTATATTAGCTTGGTAGCTTGAAATCCTTCCTTCCATTCTTCTCTTCTTTACTTCCCTTCCTTTCTGCCCTCTTTCTTCTTTCACAAATGCCCACTATGTGCTAGCCATTGTGGTTATGTAACAGAAGTAAGACAGACACGCTATCATGTATCTTAGCATCTTGTATTGAACACACACATTTAAAATATATGAATTCATTCAGCTTTACAAAAATTTAGTTTTATAAAACTGAGAGAACACAAGCACTGCAGGTAAACACTGGTAAAACAGGTAACACTCAGAGTATTCCTTGAGAATGCAGTGCCTATTTGTCATCTAAAATTATAGTGGGAATTTACTAGGTGAAGCAGGGGGTAGGCTGAGGAAGGACAATGCAGGGGAACCAGGTAGGCAGAGGGTACAAACAAAAAAAACTTAAACAAGACACTTGTAACGGTTAATTTTATGCGTCAGCTTCACTGGGCTAAGGGATACTCAGATAGCAGTTAAAACATTATATCTGGGTGTGTCAGTGAGGTTGTTTCTGGAGGATATTAGCATTTGATTCAGCAGACTGAATGAAGAGATCCACCCTCTCCAATGAGGGCAGGCATCATCAAATCCACTGAGGGCTCCAGTGGCAGAAAAAAAAAAAAAAAGGCAAAGGAAGGGTGAATTTGCTTTCTTTATGCTTTAGCTGGGATGTCAATCTTTTTTTGTCCTTAGATATTAGGGCCTTTGACTTTGGATTGAGTTACACTACTGGCTCCTGTGGCTTTCAGGAATTCGGACTTAGACTGACTTACACTACACTTTCCTGATTTGCAGCTTAAGGGTGGCAGACCAAGGGATTTCTTAGCCTGCACTTGATCCAGAGTGTGTGTGCGTATATGTGTGTGTGTATGTGTGTGTGTGTGTGTGTGTGTGTGTGTGTGTGTGTGTGTGTATACACTGTTGGTTCAGTTTCTCTGGAGAAACTCTGGAATCTCAAAGTGACAAGGCCTGACTGAGAAATGCAAGGATGGTTAGTGTAAGTAGAGAATGAGGAGAACTGTAACTATGATTAAAATTAGAAAAGTGATGAGTGGCCAAACCATATGGATTCTTAAAATAATGCTAATTTTAAAATTTTGTATTGTAACAAGGGATGTAATTCAAAGATTCTAAGCAAGGGTATAACATTGTCATATCTCAAATTTAGAAAAATCTTACTCTGTATGTAGAATGAGGCATTATTTGGAGTGTACAAGCAAAGACTAAGAGGGGAATCTGTGTATGGGATACTTGGAATCCTTCTGCACGATCTTCTCAACTTTTCTGTAAATCTAAACCAATTTTTTTTTAGTTTTATTTAAAACATGACCACAAAAAATGTTAGCATTGCAAAATTACTCTAGCCCCAAATACATTTCAAATAGATTATTTTGCCTCTGTCTTTCCTCTCCCTATGATAATACAAGTATCCTTTAATTCATCTACTCATTGCTCATCCCTGTTGGTCTCTCATACTCAAAAGAATTCTTTAAGACTGAGCCAGTTTGGAATGCCAAAGAAGCAGGCACCAAGTTGGGATAAGACATGTAAGAGACTTATTAATGGAACACCTGGGAGGAAAATGGGGCAAGACATAAAGGAGATGAGGAGAGCTTGCAGACCATAGAGCCCAGATATTAGCCAAAAGAAGCATCATCTCAGTGTCAACAACTCAGTGCCATCATCTCAATACTTCTCCATGCTTTTGAAACTACACATGGTTATAGTGAAAACAACTCTACCTCCAAATGACTCTACCAGAGCTCTACAACTGGGGTTAACTTACTCATAAATCTTCTTTGTAAGCCTGGGATAACCCAGGGGAGAGGCTAGCTGAACTCAGCTCATTCCTAGGTTACTCAGTGCTTCCCTGTCATGCACGCTCTCAGGTGGGCATTGACTTAAGAAAAATGGATCCATAAATGCTGTGTTCACTCTCAGTTCTATCAACATGATGTTTCCCAGACTTGTAAGTTGTCTCAATACAGAGAATTTTCCCTCAACACTGACTTTCACGGCTGCCCCAAGGAGGTGGCTGTGGAGTGGCCTCTGCCCATTTCAGCTCACAATAATACACCAAGCCAACCCATCTCTGAACAAAACCAAGCCATTTTTTTTTCTGACAACAGTTAATTGTAGAAAAAGCACAACAGATGTGATTTTATGGAGAGGCATTGGAAAATTAGACATAGGAGACATATGTCTGTATCACTTACTCTGTAACTTACTGTGCTCTCTGAGTTTGCATCAATGCTCAATGATCCAAAAACACTCGTGTTCCCCCAGTTCCTATTGGTATATATCAGCTAGGCCCTGTTGATCTTTTGGTGACTAATTCTGAATGTGCCATTGCCATCATATGGTGGACTGCTGCTGTGACTGTCTGAAATTATGATCTATGGATTGACAATAACCTAGCACCAGTTGATGTACAGCTAACTCGTTGGACCAAAGTCAGGAAATCGATCTTCACTAGTTGCAAGAGCATAAAAGAACTGAATTTTGAACCATGAGCAGCTCTCTAATGTAGCCAAATGACCTTGTTAGAAAACCCTGGGTGTCTGAACCATGACTCTTCTACTGGAATTTTCCAGAAACTCTACATTATCCTTTTCTGCAACCATTATTTCTATAATCCTATGACCTGCAAGACCAATTGGCTCAAGTGGTAAAGCCACTTACTAGACAGTCTTTTTTCACTCTGGACCTACTCAAAACTGATACCTTTCTAAGTCACCTGACAAGTGTCAAAGCAATGTTTGCTATATGTAAAATCCAAAAAGGCCTACCATATGTTCCACTTGTTTCTTGGTGGTAGAAAGGACAAGGTGTAATAATATATCCTTTAACTTGGGAATTTTTTGATGTGCCCAAGAGCAGCAGACCTTTAAATATTTACTACTGTGAAATTCGCTTAAATCTTTTTATTTACAATATCACACCTGTGGCATTCATAAGTCTAACCAGGGCAACCAAAGGACCTGCTATTATTGTTCCCATGTCTAATTTACATGGTTTATGCATTTTTTCAAATAAATAACAAACTGAGTGCAGACACAGAATTAATGTGTTTAGTAAAAACACCACATCTGGAAAAGCTGCAATAATTGGTAGCACATTGTTTAAGTTCACCATAGTCCTTTGGCAGCCACTATAATCCATAAGATTATTGTGCAGTCAGACTAGTGAATTATAAAGGGTTATGATGGAGAATATCATTCCTGAATTGTTTATGCTTTCAAGAGTGGCATTAATCTCTGTTATGTCACCAAAGTTGTAACATTGCTTCTAACTTTGGAGTTTCAGGAGATTCCATTTGATGTCTTCTCCTCATTCCATCTATCACCTGGCTTTTCTATATGTCCCTATACTTACTGTAGTACTATGATAGTGCTTCTGTTTTCTTTTTGCTTTGTCAGTTTTGTACTTTATGTAAAAATCCTTAAAAATGCCGGGCCTTATTTTTCCCCAGTGAATATTTACTCTACTATAATGATTGTGGATGCCTTTAGAGAATAACTGGGGAAACACTTCACATACAGTTGCTGTGATGTTTGGTGATCTTTCTCAATGTGACTTAGCCTTCTGTTCAACTCATGTTCTCCAGTCCTGAGACCTGGAAACTGAATTAAGAGCTCATAATTTTCTTTTGAGGCAGCCGAAAGTAGACTTTGGTTCATTAGCTCTTGAACAGTTTTTGTTTACAGATCAAGCAATATCCTCCCTGGCAGCTTGTATACCTAATCCTTAGGAACCCCATGGTCTATTACTCATCCCCCATAGATTGCTGCGAGTCATTTCAGCTTTCCTGCTTGTTTTAGTAATTGTATACATCTTGTCTCTGACTGTTAAATGCTGTCATTAGGCTTCTGCTTTCTGAAATCTTATTATCGCTATTGATACTTAGGAGCCCAGTTGCATAACAACTTCTTCTTTTATCAATTTTGGTCTACAAAGGACAGAAAATACTATTGTTTTTTAAGATTCCAGGAGCTCTCTCATTAGCACATTGCTTATTGCTTAGATAAAGAAATATCCTCTGTGCCCACCAAAGGAACAGAGTTAACCAATGAGTTCTCTAGTCTTATAAACTAAATCTCTGCTGGCATGAGACCAAATAGAGATTTGACCTCATTCTTTACTGTGCCAAGATATATTTTGCATTTCCAACTCATTTACTGCAGATCATTGTTTTTTTTTGTTTGCTTTTTGACTTTTTCCTCAAGATTCAAGAAATCATTCAAGCATCATCTTAAGAGCAGCTCAAGAATGTTATATCTTACATCACAAGAGGATAATTCTTATTAGTAATTTTCTTGTATTTTGACATATCTGCTGCATCACTTTACTTGAATAACCCAAGATATATTTCCAATCATATTTTCCCTATCTTTTATGCATATGTTAGCCTGAACTTGTGTAGGTCTTCTGGTGGCTAATACCTTTACTCCTGAAACATGTAATTATTGCTGAGTCAGGCCATTATGAGATTTGATTCTAGCTATTGACCTAGATACCCTACAGAATATGAGGGCAAAAGTTAAGAGGACAAATATCATTATTTGAAGTATCCACTTAAAAGCCAGTTGAGGCAACTCCATATTGTCAAGGCATGAGCAAGCTTCTATCCTAACGTAAGAAGGTTAAGAAATCAAGGTTAAGCACATCCGACTAGATGCTCCCATATCAGGTATCAGGGTCTAACAGGTCTATCAGAGCTATGTCTTTAGTGAAGAAGAATCTTCAAAAAATTGTTCTCTGAAATCAGGCCCTGTGCCTTATTTCATTCAATGCGATATGGGTATCTTTAAATCTTCTCATAGAAGACTTGCAGATTTCACAGAATTTTGGATTTTCACATAATTTACTAATTTGATGGCTGGCTGGCTTATGGCTGTCATTCTTGTCATTTTCTTGCTTGAATGCATCAATGGCATTTAAAAACCAACCACCTACGCTAGTATCTTCACAACCACCATCTTCATCATTTTCTCAAAAGCAAGAAAGGTTACATATGTCAGCACAACTCTTCACTTGTATCCCATCCTGATTTCACACATGTAGGAACTTTAATGATTGTAATGCTACAAAGTGCCAAAACATAACCACGCCACTTACCACCAAAATATGGTTTTGCTGTTATCTTGCTGGTAAGTAATTTAACAATCTCTACATGAGTATCTAATTCTTTGTCCCAAGTCTGGTACCAAATTAGTATAGCTACTCCCAGAAGCAGATTCTAAGTCAAATATTCAAGTCTAGATTCTTTACCCAGGAGGTACAGAAAAAAAATTAGCAGAAGAGGAGAGAAGTGATACAGAGAAAGGAAGAGAGTGAAAGCAGATGAGTTACTAAATCAACTACCACAGTTGCTGATGAACTTAATCCAAAGGAGGCAAGAATATACAATGGAATAAAGACAGTCTCTTCAGCAAATGGTGCTGGGAAAACTGGACAGCAGCATGTAAAACAATGAAGCTAGAACACTCCCTTACACCATATACAAAAATCAACTCAAAATAGATCAAAGACTTAAACATAAGACAAGATACAATAAACCTCCTAGAGGAAAACATAGGCAAAACATTATCTGACATACATTTCAAAAATTTTCTCCTAGTAGAAATAAAAGCAAGAATAAACAAATGGGACCTAATGAAACTTACAAGCTTCTGTACAGCAAAGGAAACCAGAAGTAAAACAAGAAGACAACCTACGGAATGGGAGAAAATTTTTGTAAATGAAACCGACAAAGGCTTGATCTCCAGAATATATGAGCAGCTCATACGACTCAATAAGAAAAAAATAAACAACCCAATCCAAAAATGGGCAGAAGACCTAAACAAGCAGTTCTCCAAGGAAGACATACAAGTGATCAAAAGGCACATGAAAAAATGCTCAATATCACTAATTATCAGAGAAATGCAAATCAAAACTACAATGAGGTATCACCTCACACCAGTCAGAATGGCTGTCATTCAAAAATCCACAAATGACAAATGCTGGAGAGGCTGTGGAGAAAGGGGAACCCTCCTACACTGCTGGTGGGAATGCAGTTTGCTGCAGCCACTATGGAAAACAGTCTGGAGATTCCTCAAAAGACTAGGAATAGACTTACCGTATGACCCAGGAATCCCACTCCCGGGCTTGTATCCAGAAGGAACCCTACTTCAGGATGACACCTGCACCCCAGTGTTCATAGCAGCACTATTTACAATAGCCAAGACATGGAAACAGCCTAAATGTCCATCAACAGGTGACTGGATAAAGAAGAAGTGGTATATTTATACAATGGAATACTACTCAGCCATAAAACCCGACAACATAATGCCATTTGCAGCAACATGGATGCTCCTGGAGAATGTCATTCTAAGCGAAGTAAGCCAGAAAGAGAAAGAAAAATACCATATGAGATCGCTCATATGTGGAATCTAAAAAACAAACAAACAAACAAACAAAAACAAAGCATAAATACAGGACAGAAATAGACTTATAGACAGAGAATACAGACTTGTGGTTGCCAGGGGGGCGGAGGCTGGGAAGGGATAGACTGGGATTTCAAAATTGTAGAATAGATAAACAAGATTATACTGTATAGCACAGGGAAATTTACACAAAACGTTATGGTAACTAACAGAGAAAAAAATGTGACAATGAGTGTGTATATGTCCATGTATGACTGAAAAATTGTGCTGAACACTGGAATTCGACACAACATTGTAAAATGATTATAAATCAATAAAAAATGTTGAAAAAAAAGGTGGGGGCTGACAACTATTATTATTAAAATTAAATAAAATAAAACATAAAAATAATCATTAGCATATCTAGCAAGATAGACCTGAAAAATTTTAAATATCTTTATTAGTATATTTAGAATTAAACAAAAGCCCTGATGATACCGATTGAATTATTATTATCTTTTGTTTCATGAAGGCTGTTACATGCCTAATTGTGCTTTATAAAGTGCACTGTCAGCTGAATATGAAATTCATTTTAAGGCTTACTTGTTCTGAAAGGTAACAGCCTGTGTTAAAAAGTATCTATGTATCCTCAGGTCTAGCACCGTTTTAAATCAGAAGAAGGAGTTTAACTTTGTCTTTTAGGTAGAAAGATGTTGGTAGGAGACAATCATTTTTGCTAGTTTAATCATATCTAGCTTTGTTTTAGAAAATGTTAAATTATTCAGTTTATGTTTGTGCATTTGCATTTGTTAATATGTTTTAATATAAATAACTCTGAATAACATTTTATTGTAAACCTTGTTTACTTTGCTAAAAAGAGTAATACTTATGCAACAGTATATTGAGTATATTACGATTGTTATATTTTGATAAATGTCCCAAGTGCTCTAATATTGAAATTCATTTCCTATTTGACTTCTGTGCAGCCTCCAGTCCTATACTTTCTGTTTCACTTTTTCCCTTTTGCTCTTTCTCTTAGTCCCTCAACTCTAGTTCAGTTTGTTTGCTCTTCCATATGTACACAAACATTACAATTCTGAATTACAGAATTAAAACTATGGTTCTCCCAGCAAATAATATACAGACTGGAGCAGAAGTTCAAATAATTATTTGTATATGCTTCTTATATCGTGTGTATTTTTAAAAGAATATATTTCCCCTCCTAAAAAAATGACTATTACCTTTACTTATACAGATTATTTGGAACTTGCATTTTAAAATTCTTAAGCAACTTTAGCACAATGATAGAACTTAGAGTTGTTTTTTATATACTGTTAAAGAAAGTATCACATTTATATCATAATTTATTATTATAATTTCTTCCATCAATCAAATCTTAAGGGCAATATATACATTTGGTAAATTAAGTAAATTAAGTAAAAGTAAGTTATATTTAGTCATAAGAAGTTACTTGTGCCATTTTTTGGCATACTTAATATGTAGCAAATGCATTTTTATATTCTGTGTTAGAAAATAAGTACAAAAATGATAATCCAACTCCATAGCTTTAAAACTGTTAGTGCTCCCCAGTGTTCTAAGAATGTTTTAAAATCCTAACATGGCCTGCACTACCTGGTGTACCGCGGCACCAGCTTACTGCAGCCTCTACTCCTACCACTTATTATGACCCTATTTCACTGCATCCTGAGTGGTCTTTTAAAAAGCAAAATGAATTTAGTTTGGAAGCCTTTAAAGGCTTTCCAACACACAGAAGAGAAAACTGAAACTTTTCACTGTGAACTTAAATGTCTTATGCAACCTGGCTTCTGTCTAATTCCTCATTTGTTTCTGCTCCACATTCTTTCCCATTCATTCTGTGACAGCCATACTTAACTGCTTCCTGTTTCTCAAACCAGTTGAGTTCTTTTCATCACAGGCCTTCATTTTCTATCCTAACCCCTCAAAGCTCTTGGCATAGATTCTTTTCATAGGTCTAGCTGAAACTAAAAGTCACTCCTTCACAGAAAACATCACTGATCACTCTGCTTAAAGTAGAACCCTCTTAAGCCACTTTCATTTCCTTCACAGAAAATAATATCATAAATAGCATTTATATTGTCCATGTATGTGTGTGCATGTGCATGTATCTGTGAGTATATGTGTACACACATATACATACATACACAGTCTGTCTCCTTCCTTTAGCAAGTAAGCTCTGTGAGGGCATAAGATGTAGGCATTTTGTCTGTATTATTCACTACTCTATATCACCTGTTTTTCTGTTTGATTTTTCATTCACTTTACCAACTTTGAGTTGATATCTATGTCTCCTTCCTAATAAGAAAATTACATCCCTAGAAATAATTTGAATTCCACTGTTTTAGCTATAGCATAGTAGATCTATATCTTGATTAAGTTTGATAATGTGGCATGTATGCTATTTTATGATATAATTTATCTACTAATAAAAAATGAAATTAGAATTATATTGTGTAATGTGAAATATTTGCTTTTCTGATTAATACTCTCCTTTCCAATAGGCTTACTTTTTCATTGTTTAACTGGTAGCTTGCCCATTGTTTAACTATTGTCTAACCTTCATTTTAATACTATCTGCATCTCTTAGTTATTAACAAGACTACTTTCAGATTTGAAGCAAATGTCATCTACTCTATGCGTTTAAAATATCTCCATAGTTATTCAGTAAAATTTTCAACCTGGAAAACACTGAAAAATTTTTTAAAAATCTTTGACAGAATATGCTGTGAAAGCATTTCAATATTACCAGTTGTTTATTACTTATAATGTCATATAGGTTTTCATTTTGAACACCTGTACTTTAATATAATTAATTCTGCTTATGTCTTCCTCACTTTCATTTAATAACTAGTAAGTAAAACATTCTCATTTTCTTAGATTTGACACTTAGACTTCTTAAGCCAAAGAGTAACATTTTACATTAGTTTATTTATGACTTCTAAAGGGACAATAATACTGCTTGGAACAATTAGTGCTTTCTACAATATTGTAATAAGCAAAACCAAAATAAATATCAAATATACTTGGTTTATAGTTCATTTTAGTTCACAGATTTTGGAATCTACTGTTGATTATTGGTTTTTCACCTATTTAATAAAACTTGTTTCTTCAAAAAAATAAAGATACTATTATTGTACACTGAAGAATGTCAGTAAATATCTCATAATATTTTGTTTTTCATTATGGTATTTTAACCTATACATGGATATTTGAGACCTAAAGTGTTTAATTTTTAGACCAATAATCCTTTTGACAACTGATTCAGTAGTCTCTATTCAGTCATCTTTATTTTTGTACTTATGAAATAATATGATTTAAGAGATTCGACTTTCCCTCTAAGAGAGGCTGTGATTTTGCCAAGCTAATGGATAAGAACTGCATCTTTTTTTTCTGTTCTGTACAAAGCAAACAAAGGAAAGAAAAGCTGACAGAATTTCAAAAGTGTCAATCAAACAGCAACTGCAAAGTCGAAAAGCACAAGGCAGTGGCACTCCTGACAAGCTGACAATACTTACAGCTCCTGATAGAAATCACTTTGAGTCTGGGTGACTAGCATAGGGTGATGTCTGACAGCTGATTTGTACAAGTAACTAAAGAAGGCAGCAAGAGGAACGTGAACATATTAAAGACTGAGGAAGGAATAAACTATAAGGCAAGGTGATGGACATCTATTTTTTCCTTGCAACTACCATGTTAACACCAATCCTTTTGTATTTAAATTATTTCTTAAATTAACTAAAACAAATAATCCTAAGATAAATAAGGCTAACTGTATAGTAGTTTATTTAATTGCTTATTATTTAATATTTCTATCCACTAGAATGTAGTGTCCAAAAGTCAAGGATTTTTGTCTGGCTCATCAAGCACCATAACCTCCGGCAATAGATTAGGCCCTTGAACTGAATAGAAAATCAATAAACTTATTTGATCAGATGAATGATATAAACCAATGATGCAAATATGCTCAACTATCAGATCAAAATCTATTCCAGTGGTTTCATTTGAATTTTGAAGACAATGTAAAAACAGTGAATGAAAATTTAGTTTCTATCAGTAGTACTGACAATATACAGTTAAGCTGTTAGGGTAAACCACATATCATTATCATCCTACAGAAATGTCCTGTTCAATGTGTTAATTATCTTATTTTGGAGATATAGGTTTCTTTACATATAAAATTCATCACTCTTGAAAGTATCATGAACAACAACATCCATGTCCTTCTTCCTTCTTGGACTGATGGAAGACTAAAATTACCAGACCTGTAAAATCAAGCAGGATCATGTGAAAATACTAACGTACTATAAGCAGTGTGATACTGTTTTCATTAAACATCATAAAAAAGTGACATTTATGCACCACAAACCTAATGAAAAAGAACATTGTCATTTTCTCTGAGGATACTTCCTGGGCATAATTCTCACTAACATTATTTATACAAACAAACATAAAGAAAAACATTTTTATTTATTATTTTTCCTTATGTTTCCATCCATAAATAATTATTCTTTGCATGTTTTAAAATGTATGGATACAGCTATACTGTATCTTTTCTTCAGAGACTTTTTTCTCTTACTCAGCATCTATTTCCTGGGGTCTGCCACACTTGATGCTTATAGATTTAATCAATTCATGTTCACAGCCATATGGTCTTCCATTGCTTGAATACACAACAATTTGTTATCTACTTTTCTCTGGTTGTTATTTGTGTGGTTTCAGTGTCTTTATTAATACAAACTGAATTATGAACACTCTTGTAAAATTCTCCTGATTTACAATGCAGAAGTTTACACAGGGAAGATTGTTCTCGAAGTCTGTGAAATGATTCAATTGCAGAAAAGAAGAATAGGAAAGGTCATTTAATTGGGAACACAGCATAAGGAAAACTATTCAGAAGATAGTAACTAATGTTGTCAATGACAGTTGCCCAATTAAAACTTATAACCATTTTTATAACCAGCCAAACAGGTTATAAACTCAGTGAGGAGGGTTTTTCAATGAGAAGTTAACACCTGGATGTTTTATCCAGGAAGTTTCAAATCAGTGGTATCACAATCAGTTGAAATATCTTTATTAAGCAATTTGGTACTAAAAAAAGTAGTGAATTTTGTGACTTACATATAAAAAATGTTATAACCAGTGTGCCTGAATTGCAACTCATGTACCTATTTGGTTTAACTTTGGTAAGAATAAGAAACTGTGGTGCAATTGGAGCCAGCATGTTCTTTATTGCATCTAAAGTTGGAAGATACTGGCAAAGGAATGTGTGGTACATATGGATGAAATTTGTTCCATTTGTCAAAACAGTGAAAAGAAACAGTGAGAGAATTGAAAGAGCAGATTTAGAGTGATTTTCTGTGAATACATAAAAAGAATGGATGCAAATAGCCATGCGAAGGGAAAAAAAAATGTATTTGCTTAGATGTAGGGAAAAGGAAAATGGTTACAAAAAATAGTGGAGGTTTCCAAATTGTATGGTGTATGTGTCTTTATATGTACGTTCCTGTGTGAAAACAGATGTTTTTAGAAAGATATAGTTTAGAGATATTATTGAGGATGTTAAATGCTTGTTGTGGACATTTTGAATGTACATATTTTCTACAAAAGGCAGAGAATATTGCTGTAGAATATTTTTAGAATGCCCATAGAATGGCAACACAAGGAAGAAAAATAACAATAAAAAAACCTGCTTTTATTCCCCTCTCAGGCCTTTTTATGGTTAAAGTTTTTATAGAGATGAGATTTAAATACTACTTTTTAAAATGTAAGCTCTTTTAGCTCCAAAAACCTTAACTTCAAAAAGCAGTTACCGTATAAAAATGTTGACCAATCAATATGTAATAAAACTTATCTTTTTAGTTAAAATTCTTGATGAAATTTCAAACGTAGCTCTTTACTTTCATTGATGCAGCCAGTAACTGTGACTATGTTAGGGTTTTCCAGAGAAACAGAACTGATAAGATTTTATATGTATGTATATGTGTGTGTGTGTGTGTGTGTGTGTGTGTGTACACACATATATATGTGTGGGTATATATATATATATATATATATATATATGAAAGTGATTTATTTCAAGTATTTGGTTCATATGATTCTGGGAGCAGGTGGGTTTGAATCTGTAGAGCAGACCAGCATGCTGGAAATTGTAAGAGTTGATTGAGCCTGAATTCCACAGAGAAGCATGTTGAAAATGCAGACATGTATTCTATATTACAGTCTTGAGGAGAATTCCTCCTATCTGAAGGAATTTGTCTTTGCTCTTTAAGGCCTTTAACTGATTAGATGAAGTCCATCCACATTATGAAGGTTAATCTGCTTTACTCATAGTTTACTGATTTAAATACTAATCACATCTAAAAATGCCTTTGCAGTAACGTCTACAATGGTGTTTGATCAATAAACTGGGCACCTTATTCAAGCCAAGTTGACATAAAATTAACCATCACACTCCAATTGATATCTGTTATCAACTGGATCACACTGTTATCAAGTCAGCACCTACACACTCCTCACTAAATTATTCTTGATCTGCAAATAAAGATAGTAACAAAGTCATACTTCTGACTAGCATGATGCAACTACCCTGCATATAACTTAATCCTTTCTCTAGCAGAGGACAGAAAGTCCTGGGTGACGCCATCCTTCTCCCTGCTGTCCTATAACTCAAATACTGTGATATAAAGTTAATATTTGTTATATAAGGGGATAAGAAAGGCAAGGAAACAGT
Organism: Camelus ferus; assembly: GCF_009834535.1. NCBI lineage: Eukaryota > Metazoa > Chordata > Mammalia > Artiodactyla > Camelidae > Camelus > Camelus ferus. The sequence goes on along the minus strand of NC_045697.1, from coordinate 57,248,292 downwards.
ATGATTTCATACACACAGAAACAAACATATTCACAAAAACAAAGAAATACTAAGAACAATTACAGTTCTTGTTTCTGCAACTAGTCACACAAGTATAGCTGCTATTTAAAACCACCTTTTTTATTGCCCATTCTATTTTCCCTTTGCACTTGGCAACCACTTTAGCTGGCTTTTTTAGATTTCTGCTTCTGTAGCATTTTTATTGTGGTAAGAATATTTAGTATGAAATCTACCCTCTAAACAAAATTTTAAGTATATATTACAATATTGTTAACTATAGGCATTATGTTGTATAGCAAATATCTAGAACTTATTTATCTGGCATAATTGAAAATTTACACATGTCGAACAACAACATCACATGTCCCCAACCCAGAACCCTGGTGACCACTATTCTATTCTCTGGTTCTAGGATTTTGACTACTATAGATGCCTTGTATTAGTGGAATTATACAGTATTTGTCCTTATGTCACTCACTTATTTCACTTAATAAGATGTCCTCCAGGTTCATACATGTTGTGTATGGCAGAGTATCTTTTTTAGGGCTGAATAATATTCCATTGTTTGTATATACCACGTATTTGTTCAATCCTCAGTGGACATTTAGATTGTTTACGTATCTTGGCTATCATGAAATAATGCTACAACGAAAATGGAAGTGCAGATATCTCTTTGAGAACCCAATTTCAATTCTTTTGGATATATATACCCAGAAGTAGAATTGCTAGATTATATAAGAGCTGAGATATAGACCAATGGAGCAGAACAGAGAATATATAAACAAACCCACACATATACAGTCAAATGATCTTCAACAAGGGTGCTAAGAATATATAATGGGGGAAGGGTAGTCCCTTCAACAAATAGTGGGAAAATAAATATCCACAGGAAAAGGAATATAATTGGACTCTTATTTCACATCATACACAAAAATCAAGACAAAATGGACTACAGACTTAAATGAAAGACCTTAATGTGCAAAACCCCTGGAAGAAAACCTAGGGCAAAAGCTTCTTGACGTTGATCTTGGCACTGACTTATTGGATATGTTACCAAAAGCACAAGTAACAAAAGCAAAAATAAACTGGTAGAAGTATATCAAACTTAAAAGCTTTTGCATGGCAAAGAAAACAATCAATAAAATGTAAATAAAGACAACCTATGGAATCAGAAAAAAAAATTTACAAACTATATCCGACAGAGGTTAATATTCAAAATGTTTTAAGAACTCTAACAACTCCATATCAAAAAATATGTAAATAAATTAAAAAACAAGCAAAAAACTTGAATAAAAATTACTCCAACGAAGACATACAGTCACTAGATATATGAAAAGGGGCTTGACATCACTAATCATCTGGGATATGCATATCAAACCCACAATGAGATGCCACCTCACACTGGTAAGAATGGCTATTTTTAAAAAAGGAGGTAAGTGTTGGCAAGGATATGTAGTAATCAAAACCCTGTATGCTGTTGTCTGGAATGCAAAATAGTTTAGCTGCTATACGAAACAGTATGGAGATTCCTCAAAAAGGTAAAAATAGAACTACCACATGAGCATGCTATTTACCTGGGATGTGACCCAAATTTTCGTTCCTAATGGATCTATTAGCAGTCCTGCCAGAATTAGGTTGTTGTGATTTTCCATTAACTTTAATCACAGAGTATGATAATATTAACAGATTCCCCAAGGAATCTCTCATATTACAGACATATTCTTGCACATTCATTGGGTAGTAGCAGGCCAATTTTCCCTTGGTAATAAAGATTAATCACACAGCCAGTACATTTTGTCTATTCTAATTATGAACTCTAGAAGTGAAAAAATAACAACAGAGTATGTTTGTGGACCCATGAACTGATCTGATCTGAGTTAAAATTTTATTCATCATCTGCTCTCCATAAGCTCCTAATTTGACTGGTGAACCACAGTGACAATTTCAGGCTCCTAGAATTACTGTTAGACCAAATAAATGTCCAGTATTCCTGACATTTTGTCATTTTCTTTCCCCAATGCATACTCTGTAAAAGTCTGTAGGTCCCTATGGAGAAAGCTGGAAGAAAGATTAAAAATATAAATTTTGGCAGAGTAGTGGATTCCCTTCTGTAAGGACACACATTTTCCTCCAGAGGTTGTAGGTCTGTGAACTGGCTTAACACTGGGAATTCAGTGAGAGGCTGTGACTCTTCTTATAATTCAAATTAGACTTGAGAATTCTGCTTATGCAGAGGAAGTAAGAATTAGTAGCCTATCCATCTATTTCACTTTTAGAAACACTATGTCCAAACTAGCCAGCACCAGAAATCTCTGCAAGTCAGAATATTCTGATTACTGATTTGCTCTGTCATCCATTTCCATAACCATGCACACCTGCCTTTGGCAGTTAAGTGCAGCCACTTGGCTCCTGAAACCCTGGGATCTAATTATCCCCACTGCATTTAGATTTCCCAATTCAAGGACATCAGTGCAATTCTGATCTACAGAGGAGAGTGAGTAACAAAGTTATACAACTAAGAGCTCCTTTTAGTAAAAGATAATTTGAAAATTTAACAAGTATTCATTATGTTGTATTTTAAGGTTTTAAACAGAACACATCAAAATGAAATTATATTTTATATGATATTCTGTATGATAATCAAAAATGTCTATAATAATAACACTTAATATTTAAGTATTCTGTGTTTTTTTTCTCTTTGAAATTTTGGAATTTAAAGTTGGTTAGAACTGAATGCAACAATTTGGTGTCATTTACAATAATATTGCTATTTTAATGCAGAAGCCTAAAGTGACATTAAAGATGTGGAATTCATGTAAGCAGAAAACTAAAATTAGAATTTATTCTATTAATGAAATCTCTCTGTGTGATTCCATATTAATGTGGAAGAACTTACAAATATCAATAGCAATTTAAAAATAGCAAAATGTTTTAAAGTAACAAAATCATTTAAAATTTTTCCTTAAAGATACTTTCGTGGTTTTGAAAGTTTAAGAATATTTTATTATTAAAGATTTAAATAATCAATATATAGCATATTGGTACCTATGTAAAATGTTCATAAATATGTATGCATGTACATATATAATATGTATGTTATAGTTTTATATATTTTATATATATATATATATATATATTATATAAAATTATATATAAATTGCAGAATCCAGGAAGAAATCCTTTTTAATCTGGTTTCTTGGGATTTATGAATGTTCTTCAGGAATTCTGATAAAATCTTTATACTTGTATACATATACTTCTGTGCAATGTTTTCCTTTGGAGAGAATAGTCTATTTCCTCAGTTTGCTATATATCCATTACCAAATAAGGCTCAAAACCATTATTTGTAATAATAGAAATTCTAACTTTTCATACCTCATACTGGAAAACTGGAAAAATGAAATCAGTTTGGATTTGTCTTTATAACCTACTGCCATTAGGCACTTTTCTTTATTCTAATTTGTTTTTTGCCAAAAGAGCTTTGGGCTTGTTTGGGGTGTCATATTTAGTGTATGTATTTATCTGTACAGCTTTAAGCTGTGAAAACAAACAAAAGATCTGGAGTGTTAAAAGCCAGAGTCAGAAAGAATTTGGCACATCAAATGACTGTGGAACGTAGGACCCTGTCTCCTCCGAGTCTCTACATTTTTATAGCCTATAATTATTTCATATGGTTAGTAGGAACAGTTGTATTTTGCTATAATATCATTTTTTACAGCTGGAAAAAATAAAAACAATAAAAAATTATAGTATATTTAAAGTAGATATGTTTAATACTTGCAAACAAGTTGTAGTATTGATTAAAATCAAACAAAATGTTTCTGCTTAAAATCATTATTTGAAACCATCTTAATTCTCATGCTATTGGCAGTAGAGCATGTTATTATCCTTACATGGGGCAGAGACCTTTTCAGTACTTATAAATTTAAGAGTGGTAATGCCAGAGTGATACTTCACAAAATGTGCTGCCTCAGGGGAGTCTGATCATATTTCATATTCAGTAACATTGACTATTCTAATCACCAACACTTCCAAACCACTATCAAGATATTCTGTCATCCATTTCACTAGCAGTTTGTGCTTTTACTCCCTGTTCTTCACACTTTCATCTACTCTTTCTCTGTCTCATTACAAATGGTAACAAATTTTAGCTTACTTACAAGTTTTATAAAAACCCACCTTCAGTATCAATAATCTAAACAATTTTAGCTGAGATGGAGATCATTGGGATTTGAGCAACTTACCTTTATAGATGAGTTATAACATCACAATAATTTTCTTAAATATTTGCTTTTTTCACAACTAGGACTATGTAGGTGCCTGTTCTGCTTTGCCTGATAAAATGGTGAATTTTACTACATGCCATATTAGATGCACGGTACAATGAAATGATAGAAATGATAAACGTATCTGATAATAATGTTATAGAGAATGCTGCTCTAGGTTTGCTTTTCCCAAATATATGATAACCACAAACAAGATTTAGTTATAAATAATAATGTATTAGTACTCTCTTCTTCTGAGGATGATAAAATGTATGCAAATACTATCTCTTTTTCTATTTAATGTGAAGTAATTAAATCATTCTTATGTGTGAAAAGTATAAATATATAAGGAGAAACTTTCCTTTAGATATCCCTTTTGCCATGTACCCAGAGTTTATACATGTAAGATTGTCACTCTCGTTAGGTTTGGACATGTTGTAATTACTATTATTCTAGTTTGACTCTGGATATTTAGAATTTAGATATATAGAATGTGTTTTTTTTAACTTGATGAGATTTACTATATAAAATTTAGGTCACCTTTCGTAAATAATCCATACGTATATAATTAAAAAAAATTGTACTTTGCAGTTGTTAGGTACAATGATACACAAGCATCAGTTGTAAGCTGTTTACTATGTGGTTAAAATCTCTTATTATTTGCCAATTTGTAAGGGGAAGTATGTTGTATATGCATTTTATCTTTCAGTTCTTGTTAGTTTATTTAATATGTGACTTTAATAAAAAGTATTAGAGTAAGTAAAGATGGAAGCTAACTGTATTATATTGAGAAGGAAAGTAAGAAGAATTGAGGAAATTTAGATATTTAAGAAGAAAAAACAGTAAAGTAGCCTCCACTTATTTCTTTTTTCAGTTACAAATTTTGATTTTTTACCCTAAATTTTTAATGAAATTGCAAATATTCAACATATATTAGCTCTGTTACAATTTTGTGTACCTCAAACGTGTGAACAAAAAATACTGCAAACCATATCAGTAAACAAAGAATGCTGAAACCAAGTCATCACCGGCTGCTGCCCCCCCCACCACCGCCCACCACGCCCCGTGAAGACAAGCCTGCAGCCCAGCCTCTGCAGCCACTCACAATGGTGCACTCTGAGCGGACTCAGAACAATAAAGGACAAGATAATGGCCCTGGGTAGATAGATGGCTGTCAAAGGAATGAATTCAATGAGCCCAAATGTTTGCTTCCTCCCATACAAAGAAAAGCACTAAATTCTTTAACTTGAGATGCCTGGTTTTCTTTAGATAACAAGTAATCTTTTATTGTTCCAACTACCTTGACTTTGTTGTAAAGCTCTTGTATATCCTAGCCCCTCCCTACCTCTTCGGAGCAGTCCCTCAGAGCAATCTGAGAGGCTGTCACCCTGGCTGGAATCTTCCTGCCAAATAAAACATAACTCTCAACTTTTAGGCTGCACATTTATTTCAGTTGGCAAACGTAAACTCAAATGTACTGAAACAGAAATAGCTATATTTTGTATTGTTTCTCTGAATACACCCAATGATAACAATTAGCTAATGATATTAATTAATGGACTGCAAGTAATATATGAAGAAATTTTACAAAAGGATCACGCTCTTTACTTAAAGAAACTCAACCATGATTTAACTTTAAAACAGGCAACACTCTCATTCTTAGCTTTTTTTTTTTTTTTTACAATTACACATATAAATATTTATATGGTATTCTCCACAATAGGTGTAATCTTAGAGAACATATATTTATCAGAATATAACTGTTAGGTGAGTAAAGGTCATATAGTTATTGAAAGTGAAAAATCCATATGCTCCCAGAGGTGTTTGTGTTGCTGTGACCATTGTGTTTGAAACAATGAGTTTTTTTGGTTTGTATTATTACCACTTTTGGTAATATTTGTAAGTTATTTTTTAATTAAATATTTTTTCATAGAATCAAATTAATCATTGGGCCACAGGAACATTTGATGATGTTAGTCTAAATAATAAAATACACACTTGACAATAAATATGAAAAGTACCAATTACACATATTCCTAGAATGGTTATTTGAAATGTTAGAGCTTTTGCTTTAATATTATAGATGAAGGATTAACAAAAATACAATCTCATACTGTTTTTCTCCTTTTTTGTTATGCTGCCACTCTATTATCAATGTATATATGATACTTGTTTTATATAAGTTATCTCCTATCCTTACTCAAAATATTATTTGCCTCTTTAATTTTAAATTTTAGCATATTGATCATTGCACAATATTGCAATATGATGACTTTTTCTAGCCCAAGAATAAAACTCAAATTTATCTGCAGATTAAAAAACAAGTAAGCAAACAAAACTTGGGCATTTTTTAATTGAAAATTAATGGTTAAATATCTCTAAAAATTGTCAAACTGATTTGAAAGATTTTTTTTTTTTCAGTTAAGTTTTACAAAGTCAATGTTCTCAAGTTTTACAGTCTCCATAACAACTTTGAAAGAAATATGCTGTAAGTATGGTCCATCTTTTAGGACACATTTAGAAACCTGAATTAATTGACTGAAACAATAACTCAATATTTCCTTAAGTATCACAAATTTAATTGTATATGTTAGTTTCTGTTTTATATTTTGGGTTAGAGTGCCTTTTAAAAATATTATATATATGGAATTGTAATAAAAGGCTTTAATATAATTACCTCAATCCCTTATTAAGTCTGCATAATGTCTTTATTAAGAACATATATTTTTGAGTCCAATGGTCTGTTTCAAGCTGCAGCTTAGGTACTTACTAAGTGTGTGATATTAAGCACATTATCTTACCTCTCATGTGTGAGCTTTTGATCTGCAAAATAAGGTTATTCAGAATGTGAATGTGAACCGAAATATTTAACTCTTAGGGATTTGTGAGGCAATCCCTTGTAAATCACTTAGAACTAGTTTAGAGGTAACTTGTAAATCATCAGCACTTTATGTGCTATCCCTAATCATACACTAGTTTTACTGTAAGTCCAGGGGCTTGGGCCTTCCTTTAGAGATATGCTGGGCATTAATTATCTACTTTCAAAATAAAATAATAAAAATAAAAGAGACAAAATACAAAACTGGTACTTTAATGTAATATGTGAAATGAGACTCAGGAAATCTTTTTGCTTCTTTTTCTGAATTGCAACAGTTTGAAATTGGCATTGTCACTAAAATTGTTATCTATCTGACTTGCTAAGGTATTCAAATGTAATTTCATTATAATTAGCATATTTCTAGACTATTAGGAAGAAAAAGATCAATGTCTAGTTTCATTACTTCATGAACTTAATTAACAAACACTTAATATGAGCTTCCCATTTGCTAGGTAGTATGTTAAGTGCTAAAGATACTATGAGCCAGGATGGAAGGGGGCAGGGCAAAGCCATTCAAGGAAAGCCACAGCAATTAACATCAAAATGGTGAAAGATTCAACCCCCAGTAGGCCTTGAGGATCAGGATGATGAGAGATCTAACTTCTAGTAGATCTTGAGCTTCATTATATGTTCATTGTAATATATTAACATGGTGAATAACATGCCCACAGGCACCACGGCAATCCTAAAGCTAGCCACAAAAGGTCAAAGAGTGGGAAATGGCCAACTTCCTGGGAATCCCAGCCCCTTCCCCAGGCTGCTTAACTGGTCCTTCCACTTATTAGCATATGAAGTCACCAAGCCCATAAAAACTAGCAACATGGCGCCTCAAGGTGGCCTCTCTCTCCCTCTTTAGAGATGGCCTGCACTCTGTCTATGGAGTGTGTACCTACTTTTAATCTGAGCACCCAACCCTCAAACCGCGTGGCCTTTCTCTTGCCTTTCAATGTATCTCTCTGAATAAATCTACCTTCACTCAACTGTGGCTCGCTCTTGAATTCTTTCCTGCGTGAAGCCAAGGACCCACCCTTGGCGGGGCACGTCCCAGGGGCTCAACCGAGACCTGGGACACAGCTCTCCTCATGCCCCACATCTGTTTTCCTGCATCAACTTGACCCAAAGTGCAAAGAAATCTTTAAGAATAATAAAGGAAAAAAAGTAGTACTTTTATGTATAACTACAGGTCTACTTATTTCTTTTGCCAAAATTGTGAATGATTTGGAAGTTTGGATGTTATTTCTCAGGCATGATAGGAATAACTTTTCCACTAAAGTCTCACTCAACTTTCACCATTTGATATCTTTCTCTGAATACTCCTGAACATGTCTTCACATCCTCAGCAAAAACCAGAATCTACTTCTCTCTGCTTCACTGTGTTCCTATTTCTTACTTTTATCAGTGTGTATCACATTCTATCATTTTTTCATCACTTTTCATAGGTTATGAGCTCCTTGGCCCTAAAAAGTTTGCCTTTTAGTCTTTTAGATTCATTTCCACAGTATATCTGGATCATTGTGGGTAATCTGATGTGTATGTATGTGTGTGTAAGATCAATAGTTACCATATCCAACCATAAAGTAATGCAGGAGACTGTTTTACCAAATATTGCTCTACTGCTTAAAATGTGATTTGATTTTCAATGTCCAACAGAGTTCTATGACACCACTCTCTAGGACAACACATATTTTGGTGTTTCATAAGATCTGCACCTAATTTCTTGAACTCACTTTTATGTCAATCAGCTTAGACTAAATCATAATACTCTAGGTTCCCAAAATATGAATGGTTTATAACAACACAGATTTATACCTCACATGTTTTTTTCTAATATCTTATTGAACACAGCTATTAATAAGCAAAAATACAATGAAAATTCTTGCCCAAATTCTTCTCCAGAGGTATAGACTCAGTATGTTTGTGGTAACAATTACACTTAGAATCAATCTGTGTACCAATTAATTTTTTTGCCACCCTATCACATAATTCTCTAGTTTTCTAGCTTTCAATATCACATTCCTTGCTGCTCACAATATCTGCTAAGTAACTGCCTAATGTTTTAGGATATTTTACATGGCAGAACACAAATTTTGGCACCAATGTTTGTTTAAAGTAGTGATAGCTTCTGTATAAAAAAAGCTCCAAAATATTTATTGATGTAACAAATCAGAAATATATGTCTCTCACACATGTGGCATGGTGAGCACACTTCCACATTTGATTTGGTAATAAGTCTCTTTCCATCTTGTTGCTCCACCATATTTGATCCATGGCTTCTAAAACTGCCAGGGAAGGGAAAAGTACTCCCACTTTTAAATTATGATATCAAATAAATGACACCAATTTACTAACATTCCATTGCTGAGATTTAATCACATGCCCCACCTATTGCAAAGGTGACAGACCAATTTTTTTTTTTTTTTTTTTTTTTTGCTGTTTGATGATAAATCTATATTAAGGGAAAAAATATGTTTTTCTGAATCTATGATGAGTGGACAGTATCTATCTCTGACATACAAAAGAAAAAGTACGATTAATCTACTGGTATTTATATTTATATTTATATTACTGACTGATTCAATTCCATTTCAAGGTAATACAAATTCATTTAGAGTTTCCTACATCCAGGAATTTTTTTTTTTAATGGAAGATAATTAAGCCCATTTAAATGAGAAGAAAATTTTCCCTGAGATCAAAACTTCTTTAAACAATTGCAAAAAGTTCAAAACTAATCTCCATCAAAAATGCTAGACAATAGTAGTTAATGTTCACTTTACTGTCTATCTGAAATAACATTCAGTAATAGGTTAAACATCAAGATAATTTAAAATTTGATATTTACCCATTAGCTCAGTGAAGTTTATTTATTTAAAAAGGTTTTAGAGCTTCCTCCATTATTGAGCACTTTAGCACCAATTATTCACAGACAGCTTTTGATAATAATTGTTTTCTGCCCCATATGGAAATTAGGAAATTCTGGCTTAGAGATTAAAGCAAGTTCACAGAATAATTCAGCTACTAAGTAGCAGAGCCTAAATTTTAATAAAAGTTTTTGTAACATTAATGCATTATTTTCTTCACTATACCATGTTTCAGTATAAAATATACTTAACTAAATTACAATTGCATCAGACAGTATAATTTGGAAGTACAATAAATGTCCTCTATTAATAAATTCTATGTTAAAAGAGATAGTTACTCTTATAAAAATTTTTGAAAAATTGATTTTCATGCAACATTACTGTATACTTAATACTCTTTAAAAAGCAGTAAATTGTTCAGATATTTCTGTCATATACATTAGCAATAATCAGGTACTTCTTATCACAAGGAATTATAAAGAAATACTAAAATAGCTCAAAGTCCTCTAAATTTCATGAGACTTATCATTCTCCAATCTCTTATTGGTCATATATTTAAAATAGAACAATGAGAGTGAAGTAAGATTCATTAGCTTCAGGAAGGTAGAGAATTATTATGTTCTATCTGAGTTCTTTGTTGCACTACACATACTTACTGACATAAGATGGACAGAATTACTTTATTAAATATGAACAGAGCAAGTGAAGCAAATTAAGTATTGCATGCAGAAACAAAAGTCTTGATTCACAATATAAATGGGGTTTTAACTAGACAAGTGAAACTTGGAAATGTGAAACTGCATGTGACTAAAATTTTCTATAAAAGGTCTTTCATGTTTTATTCCTTCCCTAAATTGAAAATAGACTTTTGCTCTGGAGCATCATTAAAAAGAAACTAAAATCTTTTAAACCAGTACTTACACTCCTCCAAAGGTTTTTATGGTTTGGTGATTGTAAAATATGCATTAAACCATTAAATCAGGTTAGAAGCTAACATGCATACTCATCTTGACAATTTAACACACATTTACTTGAGAACACTTATCTTTAAATCATAAGGATATCACTATTGCTCATTCTAAGTCTTATATTTGCATTGTCCTGCCCTTCTAAAATTTCCAACTCTTATTATTATCTCTATTTTCATAATTTTTATTCACTCTTTCATGGTTAAATTAATCTACATTCATGCCGTCAACTGGGATGATTTTATGCATATGAATTACATATTTCTTCAACCTAGAGTTTGTTCATGTCCTCAGATTTATATCTCCAACAGCTTCCGATACAATTTCTGTTCTGATATTCTATAAGCTCCACAGACTCAATGTGTCAAAAATTTAACTCAACTTTCTCCCTCAAATCCCCTCTTTCCCCAGAATCCCTACTGTCTGTGAATGGAGTACTTCAAATCTGAAATTAGTATTATTTCTCAATTTATTTTTAGCACCCCTTTTATTCAACCTGAATTCAGGTTTTATTGAATATTACTGTTGAATTTTTTGTCTTAATATTTTAATCCTTTTTTTTTTCTGGTTCTCAGAACCAAATGGCATTTATCATAGACCTCTGCACTCCTCAAATATGTACAAGATCAATCAAATCCAAGAATCTCATCTTGAAAGTTTGTTTCCTGGGACCATTTCCAGTACCAATTACTCAATCAATTAGAGGACTGCAATGAAACACACTGCATATTCAAAGTGAGTGATTTTACAAGATTTTAATAATGAGACCATTCACAAAAGTGTAGATGTACAAAGACAAACAAAAAAATAAATAGCAGAGTCACCCCAAAGCCAGAAATAGCAGATGCTACTACTCCTTCCGTGCCTGAGAAGAAGAGTGGAGTAAGAGAAAATCAGAACCTAAACAATGAGAGAATTTTGTGTTAAAGTTTTCCTGACAAGAGCTGTGACTTATAATTGAAGGATGTAGCCAAGTCATTGAGCCTCCCCAGAAAGAAAATGTAAGGAATAGACACTTCTGCTTTGGCTTCCATTGGCTGAAGGAGAAACTATCGAATAAAGAAACCCATTGATTCAAGTCAGATTCCCAGGCCACACAAAAGGATAAAGCGGGATGAAAAGTTATCTGAAGGAAGTCACAGATGAGTGACAATACAATTTTTTTATTCCCACCGGAGAGAGACTTCTTCATGCTTTCCAGTAGGATTTCAATTATTGGCATACCAGACTTTATTTCTTCCCTTATAAAAAAGGGAAACTCGTTGTTTTCCCATTATTTGCTGCTTCACCATTGTATAATATCTGTTACTAAAGGTGGGGACAAATAACCTGTTTTAATTCTTAGTTTGTCAAAGTACAAAAAGCCAATTGTAGAGTAATGGAAAAGACAGACTACCACTAAGAATTCTTGGATGCTGACTGACTTTGGGTTATCTCCTTTGGGAATAGAATAACAGGATTATATCTTTGAAAATAAGACTGATATGGTTTCACTTTGCTTTAATTTTTATTACTAATAATGATATTGATATATTAATTTATGTTTTAAAGAGTTTCTGAGATCAGGCTTCTAATTTAAACTAGCAATTCTTAAAATTAGTTCTTAATATGTTATAAAGTAAGTGACTTCAAATAAGAGAAGAAACATAATTTAGTGAGTGGTTTGAGGAGAACTGCAAGGCTATTTGAAAAAACAAAAAATAATCTACACTTGACCATACAATAAAACACATGTACAGAAAGATTTAAAAGCTAAATATTTAAATAAATTTATAGAAAGCTAGAAGAAAATGGGTATTATATCTGTGTGGAGGTAATAGGTATTATACAAGTATATATTTTTTCTATAAAAATTGAAAGCAAAAAATCTATTTATAAAATAATTGGCTAAAATATGAACCACATAGATATAATTATCTTTTAAAAGAATGTGTTTAGATGTATCTAATAGATAAACTGCAAAACAATATGACAAAATTTTAACATAGGTGGGAATGCAAATTTTAAACTAATTCATGACAACTGATGTTTTGGCTTACAAAGGCAAACAAAAAGAGTATATATATGAGAATTTCCTAAAACCAACAAATCTTTTTTTCATAACCCTCACTGTTGATAAGATTATGGAAATTTGACAATTCATATACTCCTAGCAGCAATGTAAATCACTACTTTACTCCTTTGATCAATCAGTGTGTCAAATGACTCAAAAGTCACGAAAATGCTCATATTTTTCCAACCTACAATTCAAAGAGGTAAGAATTCATTCTAGCAAAACAATTTACCAGAGGGAAAGATATTCACAAGACAGTTCATCATATGATAACATAATATTGAGAATAATCTAAATGCTGGACAAGAAAATGATGGTTTTTACTATCACTACAATGAAACATCTTTTTATTCAAAATATAATTATAAAGATGATATATGTAACATGGAATATGCTATAATATGCTAATTATAATTGTTTATATCATATTGATTAATTAAGTTATAAAACTGAATAATCTATTTTGAGCTAAATGGAACAGAAGCATTCAGAGTTGACAGAAAAAATTGATCATTTTTTCTTTTATTGAGATATTTTACAAGAAGAAAATGTTTCTTAGTTCTCTTTTCTGTACTAGTTCCCTATTCCAACAATCCATGGGATTTGACAGGAGCAGAGCAATATGAAAACTACACAAAGAATAATACATTAGAGAAGGAGAAAAAATATTGCATATTGAAGTTATGTGAGTAAATGCACCGTATTTCTCTAGTACTTTCCTTCTTTTGTGTATTTATCTGTAATGTTCTATATACAGATTCTTATTGAAATCCTACCTTCCAAAATGTAGCCATATTCTCCATGTAATTCTCAGCTCCTTGCAGAAAAGAGGTCTGCAAACAATAAAGACTGTAAAATAAACAGAGTAGAAATAAATCAATTTTAGCTATATTTTCAAAAGCAGCAGGTACAATCTTTTATAAATTACTATGACCCCAGACAGTAAACCATGTAATAATAGAAACAGCTAGCAATTTTGGTCAGGGAATATCTTTTAAAATATACAGCTGTGTGAACTCAGTATTTTTATTTGATAGCTGATGAAAGTTCTATTTCTTCCACTTATGTCTTGTTTCTTCATTATTGATTGTTTCAGAAGTGTCATGCCAGTTAATGTTCTATTTTTTGAGGGGTTATTCTTTCATAAATGTATCTTTAAGAAACTTGGCATATACTGTAACAGCTATGTGTTACTCATTTCAACAAACATGTTATTTTGAACTTTGGTGGTAGTATTAGTGAAAATATACTTTATGCTGCTTAATGCTATTAGATAAACATTAAAATGCTCTTTTCATAATTGATGAAATACAGACATGCCTGACATCTACAAAAGAACCATGGTTAATGTTTCTTTTTCCTACTTAAGTTGAAAACCAGGCTCAGCTGTGGTCCCATAATGCCACTATTAAAAGGGAGAGATTTCTTAATATTTCTATTTCACTGACCCTATTTTTCAGGACACTCAATACTCTTGTCATTAAGGAAAAATGTCATATTCATTTAATTATTAGGAGGGGTCATATTATATGGTAATTTCTGCCAATATCTTTAGTGTTTGATTTAATTCAGAGTCTTATGAAGCAGTCATGGCAACAGCCACATCAGCCTTCCTGGAAATAGATTAAATAGTTTACTTCTTTCTATCAGTTGGACAATTAGTACAGTCCATATGTTCACAGATATTGTAATAGAAAAGAATAAATCTGAGTCCTATTAGATCTGTTCCTTTGACTTTGTGCTTTGTTTCCCAGGCTAGGTCTTCCTGGTTCTGTAACTTTTGTAAAAGAATGTTGCCTATAGTCTGAAATATACAGGATAGCTTATTTTCAAGGCTCTAATCTTTAAAGATATTAACACTTTTCCATTCATATAAAGATAATATTGCAGAAAAAATAACAATTGTTTTGTTGGAGTTTTACAGGGACACCATGACCTGACCCATGTGGACAGCTGCAAGAACAAAGGATTTCAAGAACAAAGAATTCCTACACTGAGAAGTTTGCAACAACCAACATACCCCTTTTTAGTATAAAAGGAGCCTGAATTCTGACTTGAGAAAGATGGTTCTTCAGGACATTAGTTTGCCATCTTCTCGGTCTGCCAGCTTTCCGAATAAAGTCTCTATTCCTTGCCCCAACACCTCATCTCCTGATTTATTGGTCTGTTGTGTGGTGAGCAGAACAAGTTTGGACTCGGTAACAGTATCTTCCAATAGACATGATGCATTTTCTAACATGCTCCCACTGGAGAAAAAGTTATTTATGTTAGGGCTTTTTTTTGATACAAATACTTCATGAAGCTGTGATCAGCCCTGGCCATTTTGTTACACATTCATTTGTTAATACCCATTTGCAATTTCCTGTGAATAGATAACTGGGAACAGAGCACTGAGAAATTAATAGTAATTATACTTCAAATTTATGCAATATTTTACAATTTTCAAAGCACTTGAACAAATCTATGCCATTAGAAAATTACATCACATGTGTTAAGCCCATTTCTCAGATAATTAAGCTGCATTTGCCTAATCCAACATATTATTCCTAAGGATAAGCAGAGCCATAGATGTGATGCTACTCTCCTTTTCCAAGATGGGTAATGTTTCTGAGATACATAGAACCTGCCAGAGATGCTGGAACAGAGGAAATGGTGAGATAATTTTTAATAGCTTCAATAAAGCAACTATGGTTAAAAGCAATATTTAAACAAGCTTTACAACAGTTAGTGAAAATGAGAGCACCAAGTGCATGAGATTAAATAAGATAAGTACTTTCTCACTAAAAGTTCTGTTGCTTACTGTCAGGCCTAAATTTATGAACAGATCATCCTTTCCTTCATTCACACCCATAACTACCTGTATTTGCCTCATTACAGTTGTCCTTTTTAAAATCTTTATTTGAATAGGTATTTGATTAAAATTTTACTAACCAAACAGATTTTAAGCTTGAGGGCAAAGATAATGACTGTTCCACTGACGATTTATTCCTAGCACATGGTATAATTTATGCATGTTAGATGAACATCAAAACTTATGTTGAATGAATTAATCAATTGGTAACAAATAAATGTCATGAGACTGCCATTGTCATCTTAACTTTTTTATTTCTACTAATACAAATATACTCTAATTTATAAGAATAATCAAAGAACCTGAAGTTTTCCTAGAATATACATATTTATGCCATCAGAGACCAGCATAACCATGAGATTACCTAAGTGACTCTATAAATTCTAGAGCTAACAATAACTTTGATTTTAGGCCCAAATTCTATTTCAAACTTACTTAGCTGGAGATAACTTAACTGGAGACTTTATCTCCTGCTTACCTATGTTTGCTTTCTGTAATCCTGTCCTCTCCTCAACTATTACTTCTAAGCATTTTGTACATTTTTAACTTTATTTACTTAAAGGATTAATATTAAGTACCTGATAAAATGAGCTAGTTACTGTGCTACAAGTTGGATGTACAATTTTTTTTGGATTTTGTATTTCAGAGTGAACCCATATCTGACAATCTGTGTTACTATTATTATATTTATTGTTATTAATGCTGCTATAACTAATTATACAATTTTCATGGACTAAAACAACAAATTTATTGTCTTACATTTCTTTAGATCAAAAGTCCGACATGAATATCACTGGGCTAAAAATCAAGATTTCATTAGGGTTCCATTTCTTTCTGAAAGTTCTAGGAGATAAATCATGTCCTTGTTTTTTCTAGCTTCTAAAACCTATCATAATTCTGTTAGTCCACCTTCAAAGACAGCAAAAGAAGGACAAATCTTTCTCATGTTACATCTCTCTGATCTACACTTCTGCCATTTCCTTTTCCTTTTAAGGACACATGAGATTAGACTGAGTTCATTCTAATAATCTAGGAAAATACCCCATTTTAATATCCTCAACTTTAATCACAACCGCATAGTATCGTTTGCCAGGTAGGGTAATATATTCACAGTTCCAGGGATTGGGAAGTGGCATCTTTGAGGGGGAATTATTCTGCACACAACCCACCATGATTAGAGTTATCATGGGTAATCTGCCAGGCATTAAATATCTGAGGGATTTTTTTTCCTTTCAAAGGCAATCACATCTGTATCACATAACTTGATACCAGAATCAATTATTTTTCTTAAAAATTCCAACTACGTGTATCCTAATCCTGTATATTGAATTAGTTTCTGAAGGTTGTGCTCAAAGAATAGAAAATTTACCAGATTCATTAAGTCTAATAACTAAAAGTTCTTGAAATATGAGTTCTGAAATCAAATCTGTTATCTTCTATGTGTTCACCGGCACCCTTATTTAACTCTTTAGCATAGGAAAACTTCAGTCATTCCTCACCTTCAGTAAGGCCTTGCCTTTAACTTTTGTTCTTCTCACTGTACCTTTTTTAAACTCTTTGTGGATGATTTTATCTTTGTTGAGATATGTTACTTCTATATCTAATTTAAGAGTTTTATCATGAATGCATGTTGAATTTTGTCAGTTTATTTTTGTGTGTATTGAGATGATCACATTATTCTTTCCTTTTTTTCTATTAATATGATGTATCACACTGATATGCATATGAATTTATATGATATGAATCTCTGAAATAAATTCCACTGGGCCATAATGAATAATCCTTCTAATGTGCTGTTGAATTAGGCTTGGTACTATTTTATTGCGAACTTTTGTATTTATATGCATCAGGGATACTGGCCAGTGATTTTCTTTTCTAGAAGTGTTTTTTTCTGGTTTTGGTATCAGGATAATGCTGACCTCATAAGATGAGCTTGGAAGTATTCTTTCCCATTTAATTTTTTGGAAGATTTCAGAAGAATTGGTGTTAATTCTTTAAAAGTTTGGTAAAATTCACTAGGGAGCCATCTATCTGATCTTGGAATTTTCTTACTTGGGAGATTTTTGATTATTAGTTCAAAATCCTTACTTGTAATTGGTCTATACAAATTTTCTATTTCTTCCTGATTTGGTCTTGGTAAATGTTATGTTTCTAAGAATTTCTCCATTCTTTCTAGGTTTTCCTAGAATAGTTGTTCAGAGTAGTCTCTTATAATTCTTTGAATTTCTGTGATATAAATTATAATGTCTCTTTTTTTATTTATAATTTTGTTCATTTGGGTCCTCCTTTCTTCCTCAGTCTAGCTAAGGGTTTGTCAATTTTGCTTATATTTTCAAAGAACCACCTCTTAGTTTGGTTAATCATTTATATTAATTTTTTGTTCTCTATTTTAGTTATTTCTGCTCTAATCTTTATTATTCCCTTTCTTCTGCTAACTTTCGGATCCGTTTGCTCTTTTTTTTCTCCTAGCTCCTTATGGTACAGAGTTATACTGTTTGTTTGGTATCTATCTTGCCTTTCAATGCAGGTGTTTATTGCTATGACCTTCCCTCTTAGAACTGCATTTGCTATCTCCTGTAAGTTCTGGTATGTTATGTTTCCGTTTTCATTTGTTTCAAGAAACTTTTTAAAAATTTCCCCTTAATTTCTTTGTTCCATTGGTTATTCAGGGAAGTATTGCTTAATTTCCATGTTCTCATGAATTTTCCAGTTTCCCTCTTATTGTTGATTTCTAGTTCCATGCCATTGTAGTTAGAGAAGATATTTGATATGATTTCAATTTTCTTGAATTTGCTAAGACTTGTTTGTAGCCTAATATATGCACTATCCAAAAAAATGTTCCACTGCGCACTTGTAAAGAATGTTTATTCTGTTGTTGTACAAAATGTTCTGTATATGTCCGTATTTGATCTAGAGTGTTATTCAGACCCTCTGCTCCCCTATTGATTCTCTGTCTGGATGATCTGTCCATTGTTCACAGGGGGGTATTAAGGTCCCCAACTGTTATTGCATTACTGTTTATTTCTCCTTTAAGCTTTGTTAGTTTTTGCTTTATAAAGTTACATACTCCTATGTTGGTTACACAAATATTTATAAGTGTTATATCCTCTTGATGTATTGAAGTCTTTATCATTATATAATGACCTTATCTCCTTTTAAAATTTTTAGTTTGAAGTCTATTTTATCCTTATATAAGTATAGCTAATATGCTTTGATTAGTCAATGTGTGTTTTTAAAACTGAAGTGAGTCTCTTACAGACACCATGCTGTCGGATCCTGTTTTTTTAGCTCATTCAGACATTCTGTCTTTCAACTGGAGAATTTAAACTTTTTATATTTCAAGTAATTACTGATAGGTAAGAACGTAATATTTTCATTTGATTAATCATTTTCTGGTTGTTTTGTAGATCTGTGGATCTTTATTTCTTCTCCTGCTATCCTCATTTTTGCATTTTGATGTACTTTGGTATCAGTATGCTTTGACTTCTTTATTGTGTTCTTTCATGTAATTACTGCAGGGTTTTCCCTTGTGGTGATCATGAGACTTTTCATAAAATATTTTAAACTTGTAATGCCTATTTTTAAACAGATAACAACTTAATCTCAATAGAATCTGTAAACTTTATACTTTTACTTCTCCTCCCTCTCATATTTTAGGTTATTGCTAACCTAACACTTGTATATTTTTTATTGTGTAACTAGTAATAGATTATTGTAGTTAAGGCTATTTTTGCTACTTTTTTTTACCTTTTAATAGAGTTGTAAATTAATTCTGCACCACAATTACCTTCCATATTACCATTGCAGAATCTAACTATGCCTATATTTACCATTACCAGCAAAATTTATGCTACCTTTTAATAATGTTTGATGTTAATTAGCATCCTTTTATTTCACTCACAGAATTCTCTTTAGCATTTCCTATCAGATAGGTCTGGTGTTAATCTCCTTCATCTTTTGTTTGTTCAGGAAAGTCTTTGTCTGCTTGTTTATGTAGGATAGCTTTGACATTATAATTCTTAACTGAAAGTTATTTTCTTTCAATATTTTAAATGTGTCAACTCATTCTTATCTGCCCTGAAAAGTTGCTACTGCAAAGTCCACCAAATTTCTTATGGGGGTTACCTTGTATGTAACCTGTCTCTTTTCGCTTGCAGGTCTTAAAATGCTTTGTCTTTGATTTTTAACAAATTAATTATAATGTGTCTCAATCTACGTTTTTTCAGGTTCAAGCTATCTGAGGTCCTTTAGGAAATGAGATTATTTTATTTCTCTCTCATAGGGAAAATAGGTGCTTACTTTAATTATGCATTAATTAAATGAGTTTTAAAACTCATAATTCATATTGTAAAAAAACCAAAAAGTAGTATAAGACTGATGGCATTTTGTTGAGAATCTTACCTAGTGCTTAACAGTTCTTAAAGTAATAGCCACTAAACAACATGACAGTCTCCATGGAAGCCAAACAGCAATCTATGAATGTGGTAACATAGGTTAATGTACTGTATTTTAATAATGTAGGAGTTCCCCAAAGCACCAAAGCATTAGCTTTTTGAAATAGGTATGGTGTTAAATCAATGTAACAATTAAACAGGAAAATCAAATTTAATTTATTACTGTCAAATCTGAAATAATTCAAATCATTATTTTGAGCAACTCTCACCTACCATTACAAAAAAATTTATTTCAAAAGGTAAGACTATACAAACTACCTATAGTCTGTGAGTTCAAGAAAACTCAAGAGGGAGTGACAAACACAAATCTGCCAAGGATGTTTCATACAAAAACTATATGCCATACTAGATCAGTAGAGAGATATGACTATTTTATGAATGAGGAAATTAGACTGTAGAGAAGTAAAATTAAATTTTTTAAATGTAGGAACTAAAAGATTCGGCTCTTAAGGTATTTCAAAGTCTCTTTTATACTGTGAATTAGATATAGTGATGTGGTAGCTACCTTTAGTGAATATTTCCTATCATGAATTTAATATATAATAACTGATCAAATGTTAATTTCATTATATTCATCAACAAGAAAAAGTACTTATTGGGAAA
Source organism: Camelus ferus (assembly GCF_009834535.1). Classification (NCBI taxonomy): domain Eukaryota; kingdom Metazoa; phylum Chordata; class Mammalia; order Artiodactyla; family Camelidae; genus Camelus; species Camelus ferus. The sequence goes on along the minus strand of NC_045697.1, from coordinate 57,227,362 downwards.
AAAGACCATAATCTAATCAAGGTTGGAGAATTGCTGTCTAATATTCATTCAGCCCCACAGAACAGTCATTTCACAATTAAATATGGTCTTTTCCAGTACTTTCAGCCACATGATTCTTGACTTAAGCTCCATTATTCTCCTACTAAGGGAAATATATTTACTATTCCATCTTCATGTATAACAATTTTTTTTATTGCTCTTAATTCTGGTTACTTATCTAGACAGCTTGAGTTCTGTTGTTCTCTGTTTTACTGGTTTCTCAGTGCTCTTTCATATCTTATATTGTCTTAAATATTACTTCTGAACTCCTATATGCAGCAATTATTCATGTTTACTTTTGTAAGAGTACTGCTTATATTTCACAATATCATCTTAATAGGTATAATTCAATAACTCAGTTTGAAGCCCAGATCTGCTCCTTAAGAGGTAAGTCCTTAAGAGTTGGTTAACTTAAATATATAAAATATATTTGTATATATATTTGTATATTTGTATAAAACATATAATAAACTTAAAACATACCATGTATTTTATATACATATAAACCTAAATTCTGGTTGATGATTTTTTTTTAATATTTAAAAATCATTATTTTCTTTTTCTTTTTTTTTAAATGCAGGTACTAGGGATTGAACCCAGGACCTCATGCAGGCCTACCACTGAGCTATTTCCCTCCCTCCTGGTAGATAATTCTTATCTTAGAGTTTTACTGTGTATATATGTTTTAAATAAGATAATATGCATAAAATTACCAGGGAAATTTTAGACAGTTGTTTTAAAAGTTGCTTATAAATCAGTAAATGCAGGGTAGCAATAGAATATAAACAACTCAATTTTACTTAATATTCAGAATGTTAAAGCCCTATGACTGCGACAAACACATTCTTGATAAGTAGTTAACAATGAAATTAGAAATGAAGAAAGCAAAAAAAAATAAAATATTTTGAAAAAAGTAAAGTCCACAGTGACTATAAAATTTATAATATATTCAAAAACAATTGATAAATTTTCTTTATCATGTCATCTGTAAAATCTTAGAGAACTTTTTTATCAGTAAACATACAGAATTCTTCAGAGATATTTTCTCAAATCTTCTATTAGGAGAAATTTAATAAACAGAAAAGTTCAAAGAATTGCAGAGTAAACAACCATATCTTTACCACAGTAATTGTGCCATGTCTCCTTTATTGCATAGCAATATATCTATCAATAGTTTTATCTAACTCATAATATATCTTAAATATTAATGCATTTCAAAGTTGTAGATGTTAGTATCCTTTACTCCAAAACAGTTTAGGGTTATTATTAACTAAAGGTAAATTATTATTAACTAGCATTCAATACTGTTTTTGAGTTCAGTACATGTTTACAATTTTTTGAGGTAAAATGCACATGCTATTCTTAAATGTATCATTCAATGAGTCTTCAAAATGCATACATCTGAGTAGCCCAGATCGCTATTAAGCTACAGAACTCCCATCAGGGGGTTGGGCCAAGATGGTGAAGTAGTAGGATGCCTAGCTAACCTTCTCCCATGAATACAGCAAGATCTACACCTACATACAGATCATATCACTAGACTACTACTGAACTTTGGCAGAGTATCTCTTATATTGGAAATACAAGGAAAACCTCACAAACCCAGTAGGGGGGAAGAAAGAAGAAAAAGGACATTGGTGTAGGACCTGTTCACCAAGGAGGGAGTGGCAAAGGAGAAAAAGCACTCAAACTCTAGGAAGCCCCTGCTCCAGCAGGGAGCAGGGACAGAAAAGAAGCTTCAAAGTCTTGAAGGAAAAAAATAGCAGCTGTTTGGGAGACAGAACTGAGAGAAATAAGCACAGAAGGCCCCTGAGATCCCCAGCTCAAGACACAAGCAAGTGGGGGCAGGCTGAGCAGGAGTGCTGGATCTCTGGCTTCCGTGGATGAACTTGGGAGAGGACTGGGGTTGACTGCACAGAGGTGTTCTCAGGGGACTGGGCTGTGGTACCGGATAAGGCTGAAGGTGTGCAGAACAGAACAGTCTGGGACCCCTATAAAAAGAACAACTGCTGGTGCACCTCAGCAGGGAGAGGCATAAGGCAGCCCAGCCATAGCAACCATCTCTTCCAGCCCAGAGGGCATTGCTCAGCCCCATCGCTGGTGCACATTTTCATGAGAAGAGAGGTGGGGTTCAGACAGAGCCATCTTCTCAGCTTGCTCTGGAGGGGCACAATCTCTGGTACACACAATCTCCCCCACACAGGTGGGGCTGAAACCTGAATCCATACCCAGGGGTCCAGAGACCTTGCAGGCGGGACTGAGATTTGATTCTAGCCCCAGGCGGCTGTGGCAGATTTGCTCTGCTCATGCCTTTGTGGATCCACACCTCTGAGGCAAAGGAGTGCAGTTCAGGTGCACAAAGAGGGTGAATTTGTTGTATACAGCAGGCCTGCATACCATACATGGATGTGGGGCTGGGGGTCTGGGCTGACCCTGTGGCACATGGTGGATCCAAGTGTATGACTGCATGCTCAATACAGTGGGTCCTAGTGACTGATGTCAGCAGATCTGCACTGGTGGCTCTGCAGGTGCAGAACCTGGGGGACACCAGAGCAGAATGCTGACATTTCTGTGGCTGAGGCAGGTGACAAGGGCAGCACCAACAAACTGTACTTTGTAAGCCCACATAACAAGTGACAGACAACACCACAGAGGCCACTTCCTAGCGGACATCTCCTCTGGAGGAATACTCAGGAGCTCCTATTCCACTGTCTTCTCTTCCAGCAGAAGCACTCCAATCTTGCCTACCACACATCACAGCCCAGAAACAGTTTGGAAGCCTCTACTCCAAAAACAGGGGAGCAGACCCAGCCCCTGTTAGTGCTGTGACAACCACAGAGCAAAGAAGAGGCCCCACTCAACAACCAGTGCAGGCTCTGGTCACCACAACACTAACCAAACTCCCCATCAAGGCGATAACATCCAGCATACACAGAGGAAAGACATAGCAACCATTCATATTAAAAACAGCCATCATGACAAAATTATTAAATGCATACAGCCTGCACAGGGATGCTCCCACTTAAAAAAAAAAAAACAGTACTTTGAGACTACAGTGATAACTTTTACTTCTAAATTCATAGCATCAGAGAAATATTAGTAAAACAAAGCAGAGGAACCACTCCTAATTAAAAGAACAAGACAAGTCCCCTGAAAGAACAACAATTAAATAGACCTCAACAGTCTACTAGATCATGACTTCAAAAAGGAGGCAATATTAGCACTGAAGGAAATAAGAGAGACTATCAATAGAAATGCAGAATACTATAAAAACGAAATAGAAACTATAAAGAGAAGCCAATTAAAATCAGGAAATTCAATGGCTGAATTAAAAGCCAACATAAAGGCAGTCAAAAGCAGACTAAATAACACAGATGAATGAATAAGTGATTTAGAAGAGAGGATAAGACAAATCACCCAGTAAGAAAAGCAGACAGAAAAACAAATGAACACCAAAGAAAGCAACATAAGGGATCTATGGGATAATATAAAACATGCCCATCTACACATAATAGGGATCCCAGAAGGAGGAGAAAGAGAAAAGGGGATAGTAAAAGTATTTGAAGAAATCATGACTGAAAATTTCCCAAACCTAAAGAAGAAAACAGATACCCAAGTACAGGAACCACAGAGGGTCCCAAACAAAATGAACTCAAACAGACCTACACCAAGACATATTATAATTAAGATGGCCAAGTTTAAAGAAAAAATTCTAAAGGCAGAAAGAGAAAAACAAAGAATTAGTTACAAGGGAACCCCATTAGGCTTTCAGCTGATTTCTCTACATAAATACTGCTGGCCAGAAAAGAGTGGCAAGATATATTTAAAGTCCTGAATGAAAAAAATCTACAATCTTCCGAGGTATACTCTACCCAGCAAGGCTATTTTTAGAATAGAAGGAGAGATAAACAGTTTCACAGACAAGCAAAAACTAAAAGAATTCAGCAACACTAAAGCTATACTAAAAGAAATACTGAAAGGGCCTTCCCTAAATAGAAAAGCAGGAAGCTATAGAAAAGAAAAAACTGTAATCGGATATGTGACAGCTACAATGAGCTATAACAGAATAAACATGAAGACATAAAAGAGGACAACAAAATCATAAAATGTGGGAGAGGGGAGCAAGAAAATGTAGATTTTTTTTCATTCTTCTTAGGATGTGTGAGAGGATAGAAAAAGATATTTCATGCACATAGAAATGACAAGAAAGTGAGAATAGCAATACTCAAACAAAATAGACTTTAAAACAAAGGCTACAGAGAAAGGTAAATAAGGATTATATAATAATGATCAAAGGAGCAATACAAGAAGGGGATATTACACTAATTAACATATGTGCACCCAATATAGGAACACCTAAATATATAAAACAAACACTAACACACATAAAGGGAGAAATTGATGGGACCACAATAATCCTGGCATACTTTAACACTCCACTAATATCATTGGACAGATCTTCCAGACAGAAAATCAATAAGGCAATACTAAATGACACAACAGGACAATTGGACTTAGTTGATATTTTTAGGAATAACATCCCCCTAAAACAGAATATACATTTTTTTCAAGTGCACATGGAACCTTCTCTAAGATTGATCACATACTCAAACACAAAAGAAGCCTCAACAAATTTAAGCGGATAGAAATTATTTCAAGTAACTATTCTGACCATAATGGCATGAAGCTAGAAGTCAAACAGAGGGGGGAAAAATGAGAAGAAAAAGCCAGTATGGAGACTAAACAATATGCTACCAATGGGTCAACGATGAAATCAAAGAAGAAATTTGAAAATACCTTGAGACAAATGACAGTGAAAACACAACCAAACAAAATCTATGGACTGCAGCAAAAGCAGTCCTAAAAGGGAAGTTCATAGCCATACAGGCCTTCCTCAAAAAACAAGAACAATCTCAAGTAAACAGTCTAACTTATCACCTAAAAGAATTGGAAAAAGAACAAACAAAACCTAAAGTCAGCAGAAGGAAGGAAATAATAAAGATCAGGGAGGAAATAAATAAGAGATTAAAAAAACAAAAGAAAAAAATAAATCAAGACAAGAGCTGTTTTTTTGGAAAGAGTAAACAAAATCAACAAACCTCTGGCCAGGGTCACCAAAAAGAAACAACAGAGCATACAAATAAACAAAAAACAAAACAAAACAAACAGAGAAAAAAAAAGGAAAGAAAGAAAGAAAGAAAGAAAGAAAGAAAGAAAGAAAGAAAGAAAGAAAGAAAGAAAGAAAGAAAGAAAGAAAGAAAGAAAGAAAAAAGGAAAAAGGAAAAAGGAAAATGGAGAAATGCAACCAACACCACAGAAATACAAAAAAAAAAAAAAAAAACCTGTAAGAGAATACTATTAACAAATATATGGCAAAAAACTAAACAACCTAGAAGAAATAGACAAGTTTCTAGAAATATATAGTCCACTAAAACTGAATAAAAAAGAAAGAGATCATTTGAACAGACTGGTCACAAGAAGTGAAATACAATCAGCAATAAAAAACCTCCCTGCAAACAAAAGTCCAGGATCCAATGGTTCACTGGGGAAGTCTACCAAACAAAGATCTCATACCAATCCATCTCAAATTCTTCCAAAGATTGAAAAGGAGAGAATACTCTCAAACTTATTTTATGAAGCCACCATCACTCTGATACCAAAACCACATAAAGATATTGCCATAAAAGAAAATTGCAGGCCAATATCATTGATGAACATAAATGCAAAAATTTGCAACAAAATATTAGCAAACACAATCCAACAACACATAAAAAAGATCGTACACTCTGATCTGTGGGAGTGCAAACTTGGGTTAACAAACTTTGATATTGTAATAATTGCTTTTACCAAATAATATTCTCACCTTTATGTATTCTCACCTTCATGTAAACACATAAGCAATGTATAATCAAAACCAATGCTTTCTATATTTGTGATTATACTTCTACTTCAAAGCAAAATGTCCAAAAGCACAAAAGACTAAACTCTCAATACCAGTCACCACCTTATCTATGGAACTTAGCTTAGTTGCCTGGAAGCTGCTTTGCTAGCAGGAATCTGCGATAATCTATCTCCTCGCCATAAAAAGCAGAGACATGCTTGGTTTGCTTTACTTATTAGTTCAAGGTCATAGATTCAGGGCTGCTTGTGCTTATGGAAAACCATAACTCGCCCCTTGCCCTAACCTGCAGGACGTGCTTCGCTCCTCAGGCACAGGTGGATAGTGTAGGCTGCTCTTGCTCACAGAAGACTGTGGGTTAGCACTTAGCTGGGAACGGCTGGGCTGCTTTGCATGCTTAGATGATTTCTGATCATTGTATGGAGACTCTGTGGTGGTCTGGTTTTTCATTAACAATTGTTCAGAACACTGTAACCTTGCTCATGATTGAGGCTTAAGATAACCGTTTGTACTATCAATATTGTAACCTTCTCTAAGTATAAATTAAGATTATAATATTTCTGTTTTTCACAAACTGAAACTATTGACCTACAACCCTGCACGTATACCATGCTCCTTACTCATCTCTATGACGTATTTTACTTTGACTCTGATTATTCTCAACAAATACAACAGCTTTGGAGGAGCTCAGGGAGTTGGTCTCTGGCTCCCTCTCACTCCCTTGTCTTAATAAAGTCTTGAGTAATTTCATTCTTCTGCAGTGGGACTTTCGCTGGACAAAACCCACAATGAACAGAACCCACAATGATCAAGTTGGATTCATCCTAGAGACACAAGGATGGTTCAACATATGCAAATCAATCAACCTGATACACTACATAAACAAACAAACAAAAAAGGACAAAAGTCACATGATCACCTCAATAGATGTAGAAAAAGGATTTAATAAAATTCAACAGCCATTTTTGATAAACATTGTAACCAAAGAGGGTATAGAGGGAACATATCTCAACATAATAAGAGTTATTTATGACAAACCCACAGCCAGCATAATACTCAATGGCAAAAAGCTGACAGTCTTTCTGTTAAAATCTGGAACGAGACAAGGATGCCCACTCTCACCACTTTTATTCAACATAGTATTGGAAGCCCTAGCCACAGCAATCAGATAAGAAAAAGGAATAAAAAACACCCAAGTAGGAAGAGAAGTAAAATTGTCACTATATGGGTTTGACATTATACTATATATAGAAAACCCTAAAGGCTCCACATAAAAACTACTGAAGCTGATAAAGGAAATTGACAAGGTAGTAGGATACAAAATTAACATACAAAATTGAGTTGCATTTCTTTACACTAACAATGAAATATTAGAAAAGAAAAATAAACAAGCCTTTTTAAAATTACATCCAAAAACATAAAGTACTTATAAAGAAATCTGACCAAGGAGTTTAAAGACTTACATGCTGAGAATTACAAAAAAAATTAAAGAAATTAAAGACAACTTAAAGAAATGGAAAGACATCCCATGCTCTTGGATTGGAAGAATGAATATTGTTAAAATGGCCATACTACCTAAAGCAAGCTACAGATTCAATGTAATCCCTATCAAATTACCCATGACACTTTCAGAAACTAGAACAAAGAATCCTAAAATCTATAGGAATCACAAAAGTTCCAAAATTGCTAAAGCAATACTAAAGAAAAGAATGGTGCTGGAGGAATAACCTTCCCAGACTTCAGGCAATACTACAGAGCTACAGTAATCAAAATAGTGTGATATTGGCACAAAAACAGACATATGGGTCAAGGGAACAGAATACAGAGCCCAAAAGTAAACCCACAGACTTATGGTCAATAAATCTTCAACAAAGGAGGCAATAATATACAATGGAGAAAAGATACTGTCTTCATCATGTGGTATTGGGAAAACTGTACAGCTGCATGCAAATCAATGAAGTTAGAACATTATCTCACATAATACACAAAAATATACTCAAAATGGCTTAAAGCCTTAAATATGAGACAATATATACCTCCTAGAAGAAAACATTCTCTGACATAGATCTTAGCAATGTTCTTCTAGGGCAGTCTACCCAGGCAATAGAAGTAAAAGCAAAATAAACAAATTAAACATATAAGCTTTTGCAAAGCAAAGGACACCATAAGCAAAACAAAATGTCAGCCTATGGAATGGGAGAAAATAAGCACTGCAGATACTAACTACTATATATAAAATAGGTATACAACAAGTTTATTCTGAATAGCATAGGGAACTATATTCAATATCTTGTAGTAACCTATAATGAAAAGGAATATGAAAACGAATATATGTATGTGTATGTATGACTGAAACATTACAATGTACACAAGAAATTGACACAACATTGTAAACTGACTATACTTTAATAAGAAAGATTTAAATAAAAAAGAATTCCTTATCACCCCAGAAAGTTCCTTCATGTCTTTCCTTCACCCCTAAAAGACAATTTTTTCAATCTTTTTAAAAAATAGATTAATCCTTCCTATTTTACACATTTTAATAAATGTGATTATAAAGCATGCACTTTTTTGTATGAGACTCTTATTCAGCATAATTATTTTGAATTATCTCCATGTAATTGTGTATCTTTTTTTTTATTTCTGAGTAATAATCCATTGATGAATATGCCATTTTTTAAAGAAAAGTTCAATGTCTTGTGAATGGAGACCTGAGACATTTCCAAGTTTTACCAATTATAAATAAGTTGTTGTGAGCATTCCTGTGCAAACTTTTTGGATATGTGCTTTCATTTCTCTTGATTCCACAATTAAGTGTATATTACATTTTATGAAAAACTTCCAGACTTTTCCCATAGTGATTGTACTATTTTTTCTTCCACAACAATGTACAAGAGTTTCTATTCTCTGCTCACCTTTTTGGTGGATGTGTAGTTTAGTTTAATGCGTTTTTTTTTTTTTTTCTCCCTGCTCCTTTTTCACTTTTTCCAGTGCTTTCCTGCTCCTCACTCTTCTTGCCATATATCTCAGCAAATACTGTGATAGGGTTGATGGCAATGTGTGTGAGATTTGCATATCCTTAAAGGATAATGATGTTCAACATTTTCTTACGTGCTTGTTGATCTTTTGTATACCATCCTCCTGTTGTCTCCAAAGTCTTCCCACATTTTTATAGGGCTGTTTATTATCTTCATATGAAGTTGTTGGCATATTTTATATATTCAGAATACAAGCCCTTTGTCTGATATATGTTTTGCAATTTGTTCTCCCAGTCTGTGGTGTCTTTATTAATTTTCTTACTGACAACAAATGGGACATATTTTTCCTTTATTTTCATAAAGAAGTTTTTAATTATGAAATCTAATACATCTTTTTAAAAAATTTTATAGTCATTGTATTCTGGTCTCAGTTTTGGAACTTATGTCTATACACCAGTTGCAACTATACCTTGCTATGCTATCTTCTAGGAACATAATTTTGATTTTCACATTTATGTTCACCTTTAATTAATTTTTGTTTATGATGTCTGCTCTTCTTATGGCACATGCTTTTCTGTTCTTTTACTATCAACTTACCTAAATTTTAATATTTAAAGCACAACTCTGTAGTTGTGCCTTGTTTTTTCACCAAGTCTGATGATCTCTGACTTTTAATGGATCCATTTATATACATATAAAATCATATTTAATATAATTATCAATATGAGTAGGTTTAGGTGTGTCATTTTACTGTTTTCAGTTCCTTCAGTTTTATTTTGACCTTCTTTATCGATTTTTCTAACTTCTTTTTCATTATTTAATATTTTTGCTAGACTCAGATTCCCAGTTATACACTGGCTTTTTAAACATCTTAAGACATAGCTGACATGCAATAATCTGTACACATTAAAAGTGTATAAGTTGATAAGTTCTGACATAAGAATAGGCCCATATAACCATCACCACAATCAAGATAATGAACATATAAATCATTCCCCACATTTTTCTCTTTGTAAACCTTTTCTCTTATCCCCAGGCAGCTGTGGATTTGCTTTTTTGTTACTACAGGTAGAGATTGTTTGACATTTTGTGCTGGATAATGGTGCATTGTAGATTATTCTGCAGTACTTCTGGTCTCTACCTAGTATATGACCTTACTTGGCCAGGACTGACCTTCTCAAGTCCACTCACAATATGGCTACCTGCACATTTCTTAACCAAAACAATCAATTCACTTGAAAACTTCAATCATGAACAACAGATCAACACAGAAGGCAACTTGGGTAAGTCACAAGTGAAGGAATGAGTACAGTCAAATGGATGTACATTCTGGAAACAATATCAATTATCAATATCCCTTTTCTATGTGTGAGCAATCCCTTACATGGATATCAAGACAATGATCAGCAATGATGTGAGCTGATACACATTTCAATTCAGATAGCACAGACTAAGGTTGAGAAATATTAGGCAAATAGTTTTGTGATACACACTTATTAAAAAGACTGCATTCAAGATCCAATTTCCACAACAGTGAACACAGAAGATTTTATGAATAAATCCAGCTCTTTGCATGCATTTTATTTCACATTTTACATTTAAATAAAACAAATTACAACTTTTCAAAAAAGAGTATTTTCCAAAGGACAAGATGGGTTATGCTTTATTAAGTATCATGAATGTACTACTGAATAAACTTTAACAAACCACCCCATATTTAGGCACATAAAAACAACATTCCCTTATTTTTATCATGTATTACAGTTCTCAGGATCAACTAGGCTCAACTAATCAGTCATTGGTCAATTTCTCATTCAGAGAGTGGCTGGGTGGAGTCACCTATAAAATTCCTTACTCACATACCTCAGTCAGGAAGACTCAAACAGTTGGGATTAGCTGAATCTCCTAGGGCAATTTACTCCACATGGGCTCCTTAGTCTATTCCAAGACAAACCAGCAGAAACTGCGTGTTCTCTTCTAGCCTAGTCTCAGAACTCATGTAGCACCACTTTGACCACATTCTAATCATTGAGGCACACTCACCAAGGTATGGTAAGGTTCAGAAGAAGACCACATCTACTCTAACTCTTTATGAGAGGAGTATGAGTATTTACAGATATGGTTAACTCAAAGAGCACACAACGGGCTATGTTGTTGTTTTTTTTTTTAATTTAAACCATACATTTAAAAATTCATTTCTTTATGTAAAATGAAAATCTAAACTATTTCAATCTTGGCCTCAGGAATTCACCATGACAACTGTGCTCTTCTAATTCTCCAGTATATTTGATTGTCTATCTAGAGGTTACTTAACAGGTTTTCCATCCCTAAGATACTAAAGCTGCATGAAGACGGTCCCTTTGTATTCTGGTGTGTAATCATGGAAACTTAGTTTACAGAATTGTTTCCACCATTTGTAAACAATCATCTGCATACACAAGTAGATAAGCCTAATCTATTTCCACCACTTTCATTCCTGTACCATACATTCACCAGATAATGAAATTCACCATGATTTTGCACAAATTGAAGACACTTTCAGGAAAACACTACTTCAAAATTATAATATTCTGTGTTTTATTTTTCACACAATGGAAAATAATAATTATAAAGGCATTATCTCTTTCCAGAACAATAGTTTGGAGGAACAGGTGAATGTCATCTCAATCTCAGTCTGGAGCTCATTTCAATAAACTCAAACGGGCTGCATTTTTTAAGACAGCACTATTAGTTGTCTCCTTTGTTACAATCATTTATTGCAGTTCTCACATCTGTCCAAGTCCATACACATAGTCCCCAAGAGGAAACAGATGTTACAAAGTTATAATTTAGATGTCTGTTTTGACTTTTAGACAAAATCTGGACAGCAAACATCCTGCTCTGTTAAGCAGCATTATCAAATGCAAATTGCTGATGATTTTATTTTCATTAGTTTGTCACTTCTTTTGAAATGATTGTCTCAGTAATTAGTGCTGGGAAAAACAATATCCTTGGAATGCTTAGCCCTTAAATAGGTAGAAAGGGAGGGAAGAAGAGGAATGGAGGAAGGGAGATAGTAGGGGATGGAGAAGTAGAGGAAAATGATAGATAGATATTAATAGATGAGATAAATTTAGACATTTATATACCTCAAAGTCAAGTGTGATTTTGTAGTAATACTTGAAATTTTATGATAAGTGTTAAATTGACTTAACAATATCCAAAAATATTTGATTTTCCCAGAAAAATCTAACTCCATGTATAACACTACTCAAAAATAAAAATATCAGATACTGACTAATGAAAAAAGAAAATACAGGCAGACTTTTGTGGATGTTAATTAGGTTTTGATACTGATTTTAGTTTGAATTTTATTTTGTTTGTACATCTTGTGTAATCCTACACATATTATTTCTGAAGAATTAATGGCAGGTTTAAAACTCTATTAATTTTCATACTGTAGCATTTTTATTTCATTGCTTATCTATTTAATTTACAAAATAAACACACAAAATAAGTGAATCGAATGTAATTTTCAGTTTAGTATCCTAGTAGATGCATTTTCTACTTAATTTTTAGCAGATATTCTGTGATGATGATTATGATAATGATGATGATGATAACAAAACCAAGAAAATACAAAACACAATAAAGTTGAGGACCTACTCTTCAGTACATAGAATTTTTTTCTAAAGCAATTCTGACATATCAATATTCAAAGGCAATTTTCCTGCTTTGAAATTCCAAAGTATACATCTATGCTGCTTACATAATTTTAGCCTATTATGAATTTAATGAAAATATAAAAGCTATGCCAAATCACTTGTATATTCTTCCTGTCCTGAGTATAAAAAGAATACTTAATTTTTTCACTACATTTATAGAAGACAGCATGATTTTTTCCTACAGTAAATGAAATCCTCACTTGATACTATTTAATTATTTCAAACTAGGTTAAATACTTTTTTACCACATAAAAATGAGACAATCGCACCCATTTTGTCTGTAATAAGTGAATATAAAACATTATACAAATATTTGCAATTATGTAAGTTATCCAAAAAATAAAATTATAAAGTATTTCATATTTCTATGATACAAGCTTAAACTAGATATTCATTCACATGTATGTTATGCCCAACAACACCCAATTACTTTGGAAGTTTGCTTTAAAACAAGAGTGATACTATAGGGACACAAAATTGCAGGATGCTGTCAATAATTGTCCATGCTTTTCTTTGTTTCCCTCAAATAATTATGATACATAAAATAGTGACTTAGAGTAATTGAAAATAAGATTTGAAAAAACTTTTATATGAGAGAATATCCACAGAATTATATTAAACTCACAATAAGAATACAAGGCTGTAGTAAGGTTTAACAGTCTTCTGACTTTTGTTTAAATATATAGTGCCCAACATTTACAAGGTTGTAACTTTTTGGGGTATTTGATAGAACTGGATTTAAAATCCTGAAAGTGTAAGACTTAAACTGCTTAGTTTATTTCTCTATTGAGTATACAATTGTTGAATATTTTGACTTCATTTGAGTTAGTTTTGGTAAGTTATTTCTCTAAGAATATTTTCAATTCTTCTATATTTTTAAAGCTAGTGCCATAACATTGTTTGTAATAGTCTCCTATTACCTACACCTCATCTCTAAAACTTCTTTATATGATTCATTTTCCATTCCTAGTTCATTTAACATTCTCTCCTTCTTTAAAATAATTATCTCATGTCATAACTTTTCTGTGTGTGCATGTAAGATTTATCAAAAAAGAACGTACAAGGATTATTCAAGGAATAATAGAGATGGAATTTTTCCATGGCATGTATTGTAAAGTAAAAGTTACAAAGTTTGGAACAGCATGCTACTAATCTATTTACACAATAAAATGTAAGTGGTGAAAATGAAACAACATCAAACAGAATACAAAAGAATATAATATTTAAGAAATACCACACAAACATTTTGAATAAATTACATCATAAATGATGATTCACTTATATTTTAATTATTAGGAAGTAAAATAAATTTAACTTAACATATATAACAAAATCTTTCAAAGTATGATGATTGTCTAAGAGAATTTTTAAAAACAACAGAATGGCACTGTAACAAATGTATTTCTATCATCCTAGGATAAAAATGACACCCCAAATTAAATATTACTAACAAATCACAAATACAAATACTGATATGACAAAGAACATGAATAATTTAAATTTTTTATAATCAACTTCAATAATAAAATGCAAAAATAATGTAATTTTGAATATTTATTATGTCAAGTAAAGTACTAATATTTATGGTATTAACACAGACTTTAAAAATAGATAAAACAAATGTGAATTCCATAGAATAATACTGGCAAAATATAACGAGGATTTTTAAAAAATTAGAATTTCAGGTGTTCATAAATTCTCAAAAATGTGGTACACAAACAATAATCATACCTCATACTTTATCAAATCAGTGAAGATTTTTAAAATTAGCATTAGCAAATAACTGCTAAAATTTTTATAAAGTATTTTTAGAAACAGAAATTGAATAATATGTATGATGACAATTTTTCAGTATGAATGTAGTGTCTTAACCTTTCTGATTTAATTAAGTGCTATACATTTAATTACAGGTAGTCAAAGAAATAAATCAGAGATGTGAATAATAAATTTTAAAATATCTACTAGGATTATGATTGTCATATCATTTATAATATTAATGATTATTAAGTCATTATAATTATTGCATAATAAATTATGTAAGCATTAAAATATTTAGAGATGTCTAATAATTATGATAAATACCATCAGAATCTATTCTTTTTATGACAAAAATAATTTATATTCATTATAAAAATATACACTATTTTAAAAATAAATATTAATATGTAATGCATGCACATACATATTTACATATACTACAGGTACTATATATATGAATATAATTGTTGATAAATTAAAAATGTTTTTTAACTTTTTTTATCGAGTTATAGTCATTTTACAACATTGTGTCAAATTCCAGTGTAGAGCACAATTTTGCAGTTATATATGAACATACATATATTCATTGTCACTTTTTTTTTTTGCTATGAGCTACCAGAAGATCTTGTATATATTTCCCTGTGCTATACAGTTCAATCTTGTTTATCTATTCTGCATATGCCTGTCAGTATCTACAGATTTTGAAATCCCAGTCTGTCCCTTCCCACCCCCCACCCTCTTGGCAACCACAAGTTTGTATTCTATGTTTATGAGTCTGTTTCTGTTTTGTATTTATGTTGGTTTTTTTTTTTTTTTTTCTTTTCTTTAATAAATTTAAATAAAGGGGAAGGGTACAGCTCAGTTGTAGAGTGCATGCATAGCATGCAAGAGATCCTGGACAGTCCCCAGAACCCCCATTAAAAATAAATAAATAAACAAACCTAATTACACCCCCCAATAAACAAACAAAAAAATTAATAAATAAAATAAAAATTAAATAAAAGCATGTATATAATCTCCTATTACAGACTGAATATTTGTGTCCCCCCAGTTCATGTGTTGAAACCCTAATCCTCAATATGAGGGTATTTGGATGTGGGCCCTCTCGGAGGTAATTAGGATTAGATGACATCCTGTGGATAGAGCCCACAGGTTGGACTGGTGTCTTTATAAGGATATGAAGAAAACAGGGCTCTCTTTTCCATGTGAGGATACAACAAGAAATGTCCCTTCTATAAACTAGTAAGAGAGCCCTTACCAAGAACCTAGCCATGTTGGCACCTCATCTTGGACTTCTCAGCCTCCAGAATTATGA
Source organism: Camelus ferus (assembly GCF_009834535.1). Lineage (NCBI taxonomy): Eukaryota > Metazoa > Chordata > Mammalia > Artiodactyla > Camelidae > Camelus > Camelus ferus. The sequence continues at coordinate 57,211,669 of NC_045697.1, read as the reverse complement.
CAAACAAATTTCTGTTGTTTAAGCCACCCAGGCTATGGTATGTTGCTAATACAGGCTGAACTGACAAAGACATATTCCATATCCTATGTCAATGAAAGTAAAGAAAACTAGGGCAGGCAGATTTAAATACACTGTAATATGCCCTTACTTATATTATAGAACTTGCATATGTGGGAGTCAAAATAAACACTTTTTAACATTGATTATACAATTTATTTTCTTTCATTATAAACTTTATATATATATAAATATTTATATATATAAATATATATAAATAATATATATATATTTAATTTATATATAATATAATAAATTAGCTGTAAAATTATTAAATTACTAGGGAAAATATGTAGGAATAAAATATAATATACAGAAAATGGCAAAAAATTAAATATTAAGCCAAAATACAAAGAAAATGCCAGTAATAGATATAATATAATGTGTATATATACATATCCACCTGTAAAGATGAACTAGATCTGTATAAACAGGTGAATTGCAAAATAAAATTTTAAAACCTAGATACATATTCTAGTTTATCTTTCAAGAGGCATAAACATGTGACTGATGAAGACATTTGAAAATGTTAAAAATATATAAGAAAAATTCCTTAAAAAGCAGGTGCAGCAGTACTAGCACAGGTATAGCAGTAGTACTTTATAAAGAGAGCACATGATTGTATAATACACTAAAGGACCCTTTTATATCAGTAATATACATGCCACATCAAACATTTATTTTTATTAGACAAAAATATAACATTGAAATACATTAAAATAAACAGATTGCCAATAATTTCTGGGTTTTTTTCTGTTTTCTTAAGTGAAACTTACTACAGCTTACTGAAGTTAACCATGTGTACTGCTAGATTTGTCAGAGTTTGTTGGATGAAGCATAAGTGCCTGACCTAAAAGTCAGACTATGAGTATTTTGATGAAAACAATCTCCTTATGTTCTATGACAAATGACTAAACCAATCACTTTCTTTCCAGAGACACGTGGACATGCCAACTACAGGTAAATATTATAATTCTGCATTTGTAGCCAGTGAGAGAGGACGGACAACTTTTTGAGAAAAATAAAACACAGAGTAGCCTACATTTGTTTCTGTGTCTGAATAAGTCACTAGGCTCCAGGTGACTTGGTATTGTCACATTTCTCATGTGGTAATAAGAAAGCTGAATAAATAATGGATAATCATGTAGCACTTAAAGAGGACAGACCGCAAAGTTTATATAAAATTAGGTATAGAATGTCTGCATTTTTTCCTCATTATATTTCATAATAAAATACTTGGTAACTATATGCTTTAGGGAATTATTGTATTCTATTCTAAAATACATTTATATCAATAAACAAATGAAAAAAATAAAATAAAAATTTCAAAGAAACCCAAGTGATGATTTGTTTATATAAACAAGTATACAGACTGAATATTACTATGTTGCATTAGGTTAAACAATTACGTTATAATAAATACATGTGACATATATATTACATTTTCATATATTGATTAATAGCAATCTGGAGGAGAAGCCAATGAGAAAAGATGAATATTTTAGGTAATTTGAAAATACAAAGACTGCATCCAATTTTTTATATTATTTTTAAGTAAGAAAACAGAAAAATGAAAGCAAATCTTGTAGGTATAAAATACGAAAATGTCAACCCCACTCAGAATTTCTGAGTAAAGGATACAACAGAATAACCTTGAAAGTACCTCAGCAGGATGTCTGACACATAATAGACACACACTACATGTTATATCTCTCTTTAGAATTCAAGTTTTAATTTTCCTTGTTTTAGACATTCTAGGAGTCACAAACTGAAACTCCTTCAGACGGCAGGCAGGCCATGTAAGTAAGAAAAGTCAGATGGTTGCCAGAAAATATGGAGTGGTGAGGACTGTGACAGGTGGAATGCTTACATCATGACTGCTGCATTACACTTATCCTTGTGCATGTATAATAACCTCATGAAAATTAGCAAGTCTGTATTTTTATTTAAGCTCTTCAAAATTTCAATTTTATTCCAACAAATTAATCTTACTTTCAACACTGTGAGGGACAAATAAATCTTACTTGTGGAACAAAACCGGTTTGCAGCAACTGATTTTGGTAATGTCATAAGGTGATCATCGTAATTGCCATGTTTGATAATCTGCTTATATTGCAAGTAATAGAAGGGAGGTTCCTGGTTATTATGCTAACTTAAGCACTGGCAGATTAAGAAAAATGCTTGTTGACAACAAAGGATGCAGGAAGAGTCAATATGACATAACGGAAATACAGGATAATAGCTATTATAAATACCTGCTAAAATAGTGATAATTGATTTCTTTAGTGTTCACTTTCCATACCTCACAGTGAAGGAGTTTAACAAGAAGTTATATAAGACCAATTTCAATTCTCAAGTTCTATGGTGAAAAACAAAGCATTGAAACTGCTTCTCAAAGCTCAAAGCTTTATATAAATAAACCAATTAGAATCAATTGACATGGTTTCTACTAGGGATAGCTAAGAAACAATCTCCCTAAAGACAATCGCTAGTTAATATTTATCTTTGTATTTTTGAAATCAAATCATCACTTCTTGAAAAGATAAAGCCCTCCATCCTGTTAAAAAAAATTTAACCCAATAAGTTTTAAAATGAAATTTTGCATTGCCATGAAAAAATCAATATACAAACTTGAGAGATTATATCTCTCTGTATGCATCATTCTGAGTAAAGATATGAGTAAACAATGTAGGAAGATAAGAATATTCTGCAGATGACATTAATTTTCCACTGAAATATTATCCATATTCATCTAGCTGATAGCATTGTATCATGCAAGGTATTTAATTATGAGTGAAAAACCAGAATTTAAAAAGTCCTGCCTAATTTTTTCCAAGTATTTTTTAAATATTAACTCCCAAAGCAAATAAAACATATCTCTCGCTCTTTGGTAAGTATCTTACAGTAAAGGAAAAATGTACTTTTTATTAAAATGTAGTGGTCTTACATGTCAGTGGGAAATCTTCTGTCCCTGAGCACGTATCCTACCAAAGACAACATAATGATTAATAATAGAAAATGCTATATGAATGGGTATCATAAAAGCTGCCAAAACTTTATCTTACATAGTCCCTTGAAGTAGTTAATGCAGAAAACTGTTATTTCATTCATGAGTAATTTAGGAAACACAAAATGGAAGATGGGAGGTTGAGAAAGAAAAGATGCCATTTTCTCTAATCTAAGTTGTTCACAATACAAAAAAAAAAGTTATTCTCAACAATGTACTCACTAGTTTGCTTTGTAGATTCTGATGCTACTCTGTGATCAAGCAAACTGGGGAAAGCTCAGGCTTCATTGCCTAGAAAAGTTTACATCTTGTGTTTCGCCTCTGAATTTTCTCGTCATGGTAAATTAACATCTGTGAAAGAGTGAAAACATGCAACTCTGTAGTAGGAATGTTTCCTGTGGACAAAGTTATTTATATTCATCAGTATCATAACTTATTATATATTACCAAAGAGCTTCCTTAATTTTCCAGCTGTGTTTTGGTAATGTATGCTGCAAGAAGATGGTATATGTGAGAAATAGCTGTTGACATTTTTTGTTAGTATATGCCTAAGTCTAATGTATTTAGTGTAGGGCTAAGTCATAGATGGTTAAGTTTAATGTGTGACTCAAAAAAAATATGAACATGAAAAATAATAATGCTTTCCTTTTTTTATGTATCCTATTAAAAAGACAATCTGACTTACATAACAAAAAGGAATTTTATATTAATTTACTATTTAATTAGTATAATTTTAATGATACATTTTATAATAACATCAAAATACACGAAATTTTAAAACTGATTCTGCTAATAGTAGGCTAATACTTAAGGCTAACCTCTCTACTAAGGATACCAAAAATGTGAATAAAATTAAACATCCTATTAATTCTAAGATATACATGAAATGCTAACAACATACTGAGGGGTTACTGGGCCAAATTCTAGGAGAAGAGAAAGAGATGTATGTCTATACATCTAGTATAAAGCAATTTTTATATTGAGGGTATATTTCAATTCTGAAAAAGTCCATCTAGAAGATTGAGCTTCAGATTGAGCAGGAGTGAAAAGCAAGGGAACAACATCAGTGTGCAGGGCCTGCTTACCTAAAGGGAGAGTCTAAGGTATTCTGTGATCCCTTATGACTACATCTTCGACTGAAAATGAAACAGAAGTAAAATTGTACTCTTGGGGACTTTGTGCCTAGCTTAATGCCATCTGGACAATGCAGGTTATTTTAAGCCTAGAACTTGGACTAAGATTGTCCTTGTCTCCTAGTGCCTCCATGCCATTTTGGTGTCTGGCACAGAAGTAAATAAAGTATATCTGCAGGAAGTTAATATCATCCTAGGTCTAAAATTGTTTGTATGAATGAAGTTTTAAATTTTATATCTAGTACACACTCAATGAAAACCAGGCACACAGGATATAAAATGCCATACCTGAGAGGCACAGAAACAATACACAATAGAAGCCAATACAGAAAGATGTGAGATTTTGGAATGATCAGGTACTAATCCATTACACATTGGGAAAAAAATAAGACAAGCTTGAAAATATCTCTGGGAAAAAGAGATTAAAAAGTCACATACTAGATTTGAAAAAGAACCAGAGAATTTCTAGTACTAAAAAAATCCAGTAACAAATACCAAATTCTATACTCAACTAAGTTTGATAACAGACTAGGCACAATGGAATAGAGAAAGTGAGCTACTTTGAGGTCAGAATCTTACCAAAGTATACAAATTTTCTAGAATCTTACCTGGAGTAATAAAAAAGAAAATACAGAGGAGGGAGTAAAATACATGAAATAGGAACGTCTAATATTTGTTTAATCTGAGACCCAACAGGAAAAGAGAGAGAATAGAAGAATAGCAGTATTTGAAGAGTTAATGGATGAGTTTTTTTTCAAAAGAATGAAAAATACCATAAATTCTACAATCCCAAAGAATCCTGAGCAGAATAAATAAAAAGAAATTCCAATTAGATACTACTTTGTGAAACTTCAGAAACCAAAAATTCAGGAAATATTAAAGACTGAGAGATAAAATGGAAGATGTCCTTTAAAGGAGTGAAAGACTTTAATTTCCAAAACCCAAAATTGTCTGCCCAAGATAATGGAATCACTAATGCACCACAGATAATTGACTGTATTCCATTATTCTATAATTCACATTCAGAAAGTAAAAGACACAGAGAAAACCGTGGTCATTTCTGTGCAAATAAATCTGATAATTGTGATGAACTTGGGAAATTTCTAGGAAAAAATATAAATTACTAAACCTAAACCAATGCAATTACCAACATATTTACTCTTTTCCTTCTTTCCTTCCCTTTCTTTTCCTTTTCTTCTTAGGCCTTCCTATACCTCTACCCTTTCATCTGGGATCATTTTCCCACTGAGAAATAGGCTATAATACTATTTTTTAGTAGCCCTTTTAGTACAAGAATTTCCAGTGACCAATTATTTTAAGTTTTTTGTAAAACTTTCTACATTTAGCCTACATTTTGAAGGATAATTTCATCGAATATAGCATTCCAGATTGGCAATTTTATTACTGCAGCTTCTTCATTTAAAGATGTGATAATAATATTTCCTCATCCCATTTTTTGTTGATGTTGAAAATATCATCAGTTTTATTGTTGCTCTTTTGCACTAAATGTATATTTTAACCAGATACTCTTTTTTGATAATTACTCATTTTTAGTGTAAATATTTGCTGTGGTATAACAGGGTGGTAGATTTGATTATTATTTACACTTACATCCCTTTGGTAAAATCAAATATCCATGCCCTGCAGCACTTTTAGGCTTTTCAATGCCTCCCAGTATATGATTAGAAGGAACTTTTCCACCCAGGACTTTTGGAAGCTACCGAAGATACTCTAACTTTCAAAATTAGCTTTTATGTGTTCTTAAATGGCCCTTAATTTTCCATTATCCCTCTGCAGTGTATCAATTTCAATTAGAAATAACTAGTCAACTTTGCTGTCATTGTAAGGATTCCTTGCTCAACCCCATCTTTTCCGAATCATCATGCCTCCAAGGGTGTTCCTCCTTTCAGTGTGCTTTCTAATGAGGTCAGCAGTGGGCTGTGTTCACCATATCACTGACCATATCATTTTTATGGCAGTGGGTGAGCCAGTCTCAGTGCTCCATCACACCACCTGACTTCTTAGACCACACATGGTGCCACATTTTTAGATCCTCTGAGAAACAGACAACCAGATAGATTTAGTTATGCACAAGATTTACCTGTCAAATTCCTATCAAAGAAAAATGGAGAAAAGGGTGGAGCCAAACTATGTATTGGGGACATTCAGAACACACACAGGTCTGCCATTAGTAAAAGTAAATGTGGAAGAAAGGTGAATTGTGTCCTAAGAGGCTCAGATTGAGGTGCAGAAGCTCAGTTTGTTTTGGCCAGGCTGATGAGGAGTTCTTAATGAAAGATACCTCTTGGAGGAGTTCTACCTTTCACAGGTTGGGGCCTCCATTACTATCCCCACCATGCTCAAACACTGGCTGGGCGTAGCTTAGAGAGAAAACGGCAGCTGTGTAATGCAGTAGTGAATTTAGTCGAATGGCAGCAGGGGCTATCAGTGAACATTTTCTTCACAGCAGTAGACCTGAAAGGTACATTTTCATGGCCACCACAACTGGACAATGCAGTAAATGCTAAAATAATGTAGCGATTCTATTCTGTTATGTCCTTTTCTCTATTGCTGATTTTATGTCTACTAGGTAATTAATATTTCTTAAACTCATACTGCAAACTCTGCCTTTCATACAGGGTGCATTAGTTGATGTATCTCCTCAGCTCTTTTGGCTTCTGGAGGTTGATATTTTGGCCTGGGTTTCCTTGGGGTTCTTGTTGTGCCTGTTTAGTTTAACAGTCAGCCAAGGATTGGGGCTGAGTTTATTTTCATATTTTAAAACTCAGTACTTCTGCAGTTATCTTGCTTCTGATGTTCAGTTCTCCCCTAAATCTCCAGCTGACCTGTCATCTCAGAGCTCTGTGTTTAGACATCTTAAGCTACAAAAGTCTCAATTTGATGCTGCCTAAGATGCATTCAGGTTGGAAAACTGAATTCACTATAAAAGCAAAAATTCAAAAACCTCATCTGGTGCACTTTTGTCTTTCAGATGTGGAGTCCTTGCTTTCTGGTTGATTGTTTGCAAAACTCCCAGGTGTTTCCTCTAGGCATTCATATTTGGTAGTCAGCAGAGATTTGGGCAAAGTTAATGCTCAGCATTGGAGTTTTACCCTTTCTACAGTTCTCTCACCATCAAAGTCACACTCTCCACCCCAACTCATGCTAATTATCCAGCTTTTCTGATAGCACTGAAAACTGATAACTGCAATTTGAGCCAATAAATTTGACCTAAAAAATAAACTACCTGACTCAATTCCCTGTCTTGAGTTTATTTTGGATAGTACCAAAACTAAAACACCACTCTGTGGTTTAGTTACTAGTTTCTGGACTCCCTTCTTCCAAGAATTAATTGTAGGATAATCTCTTTCAGACTCTAACTTCAGGCCACATAAAATGATCAGTGTTCTTATACAAGAAAGTTCCAGCACTCGTTGCTTCACTGTGAATCTCCTACTTTTAGTTCTGATGATTTGGTTTACTGATCTCATTTGAGTCTGTCAAATTGTTTTGACTTCACGGTTTTGACAAAATTACCCTATATTTTGACTTATTTATTCATGTTTCTCAATGATTCTCTCTTTTTCATTAAGAAATCTCTATGAATAAATCTATCCATACAAACCTGCTTTCATAGTAAATCCTAGGATTTATTTCAACTCAATAGTTCAACTGAACCAATCAGCCCAATCTAGTTAAAAAGCAACAAAAAAACATTGTGGGATATCACCCTCTTCTTCATGGCTCTAGAAGAAGCTCTCTCTTCTCTCAGCCTGGTGTAGATACTTCACTCTAATGCTAAGTCATCGGAAATTTAGTTTTAATTTTTAACAATTAAGAGCACAACTCTTGTGAAAATAATTGTTAATGATTTTGAAATAACACTTGAACCACTTCCACAATATGAAAATTAATTGAAAAAAAATTACTTGTTTAACATCATGCTTTTACTTTCATGTATTCCAAATTAAGTCTTTTCTCCGAATATTTCAATGATAAAATATTAAGATCCCTTATTGCTGCTAATCTGTTTAGGAGCATTCCTGTGCAACTGCATTTAAAACCAAAAATGTCATAGTGATTAGGAGGAAAAAGAAGTAATATGTAATATATTTGGTAATTTTCAAGTAAACCTTAAACATTAAAAGAGATTAAATAGTTTATGATAAATTGGCAATGTTAAAACAGGGTGCTGCATAAAAATGAAATGAATGGTTATCTTACAAAAAGGAAGAGAATGTAGAGATTTAGAGAAATAGAAGTATTATTGCATCTTTCTTTAGTCATGTACAGTCTAATCTCTGTGGTAAAAAGTGACATGTTATGTGATATATAATTCTTTTTCTGGAAAATACTTGTAATATTTGTAATCTTTTATTCTGATATAACTTAAAACTTACAGAAATATATGAATATAATTTAAAAATTGCCTGTCTGCCCTTTAACTATACTCAACAATAAATTCCATTTCCCCAGCTATTTGTCTTACTAACATGTCTCTATATGTCTAAGGATTTGAGTTTTCCTAACGATTTTAATGTTTAGCAGTTTTTCATGTGTTTATCAGCAATACATATAGCTTATTTGTAAAGTGTTTGTTCAAATATTTTACCCAGTATTTATTGTATTGTTTGTTTTCTTATTATTGAGTTTTGAGATATCTTTATATACCATTGATACAAGTCCTTTAACAAATAAGTGTTTTGCAAATATTTTCTTCCAGTCTCTTTCTTGTCTTTTCATTTTTCCATCAGTGTCTTTGGAGGAACATAATTTTTTTTATTCTAACGATATATGGTGTTTGGGGTATAATATCTTAGAAATCTGCCTAACTTAAAAACATGAAGATTTTTTTCCTATGTTTTCTTGTATAAGTTTCACAAATAATTCATTTGAATGCTTTATTTTTTATAATGAATTTGCTGCATATCATGAAAAAATAAAGGCAAAATTTCTCCAATATACAATATGACTAACAGTGTTCTAATGACAGTGACATTTATTTCAAAAATTGTATACCATGAATTTAAAGAAGTTAATATATGTAAAACTTTTAGAGTGGAGCTTGATTCATAATTGACATAAAGTAGCATGCTATGCAATTAAATGTGTTAATATAGCTAAACTGTTTTAATAAAAGTGTGATACACAGTAAGCTTATAATAAAAAAGATACTAATAAAACTGTAAACACATACCAACATGTAATAGTCATTATAAAGAATTTTTAAATATTATTATTCTTTCATATTTGTGGTATCAGGGTGATAATTGCATTTATAAATCTTTTAACAAATGAAAAGCTTAGAGAAGAAAATTATTGATCGACTTATTAATATAAACAGTAAAATCATTGGTATTATAGAAAATTGGCAAATTTCTGATTAAAAATTATTTTTAAAAATCTATGTAAAGAGCACTCTAACATTCTGTCTTGTATATTTTCAGTTGATTAAAATACATTTTCTATACTTCCCATCTTGCTTTTATTTAATAGTTGATTACACTTTGCTAAAAAAATGCACTCATAAGGATGAGTCACCTGAGACTTTGAATAATGGAATAACTACTGTATTAAAGTGATGCTGAAATTGTCTTAAGCTAGAAAGCAATTGACAGCTTTATAGACTTTATATCTAAATTGCCAGTGTTTTTTGTAACACATTCATTACATTCATATTGAAGCAACAATATTAAAAATAAGAAATGTACTTAGCAGATAAATTTTTGAGATGATTTCCAAAAGTAACTTTTTAAATTAGGTGTTTTAAACTCCGGAAGCCTAGTGTAGCTTTCTGCTTATGTGGCCAAATGATCAATTCATTCATTCACTGTAACACTTTCAAAGTGAATGTGGGCATGTCATATTAAAAACATAGATTTTGAAGTATTCCCTAGTAGGTGTGAATGCAAAATCTACCACCACTGACACAAATTTGGAATAAGTATTTTCATTATATATTTGATTTTCAATTATATTCTGTTATATTTCTCAATTTTACCTCTTAAAAATTACTTACTATTAAAGAATTCTCATGATGAATCATAAATACCCATATACAGGAGTCACATAATCAGTACTTAACTAGGAAATGGTGTACAATCAAAATGTCTTTCTGTTTTATATGCACACACACACGTAAACACACACACATAAGCTTAATGACTGATCCCTCTTCATGTAGCTCTATAGAAAACTGTCTTGTAGGCCAAGGATTTTTTTTAACGTATGTCTTTTTTTAACAAAAAATGTGACATATTATTTTGGATCTTAGATCAGAAAAAAAAAATTAGTGAGAAAAATGTGAAAAGTCTCCTTTTTTAAAATTGTAGTATAGTTAGTTTACAATGTGTCAGTTTCTGGTGTATGGCATAATTTTTCAGTTATACATACACATATATATATATTCATTTTCATATTCTTTTTCATTACTGGTTACTATAAGATACTGAATATATTTCCCTGTGCTATGGAGATGAAACTTATTGTTTTATCTATTTTATATACAGTATCTAAGTCTCCTGTCTCCTGTTTTTAAAATATACTCACTGCAGTACTTACAGTATAGTGTGTGTTATATATATAAATATATATATATACATATGCTAATATTGATGAGAAAGAAGGAGGGAGAAAGAAAAGAGGAAGAAATAAATTATAAATTAAGTAAACATGATACAATATTTGGGAAATCTATGTGTAACGGTTATTCAGGAAGTACTTTTGTAACTTTTTAAAAATATGAATTTTTCACAATAAAATATTTGGTAATTGGTACAACTTCAGTGCTGTATTTTTAAAGAATAATATAAATATTTCACAAAATTGTTCATGTTTCTATAAATTAAATGATAATGATCATATATAATTTCTCATGAAATTCTACAGCAATGAAGGAACCAAATCAATATACTTGCAAATAAAAAGTGACATGTATTATCCATATTCAATGAAAATTTCAAGCAATTAAATTGCCTTTTTATAACGTTCATATGCTCAGTTCCCCTATCATTTTATCTATCTCTAGTGTTAGCTGATTTTAGATTTATGTATTTTTTGATGTGCTTACCCTATACCAAATGTTCTCTGACAAATTATTTACAAATGTCAATGCTCTGTGTTAAATCAGGTGATGTTTTAATTTGTCATACTTACTTCTCATTTATTTTCCCTTGTGTCTCTTCATAGTTACTGCAGAGATCAGTTTAAAGTTTTAAATTAAAAAAAAAAAGAGAGAGCAAACTATGAGATATTGATTAAACTAGTGAAGTGGTCTGTTGATAGCACATCATCCATAATTAGCTACATTAATTTAATTCACTCAGAATTTTCCTATTTATGTTTTTCTATGCTTGTTTACATAGGAAAATTTAGTAAAATAATAAAAAGTCTTATATAGTCATGCATAGAAGAATCTTGGAATCTAAAGTTAACTGAGACTTAATACTTGATTTGTACCTCAATCCATGACAACATTTGATATAGGGAAAAGGGATGATTTTGTTGTAAAAGAAGGGAAACTATTAGTATAAATTTTACTGTTTTATTATGTAAGAGATTAATATAATCTGCTGCATTTTCCCTGGTAGATTCACCTATCCTTCAAAAGCCTAACATAAGACCAATAAATACTCTATGGAGAAATCAGCCATTGATACCATAACACTCAGGAAGAACTTCTTTCTCTGGAATCTTACTTTATTGTTCTGTCCATAGCTCTCAAATGTAGTTAAAATTATTATTTTTGTAATTTACCTGTATTTCTGTGTGGCAACAGGATCACTGTCTTGCTTCTGCTTATTATATTTTTTTCCAGGGATACAATCCAATTACATTTAATGTTTGAGGTTAAATCTATCAATTATGTTTCTCCCCCATTTGACCTCCTTGTTATTTAGTTATTAATCATCCTATTCTGTTCTTTTGTTGAATTTTATCCAATCCCACTATTTAGTATTTATGAGGGGTTTTTTAATCATTATTTTAGTGTTTGAACAACAACAACAACAAAAAAAAAACCACTTGCTACATTTTGATGGAAGGCAAATATACATTTCCCAGAAAACACAAAGACCTTGGAACATTTCACATACAACACCGCTTTGACTTACATGCCATTTTATGTATGTTTTAATTGTTTCTACATGTTAACCTCTACTTTACAATATTCATTTACATTTATGCAAACATGTGGCTCATTTTGCTCCTGAAGAATTATCTTTTTCTGTACTCTCCTCCTATTTCATCACACTTTACACCAAACTATCTTGCCCTTATTAATATCACACATGATCATGGACTCATTGGACAGATTGCTTGTACCCAGCTTCTAATTATTCATTAGCCACTTGACCTTTCATAATATACTTAGAGTAACTATACCATAATTTTCTCATCTGTGTAGTGAGTCTTTATAATAATGCTATGTACTTCTTATCTCATTCTAAGAATTAAATTTGTTAATTATATTTAATGCACTTTAAAAAGCATCATATTAAGTCTTACACTTGTGTTATCTATTTTTATCACCTCCTAAAGAAGCAGTATCTGCTAAGGACAATAGTATTTAACAAGACACCATTTATCAATCTTCATCTTCTTGGCAGCACTTATCATTATGGCTGCTGCATCATTTTTAATACACGTGTTTTTAAAGTTTTTCTGACCCACTTTCTCTTCCTCTTTGGTTGCTACTGCCATATTTCCTTTATAGAATCATTGTTTTCTTCCCCAACATTGATTAAATTCCTAAAGTTTCTGTCTTTGTCTCTCTTCTCAAATATTGCCTAAGAAATATATTTGCCTAAGGAATTACATTTATTCACACGTTTAATTACCACCTGCATATAAATAATTAACTAGTTTATTTATATTTCCCAGATACTTCACTCTATTCCAAACACACATATATCAAATGCCTACGTATCTTCTTTGAAATCTCAAAAACAAATCAAGCATCAGTGTCCTCTTCCCACACAAATAAACTTTCCTTCCAGATATCTGAGCAACGGCATGATTAACAATTCACTTACATGATACTAACAATTTTATGACATTTTAACTTACCATCACTTTCCATATCTAACTTATCACCACATCCTCTCAATAGAAACTTCTGAATATGTGTCAGATAATACAGGTTTCTCTGTATCCTGAACACTTCTGTATCCAACAGAAATTTATATTCCCCACACCAAAATACAGCAATAGCCTCTATATTAATTATTGTCCTTCTGAACCACATCAGTCTAATGTCCACACAGAAGTCAAAGTTATTAATTTAAATATACACATAACTGCTACATTTTAACATTTTAAATTATTTACTATTGTTTCGTAGAGAATAAAGGAACTTTAACATGCCTTTATATTCTGTTACCTACCTCTACCCATCTTCACCATGCAACAAACACACCTCTTTGTTCTCATCATTTCAACTTAATATTAAACACATAAATCCTATAGGGCACCACGCTCATCCTATCCCAGAGTCGTTACACGTCTTACTCTTCTCTGTGTGGAAATTTCTTCTTTTTGCCAGGATTGAGCCCACAGATATTTAAGATTCAAATTATTTTATTTCATTAGGTAAATCTTTCCATACACACTTGACTAGGTCAAATTATCTTACTGTAAAATTTTTTCTTACCATGTATCTATATGCAGCACTTATCAGAGTTTGAAGTATGAATTGATTTGCATGGCTATGTATTTTCATATCTTTCTGTGTACTTCATGCAGGCAAGAAAGACATCTGTTTTGCTCATCTTTGGTTCTTCACTGCCTTCTATTAAAAAAGGCTGATGATGTTTATTAGACACTGAATATGTATTCTGAGGCGAATTTAGTGGTTTAGATTGGGATTCATCTAGCTATGAGTGAAAGAAAAGACAAGGGTTGAATATATCACCACAGAGAAGAAGAAAGAACATACTGGCTTTTAATAAACTACTGGAAAATGATGGCCCCACAAAGGATATCTGATAAGGAATGACAAAGAAAGAAAATGTGAAAAGATACAGTGATTACATCAATAAAGTAGGACATTTTTAATAATAAATAAGATATGCAGTGGTCCTAAGAAATCAATAGAAGTACATAACACTTTCAACAGAATTAGCAATAAAAAATTGACTATCTTAATTAGAGTGTTATGCAATGTTACTGTATAGATAACATTATATGAATTTTATTTAGTAGGAGATAATAAGGGAAATGTAGGCTCCTATTTAAGAATGTGATCTGTGAGGAGACATCATACAAAAGCTAAATGAAGATAAGAATTTTACTAGTGCTATCTGAGATGTTCTGTTTTTATATTAAATAAAACAAAGATAACTACAGATGAGATTGAAGTTAAAGAAGAAGAGTGATTCAAGAAGCCAAGATCTTGAAAACTAAACACAATTAAGGAACCCATGTGAAAACAAAAACAGGTACTTTTTAAACAAAAACAAAAACAATAAAAATTATATGACAATAGAAGGGGGTCACTGAAAATTAAGATGGATAAATATATTAAGAAACAGAATTTTTAAAATTTTGCTTAATGCTATTGGTTTGCAAATTAGTGAGCAATTTTCTCTGCTGATAATGAAAACAGAATGAGATGAGAATGAAGTTGAAATTTTAAGATTAAGTAAAAAATTTGGATTAGCAAATGAGGGAGAATTTTAGCAGAAGTTAAACAGTCATGCAAAATTTTAACTGAGTACTGAGAACTCGAAGTAAAAAGATAACAATTTGCAGCATCAATTATCTATCTATCTATACACACACACACACATATATGTATATATAAACATTTTCCAGTTTTATGTATTTATGAGTGTATTATTTTATTTATATATTGGTTTATTGTTGATTTGTACTTTTTTGTAGTTATACTGAGAATGGTGTTTATAAGAAATGGAAAGGGTCATATTTCAATTGACCCAAAGCCAGTGTTTTACAGCAGGGAAAGTAAGTCTTCAGTGGTAAAATGGAGAAAGAACAATACAACATGAGTGGAATAAAAGGTAAAGAAAGTGGTTGTATGGTTAATTTGTTAGGTGTGCAGGCCATGGCCTCCATTACCTCTTTTCCAGCTCAGATTCATCTTTTTATTCAGTATCTTCATTAATTCCCCCTGTCTCATTTCTCTTTATTGTTCACTATACCACCCCCACTAAAAGAGAAGAGAACAAGATAAAGAGAGAGAGAGAAACAAAGAGAGTGAAAGAGAGTAGACAGAGAGGAAGAGATAGAGACAGGGAGAGAGAAAGAAAAAGAGATGGATAATTTTGAGAAAATGTAAAGCATTAAATACCAGAAATTTTCATATGCTGAATGTTTAACATGTTAAGTAATTAAAAGCTAAGTCTTGACTTCAAGTGCAACTGTGATCATAAAGCCCAGTATTGAGAAAATATGGGGACAATAACCAGGAATGCACACGTTAAAATAATGCAGCTATAAAGTTGGTCAAGATGGTATAAAACAGTTACAGTAAACTAATAGAAGTGAGATTTTACAATCATCTAAAATTATAAAGTATTTTAAGTATCATAGCATATTCTGGGGCTACCTCTGTGAAAAAGACAAAAATTTCTTCAGTTACTGGCTTTTATTTCCTCTTTAGAATTGTATACAATCTGTAAAAGGAATTAGACAAGAATATGCATATTGAAATACTTGGAAGCATTTCTATGATGCACTTTTCTATGGAAAAGAAGAGATTACTGAGAATGATAGTCTCTGAAAATTATTACTCAAAATAAATCTTAGTAGGTAAACAGGAAAGAAAAAAATGAATGATAAAAGAAGGAAATAGGGAAAGAAAGGAAGAGAAAAGAGAGAGAATTTTACAATCTCAGAAAAATAATAGAGGAAGACAATAGAGAGGACACATAATTACAATTGACATATGTAAAACACCCATTTTGCATTCAGTTATTTATAAATGAGAAGAAGTGGTATGTATATAGTATATGCCACCTCTTAACAAATTTTTAATGTTCAATGTGAGCTAGCTGGGGATTGGTAGTGGAGGTGTCTGACTAAACCTGAAACTGAGAAAGACCCTGTAGGGCCTTTCAGGAGACAGACACTGTCCCCCTGCTCCCACAGTCCCCTGACTCTTGCTTATGGAAAAGCTTTAGCCTCCTAAGCCTTCCCTGAGTTCCAAAGAACAAATTTAAGCAGAGTAGTGAGAAAATGCAGAAACAAAGGAAAACAGTCAAGTAAGACAAGATAATAATAGTTTAGCCATAAAACAAAGTCAAAGACTTTTCAGTTTTTTGGGATTCTGGTCTATCCCACCATATTGATATCCTCCACACTACTTTTTAAGTGTTAGCTACTCTGCAGTAGAAGTTAACTCTATGGGTTGATCACTGGAGAAAATTAATAATCAAAAGCTTGCCTTTTATCATTATGATAAGGGGTTACTCAGCATTGATTTTTCTAAAAAAATTATACTGTTGATTAACCTTCTTCCATTTAAAATCTCAACTGTTGGTTGTTTGGTGTTCTGTTTGTTTTGTTTTAAGTTGATTTTCTTATTGTTTATATTAGTGAAGGTTGGTTAGTTGGTCAGTTTGGATTATACAGATGAAAATTAAACAAAAGTTAAAAAAATTTAATATTTTGACATTTAAAAAATATAAAAATGAGTGCAGAGTGGAGTGAATGTTCTACAAATCTCAATAAGAAAGCTTCAAAAGTAAATACTATTCATTTCATTAAATTAATTCTGTCACACCAATCTGATTATATATATTATTACTATGGAGCATCTATGAGTTGTCCAAATCTATCTTTTTGTTATGTCATATTTCTTTATATAGAGAATAGCTGATGTCATGATTGTATGGGGAACTTTTTCAGGAACAAGCTTTGTTGCATCAGATAACTAGACTTAATACTCAAGAGAGATAAGAATAAGAAAAGAACTATGAAGTAGAAAATGAAATAGCTAATCATTGCCCAAAGATGACAAATAGCTAATCATTGCCCAAAGATGACAAAAACAGACAGGAGAATTATTGTTAAAATAAATAAAAAATTTGATGCTGCTCATTAACTGCATGGCAACCTGTTAATCAGAGGCAGCATAAATGTATTGGTTAAGAAAGAGACACTAAGTAATATACCAGTAATGCTTGTAAAGTAGTATGCAATATGTGTGTAGTTTTCTGGATAGATACAAAGCAAGTGATGGACATGACCATTTAATTATAATGTTTTCTTTACAGCAGTTGAGATACCAAGTAATACCACTCCTACTTAATGTGAAGTAATTGGCTTATTTCAGTGTCATTGCAGAGTATTTTACTGGATTCATGTTATGGTGCCTTAATGACTGAAATACTGATAATCAGGAAAATTGAATGCTACTTTTTTCAAGTTGGCAATAATGAATGCATAACCAACAAGAATAAAACTAGTCACATTTTTACAGTAATTAAAAATAGTCTATATTGACATGAGAGGTAATTTCTATACGAGTTATATGCATTATACACACATGCGCAATTTTCTTCTGTAACTCTTTAATAAAATAAGGAACAAATATAAACGGAATATTTTCCCTGATCTAGAGAAATCAATAGGCATAAAACAGTCATACTTTCAAGGGCATTTCCATCTAATTGTATAAGCAAGATATAAGCCAATATTATTTTTAGTTAAAAGGAATATATGACTCTAGGAAATGGTGTAAGAAATACCACAGCACAGTAAGCATATAGTTTGTCACTGATGAATTATAATGATTTTTTTGTATGCAATCTTTAAATGACAGGTTTGGCCACTGGTGGAGATGTATTTGGAAGATTTAATGGAACAAGTGGGATTTGTCTGCAAAAAGCTCAAAGACAGGAAAGTTCACATTGTGTTTCAAGTTTTTAAATAAATCAACTGTTTAGTGTTTAAGGAAGTAGTGAGCAATGAAATCAGACATTCGGTTTATGGTTTTCCTGTGTGTAGCACGTTAATCACTTTATAGACTTTATAACATATCTTCCCAGATACTTTTTTTGGATCCTACACTGTTTCAACACTCAGCTATGGCAGCATTATATTCTTTTTCCCTAAAATATCCTGCTCAATATAGTATGCTGTAAAAGAAAATCAAAGTCAACTATTGATTAATTTATTCATTAATTTGATATTTATGAGTTCTCATTTTGATAGATACTGTAAGTATACCAATAGTATGACTTCATAAACTGGAAGTGTGCACGTTAGAGTGGGAACATAAGGGATTAGTGTATCAACTCTGAATCAGTGAAGGTTTCAGAGATGTGCTGCCCCATGATTTGAGCCTTGAAAGATAAGTATATATTTACCAAGCAAGAGAAATCATAGGGATATATTGAAGCATTAGTCAGTGACTAAAAATGGAAAGAGAAATAGAAGGTGTCCAAAGATAACTGCATTATTTTGAGACTAGGAGAACACAGTGTCACTGAGCAAAAGTAAAAAATTGAAAATATATGTTAATGAAATACAATATTAAAATTCAACTTTCACAACTTAGTATAATTTACAGATAACTAAAAATATATTTTTATGTCAAAACTGGTCTTTGAAATATTGCCAACCACATATAATAAAGAAAAAAAATGACCTTTGCATGAAGAAACATATGTGATCTCAGATACAATGCTCAGTAAAAGTAAGATATAAAAAGGACATCTGCTACTTGATTTTATTTATATGAAATTCAAAAAAGAAGGAAACCTGATCTATGGTGTTACTGATAAAAACAAAGATTACCATGTAGGTAATGGCTGGAAGGGGACTTGAGATCTTCTGTGATACTAAAAATTAATTTCTCTTAGGTTACATATATATTACAAATTCAACAAGCTGTACACCTAAAATTTGGGTACATTGTGCTTGTAATTTATAATGCAATTAACTTAATTGTCAAGAATGAAAAATTAACTTGGATAAACCTATATGTTTCCACATTGAACTTTTCAATTTCCAAAAGAGCATCAAATTTTAATTCATACTATATTGAATCCGAGGATCGTATTTACACAGAATTGACATATTTTACAATATTGGGAGAATCAACATTTAAAAATATATAATAAAGTATAATGAGTTTTCTAATCAATGCATGATATATTCATCTATTTATTTATATTTTCTTTTACTATGCTAAATAACCATCTGATACTTTCTGTTAGAAATCTTGCACATTTTTATTATTATTTATAAGTATTTTTATGTTTCTTGATGATATCATAAATGGCACTTTTTCTCAAAAGCTTACATTCTAATTGCCTATTGTTGTTGGATATCAGTAAAATTCAGTTTTATATTTATCTTGTGAGTTATAAATTTAATTATTTTATTATTGAATATTATACATATAAAATCACACCATTTATAAACACAAATTATTTATTTATGTTACTTAAACTTTTTATTTTACTTTACTTTATTGGCAATGTACTTCATCCCAGCGTTACACTGAGGTGGCAATATTGTAGATGCTTTTCTTGTTTCCATTTTCAGTGGAAAATTGAAGCATTTGACCATTAATCATTACATATGTTGTAGAGTTTTCTAAATGTACTTTATTAGATTAAGAAACTTCTTTTCATTTTATAGTTTGCTAAGAGTTTTATGTCATTTTTTTTCTGAATCTATTTAATAATTATAAGACAGGTATTGACTGCATTGTTTTTTCAAAAGTCAAAGTAATCTACACTTCTGGATAAATTCAGTTGGTCACGCAGACTAATATATATATGTATATATTAGACTATTGTTAGGTAAAAATAAATTTAGAATGGTTAAGTTTTCCACATGGAGTGATCCTTTTATCATTATGAAACATCCATCTTTACATTTCATGATTTTTGCTTTACAGTCTACTTTTCTCTGTTGTAAAACAAAGTTACAACAGCTTTCTTTACCTAGTGTTTATATGGTATATATTTTGTTCTTTCACTTGTAAAATTTTGTATCATTATTTTTAATTCATGTCTTTTTTTTGAGGAGTATGAAGTTTTTCTTTTCCCCTCCTTTTCTCAAGTACTGATATCTTACTAGAATTATTTGGTCTCTTTTACAATACAATGTAATTGCTGATGTATTTGGATTTATAAATCATCTTGTCATTTATGTTGTATTAGTTCTACTGTTTTCTATTTCTATACCTCTCCTTTTTTCAGTCATCTATTAAATTAATCATGTTTGTATTATTTTACACATACTTCATAAACTTGTTAATTCTACATTACTTTGCTATTATTTTAGTGATTACCCTCAGGATTTCTACATGCATTCTTGTCATATTCTGATTAAAATTATTATGTTCCCACCTACTGGTCAATGCAAGAAATTGAAAGGTTACCTCTTATTTACTTCTTTCTCTGATATTGCTGCTTCATATTTTATTCCTATGTATATTTAAATTCTTCAAGATATTATGACTATTGGTTTAGACTCTCTATATAAATTTAATCCTATATTTTATCTTTGTATTTCTATTTATTTCTTCTTGTATCAACATGGAGTAATTTTCATTTGACCTAAAGCAACTGCTTTTATTATTTCCATTGTAAAGTTATGCTAGTGACACATTTTCTTACTTTTTTTCTGAAAATATGTTTATGTCCCCCTTTTATTTGAAGGCAAATTTTGCTGGATTTAGAGTTTTATGTTGGAAATTTTTAGCATTTTGATGACATAATTTGATAGGTTTCTATTATTTCTGGCTTTTGTTTTTACTAGTAGATAAACTACAACCTTTACATTGCTTTTTGGTTTCTAGCTAATTTTAACAATTTTGCTTATTCTGATATTTCATCAATTTTCATAAAAAATATCAGAGATATTTCCTTTAAACTTGGCTCACTTGGTAAGGCTTCAAGAATCTAGTTAAAATGTCTTTTGTCAATTTTGGAAAATTCTTACCATTAGTTTTGAAAATATTGTCTCCCTATTTTCCTGTCTCCTTTGCAGCTTCCAGTTACATTTGTAAAACATTTCAACAAATCATATATGTCTGGTATCCTCCTTGCTATAAACTGAATTGGGTCCCCTCAAGTCATATGTTGAAACCCTAACCTTCAATGTGATGATCTTTTGAGGTTGAGCCATCGAGAGGTAACTGAAGTTAGATAAGGCCATGATGGTGGGGCCGTCATGAAATAATTAGTGTCATTCTAAGAAGACACCAGAGAGCTTGCTCCTCTCTCTCTCTCTCTCTCTCCTATTTGTAAGGGCCAGAAGGCCAGGAAGTGTCCATTTGCAAGTCAAGAAGAGAGCTCACCGGGGAACCAAATCATTCAGCACCTTAATCTCAGACTTTTCATCCTCCACAACTATGAAAAATAAAGTCTTGTTGTTTAAGAGTCCCTGTTTATGGTATTTTGTTATGGCAGCCTCAGCTGAAAAACTGATTTTTAAAAAATTGTTATTGTCTTTCTTCCTCAATGCTATTGTGTGACTATTCTCTTCTGGCTTATTTTCTATTTTATGAATTATTTCTTATAATTTGATATAAGTACCATTAAACATATTTTGACTTTTTAATTTTGTTTATTGATTTTTCATTTTCACAATGCACTTTAACTCATTTTTAAGGTTTCAAGTTCTCATGTGAACCTTTCTACTATTATTTAAATTCCTGAAAACAGTAATCCTTTACATTAAAGCACAAATCTTATTCATAATCTCCTCTGTATCACATTCTACTGCCTTATTTTCTTGAATTGTTATCAATGTTTTATCTTTCTGAAAATCTCATTATTTATTGAATTCTGGATATACTATTTTCTAAGAAAAACTGTAGGCATAACTTATGTCTCTGCCAAGGTTATCTTCTTCCAGAAAGAAGTTAACATTGTCTTTGGAAGGTAGTTATATTATGACTAGATCATCTTAAACCAGTTTGGATTGAGTTCTCATTTGAGTTTGGTATTTTGGTAGGTGAAGACTTATCTACTTTTGGTTCATGCTGACTGCTATTACATATGCTTTAGAAGCACCCCAAAGAAGAGACTGGGATGCTTAACCAGGCCCCTCCTAATTGATTGAATTTGTCCTGTCAAATTTCACTGCTGCCCATGTGGCTCAGGATAACTCATCTTTAATTTATAAGATTCTCATTAATAGCTTTCTTCCCGGATTCCTATGATTTCAGTTTTAGCTTTTTGGATTGGTCATTGTCTCAAGAGCAACACCAATACCAAAAATGAAGCTCATCTCCCTGGGTTTTTATCCCTCTGGGATCTTGATTAAGACTCCAATTCTTTGGTAACTTTGAAGAACATTTTGTTTCATACAATCTAGTCCACAAAAGCCAGAAGTGGAATTCTTCTCTATCATGATAATGGAAAAAGTATTACTCTTTCTGAAATTGTCCTAATATAGCAAAGATGGATATTTAAATATATGAAAAAATAAAATGAACATCACATATGATTTTTTTTCTCATTTGCAGATCAAAAAAAAGGTCTAATATTAGATTGCTATGTATGATGTAAAAAACATAACACAGGAGTAATAATAATAAAACATGCAATGGAATATTAATTGCCAGGTGTCTAGGTTTTTACACTTTTGTTATTGCCTGGATCTGGAATATGTGTCTCTTTAAACATTCTGTACTGTGGATATCTCCATATTTCCAAGATTATCTTAAATGTCATCATGTTCTCTGTTTCCTACAATATCCACTTATGGAAAGTTAACTCTTCCACATGTGTTCCCAAAGAAATTTTTGGCGCATGCCTCTATTATTGCTTTCATCACATTGGATCAGAGCTATCTCACTGTAGTCACCCTTTTCTGCTAGATTATGATTCCTCTAGAATAAGAATGGTATCTTATCCATCAAAATAGCACAGATATCTATCATAGTGAAAACAAAATCAAGTGCTACCTATAATCACTGATTCTTAATGCAAGATACTCAGACAACAGTCAAAAAGTCCATAGGTAGAGAACAGTGAGCCCATAATCTTTGATGGAAAAATAATTACATTTTATTTTACTAAAGTCTAAGTAAAATATAGTATTTTATTTGGCTATAAATTTAGGTAACAAACCATAGTTGTATGAGCAGTATCTATGACTTCTATTTCCAAAGAAATCCAAGATAGTTTCATAGCAAATTATAATTTTTCTGGATATCTTGAACTATGATTTAAGGTCACTGATTTGCAATAATGGTAATTATTAATAAATCACTAGATATTTTATTTGCTATAGTACTAGAAAAGGTATAGATGATAGATTGATCAATCAATAGAGAGATACACAGAGAGACAGAGGACTATTTCAATATAATGTTTGTAATTCTATCTAATTCATTGTAGGTTTTTAAAAACATTATTCTGAGAAAATGGCCCACAGACTTCACATGAATGACAAGAGTCCATGGCAAAAAATATTTCAGCACTCCTCAGAAACATACTTGTTTGAAAAAGACTATCAGAAATACATCATTAGTGTTAGAAAATAATTTGCTTTCTTTTATACTAAAAGTTAAATTTTGCCAACAGCTTTTAAAATTCTATTTTAGTATATCTAGCTTATTTTAGAAAAATTAAAATTAACTTTGGAATCCCAATGTTAGAGCAGGCAGATAGCTAGATATGAGCAGAGAAAGGAGGACATGGGCCAAATGGCAGGAATTGGGCAAAAAAGGAGAGGGGCACAGGGCCAAATGCAGGAAACTGTATACCATGTATACAACAGGGGTCCCTGGGCAGGCAAAGAAAACAGGAACCTCTACACTGATATGTAATCACACATTTTAGGGTAACAAGTGGCCTGGAGGTTGACAAAGAAAAGTGGGGAAAGGTAGGAATCTCCAGTGTCCAAATGTAATATTTGCTCATTATGCCTTCATTACAATAAAATTGGCCTTGCAGATTAGAAGTATCCATCATGCACCAATGCCATGACACCTCCAATCCAGACTAAATAAGGACAAAAATCCCTTCTTCCCTTGGGAAGGTGGAGCTGGGATGGAAATCAGGGAATACGACCCCAAACCCTTCCCTCCCTAATGAATATTCCACCTATTCATTTTTACATTCTATGTAACCAACTTGCCAAAGAAACTCAGCGCAGCTGCTCACCTGAGCCTGCTCACCCTCCCCTTGAGAGTGTCCTATCTATTCCTCAATAAATCTCTACTTTACTTTCTTAACCTCCTTGTCTCATCTCTGAATTCTTTCTGTGACAAGAGACAAGAACCTAATCACCAGCAACACCAAATAATTGGTGCTTTGAAAAAAGAGAATTTAGGCAATGGCATTCATTTTTTAAAGCATGATATAATTATCAAAATGACAACTTTAAGCAGAGAAAGTCCTAGAAAATTTCATGTGTGTATTAATTTATTTTTGTTTGCCTAATTTCCAAGAAAGCTTTTCTCTCTTATACTATATACTACTTTTGAAAATAGTAGAAAAGTGTAAGTCACATACCAGACAGCCCTCATGCGCTCTCTCTCTCTTTCCCTCTGAGATGTAAAAAGCTTGGTCAAACATTTGACTATTCCTCAGATTTTAAGGCCATAATTCAAGAAAATATTTAACTATACTAACAATTATAAGAAATTATATTCAATTAAACTGTGAACTGAAAAAAACAGATGATTTACTTAGAACATAATGATGAACCTATTTTCTTAATCTATTTGTGTTTTCCGATTAGATAACAACGCAAATGTAAAAACCTGCATAAAAATAGCATTATTTACATGTAGAGTTAAAATCCTTACTCATTATTTATTTGATAAAAGCATAAATACATTCTCATTTCAATAACAATAATTACAGAAATTTCAAGGTTTCACTTAAAATATAAATAAAATTGTGACTTAAAAATAAAACACTGAATTACACATATTTTAACCAGACCACAATCCAGTGCATTTTAAAATTAAGTTACACAGAAAGTGTAATCTGAAAATGATCAATAAAAAAGCTTACTTCAAAATGCAATTTTTTTTCAACTTTAATATACCAATTTTTTTTAAAAAAAAGAAAAGAAAGAGGGAGGGGGGAAAGAAGGAAGGGAGGTAGGAAAGGAAGCAAAAGCAAAAATCAGGAGTAGAATAGAAAAAACATAACTACTTTTTAAATTATTTACAGTATATAATAATTTTACAATCTTGAATTTCAGTGCTCAAAAGTCTGTATCTGTCCTTTACTATAAGATACCTTTACTGCAGAACAGAGCCATTTTCCAGAATCAATTTTCATTTATAGGTGGGTTAATAAAGGAGCTTTTTAGCATTTTCTGTACCTTGGAGGTATTCCTAAGAACTGAGACATAGTGCATGCCTTAAAATGATGATGAAAAACTTTACTAAGTCAAAGAAGACAAGAAATCAGATTTACATGTAAAAAATATTTCCCAAAGAAATTAGGGTTTCAATGCATGCTATGCTCATATGTAAAGCCAAAGGCTGAATTTTTGCATGTGAAGTACTTCTTTTCTATTATAGTACCTTATCTACAAATTGGATATGGTCATGTGTCACATAAATTTTGAATAAGAAGTTAGGATGTCAATTTTATCAAAGTTCCATCTGATTATAATGCAGAATAGTTTTAAGCAGAGGCCTCTGTGGGCCTGCTTCCACTATTAGAGATATGGATAAATTACAAACTTATTGGCTGCCGAACCCATAAGTTATACAGTAGTCACTTCTATAACAGAAGCACCAGAATAAAAATCAGATTTCACAACTTGAGCTTTTATTTTTTTGGTATATCAAGTTTATTACATTGTGTGATGAAATTCATGAAGAATTAAGTCTAATCTATTCGGTAATTAATTGTTAAAGGATAAAAAAAAAATCACCAATCTCCTGACAGATAAGTTTGCCTACGCAACATATTCATAACTACTCCCTTACAAGCTCACCCAAATCCATTGCTGTCTTCCGCCAGTAAGTGGAAATCCTTGGGGCTGAGCTGGGGGCCTGAGGAGGGTTTATCTTCCCAAAGAATAAAAAGAAAAGATTAAGAATAAAGACAATTTCATTCTTTCAAATCTATTCTGGCCAGAATTGTGCATATAAGACCAAGAGATACTGAAGGCTCCAACAATATGAGAATAAAGCTGTATGCTAATGACTGAAGGACCTAGTTCCCTGGCAGCAAGCAATGTTAAGCTGCAATACCTACCACATCCAAACTCTCTTATATCTTAATTTCTTGTAATGTAATATAAATAAATCAGTGATCTGCCTTTGGTTATGCTAAGTGGAGTGTATTTTTAAAACATGCCTTAGAAACCCATTTATTATACTATCACATAATAGATCTTCATATCATCCTTCATGGAAAGCTTTTGAATTATAATTTCTGGAAGACTGAAAAATTATATTTACTATAATCAAGCTATTTTTAAATCCAAATCATATAACAACAATGCTAATAATAAATACTTCCAATGAAAATTCATATAAAATTTTAACATTACTTCTTGCCATTTTAAATGTTAACAGTATCCATTAATATACTGGCAACTTTTAAAAATAAAAATATTTCCAATTCATATACATTGTCATTTATTCCTTTGATTATACCATTACCTCATTATCATTATACACAATTCATTATTTTATAACAAGCATTATAAATATTAGAAATTCAAGTATCTAAGACATATATGCTTTTTAAAGTATCTATTTAAGAAAAAAATCTTTTTTTAACAGTCTCAAAATATAAAAATGCATTCAATTAAATGCATGGTATTTCATGAAATTTTCAGTTAATTTAAAGACTGACCAGTAGTTACAGATGACTACTATTCTTCATTTTGCTCCTAGACACTTTAATCAACCTGCAGGCATGTTAGGATCAATCAATTGCAGCAGTTGTGTTCATTCATCTTTGTCCTGCCATTCATCCCATGGCAGCAAGGAGCACACTGTGTAATTGAATTTGGTTGAAATCTAATATAAGGGCAAACTGTGACACAACAGCTATAGTCAGTTTGATTCAAAAATCTGAGCACAGATATCCGTTTGCTGCTTTCAGCCGGAGGAGTAGGATACACCATTCTACAATAGCACCACAAATGAGAGCTCTGGGGAAAAGGTACACAGTATGCTTCAGGACACATCAAGTGTTCATGGATACTCAGCTGAAAAATTACATATGGCTAGAGGAAGGAGAGTACCATGTACAATATGATTTTTATAGAAAATAAGGCTATATAGCTTAAGGCTTAGAATCTTTTTCAGGACACATAAGCTAATGTCTTAAAGTTTTCGGAGAGTATTGTCACATATTTAGGAAAAGTTATGTGACACAGTAAAATTCTCTGTTTTAGAGATTTGGAGAATCTGAAATTTATGTCTATACCTGTATACCTAAAAATCTATTGGCACATCCATATTTATATATAATTGTGTTTGAAGCAGAGTTCTGTCTTTGGTTGTGTTTTTGAAGTTGGAAATGTAATCAAAGCTAGCCTTATATGAATGAGAATAATCATATGGATTTGTTTTTTATATTTAAAGAAAGCAACAAGTTT
Organism: Camelus ferus; assembly: GCF_009834535.1. Classification (NCBI taxonomy): domain Eukaryota; kingdom Metazoa; phylum Chordata; class Mammalia; order Artiodactyla; family Camelidae; genus Camelus; species Camelus ferus. The sequence continues at coordinate 57,183,958 of NC_045697.1, read as the reverse complement.
TCTCCATTCCACTTCCAATCCAGTAAATCCTTGGAGAGTTTTGAGCCTGTATAATCCACACTTTACTCAACAAATTGTTTGACTGTATTTTCTGGGTTACATTTAATTCTTCATTTTCAATTTTGAATATCAATTCTTATATCACTATAGTTTACTTCATCACATATAACTGCAAATGTTCTGATCTCAAAATGTTAAAGATTACATTTAGAGATAAAAGATACTCAGACAACAAGTTTTTCTTATGAGATAAATTCAACGGAAAACGGTCATTTTTAACTGGATTCTTCTCCCACTACTACCTTTATAAAATGAAATTTAAAGATAAATTTTTGAACAGTAACCACTGTAATTATCCATTCAACTTTCTGTCCTTTATCATGAGAATCAAAATAATTTGCTTATAAAAGGTAAAAAAAAAGTTATATCATATTAATCATCAAAACTTACGGAGAGTATAGTAAAAGTGCCTTAATCTGTGCCACAAAATAATTTTAAAAGTCTCTCCCAATTCTAACATTCTCTGAGTCTGCGAATATATAACTATGTAAATTAGGCCACTTACTGTTCAGTGATTTCCTCTACCCAAAATTTTGTTTGATTTTTAAAATTTCATGATATATTCAACTGACTAAATCATCTTTATCTATATCAAATAGCAATTTTATTCCAGTCATTTGGTTTTCTGTGGAGTACAAGTAAAAAGTACGTTTTATAGGAGTATAATTATATTTTTCTTCCTTCTATGAAAACCTATTAAATATTAGTTGTGTCTTCTTTTTTTCCTTTATCTCTTGTTGGATAAGGGAAAAAGGATTTGATTGGGAGTAAAAATGTGAAAGGAATAATATACTTAAATAATTGTACCAAGTTGTCATCTTTTATAACCCTACAATGAAAGAATTGCTTACATTAAGAAGGTTTGTTTTTATTGTGTGGTTAGATTTTTTTGTTCAATTTATTATGTTTTGTTTTGTTTTTTTGACTTTGATTTAACTAGGATGTCCCCCTTTTATAAAATCAACCAACAAAAAAGGGATTTTTTAGAATCACTTCACAAGAACTGTTTATTTTCAATAGGAAATATATATCAAGTTTAAAGAGATTTCGAGTCAAATTAGTGTGCAAAATATTTTGCTATGACAAAGTGTATAAAAGTAGAAAATATGAAATATCATTGTTCCCTCCAAATATATGTAAATGTAACTTTCTATTCATAATGAGTTTATTTGTAACATAATTTACTAAATTTTTCCATTAGTTGTGAAAATGTTACAGTAGGAATTAGTTGATTTTTGTAATTTGGCTAGTAATATAAAAGAGATCAGTATTGCTTAATTTTAATCAAGTTGTTAGTGGATTACTCTGATTTAAAGACTGTATGGTTAAGCTGTTCTGAATTTAACATAGATCTCTCTGCAGTAGTTGAGCATGTATCAAATGCATTTTATTGAAAAGTTAACAAAAATTTACTAATAAAATAATCTTATTTATTCCTCTTTTCACTAGTTAAATGAACTGAATAAAATACATTGTATAGAATCATCCAAGGAAAGACAAGAATATAACGTGTAGACAGTAAGGTTAGTTATGAACCATAAAAGGGAAAACATTGTGTTACAGGAAAACTTATTGAATTGTCTCAGCTGATAGGTTTAAAATAAAAAGTAGAATGATATAGATAAATTTCAAGAAGTTATAAATGCAAGAGTTTGGAACTACAAAAATCTTTGATATAAAATATAAAAGATTCATTCAACTTTATTTGTGGTAAGTACTACATGGTGCTCCATAACAAGTGGAAGGAACAAAGCTTCATGTATTTACCTTTATTAGAAATTGGTAAGTTGGTGAAAGCAAAGGACAGCAAATGATAACTATTAATTCTAAAGCATATAAAACTAAGAATGGCACTGAAGGCTTTTTGAAATTTATTTACCATGAGAAGATTCAGAAAATGTGTTTTCTTATTCTTTATTTAAAAAAAAAAACTACTTTTGTGATCTGCAACTTTATATTGCTAATAAACAGCTGGATCAACTGGAAGTCAGTCAGTTTAAATTCAAATGATTCTACGGTTTCAGAAAATTAAACCTAGGAATGAGTATAGATTAGCTTTTTCCAAATGATCCATTTTCTGCCTCTTTGCATAGAAATAGGCAGCATCAACGCAGTACTTTTTAGTGCCTTATAAAGGGGAATCCTTAAAGAGTTTAGTTGGTATTAGACTGTACATATGGCTTTCTGCATAAAAATAAAGATGTCTGCTAAACTAATCAAATGGGAGCAAGTTCAGTATGCTGAGAGTCTGTAAAATTACATTTTAAGCAGTCAATCACTGAAATATTTATTTTCAGTCCTTGCTCTTTCCTCAAGGTTTACAAGTTGATATTTGCCTTTTACAATTGATATTTGTTTTTCATTTATTAATAGCACACATATCTTACTGTAATGAAAAGAAGATTTTGCGACATTTTGGAAAATTATCAGAAATAGCACTAGCTTAATATAAGGTTAATTTAAGAAAGACGATGCTAGGTATTGGTCCCTTCATGCTATTTGTCATTATTTTGTCACCACTTTCCGTCTCTTGCCCCATTGTAGTCTAGTGTCCTCATGCAACTCAAATGACACTTTACCTGCTCTGTATCTTCCTCAGTAAATTGTATTGCTCTTTTGTTTTAAATAATAGGGGAATCTATCAATCTGATAAACATGTACTAAGATATGGTTAGTTAATATTTAATAAAGTAACCTTCAATGTATAGAAGTTTGCATGGTTAAGAAGTTTTCCAGAACCAGAGCAACTACAAGACAATAATGATCGCACATCACTGTGATAACTAAAGAGTGAAATGTTTCCAACCTGATATGATCCCAAATTCCATTCTAAAGAGAAAATGAAATTCAAAGTAAGCAGAAGAAATGAAACAATGACGATCAGAGTACAAATCAATAATTTAAAGCACAAAAGCAAGAGAATAAAAGTCAATTTTAAAGATCAATAACATAAATGAGCCAGGCCGATTAGCCAGGCAGATCAAGAAAAGAGGAAATGTTTCCAATATCAGAAACAAAGAGGTAACATGAATATAGATATTAAGAATTAAAAGACAATAAAAGAATATTACTAGCAATACTATACCAACATATTGATAACTTAAAGGAAGTAGAAAAACTGCTCAAAAGATACAAAATGCCAAAGCACAATTAAAAAGAAACAGATAACTAAACTATTAGTACACACATTAAAGAAATTTAATTTGTAGTTAGAAACATTCCCTTAATTGAAGCTTTAGGCCAGATGGCTTCACTAGTGAATTCTACTATACTTTTTATACCAATTCTACTATACTTTGATACCAAGTGTACATAATTTCTTCTAGAAATAAGACAAAAGAGAATCCTCTTAACTTGCTCTGTAAGTCATAACAAAATTAGCAGAAACAATATAAGAAAACAAAGCCACAGATTAACACCTCTTGTGAACACACAGGAAAAATTCTTAACAAAATTATAGCAAATTGAATATAGGAAAATATAAATTTTTAGGAAATCAAATGTAGGAAAGCATAAAAAAGATAATTATGACAATATAGATTTCATCTCAAAGAAATATAAGGTTGTTTTAACATATGAAAATCAACCAATTCAATTCACCATATTACCAGACTAAGAAAGTAGAACCATATGATCATCTCAACAGATGCAAAAACAAGAGACAAAATTTAGCACTGATTCATGACTTAAAAAAAGACTTTGTAAACTCATAACAAAATGGAAACAGATAAACGGCATCTCTAAAATTCTGACTGATAAATACTTAATGGTAAAAACAATATTTTCCCCTTAAGATCAAGAACAAGTCAGAGTTAAGCATTCTCACCATTTCTATTCCTCATTGTACTGGATGTAATAATTTTTACAGAGAAAGAAAAAGAAAGAAAAAAAATACTAAATAGAAAAAAATAAGTAAAATAGCTTTCACCAGTAGACAACTGAAGACCTACAGGAAAATCTAAGGATACTACAAAAGAGTTACTGGAATTACGAGTGAGTTTAGCAAGGTCAAAAGATACAAGGTAAATCTAAATTATCAATTATATTTCTACATACTACATCAAATATTAGAAATTGAAATAAACATTTAAAATAGCATCAAAAACTGATATATTTAGACATAAACTTTACAAAGTGTCAATATGTACACTGAATGCTGCAGAGCACTTCTAAAATAAAGACATAAATACATGAAAAAATATACTATGCTTATTGAACAGAAAAGTCATGGTGGTTAAAAAATAAATTCGTCCCATACTGATCTACAGATTCAATTAAATCCTGACAAAATGAAGACTTTGTTTGGTATAAATTCACAATCTAATTATAAAATATATATGCACCTGGAAATGGCTAAAGTAATTACAAAAACAAACACACAAACAAATTTGGAGCATTTGCTCTATCTGATTTCAAGATTTACTATGAAGTCATAGTTACCAAGACTTATTTTCTGGTATCATGATAGAAATATAAAAATTGGAACATAACAAAGTCCAAAAAGACTTTCGGCAAGGGACATTATGTAAGTGACAGACTGATTTTCAGCAAAATACCAAGTAATTAAAATTGAAAGAGAGATTTTCAACCAAGTCACTGAAACAATTGGATATCCATATACAAAACAAAAAACAAAAAAAATTACACTTACACCACAAAAAGTACCTCAAAATGTTTCACAGAGCTATATAAGAATACAAATTCTTAAGGAATAAAAACAGGATAAAATTGTGTGACTTTACCTTTCATCAAGATTTCTGAAACAACACATAAAAAAATAACTAGTTAAAAATTGATCTTCATCAAATGAACTTCATAAAAATTAAAATCCCTTTCTCTCCAAGGGTAATGTTAAGAAAATAAAAAGACAAGCTACATTTGAAGAAGATATTTGCATATCATGTAACTGATAAAGGACTTGTATCCAGAATAAATAAAGAGCCTCTAAAATTTAATAATAAGAAAAATTACCCAATTAAAAATGGGCATAAGTTTAAAGACATTTAACCAAAAAATATATCCCAACGCAAGTAAATACATGTAAAAAGGTTTAATATCAATAATCAATATTAAATGCAAATTGAAACCATACTGTGGTGCCACTATGTACACAGAATGGGTACAAGTTTAAATGTTGAAAATAGCAACTATTTGCAAGGATCCAGAATATAAAGTTCACACATTGCTGACAAGAATGAAAAAATATATAAATATACAGCCTCTTTGGTAAATAGTTTGGCAGTTTCTTAGAAGGTTAAACCTACATGTATCAGATGACCCAGCTCTCCCACTCCTAGCTATTTATCTAAGAGTTCATAAAAAATATTCAACACAAAGATTTGTATTCAACTGTATCTGTTCTGAGAAAATTTATTCATGATAGCCATAGTTAGAAATAACAAAAGGATACAGCAACTGGAATTTTGATTGATGATCTAATTTTGCATAATCATAACATAAAATATTGCTCAAAATTAAAAAGAATAAATGTTATCACAGCAACATAGATAAATCTCAATAGCACTACTTACAGTGAAAAATGTCTGATACAGAAGACTACATACTATATTATTCCATTTACAATAAAGTCTATGAAAAGCAAAAATTATGTTGCCAGAAAGCAACTGACTGGTTTCTAGAAGCTTGGTCAGGGGAGAGTAGTGGCAATATTCTATATCATGATTATAGTAGTGTTTATGCAACTGTATATATCTATCAAAACTCTTGGAACTGATCACTTAATAAATATTTTGTGTACAATAATGTTATTTGAAAACAAAAGAAAAATATTCATAAATTAGACTTCATAATTCAAATACAGTTTGTCAAAACTGATGAAAAAAGCAAAACTCAACTGCATGATATTTGCCAAAGAATAAGTTTTAAATTTAAAGAAAAAACAGATGCTGTGTAAATCATATGAATAATAATAATAAGAAGAAAGGCATGATTATATAAATATTAGATTAAATAGTCTTCAAGACATCAGATATTAAAGAGATTGAGAGTAACATTTAATAACAACAAAAGGTAATTCACTGGGAAGATATATACTTCATATATAGATTAATATTAGAGCTCAAAAATATATGGCAAGACATAAAAGATAAAAAGGGAGAAAAAGCCAATTACAAAACTAGAGTTGGAGATTTTATCATGCCCTCTCAGCAGTCAAGCAGAACAATTAGGTAAACATGTGCAAACATCTATTTAATTTGAATAGTATTACAATCCCTTTGAACTGATATTTATAAGACCCTAAACATACTTTTCAGATGTACACAATATGTTCTCCAAGATAAACCATATTCTGGACCATAAAAACTAGTTTTAATAAATTTGAAAGGACCATAATCATATGGAGTAAACTGACTACAGTAGAATTAAATTAAATAACAGTAAAATATATGGGAAAAAATCCACATATTTGAAAATTTTAAATACAATTCTAAACAATCAAAGGCTAAATAAGATTCCATTTCTTAGTCTGAGTGACTTTATAATGTTTAAATTATGCAATGTTTAAATATACTTAGTTGTCATGTATTTTATAATAAAATATTTTTAAAAGATAGAGTGAATTAGATTACTGACTTTCTTATTCACATACTTCCAAAAATTGAAATAAAATCCAGACACATTTTATCACTATCAATGTAAGTGGAACAACCTGGTGATATAATGTTCAAAATATTTTGGCCAAAGTATGAAATAAATTTTCTGACATAGTACAGCAAAATGCTTAAACCTATTCCTGAAAGCAATATCGAGAAATAAGTTTACATAGATCAAAGATCATTTCAAGGAAATCAAACTGGAAATCTAGGAAAAAAAGAAACTGAGACTATAATTGAATAGTTTAAGTAAAAATCCTCAAATATACTCCAGTTCATAAGATCATATATATATTACTGCAGCATCTCAATAACATATTGAATAGTCACCAAGTATTATCATATTCTGGAGTAATTTCCATCTAGGATAATAGTGTACAATACTAGAGCAGAGGATTGATATCATGGAGAAAGAAAGGAAAGGAGAGAGGAAAGAGGAGGGGAGGAGAGAGAAAGATACATGGTCTATGTGTCTGGTTTCTCCAGACAACAGAATCAATAGGATATGTGTATATGTGTGTCTGTACCTATGTATACACATATATATATAAACACATATAATATGTATATGTATATGTGTGTGTGTATGTGTGTATACATGCATATATCTATATCTCTCTCTCTGAGATTATTTTAAGGAACTAGTTTATGTGACAACGGGGAATGGCAAGTCTGAAATCTGCAGGGCACTTGGTAGGCTAGAGATTCAGGGAAGAGTTGATGTTGAAATTTAGACTCCAAAGGCAATCTGGAGGCAGAATTTCTTCTTCTTTGGGGAACCTCATTCTTTTCTCTGAAGGCTTTCAACTAATTGGATGAGATCCATTCATACCAGGGAAGATAATCTGCTTTACTCAAAGTTAGCTGATCTAAATGCTAATCATCTAAAAAATTCCTTAACAGCAACATCTAGACTGGTTTTTGACCAAACACCAGGCATCATACATAGCATCAACAAGCTGACATAAATCAACGATCATATACGGGAAAGATGAATTTGGTTAAAAGAAAAATATAATCTAATTAAAGAATAGAAGAAAATATTCTTTAATTGCTTTGTATGGTAGAATAACTTAATAAAATGTGCATATATTAAAAATGTTAAATAATGATGCGTTATATTAAATGATACATTAAAATGGAAAGATTTCTTATAGCTAAAAAACTGGACTTAGAAAAAACAGCATTACTTACTTAACAATATCAATAACAAGGGAGAGTAAGTCTCATGTTGAAAACCAAATTACAGGCAGGGAGGACTTGAAATAGTTATAGACAATACAGAAAAAATATAACTAAAATTTAAATAACCAGAAACGAAACCAAATCTATGGAAGAACCCACAAAGACAAATCAACAATACATACATTTCTCTCAGGAGTCAAGAAACTAAATGAATAGAAACTAACAGAAAATATATACTAGGCTAAAGTGGAGAAACATTTCCCCCCATTGGAAACTCCTATAAGAGAACTAATTTCAGATCAAAGGGTGTATCTCATTATAAGAAAAAAAGTGAAAAAAAAAAGATTAAAATATATTCACGTTATACTACTGTTGGTCAAAGATAAAGACTTTTTCTTTTTCTAGCTTCCACAGAAGTGGGGGGAAAAAAAGATAAAACACTTAAAGCGAAGAAAATCCGACTTGTATTTTGCTGTTCTACAACCATTTTTAAAGCCAGATAAAGTTAGAGAAATATCCATAGTCTTGAGAGCATCAAACTTCCAGTCATATGCTATTTCTATGTTCAACAGCCACTCATCATCAAAAAACTAGAGCTCCTGGTAACTTGAATATGCATTAACCTTCTTTAGAGGGAAAAATTTAGTTTTAAACATAGCCAAGAAAGTAATCAAACAAATACACCAAAATAATAATAATTGAGGATGAATATCAGTTTCTATTTCAGTATATTAATGAGATTTAACATTAATGAGATTAACTTTGTTTATAATTATAGAAAAAGAATAAAAGATAAAATACCTTTAAATAGTGATACAGTACCAGATTTGAAAATCAGGAAAGCAAGTATTGGCAAGGATATGGAGAAATAGAAACATTTGTAAACTGTTAAAGAAATATAAGATCATGCAGCCACTGTGGAAAATGGTTCAACAGTTTTTCAAAAAGTTAAATATAGAATTACTACAAGACTCAGCAATTCTACTCCTAGGTACATATCCAAGAAAAATGAAAATATATGTCCAAACATAATCTTGTAATGTTTATAACAATATTATTCATAAAAGCCAAAAGTTAGAAATAGCCCAAATGTCCATTAATGGACAAATTAACAAATGTTGTGTTTACATATGACTACCATTCAACCATAAAAAGCAATGAAGTCCTGATGCATGTTACAACATGGATGAAACTTGTAAACATTATGCTAAGTGAAAGAAACCAAATACAAAACATTACATATTATAGTTTCCTTTTATATGAAACACCCAAATAGGCTAATTCATTTAGACAGAACGCAGATTAGTGGTTTCAGTGGATAGGGTTGGGGAAAAGGAAAATTTTTCAAAACTGGAGAGAGGTGGCATTTACATAATATTGTGAATTCACTAAATGTCACTGAATTGTGTATCTTAAAAAGGCTAACTAATGTTTACGTTCATTTTACCTCAATAAATTAAAGCAGACTTTTTACAACACACACACACACACACACACACACACACTCACATGTAAATAATCAATGAAATACCAAATATCCATCAGCCATTTTATGGGTGAAAACAATCTGTCAAAAATCATTTGGCTTCCTTGAAAATATTAAGGAATATATAAATCAGAGCAAGAACCTATGTCCAGCATTGTACCACTTCAGCCATGAAAGCTAAAATGTACATTACATGGGTGTAGCCTATAATACAACAGACAATCACTAAAAAAAAAGAAAAGAGAAGAGAAAATTCTTAGTAATACAATGAAACTTCTACAAAGTGGGAGGGAGAGAAAGGGGCAGGGGGAGAGGGAGAGAGAGACAGAGCCAGAGATTTAATTTATTGGTGAATATTAAAAGAAAATCAGATGTTTTGAACACAGAAAGTGTGTTCACTGTTATTAAATTAAGTGGTTAATGTTCAATTTTGCTTTTCTTTATTAAATATATATAGAGCACCTATTCTGAGCTAGGCATAGGGTAAGTTCCAGAGTTAGAGTGCTAAGCAAAAAGAGCAGGTATCTTGAAGAGATGATGGTCGTGAGAAAGCAAACAATGATGAGTAAATAAATACTTTTCTGAGAATGTTAAGCTCTATGAAGGAACAAAATAGGGTAATGTGCAAATGATAGAGTGGTGAGAAAAAATCATACTGATAAAATGATGTTTGGTGAATCATGATTGACAAGGAGCCTGCAATGAGAATGTAGAGGACAAGAGAATTTCAGACAAGAGGATGTCAGACAACTTTACAGTATTTAAGCAACTGGAGGAAAAACAACTTTTTAATTAAAGCACGCTAAACAAGAAGAATGCTACATGATGAGAGCCAAGGGATAAAAGGACCAAACTTATAATACCTTAATATTGACAGTGTTATAAATTACCTGAGCCTGTGACAGTGGAAAAGCTTCCTACCTGTTTTGTGTTCAAAGAACCTGCTTTCAGCAAACACTCTTCCCCATGTGATTCAGATAAAACAAGACAGGCCAGACACAGACTTCCAAATTCCCATTCTTACCCTCATAAATAACTGAACTATTTGTATGCACTGATCAATCAGAACAATATGCCTGTTAATCTGACTTAAGGAAACTACATTAAGGTTCTCTCCTCCCAAGACTTCAACTTCGACATACCTTCAGCCTCAATCCCTCTTGAGAACTGACTATCTTCAGGGTAAAACATACTCTAATCTGTGGCCCCAGCACCCCACTTCCAACCATTCATTGGCTTTCCTACACTGTTCTTAGTCTTCAATCCTCCTTATGAAAGAAAAAGCTTTTTATATTTGACCTCTGAGACATTTGCAGATCTTTTAAGACACCCATTAAATTCACGTCTAGAAGAAGAGATGTAAAATTTAAGGTGCTTCAGCCTAAGTCCCTACATAGTCTGTGTTCATTAATGCAGTTTTTTAAAAAAGAGTCTGAGGGTGATGACTAAGGACAGAAACAACACTTTCAAATTCACTTTGAGAGAAATGGAAGGTGTTTAAGTTGCTGAAAGTTAAACTGCTTGAACTAGAAGAGATGAAGCTCTTCAGAACTGATCACTTGATATGTGCTGCTACTTGCTCTATAAGTTCATTAATATAATTTCATGGGTGGATAATAAAAAATCAAAATCTAACAGTTAAATATCTAAGACTTGATACATATTCTCCATATACATTCAGAGTTCTGACTTTTCAATTTACAATAGAACATGAAATCTATTTGTGCTCCTTGGAGCTATAGGAAGTGCTTGAAATCAATATAGTTATAATACATCTCTTTTTAAATTCTGTACATGGTATTTTAAAATTATTTTCGAAAGTTATATTAATATCAAATTAACTTACTATTGTACTTCTTCAGTTCAAATAGATTTAGAATGATTCTTTACAAAGTGAGGTAATAATTATCACAAATGTAATTTAAGAGCATATCAAATGGTTTCCATTTATATGTTTTAATACATATAAAATCAAATCAGTTTATATTCATTATGAATATATTATTTAAGTGACTACATATTAATATATGTGAGTATATATACTATATACACATATATAATTATAACTATATAAATATAATTACATACAAAACTCTAGAAATATGATTTGAAGTGTTTTTTTTTTTTAATATCAGCTAGGTTAAAGATGTAAAGTGAACAAACAATCAAATCAAGTTTACTAATCCTTTGTTTTTTGTTACATCAGTGACTGTGATGCGATACTAATACTAAATTGCCTTCATATTTGCCACTCAAAAAGAAGTAACTTTATCTTTGGCCAAAAATCCAAGTCTGATTTTATGTTGCTGCTGTTGCTCTCAATATTATGGTCATTTGAAAAACAAATGGAAATGAGCTACATGTAGATTTATTACAATTTAAAAATCCCTATCAGATCATTAAAGTATATATACATATAGGATATGTATATTTGTATGTACACACTTTTCAATGACTTAAGCCTGGTAGAACAAAAGAAGTCACACAAAAATCAGAGACATTTCCATAAAATCATGCTCTCTAGAAATGACTGAGTTTGTTTCTGACTCAAAACAAAACCAAAAAAAGAAGTGATGCCTTCTAAAAATGGTGTGATTCACTGCAGACCTAATGACAAATTTTGAATGTTTCAAGGCATATCATGTAGGATTTGGCAACATGAAACTCAATAGAAATAATGGTTTTCCTGGCAGCCAACTTCTGTTTTCTTTGTTGTGTACCTGCAGACACAATCAAAAAAAAATTACTCTACTGTATGACTCAATTAGGAAAAACTAAATAAAACAAAACAACCATTCAAGTCTTTAAAAGGTTTGAAGTTTCTCTGTCATGCAAAAATAACACCAGAAAACAACTTTGACTGGCTCTGAACAAAGCATCTGTAATATTTGGTAATGTAAGTAGTTTAATTACTTATTTTAAAAGAAATACCATTGTGCTCCATTTCAACATGCACTGACATCAAATATAATCATTATTTCTGGATGAAACTGCCAAGAAAGCTAAGCTTTCTGTCAGAGTAATTTCTCCATTTTTTGAAAATAATTTGTTTTAAAGAAAGTGAGAAAACTATGCATTTATATATTCAAGAATTTGTAGCATTGTAGCAGAGGGTAAATTTTAAAACACAAAATGATCTTCTGGTAGAAGTCTGATTTTCTGAAAAAAAGAAAAGATCATTCTCAGATATTTTGACAGACATTGTTGTTTGTTTGGGGATATATTTGTTGAAACAAATATATGTATCAACAAACGTTGGTACAAAATGTTGACACAAATATATGGCAATGAAGACATTATTATGAATTCAGCCCAAGAACTGCTGGCTTTATAACCAAAGAGCTATTCTGAGAGAAAATAATGGAGAACATGAAATTGCCAACCTTTGGACACATGTTTCTGGTGCTATGATAAAAGCCTTTTGTCATTTAAAAAAATCATTTTTTAATGAAGAACCACGCCTAAATCCTTGAGAATCTAAAATATCTATAAGAACTCTTTTAAAGTAAATATCAACCCATATAACAATTATAATGTATATCTGTATTATTTATAAACTCATATAGATTAATTCTTTATAAAGATATTACCAATGATATGGTTACTGACTGAGATACAAATCTAAATTGTAAGCTATTAAATAATTTTTGTTCTATTTGACACAAATTGGTTTTGCCTAATGAAATAAGCCACAAATTTTTAAATTCTATTTACTGTTCATTATCTTCAATCAGGTTGGTTTGTAGCCCATACCAGAAAAGAATCTTATGCATTCTTATGCTGCTTATTTTATATGACATAGTTTTCAGCTCTTATTAAAGTAATTGTTGTCATTTATAGTTGTTTGAGAGAGAATTTACTCCTAATTAAAAAAAATAATCCTTTAATTGAATGAAATGTGTAGAAAAATAGTAATAAATCATTCATCATGAAGAAATAATTAATACAAATGGAGGTAGAAAAAGTTAAATTTTGATTTGATGCAGGGAAATTTTCTCAGGTCGTTATTGTGGTATAATAAAAGCTATTGATTTCAAGAGAGTATCACTCAAGCAGTTCAATTTTAACCTTTCATTATTTACACTCATATCATTTTACAACTTTGGTAAGGTTTTCTTTTTTCTTTTTTTTAAAAAACCTTTCACTAAACTGGTTTGTGAACCTTAATAATTTATCCACAAAACTCTTATTAGTGCAGATGCTGTGCCTAAAAGGCAAAGTCTAACTGAATAACAATTTGCTAATATGTCTAAATTGTTCAAACAAAACAGAAAAAAAAGTTATTTCTGTAATCAAAATACAATTTTAGACCACTGAACCCTATTTGTTAAACAAGTTTACCCTTTGGTCTAATTTATTTTTAGAATTCATTCAATGCTCCTGTTGAGCTGGTATGGCATTAGAGGTTTTAAAACATGAATTCTCCACTTTACAATGTGGAAAATAAATCAATGATCTCCTTATTAAGTGTTAAGAATATAAAGTATTGACCTATTTAAATCAAGTATTATAGAATAAATTTGCACAGCTTTAATACTGGATTAATTTTGCAAAATATAATTATTTCGCAGTGCAGTTAAAAAGATTTTTTTTACTGCAGTTAAAAAGATTAATTTAAGAAGTTAAAATCGTTTAATCTTTTTAACTGTCAATCTTTTCTGGTTGACAGATTAATCAGTCTGACAAAAGATAATTTACTTGTTTTAGAAAATGACTAATTCTTTTTTTGGCTTTCAGTCAATTCTACTTTCTATTATCTGCCCTAACTAATTAAAACATAAGATGGTTAAAATGTTTCTGATAACAATGCCAGATTAGATAGATAGATAGATCTTAAATTCTCTCTTGTCAATAAAACCATTTAAATACATTGGCAGCTATTTGGAAGAAGCTAAATCAGTGATTGATCTGTCAAATATGAATAATTTCCAAATGTCTTATACCTTTGGTACTTTTATCAACATAGTAGTCCTATTTTTTCTTTTGAGAGAAGTGATTTGTTTTACATTCACTTACACAATCACACAGAGAAGAGAGGGGTTGAGCTATCTGGAAATCTTAAAGCATTTGTTCACAGTGTATTTGATCACTTAGGAAAAAAACTGTTAGTTGTTCTGAAGCATTCCATATCTCTTCAAAACACTAGAATGCAATTTGATCTATTTTACAATTGTTTTTTGGAAAAACTGCAAGCACTCCAGGTGTTCCTTGGCCTGTGGCTGCACAATTCCAATCTCTTCCTCTGTCTTTATGAGGTCTTCTTGTCTTTGTCTCCATTCTCTGGACCTCATAGGAACACTTGTCCTTCAATTTAGGACCCACCTATATATAGAGGTGGCATCCTGGCATTCTTAGCAAAATACATCTGCAATGAGACTATTTTTTTATATAAAGTTACATTCATAGATTCTGGAACACAGTCAAATCCTTAGTGGGGCCACTATTCAACCCACTGCAATATATCCATTGATTCCTTCAAATCCATGTCCTACATACAAAATACATTTACTCCATCTATTAACATCAAAGTTTCAATCTATTGCAATACCAACTTAAGTCCAAGCTATCATCTAAATAGAATCAGCTTTTAAAAGTCCCACATTTCATCATCTAAATCAGGTATGAGTGAGACTCTGAGTATGATTTATTCTGGGACTAAATGAGTCTCCATCTATGGACTTTCAAGATTAGGAAAAAACAAACAAACGAACAAAATAATCTGCTTCTAAAATACAATGGTGGGATAGGCATAGGTTAGACATCCTCATTCCAAAAGAGAAAAATTGGAAGGAATAAGATACTTACTGGTTCCAAGGAAATTTGAAATCCACCAAGAAAAAGTCCTTTGGATTTCAAGTTCTGAGAACAATCCTCTGTAGCTTGATGTTCTGACTTCTTGGCCTGCAGCAGCTCTGCTTTCTGCTCTGCCTATGGTAGCTCCACCCACCTCTGTGCTATATACGAAAGCTCTGCCTCTACAGTTAGTCTTTCTTTTTGGAAGGGTAGAACATGGTTGTAGCCATGTAGCTCTCTGAATCTATTCCTGCCTTTAGAATTTTGGAAGTCCAACAGCCTTCTCTCAGTTTGCCTTTTGTCTGTATAGAATTCTCCAAAACCTGCTGATACTCCTGTGGGTAATGGGGGTTCATGCCATTACATAAGAAGGACCTCTACAGGTCTTTCCTTATTAAACCTATCTCTTTTCCTGGCTTCTGTTGAGGTGGTTAAATAGATTGATGAGTCACACACCCAATCTCTTCAGCAAAAGATTTGGTAGCCATACTTTTGGTCCTTCCCCAGAGCATGCTTTTCCAACAGTGAGTTTTCTAATTTTAGTATTCTCTGTAGTCTGGATAGGCCAAGAACTTCTCAAATATCAAGTGCTGCATCCTTTTTGCTTAATAGTTTCTTCTTCAATTTATCTCTTTCCTCTCACATTTTACTATGAGCAGCAAAGAGAAACCAGGTCACACTTTCAAAACTTTGCTTGGAAATCTCAACTAAAGATATAAATTAATTTCTTACAAGTTCTGCTTTCAACACAACCACAGAACAAATTTCAGCCATTTTCTGCCATAGTAACAAAGGTTGCCTTTCCTTCAGTGTCTAGTAACATGTTCCTTGTTTCTTTCAGAGTCCTTTCTAGAAGTGTCTTTAACATTCATATTTCTACCACATTCTGTTCAAGACACTCTACGCTTTTGCTCTCATGAGTCTCAAAATTATTGCAGCCTCTACTCATCTAATTTCTAAGCCACTTCCATATTTTTAGTTACCTGTCACAGTAGCACCCCATTTCTAGTCACCAAAAACTGTTTTAGTTTCCTAAGGCTTCCTTAACAAATTACTACAGATTTGGTAGCTTAAAATAATAGAAATTAATTCCTTCACAGTTCTGGATGCCAGAAGTTTGTAATTATTGTATCATCAGGTTTGTGCTCCTTCCAGAGGCTCTAAGAGAGAATCCTTCCTTGCTTCTTCTAGTTTCTGGTGGCTCCAGGTGTTCCTTGTGTGCCTTTATAACTCCAATTTCTTCTTCCACCTCCATATGGCCTTCTTCTCTTCTTCATGTATATCTCTATTCTGTTTCTCTTATAAGGACAGTTTAGGGCTCACTGGAACAATCCAGGATGATCTATCTCAAGATCTTTAACTTAATGCAATCTACAAATACTTTTTTCCTCCCAGTAATATCACATTTACAGGCTCTGGAATGTGAACATATATTTTGGGGAGCTACCATTCAACCTCATTCAGGGAAAGTAACAGAGCCCACACTCTACCTCTTATTAGGCATATGGTAGTAGGAAAGTTCCTTTACTTCCCAATGCCTCAATTTTCTCATCTGAAAATATGAAAAAATACCACAATCTATACTTAAGGACACTACTTAAAAGGAAAAAAAAAAGATCAGGTTTCCCTGGAGAAGCATGAGAGCATTTTGAAAAAAAATGCAAACACCAAAAGAATGAAAAACACATTGAAAATTAACGAAACTACAGCAAGTAGACTGAAAAATGGAGCAGTGTGATATCAAAAACATTCATGTACATGCAAAACGTAATTCTAATATTAAAAATTAAGGTTGTTGAAGAAAGCATATGAGTATGTAACAGAAATTTAGTAAAACAGAAAATAAAAATATAAATTATACCTAAAAATATGGAGACAAAATTTTGAGATATATGAAGACAAAGAATTATAGAAATGGAGGTTATAAATTTGGATTTGAAGAATATGAAATATTGTTTATGAGAACAGCAAGATCCTAAGATGTATGTGTACACATTTTAATTTACTTATTGCAATGCCAGCAATTTATTTTTAATCAAAATTTTATAATAAACTGTATAATCAATCATTTTCAAAAGAATTAAAGTTTTAGGCAATGCATGGACCTACTAGCATTTAACCCTTCAGTTATTCAGCAATGTAAAATAGAAATTGAAACTAAAGAATTTAATATCCTTCACAGAAACTTTTTAAACTTTATAAATGGCTGGTGATGCAGTTAAAAGGTCATGATTGATTCAAAAATTAAAAAAAAAAAAAAGTAACAGAACTCAGATTACCTAATGATGTCATATTTCACTTATGAATATTGAGTTGAAAGATGATTAACTTAAACATAAAGACAATAGTATGCTCTTTAAGACCTATTCAACCACAATGTTCTTTATTTTTCTGTAATTATATTGTTAAAATCTGTAATTATATTGTTAAAATCACCTTGTACTTAAAGTAAAATGATGTGAATTTGATTCCCTCATCTGTCACTAACTTTGAGAATTGGGCAAGCTGAGTTTACCCTTGAGATTCATGTTTCTCTATCAAAATAGAAAGATAAATTTTACAAACTACCTTAAGGAGTATTGTGCAAAATTAGAGAATGTGTCTATAATTGATACTATAAAGATTATTTACTGTAAGTATTAGACACACTATTTACAACTCAGAGAAGTGACATAATTTCTAAAGCATCCTTTTTTACCCTTGATGATAAAACTCATGTTTTAATTTAACTAATTTATTATGAGGTCAATAACACATTTTCCTGATTCAATAGGTATTCAGGAGTTCATATAAATAAGGACATAAGAGTAATTAAAATAATTCAGTATACTTCCAAGGAATTCAAGTAGCCAGATTATCTTTTAGCAGTATTCTTCTAAGTTTTCTTTGAAATTCTTCACTTTCTTCCAGGCATTAAAGGGGAAGAACATTTGTGAGAAATTTTGTATATTTGCATTAAAGATCTATTGTTCTCTTTATTTTATAATATTAAACGTATAAGATAATTGGAAGACATTGGAAAAAACGAAGCAAATGGTAATTTAGCTGTGCAAATGGAATTTTCTATGCCAATGATATTTTTAAATGTTTTGAAATGCTCATTTAAATGAAAGCTGGACATGGTAAAACTAAGATGTCACTTTTTTTTCAGTTAAAGAATAATGTACACGATTTTAGGTTATAAACAATCCGGAAATCAGTTTCTTATGTAATTTAATTTTATGTTGAGTAGATGTGTACACCTTCTATAAATACACTCACACATACATAGATGTAAGTGTGGTTTGTGCACTTCTTAGGGTGGTTGTTGATTTTGAAACATGTTCAGTTCATTTTAATCATGTGTAGATTTTATGTGGAAATTTTATTGCTTCCATTGTTACTTTTCTCATTAGTTTTTAGCAGTTTCAGTTATCACAGTACAAATATTCAAGTGTCCTAAGCAGTGAGAACAGTTTTGCTTCAATACCATCACTACATGACATCTATGACTGATGACACTGCTAAAACCAATTCTTTAAATCTGTCACTTTAGGATTCTCCAGATGATTAGGAATTACTCTTCTGTGGCTATTGTCTGCAAAGTGCAGCTCACCAAAGCATACAGTACATAGTAGAGCAGAGAAGAATGATCAGAGAATGAGAATTCAGACACTGACACACATAGAGTCTTTCTGACTTTGAAAACTGGTTTTACTCATTTTTTACAAACTTAGTTTTAGGAATCTTATGTAAATTAGTGAATGTACATTTGGTTCAAAACTAATATTTCTCCCTGACAAAAAATATGCATCTTTTCTGAGATTCACAAACCAATTAAACATGTATGACTTCTTACTTACATACAAAGCTGAGACTTGGTTCTTGTTCATAGTAATGACTATAATATAAAGTGAGAAGTAGATTAACTAGGTAAGATAGACAAACAGGTAGCCAAATCATGAAGTCAGTATTGGAAGCTCAATTAGATCTAGAAAGGAGTAATTGTGCAAACAGGTATTGGTGAGCAAGTGAAAGGAGAAATGGATAAAAGTAGTCTAAAGTGAAAAGTAGGTTAGCTCTGAGGGACTCCTGGTAATAAATTCAATGTGTTTGTAAAATTGTGTGTTTTTTAATGCTTAATCAGAGAAGAGATGATTAATGTGCCACTATATTACAAGCTGTGGTAAAATACCAGAAAGTTTAAGAAAATAGACAATGGGAAAAGTTAATTGTTAGTTTTGTACTTCATTTATTTTATTTTGTCAAAAATATCCCGTAAAGTAAAGAATAGTAGAAATAGAAATAATGCATTCACAGAATATAAAAGCTTTGGTGAAAAATATATTTCTACCCAAAGGATTAGCAGCAACAACAAGAAAACTCCTGGAACAGGATTATAGCAAGTTTACAAGATAAAATGTATAAACTGATATAAAAATGTTAATTGGGTTTCAACATATCATCTATGAACAACTGGATTTTTAAATTAAAAACACAAAACCATTTACATTAGCACAAAAAAATGAAGTGCTTAAGTATAAATCTAACAAAATATGTACAGAGTCTACATGAAGAAATCTTTCAAAAAATAAAAAACAGTGATGCAAGAAATCTAAGATCTAAATAAGTGGTAAGATATTCCATGTTCCTGGATAAGAGGAATCAATATTGTTAAGGTGTCAGTTCTTCCTACCCTGATCTATAGATTCACCATAATCCCCAAATTCCATCAAGTTTTTTTGATATCAACAAACTCATTCTAAAATTTATACACAAAAGCAGAAGACCCAGAATATCAACACAGTACTGAAGAAAAACAAATTTGGAGAACTGACCCTGACTGACTTGAAGATTTACAGTGATCAAGACAATGTGATACTGAAAAAAAAAATAGTCAAATAGATCAATGGAATCTAATGAAAGCCCAGACATAGATATACAAATATAGTCAACTGATCTTTGACAAAGGAGCAAAGGCAGTTCAGTGGAGAAGGGGCAGTATTTTCAACAAATATGCTGAACAACTGGAAATTCACATGTAAAATTTAAAAAAAAGAATATAGACCTTACACTTTTCACAAAAAGTAATTCAAAGTGTATCATTTACCTAAATTTAAAACACAAAACTATAAAACTTATAGAAGATAATAAAGGAGAAAATCTAGGTGACCTTTGGTTTGGTCATCTTTAGATATAACACCAAAAGCATAATCCATTAAAGAAAGATCAGTTGTATTTAATTAAAATTAGGAACTTCTATTCTGCAAAAAACAGTTAAGAGAAAAAAAGACAAGCCACAGACTGGGAGAAAATATTCACAAAACACATGTTATATAAAGAACTGGTATCAAAACATACAAAGAGCTCTTAAAACACAACAATCTAATTTTAAAATGGATAAAAATTTGAATAACTGCCTCACCAAAGAAGATATACAAATATCAAATAACCTTATGAAAAGATATCCAATATCATGTCATTAGGAAATTGCAAATTAAAACAGCAATGAGATATCATACACACCTATTAGAATGGCTAAAACCTCAAATCCTGACAACACCAAATGCTGATTAAGACGTGGATCAACAAGAACACTCATTCACTGCTGGCTGGAATGCAAAATGGTACAGCCACTAAGAAGACAGTTTGACATGTTTGAATAATGCTACTTATAGGAAAGCAATATGATTGAGCAATCAACGCATCTAGGTATTGACCCAAACGAGATGAAAAGTTACATTTGCACATAAACCTGCATATGAATGTTCATAGAAGCTTTACTCTTAAGACAGAACTTGGAATCACTCAAGACACTCTTCAATAGGAATATAAATAAGTAAAATACAATACATCCATACAATAGAATATTACTCTGCAATAAAAAAGTAATGAATTAACAAAACACAAAAGAAACATGGAGAAAGCTTACGTGTATATTGCTAAGTGAGAGAAACTAATCTGAAAAGGCTACATACTGTATGATTCTAAATATAAAACATTCTGGAGAAGGAAAAACTATGAAAACATTACAAAATTCAGTGATTGTCAGGAATTCAGGATTGTGAGACAATGAATAATAGAAGGAACACATAGCAATCTAGGTCTGTGAAACTTTTCCGTATATTTTAATGGTTAATATATGACTTTATGCATTTGCCCAAATCCTTAGAACCATACAACACAAAGAGCAAACTCTAACGTAAACTATGCACTTAAATTAATAATAATGTATCAATATTGGTTTATCAATTATAACAAAGGTATCATGTTAATGCAAGATGTTAACAGGGGCAACTCTTACAGAATGACAGGGAATATATGGGATATCTCTATATTTCTGTATAATTTTTATGCAAACTTAAAAAGCTCTCTAAAATTAAATTCTATTATAATGTCTTTTGGGACTTTTTAACACACCCACATACAATTTTCTCTCTGTGTCTTATTATTTTATCCTAAGATTTTGTAGCAAGTTTATGTTAAGGAAAAAATGCGCATCTCTGTTGGCTATGACTTCTAAGTCATTTTACTTTTCTATTCAGGTGAACAAGACAGATTCAGAATAATGAATATTTGTGACCTCCAGTATGCAAAGTGTTGTTCTTAGCTTTAACCAGACAACCAGGGAACAGCCATTTCATAGAGGTACAAGGGGAATCAATCAGAGATGCAGTGGTCTTCTGAGAAAGTGAGACACAAACTGTTACTTGTGAACAATACATAAAACAAAATGAACACTGAAACAGCCCTAAACTTACATCAAAAACTTATGAATAAATTCTGGAAGAGTTAACACAATTTAAATGTTTAGTACAGTCATTGCTTTTCCAGACATACATTTCTTTTGAAGACTGCTTCATCTCTTTAGCATGGTAATTTGAAATAATATATTGCTCTGAATTAATTACCTTGCTTTTAACATATGTAAGGTATAGTTCAGAAATTGATATGCATTAGAGATGATTCATTTTAGCATGACATTACTCAAAGAAATTATAAAAATGATACTTAATATAACTTAAAATTTTATGTTTACAGGTATAACGTAAATGTATCAATTTTTTTGCAGATGACAACAAAGATTATACACAATATGTGTATTTTTTCCTAACTTGGACAAGACAAATGTTTTCTTTCGGGAATGGGAAACAGAAATTATAAAGTAATTAGCTGATCTTAATCTTATTTTCTTCCATTCTATCTGCCTATCAGCATAATGTAAATATTCACAGCTGAAATATGGATTAAGTTGGTATGAAAAAATCTGTAATACATATTAGAAGTCCTTCTTAAATTCCTTATGTGTATCAAAGTCTGTCTTCACCCTTTCTTCTTTTATTCTATCTCATTTTGTTTAAATACTATTCAGAAACCATTTTCAAACAATGGTAGTTAATAAATAAATTCTGAGTTTAATGCAATTTATCTATTCCCAATCCACTTACGTTCATTAAATCTAGTGGTTTCATTTTCTTTAAAAAGGAGGAAAATTTCAGAAATACGAAGTCTTGCTAGCTTTTTCATGTAAGTATATGTTGAAACTCACTGAAAGGAAGGATGTCTAAGCCTCTACATCCTAGCCTCACATGCTTTGCAAAAAAAAAAAATCTTGTTGGAAGAATATAGGCTGAAGTTGTGACAAAGTACTTTTAGTAAAATTATAAATTTGTCTTTAAAAATTATCTGAAAATAAGAAGAAGCCAGTAAGTTTGAGTCAATCATGTAGAGAATCATGCTTTTGCTCAAGAAGAATAATGTATCCACTCTGAAAATTCTCACATGGAAAATATTTTTCCCATTAAAATTTATTTTAAAATTAAGCCTTTATTTTTTTAAATAATATTTGAGGAAAAACATAAATTAGTTCTATCATTATGAAATGTATTAGTTCCTTGTTTAACAAAGATCCTATCTTGACTTATATTTGCAAAGAGAAATACATATGGTGGAGATACTAGGAAAATACATTTTTAATATTTCCATCTGAAATATGGCAGAAGAAAATGACAGAATAATATACTTCTTCCCTTCCTTCAGTCATTTATATTAATTTCATTATTCTCTTCACACACGAGATAGACCAGAGTCTACATTTAGATTTCTTCCTTTTCTAAATTTTTAAAAATATCTTCTTGATTAATGTCTTCTCTATGCTTTTGTATGTACTGATTTAATTTTAGTAACCACTTGTTTTTAGAACCATTTAATCCTGGAAGGTTCTGTATAAATATGTTCATGCAACGTGGCAATGAGATTATATTTGATTTGTATTACATCTTTTAATTTTATTATATATTTACTCAGACTGCAAGATAGAATTTGCAAGACATCTGATTCTTCACAACCATATTAGATGGGAACTGGGGTTTGATGACTTCATAGCTTACTGAAGTCTGAAAAAAAAATACCTTCAGAAATCTCAGATGAACCATTTTGTTAGATACATAGTTTGTAAAGCTGCATGCCTAAGCCAACAGTAGAAAACTTTAAATACTGCCTATCAACTTCAAATGTCAATGGAATATTATTAGAAATAAATATCATGGGGAGCTCTAATTACCTCCTGCTGCTCTGCTGCCTGGGGGAGATGTTTTAACCATTCAGGTCATGCTGTGTGACATATTCATCAAATATTTTCTGTGCTAATGAGAATTTATACAGTAAAGCTAACAAGAAAACAATGCTTTATCAAAAACAATAGCAAAAATAGAGCATTTACAAACGCGAAGAATTGTTACCTTTGGAAAAAAATCTTTGATTTACAGCAACCATACTGACTGGTGTTATACATTTTTTAATATTCTGTCTGGAAACAAATAGATAAAGAGGAATTTATGCCACACTAAGGTCATTTTATTTGTCCTCCATCTTTTTAGAATGAGATGT
Organism: Camelus ferus; assembly: GCF_009834535.1. Taxonomy (NCBI): domain Eukaryota; kingdom Metazoa; phylum Chordata; class Mammalia; order Artiodactyla; family Camelidae; genus Camelus; species Camelus ferus. The sequence continues at coordinate 57,159,952 of NC_045697.1, read as the reverse complement.
TACATTTTTGCAGACTTGAAGAGAAAAATCATTTTAACTAAATGAAAATGCACCTCTAGTGCCACAGGTTTCTTTTCCACTGCCATCATATGATTGCTTTAAATATTTAGTGTATGCAAACTGTTATTTATTCATGAACATATTTTCACTTTCATAAAGTGAAAAACTCAAATGCACTAATTCTTTTAAATATAAGATTCTGTTTCCCTAAAAGACCAATTGCTAGAAAAACAAATAGCATTTAGATTTTTTTGACTGCAAATTAGCTTAAGAATTTTTAAATCTCAAGGGTCTATTTTAATGTTCTTTACATTTTAACAAAAGAGAGCAAAACCAAAGTAATCATAAGTTATATTTAAAATCTTCTAGCATTATATATTTGTTAACAATATGAGAACAAATATGTTTTTTGCCACTGGAAGAACTTAATCAGTAAATTAGGGAAGCACCTCATGTTTGGAACATTGTCTATAACTAAAACTTAGAGTTTTTTACCAACTGAATATTCTGCTAATTGTTTGGATTTCAGTTGGCTATTTTCTTATTGGTTCCGTGTCTACTGTTTCCTCTTATACTAGGTCCTTTGAAAACCTTTTTTTTTTTTAATTCCATGACTTTTCTACTGCAGAATCCACAAATTCTTTAAATTCCCATTTAAAAATGGCAATATGGAAGGTGTGTGATTTCTACTAACAAGGTTATCTTAATTATTCTCTTTTTTTCCATTTAGACTTCCTGATCCACCTCACTTGTTTACTATATGAAAATATACTATGTTTGAATAACTCTCCTGCTAGATTAAAAACAGCATATAGGCAGGATGACTTACCAAAGTTTAACAGTGTTCTAAGACACAGTAAGCATGAAAATGGATTGAGTCACTATTAAGGAATTTCAACTTTGCACTAGCTTATTTGACAATCTATGGACAGCAGATCTAACTCAAATCTCCAGATCACTTTTTCAAATAAATTACAATATTATTCCTTAATGCTAAAATATTCATGTAAAATATATATATATATATTTGTGCTCAATTCAGCCACTTAAGACATTTCTCCATTAAACATATTAGCTTTCCAACTACTTTTGAGCCACTTGGGAATTTAATCACTAACATTTACCTATCTGAAATAGATGTATACCTAGTGAATGCTCAGCTTGGAATGAATATTCTAGATTGCTTGAAGCACCAACACCATAATCTCTTCATTCAAACATGCTGGTTTCCAGGGTTCCTATTTGGGCATATAAGTGACTCTCAGCAATAGGCAATTTATGCTAATAGGGCAGCAAAATTACTCTCATAGAGTTCAAGAGTCTTTGTGGCTCTCCTAGCCACTAGGCTGTGCTAGACAGCTTTTAGGCTGAAGACTCACTGTCTGATCAGTCTCATGAACTAGGTGTAACTTACCACATAACTCTTTGACTTTCCTTTTAATCCTCAACACACACACACACACACACACAGAGGCCTCTGTATGCACAACTATCCTTTTGTTTTTCTTCCAATAATACTGCATTAGCCTTCCACAGTATCAGAAAGCATATTTACCCATCCATTAAATCGGATCCCAAGTCACTAGTAACAGAAAATTATATTCTCTATTCTTTGAAGATAAGAGGACAATATTTTGGGGAAAATGTTACATGTTCCAATATAGTTATAACAAAATGGGAATAGAAATAAATAACTTTAAAAGTACCACACATAAAATGAAGTGATTACAGAAGCTTTAATAAATGTAATGAAGGTTTAATGAATTATAGGTATTTGATTGATTTTAATACCATGACATTTTGCAAAAGATTTATATGCAATGTGTAGGCAAAGGCTAATGTGTAAGAATTTAACTAAAACTCACAAGAAGATCAGTATGTAATCTTTGAAGACTTTGGGATAAATAAAAAATGGATCGATTTTGTATGTATAAATGAGTATATACAAAATGTTTCTGCAAAGAGTACACATTGGACATGAAAAGCAGTTACCTTCAGGGAAAATCACTGGTGACCTTTAGGGTAAGGGGATTCAAAAATTTTACTGCTTAATTTTCTACTTGTGGTAGGTTGAATAGTGGCCCCCCCGAAGATGTGTTCCCTGGAAGCTATGAGTGTGTCCTTATTTGAGAAAAAAAAAAAAGTATCTGCAACTGTAGTCAAGTTAAAGATCTCAAGATGAGATCATCATGAATTAAGATGGACCCTAAATACAAGGAAAAGTGAAGTATCCTTACAAGACCTAGAGGGAGAAAAACATGTGAAGATGGAGGCAGAGGTTAGGGTAATGCATCCATAAACCAAGGGATGCCAAGGATTGCTGACAGCCATCAGAAGCCAGGAGAGAGGCATGGAATGGTTTATTCTCCCTCAGAGCCTCAAAAAGTAACACTTTGATCACAGACTTCTGGCTACTAGAAATTTGAGAGAACAAATTTCTGTTGTGTTTAAGCCACCAGGTTCATGGTGATCTATTACAGCAACCTTAGAAATATTAATACACTACCTTTAATTCCTGTTGAGCAATTTTAACTCATAGACATGTAAGACTTTTATTTTCAGTTTTATATATTTAGCTATTTTTACTTTTTAATCTGTATTGAACAAATAAAATCTAAAACAGGACAATTAAAATGTATGAGGAATGGACCACCAGGTGGGCTTGAAATTTAATTTTTAATCCTTTAATTATACTTATTAATGCTTCTGGTAGTAGTATTTGTATATTTTTCTCTTATTAAAAGAAAAATTTGCTTATTCATATCCTGTTATATATTTTTACCAAGTGAAAATAAAACTTATTGAGTCTGGCAGAGGCAATTAAAGTTTACTTGGAAAACTAACTAAAAAACTTTTTCCATGTTAATGTACATTTCTTGAGTACGGTCATTTGGGAAAACAAAGCCACATAACTAGACTATTTTTTAATGCTCATTTCTCTAAAAAATTCTGTAGTATAGTGTTAAGAGAAAAAAAGTAGACTCCCTGGGATCAATGACCAGTTCTACTTTTTGTTAACTGGGTGAACTAGAATAAGTCAGTTGAGTAAAGTTTTCTCATCTAAAGTTAGAAATGATAAAATGATGTATGCCATATAGTTTTTTATGAGAATCAAAAGAATACATAGACATATATATGCATACACTCCTATGTATCTATACAGTCGTCCCTTGGTATCCCTGAGGTATTTGTTCTAGGACCTGCTGCAGATACAAAAATCCATGGACGCTCAAGTTCCCCAGATGCTCTCCATATCCATAGTTTCACATCCTCAAATCATGTAGTACATACACAATTTCACTGAGAAAAGTCTGTATATAAGTGGTCCCGCACAATTCAAGCCCAAGGTGTTCAAGGGTCAATGGTATATATATTAGACAACTTCCTGGTATCTGGTCAGCACTATGGATTTGTTTAATAAATACATTTTTCTAATTTATGAAAGAATTTTTTACACAAATATCTTTGTGAAATTCTAATGTACACAACCTAAAATTTATTAATGGAATGGGATTAAAATTATACAGATCACTCTGTATAGAACATTTGTGGTGAGATAACACACAGAAAAGTTTAAGTTTTAGAATTTAATTTCCTTATTCCCCAAACACAAACCATTATTTTAAGAACTTTTATATTTTCCCAAATTAATCTTTTCTCTCTATAAACAGCACATGCACTTACAAATTCATCTCATCTCATTTTGGATAAAAATACTATTCATCCTGGCAGCCAGAATACTAAATTAACCCTTATTAATTATCTGCATAGCATATTGTTTAAGAATACTGACTCTGGATTAAACAAGATCCTGGATCTTTTGCCACAATTCTTTTTGTTGACTGTATTTTTGTCAAGTTACATACTCTTCGGAGGTTCAGTTTCTTCCATTGTGAAATGAGGAAATATAGTTCCATACCAATGAGTGTGGTTATATGGATTCAGTGAGATGATATATAAGTCAAAATACCTAGAATTTACTAAAGCCACAATAAATGCTACATGGATTTTATTTATTAGTAGGTTCCAAAGCAGTCAACTTTAGAACATAGGCTGAGAGGGACACAGTTTTAAGTCAACTGGAGATGGCATGATTCCAAAGGAGGTAAACATAGAAAACAAATTCTACAAAAAACTTACCATTTTGTGCCATAAATTCTAAATATATGTATGTACATAATGAGTTTAAAAATCTCTTTGAAATATTTGGGTTAAATTCATCCTCTATGTGAATAATTCATGGTAGTAAATATGTATAAAGAGTCCCTAATTTATACCAAAATGATATTCATATTTACTTTTTAAATATGCAAAGTGTTACTCCAAGTTTGGATACTTAGTTTGGGTTTTTTCCCCATGTCTTCTTTCTTTGGAAATATTTCTTCTCCAGTTTATAAAGTGGATTCGAAAGAAGGCAATTTTTCCACTATTTTTAAAAAATCTAAAATGCTATTCACCGCTTAAATGAAGAGAATATGAAGTTATATATACTCTAAAATGAAGTTTAAATAACTGCATAGTATTTTCATTATTACTTGAAAGTGTAACTGAGAACAAATAAAAAAAAAGCAGTGACTATTTTTAAATTAAAGCTTAATGTTTTCTTTTATTAACTGATATTTGAATTAGTGGATATTCTTTATTTAGTTAATTAAAAAATATGTACCAATTGTGTTTATGTTCTACAATCAAGAAAAGTAAACAATAAAAGTCCAGTTCACCAGCCATTTAAATTAATCGAGTATTCTCATGAGTATATCATGTCTCTGATCAAAGTAGCGATGAAATGAGACAGACTTAGTTTACAAAGCAACACTGTAAGTCTGTCTATACACATATATATTCATGATGTATGTATATGTATACATGTTATACCTAAGTTTCTGTTTTTTTAATAAGAATTTAGAATGAACAAGCAAAAATGAGTCAACAAGCAGTAAGTGACCATAACATTATATGGTTTTGATTCTCTTAATAAGAAAATACATTCAACATTCATAGAGGCCAACTTTTGAAGGTGAGTATACTGGAAAGTCTCTATTTTATGCATGACATCACTTTTTAAAGACAATTGCAAACCAACTTAATACCTAATCTATTGCTTTTCCTATTGTGATTTTTACATACTCTGAATGGGAAATGATTTTTTTATCTATACACAGACTACTTAATTATTAAACCAGCTTTTTTTTCAGTTAATTAGATGGAAACACAAATGTGAATAAATGTATAAAACATGACAGAATGGAGCGTATCTATCTACAAGTACATGGAGATACACACATGTGCATACACACATACAGATACATATTTACCTGCATACAGACGTATAGATTTACATATGCACATAAGCATATAAACACTCACACAGATTCTCATAGATATGTAATTATATCTATTTGTATGCTCTCTATATGCAGAGAAATGCATGATCATATATAATGAACATTAATATTTTATCATATATTCAAATCACACACTTAACAATAGGTAGCTAGCCACTCCCAAATTGAGGACACTTTATAAGAAGGGGATTCTAGTTCTTTTTAACTTTTCTTTTAGTGAATAGCACTGAAGCTCTGTTGCTTCATCTGTATAAATTGGAAATTTAAAACAACATGTAACTCATTGAGAGTTTGTGAAAATTAAGTACAATAATGCATGATGTAAGCCTTTAAATGAATAATATTACTATATGTTAACTAACATAATAATCATGACTGTAATTGTTAGTATACTCTAAACTAAGAAGAATATACTATCTCATGAAACATTGGTTCCCAATGCCTATAAACAATTTTTTATTCTGTTAATCATATTGATAACTCTTTTTGCACATATTTGACACAATCCAAAATTTTAGAGCAAAAGCATCAGTGGCAGCAAATTCCTTTATTAATTTTGAAGATAAATATTTCAGAAAATCACTATTAAAATAAATCAAAGTCCCTCAGTAATTTCTATGGGACATTGTAAATAACATTGTTTTCTTTTTCAAACACATATATTTGAGTTTATAATATAAGAAACACACATGCATGAGTGCTCTTTTTCAAAGTTTAATAATTATTTTCCTAGTGTGATGAAATATTATAATTATTATTGAATAGCTCAAAATATGTCTATAATAATCTACAGGTAATAAAATATACATGTATACACATATTTATGCCATGTCTACAGCCCTAAAACTAAAAAGTAAATTACTACATTCTAAACAAATTTATTTATTTAGAAACAAAAGTGTATTCAGGAAATTCATATTTAAAATAAAATCTTCATTATTTTACCCATGTAGGATCTCTCATAACATAATTTCTAACCTATTTTATGCTGAAGGAGGTGCCTTAAATGGCAAATGACCCTGGGATCCACTGTTTTCCCCATAGGGCACATTATCCAGAAGTACCTGACCTGACAGAACACTGGAATGGCCCACAAAAGGCTCAGCTTTAACCCCTACAGGGTCCAGGTGCAATTTTCTAAGATGCACCATATACAGTGAAGCAAAGAATGACATACTATGTGGAGGCAGGACTGACCCTCTCACCTCAAAGTTGTTTTTCATTCCCACGGGTGGCTATATAAATTAGAATGGTGTTCACTAAGCATTAGCTTTCTCCACACCTGCCACCCACCCACACAAACTCCAGGAAAGAGTGTAATTTTCTGGTCTATTGATGCTGGACTTTGCAATGTAATGTGCTTGGCTCTTTGGAGCATATCTACCCAGACTTTGACTTTGGGCTCAGACAACTGACTAGCTTTAGGCAGTGGTATGCTAGCAGAGATGACATAACCAAAGGCTTGATATGTGCTAGCACAGTTGGCCTTGCTTTTCTGTTTCTGCCATTATCATGAGAAGAATATGCCCAGGTAGACTACTAATCCCAGGATAACAAGAGACACATGGAGCAGAATGAATCCAGCCAACCAGCAGATCCTTAGCCTAAAGCACAGCTTTCCCAATAGATCTGTGGGCATGATAATAAATATTTATTGTTGGAGATTTAAAATAAATAAATAAAATAACCTCATCAGGTTATTAGGTTGTCTATAGCCTCTATCTTAGTTGATGTGAGATCAATTTAGTTTCAAAAATTGAAAAAAAAAAAAGGAAATTTCTGGAGAACAAAGCTATTTCTTGTTATTTTTCTACTTTATTTTCCACTATACTCTTGGGAATATTAGGTACCTGAAAAACTGTATAATTATAGATTTCCTATCTTTAGCAAAAATATGTGAGAACCCAGCTAAACATATTAGAACTAAATGTAAAAGGAGACATTATGGTGACATTTTTTCCCTTGATTTTAAAGTATATTCATTGTTGCTGTAAAACACCAGTAGACTTTAAAAGTGCTACAACAGCTGAACCCTCAAAATGCCAAATATTCATATTCATGAAAGTACTAAAGAATTCATGAGTGGCTAACAACCTACTATGAAGTTTATTTTTTGTTTCTTTCTTTTTTGTTTTTCTCCTAGGAAGAAAACAAATAATCAATTTAATTATGTGTGCCTGTAGTTCTTCTTTTGTTATCCAGAGGAAGAACATTATTATTTGTGACTTATTCAACCTACTACAAAGTATGCAAGTGAATTTCAGACTTTATTTTGTAATATGAAGTAGTGAAGATTTAAGCTGTCAGGGCTCATGACAGATATTTAAAACTTTTTTTGCTAGTTCTAACTCTGTTCTAAACATATTCAGAAAGCTGACATTTCTGAACAGATTATTTCTTGATTCTGACTGGCAAGAATATTTACTAGAATAATTTATTCTTTATTGAATAAAAAATGTAGGCTAAAATTGAAATGACTAGAAAAAGTAACTTCTGCAATTAATTTGGCATACTTTCATTTATACACCAAAATTTTTAAAATGCTACTTACCAAATATAATTTCCCCAAACCTAATTCTGATGTTAATAATTTATAACATCAGTCAATCAGCCTTTCTCCCTACTTCCAAGGAATTGACCTATCATTAAACCTAATATAATATTATTTCATGTAGAGTAAACATCAATATCTTTTCCTTCTGTTTCACCTACATGGAAAAAAAAATAACAACTTTGCACACAATGTCATTTGGCCAATAAGCTGAATTTAAATTATATGGTGATTAGGAAACTAAATTCTACAAGGAATGTTTTGTTACAATATCTGCAGAAGTGTCTTCTTGTATTAAAATTCTTAAGAGGTGAAATTCTCAGAAATAAAATAAAAAATCCAATGATTTTTAACTCAATTAATACAGCAAATATTTGTTAAAAGTCATGGACTAATTATTTGAAGTCATGGACTAATTATTTACCCCAAGTATTTTATTTTGAATTGCATAAAAAGCATTATATATAGTGTGATATACAGTATGATAATTATATATATACATAATTATGTAAAGTATGTAACAAGCAATATTAAAATAATGAAATAAAATACAATAATAAAATCTTTGCTTTTAAAAGTTTTAATATTAAAATATTTTATCTAAGTTCACTTTTTTATCTATCTGTAAACATAAATTTTCATGTTTATATTTACTTGTATATCTGAAACAAGAGTGGTCTAATTCAGTACCTTTGAATAATGGCAATGATTCAATGCCATTTCATATGTTTGCCAAATCGGTTGTTACTGGCTCTGAAGGAATTAAGAAACAGTACAAATTCTTAAAAAAAGTTTTCTTATTCTGAAAAAATTTATAATCACCTGTTCTGTGAAAATACGTCAGAGAATTAAGACTAGTGCAAGAATATACAGAATAATAAAGGCAGATGAAGAAAAAAATTGGGACAATAAACTTCTAAAAATAGCAAGTATAACAGGCATCTAATATGTACGTTGAGCACTTATAAAAGAAATAGTGATTATTCTTGAATACGATACTAACCGATAGATCAAAGTCGGGGGTAGAGCTTTGTGGAGAGGAGAACACAGTAACATCTAAGATAGCATTTTGAGGGAGACCTCTAAAGTACACTCAAGTCAAATCAACACTTCTCCAGAAAGGCAGCTCCGTAAAAGCAAACATTTTACTGGGTTGTTCGCAATCACATTCCCAGTACCTAAAACCCTAGTTAGCATATGGTTAGCACTTGATAAATATCAAATTAATGGATGGATAAATGAACTACTTGAATAGAAGCTATTTATAAATTAGACATAGAGGTGAAAATAAAAATTTCAAAAGGCAGGAGTGGTGTCATTAATGTGTATCATTAAAGGAATAAATGGTATAAAATTGTATAAGTCAAAATGATATATTTAAAGTGCACAAATCCAAAGGAATCTCTAGCATTCCTTGGAGAAACAACTGATTCCAGGTCTAATAGAAAAGATACAAGCTGTGCCTGGGATATTGTACAAAAAACAATGCAAATGAAATAATAAATTGATCATTTTAGTGGTATCAAAAAACATCAGGGGTCAAATTAAAGACACTGGTAGGATGCGAGTGTAAAGTTACCAGTGGCCATCATGTCCAGCAATTAGCAAGAATCTGTCTCAGAGATGAAGAGATGGATTGGGATTAGAAGACTCTTGAATATTTGGATTCAGCCATACCTAAATACCTCTGTAAAGTCTTTCATTATTTTTTTTTTAGTTGTTTTAAGTTAGAACTCTCTCATTTTCAACCTAGAATATATTATCCAAAGTAGGGCCAATAATGCCTGAACACAGAATCCATTGATAATTAAATTATTTTAAATAGTTCTTATAAATCAACTAGTATCCATACTACATGTACAAGGAATTAGACAAATAGTCCCTATTGAATCAGACACAGGACAGTGGAAAAAAAATTAAGCTAAAACAGAGGATCAGGCACACAATGACTAGCTTAATGGATTGATAAGACTATTGCCAGTGAATGCATTAGCTACCTTAGGGTACAAGATCAAGAAGGATGGTTAGGAATACATTTAGTGCAATTTATATACAAATACCTTAGATATATTAAACTTGAAAATACTGAGCAAGTAAAGACTAAAAAGAAGAGTCCTGAAACACATGAAAGAAATAAGGCAGAAAAATTAAAACAATAAGTAAAAACTAGAAAGAAGACATGTAACTAAAATAAATACAATTATTAACCAAACTAACAAAAACTTCTCCCCAATTCTGTGGTGAGGAGGTGAGGGTTTAATATCAGAATCATAATTTAATGTATTTTAATTTCTCTGTAGTTTGAGGGTATATTAGAGTTAAATATAAAAAACAATGTATGCCATTGGTTTTATTGGGCATAGTCACTTTTTGGCTCTTCGCCTTTTTGATATCCAGTTTAAAAACAAAACTAAAAGAACTTCCAGCTAATTATATACATCAAAATTTCTGGATTTTCAGTGTTTTTTTTTTTTTCATAAAAAGTCAGAATTATGGTGCTATAATGAGGTAAACCCATGCAAACATCACATATTAAGGGATGGTACCTCAGTTATGCTATGAAGTATAGTAAATACAGAGTCTACTCCCAATTATACTAGAAGGCAAGGAATGATTTATTTGAATTAAGGAACATGTCAAAAGATAACTAATTTTATTCAGGTTCTCTGTGAATATTTGTTTGTTTTATTCCAATGGTATTCAATATTTGCTCAGAAAAAAAGGAAAATAAATGTCCCTAAAAGAAATGTTGAAAGCATAAAGATGTCAACAGAAATGCATTTCTACTCCAAAAAAAAGTATTTGTATTTTACTTAGTTTTATATTTATGGAAATTCTCATTTCCATTTGTAGAGATAAACAAACCTAAATTTCATTCAATTTTTTACATTTCCCACCTATTTTAATCAAAAGCTAAAGTGTTTTCATTGTTCCTTCAAAGCTGCTCAAAGTTACCATACCAAGTTTTTAAACTTACTTTCTAATAGCCCCATTTTAATTGATTATTGTAGTACCTCTCTCTACTAATTTGCAAGAAGATGAACATTTCTCCCTATGTAGCTATTGTCTAATTTTTTAAAAACCATTCAAACTGAATACTTAGCATTTCTTTAAAAATTTTAAAATAGATTCTCAGGTTGTAATTAAATCAGTAAACTAATTAGTTAACATATAAAGATAAATGACACAGGAGACATTCTCTTAAGTGTTCTTATCTTTCTTTTACTCGTTTGACAAACATTTATAAAAATCGATTATGTGCCCAGCTATTTACTGTTCTACGTTTCATGTATACAATTGTGAGAGCAACAGATATAATCTCTTCCCTCATAACATGGGGTGGAAAAGGAGGCAAAGTTCTGAAAAATAAATAAATGACAAATGTGCAAAAAACCACTAGATGGAGAATGCAGGTAGAAGAAAGTTACTGAAAGCTGTTGCAGAGAATAATGGGAAGGGGGCTTTATTCAAAGTTTTCATAGAGGCTTAATCGAGAAAATGAAGCTTCTAGGATTATTTAGAACCACATAAGTGCACTCCATCAGGAATAAATAGCCTGTCTAAAGGCCTTAGGACTGGAAAGGGCTTGGTATATTTTTTGGATGAGAAAAAGGTCAGGGTGACACTGGCTGTTAGAGAACAAGTGGTCTCTAGTTGACCTTATTGACAGCCCCAGACCAAAGAGAGCTCTTTGTGCCAGAGTAGGGAGAACAGATTTTATTCTGAATGGAAAACCCCTGAACATGAAGCAAGTGGCTGGCTTAGGGTAGGGAAGTGTTTGCTCATGGTGCTGTGGCATAATGTGATTTACACTGTAAAAATATCACTTGGTTATTGATGGAGAGGATACTGGAGTTTAGAATCCCAGTGATTATTCCGTGTGTATTTTATTTATAAAAAACAAATATAGGAACTTCTTAAAAAATTAAGGTGACCCTTTCTCGATATAAATATAATTACATAGATATACTTCTTTCAAGTGGCATTAGATTAATATTCTGCTATTCAAGTATTCCATTTCCCTGACAACACATAGTGAACTACAGATAAAAACACAACCTTTAAAAAAAGCCTTCTAATCTCTCCTATTTATGTATTTAGTATTTTGAATATTGTGAAGACATTTCTGAGTATCTTCCTTAAAATTGTCACAACAGCAGGGAGTATGCTACTGGAATCACGTGGGTGCTAAACACCATACGATGCATACACTACTGCCCACAACACGGAATATTCTATCCCCAACAGCAGAAGTGTTAAATCTGACAGATAAAGGTCTACTAGGGCCATGCAAGTAATGCAAAATGAACTGAGGCCAGAAACACATAATCCCCGTTCCCCTACAAATCTGCTATAAAAATAGAACATGCATTCATAACAATAAATGGCAACTGAGGTTAACTTTAGCAAGATTGTGGAATAAGAGGTCCTCCGCTCTAGTCCTTCTCATAGAAACACCAATATCCATAAAGAATACCTTTGTGAGAATTCTGGAACACCAGAGAAAGTTCACAGTTCACCCATGGAGCAAAAAGCAAACCCAAGCAAATTAAAACCTGAGAAGAACTGCAGTAAAGGGACAAGAATAGTTGCGTTTTGTCCACATCACCCCTCCCCCAAGCTGCCAGAGCCAGCGCTGGGAAGGGGGGCGGGGAGCACGTCTGATTTGTCCCCTAAGGGAGAGACCGAGTTGGAAGTCCAACTTCTTAAGCCCTTTGGACGCTGCCGAAGAGAACCACTTCTGTCTCAACTCACACAGAAGACTGGGTGAAACTGTCACGGTGAGACCACATGGGGACAGCTAGGAATAGGGACAGGTCTTCAGCGGCCAGGGCAGGAAAATCCCGGTGATGGCCTCTCGCCCCCGCACGCCCACCCTCTACAGCAGCCTGGCCAACCCAGACCCACTGAGGGGCCCGTCAGGAGCTTCGCCCCACCACATAGCTCTGAGGACCAGCCACATCCAACTGAGGAGCTGACCACAACTTCCCTCTGGCACAGGGCTCCCCAGGCCCCCCCCCCCCCCCCCACAGCTAGACGTCGAAGCTGGTCAGGAGCCTCTCTGGAGACTTTTTGAGCCCTGCCTGAGGTCAGGCAGTCGGGGACCCCACCTACCGGTGCCAACTGCAGAGCCTTATAGGAGGCTTATCCCTTCGGAAGCCTCACCAGCAGCTCCGCCCTCCCTGGAGCCAGTCAGGAGCCCTCTCCACGGTGAAGGCCTGTCAGGGGCTGCGCGACCACAGAGCCCGGCCAGCCTCACCACGGGCCAGCCCTGCCTGCTGGCCACGCCCAAACCGGAAGCCCCCTCAGGCACCGCCCATCACCGAGCAGCCCCTGGCCTTGTGGGACTGCAGAGTTCTGTCAGCCCGCTTCGTCTGAGCGCGGTGAAGCCCCAGTGGCCCGGGCAGAATGCAGAGCCCTGCTAGACAGACACGACATACTGCAGGGCCCCAACAGCGGAACCTGCCCCACCTTGGACCCTGGCAACAGGTCTCCCAAAAAGGCAGAGACCTCTCAGCGGGCCCTGCCCAATCTCCCAGTTCTGTCAGGCAGACCCTCAGGGGCAGAGCCCCGGCAAGGGGAACCACCTTACTACAGACACCGCAAACTCACCTGACCAGAACTGTGGATTGGCTTGAGCTTGGCTCACACGCTCCGGAACTTTCCAGGTGAAATCAAACTGGTCCCGTCGTGGAGGGCAGGGAGAGATGAAAGAAAGAGACCGAGCACTCCAGATTGGTAGGTGGCAAATTTAATAAATAAGAAATTTAAATACAAGACATCTCTTGGGTAATGGCAAGACAAGTAAATCTCTACACCCACAGGCCAGAATCTTAAAAGTTTACACAGAGGCCTGGACTGGATTCAGTTACCTGTGCTGTCTAGGTAGTCTCAGTAGCACCTTACTATCTCCAGGCTGTGACTTTGAAGCAGCTTCTGGTGCAGAGGAGGAAAGGGGAATAGCCATTTCAAGGACAGGAGAGAGGGGATGGGAAGCTTCCAGTTTCCCAGGTCTAGTTTGCGGGTCAGTAGGCAGTCATATCCTGTCGATAACCTCCTCCAGCACTCCATCCCTCGGGACCAGCTCTTACAATCCTACATGTTCCCTATTGAGCAATGTGCCCTGAGTGGTCAGCAAGGTTTTCATTAGTATAGAGGTGGCTTATTTGGTGGCTGTTTGGCTGCAGCGAAGGCAGATACAACAGCAGCTGTATAGGCATGTGCATAGAAAAGGCAGATTAAGATAATGATTCACAAAATAAATAACATTTTTTTTTTCCACCAAGAGCCCTATGATCTGAAGCACTGATTTATTAAATCCCCCAAGCTGGGAGTACGATCACTTAGGGTGTTCCCTTGTGTCCTCATGTGGTTTAATAAAGATCGTACATTAGCAGACTCATCAGGTATGAACACACAACATTTGATTTGAGTAATTACACAGGTGCCTTCTTGCAAAGCAATGATAATGTCCAAGGCCATCCTATTTTGGAGGACAGCTTTTTTCATTAGAGAAATTTTAGTGTTCAGTAAAGACAGACTTTGTTACTATCACTTAAGTCTTCCTGGGTGGTTATAGTCAGGGCTTCTATGTGTGCTATAAAATCCTCCAGGCCAATAAAGGGAACAAAGATAGTGACCAAATGATTATACCAAGGAAAACAGAATATGCCCATCTGGCCTTGAGGAGAGGGAGGTTGGCAATTGTTGTTACCACGTGGCGGATTCTCCTCTGTGCCAGGGAAAACCTAAGGTGCAGAAGCCCAACCACCTGGGTGGAAGCCAAGGCCAAAGTTTTGTGCCACACAATCACTGGGTCCCCTTCAGGGCTACTCAGTAAGTATGGGCAGCATGACCAGTCAGTGCCAAACTAGTAAATATCTTTTAATATGACAGAATGAATGCACAGTTCTGGTCATATTCATCTCATATTCTTGATATAATGGGGTTGGTTCTGTTTAGAGTGATTTTTTTTTGTTGCCACAGTAGAGGTGCATGAGTACTAAAATGTCCATAACCCAGAATAAGGCACATGGAAACCATCCCAAACCTGAGTATAGCCCCTACCAATGGCTCTGATGGTGGTATTTTTAGGACCCTTCAGGTTGGGCTGCCTGTATAGTTTGCTTGACAGGTAAAGAATGCCCATGTCCTGGGTTATTGATGGTGTGTGCCACAGGCCAGGTTTCTGGATCAGTGTTGGTAATATAGGATGACTTAAGAGTACTGGTTCTAGCTGTTCTTCCTTAATATACTGCTTTAGGGCCTTCCAGTCCCTTGCCTGGAGGGGCAATACCCACCATGGCAATCCTGACAAGCTAGAGAGGGACAGCTGCCCACATACCCAGCAGTTGGATTGATTTCTTTGCTGAGGATACACTGTAAAAGGTATTTTCATCAGGTGCCTATCTCCTAACCTATCTCCTGACCAGACACTGCTGGAGCAGAAGAAGTTTAAGATCAAAAAAACAGATATTTAGTAAGAACTTGTATGAGTTCTTCCCCTTCTATAAGAATTACACTTGTGGCCTGATCCTTAGATGTTAATGTGGCTGCACCTTTAGGAATTTGAC
The DNA here is from genome assembly GCF_009834535.1 of Camelus ferus. NCBI lineage: Eukaryota > Metazoa > Chordata > Mammalia > Artiodactyla > Camelidae > Camelus > Camelus ferus. The sequence goes on along the minus strand of NC_045697.1, from coordinate 57,144,482 downwards.
CTGGTTGTGCATACCATGCATGTTGGCCAGGTGAGGCAGCAGTGTCAGGCATGAGGAGATGGACTGGAGGCAGGATATGCCAGACCAGGACCCATACCTTCTTTCCACTCTCAATGTTCCATTCCAATTATGGTACTTTTTAACAAGACTGGCTTGTTGCAGAACAATGGGATCCCAGTGGAGATTAAGAAGTTCCCCCTCATGCAGGAGTGTGAAGTAACTCACCCATCTTCGTGGGATGTACCCTGCAAATTCCAGTAGTTAACCCCTTTCCAGGCATAATAGGACATGGTATTCTCAGCAGCAGAGCAGGTTGATCCAAGGTGAGCATTAGGGCAGTGGTTGTTTCCTGTGACTTCCATACCTTTATGGTGTTGGGTATTTCAGCAGGGGTCCCAGTCTGGCATATGGGGCAACAGGCCATATTTGTTCATCATTTAAATGTATTAAAGCCTGGGGTAGTACTCTAGTCCACTCACCAAGGTGGTTTGATCTGTTAGTAATGTAATCTGCTACTTTAGTGTTCCATGGATGACTGACCCCTGCGGCTGGCTTGCAGGTATATAGGGGAGATGGAACCTCCATTCAATGTAATGCTCTTCTGCCCAGTTTTGCACATCATGACCTTTGAAATGTGTCCCCTGATCACTGTCTATTTGATGAGGGTATCCATACATGGTATTCAGCAACCCTAATCCCCTAATGGCTGCACCTTGGTTTGCAAGGCCACTGTGAAAAGTGGGTTAGGCCAGATGTAATGCCTATACAAACCAGGGCATATCTGGAACACTCATGCAGAGGGAAGAGGCCAATATAATCAATTTGCCAATATCTCACTGGTTGGGAAATTCATTGGATGACCCTAGACTCCTTCAGAAGTTGCCTTGGGTATGGTTTAGAACACAGAGGACATGCTGTTACTGCATTAACCAAGTAGTATTTCAGGAACAATTCAGCATCCTTGGCAATATGTCATTCCACCCAGAGGGTGGCCTCTTTTTATGGATCTGTTCTTCTGTGTCTACTGAAGGGTCAGTTGCCAGGGCTTGTTACCTGAGCTAAGGCATCAGCTTCCTGATTGCAAAGGGGTTTCAGCTCTCTATGAGCCAGTTTGTGGAAGACAGTAAGGACAGCCTCAGGCTCTTGCAAGTGAACTCAAATGTCTGTGCACATATCCTGACCCAACAAGGACTTATTCATGATCATCTACTCCTTGTCTTCCCCCTGTCCAAGACATAGAATTAATCCCTTTAGAATAGCCCAACTGTCTGCAGAGGGAGAGATAATGGCCAGAGTGTATGAGTCATCCTAACCGCTCTGAGTTGACCCACCGGCTGCTGTAGTTTGTTCTTGTTCTCATCCAGGCGGTGTCAGTGTTGGGCTGAATAGTGACTGCAGTCCATGTGGATGGAATGCTGGACTAGATACATCAGTTTACCAGCATCAGCAGGAATTTCCCCCAGTCCCTCTCTACAGGCCACAAGGTCACCACAGAATAGGGGCAGGGGCTTTTGTAAGATGTACATATTCTATAGAGCATAATAGCATGTGCAGTTTTAGAGACAGAGGACAAGGTACTACTTTGCTGCAAACAGGCCTGCCACTTAGTCAAAGTGGGAGTCTGAGCCATAGACTGTGCCATAGAGGTGGGTCCATGGAACATATTCCCAAACCACCCCTTGATAAGAAGGGAAGTTCTTACCTCAATATGTTCTTCTTTTATGAGAGGTTTTTCCTGGAGGAACACTGTGTACATTGCTAGGAGCCGTTGCTCTAAGGAGGTATACAGATTTCTGTCCTCTTCCAGAGCTGGGAACAAAATTCTAGAGGTACTCTCTTATGATGTCTCTGCACACGCCATACCTTCCAGAGTCACAGATACATCTAAATCAAATGATAGCCCTTCTTGGGTGATGCCCGGGGCTTTAATCTGCTTCACTAGTATTTTTGACTTCTTAAAGGCAGCTTGCTGCTCTTATCCTCAGCCCCACCCCTTACAAGGCAGTGTAAGGGATGGCAGCACTATGCCAGGGGAATAAATATCTTCCAGAAACTCTAAATCCCTACAAAGGCTTATATCATTCTCAATCTTAAGGGTTGGATAGGCTTGCACTGTATCAATCACAGTTTCTGGAAGAGTGCACATCTTACTTAACAACTCCCCAGAACTTTATAGCTGTGCTTGGGCCTTTAATTTTCTGCGGATTCATTTCCCATCCTCTTTCTCACAAATGTTCCAGCAAAGTCTGCAGAGACAGGTCTTCACGTGTTAACATTATGTCATCGATGTAATAGGCCCCTTTTACTAATGTGAGGAAGGAGAACAGGGACAGGTCTCAGGTTACCATCCCATGATATATTATGGGGCTGCACTTGAGGAAGCACTGAAAGGTACCTTGTTGACTTTCCAATGTGTAGGCAGATTGACCTGTGACTTGTCAGCTTGGGTTTATTGAGAAAAGCATTTGCTAAGTTCGGTGTAGCATGGTACACTTCTAGGACCATGGCCGAAGTATCTAAATTGGTGGCAGTGTTGTGTACAGCTGCATGGTTGGACAGCACTACCTGGTTCAGTTCTCAGTAGTCTTCTGTCATCTACCATGAGCCATCTGACTTCTCTACTGGCCATTCCAAACTGTTGAAAGCACTATGGGCAGGGTTTACAATACCCACTTGCTGCAGTTCTTGGGTGCCTTCTCCTGTTTCCTTATGCCTCCCCCTACCCCAGCTGTTTGACAATGTTTATATTGTTTGACAATAACCACTCTTCCTGGGGGTAGCAGGCTTATCAGTTCCCAGTGGGTGTTTGCTTCAGCACTGCTTTGATTACTCTAACCTGGAGGAATTCACCAATAGAGGTTTGCAGAGTTTGACCTTGTCAATATCAATACCCAATATGTTCTCTGGTATTGGAGAGATAAAAACTCATTTTCTCATGAGAGAGAACATACAATTTGCAGTGTCGCAGGAACATTCCTAACCATTTGTATTTCATGTATAGATGGCACTGAGGGGGCCAGAAAACGTCTGATGGTTACCATGTACTAGAGTAAATTTGGCTCTGCTGTCAACCAGAGCTATCACCTTTTGTTTATTTCTAGGGGAGTACTAGAGAATAGAAAGATGGGGGTTCTGATCACCCTCAACGGCCCTCACCTGGAGGTAGTCTTGGCTTTTATCCTTTACCTGAGGTGTGGGAGGCACCCACCCTGAGTAGGTCTCTCAGGAAACAGAAGGGGCAACAGGAAGTGGACAGATCTGAAGTGTTATTCAGATTTTAGAGATAACAAAAATGTATTTGTGATGTCTTAATATTTAAATGTTGCCAGCAAAAGCACACTTTTTTTTAAACAAGATATGGAATAACAAAGTATGGTACAAATAAATTACGTGTAGGCTTAATTCAGCAGAACTTAGTAATGTGGAGGTTGTTGGTGACTATCAAAAACAGTCTCAGTGTTGTATTGGGACCAAAACCTACTTCAAGTTGTTTGGGAAATATAGGGAGGTGAGGATGCAGATTAACTTACTATAGATATGCTTTTGAAAAATTGTGATATGAGAAGGAAATGAATAATGAATTTATAGCTGTAAAAGTATATGGATTCAATTTGAATCAAATAAATATATATATGAGGTGAAATTTTAGATCTTATTTGTATGCTAATAAGAATGATTTAGTAGAGAGAAATAGGAGCTGATCATATATCAGACAAAAGCACTGATTGCAATAATGAGATCTCAGAATGAAAAATATAGAATCCAGAGCAAAAACAGAGGCCTTGATTTTATAGAGAAATTTAAAATTTACACTAAAAGTTAAGAAAATCGAGAAAAAGGTAGTAGGTACAGGGAGGATTGTACATTTGGAAGTGAGATGAAAAATATCTGTTTCTTTTTAGGTCAGAGTACAATGTATTGGCTAAATATTACTTAAATACATATACATTAAATTCCATGTGTCCAGGTATTCTGATAATCACACTATATGCTTGAAGACATAAGTATTCTATGTACACTGAATTACTTTGCATTATATGGACGTTACTGATACTATCAGTGTGATGTCTATAAGTTTTTTTTATATTTAAAAATATATGTAGTAGTTTCTTGGACAAGTATATCTATATTTATGATATAGAGTATCATCTATGCCAAATCCAATCATTAATTTTAAATGTGTAGTTGTGCTTTGTTATGGATGACTGTAAAATTGTTCACATGTATAAAAATCTCCCTATGGATAAAAGTACATAATGTAAGAGATGAGAGAGAGAAAGATTGAGAGAGATAGAAACAACTGATACTATGTGGATATATTTGCATAGTTATATATAAATATAATGATGTTATAAATCAATTATTTGAGAAAAATAGAGAAAAAATTAAGTAAACTTGAAATGAATAGATTAATATTGGATTATGCATATTGAATAATTGCTGAACAAGTATTGTTGCAGACAACAGCATACAGTTTAATTTTTGAATTATTATTTCAACAAAAAAACTTGAATTTCTTGCTATTTTCCTAAGCAGTTTATTTTGCACAGCTACATGCCATTAGTGCTTTAATCTGCTAATCAACCAAAATAACTTGACCCAGAAAAACTTGCTTTCAATTATCAGCAATAATAGAAATGTTATTGATTCCAGTATGTGACAAATTCATAGCTACAAATATTTCTAAAACCTATAAAACCATTTAACTTCCAATAAAAGAATTTTCCTAACTGTTCAGAATCATACTCATGACTATCAAAATGTTAATAGTTCTTTTTCAAAATGCTTCCATTGCCCAGTAAAATTTAACAGTCAAATTTTTACCTTTTTTTGACATTGTCAGTTCAAATTAGTATATTAAAAATATGATAAACCCTGCAGTAAATCTTTGTTTCAAAATATGTTTGGAGGCAGCAGCTTTATTTATCCTCAAAGGTAACCTATAGATACGCCTTGAGAAGTGAGATATTACTCTTCAGACATCAGGAAGGAAAATGCTATTGTAGGATATTCACTATGCCTTCATGTTTAAGGGGAAGAAAAACAGGGTTTATAAATATACCTGTTAAAAATAGCAAAGTTTTGTTTGTGTTTGTGTGTATATATTTTGTTTAATGACATTCTCTCCTTCTCTGGAGAGCCAACATCTTAATTAGGAATAAAGTAAAAGCCATCTGACTTAAACCTTAATGTGAGATGTCTTTTTTCCAAAACAATTCTATCACTCTACCATAAATTACTCTCTTCCTGGTCTCCCAGGATCAGAAGTTTTTCCTCCCTTCCAATTCTGGCAATTGGATTTGGTAAAGAACAAGCAGAATTTTGGCAAACTCCAATAGCCAGGACATAAAGGAGTTACAAAAACTAGTATAAGAGAAAGTTTTAAAAGGATTTTGTTTTCTGGACACTATTCATTTAACTTGATTGAAAAGAAATAGGAAAGTTAGTCATAACAACCATATAAAAAGAGATTTTTGTGGTCATCTAGTTGGTTGTACATTGTTCTATGTACTAAGTACATAATTGCATTAAATTGCTGATATCTTAATTTCAAGTGCATTTTAACAACCATCTGAGGCTTCACCTTCTTTAAGGGCTTACCTGCATAGGTCAGGCCCTCCCAGGATAATCTTCCTTTTGATTTACTCAAGGCAACTGACTAACAAAAACTCTTGGGAGTGATAACCCATCATATTCATAGGTCTTACCCACACTCATGTGGAGTGTTTTATAGAAGGGAGGGCAATAAATGTATAGATCATTTGGTAATCAGTTTAAGGTTCTATCTACCATGATCCTCATTTAACCTCTTCCCTCCCAGTGATTAAAACTTTAAAAAATATTGTCCATAAAACTTTGGAAGATATTAAATTTTTCAAATGAGCCATAGAGTACAAATGGAGTGAGAGTGCTCAATCACTTTTTATAGGTGAAATTGAACTGTGCTGGTGAGTTTCTCTGACAAAGACAAGAAGTAATGGAGGGATGGAGTGAGGAAGTAAAGCAGGGAGGGAGGGAGGAAGGAAAGAGGAAAGAAAAAAATTGTTAGGCTAAATATATTTTGTAATGCTATCTCAAAATCTATTATGATTGGAAGATTGCTTGAAAAATAAATTAAAAATCTGTCTACATTTAAGTTTTAAGAAGCGATATGTAATATACTATAATTGGTTATTCTTTCCTGTCTCACAGTTAATCTTGCAAAGTAGAAACCAGGTGAAGTGAACTTGGAAAATTTACCTTCTATCTCTACCCCTATTAGTCATTCCTTAACATAGGAGAAGGAATAATTTGGCAAGCAAATGAGTTTTGCATAACCAGTGTGCATGTTCTACTCATTTCTTCTGGGCAATTCCTTCTGTATTTACCGGTAGATAGGACATCACACTGCTCTGATTTCCAACCCATGGAGCTTCATATCCATATTTCCAACCCATGGAGCTTCAAAACCTGTGGTTTTTTACTTCTCTCTGATTCTGCATTTGAGCAGTAGAGACAGAAATACTAATCATCGACTCCCTAATACATCAAAAAGTACTTAATGCCTGTAATTATAGAGTGATAAAAGTCAAGTAGAATACCTCTAGAAGAACAAGTTCACATGCTTTATAATTTTGAGAAGGTTTAATGGTTTTAATATGTTGTGCTCCTATTTCTGAATTATGTTCTTTGGTTAAAGATAGGCATTTTAATCTTTTAACAGATTTTTTTCAACTTTATTAGTTATGCATGCTTTGCACCTGTTTCTGCAGCTGTTAACCACTGTGTCCTCCAGAATTTTTTTGGACCACATATTAAAAATTTTTATTATTCTATGCTTCCCGTTAGTACTCTAATTTGGTGTCATGAAGTGGATTTCCACTTCTGAACTGATGATATGCCAATTTGCCAGGAACATAATTTCTGAAACCCTGAGGATATCTGCTCAATGCCGTATTTACTATAGGGCATCAGAGTTTGAACATCAGGTAATTGGTTAGCTCTTAATATCAGATAAGCCTGATTGCGTTCAGGAGGATTTTGGCATAGATTACACATCTACATCCTAGTTCTGTCACATTCATAGAGAGGAAAACATTGACACTCCACTGTGTTAACCAAGTTATTAATTATAGATTTCTACTATTTCTACATCAGATACAATGGTCAGGGTGACATGCCTCTAAGTATGTTTACAGAGTGAATATATGGTTATAACAAAATCTCATTTTAAAGTTATTTCATATTATTTTTGAATGCTTCCAAAGTCTTATTCATTACATGGGTTTTAGCATTCCGTATCACACAATCACACTTTTTCAGAAACTTAAATTTTAAAGAATAATCCTTATTCTCCTCAAGGCTTAGAAAATAAGCCTAATGTGGTTACATGCATTTTCTATGTGTTGTCTCATCTGGCAGAACTGATTATTGATCAAAACAACTTGATAGTCTTTGATCTCTTACGACCTCAATTTATTTATACTATTTGGAGTAATTACCTTAATTGCTGAAAGATATGTGATACGCTTGCATACTTGTAATACATATATGTATATATATATAATTTGAAATTATAATGTGGTATTTATGAACAGTAAGAAATTTCTTAAATGTTAACATGTTTTATGGCATATGAATTGTTTACACTTTAAAATGTCCATTTATATGTATCTAATAAATTTAATGAAGATTAGGGATTTCCTATCTTAATAATTATTCATTCAATAAGTTTATTTTAGGCACATGTATGATGCTAAAACTGAGGTAAATTACAATACTGTATTTCAGGTGTTTTTATATCAAGTGATATATTTATCATCTTTATAAGATAAAGATGGTCTAATGCACTTTGGTTATTCATTCTAGGCTAAATATTCATAAAAGCTTCACTTCATTTAAAATTTACAGTTTACATGTATCTCGTAAGTCTGGAATCTATAGTGAACTGCTTCAGTTAATTCTCCTCAAACCCTATTTATCTATTAATGCATGTATTCATCAAATAAATATGGAGAGTTTAGCTCTATGCAAGGTATCCTTCTAAACCTAAAGATTCAACAGTGAACTATATAGCTGTGGTACCCAAGTTCATGGAGCTTAAATTTGATAGTGAAAAAAATTATAAATGTAGGATCTTGGGTCTATAACTCTGTTAAAACCACTCTGTCAATCTCCAAACCTAAATCATCCCTACTTACATTTCAATAGCACTCCTAGTACTGTTGAGCAGACTGGACCAATGAGTATGTAAGGCAGTCACTAAAACTGCTATTTATTTATTTTGTCCCTGGGTCCACTCCCCTCTAAAAATCTTCAGAAAATTTTCTCCCTTATAATACATCATATCCACTCCCTCCCCTAATTTCTACTAACAGCTATAGCCTTGCTTATAAATTTCCCAGAATTTTTGGATAAATGTGTACCTGGGAAACCTCCCTTTTCCCGCATCAACACTCTAGCTAACTCTGTTCTAGAACACACAGTTCTCCACTCCCCTGTCATCACATGAATAGACGTTTTTCTTTCTATGTAAGTCAAATTGACTTATACCTGCATTTTTTACTTTTTGTGAAGACTTTCTTCACCTTTTTTTAGTTTCTGCCTCCAAGAGATGTTCTGTGGTGTATCTGACAAGAAATCAGGCTTTTAGGTAAAAAAGCAAATGTAATTATGGTTTTAGAAGTCATTGAACCTGAAAATTATTGCTAATTCTTCAATGACAGATATGTGTGCCTGTACACAGTTGCACAGACCTGTGTCTGGGACTGTTTTGGTTCAAAAACTTTCTTGAAGTAAATTAAGAGCAGTTAACTGAAGTGCAATAGGACAGAGGTGGATATATATAAATGTATATACCTCATGTTGGTAGAGGAAAAACAAAAACTAAAACAAAAAACTTGTTCTTTGATTTCCAAACTTCAGTGTGGAATCTATTCAAGTTCTCAAATACGGTGTTTGGTGACTCAACTCAGCACACAGTTGTATTATTCATAGCTAAGACTGCAATTACATTGCAAAGATACTTGACAGGATTAGAAAGGAAAAAAGACACAGACAGAGTCTGTAGAAATCCATGAACACATGCACAGGTTTTCTTATGTTCCCTCCCTCTAGTGAGTAGAGATACCAATTATGTTCAATTCTCCAGTAATAAAAGGATATAATATGTGTACAATGTTTTTACTCAAGGAGGCTCATTGGTGACTCAACACCCAGAATTTTTTGTGAAGGGTCTGGTTATGTGGACAACGCTTCACTTAGCACTTACGAAAGCCAGACTTACATCAAGAAATGCAATGCTAAGAATAAATCACTTCTATTGTACACACAGTCTAGGCACAGTGAACCACCTTTATCAGGGAATGGTTTGCCTGCCAGGTTCCCAACTTTACAAGAAGTTCCTTTGAAATATACAGCATCAGCTGCTATGCTAACTTTTTTTTCTGTATAATTTAATAGTATAATTTTAATGGGTTTGTTTGGGGTCCTTAAGTCTAAGGTCATCCCCTGTGTAGGACTAAGATTTCCATCTAAAGGAAAATGGTGTCTCTACTCTGAAACATCCTGAGAATGAGGACATAGAATATAAATGTAAGCAAGGGATTGGACTCCTAAACTTCAGAATTCTCTTTGTGTCTGAAAACAAGGTGAATTTCTATCACATTGAAGAAATTAAAAAATTGTGTAGATATTATGTTGGATTCCAATGGGAAGAATTGGGAATGTAGATTATGAGATCAAACATATCTTGTATGCAATTTAATTTTCTCTCTGTTGACATTTCTTCCTTTCATTCTGCATTAGTTTCCTACTGCAGCTATAACAAATTACTACAATGCTAATGGTTTAAAACAACATACATTAATTATTCTACAGTTCCGTAGGTAGAAGTCTGATGGGTTTTATTGGGCTGAACTCAATGAGTTGGCAGGGCTGGATTCTTTTCCAGACACTTTAGGAGAAACTTTCTCATATTTCCCAGCTTGTAGATGTGACCTTCTTCCTCTGTCTTCAAAGCCAGAAACATATCATCTCCTTGACACTTATTCTTTGGTCACATCTCTCAACTCTCCTCTTCTCCCTCCCTCTTCCACTTTTGAGAACCCTTGTGATTATGTTGGGCCCACTCATATAATCCAGGGAAGATCTCCCTATTTCCCCTATTTTATGGTCATTTGATTGCATCTGTAACCTTAATTCCTTTTGTTTATGGAACCTAACATATTCACTGTCTCAAGTTTGTGGACATCTTTGTGTGGCCTTTCTTCCCACCACACCTTGTAAAACAGCTTTTAGTAATAATAATAATAATAAATAATAATAAGCTCTAATACTAAATACTATTATATATAAAACACTCTTTTAAACATTTACTATAAATTAACTGATTTAATCTCTCTCTTGTATCTTTGAAGCAGATACTGTTCTCACATTTTATCAGGAATGAAGCTAAAGCATGCCATGTTTAAGTCACTTGTCCAGGGACACACAACTATCATGCACACAATGTATTTCTGAATCCAACAAATGTGGTCCAAGGAACATACTCTTATCCACCATTCTTTCCTTCTTCTGTTGACTTTATAGTTGTCTCTTAGCTGTGTATGGGGAAATTAAAAAATGGGCTTTGTTGATATTATGAACAGAGTGGGAAAAAGGGTATAACTTTCTTCCAAGACAAAATGATCTTTGTAGGAATGGTCCATGAAGAATTTAAACATTATCAAAGAAAATGTTGACATATAAGAACAAACTGTGATTTCATACTTCAGAAACTGTGTTAAAGGATGTAATGCTGATTGATAAATAAGCTGATGATACAAGATTTTCCCTTATAAATATTCTAGAAAAGAATGAGGAGGTCTCAGATTTTCTATCCTATGTGTAAAAAACTATCTGAACACATATATTAGATTTATTGGAAGATTCTTCCCTTCATGAGTTAAAAGTATAAGAAATTAAAAAATTACTGAATGTTGATATATATTTTAAATATAATAAATGATATTTAAAGTGGCATCAGCTATCTATTGCCAACAACTATTAACTCTGTGACAAAAACAATAAATATTTATTTAGCTCATGAGTCTGTAGGATTCAGCTCATTTGGACTGGGCTTATCTTTCAACCAAACTCATTCATGTGCCTTCATCTTTTGTATAACCAGCTTTTGGTTTTGTTGATTTTTTTCTATACTCTCTATTTTATTTATTTCCATGTGTATCTTTATAACTTTTTTTTCCTCTGCTTACATAGAGTTTACTCATTGTTTTTCTAGTTCTTAAGATTAAAGATTAGGTTTTTGATTTGAAGTCTTATTTAAAATATAAATGTTTATTGCTATAAAAATTTTCTTACCACCACTTTAGCTGTGTACTGTAAGCTTTGGTACATTGGGTTTTTTTTTTTTTGATTCATCCTGAAGTATTTAAAAATTTTGCATATGATTTCTTTTTTGATCCAGTGTTTGTTTAATTGGGTGTTCTGTAATTACCACATATTTTTGAATTTCCTGAATTTCCATCTGTTATTGATTTCTAATTTCACTGCACTGTGATCCCAGAATGTACTTTGTATGATTTTAACTGTCAAAAATTTTAATTTAATAGGATCTTTTAAATTACCTAACATATAATCTACGAAAAAGGCTTCTTGTGACCTTAAAAGAATGCACATTCTTCTGTTGTTGATTGAAATGTTCTAGTATGTCAGTTAGATTTCATTAATTTATATTGTTTTTCAAACTTTCTATTTCCTTTTGATCTTCTGCTTAGAATGTTATTTCTATTTCCAAACGTAGATTACTGAAGTCTAAATATCATTGTTAAATTGTTTATTTCTCCCACCAATTCTGTCACTGTTTGTTTCATGTATTTTGGGCCTCTGTTGTTAAGCTCATACGTTTGTAATTTTATATCTCCCTGATGGATTGACACTTTTATTATTTAAAAATTTTCTTCTCAGTTTCTAGAACAGCATTTGTTTTAAAATCCACTTTGTCTGATATTAGCATTGCTACTGTAGCTTCTTTTTACTACTATTTGCATGGTGTGTCTTTTAAAAATTGTTTGCCTTTAACTTATTTGTGCTCTTTTTTTGTGGGGTTTTTTTTTTTATTGAAACATAGTTGGTATACAATATAATGTTAATTTCAGGTGTACTACATTGTGATTTGACATTTGCATACACTATGAAATAATCACCATTGTAAGTCTAGTAACCATCTGTCCCCAAAGTCATTACAAAATCATTGACCATATTTCTTAAGCTGTGTATTACCTCCCTGTGGCTTATGTATTTTTCAGCTGAAGGTTTGTACCTCTTAATCCCCTTAACCTTTTTTGCCCTTTTTGCAATCTTATCTTCTTCCCCTCTGGCACCCACCTCTTTTTTCCTTTGTATCTATGAATCTATTTTTGTTATGTTTATTTGTTTTGTTTTTTAGATTCCACGTATAAGTGAGATCGTATGGTATTTGTCTTTCTCTGTCTACTTTATTGCACTTGGCATAATAACTTCTAGATCCATCCATGTAGTCTCAAATGGTGATATTTCTTATTTATTGGTGACTAATATTCTTTTACATTTATATACCACATCTTTTTTTATCTATTTATCTATTGATGGACACTTAGGTTGCTTCCATATCTTGGCTACTGTAAACAATGCTGCAATGAACATTGGTTTGCATATATCTTTCCGAATTAGTGTTTTTGTTTTCTTTGGGCAAATACCCAGAAGTGAAAATGTTGGAGCTGTGGCAATACTATTTTTAATTTTGTTAAGACCCTTCGTATTCTTTTTCATAGTTGCTGTACCAATTTACAATCCCACCAACAGTGCGTGAGGGTTCCCTTTTCTCCACATCCTTGCCAATTTTTTTTTCTTTCTCATCTTTTTGATAATAGCTGTTCTAATAGGTGTGAAGTGATATCTCATTGTGGTGTTGATTTGCATTTCCCTAATGATGAGTAAGGATCTTTTCATGTGTCAAACTAGTTGTGCCTTTCATTGTAATGTGTCTCTTGCACAAAGCATTTACTGGGTCATGTTTTGCCCTTTAATTGAAAAGTTTAGTCCCTTTACACTTAATGTAGTTATTTATAAGGAAAAGTTATGCCTGTCATTTTGCTGTTTGTTTTCTGTATGTCTGATGTCTTTTTGGTTCTTCTTTCCTCCATTACATGTCTTTTGTGTCAAATAGATATTTTCTAATATACCATTTTAATTCCCTTTAGATTTTTTCATGTTTTTTTCATGATATTTCATGGTATTTTTCATAATATTTTAAAATTTTCAGTTTTTTATTGCTAGTTTTACTGAGAGTTATAATTAACAACTTAATTTACTCCAATTTGGAATAAAACCAAATCAATTTCAGTAGTGTACAAAAACTTGGCTGTAATTTAACTCCATTTCCCATCCTTTGTACTATTATTTTCATATAGCTTGTATATTTATGCATATATACAATATATAATAAATAATATATGTATAATATATAATAAATCCTTGAATCCAGTTTTATAGTCATTGCTTTTTTAGTTGTATTTCAATACAGGAGAAGTGAGTTGCAAACAAAAATACATTCATACAATATTTTATGTTTAGTTATATAGTTACATTTGCCAATGCTCTTTATTTTTCACATAGATTTGAGTTACTGTTATTGACCATTCATGTCAGTCTAAAGGACTATTTTATTTTATTTTTAATTGAAGTACAGTCAGTTATAATATGTCCATTTCTGGTGTCCCAGCCATGCAAATGCATACATATCTTCACTTTCATATTCTTTTTCATTAAAGGTAATTACAAGATTATAAGTATAGTTCCCTGTGCTATACAGGAGAAATTTGGGTTTTTTTAAATCTATTTTTATATATAGTGGCTAACATTTACAAATCTCAAACTCCCAAATTTATCCCTTCCTACCCTCCTCCCCCCAGTAACCACAAGATTGTTTATTATGGCTGCGAGTCTGTTTCTATTTTGTAGATGAGTTCAGTAGTGTTTTCTTTTCTTCTTTTTTCAGATTCCACATATGAGAGATATCATATGATATTTTTCTTTCTCTTTCTGGCTTACTTCACTTAGAATGACGATCTCTAGGTCTACCCATGTTGCTGCAAGTGGCATTATTTTATTCTTTTTTTATGATTGAGTAGTATTCCATTGTATAAATATAATGCAACTTCTTTATCCAGTCCTCTGTCAATGGACATTTACAGTGTTTCCATGTCTTGGCTATTGTATATATTGTATGAACACTGGGGTGCATGTATGTTTTCGAATTAGAATTCCCTCTTGATATATGTCCAGGAGTGGGGTTGCTGGATCATATGATTAAGTCTGTTTTTAGTTTTTTGAGGAATTTCCATACTGTTTTCCGTAATGACTACGCCAAACTACATTTCCGCCAGCAGTTTAGGAGGGTTCCCTTTACTCCACATCCTCTCTAGCATTTATCATTTGTGGACTTTTGAATGATAGCCATCTGACTGGTGTGAGGTGATACCTCATTGTAGTTTTGACTTGCATTTCTCTCATAATTAGTGATACTGAGCATTTTCCCATGTGCCTATTGGCCATTTGTATGTCTTCACTGAAGGACTCTTTTAATATTTCTTATAGGATGTGCCTTACCATGACAGACTATCTCAGTTTTTGTTTATTTAGGAACATTTTATTTTCTTTCTTTTGAAGGAGAGTTTTGTTGGGTATAAAATTTTTGGTTAAGAGTCTTTCAGCATATGGAATATGTTACCTCATGCATTCTGACCTCTATGGTTTCTAAAGAAAAACCTTCTGTTCATGTTATTGAGAATTCCTTTCATGTGTGATGAGAAAACAGCTGTTTTTTGCTTCCTAGGCATTTTACAATGTGGTGACCCTGCTCACACCCAGAGTTGGCTCATTTCAGTAAGAACCTGAGATTAGGATTCTCACCACAAGTTCCTGCTCATTTTTCTTAGGGCACCTGTTAAAATAGCCACTTAGAGCTAGAGTTGAGCGCATGAAAAGTTAGTAACTGCTGCCCCAACCACGTTATAAGTAATAGGTGTCTGCTACCTGCTATATCTGTTTACTTACTTATGACCTGGGACAGAGGACTATCCTTACCCTGCACAATTCCCCATTTCTGGGATTTGTAAGTAATAAATATTGTAGCTTTACTTTCTTTGTGTGGGTGTACTGAAGCTGTGCCTTCAATCAAAATTCTTCCAGCGTTTTCACTTTCCACTGGTAGATCAAATGCTGAAGAAGCTACCTGCCAACCCCATGTGGGTGGCTTGTTCATCCTCAATCAGCAAGTCTTAATCTTTATATTCTTAGTTTACTGTACCAGCTACAGAATCCCCAGCAAAATATGATGAATTATTTTTTATCTTACTGTGTTCAAGTTCCTTTCTTTGACTCAGTTTCTGACAGTTTGACTATTGTCTGTCTACATGTAGGCCTCTTTCTGTTGATCTTGGAGTTTCTTGAGTTTCTTGGATGTGCAGATTAAAATTCTACATCAAATTTGTAAAGATTTAACATTTAAAAAAATGTTCTTTCCTCCTTTTTTTGTCCTCTCCTTATGGAATTTTCATAATGCCAATGGTGAAACTTTTGATAAAATCCAAAAGATACCAAGATTGTGGTATTTTTTCCTTACTCTATTTTTCTTTCTGTCCTGCAGACTAAATAACCTGAGTGGCACTTTCTTTAAGTATATTAATTCTCTCTTCTGCCAGTTCAAATCTACTGTGGAGTCTTCTACAGAATTTTTTTTAGTCATTGGACTTATCAGCTCCAATATTTCTATTTATTTAATTTTTATAACTTCTGTTACTTTATTGTTATTGTCTATTTGGTGAGACATTATTCTAGTCTTTCTTTCATGATTTCCTTTAGTTAAAAATATTTGTAATAACTGATTTAAAGAATTTCTCTAGTAATTCCTATATCTGGCTTTCCTCAGAGATAGTTTTTATTGACTGTTTACTTTTTCTCATGTGTATTGGCCATAATTTCCTGTTAATTTTTATGTCATAATTTTTTGTTACAATTTGTTTTATTTTAAGTAATATATTGTGGCAATTCTGGAAAAAATATATTTTTTCCCTACTCCCTACTTTAAGATATTTTCTTAAATTCTTGCAACCAAAAAATCTTAGCCTTTGCCAATAACCATGTTTGTACACCTGTGTGTGTGAATGTGTGTGTGTGTTGAGTTACACTCTTATTTACCTAGCAAACTGTTTACAGCTCTGCCTTAGTCTCTATTTGCTGCTTGTACTGAGCTTTAAGGTCAGCAAGAAGTTAAAGTTTCAGGTCTTCTGAGGCCTTTCCTGGGCATGCACATAGGTCCTGGAAATATGCTGTAGTTTTAAAATTCCCCTATGGATATCCTATTCTGCAGTTGTACCTTTATTATTTTTTGACTATCCTCTTCTTACTCCCAACTATTATCACATCAGGCAGCTGGAATGTTAAACAGACACCACTTACTGTTTTTGACAAATACCTGGGGAATAGGGTTTTTCATTTAGCTTGAGCTCTGAATCAGGACAAATAATCATAGTCCCTATGAATTGAGCTTTTCACTGAGATATCGGAGAAATACTGATAATTCTCTTGGGATGGTTGTCTTTAGGTGCTAAAACCCCATTCTGCTCGCTCCAGTGACTGCTATGTTACATGGTTTTGTAGCTATCATGGTATTGAGGTTGTTGGTTTTCAAAGTTACTGTAGATGTAAGGAGAAGAAAAGGGATTAGGGCAATTAAAATGGCTAGAACTCTCTCTTTTTAAAGCAAGATTCAAAATTTTAATCAAATAAACATTTCTCATATTTTGCAAGCCATTAATTAATTTCTGGAGTTCTAAAAATGATTTTGAAAAAGTTTTTTTTAGCATTGTCATTGATATTACGGAGTGTATTTTGCTTATTTCACTATTACTAAAATTCTTCTAGCCTCCACTAACTTTGAGAATTTACTTAATACATATTACATAGAGAGTGGGAAAGTGCTCAAATGTTCCATGTGTCATGATGAATTCCTCTGGGAGGGATTCACAGGAGTAATATATTACTGAGATAATGCTTTGTACTCTTTGAGAGAAAGTGATAGTAGGCTCATTTTGTACAGCAAATATTTAGTACAATTCCTATATAGAGCCCGGTCCTAAATAATTTAGATTATTCTATGAATCTAAGTATCCTCAGTAACTCCCAATGTCTTAGTAAGTCACCAAAATTTTTCTCAAAGACTTATAAAACTGCCATTGTAATGATGATGGCAGCTAGTAAAACAAAGACTTTCCTTAAAGTCTTTAAGGAAGAACTTATTCAAAAAGAGGCAACATAATTCATAAATGATTCATCATTTCCCTGGTTTTGATACAACAAAATTTTTAAGACAGTAGAACAAAACCACAACAAAACCCAAAATATTTTAAAATCCAGTATGATGAAGAATACTATGTCAGAGAGCAAAATATTCATTTAACAGAAGTTACTTCACAAAAACAGGAGGTTTCTTGTGACTGAAAATTATTCATAGCACATAAATAATTTCACCTTTTTATTCAGAAAACAGTTTTGAGCTTCTACCTTTTATAAATCACTTATCCACATATCTTACTCTGGAGGATTGTTCATTCTGCACAAAAGCAAATTGTTAAGGCAAAAAACAATTGAAGTTGAGTAACAGGGTAAATAATCCAATTAGTTTATGAGGAAGTCCATAAAGGATGAATAGTATTCTCAGCAAATTAGTGGCAGAAGATTAAGAAACAGCACACTACAATCAAAGGCACAGAGGTGTAGAAGAGCATGGCATGCTGTGGACACATAAAAGATGGCAAATGTGAGCTTAACTGAAGATTGTGCTAAAGGGGATAAAATGACGGCAGGGGATAAATTGTCTAAAACACAGAGTTACAACCAAAAATCAAAGACTTCCATCTACTTCCTCAATAATGTTTATAATGTATTTGCAATGTAAAATTGCACCTAGAGGTTTGTTCTTATATAATGAAAATTTCAAAATTAGCATTCCACATTTACATTTAGAAATTTCAAGAAAGGGACCTGGAGGGGATTTTTTAGGGCACAAGCTATAGATGTCAGTCTAAGGTATGTTACACTTTCTGTAATATGTTTGTATTAATTTTACATGGAAATCTATTCTGAGACGTTTATAAAATCTTATAAGAGAGTTAGTTAATTGCTAAAGCTTTCTATCTTGGGCATTAACAAAATATTTTTACCAAAATACTGACTACAATTTAACATGATTTCTTCAATTTTATTTATATTTATTGTTACCATATACATAAATCTATAATATAGAGTTAGTATGAAAAATTCAAATTATAAGAGCATGGATTTAAAAGTTAAAGTCTGCCCAATCTTTCTTATATTAGTTCTTTAATCTGTGTAACAAATTACTAGAAATTTAGTAGATTAAAACAACAAAAAATTATTATCTCACAGTTTCTATGGGTCAGGCCTCTGGGATATTAAAACTGAGTCTGCTCAGGGTCTCATAGGCTGAAATCAAGGTATCAGTTGATTGAGTTTAACCTGGAGGCTTAACTAGGGAAAGATCCACCCTAAACTCCCTCAGGTTGTTGAGAGAATGTATTTTCTTCACGTAGGCCTGATACCTTCCTTCTCTTGCTAAATGTCAACAGGGACTACTGTTCCTAGAGGCCACTCTTAGGTTTCTTTCATGTGGCCTCTTCCAGAGGCCCTCACAACTCCACAACTTACTTCTTCAGGACCAGCAGCAGAATTTCTCTTATGCTTCAATTCTTCCTTCAGGAAATACTTTGTCCCTTTTAAAGAATCACTTGATTAAACTAAATCAATTCTTTTGACTGACTCAAATCAACTGATTTGGGACGTAACCTTGGAAGTGATATCCCATCATATTTATAAGTTCTCCCACTCTCAAGAAGAGGGGATTATATAGGGCATATGTACAAGGGACAAGAACATTGAGGACCATTAGGATTTTGCCTCCCAGATGCTTCTTTTATCTAGACATAACTATTGTTAGGTAAATATCTATACATCTAAATAAATCTGTCTAGTAATCTAAGTATCTAATGTATATATTTATCTTACTGTACCTATATGTATATATGTAAATATATATACATATATATCATGCAAATATATGAACATAAATGGTATTGCATCTCGGATTTTTTTTTTGAAATTGATGCTGACAAGGAGTTTGAGGTAAAAGATATTTGTTAGAGATCAACACACATAAAAGGTGAGAAAGCAGGATTGCATAGGGCCAAAAGTTGAAATGATGCAGGCCCAACCTCATGCTTTAGTCATGCCAGTGGGGAATTCTGAAGCCAATATTCGCTGGAAAAGGCTGTCTTTTTACTCAAGGCCTTTGCCTTTAGACACCAATTTTAATGACTGCTTTGTAGCCACATCTGTCATTAGCTGTCTTTCCTGGTGGAAAAACAGCTTTATAGGAACATGAAGTGTCAGTAGCATTTAATATCAACATTAAAAAATAATGAAAGTGTTTAATGAATCAGATAGCTTTGAAATGTGACTTGATGCAGTAGGTCAATTTGTGGATAGATGTTTCATATATTCTGGTCATCTAGGTGGTTTCAATGACAAACTGAAAATTTTTGACCTAAATAGAAAAAATTCCTAGAAATCTGAGGAAAAATAAACAGGCAAACAAAAACTTGGTATTTTAGACCAAATTATTGGATTTAGGTAAACTAAATCTCATCATAAAATTTAAATATTTGATTGATCTAAACTCAAAATAAGAGAAAATATCTAATTTTTTTCAGATTCATAAAAGTTATCACATTTTTTAAAATGCTCTTTTAATAAAAACACACAATTTTATATACTGAAGGTTCAGGGTCGATACCAAGTACTGGAAGTCTTATACTGTCAAATTGTCTAGAGTATCCAATAGAAAAATTAATGGATTCATTTTTTAGTATAAATTATAGCTTGCCTAATAGAATAATTACTCTATTTGGTGACATAAGTTTGGAAAGATATAATTAGAAAGATAATTAGAAAGAACTTTGTGGTACATCTTGTGAATGGGCAAGCATTCCAAAATTGACTTTTTGCAAATGTTAAGTGGATGTGGCATTGTGCTTCCCACATCTCCTCTAGAGTGTTGGCTTCTATGAACTCAAACCTACTTCTTACACTGGAGATTGCCCTTCATGAAAGAAAGCAGCCTCACTCAAGCATACCTCTTTGGGTGTGGACCACAGTCTAGAGTCTGGCTTATATGAAGTTATAAACATTTGAGCCCCTGGGCTCAATTGGGACAATTCTGAATGGCCTACCAGCTGCTAGTTTCCCATTGGGTGTTGGCTGAACCTGATTTGTAATTACTTCAGAGTTCAATGTGTCTCTGTTCCACTCTGCTTCCTTTACTACCTCATAAATATGGTTGCTAAGAGTATTCTAATAAACTTTGTTCATGCAAATCTCTTTCTCTGATTCTGTTTCCAGGGAACTTGGACTTGGACAGAGTGTGTAGCATTAACCTGACAAAAAGAAAACAGGGAACCCTGCCAGTAATAACCAGCATAACGTGCTTTCTGGAACACTTAGTTTAATTTGTTTGGTTTTTGCAGCTCACCAGGCCAAGAAAGCTTACTTTCATATTTTAATTCACTTTGGTGTAGTGGTTGAGGATGCTGACTCTAAAGATAAACAGATTTGGGTGTGAATGCCAGCTACATGCGTCTTCATAAGAATTTGACGGCAACTTAAATGTGTACAAAGCTCTCAGCATTAACACCTGACACATAAAAATAACAAAATCAGTGTTAGCTGTGACTACTATTATTAGTAATTAATATATGAATGCAACAAATTATGTGTAATTTTTAAAAATTGGTATCTGTAGACACAGAATCTCTGCAGTTAGATGACCTATCTTTTTCATAGTATGCTGGATATCTGCCTAAGTTAACATTTTTATCCAGAGTTCAAATTTCCAAGATTTTGAAATTTGCTGTTTTAATAGAGTTTTAACTTTAAAACATCCCTCTTACTATTGGGAATAGAAGACAAGAATTAAAAGTATGCATGATAGGATTCTGCAAGTCTTGACCACTCCTGAATATATATATATATATATATATATATATATATATATATATATATATATATATATATATATCTCTAATAATTAGAAGCTATAACTTAATAAAAATCTATTACTGTTAGGTTTTAATCTCAAAGTGTAATAAAAGTGTTATAATTGTCTGGTTTGCTTGAAGAACTTCTTTCGCTTGGATTATAACATTAAGGCATAGAATCTTTGGTGCAATGTCATTTTCCCTTTAGTCTAAATGTTGTACCATGGATAGCAAAGAAAGTATAAGATCATAAGAAACAGAACAACAGAAAAGGAAACTGTTTAAGAAAATGATTTGGTCTTAAGAAGACCCTCAAAGCTTTTTAAAGTTGTTCTGTTGGTGCCACTAGGAATCTGTGAAAAAAGTAATAACCATTACTTCAATTAAATTTTCACTTAGTTGAAGAAGTACAGTCTTACTATATTTCTTATGCCAAATTACAAAATAGTACATAAAACAACAGTACCCTTCTCTCAGAAAACAAACTCAATCATTTCTTGGGGTCATTTCCCTTTATTCTAGATCCCTAGTTTTGAAACTGTATTTGTAATATTATCAGAAGGTCCTTGAAAGAGAGTTTACCTTGTGCTTGCCTGGGCAACACAATTCAAACATTTTAAACACATTTCAAACTCACTCTTCTCAAATCAATTATCTTCCCTTCCCATTGAAAAGAATCAAGAGAAACATGTCAAAATATAAAAGTTCTCATAACTGCATGCATGTTTTTCAGTTTATTTAAATCTTATGTTTAAATTGCAATTATGTTTACTTGATGCCAGAAATGGACATTTAATTTGTTAATCAGTAAAAATAATCAATTTTCCAATTTGATATTATTCTGGTTATGCATGAAATTAACAAAATATTTTCTTTACTTCTGTTGAAATGATTCTGCACTATGAAATAATGAACAATGCAACCACTTTTTGTAAGTTTAATCACAATATGACTGTACATTCAGTTGTACTAGAGGCATATTTGAGTAAAAATAAGTTATGTTTTATACCGACTGAATATTTTGTGTTTTTCAGTATTCTCAGTTTTTCAGAATTTCGTATCTTACTCTTTAAATTTTAATCATTTACAACTTCAGAGTCTAAACTTTTTAGTTCACCCCTTGGTTTCAACCAGTATTTCTGAAACTGCTCTATTTTTACACATATTTTTCAATAAATAAGGAGATAAATGTATGTAAAATGGTGAATGAAATATTCTTATTTCTTCTGAATTGAATGCCTGAACTATAATTCATTAATATATCAGTTTTCATTATAACAATCAGATAAATAACAGCATGAGGATTAGATGCAAATAAAAATCTAGATAATTCAAATAAATATGACATTTTATTATTGTCATCTTTAGTAGAAGTAACTATGATTTAGTCAATTATCATTCAAATATTATTACATGATTTTTGTAATTCTGATGATATATTATTTAAATGAGAGATCTAATTAGAGCTATAATGAATGAATGCACTGGCTTAAAGAATTGTCAAAATCCTTATACAGGAAGAGAAGAAAACAATATTGCACAGCCTGGATTGAAAACAGGAAAAAGTCAGAGCTGCATGGTATTTTTCCTTTTAGTATATACCTGAAAAAATTCCTGTTACCTGAAGAAAAATAACAGTTTGACAGAGTTCTTAGCAATACATGACCCTTGATTTACATTGGCTCTTCCCCAGTATATATCTGGGTTGTGTTAAACAGTGAAATAAAGAACATTTCTGGTTTTGTTTCATAATCCTTACGCTGGAAGGAGCAGCAATTTATTGCTCCTTTAATTTCTGGAATATGAGGAGGTGTAAAAGGTCCAGGAAGAAGGGGTGAGCATACTATGATGGGGATGCAGGAGCTCCAGGGATCATATGTCAACAAAGCGAAAGCCCACAGGAGACTACTTCTTGCCATACCAAGTGATGCCAGAATTATTAGTTCTGCAACTGCTTTTTCTTTCCTCCCAGCTTTCATGGGTTACTCGAGCCATGTTTTTATGTTCTGGATTCTTCATGTGAAAATCATGAATCTGTTTTTCTGTCTCTCTATTCTAAGGCACACACATCAAGCTCTTCTAAAAACTTTCTTTCATCTGCTACCTCACTGCATTTGGGTATGCCTGTTGGCTTCTCTAGCTTTCTAGTAATCCAAGAGGGAAAAGCGATAGCAAATGCCTGTTCATCTAGACAAGAAAATTCTCTAAGAGCAGATAGCATTGAGCCATCCTCATCTGAACCAATGAAGGGAAGCAAAAACTCAGGCCAACAAAATATAGAACTTCCCTTTGAATTTCCGGATTTTTCTTTATATGGGCTGGTTCTGGTAGTGAAGTGAGAGTTAAAGATTTTCAATTTGGTCACTTTATGATAAGCATTGGAGCTCTGAACTGCAGTTTCTTAGCACTCTCTTTGGGCTAAAGAGGAGCTAATTGCCTATATTCCCTAATTGTGTGGCTTTATCTAAAATTCTGAGATAAGAAAAAAAATGTTTATCTCCGTGTTGAATACACTTGATCTCTCACAGGACTGGAAATTAAGTCTACAAGTACTTTCTGAATCAGGTATTTCCTCTGAGGTTCTACTTGCATGGTATATCTGGGGTTCTGTTTTGTTTTGTTTTTTTTTCTTACTTGATTGTATGTTTTGTTTTCCTTTAGGTGTAAAAGCCATGAGAGACATATCTGGTTGATTTGTTTGTTTGCTCTCCAAATTAACAATGGCTGAGTTATTTAATCCTCTGCCTTCTCATTTGCAATATAAAGATGGCATTTATGCTAAAGTGTTAGTATGAGAGGAATAGAAATAACCTAGGTGTAGTTTCTGCTAATAGTAAAAATTTCCACAAGACAAGGCTGCTTAATGGGATTTACTTTGTCATAGTCACACACACACACACACACACACACCCCATCATCTGGCATAGTACCTTCTACAGGCTAGGTAATCAAAGTCTGGCAAAGACATGAATGAATAAGTGATTATGTTATGTTTTACTAGAGAAATAACATTATCATATTATCACCCATTACATATTTAGGAATTCAGTGTAATAGCCTGCATTAGAGTACATTTACAAAACAATATTAAAGAGAAAAAAGGAGTTTCATTGGAAGAAAGTATCTGAATCAGTTATTGCCAAAACATAAAATAGGTATACTTCTGGTAATTCTGTGTACCCCAGACTACACAGTGGAGTGTCTTGAATACACAAGAGCATGAGGTGAAACAGAATTAAAAGTTTAGAATAAATTAAGAGTGAATAAAAAGTGCAAACTAACAACATTCCTTTTGATTTGTTTTTCCTTTGTATAAACAAGCAATTGGCAGATATTGTTATTGATATATATTCTACCACTGAGGAGGGGAAAGCACTAGAAAATCAAATGCTTTTCCGTTATAAAATGATAAAAGGGGACATTTTAAGACAGAATACAGCACTCTTCTGACTCAGCCCTTTGTAATTTGGTGCTTTATCCAGCACAGCTTTTATTTGAGGTTCTTAAAATTCACCAGTCTTTCAGCTAACACTGAAGTCATTCAAATCTATTAAGAACACACGTATATCAAAAGCAGCAACAATTTCTGTGCTACATCCAGCATTCCAATGATTATTTAATTTAATATTAAAGTTGCTCAGAAGACTGAATTGTTTAAGAAGGTTGGAGAGAGAAGAATTAGCGATAGCTTTACTTTCATGGCATTTTCTTTTCAATTCAATTCGACCAAACCAGAAAATGAATGTGTGTTAAGGCAAATTCATCAGATTATCTAACCTACAAAAACTAACAGGCAGTAACTACTACTTCTGGAGTAATGTGTTGATACCAGTATGGGATAACTCTCTTTTTTCCTATCTCTAGGTTTTATTTAAATTGAATTTTGTTCTTGTGGATCAATAAAAATTTAAGTACAAAAGCATGTTTAAAATTATGGTGCTTGCAGTTTTGACTGAGATGTTTTTATTCTACTGTCTGGTTACCTAGGAAACAACCATGTGATGGTGTTGGACTCCTATTATCTAAGTCCTACTTGATTGTCTTATATTTGTTTTATATTATTTGTAATACAGTTAGCTATTTCTAGTTTGCTCCAACATTCATATCAAAAATGATTTAATTTTGTGATGCATGCATGCTGGCTATTCATAAGTATCTTACAGTTTCCATGTATTTAGTTTCTTTTTATACAGCCCTACTGCCTATTGATTTGCATCAAAGTAGGGTTTATTATGCAGAGGTATGGTTTATTATGTTGCTGATGCATCATATTTAAACAGCTAGGAAAATTAACTGCAGTGCATGCTCAGCAGCTAATTTTCAAACTCAGAGCTTTTGGGTATATGCTGGTCACCCATATATTTAAAAGGCAAGAAGATTTAGCCAGTTATAGCTGACCTTTTCATGCTATTTTGTGAATGTTTTTATGATGCCATTAAACTAGTTTGTAAATAGTAGATTTAATACTGAAACTCTGTTGACTGTTCCTTTAGGGAAGAGAAAATACATTACTGAGTGGGGACCTGAGATTAACAAAATGCTACACAGGTATGGCCAACTTGCATACATCAACAGAATAAGGAGAAAGTAGACAGCTTAAACATATGTGACTATTTAAAGATACATACACTCTTTGATTTGATATACATGTCTCTGAAATTTAGAAATATATAATTCTTCAAGCATAATATATAAATCTCTCTCTAAAATCTCTCTCAAATTTTCCTGTCTTTCCAGTGCTGTTCAGTATCTTTACCACACCTATTTTTAAAATGAGATTAGTTAATTAACTAACAAAGGAGAGAACACAGGCCCAGCCTGATGCAAAGAGCAACTGCATGTCACACTTACTGACTTTTATAATCCATGTAACAAGTTGGTTATTTCTATGTTATGGTAAGATTTACTTATGCAGCTGTATCTACAAGAAAATGCTAGCTGACAGTGAATTACAAAATGCCCTGCAAAATATTGAATCAATATTAATTGCCTAAGTATCCCTGATGTGTAAGCTTGCCACCTCTTCATTTTCCTTAATGGTAATACCAGTTATATTCTCATTAAGATACGTAAGTGCTCCATTTTCGCCACATCCTTGCCAGCATTTGTTATCTCTTGTCTTTTTGATAATAACCATTCTGGCAGGTGTGAGGTGATACCTCATTGTGGTTTTCATTTGCATTTCCCTGGTGACTTGTGATGTTGAGAATCTTTTCATTAACTGTTGAACATCTGTACAGTCTTCTTTAGAAAAATATCTATTCAGGTACTTTGTCTATTTTTCAGTTGGGTTATTTGTTTGTTACTTTGTTTTTGCTATTGAATTGTATGTGTACCTTGTATATTTTTTATATTAACCCCTTGTGAGGCAGATAGCTTGCAAAAATGTTTGCCCATTCTATAGGTTGCATTTTCATTTTGTTGATGATTTCCTTTGCTGTAAAGAAGCTTTTTAGTTTGATATATCCCACTTTTTAATCTTTGCTTTTGTTGCCTTTGCTTTTAGTGCCAAATCCAAAAAGATCATTGCCAAGTCTGATGTCAAGGAGCTTATCTCTATGTTTTCCTCTAGGAGTTTTATGTTTTCATGTCTTACATTTAAGAATTTAATCCACTTTTGAGTTGATTTGGGGGTATAGTGTAAGATAGGGATCCAGTTTCTTTTTTCTTTTTCTTTTTTTGCTTGTGGCTGTCCAATTTTTCCAACACCATTTATTGAAAAGTTTATCCTTTTCCCAATGTATATTCCTGGTTGTTT
The DNA here is from genome assembly GCF_009834535.1 of Camelus ferus. Classification (NCBI taxonomy): domain Eukaryota; kingdom Metazoa; phylum Chordata; class Mammalia; order Artiodactyla; family Camelidae; genus Camelus; species Camelus ferus. The sequence goes on along the minus strand of NC_045697.1, from coordinate 57,117,593 downwards.
TGTCATAAATTGACCATATATATTCAGATTTATTTCTGGGCTTTCTATTCTGTTCCATTGATCTGTGTGTCTGTATTTAGTCCAAATCCATACTGTTTTGACTACTATAGCTCTGTAATATATTTTGAAGTCAGGAAGTGAGGTACCCCTGGCTTTGTTTTTCTTTCTCAAGAATTTTTTTGCCTACTGAGTCTTTCGTGTTCCATGCAAAATTTAAAATTTCTTTTCTATTTCTGTGAAAATGCCCTTGGAATTTTAATAGGAGTTACATTGAATCTATAGATGACTTTGGGCTGGTATGGGTATGTTAACAATATCAATTCTTCCAATCCATGAACACAAGGTATCTTTCCACTTATTTTTGTCTTCTTCAGTTTCTTTTATAAATGTTTTATAATTTTCAGTGTGCTGATCTTTCACTTTTTTGGTTAAATGTGCTCCTAAGTATATTATTCTTTTTGATTATATTATAAATGGGATTATTTTCTTAACTTCTCTTTCCAGTAGTTTGTTGTTAGCATATAGAATTGTAACACACTTTGTATATTGATTTTGTATCTTGCAATTTTACTGGATTCATTGATCAACAGTTTTTTTAGTTGAGTCTTCAGGATTTTCTGTGCATAAGATTATATCATCTACAGCAGAGACAGTTTTACTTCTCCTTTCCAATTTGGATATCTTTGATTTTTTGACTTCTTTTTCTTGCCTTATTACTCTGACTAGGACTCCAGTACTATGTTGAATGAATTTGTTATAAGGTGTTTGTAAATAAACTTTAATAGCAATAGTTTGCCTATGAGAATTTAAAATGTAATTCTCTTTCATTCATTAAAATGATAAAATATTTTGGACTTTTGATATTCACTTAATAAGAGATTATAAAAGATTCTTTTCTTTACCCATTAAGCAGTCTACCTAGAAAGCAAGGATTTTGTGTCTTATCCAAATTAATTTCCTGTTTTTGTTTTGTTTTTATCATGTCTTTGATTACTTGAGAGAACTGAGTCTTCACTATTGACAGAACTAAGGGTTTAAACCATACAGGAACTAACATGTTTTACAACTGTGAAACTTTGTGTTTGCATTTGATATCTTAGTCAGTTTGGTTGAATATATAACCAAGATCATATTTAATCAAATATTTAAACTTTTGGTTATATATTTTTACATACTTTCCATAATCCAATTCTAAGTGAAAACTTTTTGACTTCAAACTGACTTGGGGATTTTCAAGAGGAACCCTGGGGCATGTCAAAAGATATCTTCTCTCTCTTTATAAAACAGAGGCATTAAACTGATTAGGCTTATTTGATATATATTAGGTTAAATGGAAAACTTTAAAATAAGAAAGGATGCTGAACTTTCTTTAGGTTATAGTTGAATGTATTTATATTATTAATGTAAGTATTTCAGAAATTATTAAAAAACTCTAGGAATCTGATGTGTCCTGGCATAATGTTACCACTCATAATTCTAGTTATGTCTTAAAATCTATGTCACAGAAATAATGCCATTTCCTTGTCAATTGTGTTGTAATGAACTCTCATTAGACCTTCAATCATGGCAGCTTTTAAGTCCCTTGATATTTATAGAAAGTTATTGTTTTATCTGATACTTTTCCAAAAGTGCTTTCTCTTCAAAGAGATTCATGAAAACAGCTGACAAGTACAGGTTTCTGGTAAGTTTAAGATTATAGCAATGAACTAGGTAATAATTTTCTGAACTCTAATGGAGAAACTTTGGATTCATCAAACTGCTAACCCAAGAGCAAGTATTAATGAATAATTAATTACACGGGACTGAATGAACTAATGAGGTTGATTATAATTTTTATGACATTGTTTAAAGCATTGCTAGTTCTTCAGTGTTTTATTTTCCAGATTTAAAGAAGCCTTTTTCTCCTTTTATCTATAATTTATAGCAATTTGGCAAAATAAACTTTTGTACACAAAAATAGAATATTTATTTGTTTCTCTTTACCTCATCCCTCTATAACTCAGAAACTGTTATTGAGTATTTTTATTTTTCATAACAATACAGGCATTTGCAGAAGTTCAAAAAAAATCTATTTTCCCTGTAACAGGATGCAGTTGGGCAAGTCCTTGACTTGGCTTCTTCACCTAAAGAGGCTTTTAAAAATCTGAGATTCCTTATTACCAGTGTTAAAAATTAGGGTGAATTTTATGGAGCTAATAAAACCCCATATATGTCACCAAAGTTTTAACTAGAATAGCACATCTGAGAATATACATAAAATCACTGTTCTTACTGCCATTATGTAAATAATCAAACCAAGTTTAATGAGACTACACTTATTTTGCAAACAAATTACTCTTACTGTGATTATCTTTTCTAGAATTTGTGGTAATTGCACAGAGAAAAAAATATGTTTCAGTAGAAAGCTGTAACACACCCTTGTGGAGATTTCTTCCTCTTGTTCATTGTGTTTTAGGGTCTGAATTCTCCCATTTTCCTCCAGTATCTGGCTACAACTCTCCAAAGTAATGTTTCTAATTTTCTTCAAAACTTCTAGCTCAGAATCACTAAGAACAAAAACTGTCCTTTTCCTGAATCCCTGCAAACTGAAACTGGAAAACTTGATGTAAACTTCAGAGAAATCACCAGAATGGCACATGTATGGACAATATTTGTGTCTGTTGCTGTGTTGGCAATTCAGAAAGTTTACCAGCACACCCAGTGACATAACCAGAGACATTCAAACTGCAAAAAAACTGTTGATGCCCAATATCAGGAGCTCAAAGTAAAAGTCTTCTCAGTTAGCTATCATGTAGACTCAGAGAGCAACTTGGATATAAATTTGGAGGTAAACTTGGTTTGTCTCAGAGATTTGTAGTCTGCCTCAACTCTTAACATTTATTTATTTGTTTATTTCCATAGAATGCCTCTTATTAAATAAGATTAAGTTAAAATCTAATTTCTTGTACCAAATTGACCTAGTTTTGGGATCTCACCTTAATACCACCTCCTGAAATGAGACATAACTGAACTGAACTGACCTACTCTCAGGACTAAGAGAATGGGTCAATGAGATGGAGCAATATAACAACTCAACTTGTAAACTAAGAAACTTCTTCGGGAAATTTCAAAGAAGAGTGAAAGATAACAAAACACACCACTCCAAAAAGGGCCCTTTGGCATAGGATTATATTGAGATAGTAAGATGATTTTAAACAATAGATTTGCATTAGATTACTTATTGTCTGAACAAAGAAGACTCTATGACATAGCAATTACCTACTGGATCAACACCTCTGGTATTATAGAAACTCAAACAAGTAAGTCAATTGTTTTAAACAAGTTGATGCCTCTTCAAATATACTAATTTGGTACCAACTGGTTTGGTTCATGGGGACCCTGGCTATGGAGCATACTTCAGTCTGTTGGTATTATCCTCCTGATAGTCATTATTGTAGTCTCTGTGGTACATTATCTTCTCTCAAGGGTCTTAAATATGTATTCACAACTATGAGCAGTTCATCAGATGATCTCATTGCACTTGGAGAAACAAACAATGAGATGAAAAGCAGAAAGTATCCTTCCATAGATCTGTCATCATAACCTATGAATTGTGTGAGAAGATAAGAACAACCTAACCTTGACAGTAACTGAGTATGGTGCTATTGATCAGTCTTGTATGTATGAGAGGATGACCAAAAGGGGAGAACTAACGTATTTAAACAAGGAAGCTCATAGAATGAGGTGGTTTTAATGCCTTGTTAGACTATGTAAGCAAGCCAAAACTTATCCTAGTCGATGCACTTGTATCTGAGAAAGTGAAACTTAAAAGCAACCAATCACAAACAGCCAACTAGGCTTTCCAAATATAGCAATTGCTTATACTGCAATCAATTAAATAATTTCTTTGCTTTACTTCCATGTCTTTTTTATTTTAAAAATCTTGCCCTTACCTCCTGTTGGTGGAGCACTCCTAATCACTTTTGTTTTGGCGCTGCCCAATTCAGCTCAATATTTGCTCAATTAAACTTTTTTAAATTGTAGTGTGCCTGTTTACCTTTTAACTTTACTAAAATATATACTCAGATTGTTCTTTTTATTCTAGAATAACAAAGTAGAAAGGGTACTAAATATAGAATAAGTTCCCTTTATAGTTTTGCCTCTAAGTAATATCAGTGTTATTTAATATTTGGTAAATCTTTGAATGTGGTCATGGTTTTAAATAGTGTTAACTTTACTGCATCCTTTAACCAATGGATTTATTTATAAGTTGAAACACTCCTTATTGTGAAGCCTATATTTGTCTCAGTCTACACAGTGCTCCATTCAGTCACCACCAACTAATTAGAAATGTCTTGGGCAATGAACCTATTTGTAAGTTAGGATAAGATTATCCCTAAATTCTCTACCATCTGTTATATTCCAGGATTCCTTAGTCTCTTTTGATACATTAGAAGCTCTTCCTTTCTTATATGGATTGCAGCTTTGAAGGGTGAAACATTAACCTTTGGCATGGATTTAGATATTTTAGGTTGAAACACCTGTATGGAAACTTATCACTGTTATAACCTGTTCTGATCAGATCTCAATTCTTGGCAACATGCATGCATTTTAAAGTACTGGAGCAAAGCAATCTTGTAATTCAACAGAAACTAATTATTTGAGGTTCATATATATATATTTTTTTCTCCTTTTCAGTATAACCGGTCTCATCCAAGTTGTATTCTGATGACTGGATTATTCAAAGAGACCATCCAATACAATAGCAGCACACTAAGCTCACCCTTCACCTTTTAGGAGATGTTTCTATCAGAGATTCTTCCTAAGAGACTAGTCATTTCACTGTGTAAATGTATTTAAAATTATGAAAAACTTCTCTTTTTTAGAATTTTTTATTTTGAAGTAATTTTCTCATAGAGGATCAGACTTAAATGAATTATTATAGTTAGTTAAAAAAATGCAACTGAGATAATACAGGAAGGACTGGAACAAAAATATGAACCATGAAGTTAATTAGAATTTTCCCAGCACTCCAACAAGGCACTAAACCCTAATTAGATTACACTGCTTTAGAAATATTTATAAAGTTTTCTAAATATATAACTTCTTTCAATGGTTTTAATCTTTGTTTTAGTATATTATATGCAGATTATAGGTTAGGGAGAAACTTTGACCCACTTTTAAACTGATCTAGAGATAATTTTAAAATATGTATACCATAATAGACTTACTGGCATATATTAAAAGTATTAAATTCTCTTAAGCAGTAAAGTATAATCCCTCTGGCAGTGTATATTCCTATTGAGTAGTAAGTAATCTTAATTTAAACAGAAGATATGATCTTTGCTCAATTTTCTAATTTAAAGTGAAAGCAATTTTGGTTCCTTGCTTGGCTATCTCAATTCATTGTTTTGTTAAAAAACTAGAAATAAAATATTGACTATCAGTTTTACAGCTAATAAATTGCCATTGCTAAAAAAAAAAAATCTATCATTATTTTAGCATTGTTTTTGAGGGGTTTCTATGGTTAAAATGACTCTACTACAGACTTACAAGAGATGGAAGTCAAACCAAAAATCTAGGGAGCATTTCCCAAGTGGAAGTTGCAGGAAGTGAATTTTGTCTCAGTGCATACAAATACCAAAGACAGGAAAACAGATAATATAGTGAAACAGATGTGACTGAATATTACTAAATATTTCTTTTTTATAAATGGCATTTTATATATAAAGTGCGTATATCTCTTGTATTATGTTTAAAATCGTCTTTCCAAAATGAGTGTCACTTTATTTGGGAATGACTCAGCTGTCACTTGCATAAATTCTTTTCAGAATGGTTTATAATATTTTCTCTTTATATTCTAAAGTAGATATATTTTTATGAAAATTTAAACATAACTGTTATGGATGTAATTTCATAGGTTTTACAGGTACACTCTGGTCTGGAAGGGTATAGCTCAGTGGTAGAGTGCGGACTTAGCATGCACAAGGTCCTGGGTTCAATCCCCAGTACCTCCACTAAAAAATAAATGAATAAGTAAACCTAATTACCTACCCTCCCGAAACAAACAAACAAACAAAAAAGTGCAATGCAGGTACACTCTAGTCATATTCTAAACAATGATTAATTTCATTACTGAAATTTCATTGCTGAAAATGTGTGAATATACATAATCTTATATGATGTTTTAAAAATCATAGACTGCATATATTTTGAAAACATGACTTGAGTTAATAATTTTCATTCACTTTTTATAGAAAATGTGGTTCCAGCTCCATCTTGTGGTTTGCAATTTGGTTTCCAAAATGGTATATTATTATGGCAATACTCAATTTTTATTGCTTTATCTTTTAATTCATTGAATAAATATTTAATGGGTACCTGTAAATCTGTATACTAAAGAAAATTCTATACTTTTCTCTGTAAGATATTAAATATATCTTCACTTTTTTAACATCCTCACAAGATATTTACTGTTTTCACTTTCATTGTTTATACACACAGAAAAGAAAAAACAAGTACTGATCAAGTACTTACACTAATCAATATAATAAGCCTCCATGAAGTATAATCCAAAAGCCTAATTAAAATTCCACTTAAATTTATTAAGGAATGTAAGAAGTACAAAGTCAGCAATATATTAGTTTCTTCAACAGAGTTCTGTTTTGCTTTCAAAAATCTCAATACCTGTATCTTGATGTTCATGTCTAAGCAAATTAAACAGTATTACATTACAAAAAAAAAGCACTGTTTTTTTGTCTACTGCAGTGAAATGAGTTTAACCTAGGCCTACTTATTTGATGGTAAAGTTAGTTATTTCCTGCCAGATTAATCTTCCAAGAATTTTCACATCAGCCAGTATTTATAAGATGCCCATTTTATTACAAAATATAATGTAGAAATATAAATAAAACACCTTTTTATACTAATTTAATTAACACTTAAACTGATTTTAGGTCCAAAGACAAATCATAGTTTTATGACACAGGTTAGTATTCCTTATTTGAATTTTAATCTGTTTATTTGACTAATTGTACGTGATTTTCAGCATGCAAAAAATGGCTAATCAGAATCCAAGATAAATCATGCAGAGGAGAGAATTTATTATTTATACGATACTTTTGTATAGTTTAACAGTTTATTTAGATTGCCATGTAGTCATTCTGGCTATACCAATCAGAACCATTAATAAAAGATGTCAGAATAAATCCATAAACTGTGTGGTCTAGTTTGTTCCTGGAATAGCTGACAAATGGGATAAATATAAAAACAATCTAAATCTATTATCTCTAGTTTGTTCCATATACTTTGTGATATTTCTTGTGTATTGAGAATTTATCACTTACAAGTTTAAGTATGAATGAAAAGGGAAGAGCAGTTTATATCCTATCAAATAGTTGTTTTTAGATAAAGTCAGTTAACCATCTCTAAAAGTACAAGGCTTTACAGTTTAACAGAAATACATACATACAGATGCAAAAGTAAGGAAAAAATTTAATATATCAAACAGTTATCGACTTCTGGAATATTTTTCACAATATATAATGTATTAGGAAATGCCATTTAGTCCTTGATACAGAAATTGAAATCATTTCTAGATATGATCAGAGGAAAGGCATTATGGGTCATAAAACATTTTGATTGAATCAAATTTACATAGATTATTGATTCTCAAAATTTATAATACAATCAAGTATAATAACATAATAAACTGCATATAGGTTGTTATGATAAATAGCATTTTCTTGGCATACAGTTGTTTTCAAACCTAAGTTCCTGTGCCCGACACACAGTGAGGCCAAAAGAACCAAAATGTCAGAATTTGGAGTGGAGAAAGGTTTATTAGTCAAGGAGGCACCAACCCAGAAGATGGGAAAGTAGGCTTGTCTCAAATCCATCTAGCTGATTGGCTGGGGTGTGAGGTTTTTAAAGGCTAAAAAGGGGAGGGGGGTGTCTTTGTGATTTCAGCTTTCTGGTAAGACCTTAGTTGCAGACTTCCCAGTGTCATCTTGTGACTTGATGTGTCACTGTTGATTGTGATTAATCTGTGTATTCCTGCAAAGCAAACTAGTAAATCATGGTCTTGTGATCTCTTAACTTCTTTCTAGAAGAGAATAAAGCAGTGGTTTTGAGGCATTTTATTATTCATTTAGATCTTTTATGATGGGTCAGGAGTTTCAGTTCTTAATGGACCCTCTTGGTGTCATCAGTCTTAAGTGCACTTGAGGTCAACTGATTGAAGCCACTGGACATTATCTCCACAGTTTGGGGTCATAAGCCAAGGAATTGGTTTAAGCTAACAATCATGGAAAACATTATATTGGGCTTATTTTCCCTTTGTTTCTGCGTTCCTTCAGTCACCCATTTAGTAACTGTTTGAATCTGCTCTTTGAAAGTGGGGGAAGATCTAGGAGACTGATCCCTTTTTACAAACAAGATGCAGGCAGAGGAAATGGGTTGGGGGGTGTGCTGTCCTGGGAAGGCCCTCTAGAGTCCTGTTTGGTTACATCGTTTTCTGAAAACTGGCCTTTTCATCCACATCCAATTCCTTCTTCTCATGGGTCTCAGCAAGAAGATTTTAGTACATAAATTATTTCGAGGCCAGAGATTTTGACCTGGCATTGAATACCCTTAAAAAAAAAAACTGATAAATTAATCCTGTGTCTATTATTATGGACTAAAGGAGAGTATGGCCAGGATTTTTGTCCTGGCTGAAAGAGAATGATGCAAATTTAGAGTTGCTGGAATTCATGTTTCCTGTGTTGTGTATCACAGTAGCATAGGAAGAGCATATATATACAAAAGTAAAGAAGCACATATACAAAGGGAAACTGAAGAAATGGAGAAGTCCTTGGGGCATGCAAGTTCCCATTTCTAGCTGCTAAGGAGATCCAGCCACATACCTGCACTTTGTTTGGTATGAAACTTCTGCATCTTCAGAATAGTAGTTCCTTTTTGTTTCTGTTAATTTAAGTTTCATTTCAATCATTCAAATGCAGAGACACCTAGTTTGAAAGAAAGCTAAGTTGTATCCAGTGCAGTATTTTTGAAGGCATTTCAGGGCTGCAGAATTTTGAGCCATCATCAACTATGCTTCTGAAATACAATGTACCCATAATATTCAGGTACTAGAATTTATTAAGGAAATTTGTTTTTTCATGAATTTATTTTTCACGTTTTACCATTTTATATTACACTTCTTTCTCAGTATTGACTTATAGTGTTCTCTGAAGCACTGTGCACTCTCTTTCTGAACTTTCTGTATGTTTACACTGTGAGAACTTTGTTAAGTACAAGCACACACATGCACCATACATACACCTGTATATGTATATTTACAGATTGTATTCCGAAGCACACCCAGTAGCTTAGAAAGGATAGGAATGATGTAATTGGTACCCTATCAATGTTCTTAGTCTTCAAATTGATACAGTATATTTCTTACATAGAAAATATTCTTGTGAAAATGTATTCAATATGAAGGGCTTAGAAACATTAAAAGTGATAAGATGTTTGTCAAAATACAAGACACAGCTTCTGTCTATTTGTGATCAAAATCCAGATGTTGATATTAGGCCAGCCCATTCTATGTCAGAATATGTATTGACTGCTGGTAATTTTTATTCTTTCTCGATCCATGCCTTCACTTGTCTATGAATTTCACCACTAGTCTGTGAGCAACGTAAGAGAAAAACCAATTCTTCATATATCAATTTCCACCGTTGATCACAATATGATACACCAGATTACACAAACACCAGCGTTTTGGGTTTTGAAGTAAAATACATACAGGATAAAGTCTTGGATAGACCATTTACCTGATCTTTGCATTTGCTTATCTCTAAATCTATTTTCTCATCTGTAAATCTCTCTTTATATATATATATATATATATATAATATACTCTCATGCAGGTTAAGAAATTGAATATAAAGCTGAAATTCAACTAGTAGTTTATAGTAGATGCTTAATTTAAAGGACTAGCTTCTAGTCTCCTTTTTATTGTTAAAATTTATGTTCAATTAACATTTTTCTAAAGGAAGTTGTGAAGTACTAGAAATACAAAAAAAAATGAGAAAAGTATATAAGACTTTTTCCCACTGTATTTAATTAAACTAAATACATGTAAACAGTTTTAAAAGGAAGATTGAAAAGTGATTATTCAAATTATAAAAGAGAACATTGCAATAATTTTAATTAACCCCATAATTGGTTGATTAACAGGTTTTTGTACTGATAAATATAATTTGAAATATTTCTCTGGGGATACCCATAGTGAAACTAATTTTCTAAGATATTTACTGTATCTTATATAATATGTATATATCCACTTAATTTCAGAAAATGACAATGAAAAAAATCATTTCCTGACTTTTATGGTCCTGCTTACTTCACTTTTTATTCTACATCTTCTACTCCATATGATGGCAAAAGAGCCCATTAAGATTTCCTTTGAACCTGATAATGTATCATTTTCTTTCTGGCTGATCTTCATGTAGGTCAAATCTTAAATATTACCTTCTGGAGGGAACTCTGAAAACTCAATCAGACACCCAGGCTTATATTGTATTATGTTGCAAATCGCCTATTAAACTATACTCTTTCTTAATTATCTGCATTACAGTTGCTGGTACATGATATTTTTATTTATTTATTCAACTATAAAGCAGGGTCTTTTTACTAATCAAATTTTTAAGGCATGGCACATTAATGAATTCAATTCTTCATTTTACTTATTCCATTCAACCAGAACTAGGCTTGACAAAGAAAACAATGCAAACAACTTAACAAATATTTAATGAATTAAAACGAATTTTCTAATGTTTCCACTTGCCAAAGAAACAATTTTTTCCATAGATAACATGAAGGAAAAGGATTTATGCTTAGGTAACATGTATTTAATGACAACTACCTGTTAGTGCTAGCTCAGTTACTTATGCATTTGCCTTGATTAAAACTTAAAAATATGAGGAGGAAGGTATAGCTCAAAGTGTTAGAGCAGATGTTTAGCATGCAGGAGGTCCTGGGTTCAATTCCCAGTACCTCTTCTAAAAATAAATAAGTAAATCTAGTTACTACCCCTACAAAAGAAAAATAAAAAATAAAAAAATTTGAAGAGTATAATAACACTTTTGAAAAGAATAACACATTTAAAATGAAAGAAAAAACATGAATAACTCAATAAAGTCATCTGCAAAATCAAAACTTTATAAAGGAGATTTTAAGTACTTATATATAAACCTAATTTGAAAATAAATATACATTTGATCATATATCTATAAATATATGTACATATGCCTATATGTAAATGCATATTGATATGTTTGTGTATGTATGTTTTATACACATATGTGAAAATATGTTCCTACACTAGTAAGTTTTCTGCGCATGTATCTTATATTCTGTCATTTAGTTAGAAAAAGAGTATTTTAAGATTCAACTCCAAACAAGTATAAAAATAAATGTTTTCAAGTTTTAAAATCTATTTTTCTTACTAAATGTAGAATAAAGCTATTATAGCTTTTGATATTTATTACAATTTTAATTTATATGTAGTGTATAAAAATATTTAGAACTAAATTTAAAGAGGGAAATTTGCTAACATTCTGTGGAAAACATATATTAAAATATTTCAGAAAGGATATTTCATAAGCAATTTTCCACCAATGATATTAAATAAGGAATTATATTTTAATGATTTTAAGGTTTTAGATACCATAATGTAAGCAGCATAATTTGAGGAATCAAATTACAATGAAGAAACTAAAATGTGTGTTTATTAAATGTGATGATTGGATATGCCAAGAATTTTATATAGTTTGGCTCTGAAATCCCAAGTTAGAAAATACTGTACAAGCATAAAATGCCATGACTTGCTGATGGTCTTAATGAGACAAATTATGGTTAATATAATGAAAGTATTTTGATCTTCCTTTAGGGATAGCTAAACTTTAGTTTGATTTTCATATATTCAGTAACCAGTTAGAAGTAAATGTCTGTGGACACTATTACATTACATATACAGAATCTCTATGCTTTACAATGAGCCCCAGAAGGGTGCTTGACAATCCGTAGAAACCAATTTATGAGGATTGCAGAAATATTAGTTTTGAATATGACAGAAGGTAGAACATTTCAATAGTACAGCATATTTGGTGCTGGTGTCCTAGTGTTTAAGCAGTTAAATATGTGGAATTTGATTGTGTGGAATTTGATTTAAACTCTGCCTTGAATATGAAGAAAAATACTGAAAACAAATTTTAAAGAAAGAACATGAACAACTGGAAAAATATGAACTAATCCTATGAATGGATTATGTTTGTGTAGAAACCATTAAAATGCTTTTAATTATATAGTACGTAGGACTGCAAGTTAATCTGGATATCATTATTCAGAAAAGCAATATATATATATGAATACTATTTGTATTATCTTATGTAGATTTGTTTCTGAGTTGAAAGTGTATTTAGTTGACCACAAGTAGAATTTGCCTCGTTACTTTTAAAATGCATTTGGAAAAACTAGTGAAGAAAGCTTTGCCAAAAACATAAATTTATACATTAATTTTAAATACTGTGTATAAAATACATTCGAAAGCATACTGTGAAATGTAACATTTCATAAACAGAAGTTTCTTAAAAGAAATATGTTATATAATAATATAATTCTTAGCAGTTTTTATGTTTTCTCTGGATGTCTATTTTATGGGATATTTCATGATATCACATATCCCTTTTTGAGCTCTCTTGGAATTCTTTAAAATATAAAATAACTAGTAGTATAAGTATATGTTAAGAAGTTTGATGGCCAGAAAATTCAATTGTACTTTTATATCAGTTAGAATAAGGACTATTGACTATAGCCTATGAATTACTAGATAACTCAATGAGCAATCTCCATTTGCCTGCCTGGAAATCTTTCAGTGTTCTATTACTGTGTTCATCCTCTTGCATCTATTCAGTAAATGGAACTGTCATTTTCCCCTGATTTCACTTCAGCTCTAAGGATGGGAGTCAGCTGAAACCCAACTGAAACCAAACAAAAACATTTCGTCTTATCCCAGTTGACCATCTTTTTGTCTAGTCCTTACTTTCTTCTATTTCTTTTTAATATTTCTTCCTAACATCTGGGAAGCTACACTGCTGAAAACTCTTTATGTCTTTAATCTAAGCTTCATATGAAGAGGGCGGAGGAGAAGGAGAAAAAGATTTGAAAATCATTCATAGGTATCAACACCAAGGGAAAAAATTACCTTTCCCTAGTTAACACATATTGTTCCTTATCTCTTTTTATTTTCATGGATTGATTTTAGGCGCACTTCTTATTTAATACTAGAAAACCTTGGGGGAGCTTTTAATCAATAAATAAGTATAATAAAACACTAATGACGGGTCTGCACTTGCAGACAGTCTGATACAATTGGTCTGGAATGGACTTTCATTACAAACATTTCTTAAAAGATCCCTGAGTGATTTTAATGAATGACAGTAGTTGAGAACCATTGCTTAATTGGTCATAACAGACATATTTATTGACATCAACCTGCTCAAACACTACTTTTCCATACTTTTAAGCATAGTTATCTAAAATTTTTTCTGGTATACCTACTAAGAGATTCTGAAAAAACACATTATTCCTCCCATTTTTTCCTAAAAATTGTAATATATTAATTTTAAAATATTCTAAGGGATTTAATTTTGTTTTACATAGTTTAATACTTAATAGTGCTTATTTTAATAACAAATAAAACTGTCACATCATTATTCAATGCATTCAATGATATCTAAATGCCCTAGTGATTTGATATCCACTATCATCCAATTAAAATAAAATTCATGAACCAGCTTTCCTTTAATTTATTTCAATTAAATATTTTAATGGAACATGTAATACGAGCATATTTAGGTATTAAGTCTTTCAGTGCACATTCTTTCATATTTATATTACTGTTTGTGTAAATTTTAAATATATACGTTTAAAATTTAAAACTTCTGCGCTAAAATTTATGTTGGCTTGAGCTTATTATTAGTCAAAATGTAACCAAAACAACACAAAGATAATTTAAAATTTTTGTAAGTACTTTAAAATAACAATATTCAATTAGATACATATATCTTAAGGAGATTACTATAACAAAATTAGTTTCTGTTTACATGAATCAGTATTGCTTATACTTTCACAAGGAGGCAGAGTTCATTTGTATTTTTTTCTGTTCTTCATTTTTCATAGATGTAACTGCTGAAGAAAATTTTTATACAGAAATTTAGGAATAGATAAAATGTTTAACAGGAATAAAATTCCATTTTAAAAAATTGCTTAAAAATTATGTAACCCAACCTCACATTGCTGTATCATTAGAATTATTATTTTGGAACGTCTATTACCTAAAAAAATTCAGTTTGAGTGTCCTGTAATTTTAAGCTACTTATGTGCAAAAATATCTTTTGAACAATTTTTAAAATCATTCACTTTATAATCAAGGCATCATTATTGCCAGTTGTTCCTGTAGTTTTTATGTCTCTTGGGAAGTCAGGTTTGGAATGGGTAAATATTATGCCTTTCTTTTGTAAAATGGAAGAAGCAAGATTGCAAAAATAAAATTAGAAATGGTGTCACAAAGTACAAAACAATGTAAGTACAGCTTTAGGAAGATAAATTTTAAGAAATGGTACTAAGGAATTTGAGTTTTCAGAAATTAATTACTTTAAAATTATGCAGTCCTTAGCAACCCTTGGAAACTGCTCTTGTATAATCTATGTTATATAGTAATCCAATTGGAAGATTGCTTTGTGATTATTTTTCATTATACTATGGTTTTATAACAGAAAAAAAATCGAGAAAATTTATTAAGGAAAATTACTTTTTTCTTCAGGAAAAAATATTTATTTGTGGTATGTAACAGCAACATCCAACTGATTAATAAATCTATGGTTTATTAACTGTTTATAGTTATTTCCTATTGTTACAGAAAATACCTTGACACCATCAGCTTAGTTTTTATTTCAGAAGGAGACGTGTATAATTTACTTCTCATTTTGTTAATCATCTGTGCTTTTGCTTTCTATATTTTTATAATTTTAATATCCTATTCTGACCCACATAGCTCTCTTCTTAATTTGTTCTTCTCTTCTCAGATTGCCACTAATTTAATTATTTCCACTTCTTTCTCAATATTTTCTTTTTATTAATACCATTGTATATTTTTCTTCTATAATATCATACAGAAATCACATAAATCATCTTTTTAAAGAAGAAATTCCTGTTCAAAGTAGAACACATGTAAGAAAAATAAAGAAAAAATCACATTATCATTGCTCCTAACACATGGAGATAACTACTACTATTAATTTGGTATATAGATTTAATGTCCTTTTCCAATGAATATATTATTTTAAGGTTGTTTAATGATAAATCAAAAAATAGGAAATATGCTTTTCTTTTTCTTTGCAGTTTGAACTGAACTTTTTCATTAGTTCTAATAAGTTTTATTTCTCCTGCTAGCTTTTCTAGGGATACAATCATACTATCTTGAAGAATGTTAATACATTTTCTCTTTGTTTCAAAAAGCATACCTCATTTTTTAGCAATCAGTACTAAAGAGATATCTGCCATATTAATGTACACAATGCTTACCCTTCCTTCAAACACCTGTGACCAAATAATCTTTACCATATATCCTCCTTCGTTTCCTCCAGTGAGTTTATTATTTTTTGCCCCTCCTTGACTCTGGCTGGATTTCAGTTAAAGAGTCTCTCTTTATTCCAGTCTCCTATTTCATAGTATCTCATCTACCTAGCCTCTATTAATTAGTTTCTATGTCCACTATTAGATCCTTGTAATTCTTCTTGTACTGTACTTCCACTTTTACCGTCATACCTTAAGTTACCCTCCATTTGTCCTTCAAAAATCAATGAGTTAAATACATTTTGCAATTAACAATTACAAATATTTATCAAGAAAATGCATGCACATGAATAAAAATTCATATATTATATAGAAAAATTAACAACAAAACAAGTCCTCTGTCCCATCCTGATCGAGACTTTTTCTTGTTTTTCACAGGACAGTTCCTATTAACTGGATATGCTTTACATTATTTGAAAGGAATTATGTCTATTAGAAAATGTAACTAGTTCTATTTATTGATTTTAGACATTCTATATTTCCTTTCTGAAACAATATAGAGATCTGACTTACTGTGACATTGCCTACCTCCATTTCCACTCTTCCCCTGTTGTCAGTTGACACTAGAATTGTCAAACAACATTCTAAACTTTTCTTGTTTAACAAGGACACATAGTTTCACTTGCCTCAGTACTACATAAAATAAGTGTTGGGACTCCCACAGTCTAACCACCGTACATCTACTGTCTGTTTTCAGAGGCTCTGTCATCAAAACCTCTTCACTTTACAATAGAAATAAGAGCTTATATGTTTTGCTCTAAAACTAGAGTTACACTGTATTATTTGGGTATAAAACTTTAATGCTAAGAAACAGAACATAGAACTTTCTTAAATATTGTTTACCACAGATCCATGCAGTATTAAACAATTTCAAATACTTGAGTTACCAGATATTTAATGGGTAAATCTGACCAGCTATTTTTTACAAAGTACTCACATAATATAGATCAGGAATTTGGATGGAAATGGCTTGTCCTCCTCTGCCCTGGTGCCACAACTGGGAGACTTAAATTACTGAGCATAACTAAAATGACTGGAGGCTGAAACAATCTGGCCTCTTCTTCACTCATATATGTGGTGCCTGAGTTGTGACAAACCAAAATCTGAGCTCAGCTGAAGTTGTCAACCAGAGTGGCTACACATGGCTTCTTCATGTATCCATGATGCTTGGGCTTCCTCATACCAGGGAAGCTTCAGAGTAGCTGGACTTCTTGTATGGTGGCTCAAGGATTCAAGAGAACAAGACAGAACAGTACAGAGGGGTCAAGGTCTTTTATGACTCAGTCTTAGAAGTCACAAAGTATTACTAGTATTCTATTGGAGAAAGCAGTTATAGATAAGGAGAGGGGACACAGACCCCACTTGATAGGTAGAATGTCAAAGAATTTTTGACATTTAAAATAATGTATTTCAAACAATCTTGCCACATATTTAAAGTGTTATCTAAACTACATATGTAAGCAAAAGCATGCTAATTGAACAACATATTTTAGAGTGCAAATTCCATAAAATTCTGCATTTTGTCCTTGGAAAACTGCAATGCCACATGATCCTAAATGTCAAGGAAAATCATAAGACCTGATATGGTAATCAACTGATATTATATGTCATGTTTAACAACTTTACCCATACCTTTTTTTAATATTGGCAAAATTGGCAAAGGTCATGAGATAGTAATAATCACAGAACTTGTAAATGAGTTTCTTCCCAATTTAGGTAAGTATTTCTCAGTAGCTGAACATATTAATAACATTCTGGAGAGTATCAAAACTAAGACAGTCCTATTAGGTTGGACTATAGTAATGAGTATAAATTGATTTCTATTTAAATATTATGAAACTTTCTCTAAGTCTAATTTACATTAAAGGGTTGCCTTGATTTCAGTCTGTTAAACGAGAGATTATTAACAGAATATCAAATGATGAATTCTGAAATAATGTACTCAATTCAGAAATAGTTTTTGGAGTGTGTATATGAAAATCATGGTTCATACCATTATAATGGTAACTGTACATTAGCTTATAAAGAAATATGACAAGCTAACACCATATTTTCCTGTATGAGCCATATATTATGGTGGATTATTTCAATAATAAAACAAAAATTCATGAAATAGCATTATTGTTTTTGTTTTGTTGATTGCAAAATTCTTCCTGCAGGGGATATTGCAAAAATTTATGGCTTCAACCTTTAGTTTAGAATTAATGTTATTGCTGAGCTTTGGGATTACAAATAGCTATCTATTTCCAACATAACAAGAGACAACCTTTACAAAAGCCATTTAATAAATACTGCCTTTGCTAGAAGACAAAAATGTTTATTATGTGATAGGTATTGACAAAGGGCAGAGAATAAAGGAGAACAGTTATAAAATTAAAACAGAGAATAAATACTTTACTTTCTATTGATAAGCTCTATCTACTTGGCAAAATAACACTGTCAAAAATTTCTAGCATAGATAATTTTTAATAGTCCTGAAAATTATTGACTCTTCATGCATTTTCTTCTATAAATTATGAACCATTTTTTAAATTTAAGTAGCAAGATATGCCATTTCCTATGTTAATTCAGGATATTTAAAAATAAACTTCAATATTAGTTTTATATATTATTTTGCATATGAAAACATTGTGATAATTTAAAGAAATTTGTCTTCAATGCTTTTAATGATCTAAGCTGAAGTTTTGAGATTAGGTATGAAATTAGGCTTTGGGATAAAAAGTTGTATTCGGTTGTTAATCATGCTCTGCAATTCTCTGATTAATATATTTTCTTTATTCACAGTTGCATCTCTAATGCCAGCCTAAACTATTTTTTGTTTATTTCTTTGGTTTATTTTAGAAGACTTAAAACACCTAGTAAACTAACTGTTGTCTATATATACATATATATATATATATGTAAAGATTTTTCTTTGTAGCTGTATACAAATTTGTAAAATTAGTTAGAATATGGAGCTCATTGCATATTAGTTTCTTGAGGCAGTCTTTTGGCTCAATAGTGTACAAATAGTAACTGCCTGAGTTCAAGGATTAAGTATGTGCTTCTTAGTATAGAAACAATTAGCTCATGATCATGTGATTGCTCAATATATAGTTTATGAAAAGTGACACCAAGGCTCTAAACATGGCTCAGGAGGCAGAGGATGAATGTCCTTTCCTTTGGCTGAGGCGATTATTTAAGGACAGCATAATTATGTGCCCTCTATGAATCATCTACATAAATTTAGGTTTTATTAATTCTAATGGAAGGAGACTTGCAAATAATTCTATTAAATTTATTATTCACAACATAGTGCAAGAATGCGAATGTGGAAAAATATCAGCATTTGTTGCTGTCGTCATACACTTAATAGAAAATTTTATTACTGTGAAAAGTAGCTGTCAGTATTTAAAGATATATTTTAAGACTATAATATACAGTAAATATGATAACAAAATGTGTTTTTTCTCTCTATTCTTTTTGTTAATAATTTTAAACATTTGTTTTCTTCAGTACCATTCGATTAAGTACCATTTACTGAAGGGGTTTAGTAAAGATTATTTCCAATCGTAATAGAACAAGCCATTCAGCACAGAGATATGATGTGGTTTATGTTATATAAATATGCATATAAGATGTAATATATATTTATTTCATATTATATATTTTGTATATATGCAGGTATATGAACATATATTTGCACTGTATTATATTTATATTTTAAACGAAATTATGCAAGGTATATTTTGGATTGTGATTATTATTCAAGGTAAGCTTATTATAAATTACACATAATTTATAAATTTTTATTTTAAGAATATTATTACTCATTTTGGTTATAAGTGCTTAAATTAGTACTTACAAGGTATTATTCTACTTAGAGAAAATATATAATATTTTTTTTTTTTTTAGTTTAAATTGGCCCAAGTAACAATAAGTGACATTGCTTTGCTTTTGTTGATTCAATTCATGGTTCTGATAAATCTTTAGGAAATAATATAGTTTATGGAAACATATTATTTGTCAGCTTATTGTTGCACTTTTTATCATTTAGTAGCTATTATAATATTACTATAAGAAAAAGCAAACAGTGTAAACATTTAAAAATATAATCCAACCTGAAATTTGTATTTGCTTACCAACCAATGTGATTAAAACCTAAAATTCTTATGATTTTTAGTTAGCAAAATATTTTTGCATAGATCAGGCAGATGACTGTTGAGAGCAAAATTGATAGAAATAATCTTACAAAATAGTTTACATTTAGAGGGCTATTTTATAAGTAACCAACTACCAAATAATTATACAAATACTAAAAACTAAAATTCAAGTTTACTTTTAATTGTGGTCATTTTAGCATGAACATGAACATAATCTGCAATTCTGCTTGCTTCAATGTATTGTAAATTCTATCTAAAATTCTTAATTTTACTCACAAAGACTATAACCAAGAAAGAACATATAGTCTCTGTCCCTCATTTATTTCTATTAATTCAAATCCAACAAATATTTGTATGATTAATATGCTTGGTCCTTTCCCTAATCTAAAGGAATATAAATTGCAAAGAATCTAGAATCTAGGTGTTTAAAGAAAGTGGAAAAAAAAAAAAAAAGAAATAGAAGTGCCAAAAACAAGTCTCAAAACAAAAATGGGTGGCACATTATAGTATCTCATTACTTTACAATTGGCAATTACAATCAATAATTGCTTAAATGCACAGAATAAGGAGTGAGCACTATGGCAGTATTTTATTTGAAGACTTTCAAGATGTTCAGACTTGAAATAGTTCTTAAGTAATATAATGGTTATTTCGGAATGTGGAAATGTGTGCTGATGAAACACAAGGCTTAGGCAGGAGACAGAAGTAAATAAAGTTTAAAGGAACAGAGAGTTCTAAAATTGAGAGTAAATATAAAGCATATGCACATTCAACCCTACAAACAACCCCTTAGGGGGGAGGAGGGAAATGAAAGTGAAATTGAAATGAAAATGAGTAAGAAACTCATTTAGGAGAGATTAAAAGATTTGCCAAAAAATTCCATAAATAACAGGGCTGTTACTATATTTCAGAAGATGAGAAATTAAGATAAACTGAAAGTGCAGTTTAGAGCCATGGCATTTATTATAATAGTTCTTAAGATGAATTTGGAGAAATTCTTGATACCCATTTCAAAAAGTAGTTTCTAGAGTATGCCAGTTCAGACTCTCTTATTTTTAAGCAACAGGCAACTCAGTCCAAAGTGACTTAATTTAAAAGGGATATAAAAACAATCTGCAGTTAAACCCACTTTTATGATAATCTGACCAGTAAACTCAAATGACATCACTAGCAATCAGTGTCTCTTCTCTCCTCCACATGGCTTTATTTTCAGTTTCCATGTTATTACAAGGTAGCTTCCAGCAATTCCAGACATAGATCCTCCTACTTTCAAGTCCAATGAAAAGAATATCATGCCCAGGTTGCTCCAACAGAAATCTCTATACTAGCTCTTAATGGCTTCAATAACATCATGTGGCATTGTCTAAATGAAATAACTGGCTAAAGGAACATGACACTTAACACATGCCCATTTACGGAGCCAAGGGCTAATTTAACATTAGCTAAACACATGGTTTAAAATTGAGGTAAAGCTAGTTCTGCCTAACTGGTATCAGGATTCCATTGTTAGAATTAAGGTGAATGTTATATCTGTTTGGAAATTTTTGGATACTATATTTCCTTTGAGGATACAATACATACATTGCCCTATTAAAATCTTTAAGAAGTCTTACAGGAAATAAATAGGTTAAACTTGTTAAATTTAGAGTTTCTGAAGTTTAAATGACCAACACACACAATTTCTTAAATTGTTTTTCTGTATCACTTTTAATGTCTGGTAAAGGTAGTATTCTGATAAAAAATTTTGGAAAACACTGATGCATAATTGGTTTTGAGACTGAGTTTTCATTTTATTCAGTAGGGGAAAAAAAACTATTGAATGAATAGTTTCCCAATTGGTAATATGATTGAAAATATGGTTTTGGGTGATTAGACTAGCAACATTATGAAAGATGGACTGTGGTGAGGACAGACAGGAATTGGAAGGCTATTGTAAGTGTATGCAAATATGTCTCAAGGTTTGTCTACATTGTTGACTGATCCATGGAAGCCACAACTTTATTAGGTGATCTGGAAAAGTCATATAGCCAAATTTTTGTGCTAAATCAGGATTTAAAGCACAAGGTCAAGAATTTGGGTGAGTATGAGGCATTCAGGATAAAAAATTCTTAGGGGAAAATGTCGGGTTTTAGAAACAAAGGTGAGGACATTAAAATTAACACATTTTATTAATGTAAAAGCTGAGAGGAATTTGTAGTATATATAACATAAATCTAATACTTTGAGCCAATTTTTTTTTTTGGTGACAACTGGAAGTATTTGTGGAGTGTTTGCTTTGTTTTGGGGGATATGTGTGTGTATGTGTTTGCTTGTGTGTGTGTGTGTATGTGTGTGTGTGTGTTGATACACTAGATTTAGAAATGTTTCCAGTAATTCAAAAGACAAAGTAAAGATTGCACCAGTGAAATTTTACACTCAGTTCCTATATGGATGTAATACTGATACAAAAAGGCCAGGTAACAATTAAGTGGACTTTAAGGAAGCTTTTGTGGAGAGATGCAAAAAGGGAGAGCAGAGGAATAAACAATGCCAGACAAGGGGAAGGGAGAAGAAAGAAAAGAAAATTGAATAGAAGATAAGTTAGGGGAAGCGAAGAAAAAGGAAGGCAAGGGGAGAGAATTTAAAAAATGGTAAGAAAGAAAATGGTAGTGCCTGATTTCAAAATGTCTAGACTATTTTATTAGTTTTTTAAAGTACACTTTTGCCAAGAATCCAAGAATCATTTAGTGAAATAATTATATGACCAGAAGGCTGCAAAATTACAACTTTAGAGATTTTTTTTTCTAATTTGATGACATTGGCATATTTCTAAAATACAGATATGAATATATCAATTTCATGTTTAGGAATAGATCCAAAAACATGAATGTAGTTATCGTTATTAATATAAACATGTGCAATAATATAGCCTGTTAGTTTCATAAAGTGATTGCTGGTATAAACATATGGTGTATTTTTATGGTTTTGAATTAAATATCTTCTTAAACAAAATCACATCATTTACAAATATTTTCTGTAAAGTGCTTGATAGTAAAAATAAAAAACGAGTAAATATTTGCTCAATTAGCAAAATTGAGGCTATGATGTAGATACTTTTATAACCAGAGAGAAAACATTTCCACAAAGTTTTTGTTATTTTTGAAACAATAACATTAATAAGAAGGTATTTTAAAATACAAGTATAATAATAGAAATAATAGACTTTTGGAGGGATGATATTTTACTTAATTGGGATTCAAAGTGAATGTTCTCTATCATCAAAAGTGATTGTAAATATTCATCTGCTAAAGCTGACATGTAATTAGTTTTACATATTTCATCTTTAAAATGTCTTTCTACACAGACAGGCACTTACAAATACTGTTATCAATCCATAAGCATATAATTTGTTGTGAGACATTTATAGAATGTTATAGATTTTACTTTTCTTAAAATTTCTCTCTTAGCCTGTCTTACGATTGAAGATTAATCATTTCCAAATGAAGGTTTTGTAGAAGCTCCTTAATTGCACAGTGAAATTTTTTTTTGAAATCTGAACATTTCCTTTGGACTTGTATTGAGTTCCAAAAAATGCTGCTAGAACAGTTGTGAGTTCACAAAATACATATGTTTCAAACTTATTGGAAGGTGGGGATCTTGCTTTTTGTTTTAACTTTGAGAACATGGAAATTACATAAAGCAACTTGTCGTTACCTCTAATTCTAGACAAATGAGTAGTCCAGATAACTCTACTACAGTATTAGTTTCACATATAAGTACTTTTTTGTTTTGCACGTTTAGTATAAATTCATTAAGAAATATTATCAGCAAAATCTAGTTTCCAAAGCCACTTAATATACACCATTAGTGGTTGAGGGTCGTTCTCTTCCAAGAAAACTAAAACAACTCTACTCTCAACTAATGCAATCACAATAAAATGTTATGATTTCAAACCATAAGTTTTCTGTATTGTAAATTGACAAAGATTATCTTGCTTCTATTTCTGCAAAAAAAAAAAAAAAAACATGGAATTAATTAGTTTTAAATCCATGAAAGCAAGTGAAGTTCATCACTGACACTCAGTGAGACAATAGGTTCAAATATTTTTCACAGAGTATCTATCCAAGATTAATGAAGGAATAACCATAAGGTATAAACACCGTGCATTTTCAAAAACCTTGAGAATTTGTTCAAATATACCTTTTTGTACTCCACACATATTTCCCCCACAATCAGCTATAGCACTTCATAGCAGATTCCACTTGAAGTTGTATTGCATTACTGTTTTCTCAATATCTTTGAAAATATTCTCAACTGTAGTCGTTCCATGCAGAATATTTTGTAGAGGCTAATTCTTCTGTCACTTCAAACTGGGCATTGACTCTTCAAATAAACAACAATTTAGCAGTGCAAGTACCACACGTCCACTCAACAAGAGGTGAAGGACAATGCTTGAAGTCACTTGCTTTGTTATATAAGTGAATATTAATGTTGCTCCTAATGTCTTCAGTCCTTCAAAGCAACTGTTTTCACCAAAAGGCTAATAGTCTTAAACAAGTATATATATGTTTGGACATATTTCTCTGGCTACTGCAATCAAATACCATTCAAGGAACTCATCATCAGCAAACATTTTCCCCTGTTAGCAAAAATGACCCTGTCAGAAACTTGCTTTGTTCTAAGCTTTTACTTTCATTTTTAAAATGTTTTGTGAAGAAATTCTGATATGATGAAATATTCTATTTAAAATTTTTTTGTTTCCCAATAATCTGGAGACAATGTGATGAGTGCTATAGTGTCCAGTTTCATTATATGATAAACACAATACTTTGTCATACAATTTTATAACAAAATAATCTATAATTCCCTGTTCTTAAAAGTATGACAGTCAAAGTCCATTTTTATATTCTTATTTTGACATGATGGGTATGCTTTGGTAATAAAAATAAAATAGAAATTCTGTTGAGTTATGACTATATTATTGCAATTTGTTTCTTTCACAAGTACTCAGCTCTACCATTGTGGGACTAAGCCAGTCATATAAAATATGCAAATGAGTGAATGTGACTGTGTTGCAATAAAACATTCTGGAAATTGGAATTTTAATTTCCTGTACTGTTCATTTCTATGATATGTTGTTTTATTACTCTTTTTTTCAACCATTTATTACTTTTTTTAAATTTTAGTTCATTTACCATACAAAAATAGTCAACTATTTTTGGTCCATGAACCACGGTTTGCTTACCCTTCTACTACAATATATATAAAATATGCTGTAACACAAAAAAAGTTAACAAATCATTGATGTTTCCTATGTGATTAAATATATTTTCAATAATATTTATTTATGTATACAAACTGTAATTAAGAGAATGAAAACCAAAATACTGGAAATATCTGTGTAAGTGAAAATCATAAGGACAGAAAGAAAATAAAATTAGAAAGTTTTTTAAAATCAAGTAAAATAATCAGAAGAAAACCTTGAAATAAAGTCTAACAATCTTGAATTTCTGTGGGCAAAAATAGAGCAAGCAAATAAAAAAGGACTGACTGTACATGCACAATTACTATTTCAAATCATAAGATGTTTCTCAGGAAACAGTGGTGAATAATGTTTGATCTGCTGTCACCTAAGGTAATCATTGTTTATATTAACATAGATCATTTTCATTCATGTTACCATCAAAATAGTTTGCTTCTTTAGACATTAATCCAAGTTAGACCTATTTTTCACTTTTTAGTCTCAATTTGTTACTTCTCATATGTAGTTAATTCCACAATATATTGTTAAAGTTCTACAAAATATTATTAATTGTTAATGAAGTGATGAAGAACCTGGATTCATCTTGGCCCATTAATATATGACTGTAGTGAATCACTTAAGTTTTCTGTACTTAGTTTCCTTAGGTCTGGTTTTCCAGGAGAACCAGTGGAGAATTAGAATGTAAGTGATATATTAAGGAAGTGCACCCAGGAGAATATCATGAGGGAATTGGGGAACAGAAACAGAGAACATGAAGCTAAGTAAGAATGTACTTTGAGGCAAGAACCCAACCTCAAAGTGATCACATAGGAAGCTGTGGAGTGTACACTGAACCTCAGTGGTAGTCTCACTTGAAGGAATGGAGCTGGGCTTCCCTACTCTGTCTACCAGTTAGACACTGACAATATCACCATAGAAATGTAGACTCCTAGCACCCTAGCACTTGGCCAGGAGCTCCAGTAGCCCAAGGGTAGTCCTCTGAAGAAGGTCTCAGATACAGGCCATTAGAAGAAAAGCACTCAGAAGGTGGGAGATAAGCACATGAATGGAACTGAGGCCACGTGGGTGAAACACCGACTATTTGTTAAAGCTGGAAAATAGGGGTATAATATTGCCTAAATATTTTTGAGTGCTCACTTTATCCCAAATACTAAGTGAAGCACTTTAGTTTGTTTTTCTTTAAGGTAACATTTATGCATAGCGTTTACTCAATGAATGTTGCCTAATATTGTTATTTTTATAGCTCAGACAAATTCAGCTTTGTTGAACACACATATGTTATGAGATTAAATTGTACATTTTTGATAAGTTGTACCTCTTAATTTAAACATTAGAATGCCTTCAGTTATTATAAATTTATTATTTAATCTTATATCTTGTCCTGAATGAAAGACTACTCCAGGTATTATGATAATTATACTGAGAGGATCTCCATGACAATAGCAATCAAGTTCCTAGTACTTTACATTGGACAAAAATAAACAGGTATCTTGTGTATCCCTTAGAGAATTCTATCCAGGTTAGTCTTGTTTTTCTTTTCTGAGTGTGTTATTTGCCACATATGTGGTGGTATATTTTAAGTGCAGGGAAGAAACAGGGTGAGAATTATAGTTGCTGGAAATTCCTGCTTTCTGGCTTCCTGAAACCTTAAATGACATGTTATAACTCTTTTCCTTTGATTATGTTCACCTTTCCCTTTGACTACTTTAACTTCTGAGAATAGTACATTACTTATCAATTAAAAACATATATGTATTGTGTGTGTGTGTGTGTGTGTGTGTGTGTGTATGTAAAGGATATTTTCTTATTCTTCACATGGTAACATTAAATAATGAGTCTTCAACTCCAATATATTTTATCCAAGATGATTACTATAGCACGGAAGTTTTATCTCAGTTCTCCATTAAATTCATCTTACTATTTATAAATGTAATTATTTCTATTCAACATGGAAAATTTAGTGATTGTGTATATTTTTTGCTAATTATAATTTGACTTACAAATATATAGCTCATATTAATATATCCCTATATTTAAGGATATATGTCAACTCATAAAATTATTAATTTTAGACATCAGTAATAGGGTAGTAGCCAGATCTCTTTCTGTAGAATGTCATATACATACAGTTTTATCATTCGAATGGATTTTAAAACTCTCCTACAAATTGAAAGCTTATACCATTTCCTTCTGTCTTCACATATTGTGAATATGTCAGTGTGAGGCAGAGTTTGAAAGGTAGTAATTCAAAGTAGTGTGAGAATTAACTATACAAACATTTAGAGTAATTTGGGCTTATAAATTGCATAGCCTTCTTATATACTTTAAATGTACTCTTATTTAACTACTTTTATCTTACAGCAGATGTGATGGCATTCTATTATGTCAAGTCATAAGGCAAAGGAAAAGTAAGATTAGAAGAGCCCCGAAGAAAAATTTTAAATGTATTAAACTTGAAATGATATATAAATACAAGCAGAGTGGCCCCTATGAACAAAAGCACACAGAAAGCAGAGGTCAAAAATAGGAAATAGGGACTCAAGTTTTCAGCATGCACACCAGTGACATTGCTACAATATCTCCCATGGATGCAGAGACTTCTGTACACTTCATGAGGTTGGCAGTATGAATGAATATATACTACAAGTGAATTAGAATCCCATCTTCCTTTGAAAACTATAATTTCTCAGAGAATATTTTGAAATACATTTGAAAGGCTCAGTCATTTTGCTTAACTTTCCTGAGTCCCCACATTACTCTTGTATGTAAAAGTGAAATGTGAGACAGAAAATACCTTTCTCACAGTGTTTTTATATTTTTTAAATGCCCATTGATTGATTGATGCAAAGTGTGTTCAAAAATACATTAATTACCTTCTTTAATCTTACATGAATTACTTTAAAACTCAAAAAAAATTTAACCTTTTTGAGAGTGATAATCTTAAAAACAAAACAAAACAAAAAACTGACAATATTAAGCAAGATTGTGTGTGTGTGTGTGTGTTTATCTGGTTTCTTACGGATTGTGAAAAATCATTTGACTAAATCTTAGTCTTTTAGTCTTTATATGTAAGGACAGGAATTTTTAAAGCACTTAATTTTCATCAAAGAAGGAAAGCCATAATGTCTTTCTTACACACTTACCTTGAGATTAAGCCTGGATTGAATGAGAGTGATGTAACCTAGGGTGTAGTGAAAAGTAGCATAAAGGAGCAAAGGAGGAGCAGGATTTGTTGGGTAACCTACAAAAGGAAAACAGTGGCCATAAATATGCAGATCACTTAGAGATTTTCTTATGTTTGAGGCATTCCAAAGCTAATTTTCATATATATAATATGTTCTGAGGCAATGACCCTGGGAGATATTATTTAAACTCTATTCAAAGGAAAATATTCCACAGATAATATTACCATTGACCTGTGTGCACCTAAACATACAAATCACTTCAGAATGGACTAGGTTAAGTTTCTCTCTTATCTTTTTTCAGTGCCTTTATCTCTGATTGAGAATAAAGGTATGTCATTAGTCTGTACATCTTTCAAGCATAGAAAAGATATTTGTCTAATAATTCCCAAAACAAACATTCTTCTGTGAAGATCATATCTGAAATGTCTCAATATTATAAAAAGAAAAGACAAAATTAATCCATTTCCCTTTCTGTTACCTCAATCGGAACAATTTATCTTTAGAAGTTTAATTTATCCATAAAAGTATGTACCTGGAAAAACGAGCCATATATATTTATTCTAAGTGCTGGCTTGGTTAATCTTTGACAAAACATAGTGATAATAGGAAAGCAAATATACCCTTAAGAATAACTCTATATAAATATCATTAGTAGCAAATTCATACCGATAGATAAATGTTTATGTATATTTTTTGGTCATGGTAAGAAAAGTTAACATGAGATTTACCCTCTTAATGAATATTTAAGTGTACAATACAATATTGTTAATAATAGGTATGATGTTGTACAGTACATCTCTAGAACTTATACATCTTACATAACCAAAACTTTGTATGCTTTGAACTACTCCTCATTTCCCCATCCCCTCAACAACCATCATTCTACTCTCTGCTTCTGTGAGTCTGACTGTTGTAGATAATTCATAAAGTAAAATCATGCAGCATTTGTCCTTCTGTGATTAGCTCATTTAACATAGCATATTGTCCTCCAGATTTATTCATGCTGTCAAATATGGCAGGATTTCAAGATTTCCTCTCTTTTTAAGGCTGGATAATATTCCATCATATATACAAGTACCTCAGTGAGTTTAATTAGATTTTAGTGACTGATTATTACATCTTCTTTGGGTAGCAACCATTATATTATTGATGTCTCTTAACCCCTGAATTTGCCTGACCTGAAGAAACCAGCAAATTTCTCTATTTAGATGTTCATGAAATTACTCCATATTGCTTTTAGCACAATAGATTTCTGAAATGGCAAAGAAAAATCTGGCTTTTCAACCTTTTTTTTTTAAGCACAGAGTGTCTGTTAAGCATAAATTTATAATTTCACAATTGTGAAACTACATTTCTTTTTTCACAAAGCCGGAGATACTGGGCACAATAAAGTGGATAATATATTCACTAAAACTAGCAGCGTACAGAATTTAAATTGACCATATGACATTATTGTGAAAATATATTCTTTTGTTTCTCTGAAAGGTAATGATAATTTAATAATTCTATACTAGTGGAATGACATGTTGGTATATTTATTAGAGTGATTTCCAATCATCACACTGAAATGCCAGTGTTAAATCATCTATTTGTTAGTATAATAATAGCTTTCATTTGAACAGTGCTTTACAATTTTCAAAGAACACTTTCATACATTATCCCTTCTGTTCTTCAAAATAACTCTGTAAGGAGGCAGATAACTGGCATCCCCTTTTTATATAAATGAAGAAATATTGGCTTAAAGAGTATTTATGGCATGGCTATAGAAAGTTAATAGCAGATTTGATCTTGAATCCCAGTGTTCTTTCCACCAAATTATTTGGAAGTCAAATACTATGAGAATTGCAAAATCAAGTCAGCGAGTATCATAACAAATTAGACTGTATTTAGATGACAACAGTTATCTAGATAAAAATGGGCATATTTCATTAGCATCTATAAATTTACAACTATCCAACATTTCAAATCATATACCTCCAACTTAGGCCAGTCCTTTAGAAAATGATCAGAATGATAAAGACAATCCTCATAATTAGACCCCAAATGCCATTTTCATAAATTTAGTTTGCAGCGAGTCAAACGTGACACATAATTATCTTTGTTTCAAAAGACCACACTTCTGAATAGAATTCACTAATGATTTAGTCTATCTTCTGGAAAGTCCATATTTTCCCTAATGATCCTTAGAACTATCCACACTTTGCACTAATTTTGCATTTCAGATAACTTTTATGGCAGTGGCAAGGTCTTCAAGGATATGGGACAAGTTTCAGGCGCAGTGAATGTTTAGATGGTGTCAAATGATCCTGCTCCTGCTCAATGCTTCAAGAGAGGAGGAATCTCATGCCATACCTGCCTGATATATTTGCTTTTGGAGAAAAACCAAACTCTTGTCTAGTCTCACTCACCTCTTGCTGCTTTTTGAAGATGCTTAGGAGGCTGCACATTGGGGATACATACTTGGTTTGCTTTCTGAATAAAATGCTCTTCCCCTAGATGTGTTCCCATAGTGTACCTTCTCCCTTCTTTTAGATTCCTGCTCAAATCTCATTTTTCCCATGTACATGTTAGACTCCTCTGTGTAAATTAGGAGCCTCAGTTTCTTGTGAAACACTGGAATTTTTTTTTAATCCCTTCTGAGCACTTATTCCTTCTTGAAACTACATCATCTATTTATTTATTGGTTTCATTTTTATCTTGCCCCTGTAATATAAGCATGATGTTGTACTAAAAGGGACTGGGCCTCTTTTTTGTTCACCACTATATCAGCAACACCTAGAACAGCAGGTTGCACATATCAGCTGATTTGAATGATTCCATAGTATTCTCACTTTGCCTGTGGGGACTCAATATTCTGTGCTACTATACCATTGGGATTCATTCTCTGCAATGCCAAAGACTGGGTATTCCCAAATTCACTTGGTCAAATTAAGGCTTCCATCTTGCTGCTGTTGTTTGCTCTGCAGAGTGGTAGCTTTATCTTACCCTGCACGATACAAATGAATTTAGTTGGCTATAGTTACTTTGGGAAGCTTGGTGCAGATTTAAAGAACACAAGTGAAACTAAGTTGAATTCAAGGGTTTTAGCCAGTAAAGATTTTAGTGCAATGCTAGTTTTAAACAATGAGATGTCAGTGATTAAATTAGATTTTCAAAATTTTTTGGTCTCCATTGATGATGGCAAATGGCAGTGTCTTGAATTTCCATTTAAATATTTATTTAAACATAAAGTTTCCCTTGTGAACTGAGGTTATTTGATTACTCATAAACAACATTCAGAAAATACCCACTCTCCCTCTAGACTGACAGAATTTATACAATTTGGTCTAATTTTTCAGTCTTGCTTCCCTCTATTTTCCTGTTTTCCTATGTGACTGTTGAATACAAAACTTGTCCAGTGCCCTGGGGCTTCTTTTTGTTGGCATTGAATTTTTCACGTTTGAGTAAATCTGCTCGAGTTAAAATCACTAGGTTACTTTCTCTGATCGCTGTTATTCTTTTCCTCTCCACTGTTCAATATTTTTACTCAAACCTTTTTCCCTTCCCAATTACCATTTGTACTCAATCTCCAACAACAAAAAAAGAATAATTCTAATATATTTTAATGCTTGTTATATTTTATAGTTATATTTGTATAATTTTTAATAAAACAAGTTATCTAAACCATATGTATTATTACAATAAAAATGCAAAGTGTGTGATAGCTTTTTGAATATTTATGTATGTATTTATTCTTGAGTTGTTTTAGAAGAGGAAACAGATTTTGTTTTTAAGTAAACTCCCCAAATAGCAAGTAATATATCTTGCAGTTACTTGGCAGCAAGCATAATCATTGATTGGCGAAATAAAAATATTTTAAAAAATGAATTAGTTAGATCATTCCTTTGATCTTGTACTGAGTTATTGTATAGTAACCTTCAGCAATTAAGATGTAATTGCTGATAACTACATGACAATTTGTGATTGTCATATTAATATCTTCATTTACCAATTGATGAATTGACTAAAGGTTTAGCAGATGTATTCATTGTTTTTTTGTGGTTTGTTGACAATGTTAGTAAATTGAAGAGTTATTTAGATTAATGTGTTATAGGATTTGCTAGAGAATATCTTCTCTATCAAGAGCTTCCAATAAGAAACTAAATTGGGGAAAATATTACCATCATTTGACACTATATTTTTATATTAAAAAGCAATGAAAACACTGTGTTACTAGAATTGGCATTTTCATCAAAATATTTAAAGGTCTTAACCAAATATGTACCTCAGTCAAAATTTGGAAAAGGCTTTTGGTATTTAGCTGAGAACCCAAATATTTACATATATTTAGAGTATTTTGTGGATGTTAAAACAAATTGTTCAGTGTGAGAAAGAACTGCTAATTATTTACATTTTTCAGTTGTTACAGACTTTTCTACCACTAACTTTGTATTAAAAAGTAAAAACATAGCATTTAGTTTATTTACAAACTCTAGATTTTACTTATGTTACTTAAGCTTAAATTCAACTAATGTAATATTTGAATAAGCTTTAGACTTCTGCTAGCTGAGAGCTCATTAGCATGGCACTTTCCAGCACACAAAAAAAGTCATTTATATTCCAGTCAAAACCAGATATTTAGACACATGTTTTTGAATTGTAATGTGGTGTGATTATAACCAAATAATGTTTTATTGACTCAAAATCAGATTCAAAACTTGCAAACAGAATTACTTTAATAATGTTAATTACTTTTAACTTAATAAGCCAAAATATAGTGTGACTGCTTTATATGTGTGCAGTTTTACAGGAAAATACACTCTCTTGAACAGCCAACTACAGTAAGTGTTCAGAAACACATAGTTCTTTCATATATATATGCTTTACTTTTTCTAAATTAAATTCTTGATTGTGAGAGAAGGTCAAAAATTTTTCATAACTACTCAAAACCTTTCTTAACTACTCAAAACTAAAATCTTTCTAATCAAAATTTTATATGCTGAATAGCATATGGTGATAATAAAATAGATTTTCAGTAGTCTATTTGCAATTGGCTAAAGTCAGGACTAGTTAGTATATAGATGTGTAGAAAGAGGAACTAAAGATTAGATATATTTTTAAAAAATTATTTAAATGACAAAATGTAAAGGGGATTAAATATTAGATACATGTTTAACATATCATTAAAATAGCATGTAAAGTTTGCTGCTGCTGTTTTTTCAAAGACTAGTGGTTGAATATATTTGAAGTCCTAAATCAGCAACTCCAAATGCAATTTGGTGAATTCTAATTAAATTGAACTTTAATGATTGTAGTATAAATATAGGGACTATGACTGATGGGAAATCCAATGATTTAAACCAAAATCAAATAGTAGGAAATGAGAAATATATATTGAATAAATTATAGAACACTTTTTTTTCCAGATTTATAGTGCACAGAAAGATAAACATGTGTCCATAATGTATTAGTGATTCACTTTCTATGTTTACTCAGTGTGCAGTTAACCTTCCAATGGCACTCATTCTAATAGAAATGGAACGTATTTGTAGAAGTGCTATGCTTTGAGCAGTAAGTTTACATTTCATAAATTTCTAGGGAAAGTAAACAAAAAAAGTTTCTTATTGACTGGGATTAATAGGAGTTTTGCTTCCCATTCTGCTGTTTTTATTCTTTATTCTCAATGATACTCAATTATCAATTAACTCAGTCAAAAACCAAACTAATAACACTGCTTCCTTTTCTGAAAAATCCTTAAGGGAACTTAATAAGAACTTTCCAAGGCAATACAAAGAAGCCAATTAATGCATTCAAAGTCACTTGAGAGCCTCTCTCATGATGCCTTTTCATATAATGTGTTTCTAAGAGTTAAAGTCTATGCTGTTTTTTAGATCCAGTGGCTTTTGGTTATTAAAATGAAAGGCAAGCCAAAAACAATGACAAAGAATAGTGTTAACATGTAAAATTAATTCTAAACCTCGGGCAATAACATAATGCTATACGTGATTTGAGGAATAGTTAAAAATTCAGGTGTGTCAGATATTTTGTATGCAACCTGAAGATCAGCTGTAATATTATATAACCTTAAATGCTTAAATCTACTGGTTCTGGAGATAAAAATATTTTTACATTGCTCTAAAATATGATCAATATGTGTTGGGTTTCTTTGAAAGATTTAGTTAATGACAAAATGAGTAAATAGTAATATCATCTTGACAGACATCCTTGGTTGTTTATGTCTTAGCACTGCAACACTTTAATCATAACTTTCTCTGATCTACTTGAACATAACTGTTCTGAATACCTACTTAATTGGTAGAGTCATTGATAACGATCATCTTAACACTTAGTTCTGTTGTGATCTAGAATTCTAGACTTACTTCTGATTTTGTGTTTTTCCAAAGTTGCTTTTAAATGTATCTTTCTACATAAAATGACATAAAATACTTAAATTTAAGATCATTTTACAAACACACACACACACACACACACACACACACAAACTGTTCATATCCAATACTTCCTGATAAGGTCCTTGCAAGTTAAATGGCTTTCCTTGTAACTAAGTCAATTAAATTTTATATTATATGCCTCCCTTAGGTTTTTGCTCAGACTAAATAATATTATCACAAGAAAACTAGAATAATGAATGTCTAAACCTCAAGTTTGGAAGTAAAAAGACAGTTTTGCTGTCTCCTATCCCTATGTCTTTGGGAAAGGTATCCAACCTTCCTTATTAGTATATAAAGAAGGAAAGAGTAACTGTTACCTCACAGGATCTTTTTATGTATCAACATAGGTAATAATTAAGAAGAACCTTGGCACAAGATCAACTCTGAACAAATGTTGTGTCTTTTCCCTAAAGTGTTTTTTAAGTATCTGAGAATAGTTGACAAAAGATAATTATTTATCACATATATCAAATAAAATATTCTAACTGTATTTGCAGCAACTTTTCCCTTTCTTCTTATTACAATGAAAGAATTGTCTGTTTTACTCTCGAGGCCAGTCTCTCCATTTGTATTCCTGTTCTCATCCCTCTGGCTTCACAAGGGCATCACCATTTGGTCACCAACTCTTCTTCAATATTCATATCGTCCATTTTCCTAGATGATTACAAGTGGTATATAAAGACATTTTATTAACTTTCATAATAAAATATGCCCTATCTTTACTGCACATCTTTTTCCAATATCCTTGGTTATTCTGTTGAATTCAAAGCCAAAATTCAGAGCCAAAGC
The DNA here is from genome assembly GCF_009834535.1 of Camelus ferus. NCBI lineage: Eukaryota > Metazoa > Chordata > Mammalia > Artiodactyla > Camelidae > Camelus > Camelus ferus. Next base: position 57,082,141 of record NC_045697.1, on the reverse strand, counting down.
GTCAAGCTCAGATTGTTTTGACTTACTCATTTTCATCAATTTTGTACTCTATTAGAATATGACTTTTGGCAGTCTTCCACTAAAGCTATTCATCTTCTTCATTAGTTTTCCAAATATGACTTACTCTTGCTCTCTCTCCTATCTCATTGGCTATTCTTTTCATTCTATTTTCCCTTTCCATTCCTCTTCCCAAACAAAAATTATAGTGGTTTACATGCCTAATACTAGAACTTCTTTTCAATTTTTTAATACTCTCTCCCTAGGTAAGTTTAAATTTCAGTGTTGAATATAAATGTTATGCTAATGGCTTTAAGTGCCATTAGCATCTCTATCCTAGAGCTTGTTTTTTTATGATTTAGATTCACAAATACATTGAATATATGTCATCTTTCCCTAGATATCAGCAGTTTTTTCAAATTCACCATGTCTTAAATTGAAGTTTAAGCCATCCATACAACCTACCATATCCCATCTTTGCAAATGGCTTCCCAGCGTACTGTGTTAGTAAAGTCAGATCTCTCTGTGTTATTCTTGATTGCTCCCATTCCCTCAATCTCAGTGCATCAAAATCACTGGGCAGTCTCTTAATCCTCCAAAACAAATATCTTAAATCTGCTCCCTTTTCTTTGTCCACATTGCCAAATCATAGTCCAGTTCAAATTTATTTTCCAAGATCATACTAGAGTCTGAAAACTAGTCTCCTAAAAGCTCTTCCATTTGCCACTTTTGTCTGCTCATCTATTCTGCATAGGGATGACAACATTGGTCTTTTAGTCATAATATTCCACTATTTAAAATCTAACTTTAGATTTCTCTCTTAACATCCTCCTCATGAACTGTGAATCTCTGCCTGCTTTGCTCCCCATGTATTTTCTCTAACTGTCCCTTTTCCTACTATGTATCCCTCACTCTGATGTTCTTTTAGTTATCGAGAAAACATTGTTTCTCAAACTGTTTTTTTTTCCATGCTACATTTTCCCTCTCTAACCCATTATCACCATTGATTATCTGTGAAATACACTTACCATTCAGCTTGCTGTTGCTCATGCCAGAAAGCTAAGAGCCATCTTTGAAGTTTCCCTGATATTTGACCTTAGAATCCTTTCCAGCACAAAGCCACATTGATTCACCTCCAACATATATTTCAAATTGCTCCATCTTTTCTTGCCTTCACTGCAATAGTCTTATCCAGAATATCTGCTGTACTACAGGGATATTTATATTTCTATATTCTATTTTATTAATTTCTTCTCTCATCTTTATTTCCTTCCTTCTACTTACTTTAGATTTACTTCGATCTTTTTCCAGTATCTTAAGGAGGAAGATCAGTTTATTGATTTGAGATCTCTCTTCTTTCTTAATACAGGCATTCAGAGCTATAAATTTCCATTTAAGAACTGTTTTAACTGCATTCTATAAGTAATAGATACGTGTCAAAGGTTTTTTACTATCTTTTTGATTTCTTCTTTGAAACATTGATTATTTGGAAATATGTTGTTAATTTCCACATATTTTTGAGTTTCCCATAGTCTTCTGTTATTAATCTCAAATTTCCATTTTGTTCAGAGAACATATTTTGTATTCCATTGTAGGTGAAGAATATAATTTTTATTATTTCTATTATTTACATTTTAAATTTATTGATGATTGTTTTATGATCTAGCATATTCTATATTCTAGAAAATATTTCATATGGACTTGAGAAAAATGTATATTCTGCTGTTATTCTATAGTTGTCTGTTAGTCTAGTTGGTTTATATTGTTGTTCAAGTCTTCTATTTCCTTGTTGATCTTCTGTCTAATTGTTATTGAAAGTGGAGTAAAGAAGTTTCCCAACTATGTCTTCCTTCAGTTCTGTCAGTTTTTCCATCATGTATTTGTGTGCAAGAACAATATAGTCCCTTGAGATTGGAGCCACAAGCTAAGAACGGGCAATGCATTGCTTAAGACTTGCAATACACTACATCAGTCCCGGGTTCCCTATATTTGGACTTATTTGACACAAAGGAAAAATAAATAAATAAATCTGGTTTTTTAAACCAAAAGATTTCCAGATAACTGTTGTGGGTATTGGTGCAGTTTCTAAAAGTTACATCTCTTAAAAAGTAGACACAACCTGTACACTTAGAATGAAACTAGCCACTCCATTTTTAAAGTCTGCTTTATTTTTTTTTCTCCTCTCTCCTTTTTTTCACTCTTACATTGAAAATGAAAATTGTGAAAGCTCAGAGGATTTGTTATTTCATGTTCTCCTCCCTTTCCATCTTAAACTTTAACTGTAATCCAGTATTTCAGGGTTATTGATCATTCTTTTTTTAACATTTTTTATTGATTTATAATCATTTTACAATGTTGTGTCAAATTCCAGTGTAGAGCACAATTTTTCAGTTATACATGAACATATATATTCATTGTCACATTTTTTTCTCTGTGAGCTACCATAAGATCTTGTATATATTTCCCTGTGCTATACAGTATAATCTTGTTTATCTATTCTATAATTTTGAAATCCCAGTCTATCTCTTCCCACCCCCTGCTGGTTATTGATCATTCTTTAATTATTCCCATTTAAAAGATGAGATAGAAATGTCTTTTTTTTATTTCAACAATCAACTGAGTTATCAAACATATTGAACTTTTGCTTTCAACAAAGTAAAAATTTCACTGAGAAGAATGGTCTGATCAAAGGGAGTAATTCTTTGATATTATTCAGAGCAAATAAATTCTAATTATACAAGTATCTGCAAAGATTTAGATTATATTTAGCTTATTCTTCATCTTTGTTGTTGTTTTCTTTTTATTCCCATTCTTTTCTATTTCTTGGGTTTTTGTTTTTGTTTTTTCATTTTTTCAATCTCAACCAACTCTTAAAAGAGTTCTAGTCCTGGCTATTAAGAGTGGAAATCTGAAATGTAAGAGTTGACTATGACCTAGTAAAATGCTTCTTCATTCCTTGGTGTCTTTTAACATTTTTCTTATCCCAGTGAGGGTTTCTTTAGCCTGATTCAGAGATTTTTAAGGGCTACATATACTCCATGAAGAGCAGAGATGTCTCAAGCTTGTTAAAATAACTTTCACATTTTACCAGGACTTTGAAAAATTATTTTGGTTAATTTGAATCAAGGTGACTTCTCCCTAGGACTAAAGTAACTTGATCGCTTGAAGTACTTTAACTATAGGAATCAATTCTATTGGAGCAAAGCTGTTAATTATCCAGAACTCAAATGAGTTCAGCCTGTATACCATAAACTACCATAATGCTTCATTAATTCAAGTGGATACCACTGCTAGGCAAGTTTTTCAGAGAAGTTAAAACCAACCAGATATTCTAAAATATCAAATTTTCTTCAAAAGCTGGACTATGTCTTGTCCCCAGGTACAGAAAAAAGGATGTCTAAGATGAGATATAAGTACTCCAGTTAAAGTCACAGAAAGTCAGTCTGTGCTCAAATTAATGAATATATTGTTTTGAATAAATTTAGAACTGCCAAAATATATAATTATTTCATTAAATGATTACAAGTTATCCACAGCACAGGGAAACTTACACACTTTAACCAAATAACAAACATTAAGGAAGCTATTATTTTCAAGGTATGCCCTCCAAGGAATAAAAATTTTATATACATATCCTCAGATATAATTGCAAAGTTTGTGATTTTTACTTTTAATCTGAATAAAACTATCTGTCTCTAAGTTACATGGACACATACACAGTCTTGAATATGGATATTAAAATATGCTTTGAAAAGGTCTGTATTTGGATAGACTAAAAAGCACTAGAATAGACATTTTTTTTTATATTTTAAGTCATTTGTGCATATACACACAATGCATATGCATATACACAAGGCATGCACATCTATACATTCATAAACACGTGCATATGTCTATTCCTGTACCTTGCTTATTTTCATATATGATTTGAGGCACCTGATGATAATAGCAAAATTAAATAGACAAACATAGATAGCATTTAAGTATAATAGATATATGCTATATCAACCTTTCTCTTTTAAAAATATAAAAAAACTAAAATAACCTTGTATCTCTAACTCTACTACCACTATCCATGCAAAAATAGAGACTCGTTGGTACAAACCAGTGCCAGAATATGTAGGAATATCCCAGGAGAGAGAATCTTCAAATTTACCTCAAGAACTCAAACATTGGGTTCTTTAATTAGTATTAGACATAAGATCTATAATTATTTACCTTTAAGTTATGGTTCAGCCTCTCTGAAAAGATCAGCAGAATTTCAGATTATATTTCACCAGTGAGAGGCATTAACAAAAGCTTTGGAGGGGAGAAGAGAAGTAAATGCAATTCTTACTTATGTAGCTATGGCAGGCAAGTGCATGGGCCAAGACACCTGACAGAAGTAAAGCTGTACAGTCACCTTGTGGACACCTTCTATCAAGATGCTCCCATTGTTGCAGGGATCTGAGAGAATTGATGTCTACTTCCTATGATGACTAAACATTTCTGATATCCTGGCAGATTTCATTGACTTTTGCTTCTTCCACTTTTCCAATGGTTTTGTAAGAGTCCTGTTTCTAAATTTCTTTGTTAAGTTTCTTCTTGCTTGATGTACCTACGGTGCTATTTTCTTGATTATAGCAGAATTCATACAGAAAAGCTGTAAGATACAAATCATCTTTAAATAGCATTTTTGTAAGCAGCAAAGTTATTTTTTAAAAATACTATTTTTTAATTTCGATTGGTCTCAGTATGAGTGCCCTGCTCTATTTTATGCCATTAAGCCATTAAACTGGCTTATAAGTATGCATCTTTACAATAATTTCTACCTGGAACAAAAATAAAGTCATTAGTTCAAGGACATGAATTACTGTCACTTCCAGAGTTTTTGATTTTATTTTAATATCGTTTTGCTTCTCACCATGCATGCAAATGTAATAATTGAGTTCCTGCAAAACTCCAGAAAAATTACAATATTAAAATAAATAATTTCTAAGTATAAGAACACATTTATTTGCTTTAGTTATCACTACCTCTTATAATTTAGACAACATTTAAAAAACTCAAAGGTTAGTCTAGGCAAGGGAATGCAATACAGTAATTATTATTTAAAGACTATAATTTTAACCACAGTAGGCATTTCACCTTGTTTATTCCCAGCTATTTCCTTGTAGTGAATAATCTCATGAGGGAAAGTTTCTAGAGGTGCTGTCATAGATGGTGTCTTATTTTAAACCAAGCTTGCCTTTCACACCTTGCCTTCAAGGTTTCAGTCAATGTTTTTATTTAGATTTGACTTATGAATCCTCAAGGAAGCTCTTGAAAGTGGAAGTTTCTCAGGAGCCTAAGAGTTAATTCTCAAAATTTTGTAAATATGTGGAACAAAATCATTTGTAAGTTTATTGAAACCATAAATATTTCAGTTAAGTCACTTATCAATATTTTAAGGAATACACTAAGAAAAGTATAAGGAAAATTATTAAGAGTAAACATGACGTTTTAAACTAAATTTACTTAAATAAACAAATTTTTACTGAGTACCCACATTGAGTTTGCTTTGTCTAAATCAAGATACCTACTTTGGCTTTTTGAAATTAGTGTTAGCATGTTATAATTATCTCCATCAGTATTGTGTGTTTCCTCTAGCTTTATTGAGGTATAATTGGATATATTACATTATATAAATTTAAGGTGTACAATGTGATGATTTTATACATGTATAAACTGCAAAATGATTGCCAGAATAAGGTTGGTTAACATGTCCATCATCTCATGTAATTACTTATTCTTTTTTTTTTTTTTTTTGCAGTGAGAATGTTTAATATCTAATCTCTTTGCAAATTTCAAGTATCCTGATACAGTATTGTCAACTAACATTCCCATTATGTACATATTACCTGGAACTTATTAATTTTATAATTGAAAGATTTTACCCTTTGGCCTGCACCTTCCCATTTCCCCCACATCTCAGCCCCTGGCAACCACCATTCTACTCTATGTTTTTATGAGTTAGGCTTTATTAGATTTTATATAAGTGGGATCAAATAATATTTGTCTTTGGATTAGCATAATGCTCTCATGGTCTGTTCATGTTGTCACAAATGGAAGGATTTCATTCTTTTTATGGCTGAATAATATACCATATATATATATATTTTCTTTTTTCATTCATCTTTCAGTGGACACTTAGGTTATTTGCACATCTTGGCTATTTTGAATAATCCTGCAATTAACATGGAAATACAGATATAGCTTTGAAATTGTGATTTAAATTCCTTAGGAGAAATAGCCTGAAGTAGGAATGCTAGATTACAAGGAGATGCCATACTTTTTCATAGTTTTTCCAGATTAATAATGTTGAGTTTTTTTCAAATTCCTGTTGGTCATCTGTATATCTTCTTTGGAGAAGTATGTATTCAAGTCTTCTGCCCATTTTTTAATCACATCATTTGCTTTTTGCTATGTAAGTGTTACTGGGAGGAGGGGGAAAAAAAAGATACCTTGGTTCTTTGTCACCTAAAAACAATGAACTTTTAACAAGAGACAGGAAGTGTGATATAAACAGAGAATTTTATTAGTAAAGTAGAAAGGTAGTAAGATATAGTACCCGGCGGCACTATAGTTGGGGGCGGACCAACCCAAGAGAGGGAAAATGGTGCCGCTCCTTTGTTTTTCCTGTTCTTATATCCTGGCTTAGGGGTGTTTTCATGATTGGTTTATTAATTCACTGCTTAGGGTTCTCTGAGTGCTCAGGCTGACTGGCAGCTCACATTCCTTGTACTGAGGCATGCCCATCTCTTTTGCACATGTTCTTACCCATGATGCACACAGAGAAACCTATGGGAGGGGGCTCAAACTGCAATGTTAATTACATTATAATAAGCATTGGGTCAAGTTAAGCCAAGTCCTTCTCTCTACTCCATAGCCGTAGCATTCGATTTTAGCCGGCTTCTTTGCTGGCCCTCATTTAGAGAAAGTAAAAAATTTTAGAGTCCCTTATTCAGAATGCAGCCTTACTGTTATTTTGTGGGTTGTTCCATCCCATTCTTTCCTTGCCTGGTGGTCATTTCTATCTAACTGCCTAACATTAGGAACTCAGAAAACAATTGTAAAATAACACATAATCCATCCATTTACTTTTAATCTACATATGTCTATTTATTTAACATGGGTTTCTTTTAGACAATATATAGTTCGGTCATGTTTTTTTGATCCATTCTGACAATCTCTGTCTTTTAATTGGTGCATTTAGACCATTGTCATTCAAAGTGACTATTGATATATTTGGATTCTTATCTATCGTATCTACTAGTTTTCTGTTTGTTGCCCTTGTTCTTCATTCCTATTTTTGTCCTCTACTATTTTTATGCCTTTTGTAGTTCTGAGTATTTTATATGACTTTATTTTCTTTCCCCTCCTAGAAAATCATATATATATATATATATATATATATATATATATATATATATATATAACCTCTTTTTGGTTGGTATATTAGTTTATAATATACATTCACAACTAATCCATGCCCACTTTCAAATAACACTATACCACTTTAAAGTACTGTGAATACCTTATTAAAGCCAAATAGTCCTGTTCCTCCCCTCCATCCCTTGTAGCATTGTTGTCATTTATTTCTGGTTCTGATGCATTGTGTCTTTTCAAATTGTGTTTTTATGGCTGTCGGCAATCTTAAGTGAGTAGGCTGTGGGACCCAGGGCAAAGTTCAGGATAACTTGCATGTGTATGAGGTAAGAGGTAAATGTACGCATGCGCTAATAGTATGAGTCCGCATTATGAACAATACGCATGCGCCCATAGCATGAGTCAGCAGTATGAACAATACGCATGCGCGGGCATTATAAAAGGACAAATGCATACACCTGCCTACACCACCCGCTTGTACTGCAATAAAGTGCTGTTTTGCTCTATGTCAGCTCCTCGCGCATTATGTCGGCGCCTCGCGCCTTCTTCCGGTTTGGCAGCTTACCTCCTCGAATCCCTCTTAAGCCTCCCTCGGCTGACAATGGCCTTTTAGCATGCTTTGTAATTTTTACTTGATAGCTAACATGGTATATTGGGTTAAAAAAACACACCAAAACAACAACAAAACTGCTGTAAACAGGTCTTCACTAATGTAGTGGTGAGGTGTGTGGGGAGGTGAAGTGTTCTGCAGTGCTATGGTTAGGCCCCATTTTTTTTAATAATCTATGCCTGTGGCCTGTGCGCTTCACTAGTGATTTTATTTTTAATGCCTTCTTACACGAGGCAGGTTGGCTAGAGCCAGCTGGAATTGCTTACTTCCCTTCCCAGGTCAATTAGGCTCTGATAATTGCCCCCAGGTTAGGATCTAGTTAACTAGTTTCCCCTGAGGGTAGGCAGGCCTCATTAAGAAGAACAGAGAGCTCTGGTGTAATTCAGAGTGGTTTCTTTTCCTTTCTGCCTGCAGGAAGCTGGAGGAATTTGTCGAGAGATGTTTACTGTGGGAAACTGGTCTAGCTCCTGGAGATAAAATCATAATATTGTGGAGGCTTTCTTACAAGTGGGTCCCCCTGGAGTCTTTAACTCTCAAAGTTGACTTTGAAAAAAATCCTCCAGCAATTCATCAGCTACACTTCAAGTTTTCCTACCCCAGCACTGGTTCACTTCGTGTTTTCTGCTTTTAAGTCTCTACTCAGGTAAGCCAAGACTGTATTCACTTGTCTGTCTCTTTGGTCTTGGGAGGTAGCAGTATACCCTGTGTCCTCCCCTCTCTTATGGATTTAAGAAGTGTTATTGCTTTTTCAGTCTGTTTAGCTTTCTACTTGTTATAAAGGATTGGTGATTTCCAAATTTCTTACATGTGGAACCAGAAGTTCTATACATTTATAGTTAGTTCTGTTAGTTCTCCTCAATTGAATCCTTCAACCCTTTTATTATTTAAAATTTTTCTTATATTTTAAAGCTTTATGGTGTTTTTATGAAATTGCTTTTATTTTGTGTTTGCTCTATTATTATTTCATGAATGTAAAATTCTGTCTGATCTTTTTATGAATGAATACTGTGTTTTTGAAATTTGACTTTTTTATTCTCCCTGAATTGTTTATATCTTGACTTTTAAAGTTTTTTTGAAATTTTTTTTCAATTTTTAATCAAAAGCATTCTTCACATGTGTGGTTACATGTCTGAGGTCTGAATTTCTTTGAGTTAAGAGAATAAAAAGGTGATTGGAATCTTTATGGGCATAGAATATGGTTATCAAGGTGTGGGCCTCACTATAAGGATGATGTGGATTGCCAGGTATTAGAATCTGGGTGTCTTTTCTCTTGTACCTGTTACTTCATCTGAGAGCAGAGAGGAATCTCTCAAATTCATTTCTAGATGGTAAAAGCCTGGCTACTTCTGTTTTCCAAAGACTACCTAGATTAGTGTTTGGTATATAGTTTCTTTCAATCTCTCTTTTTAAGTAGCATCTCCATCTACATTTGCTTAGAATCCAGAAACTCCGAATAATTCCAGAAAGTTGTGACAAAGTCATGTAAGTCAGGCAGTGTAAGTTTGGGGAGATGACTTGTCAAACCCTCTGGGCAAATGGCGTTCGGAGAGGGGAAGGAGGTGAGACAAACAAATCCTTACTCAGATTTTATGCCAGTCCTTTTTGTCAGCCCAAAGAAACCACCTGGGAGAAGCTCAGTGCCTCCAACTCCTGAGCTTTTGGAGGCTCTGCAGGGAGAATTTGCTGGCTTCATGATTTCTCTCTGCAGAATAAGTTTCAATTTTCTGTGATATGTTAGATAATATCCTTTCCAGATTCCAAAATTTTGTTATTTTATATACTGTTTTCTAATCTTTGACCTTGCGGATATATGCATTTTAATACTCCTTTTTTTAGTGTGTTGTGTTGATGGGGTTCCGATAAGAAGCAGTAAGTGCATTTGTTTAATACATTGAATTAAAGAGAAGCCTTATTAACTCTTTTTTAAACAAAAAACTGCTTCCTTAAACAGAATACACTGTCTTCAATGTATTTGGCATCATTTCTCTGATATCCAGTTTTCCTTTTGAGATTGATTTGCAACTTTAATTTATGTCTTCTCCATTATCCTAATGTTCTCACCAACTTTGTTTCCACCCTTTAAAAGTCTTCTGAAAAGTAAAGTAGATATATTTAACTTACTGTAAAGATCAATAGAATGCCATCTCATTTGCTTATCAGCATAGCACTGCTGTTAACAACCAGTTATAGAGTTATAAGGCCTGAATTCATGCCTGAAAACCTAACTATTCACAGTGTAACTAAAGATAAGTTTTTTTACCTCAACACACTAAACATTTTTTTTTCCTTCTAATGTAAGGGAAATATTTGCCTACATTAAAGTGAGAAAGTGTTGGAAAAGTTATTTAGTAAAGAAACTGACTTCATTTTGTAATACACATTTGGAAAATTTTCAAGCCACTTTTCTATCTTGTTTTGCAATCTGGTTAGCTAGCAAAGCTGGTGAGCAACTTTCTTTGGCACTAGTGGGAATTTCAGACCTACAAACACCCAGTTTGTACAAAGGAGCTTTTCTCCTCTTCACACTGCAGCCACTACAAAGGTCTAGCCTAGTCTCTCTGCCTCCCTCAAACCATTTTCAACCTCCTCTCCTCAGAAAGCTTTATTATGTGAATGATAAGTCCATTTATGCCTTCTTGGTGAAGTTGGCATCATTAGTACCGACATTCAATCTGAATTAACTTTTGAGGTTTGTTCCTTCCTTTCTTGGGGCAACCATAACAGTGGTACGTTGTCAAGTTATTCATTTTTTTCAACTAATATTTATTGAATTTCTGTTCTCAATTTGTGACTAGTGATGCTATAATGTATACAATTATAAACCCTAGCCTGGTTTATACAGGAACCACAATTACCTTTTTATTAATGATTGTCTCATTGTTAACATGCTTAGACTATTTTTATGTAATTCTTAGTACAGTAAGAAAGAAAACCATTAAACATATAGTTGGCCAAATCTCCATAATTTAAACTAATTCTAAATGCTACCTAAAAGGAATATAATAGTCTGTGAGTGTACAGAGTGTACAATAAGTCAGCATGGTGGAAAATATGAGTATTTTGAGCAGAAAATCAACATAAGTATATGTTTAGTTTAAATAAATTTCTTTGGTTGCTGTGGGGACTAATTAAATTGGGACAATGTGGAAACATTGAGACCAATTAGGAAATTTATCTCTTTTTTTCTTCCTCTATTTTTGATAATTATTTACAGGATAAAATTAGATCCTTAAAATAATTTCAGGAGAGGTAGAAAGCTGAGGCATCAACAGTAAAGAAGAAGCACTTCAGTAACAGATGAGCAAGATAAAAACAGTTAAAAGTAGAAAAAGGAAGCAAACAAAAAGAAGCCATCAATGTTAAAAAAAAAAAAAAAAAAGTTGTCCAATGCTATGCAGACATCCAGGAAATGAAGACAGAGCACAACCTGTTGGTTGTAAAAACAAATGATTATATGGTATTCAACTAGGCCTTAATCTGTTGATTTGTTAGTTTCTATTAAGGAGACAAGAAAAGTATTCTCTTTTGGGTTTCCCACATAATTGATTGATAAGACAAGGACTTGATTCCAAGTGATTTTCATTTGGAAGGCAATTCCGGGAAACCAGGTTGAGAGAATGAGATTAGGGAAATAGTTACGAAGAAAAGGCTAGTGTAAGTTTCCATTTTCAAGATGACTGTGATCCATGGATGCTTGATACCTATAGGACTTCTTGAGAAGCTTATAGCATTGCTCCTCAAGTTGTCTACCTAAAGAGCTTGAGATTCATATGGAATGAGAATGAAGAGAACATAGGGCACCAACAGCATCTGCTCAATTGTAGTACACAAGTATGCTTGGAAAAACAATAAGACATAATCACTAAATTTGAAAATTTAATGAGACAGAACGAAGTTCACAGAGACATATATAAACATGTTTTGTGTGTTTCATCAAGTTGTCATTTAAAAATGCAGAGATGGATATATTCTTCAGGAAATAGTCACCCCACATTTTATTCTGTGAAGTATTAAAGTTATCCAAAAGCATAATTTCATAGTATGTACACTGCATGAGTTAACAGCATTGAGTGCTACCCTGATGCTCAATATATTACGTAGCTTTACCTATATACTGTTCTGTCCTAAAAAGTAAATATAAAATGGATTTATATTTTAAATATTTCTAATATGAATTCCTTTTATCATTCTTCTTTAATATATTTTTTTCCTAAGTCAAGAGATTATAAATAAAAATGGATAAGATAAATAAACAGTACATTTTTGTGAACATACAAAATTAGGTGTTCAGGGAAAGAAAAGTATTTTGTAGTTTATTTTATACTGTGGACTTGTGGCAGCCTTAAAGTTTAAATATTTTATGCTTTAAGTATTTATGCCTGTAAAGCCAAGAAGAAGTTGAGGATAGAGTATATTTACTCACCAAGTTCATGAATAATAACAACAATAATAAATAATGGATGTTGTAGACTGACTTTAAAAACTGCCCAAGTGCAGAAAACAATGGGTCAAGTATCCCTTAGTGACTTGCTATTGTTTAGAAGCTAATTTAAACCTCAAGATACCATTTTTTATTTACCCTATTAGAATCCAATACTTGATATTTTTAGATAATAAATATTGTGTTCTATATTATGCTTTAATTTAAAAATAATTTCTCCCCTCAGCCATAAAGTAAAATTATCTAAATTCACAATTAGATATTTTATGCTTATATTTCCAAATTCTGTTTTCATAGTTCTTTTTACAATATTCAGTTCATTTATATGTTACTTTTATTAAGTAGAGAAAATAGAAGTATTTTAGAATTACCTAATCATACCATACACTTTGGGTGACTTAAAAATGAACAATGGGCAAATTATGTAGTAACACCAGATTTCTCTAGCTGCTTTTGATACCTCAGTATATTTTTGAAGTTCCATAAATTATTTGTAAAAAAGTATATTCAAATGTGTACTTAGTATTCATAGCTATGTGTTCCATTCATATGTCTAAAATTTAATCATGTATCCTCTATGCCTAAGTAATTAGAGTATAAGTCAATTTAAAATGATAGGTGTGAGTCATTAAGTTTTGTAACAATTTCGTATTGATAAAGAAGGAAACACTTGTGTGGGATTTTGCTTTAGCTAAGTTGAGTGTAGTTTTGTATGCTTCCATGACTATGTTTTTACACGTCGTTTTTTCCTGATGACGTTACAGATTTGTTAATTAGTTGACCTTTTGTCATCTATATCACATTTTCTTTCAGTTTATTATTTATATAATTATAAATTTAGTTTCAGTATGTCAGATTGAATTCCTTCTTGGCACCTAGAGTATCTTAGCTTCCTTACTCAGAGGTTCAGGTTTTTTTCAAGAAAGAGTTGAGCAACAGCAGACCAAAAAAGTAAGTCTAACCTCAGTCAGATACCATTTTATTTTTCCTTCATAAAATTTCACTCTGTTTTGCAACTTTTTTCCCTAATCTAAATTAAACAAATTCTTCAAAAGAGTGATTTAAAAAAATAAACAATAATAATAGAAATGTGAGAAGTTGATAGTGACTATGTGTTCATCACTGTTGCTTCAGGTTAATTTCTACTGGTGTGCTCTCTACTTCTGTGGCTGCTGCATGTCATTTAGCCACTTCTTTCCTTGCATTTCCATTACATTGAGTGAAGGAGAAATGGGGATATCATTTTATCTCCCAGTGTGGAGATGTCATCTATTGGCAAGATTGGAAACACGCGTGAATAACAATAAAGGCAGTAATCTGCAGAGACTTCACTGCTGCAACAATTAAGACATCTATTTGCTTAACAAATTGATTTTTTTTTCCATAACATTTATTTAAGAAGAATCTCAACAAATGTTTCTCCAGGCAAGTAGCTAATAATTCAATACAGTGGCAAATGGGCTCTCCTCACAGTTGTTTTCAAATACAGCCTTGCATTTTTTCTTGTTGGGAATTCCTAAACAAGTAAATAAATTTTTTACCCAGTGGTCAAGTTCTGCAATTTGAGTTGCAGCAAATTTTTGGTTGAGTTACTACTTTCAGAAGCAGAGAGATATTTGAATGCTAGTTAATTAACATGAAGCATCCTTTATATATTATTGTTTAGGCTTAGCTTTATCAAGCAATTTGTTAAAGATCCTCCTTTTTAATACAAATAAATCACTTCAAACATGTTAAATTCATTTTCCTGTTTTTCTTTATTCTAACAATGAACATTATTATAACATAAGTAATTACTCTGGTTCCTATAATTTATTTATCACTCCTGTTTTGGTACTACGAAGATAAATTATTTGCCAGTATTTAGAATACATGTGACAAATACCATAGTTATTTGCACACCATTAGTTCATTTTCTATTGCATTCAGTCTTTGTTAATAAAGAAAATTATGATTGATGTTATACCAAATGTTAATAACATGGGAATTTAACGTATTTCAAGATACAAAAAATCATAAGAAAAGATTGATGAAAGGAATGCATTTCAGAACAGTTTTGCTTAGCGGGTAAAAAAAAGAGTAAACACTAAATACTAAAGGTGCATATATTTGTAATAATGAAAATTCTAATAGTCATTATAGTCAATTAAACAAATTATCATGCATAATTTGTGGTATCATTTAGGCCATCAGAAATTCATTCATTTATTCACTTAGTAAATGCTGTATATTCATACACTATATTTAAAATAGGCACCATGGGGAATACAAACTTCTTTACCACAAATTAAATATAATGGAAACATTGAGCTTTAAACTTCACTTCTGCTTATTCTTAGTACTAAAAGGAGACACCTAAGATCACATATTTAAGAAGCTTAGAATGCAGATTACCTGAGATGTGTAAAGAAAGGATTCCAAAGAATTTCCTTGTCTTAAGAATCATTACTGCTCATCTTGTAAACTTTAAAAATTCAAATTTCCTAGTTTTACTTATACTCATTAGTGTGTGTGTATGTATGTGTATATGTGTTCTCCACAATTTTATCACAAGTCCACTTTCAGTTACCACTATCACAGAAAGATATACTGTCATCAGCACAATGGTCTCACCTGTTAAGTCTGTTAGACCCACATTCATCTGCCTTCCCCTGAGACTTCCCTACACCCTGACCACCCTAATATATTCTCCTCTTTAAAAATGTTATCTTTTAAAAATAATGTATAAGTAAAATAATTTAGTATGTAACATTTTGGGATTGGCTTTTTTAAACTCAGTTAAACCCCTCGAAGTTCAAGTCTTTGTTTATATCAATAGTTTTTTTTAATTGCTGAATAATATTCCATGGTATATAAGTGTACTACCCTTTAATAATTTACCCATTGAAGGGCCTCTGTGTTGGTTCCATCTTGGGGTTGTGAACATTTTTGTACAGGCTTTTTTATGTGAACATAAGTTTACATTTCTATGCAATAAACTTAAGAGTGCAGTTTCTGGGTCTTATGATAGTTTCACGTTTAGGTTAAAAAAAATGTGCCTGTTTTCCAGAGTGGTAATGCTATTTGATATCCCATTAGCAATGCTTGAATGATCTAGTCTCCTTGCATCCTTACCAAGATTTTGTAGTGTCATTATTCTTTATTTTAACTCTGATAGGAGTGTAGTGGTATCTCATTACAGTTTTAATTTGTATTTCTCTAATGGTGAATGATGTAAATATTTTCATGTTATTTGCAAACTATATATCCTCAGTGTAGTATGTTTATGTCTTTCCCATTTTTGAGTTGGGGTGATTGTTTTTAATATTGAGTTATTTATATAGACTAGATATTACAATTTGTCAGATGTGATTGGCAATCATTTTCTCGCAATCTGTACTTAATCTTTTCATTTTTTCACAGGCTTTTTGGCAGAGTGAAAGTTTCTAGTTTTGATCAGATCAAATTTATCAATCATGTATGGATTTTAATTTTGATGTCACATCTAGGAACTCTTTTCCTAACTTTAGAACAAAGAGATTCTCCCCTATATTCTAAAAGTTTTACTGTTTTGCATTTTTCATTGAACTATATTGAGTTAATTTTTGTATAAGGTATGAGTTTAGCTGATGCTTGTATTTATTAAATGCTACAGAATCATTTGTTTAAAAGGATACCCTTCCATCATTAAATTATTTTGCACCTGTGTCAAATTTCAGTTGGGAATAGCTATGTGAATCCATTTGGAGATTTTTCATTACTGTTCCACTGATACATGTGTCTATCCCTATGTCAACACCACAGTCTTAATTGTTGATTCTTCCCACTTTAGTCTTGTTTTTCAAAATATTTGAGCTATTGTAATACCTTTATATTTCTATACAAATTTTAGAATAATCTTGTCTATATTTATAAAACATATAGCTGGGGTTGATAGGAATTTGATCTAGGTATTAAGCTACAGGTTTAGCCATATATTCTTTTGAGAAGAATCAGATGTTTGTAATGTTGAGTACCCCAATCCATGAACACAAAATGTCTGTTTATATCTTTAGATCTTCTTTGATTTATTTAATCATTGGTTTGTGGTTTGGAGTATACAAGTCACATACATGTTGGATTTACACGTAAGTTCTTATTTATTTGAGTGGTAAAGCATTTTCACCTTCAATGTCCATGTTCCATTGTAGTATCTAAAAATACAATTGCTTTCTGTACTACATGTTATCTTGCATTCTGCAGTCTTTCTGAACTCAGCTTACTACTCCTAAGGACTTTAACGTAGATGCATTGAATTTTGCCAATATAGACAATCATGTCTATTGTAATTAGGAATAGTGTTGTTTAATTATTAAATAAATAAAATCTTATTTTATATAAATACATATATAACATGTATTACACCTACGTATTGTAATATATTAGATAAATATTATATAAAATATAATTAAAATTAAAAAAATCAATACTTAAAAATATTTCTTTCCTTCTGTTTGTTTGGATTTTTTTTCTTGTCTTACTACATTGGCTAGGGCTTTCAGTACTGTATTGAATGAAAGTGGTGGGATCAGAAATTTTTGTGATGTTTTTGAGCAGATAGCATTTGGCTATTCAAGATTTGAGGTAATATTAGCTGTTGCAGCGTTGTGGAAGTTCCTTAACAAGTTGAGGATGTTTACCTCTGCCTATAATTTTCTGAATACTTTTATCATAAAAGTGCCAAATTTTGTCAATTTTTTTTGGCATCAATTAATATGTTTACTTGATGTTTCTCCTTTAGCCTGTTGAAATGATGTATTGCACGTGTACATTTCCAAATGTTGAACTATCCTTGCATATCTGAAATAAATTCTAGTTGGTGATGTATAATTTAATACATTTCTGGTTCAATGCGCTACTATATTTCTTGAGGATTTTTGAGTTTATGTTTATGTGGAATATTAAATTTTAGTTTCTTTTTAAAAAATCTTTACCTGGTTTCAGTATCAGGGTAATGCTGACCTCATATAATGAGTTGGAAGGTATTTCCTCCTTTCCTATTTTCTGAAAGATATAGTACAAAATTTGTGTAAAATCTTCAAAGGTTAGAATTATCCAGTGATTGGATTTTAAATTATAAAATCAAGTTATTTAATGATATTAGGACTTGAGATTATCTATTTTATCCTGGCTCTGATTTACTTAATGTGGAATTTGAGGAATTGATCTGTATCTTCTAAGTTATTAAATTTGAGTGCAAAGTTTTTTGTGGTGTTATATTATTTTTTAATGGCTACAGCATCTTTAGTGATATATTTACTTTCATTTCTGATATTGGTGATTTGTTCTCCCTTTTTATTTTTGACTCTCTTGTTAGAGTTTTATTAATTTTATTGGATTATTTTTTGATGAACTAGCTTTTTGTTTCGTTGATGTTCTCTATTGTTTAACTATTTTCAATTAAATTCTGTTCTTATCTTCTTTCTTACTTGTGTGCTTTGGTTTCATTTTGATTTTGCTTTTCTCATTTCTGGAGTGTAGGAACTTTGGTTATTTATATGAGACTCTTCCTTTGTCCTAATTTAAGTATTTTGTGCTATAAATTTCTTCTCAGTAACACTTCAGAAGCATCCTACGTATTTTAGATATTTTATTTGTTTTCTTTCAATTCTGTATTCTTTCTTTGAAACTCTTTTACCTATATATCATCTAGAAGTGTGTTACTATGATTTCCAAGTGTTTTGAGATTTTCCTTTTGTCTCTCTGATATTTTATGTTTGATCTCTTATGATCAGAGCATACTCTGAATTTCATTCTTTAAAATACGTTTATTTTATGGCTATGATTTAGATCCTGTTGTTGGGTTGGATTTAGAGCTTTATATATTGTTGCTGATTTTTCTTCTGTCTAGTAATTTTATCAGTTGCTGAGAGGAAAGTGATGAAATCCTCAATACTAATTGAGAATCTCATTATTTTTCCTTTCATCTCTAAATTTTGTTAATGAATTTTGAGGATCTGTTGTTGGGAGCATACACATTTAGGATTATTATATTTTTCTAGTAGAATGGTCTTTTTATCACTATGAAATGTCCCTGTTTGTCTCTAGTCATTTTCTTTACTCTGTAGTCTAATCTATGTGGTTTATGTTAATATAAGATTAATTAACGTTTGCATGGTTAATAATCATTTTTCCATTCTTTTACTTTGAACTTACCTGTGTTAATTGAATTTAAGATAATTTTCTTTTTTTTTAAACATTTTTTATTGCGTTATAGTCATTTTACAATGTTGTGTCAAATTCCAGTGTAGAGCACAATACATGTTCAGTTATACATGAACATACATACATTGATTGTCACATTCTCTTTTGCTTTGAGCCACCACAAGATGCTGTATATATTTCCCTGTGCTACACAGAACAATCTTGTTTATTCTACATTTTGAAATCCCAGTCCCTTCCCACCCCCCATCCCCCTGGCAACCACAAGTTTGTATTCTATTTCTATGAGTCTGTTTCTGTTTTGTATTTCTGTTTTTGTTTGTTTTTAGATTCCGCATATGAGCAATCTCATATGATATTTTTCTTTCTCTTTCTGGCTTACTTCACTTAGAATGACATTCTCCAGTAACATCCATGTTGCTGCAAATGGCGTTATGTTGTCAGTTTTTATGGCTGAATAATATTCCATTGTGTAAATATACCACATCTTCTTTATCCAGTCATCTATCACTAATTATCAGAGAAGTGCAAATCAAAACTATGATGAGGTATCACCTCACACCAGTCAGGATGGCCATCATTCAAAAGTCCACAAATGACAAATGCTGGAGAGGCTGTGGAGAAAAGGGAATCCTCCTACACTGCTGGTGGGAATGCAGTTTGGTGCAGCCTCTGTGGAAAACAGTATGGAGATTCTTCAAAAGACTAGGAATAGACTTACCATATGACCTAGGAATAGACTTACCATATGACCTAGGAATAGACTTACCATATGACCTAGGAATCTCACTCCTGGGCATATAGAAGGAACCCTACTTCAAAATGACACCTACATCCCAATGTTCATAGAAGTGCTATTTACAATAGCCAAGACATGGAAACAGCCTAAATGTCCATCATAAGATAAGTTTCTTATAAAGAGTTTCTTGTCATTTAAAAAAGTCCACTCTGCCAGTATTTGTCTTTTGTTGGTGTGTTTTACCATTTACAGTTTTACATTTTGTTTACACAAAAAACACTTACAAATTTACATGCATAGGTTTATAGCAGCTTTATTAACAATCACCAAAAATTAAGCAGTCAAGGCCCACTAAAATATGTGGCTAGTTAAAGAAATGGTAGCACATCCATACAATGGGATACCATTCAACAATTAAAGGGAAAGCACTATCAAGCAATCAAATACTTCAATGAGTCTTTAATGCATATTGCTAAGTAAAAGATATGGTCTTTTTATTTAGCATTGTATAATGTAGTATCGTCTATGATTCCATTTATATGATATTCTGGAAAAGCCAACACTGCAGGAAGCATAAAACAATCAGTGATTGCTAAGGGTTGTGGATGGGGGATTTGAGTAGATGAAACACTGGGAATCTATAATGCATTGAAAGTATTCTGTGTTATTGTGCATAATAATTCAACATGGATATATGACACTATGCTACGGTAATACCCTTAGAACTTTACAACACAGAGTGAATCCTAATAAATATAAATTTTAAAAAAATCATTGAAGAATGCAAAATAGTACAGCCATTTAGCAAGATAGTTTGGCAATTTCTTACAAAAACAACATATTCTTGCCATAAGATCCTGCAGTTGCACTTCTTGATATTTGCTTAAATGAGTTAAACTCATGTCCACACAAAAATCTGAAAACAGTTGTTCATAGCTGCCAAAACTTGGAGGTAATCTAAATGTCTTTCTATAAGTGAATAGACAAACAAATGTGCTGTATCCAAACAACTGAGTATTATTCAGTACTAAAGAAATTAGCTATCAAGGTATGAAAAGACATGGAGAAACCTTAAATATATATGACTAAGTAAAATCTGAAAAGGCTATATACTGTATGATCTCAACTATATGACATTCTGGAAAAGGGAAAACCACGGAGACAATAAAAAAAAAATCAGTGATTTCCCATATTTGGTGGGAAAGGGAGATGAATAGGCAACCACATAGGATTTTTAGGGCAGTGAAACTATTCTGTATGATACTATGATGGATATATGCCATTATGCATTTGTCAAACACATAGATGTGTAAGAACCCTAATGTAAACTATGAACTTTAAGTGATAGTTATCTGTCAGTGTAGGTTTATCCATTGAAACACATGTATAATTCTGGTGCTGATGTTGATAGTGAGGGTGGTTGTGCATGTGTGAGGGCAAAGGGTGTGTGGGAACTCTTTTTCTCAGTTTTTCTGTGAACTTAAGACTGCTGTAATATCTCTTTTAAAAAATCATTGTGAAGTTCAGGGAATGCCAGATGGAAGTCAGCATGTGTCCAAAAAAAAAGTTTTAACTCTATTACACATGTGTAAAACAACCTCCCTGAAGAGGATGGGAAAAGGTACTTGATCTAAGAAACTTTGGAAATGAGTCAAGTCTGAAAGACTAAATACAAAAAGAATTACACAGAAGCATTGTACTATGGTTAATAAACTTTTTGTCTCTAGGTACAGGTTAGCAATTCTGATGCTGCTATACATGCATACTACAATTAAACAATTAAGTAAAAAGATGGCAGATGGTGAAAGCCAGATTTCTCATTCCTGGAGTGGGAATTTATAAATAAGCAAAGGGAGAAGTCTAGGATTATCTTCCACATGGTAGTAGATTATAGAGTTGGAGACATCAACATGAACTCATGTTTAGCTTAATACAGATACAAATGGTTATATATAGAAGTATTTATAGATATGTAGACATACACAGGTTGATAACAGACACATATTCCCTTCCTCTTTCAGCTGAGAGTGCTTAGAAGCACTGATACCCAGTAGCAAGGAGCATACTTATCATTCAGATCTTGGTTTCTAATACATTCTTTAATGTGAGGAGACAGTTGATAGTATTCACCCTTGATAGGTTGTGATGAAAACCGCACTTTATCTCTGTGGTCTTCCACCAAAACCACACAATCCAATCTAATCAAGAGAAAAAACTTATCAAATATAAGATGTCCATGCTAGTGCAAACTGTGTGAGAGATATATGGGGAATCTGTACTATCTTCAGAAATTTTCTGTAAACATGAAAATGTTCTGAAAATCATTTATTAAAATACTTATTTTGTATTTTAATTATGTGGAGAATGAATTAGAGCACAGATGGAGAAGAGACAAAAGAGGCTGCTGTAATAATCCATGTACCAGATGATAGTGGTCTGTCTTAGGAAAATACCAATAAAGATGGAAAATTGTAAATATATTCCAGAATATTCAGGAATTAGAGTAAAAGTGACTAGTTATTGACTAGGGTAGAGTGTCAGAGTCAAGGATTGCATGCAGATTTTGGTGACTGAGTGAATAGTATGGCATTCATATTTTAAGTGGGGTTTTATGCTTTAAAAAGAAATGCATTCAAATAGTTGCCTTAATATTAAGCAAGTTAAGCCCAACAGCAGATGAATGTTTGGCCAAGGTCTTTGGTTTTATAGTAGGTTTATACCAGGTTTACCTCTGTCATGAACAAAACTCAAATATTAGGTAATTTTTTCAAAACTGCTTTCCCTCATTGAGATGGTAAGTATATTTTAAAATTGTTTTCCCATTTAAATATTCATACATGGTTTGAATCTTTGTGATTCTTAGATAATAATAAATAAAAATTCAAATGGAATACAAAATCATTTTAATGAGCCGTGGAGACTGAGTATTTCTTAGACTTTATGTGAGATGGTATAATAAATGATTGAAATGTTAAGTACAGTCTACTTTCCCTCAAGTGTAAGTTTAGATTAAAATATGAGGAGATAAAACTAACACTATCTGCACTCTATAATGACACATGCCCCTTACTACAGATTTAATACATTAATGCTATTTTTTCAGTATTATGTATATTGATCTATTTTAATGGCACAATGTCTTGACTATTACTCCATTTCATAAACATTAGGTCCATTTTCTGACCCAAACAAAAACATCCAAACCAAATTTGATTTTATTATAAAATAAATGATTTAGTTAATCATTTGAATCTCAACTAATTCCTTCAAATTAGCTTTTGTCAATAGACATCTCTGGCACAGAACTAGTGAAAACATACTACTGTTATGGTGGAAAAAAATGAAACCTCCCTTCAATTTAAAAAAAAAGCTCTACAGCTGATAAGCTATAAAGCTAATAATATCATTAAACACATGGCTCTCATTTCCTGAGTTTTAAGCTATTTTGTTAACATTTTTTAGTGAAATGGATACATCAATACCATATAGATATTTTGTATGTCACAGCTCTTTGACAATAGCTGGACTTGCAGATGTGTTTTTTGATACTACATTTTAAAAAATTTTTTGCTTTAGGGAGTGATGAACTCTCAGTTGTAAAGCTGACGTCAGCAAACTCTACTACTTCGATCTTCATAAGGTTATGCCTTGAAAATTAATGGGACAACTACATATGAAATCAAAATCAATTTACTATTTTCTACAGTGGGGCAAGAATGAATTATCCAATATAAAATGTGGAACACTATAAAGGCTGCAATCTTATCTCACTATTACGTTTTTTTAATAAACTTCATGCTTTTTTCTTGCAGTTTATGACATCAAAGGGACTCTTCTGTAAAATTACAGCAATAAATTTCACCTTATGCTGGACAGATTTTACTTCTTTTCTCTCTATCTGTCATCTTGTGTTGAAAATAATCAGGACACGACAAAATTGATTAAAGATTTATTTTGCCTTCATGAAATACAATAACTGCCTTACTTAGTTTAAAAAAAAGTCAATGTAAAAGTAGAGCTAAGTTTGTATCAAGTTTCTACTATTTATCACCACTCAGAGATAAGTGATATTAAGGTAAACTAAAATAGTTGCCTTTATTATCACTGAATATTTAATTCCTTGTAGTCCAAGATAAAGTGGATTTCTTTATTACTACTGGCATTTGGCAAAAGTTGTTAATCAGTTATAAAAAAAAAATGCATTGTTTACTACCATCTGCTGTCACATCTGTTTCACAAATACATGTCTCCAAAGAGATTATATATAGTTTGAATATAGAACAGATACTTCTAATATATTTTTAAATGCTAAAGAATTCTTTTCAAAATATATACCACCTGAATTTTCAGGATTTTTGTCAGAACACTAAAAAAAATTATTACTATTATTATTATTATTATTTTACAAATTGCTATTTTACCTGTTTCTTCCAAGAACATTGACATCTAATCATTTTTATTACTCATTATCTAATTAAGTTTATTATTTTCCTAAAAATTGACTCCCTATAAAAATTAGTTTCCTCCAATGTGCAGTGTTTGTATTTCTGTTTTCCCATCTCACTTATCATCATTGAGAAGATCATTCCCAAATGTGTATTCTTAACTTGCTTACCTATTTATATAACTTTTTACACCTATCTTTCTTTTTAATACTATCCCTGTCAAATTCTGACATCTCTAGAATAAGGGTATGAATATGAACCTCATCTTTCCTCTAAAATAAGCTTTCTTCTGTGTTTTCCTATGTTACCTTTCATAATTTGTTAACTTCTTACTTGTACTCAGACCAAAATAACAAACCCTTATTTATTCCCCATAACTTTGGTCACTAAATACTATTACTAAGCCTTGGTCACTAATACTAGTAAAAGCTAATATCACGCAATGTTTCTCACCTTCAGTAATACTGCTCCCATTCTTGGAGTTTTACCTGCCTCCCACCTGTTCTCTGTGCCTCCTGTTTTTTAGTTCTATAACTCGGTTATTACCACAATCACACGGCTCTTTATAATAGTTTATTTCCCTCTTCTGCTTCAAAACCTCCAGTAAAAAAACTCACTTTTTATTCTATTTAAAGTTCTTCATATTAAGACTCTATTTCTTTCTGATTTCTCACTCTTTTGACTAAAATGACAGAGGAGATACACTCTTTCTCTCTCTATATGTATATAGTTTTGGTTTTTCTCTGCTATAAGGATATTTAATTCTTTATCCTGCAAGCATTCCATTGTCAACCTAACAGTTCACCACATGAAACTGCATATTTCCTTTTCTTCCACACCCAGAATATTTTATATCTGTTACAACCACTCTCTTAAATTCCTGCTTTGTTTTATATACTGTTGAATTCACTCCTACAGAGAGATTTAATAGATATCCACAGAACAGCAGTCCTCTGTAATTCTACCACAAAAAAGCAGGATATTGCAGACCATGGAGTAATGCATATACTAGCCAGACAAGAGCTTATTATGTTAACAAACACTCATTAGGGAGATTTATTTCAAAATAAATCACTGCGTTTTAAAAATTAGATAATTGTCTTCAGGATTTGCGGGATGGCCACCAGTTCTGAGATCTCTATATGATACAATCTACATCTCCCACATAAGTGACACTTCCATAGTTAATCCATAATGTTGGCCTACAAAATCTTGGATTATAAACCCCCAAATTTCTTCTATTGTGTCCTCACCCAACCCCTTCTCTCAAAAATTTCTGATTAACTTATATCCTTGCTAAATATGACTGCTTTGTCATTCACATTCATCCAAGCATCCCCTCATATCCTCTCTTCTCTACATGATCCCTCTACCCATTTTACCTTTGTCTCTACTATGAGGACACTGCTTTTCCTTTGGCATTATCAAATTGGCTATTTTCCTCTGACTCATTACCTACTATATGTCCCAGAGGTTGGGTGTGGACCCTTTTAACTCCTCATGGCTATGTTCACAGCACTTCTCAGAGGTGAAAAGATGGGAACTAATATTGCAGTTAAGTTGTCTAGATTTAGAACATTAACATAATGTAGAAATTAATAATTGTTGTCTCTGTTAGTATTGTACAAGACTCGTTCTGGAATAACTCAATCATATCAAGTGTTACTTTGTCCTTAAAGTCTTAAACATAAAGCTGAACAGAGCTTCAAAAGGCTGTATATTAAGATTTTCTGCAATGTCAATGCCTGTCTACAAAATCTGCTGAATGAGAAATGTCCATGCACTCTATTTGGATCTTTCAGTGTCTTCAAGGATTGTTAATGAAATTAATCATTATGTAATATGGTGGGGGTTTTTTCCATTAGTAATTACAATGTTTGAGTGACCCTGATGCTTCAACAGAAATGCCATGAAATTTAAAACTGTCTTTAAAAAATCTGAATATTCAAAGTACCTCAAATTTAGAACCAATTCAAAATTTGTAGTTCTTTAGAGCGTTTTAGTAGCAGGCAAGTTTGATAGAGTGTAGAATGTGAATTGAAAAAGCAGATAAGATTTACATGTCTGTAAAGCTTATTACAGAAATAGGCTCATAGTGTTCCATTAAGAAGCAACACTTGCTTTTGTTTAAATTCCAGTTTGCATGAGTAAATTTAATCTATTGAGCAACTAATCCAGTAACATGCATTTGTATGAAATATAACACATGAAAACTAATTATGGAAAATGTTGGCTCTGAAATATGCATGTCTCTGTGAAGTGTTCTTCATCTTGAAACAAATATGTTCTTGGTAAAATGATGTTTCATGATTATATTTTAAAAAGAAATTTTACAGATGTCATCTATTCTCATTTTAATTTTATTCTCATTTTTAGTTTTTAAATTAAATAAGGTGATTTTTCCCAAGAAAATTAACATAATTGTACACCACTGTAAAAGTGGAAATAATTTTTTTCTTAAAATCCAATAAAACAACTTGCATATCTGAATAACAGTATTCATTTCTATCCAAATAAAAATAGGCAGGTATAACTGGTTTTAAACAAAGCCCTACTCTGTACAGGAATCTGAGGCTTTAGAAAATAGAAAAAAATATATATATATATTTATATAACTGATTAAATTTAAGGATTAAATGAACTTACTTGTGTGACTTAGAATATATTTAGTGCAGCATAAAAATCCTCTTTGGCTCCGTTTTTGCCCTTTAGGCCCACTAGGGCTGTGGTTTTACCCCTGTAACTCTGCTGGGTAGGTGTCCTGTTCCCAGGCAGGGGTAGACCTCCCCCAGTGGCTTGAGGCAAGATCGTTTGGTTTACTGAAAGCAAGGCAAATGACTCCCTCTTTTGTAGCAAGGAGCCCAGTCCTGATGATCTCTGAATTGCCTTTAGAGGTCATTCTTCCCTTGTGCACAAGAATAGATCACCTTTACAAGCCAAACAGCTCTATAGTCCTGTCCTGTAAAATCCAAAATGTCTGACAACCTTCCTTCATTCCTTCTGATTTCCTTTCCATTCATTCAAACTGGCAGTTTTCCTGCTGGGATGCTGATTAAAGTTCCTTGTGTACACCCATACTAATTTTTATCAAATAGTTGCTTGCTCATATTCTTAATGTTCTCTTCTGAACGTTCTTTCATGTTTTGCAATATGGACAGGCTGAGGATTTCTGAATTTATGTTCTAGTTCCTTTTTGCTTAACAATTCTGTCTTAAAGTTATGTCTCTTTTCTCATATTTTACTATAAGCAGACAGGAGGAACCATGCCCACTGCTCCTTCAACACTTGGCTTAGAAATCTCTTCAGCTGAATACCCAATTTCATTTCTCACAAGTTCCACCTTCCACAAAACACTAGAACAGGGACATATTTCAGCTAAGTTTATTTATTTATTTATTTATTTTACCACGTTACAGAAAGTATTGCCTGTCTTCTAGTTTTCAATAACATGCTCCTCATTTCTATCTGAGACCTCAGCAAAATCTCTCTTAAAAACCATATTTCTACCACCATTCTGGGTTCAATTATTTATATATTCTCTAGGAAAATGGAAGCATTCTCTAGAGTTCTTCTTTGAGTCTTAACCAGAATTGCCTTTCAAACTCCTTTCACCGCAATATCAGATTTTTCTAGCATACGCTTCAGTAATACTCTTAGAGCCTCTACCCACTTTCCAGTTCCAAAGCTGCTTCCAGATTTGGGGATATTTGTTACAGCAGCACCCCACTTCTTGGTACCAATTTCTGTCTTAGTTCAGGTTGCTATAATAAATTACCGTAGTTGGGCTTAAACAGCAAACATTTCTTTCTCATAGTTCTGGAGTCTGGGAAATCCCATCAAGGTGCTGGCAGATCTGATGTTTGACGAGCCCACTTCCTACCTGCAGACTGCCACTTCTTTTTGTATCCTATAGAGAGAGTAGCTCACTGGCCTCTTCTTTGGTGGGCACTAATTTTTTTCATGAGGGCTCTCCTCTCTTGACCTAATTATATCCCAAATACCCACCTCCATATACCATCACATTGGGGGTTAGATTTTAGCATATGAATTTAAGGAATGACACGTTCAGTCTAACAGTCCTCAAGTCTCACCCACATAGTACATACTTTATGTTCCATCTGTTACTTATTCTGCAACCACATTAAAGGAATAAAATTTCTATCTCATTTGTGAAGCAGAAGAAAAGTGCATTGTAAAACCAAGGAAAAGCTTTTAAAGTTTCTGCTGCAAATAGCATAGCTCACTTTTTTTTTTTTTTTAACTTTTTTTGGCTAAAGCCAGTAACCAAAGATGGCCATGCCTACCTTAATGAGGTGTGGAAGTATACTTCTTCCTCAGTGTAGCATCAAGTCCCATGGCAATGGGTGGGATGTAGTAGTCTTTTTCCAGAGAGAGCAGAAAATAATTTATAAGTATATACAGTGATATTTGGGAGGATTAACATGTTTTTCTGATAACTGAGTCTTTTATTAAAAAGTTGAGTAATTTTTAAAATTTGTTCACATCTATTTTGTGTATCTTTGGAAGTTTTCTCATTTATGTTTCAAAAGAAATTGTCACAATTTTATGTCCAGATATTTATCCTTTTAGTGTTATGTTAAGTAACACTTGTCTCCCATTATGTTTTTAATTTGAACCATTTTCAACGTATTTTTGTTATTTACTTACTAATGAACAAAGATTTTTAAAAGACTTCAGTTTGGGAGGCAATATAAAGTGTGCAAAATTAATAAGAAAATGTCCTGTTCTTAAACAGCTTATAATAATATAAGAGATAAAACGTATTCAGGTAGTGGCATTTCTAGTGAAATTTAATATAGTAGGTGACAAAAATATAAAATAACTTGACTTTGAATGTGATGAATTTAGGCCTATGTTGCTCTATTGAACAATTAATTTAATTGAGCTAAGTAGGTTTACACCATGTGGCTCCCTAATTATTCTCTGAATGTCTCTCTTGAACCAGAAGATCTCATTCAATAATATAAACGTGCATGTGAAAGAAAACTTTTCTCTGTCCAGTGGCATGTTGCTTAATATAGTTCTTCCAAATAAATATAAGAGGTATAGACAAAATATTGCAGAACACAGATAAAAAAAGGTGATTAAATCTAATTGGATAGACACTGAAGTTTAAAGCTAAATGTTTTATTCTCAATTTTAAGATAAGGTAGGATTTCAATTGTATTAGGTCATGAATGCACTAAAGCGGCAATGCTTGAGATTGCCAAAAATGAAACATGGTTTAATTTTTTTGGAGTATAGGTTCTTGAACAAAATGGTTATTATTTAAAAATTAAATATGTTTCATTAAAATGGAAGCCCTTAGAATTTGTTTTTAATACTTGATAGCCAAAAAAACTACAGTCCTGCAGAAATATTGGCACCAATACTACTAAATGAATTTAGTATGCCAAACATTTTAATAAGTATTTTTCACATATCATCTTATTTAATATTTAATAAACTCCTATGAAACAGCAGTAATTAATTTATGTTGAAGATTAGAAATCATGGGTTTAAAGAGTTTTCATAATTGACCCAAAGTTGAAAGGCTAGAAGCCAGAGCTTAAACTCTGGTCTGCTTTTTCCCAAGTAAAATACTACTATACCATGGTTCAGGAAAAAGAAACTTTTGTGGGTACCTTATGTGTTTCATCATTTGGAAGATGGTGAGGCTACAAGTTTGGAAACTGGCTACAAAGAAATAATATTTAAGAGATTATGTGATAATAACCTGAATTAGAAATGTTCAGTGAGATATTGGTTAAAGCCTTAAGAGTAAGTAAGTTTCCATATGATAAACAGTGTTAAATTCATATAATAATGTTATTTTAGTACTGCTGTTGCAAACAGATGCCAAACAGAAGATAAACAGACAGCATTGTATTATAAAGTTAGAGAATTTGTTAGAAAATTATAGAAGAAAAAATTGAAGACATCAATATTATGAAATTATAAATATCATTTAACAAGTTTATAAATATCATTATTGTCATTCAGATAATGAACTTAAGAGTATATATTATAGGAAAAATATATTTTGCGATTTTTTGTTGTTGGCAAGTGCCAGTAAGTAAAGCTTTTTAGTGTAGAGTTGATATGCTTATATAATATCAAAGAAATCACACTTATTTTCCAATGATGACTTTTTCATTTTAATTTTAAATCATTTCTAACTGTATACATGTTTCTGATTTTACTGGGTTTATAATTGCAAAATATGTAAATAAAATAAAATCCTAATCCTATATTTGAATTAAAAGTATTTTTGAAAAAAGTAATCAGATTGTTAAAGTAAGGGTTTATTGTGTAATTTTGGCTTTTGAAATAATGGCTAGAATGTTTTTAATTAAAAGACATAAAATGCAAGGTTTTACCTCAATTTAAAGATATTATCCAAGAAACACAAAATATTAAAATTAATATTGTGTGAATATATATAAAATATGGATTAACATATTGAAATATAACCATTTAAAATATTTACAGAATGATTAAATATACAGCAAATTTTATCACTATTAAGAATAACATTACAATAAAAAAGTAGTAGAAATTAAGGAAAAAATTAATGACCATATTGGGCACATATGTGATTTTTTTTTAATTTACATTTTTTCCAGCCAGTTTTATTTCACATGCATTATATGTGAAAATTCTTTCATTCAGCAACAATTCCAATCAACACATTTTTTTACTGATACTCTCTTTCAGACACTATTTTAAATATAGATACTAAGGATATAATATAAATATTAACAATAGAAAAATGACTTCTGGTCACAGGGCTCTTCCATTCTAATACTATCACTATGACTCTTACACATTTAACTTGTATTACACAAAGAAAATTTTATCCTAATTCTTCATTAAAAATAATTAAAAATTAAAAATAATAAATTCCTCTCATTTCATTGTGATTTCATTTGATGACCAGTGTACATGATCTTACCATGTGTTTTAAATAAAACATGTTTAATATATGCAAAGAGAAATATAGCAATATTCAGTAAGGGAATTTTTATTCAGAGTGTGACACCTACTTTTACATTTTTCTTATCTTTCAAGATTAAAGAGTAACAGTGAAAAGTTTAAGAAATCCCCTCTAAATCTACTTTGTTTTTAATTTTAAAAAGTCCTGTTTAACAATTGAACAAAGCTTTTTAGCCTACACTGTAGAGAAAAGGCTATTTCATAATATGATGCAAATATTGGGAACTTTATTGCCTTAATATTATACATCAACTGTGTAAAACTGATGCTTTTACCATAAGCTAAAATATGTTGGATTTACATGTTCTCCCATGACATAATTTTAAATTGATGCTAAGTTTGGGTAGTTTTGCCAGTAAGGCTTGGCAATAGTATATACTTACGTTTGCTTTATAAACTCACTGAAATTGTAAGTTTTATGTCATCCTATTGCCTTAAAAATCTAATATCAAAACCTATTTTTGAAAAAAGGCTATGCAATAAAATATATGCTTTTGTAATTTCTATTAATATTTTATTCAAAATGTTTAAGTCATAAAGAATACTAGATGATAAAAAAAGCTGTAAGGATGCATCAGTGAGAAAGAAAAAACACAATAAAAAAAATTCCTTATCTATACATAAATAATGGCCAAGCTGTTGTATCCTACAAGGAGAGGTCTTTTTGTAGATATTTTCTGACAGAATGAGAACATTCATGTTATCCCTGATTAGTTGAATAATGTCCCGTGGCATTTTCTTCATTGATGCAGCTTAGCACTGACAGCCTCATTTACTGTTCATCCTGACCTTCCTTTTCCCTCTAACTACACCCCCTCCTGTAAAAAGCAGACTTAAAGAGATCAGTATGTTCCAAGATCTGAAAATAAAATGCAATTTTTTTCTAGCTTTACAATGTGAAAATGAGATCACTCTCATTAATATTCCCACCTACATTTTGCTGTTTAAACGTATGCTTTTCTAAAACAGCCATTAATTTTTAAACAAATTGACTACCCACCTAGGTAAGATTTTGATTTGGATAAAATTTAATTGAATTTTAAATATACTTTATTTTCATTATATTTTTGTATATACAAACTGGATTTGTGTTCATTTTTTATATTTTAAATATATTTACTCAGTTTAATATATGGATAGCAAATATGGCTTTGAAGTATGCAAGAAAAATATACGAAATTAATATTCACTTATTGATAAGCTAAACAACCTATTCAGAACATATCTTTTAATTTTCTGTTTACATCGTCTAATTATCAGGGGTCAAAATGGCAACTTTGAGAAACTAACATTTACGTATTAAAAGTAATAAGCACATTGTTTTCACCAATATGAAAAATGTTAGTATCTTGAGTTGTGATGAAATATAGCCTGTTTTCTTAATGACATCATCTAATAAACATTGAGAACAAAGGATCTTTCTGTATAGTCTGAATAATTCAAAAAAATAGATAATATGGCCATATCAACAAGGGAAAGATAACCTAGTACATTTTCCAAAATGGGTTTCATGGTTGATTAGCTGTATTGAATGTTTCATGTATGGTATTACAGATTGTTTTTGTTTCTTGGTAAATTTAGAAAATACTGTATGAAACAAGCTTAAATGCATTTACTTTTTCCTGCTTGATTCGGCAGCAGTATTTAATGTGCATTATGATTCTTTCATATTTCTAAAATTTAATGAACATAAAAATATTTTTCCCAGAGAATCTCATGGAACTAAATTTATAAGCAACATATTTTTGGGGAGAGATAATGATTAAGTGTATCTTAGGATGCTTTAAAATTATAAAGAACAACCAAATATACTTAAATGGAAACTCAAGTGAGAGAATAGTAGTTAGCATATAACTCAGATAATTAATTTCCAAAATGGAATTTGCATATAACTTAAAATGTTTGAAAACAAATCAAAATTTCTAACAAGTAAATTTTAAATGTTTAAATTAGATCAATTTATAACCTCCTGATGGCTGTTGCAACTATCCCTTGACATCCATGAAGCTAGTGATTGACAGGAAAGGCAAACAGTAAGCAAGCAAAAATAAACAAGCAACAACAAAGCCATCTAGGACTCACTTCCATCTCACAAACTCATGTGAGTGCATCTGCTTGCAAGAATTTAATATACATTTAGAATCCAACCTGCAAGAGGTACTTAAAGCTTTCCAGACTCTGCAGTGAAG
This sequence comes from Camelus ferus, assembly GCF_009834535.1. Lineage (NCBI taxonomy): Eukaryota > Metazoa > Chordata > Mammalia > Artiodactyla > Camelidae > Camelus > Camelus ferus. The sequence continues at coordinate 57,049,137 of NC_045697.1, read as the reverse complement.
GGCACCCAGGAAAAGGGTGGAATGGATGAGGGAGAATATCCACTATATGGAACACACCAATGACCAAGATTGGAAGTTCATTATCAAATGAAAATATAACAAAGGAAACAATTAGGAGTTGAATTGTTACCCTAAAACTCATATATTGAAGTCCTAATTCCCAGAAACTCAGAATGTGGCTTTATTTGGTTTACATAATACCACCACAAAATTGTTTCAATATTTGCCTGATGCACTTATGATCTCAACAATACTGATTGCTAAAATTTAAAATAATGTTAAGAGTCATCTTGATAAATCAGATAAATACTATGACTAGATTGGGAAATAACTCACTAATGGTGAGGCAAAATAGACTTTGAAACTAAACATATAAAATGCAAATCAAAGGTTTAGAAATCCTGAATGTATTTTTGACAGTTTATATCCAAGATTCTCATGAAATCCTCAAAAAAAAAAAAAAAAAACAAAAGCTCAACAATCTACTGATGTAATGGAACTCATTTTCTGGCATTACTTAGAATCATCAGCTGAAGTTCTTAAGAATACAAACATTGAATCCTCACCAAATTATATTGTGATAAGGTGTATTGAATCACGATACTATTATATCTATCTTTAGCAAACTTCTCAGATGTCTGAATTACATACTAAAAATTGAGAAAATTATATATTTACAAACAATGTCACATGTAAATTCATATGAATAAGTTTCTAATATTTATACATATATAACAACTGGCTATAAATTTATGTTAAAATTTTAAATATTGATTTCACTACTACACTTGAACTTTAAGAGAGACTTTTCTAATACTAAGATGGCTGATAAAGATCAATCAGGAATTTATATCAAAATGTATCAGTAGTTATACTAAATGTAAACAGTCTGCTTCTATCCTTTGAAAGAGATTGTAGAGAATTGGTATAAATTCTTTCTTAAATGTTTGGTGGACTTCACCAGCAAACCCATCTGGGCCCTGTGCTTTTTGTTTTGGAAGATTGTTACTTATTAATTCATTTAATAGATATAGACCTATTTATAGCACTTATTTTTTTCTTGTATGAGTTTTGGCAAATTATGTCTTTCAAAGAATTGGTCCATTTCATCTAGGTTACCAAATTGGGCATTGAGTTATTGATAGCATTTTATTACTCTTTTAATGGCCATGTGGCCTTTAGGGATGTCCTTTGCATTTCTGATGGTAATAATTGTGTACTCACTGTTTTTTCCTTGTCTAACCTGGTGGAGGCTTATTGATTGTATTTGTCTTTCCAAGTTGAACTTTTGGTTTCATTGATAGCCTCTGTTGATTTCCTGTGTTTAATTTCATTGATTTCTGCTCTAATTTTTCATATTTCTTTTCTTATGCTTGCCTTGGATTTAATTTACACTTCCATTTCTAGTCTCTTAAGATGAACACTTAGATTATTGATTTTAGATCTTTCAACTTTTCTAATATAGACATTCAATGCTATAAATTTCCCTCTAAACACTACTTTTCCTGCATCTTATAAATTTTGGTAAGTTGCGTCTTCATTTTCATTTTGTTAAATTTTTTAAAAAATTTATCTTGAGGTTTAGTTTTTGACCCATGCGTTACTTAGAAGTATATTTAATCTCCATGTATTTTGGGTTTTCCCAGTTGTCTTTCTGTTACTGATTTTTATTTTAACATCATTATTGTCTAAGAGTTAACATTGCATGATTTTATATTCTTTTAAATTTGTTGTATGTTTTATGGCCCATAAAACAGTCTATCTTGCTGAATGTTCCATGAGCTTGAGAAGAATGCTTATTCTTTGGTTGTTGGATGAAGTAGTCTATAGATGTCAACTATGTGAAGTTGATTAATATTGTTGGCTATTTAAACTGTCCTTACTGTTTTTCTGCCTGTTCAATCTGTCCATTTCTGAGAGAGAGGTGTTGAAGTGTCCAACTGTGTCCATGGATTTATCTATTTCTCCTTGCAGTTCTGTCAGTTTTCACCCCATGTAGTTTTAAGCTCTGTTAAGTGTACACACATTAAGAATTGGTATTTCTTCTTGGAGAATCCCCCTTTATCATTATGTAATGTCTTTCTCTTTCCCTGATAGCTGGATTCCTTGCTTTTAAGTCTATTTTATTTGAAGCTAATAGAAATAATCCTGTTTTCTTTTGATAAAAGTCTTAGCATGTACCTATTTCTCCATTTACTTTTAATGTGTGTATGTCTTTATATTTAATATGTTTCTTATGCACAACACGTAGGTGGGTATTTTTTTAATCTACTCTGATGATCTTTTCTGTTTTAGGCCATTGACATTCAGAATGATTATCTACACTGTTGGATTAATATCTACTTTATTTGTTACTATTTTCTGTTTGTTTTCCTTGTTCTTTGGTCTTATTTTTGTCTTCTAGATGTTTTTCTGTCTTTTGGGGTTTTATTTACTTATTTTTAATTTAAAAAATTATTTTTATACAATTTTAATGGTTATTTTCCATTTATAGTTATTACAAAATATTGGTGATATCCTCATGTTGTACAATACATCCCTGAGCCTGCCTTTTGTGGTTTTAATTGAACTTTTAATGATTCAATTTTCTCACCTTTCTTAGGATATAAGTCATAGTTCTTTTTTTTTTTTTTTTTCATTTTTAAGTGGTTGCTCTAGTGTTGGCAATATACAATTAATCCAAATCCACTTTAAACTAATATTATACCATTTCACAGACAATGTGAGTGCCTTGGAATAACAAAGTAATCCTATTCCTCCTCCCATCCCTTGGACCTTTGCTTTCATAGTTTCCCTTATATGTAAACATGCATAAGCATGTACATATAACATGAGACATATACAAAAGCAAGCATATTCAAATGCATTGTTGGTTTTATTTTAAATAAACTATTACTTGTTATACAAATTAAGAAAATAAGAAAAATGAAAGTTTTTATTTTATCTTCAGTTCTTCCTTCTTTACTTTATGTAGACCCTTGTTCCTGATATATTATTTTCCTTTTCTCTAAGGATTCACTTTTTTAAATTGAAGTATGGTCAGTTAAAATATGTCAATTTCTGGTGTACAGTAATATTTCAGTCATTTATATACTCATGACAATAAACGCACATCTATCGATAATTACCATAAATGTCAATAGACTAAATGTGCCTATCAAAAGACATAGAGTGGCAGGTTAGATAAAGATTGACTTTTAATATTTCTTGAAAGACAAGTCTACTGGCAACAAATTTCCTTAATTTCTGTTTGCTAGAAAAATCTTAAATTATTCTTAACTTTTGAAGGATAATTTATCAGTGTACAGAAAAATTCTAGGTTGGTGGGTTTTTTGTCTCTAGATTTTAAATATCTCACTCCACTCTGTTCTTGCTTGCATGGTTTCTGAATTGAAGTTGAGTGTCATTCTTATCTTAGTTCCTCTATAGGTAAGATGTGGTTTCCCCTCCTTTTCAGGTGTTTTTCTTTACCTTTGTTTTGAAAATGATATGCCTACATATAATTTTTTTTTTTTGGCATTTATCTTAGTTTTCTCTGAGCTCCCTGGGTCTGTGATTTGGTGTCTGATATTTATTTGCAGGAAATTCTCAGTCATTGATGTTTTATTTCTTCTGTTACTTTTGCTCTTTCTTCTCCTTCTGGTATTCCCATTACATGTATTTTATACCTTTCCTATTTGTTCCACAGTCCTTGGAATTTCTGTTCTGTCTTTTCATTCTCTGTTCTCTGATTTTTTTTAGCTTGGTATATTCTATTGAGATATCCTCAGTCTTAGGCGTTCTTTCCTTAGAAGTGTCCAGTCGATTGATAAGCCCATCAAAGGCATTTTTATTTCTGTTATAGTGATTTTTATTTCCAGTGTTTTTTCCTTACAATTTAAATCCCTCTGCTTACAATGTCAATCTGTTATTGCATGTTATCTACTTTATTCATTAGAGCCCTTAACAAGCTAATTACAGTTGTTTTAAATTCTAGGTTCGATAATTCTGATATCCCTGCTATATCTGATTCTGGTACCTGTTCTGTCTCTTCAAATTGTGTTTTTTGCTTTTAGCATGACCTATAATTTTCTTGATAGACAGACATAATGTAACTTGTAAAAATAACTTACATAAATTGAACTTTAGTAATGTGTTGGTAAGGTGTGAGGGTAAAGGATAAATTCTATAATGCTATGAATAGGTCTCAATCTTTTACTGAGTAACTCCTCTAGACTATGAGCATCATAAGTACTTCTCAGTTTTTTTTTTTTTTCTCTCCTAGGTTGCTAGAGAAATCTGGAGTTGGGTATTATATTCCCCCCAGGTCAGTTAGGCTCTGACAGTACCTCAGCAGATTAAGTTCTGTTTAGCTAGTTTCTCCTGAAGGCAGGTCTTGGGTTTTATATTCCCCCCAGGTCAGTTAGGCTCTGACAGTACCTAAGCAGATTAGGTTCTGTTTAGCTAGTTTCTCCTGAAGGCAGGTCTTGTTAAAAAAAAAAAAAAAAAAAATGTGCTGTGGCGTATTTCCAGATGATTCCTCTTCTCCTCTCCCTATTAGAAGGAAGAGGAGATTTTTCTCAGATATTTACTGTGAGATATCTATTGTGCTCCCAGAGGCAAATCTCACAATACTGTGGAAGCTGCCACGACTGGATATCCCTGGAGATTGTAGCTCTCAGATTTGTCTGCTCTGAGCCTTTGATAGTTCAGTTATGTTTCAGGTTCTCTTTCCCTGACGCTGGTTTCCATGGTGGTTTCTACTTGTGAGTCTCTGCTTCAACAAACCATGACTCCCTATATTCAATTCCTAGTCCATTCTTGGGGACAGCTCTTTGTTCTGTGTCCTCACTTCTTTTACAGATACAAGATAAGTGTTATCAGTTTGATAGGCGTTTTATTTGTTCTTAGGGCATAGCATCAACTTCTAAGCACCTTACATGTAGAACTAGAATATCCTTTTAGGCTATTTTTGTTTTTATAGTTAAAGTGGATCTCTTATCGTCTCCATATAATTGGGTCTTCATTTTTATCTAATCTGGAAATTTCTGCATCTTAATTGGAATTTTTTTTATATCTCATATGATTATGTGTATGGTAAGGTTTAAATCTACTGCTTTGCTATTTTATTTGTCTCATCCATACTTTGTTAAATTGGTAGAAAGGAAGGGCAATTAAAATGGTATGACGAAGCAATAAAAGTATAAGCTAAAGTATAAAAATTTAATTGATCTAAGACTATATGATATGGAGTCAACTCTGAGGCTAATAGGAAACCCTAATAAATATTTAACTAACTTTGATTAATGGAAACTTTGTTAACTTCACAAAATGAAAAATAAATTTTTGATTTCATGTTGTAATATTGATCATAAGTACAAAGTTGTATATAGTTTCATATGGTCTGTTGACCTGTACCAAATGTAATCTAAATAGATTTTTATGCTTATTATTTATATCATGTCATATAAAATATTTTAGTTGTTTATTTGTGCAATTAGCTATGCTTCAGATTGTCCTAGAGAAGAAATCATTATTTTTAAATTAATGTTAAATTTTTTAGGGTAATATGATTATATTAACTGTTTATGGTTGGTTTTCTTTTGAGAAAATTTTGGTTTTTTCTTGGGGATAGTAGGAAAATGATCCTATTTTTATTAAATAGTGCTAGGTCCATTGACTAACCTTATGGAATAAATCAGTGAACCTAATCTTTACTTAACATTAGTGTAAAAAATTATGGATGATTGCAGCTCTAAGTGAGGCAGATAAACAATAGAAGATTTAAAACATAAAATAGAAATATGTCTTAATAACTTAAATGAGGAAAATCTACTTTCCACTATAAAAAGCACTAACTATATAAAATAAGAATGATAAATTTGATTACTCAGCACTGTAAACTTTTGTTCATCAAATATACTATGACAGTATAAAAAAAGAAAGCCATTGGTTAGGGAATTATATTTGTAATACATACATTCACAGAAATATTGAAACCAGAATATTTAATGAACTTCCACAAAAGAAAGTGAAAACAATTGAATGCCCTCACCCCTAGCCCATCATGGGCAGAAAACTTTTTAAATGTATTTCACAAAATAAGATATAAGGTTATATATATGTGTGTATATATATATATATACACACACACACACACACACACACAGATAATTGATATGTATAGGATAAATACAATTTAAATGATGTATGTCATGCATAAATTAAATGATATATGACATAGAAAAATAATTAAATAAGAAATCAGCCAGGAGTTAGAAAGGTTGCAGTATAATTGTGCTTGTTAGAGTGAAATGGAGGTGTAAGTTGCTGCAATTACTTTGGATAATGATTGACCCTAGTTAGGAAAGCAGACCTTGTGACCTACAGTACTGAAATAACCTAAGTGGCCATTAAGAATAGAACAGATAAATTATATACATTTTATACTGCAATTTTATACAAATAAAAATGACTAACTGTTACAACAATAAACAATATGTTTATATCTCTCAGAAAAAATGAGCAAATGACAAAATTTTTTTATGATTCATTCTTTATAAAAAGTTCAAAAACAAGCAAATGTAATACGTAGTGGTAGAAACTTGAACAATTTGAGAGCAGGAAGTGACATGATCCAAGTTTCTGAGGTGCAGGTAGTATTTTATATTTTGATATGTTGAATGGTTATGAGAGTATTTTCACTCTAAAGCATCATGGAATATACACCAATGACTCCTCATTTTTCTTTAGATATGCTATGCTTCAATAGTTTATTTAAAAATAAATTTATAAGATAAAACAAAATCAGAACTTAGATAAAATAACTATATTAACTTAACAGGAATCAAATGAAATAATAAATTAATGAGCTGAGCAGTCAACTCAGAAAATTGTAAAAAGAATATCTCAGGATATTTAAAATAGGAAGATAGCAATGTTAAAGGAAAAGGCAGCAATAAGTGAAACAGAGAAGACAAGAAAATAAAGAAATGTAATGAAACCAAGTCTTCAAAAAGATTAGTAATATAGATATATCCTTGGCATAACTAATTAGAAAAAAACATGGGGTATAAGTATGTGGTATAATTTGTACTACTATTCAATAGGAGAAAAAGAAAGATGTATTAGTATTGATGCTGGGAAGAATGGCTAAAAATAAAGAGGAAAACCAAACAAATAAAAATACTAAATCCTTTCAGAATACTACATACGTAAGTGAAAAACATAGAATTAACTATAGGTCTTAAATCTGAAAATCAATAAAAGAAACAATATTTTTGTGACATAATTTTTCTGTGACATAAATGTGCAAAAGGGCTTCATAAATAATTCTTTATAACTGTCATGGCAAAAAATGAATTTAGCAACAACGACAAACGATTTCTGTTTACTGAAGGACACAATGAAAAGTTAATAAATATATATGACAGATTGGAAGGTAACTGTAATGTATGAAAATGACAAGGGAGCAATGTCTAATATGTATGAAAATAGTCAAGTGACATAAAGACAATGGAATGAAATCAAAAAATAAAGGACTTTAAGGTCTGTAATAAAAAGAAATAAGCTAAAAATAATATGAAACCATGCTTAAACTAATTAGTAATCAGAAAAAAGGTGAAAATGAGACATCATTTGTTCTGTTGAAAAAAAGATTGAAAGACAATTAAAGCCAACTGAGAGCATACAGCACAAATAGAAATTTTCTGAAGCAGCTTTTAAGGATGTATTTCAGAGTGAAGGAAGATAACTCCTGAAAGATACTTTAAAAGGCAAGAAGAAATGAAGAAAGAATTAAATAGCATGCATCTACATTTATTTAAATGATTCACTGCATAAAATAATAATAGTAAGTTTATCTCCATTGGAAGTTTCACAGTTTTTATGTGTAATAATCTTGCAAAATTTCAAATTTAAATCATACAAAAAGAGGAGTAAATTTCAAATCAGAAGAAGAAAACTCTGAATAAAAAGAAATTAAAATAAACCCCCAAACAAAATATAACTAATTATAAAATGAAGAAAATAGGCAAATAGAAAGTACACAGAATAGAAAATTTAAAAAGAATTAAGATGTTGGAAACAATCCCAACTATATTAATAAGTATTTATAGTTTCAAATGAGCTAAATGCTGACTTCAGAAAAGTAAAGATAATTGTTACTGGAAAATAAAATCCAGCTGTGCCTGCCTAGCACACATACATACAAATAAAAATTAGAATCCTGAAAAGTTGAAAATAAAAAGATTTAAATGGATAGTCTAGGCATATATAAACACAAATAAGGCTTATTTTGGCTTTTTTTTAGTGTTATTGATGATGGAGTCACTAGGTAAGGGAAAAAATTCAACAGAAAGAAAGAATAGTCTAAACTTACATGTTCTTAACATGATTATCTGAAATATTTTTAAAACTAAAATTGATGTGGAGAGCAATTCAGTTGTTGGTATGAGTGAATAAATGCCTGATTGGCTGTTCCTCACAGAATAACTCAAAGTCTAGATTAAATACAAAAACAAATAGAACAACCTTAAGATTTTGGAGAGTGAACCAAAGCTGGCAATTTCTGGAAGGCTATCAAAACTTCAAAGAGGTGTGGGTGAAGAAGGAGTGAATGGGTATAGGGGTTCTCTTTGGAATGATGAAAATATTCTAAACTTTGATGGTAGTGATGTTTGCACAACTCTGAATATACTGGAAATCACTGAATTGTATACTTTAAAAAGGTGAGCATTATGGATTATAAATTCCAGTATATCTCAATAAAACTGTTATACATATATTAAAAAATACTTGAAGACAGGGTTGATATAGCGTGAATTTCTACTTTCCTTTGATTTCTACCCTGAAGTTAGATCTCAGCTACAGCACTGTGTGGGGCAGATAAAACTCTGATATTTTGCAGTCCCTTGGCCTTAGAACAGAAGACAGAACTCAGGTAAAGACAACCTCTCAAAAATGAGTGTGTATATTTTGAAAAATAAATGCTGAAGACATTCTTTAGATGAAAGGAAATCATACCTGAGGGAAAATTGAATTTCCTGGAATGAATGAAGAGCATAAGATACAACATGTATTTGGTAAATACAAAATTTTTTTCCCCTCTTAGTTCCAATAGCATTCATATATCCTCTCAAAGCAAATTTAATTGCATAATACACATATGGATGTAATATGTATGATATAGGTGGCATAAAGGGCAGTGAGATTGGAAAATAGTTCTGTAGAATGGCAGGGTACCTATATCTCATATACAGTAGAAAGATGTAACTATAAATACATTATGGAAAGTTAAGGATGCATATTGAAATCCCTGCACTGAAAAGGAGAAGAAGGAGAGAAAGAAGAAGGAAGAAGGAGGAGCAAGGACAGAGGGGAAGGGAAGAAGCAGCAAATAGCTATAGCTAAAAAAAAAAAAACCAAACTAAAAAGAAACTCTAAAATGTATTAGTAATAATCATAAAAGAGGTAGAAAAGGAGGAACAGAGAAACAGAAAAAAAGGGATAGACAAAGGAAATTTAAAAATGGTAGATGTAAATGTAACTATGTCAATAATTACACTTAATGCTAATGAAATTAAGATTGTCAAAATGGGAATGAAAGCAAGTTTCAACTATATGCTGTATATGATATATACCCTTTAAGTATAAAAAACTCAGATGGTTTGAAAATAAATAGAAGGAAAATGATATATCATATAAGCCAAAAGAATAAGAGGAATGGGGTGGCTATATTAATATCAGATAAATCTTAACCCAAAAAGTATTTCCTGAGATAAAGAGGGGCATGGTTGTAATGATCAAAGAAACAGTACCAAGACAAACTTAGAAGACTTTTATTACCTAACTTCAAATTCTATATTAAAACTTTATTAATCAAGACAGAGTTGTATTGGCATAAACATTGATAAATAGATTAATAAAGAATAGGGAGCTCAGAAACAGATTCTTACTTTTATGACCATCTGATTTTTAACAAAGGCACCAAATCCATCCTATGGAGAAAAATGCCTTTTTAGCAACTGTGCTGGCAAAATTGGATGCCCACAAAGAATAAAACAAAACAAAATAAAACTTTGACCCTGTCTTATACTATATACAAAAACTAATTTGAGATTATTTTAATTATACATTAACCATAAAGCTTTTAAAATAAAACATAAAATCCTGGAGATTTGGATATATATAATATTTTCCTAGAGAGATAAAGGAAGGAAATAATCATGTTATTATTTTGTTTTAAATGATAAATTAGACTTCATAAAAATTAAAACTTTCTGGCTCACCAAACTATACAATTTAATAAATTTTAAACAGCAAGCCACATACTGGAATAAAATTATTTATAGAGAATATATTTGACAAAGAGTTACAGTACATAGTTATACTGATTTACACTATACACTTAGAATACATGTAAGTCAATAATATCAAAAGAAACAACCCAATTAAATAATAAGCAACATTTTAAAAGATACTTCATCAAAGAAGATACAAATGCCTAAAAAGCACATGCAATATTATTCAACATGATTAGACATCATGCAATGTAAAGTAAGACTGCAATGGAGTACTACCTTACACTCAACAAAATTACGAAAGTGATGAGGATGTGAAGTAACTAGAAATTTAAAACTTGTTTGTGGATGTATAAAAATTAGCATATCTTTAGAAAGAAATTTAACCATTTCTTATAACACTATATATTTAAACACTTTAAACATTTCTTACAAAACTTGCCCTATGACCCAGCAATTCCAATTTCAGATAGTTACACAAGAAAATATAAAATGTATTCGATAATAGCTTTATACAAAAATGTTCACAGATGCTTTTTTTTAATAAAAAAATGAAAACAACTTTGTCATCCACCTATAGGAGATTGGAAGTGTGCTTACATGGAAAACATACAGCATTACTCATTACTCTCATTATTAATCTTGCTTTACCTATAAGTGTCATTTAACTTTGACATACACTCCTGGTTGATATAATTATTTTTAACTTGGCTTTTGAGAAACTGCATGCTTTCTGTCTTTCTTTTATTTTTCCAAGTCCTTCTTAATTTTCTTTGTTGAATCATCTCATGTTGTTGACAATCATTGGAGTGTTCCAGAATTAGAAGTTTTCTTTTCTCTTTTCTTTACAAACATTATTTTGGTGAACACATTTGGTCTCTTGCTGTAAAATACAATTCACAGTTGTGTATCATTTGACTGTACCTCTCTTCTTAACTCCAGATTTGTCCCATTCAATATCTTCATTTGGAAGTCTAATTTTCTTACAATATCTAATACTGAGCCACTGGTATTTTCTAAAACATTCTATACTGCAATCCTTCTTACTTAGTTTATTATAGTATCAACCTTCCAGTTGGCCAAATCAGAAAAAGAATTAGATCCTCTTTTATTACTCTTCCTTTTTCTCTCATAATCAGTCATATCTACCAGAATATTCTATGAGCTCTGTTTTCAAAATATGTTCAGAATATGGGCACTTGTCTCAGTCTCTATTTCTAGGACCCTTGTTCTAGTCACCATCATTTCTTCCATGATTTCTGTGCTTGCCTCATAATTGCCTCTTTTCACCACGTCCATTCGCAAAAGAGCAGATAATTCCATTAAAACAGAAAGAAGAGCATGTCATTACTCACCATTTCATATGAGTAAAGGCCAAAGTCTTACTACATGCTCTAGCTCCATGTATCTTCTCTGACTTCATCTGCTATTACTCTCACTCACTTGATTACCTCATTCCAACCACAAGGTCATGTTTGCTATTTCTCAAAATGGACTGGGATACTTCTAGATAAGGGGATTTGTACTGTTTTCTCTGACTAGAAAGAATATTTGTTTAGCTCATTCTTTTATATCTATGACATGGAAATGTTGCTTTTCAGTGAGGCAAACCTTAATTACGTTATAAAGTGTTGCAAATGTTGTACAATGTTAATGATACCCATTACTTCATTTTTTCCCTCATGTAATTTATCATCTCTAATTTCTATTTAGTTAGTTAGTTAGTTAGTATGTTGATAATTTCTTACCTGTATTTATAGAATTCAAGGAATTGGGAGCTGGGATTTTTGTTTGTTTTCTTTATTCACATTTCCCAAGCATAAGACCAAGGCTCAGGATATAGAAGGTACCAGTAAACATTTCTTTAGTGACTAAGTTTAAACAGCATGATTAACATAATTGATCTAATATGTCTATGTTTTAAAAAATAAGAACAACTGAAGAATACATACTCTTTTAGCATACAAAATATCTTTATATAATTTTAAAGCAAACTGGATCATTTAAGAAAGTTTATAAATTTAAATGATTGACATCATTGAATAACATGCACTGATCATAAGAATCTTGGGCAGATATTAATAATAAAGAAAGATAAATTTAAAATATGATTTTGCATTTAGAAACTTATAAACACAATTGTAAATAATGCATGAGTTAAAGAAAATACTGCAAATTTTAAAATACTATAAGCTATGCTATGAAAAAACCACAGTTCTGAATATTTATATTTGTAAATATCTCATGATTCAAAAAAGAAACAATCAAGTTTTAAAATAATTTGAGCTCTTCCATGAGAAAAATATATAATCTTGCGTGCTAGAATCAAAAAATTAGAAACACTAAAAATGTATTTTTAAATTTACTTCTAGGCAGTTACAAAAAGAATGACAAAATTTTAAAATGTGACAGATTTTAGTTTCTAAATCTTGTTGAAGAATATGTGCTCTTCCAGCAATGTGACTGACTCTCCTCCCAACAAAGGTGTGGTCTTCATTTACTCCCTTGAATCTCAGCGGAAATTTGTGACTATTCATTTAAGTAGAATATATCAGAATGATGCTAAGTCAGTTCTGAGGCTTGGTCATCAGAAGCATATAGCTTCCACCTGACTTGGACTGCCTTCTGGAAAGTGCCGTGGGAGACATGAGTGGACGTGTAAAAAGTCCAAATACTCTGAAGCCTCTATGCTAAAGAAACCACATGTAGAGGTCACATAAAATAAACATGCCCAAGGAACTTCAGCTGTACTGGCCCTTAGCTATTTGAGTTTTCCCAGAACCAATTACCACACTTGTAAGTAAATACACTTTGAGATGACTTCATCTCTTGGCCTTCAAGGCAATAGGAGATGCCAAATGGAGCAGAGACAATCTTCCCTGCTGTGCCCTGTCCAAATTTCTGGCTCACAGAATCTGTGAGCATGATAAATAGTTGTCAACTTAGCTAAAACTGGAAATTATATTTTCAATATTCTTCTTTCATATACATTTCTAAGTTAGAGTTGACCAAAACAGGAAAGTAGATAAGAATTCAGAGTTGGAAACAAAGAAGAAGCCATTACTTTCCAAAGATGTCAGGAGCAGGTCAGAGATAGACATAGAGGTGTCCAGAGGGACCACAGTATCTAGGCAGTCTTTCAGACTATTTGCCCCAGCAGCCAATAGTGGACTCAAGTCAACTGCCAAACCCTTCACTTCATTTGCTTCAAAAATAGCAAATTCCACAGATCTCTAGACTAGATTTCCCTTTACAGTTTCACTTTGACAGCTAGACATGCACACCTCCTGCATTTCCCTTAAAGCTCAAATCTACCAAGCTGCTTCAGGGACTCAGGCTGTTTTGACCGTGATTGTACCTTATCTTCCAATTCTCATCTTTCTTATTTCACTAGCCAATTCCATTCACATTTGTGTGATTCCTAATTTCTGTAATGAACTCTTAGCCCCATAACATTTTTAATAGTTCTGTCCTAATTAATTACTGAATAAATACAACTAGGAGTTTATCACTTACTATGTTAAAATGTTTATGGTAAATATCAACCCATTTTTAACTCTCTAGCATATGTAAGAGGCTACTTCATTGGATAAGAGATCTTGAACATAAAAAATATGCAAAGCAAACAATATAACTAAACTTCAAAAATTTTCATATATCTAGAATGAGGTTGGCAAACATTTTTGTGAAGGGTCAGATAAGGAATATTTCAGTGTTTGTAGGCCTTATTGTCGCTGTTGCAACTACTCAACACTTCAGTAACAATACATAGATAAATGATCGCTGCTGTGTTCCAATAAAGCTTTATTTACACAAACAAACAAACAAACCTGTTAAAAGTCTGGAATTAGTCCATGGACCATAGTTTGCCAAACATGGTCTGTGGAATCATGTTGAAACAGGTAAAACTAGAAGAATCTGAGAATTATTCTACTTTGGCGACTACTTAATTAAAACATAGAAAACATTTTATTACACATTCCTGCCTTAACCATTCATGACTTCCTAATTCCTATCCCACATGCATCTTCCTTCCGACACTATCTTAGATATTACACTTTAGCTTTTGAAATGCTCAGCCCATTTCCAATGAAAGTCTAATTCCACATATCAATTGACAAATTATGTAGACGTAGGGTCTCACAATCTCTTGTGAATTAGCTCATTATGTGCTCCAAGTATCCTCCCATATTTGTTATGGAAACCTGATAAATGTGTGGGATCCCTCTGTGGTTAAATGTGAAGGGAAACAGTTGTACATGAAATTCAAATTGATGGTACCCACAGTACTGAACTTCAGCTTGTCAAGCACATGTGAGGATTTATTCCCTTTGCTCCATGCTAATAATAGCACCCTTAAAGAGTAAAAAATAGAAAGAATAAATGCAACAGTGGTTCAAAGAGCCTGAAGAATTTAACATTCACATCTTGAGGACTTTACCTCTTTTAGGCAATGAAATCTCAGATTTATTTGGTTACCCTTCAAAGAAAACAAATTAGTTTGACATTCCTGAAACGTTTGTAATTCTATCCACAGGCAGCTTTGGAGCCTCTCCATTAAGACTCCACATTCTGTAGCTGCTGTTGTCTGTTAAAGTCACAGTAAACACTGCTGATTGCCAGCTGTTCCTTTCTTATACCATAACTGAACTTCTCAAAGTAAATCGTTAGTTGACTTAAATCCACACACATTATTTTGCCAAACAATAAAATATTCGTCTGCAAATATTACTAATGTGAATTTTGAGTAATACGATGTACTTCTCTGAGAGAAGAATTACATTCCAAGTTACAAAATCTATTCTTAATTATACACAGGAGTTCAAATACTATTGAATAGTTATATCACTATGTTTTGACTTTGAACAGTGACTGGTTAATAGGATTTGTTTTTTCCCTCCATTTGACATGGCATTATTAAAAATGTTAAAGCATTATCAGTTAACTTCAGCAGTTGATTGTTCATTTACACTGAACTTAAATTTTAGGCATTTAAATTTAATGTCATCCTTCTTCCTAATAATGATATTTTTAATCTTTGAATTTAATAATTAATTCAGGCAAATATTTTTAACTGAGATAAATGGGTGTATTTTAGCATACTTAAATCCCCAGAAATTGTATGCAACCTTCTGCCTGAGATTTCTTTTTTCTGGTGGAAAAGAAGTCATAGATATTAGTAGGTTAAAAAAATGGAAGCGAAATGATCATTAAGAGGAAAATGATTGCTACAACATTAGGATCAAAAATATAACTCACCCCCCCATTTTCTTCACATAATAACAAAACTACAACATATATTTTAACTTGATTGTGGAAACTTAGAGTCTAAAAATAATTGTGTTTCTGGATTTAAAGCCTTTAAATTAACCTTAAAGATGATTTTCATATCACATTCAAAAAGATATTGCATAAGATTTAAAAGAAATGATAGCAGAATCAGTGACTTTTGCTGAAATCAATCAATAACTAACATTATATGACAAATTTATTATAAACCAGACTCTTTCACTGTGCTTCTAATAATGACGTGTGGCCCTGTGATACAGGACAGCTATAAGAACTTCTTTTCAGGTCTGTGATGTAATCAAAGTTGGGTCTGTGCCAGGACACCAAATGTTTTCCTGCTGTATGCCATTTGCCATTTGTAAAGTCCCAAACAAGTTTTTGTTTGCTGTTTGATTTTATTGTTTAGATGGGTTTCTCCTTCAGTGTATTTTTAAACTACAAAATCAAGCCTTTGGAGCACATTCAGTCTAGCAAACTGGTGTGGGCTAGGCTAGAAGAGAGCTAGCACATAGGGCATATTTCTAATTATCCTTATATAACATTCAAGTTGAAAATAAAGTAGAATTCAGTTTCAGAAGAGTGAATTAAAATAAAGACATTTAACCTTCCTGTATATTTAGTCTTATCATTTGTAAGATCTTTCAGCTTGAAACTGTTGTGATTTCAGTTTTAAGACAAATCTAGCAAATGAACCATGAAAACAATACTACATTGATCAGGATAATGGATTGAAAGGGATGTAATGAGTATTTGTGATTTCCTCTCAAAGGAATCAAGCTATTAAACACCTAAGGTCAATTTTAGCCATCAGCTACTCAGATATTTTCACTTCAGCTACCAGGTAAATTTAATTGAGCAGAACCTGGACCTGTGTACTTGACTCAATAGTGGTCTGCAATGAACACACTTAGGTACAGTGCTAATGAAGCAGACAATCTATCTATATTCCTCCAGGCTTATTGGATTGACCTAAGAACAACACTTGTTAAATATTATAATTGGTGGGATGATCCACTCTTCATTGCATAGAACAAGAGGAAAATAGGCTCTAGTAGAGGTGTATAGAAGATATGAGTCTTCTTAATTGAAATGTGTGAATGCTTCTAAACTGAGGCAGTGTGCTGAAAAGGAAGAACACAGGCTCTCTTATTTTTTAACTATTGAAATCCTTGACTGCATATTCGATATAGAAATGTGTAGATATTTTAATTATGGAAGTTCATTTTTTTTGCATATATGATTCATACTGAAAGAACTTACCCCTCCTATTTCAGTGAAATGGTGCAGATAATTTTTCATATTCAGCTACAGTGCAATGAAAGTAAGTTCAAGGATGCTATTGAAAACGTTACCCCTATCATTGCCATTTGCAGCAACATGGATGGACATGGAGGGCATTATGCTAGGTGAAATAAGTCAGGAAGGCAAATACTGTGTGGTTTCATTTACACGTGGAATCTAAAAAATACAACAAACTAGTGAATATAACAAAAAAGAAGCAGACTCACAGATACAGAGAACAAACTAGTAGTTATCATTGGGAAGTGGGTGAATTGAAGGAAGGTCCCAAGCACTATGAGTTCAATAAATACTTTCCATAACACCAGCTAGGCTGTACATTCTGGCCAGATTTCAAGACCTTAATAAAGTGAATATAAAGCATGAATAAAGATGATGTCCATCATGTGATTTAGAGACAGAATGTGGAGGTTAAGGGAAGAGACTGAAACTTACTGAGCTAAGGCTCTGGATATTTACACATTGTCAGATTTGAGTGGGGATGAATGGAAAAGTAACTAGTATTATTGCATGCCTGTTGGGTGGCAGGTGTATTATGCATATGTTCTGCAGTATTTCATTTAATCTAACATTTTACCATAAATTTGGTGTCTTAATTCCCATTTTATAAGTAAAAAATTGAAAATAAGTTTAAAAGTTCCATGTGCTGGTAAGGATGAGGGCACTTAAAATCCCACTTAGGCATCAACTTGGAAGGTGTAAATCAAAGCTCTTCTGCAACTGAGCATGTTTGAGGAAGGCAAAAGTTACTGCTAAATTATAATAAGAAAAATTTTAAAGTGAGTTTTCATTCATTCTCAAATTCCTTTCTTCTTGGCAAGCCTACCCTTACTTCTCCAAATAAAAATCAAATTTGAAGGACAAACATCTTTATAAATTAAATATTCAGGTTCCACAAAATGTTGAAAAACCTTGGAAGTCCCAGGTATGTTAAGATATCTTTAGAGGATTTAGAAAATTACCCCAAAAGTGGAAATATATATATAAAAAAATTCTTTTGGTAAAATTATCTTAGAATTAAATAGGACTAGAAACTACTCATAAATGTAAGCTTTGAGCATACAGAATCTCATTTTCAAAGATGTATTATGTGTAACTTTTTTTGTGTTCAGCCAATTTTTTCTAGTGAAACATTTTAATTCCCTTCTCATTTTCCTATACCTAATTTTTTTTGGTTACCATGGAGATTACATTTAGCATCCTAACATTATAACAATCTAATATGAATTCATACCAGTTAATTTCAATAACATACAAAAACTCTACTCATTTACAGCTATGTCCTCACTTCACTTACTGATGTTACAGAATTTCATCTTTGTACATTGTGTGTCCAAAATCATAAAGTAATAATTTTAATGCATTAGTCTCTTGAATTATTTAGAAAACAAAACAAGGAGTTGCAATGCAAAGTTACAATAATACTGGCTTTTAGACTAATAATTTTATTATGTATTAGTCACTCTAATCATGTAGAAAACAAAAAATGGAGTTAAAGACCATTGTAACAATCATGCTAGCTTTTATAATTGCTCATGTATTTACCTTTACTGAAATTTTTATTTCTTCATATGGCTTTCTAGTTACTGTCTGTGTCCTTTTATCACAACTTTGGGAATCCCTTTAGAATTTCAGAACAAGCCTAGTGGTGACAAACTTTCTTAGCTTCTGTTTATCTGGGAATGTTTTAATTTCTCCCTCATTTTTGAAGGACAGTTTTATTAGATATAAGATTCTTTCTTAGAAGTTTTTCTTGTAGCACTTTAAATTGATCACCCACTGCCTTCTGACTTTCAAAATATCTGGTATGAAATCTACTGATAATATTATTGAGGATCCATTGTATGTGATGATTCACTTCTCGCTTGCTGCTTTCAAGATTCTTTGTCTCTCCACAATTTGATAATATGTTGTGGTATGAGCCTCTCTGAAGTCATCCTACATGGAGCTCATTGAACTTGGATGTTCATATTCAGGTTTTTCATCATATTTTTGAATTACATTTATATTAAATGGTGCTGCCTTTTCAAATACATTTCTTTGATAAGTCATAAGACTAAACACATTCCATTTATCTCTTATAAATGCTCTCTTAATTTTTAAAATAGTCTTCCTTCACTTCAGAGAAACTGTGTGATTCGGTAGAACCAATCTGGGACTATGTATTTTCTAGTGCACACATTTTGCCAATAAAGCAATGTGTAAATTCTAATTTTCTCTTCCAACATCATCCTTTGGGAGAAAAAAATGATCAACTAACACTTCTGTGTCTTCCAAATGGAAGAGTTAAGAATGCTCAGAAAAATACATAATCCAAATCTGCAAAAAATGAAATATATTTTAATCACCAGTAGACTAGAAACAGCCATAGATTCATTTAACCTTTTAATTCTACATCTCTGATTTCTGAAGGTAAATGTTTAGTTGGCAACTCTATTGAACTTTAATTTGTAGTTAATGCTGTCTAGCTTTTTCATTCAATACCACAAACATGTATTAGTATTTTGGCAAGTTATAGCAATCTGCCTAGTGTTTTCCCAGCCTATTATTTTATTTAATCCATCAAAACATCCACAAATGACTGTTCTCCTTTGTCTACTTTCTTTTGGTGCTGTAATTTTTCCCTGTATCATTGTCTATAGATTGTATATGTCAACAAGACATTTGAATGCTCTGACAAATAAAACTATTTACATTTTCAAAATATTTCTGAAAAAGAACATTCTCAGTGCTACTCAGGGGCAAACTTGTTGTCATCATGGTTTATAATGCATTATCCACAAATAATAATGTAGAAGAAATATGATCATCCACTATACTCACTCTAGCAATGTCAAATTTTTAAGACTTTTTTTCCTCACATGCTATATATTATAATTCTCAGAACATCAAACTGCTTGTTTGCTTTGCATTTCGCAGTAGCCTGTTGCATGGGTCCAGATGTAGTGTTCTTACATGGATTGACTTGAAATAGACAAAAGTGACCATTTTCTCTAAATACTTACTAAATTGTACTCCAGTTTGTCAGTCTTTTAAAACTGGACTTTTGCCATGTAGCAGTTGCCAGAAAAAAATAACATCTGAGTTATACCATTGTAGAACAAAAACTGATTTTACATTAACAACTCTAGATTTAATACTTCTAACTAAAAGAGAAGGAAAAGCCCTAAAATTGAGATTCATCTATAGATTAAGCCCCTGTAGAATTCTTGAATCATTACTCATCACTGTAGATACAAGGATGATTAAAGCATGATTCTTGTCTTCAAGAAATGCAAAGAGTGTATTATCTATTAATGCAGGAAGATATGAAGTACATATAATATGATATATGGTATATAGCCTGGTATAATATAGCATATTTGAGTATAATAGAGTATAGTAAGCATATTTGGGGGCCCAAAAGAAACAATAACCAGAACCTTCCAGAAGAGAAGAGGAAAAGAAAGGGCAGATTATGGAAAGTTTTATAAAGAAGTTGTTAATTCAGTTCATCTTTAAAGATGATTTCATAACTTTATGGTTTTGCCTCTTTTGGGGCAAACAGACATGCATGCATGCTTACAAACAGACACGCAGTTAATTGTAATGGAGATGAAAGCTTATTAGAGTCAGATTAGACAAATACCTTCAAGGCACATTTTGAATATTAAAATTTGGTCCCATACAGTTCTGTTCAGTTGGCTTAGAAGCTGGTACTACCAGAAGGCAGAGCATTATTTTCATGCACACTTAAATTAACCTTACATCCACATGTTAATTAAGTTGTAAGTGCTTAATAAATAGTGACAAGTAATTATAATCAGGGCCTTAACATTTAAAAGTATATGTGTACCTATTCTCCTCTAATTAATCACAGGTGTGGAGAATCAGTTAGCAGGAAGAAACAGCTATTTAAAACAAAATATGTTAAATAGTAAAATAACTAAAGGAGTAATTTGCTTTTATGTTTTTTTCTCATAATGAAACTTGGTTAGATAGTAATGAAGTTACTTTATTTAGGGAGTTATATGTATTCAAATGATGAAAGTACACAAATGAATCAAAAACAGAAGATTTTTCTAGACCAACAAAGGATACACTGGTGAAAAATATGGACATGTTCCCACTGATACAAGGGCTTAAATTGTGCAGGAAGACAAGGTAGATTTTAATCCAAGATCATCTGCTGTTGTGGGATGACTTCAGGTACTGGGTTCTCAATCTCCAGCACAGAAATAAATACCAGCTTAGCAGGATAGTCTATAGAAATCAGGCAAGTTGTATGAGAATAACATAGATTATAGGTGTGTAAAATAACTTTTAATTCATTAAACAAAAAGCCAAAGTGAAATTGCACAGTTGCAGTTGTACCAACATAGAATGTCATTGAATACACATGATATGCCTATTGATGGTGCTTATGAATTATGTAGTTTGGACAGTTTTTCTAAATGAAAAATTCACAGATTCTAATATCTTTTTCCTCCTTGAATCCTACACAGAATTTGTGATATGCTTTTTCTTGACTGGTAAATAATGATAAAATAATATTTTTTAAATCTGCAATGATTGCATTCCTTCTTTTTTTCTTATACCCTGTAATTAATTTCAGGACAGTTGGGACCTATTTACTACTTTATAACTTCCAGATTATTATTCTTATAGTATTTAGAATCTAACGTTAGTAAATGCTAAGTACAGTTTTAATATTTAATAATAAACACCAGTATAAATCAGATTTAGTGTTTAAATTTCAAAATCATTTTCCTATAGTATATAATATTTTACAGTAGCTTTATATAAAAACCACAGTCTTTTGAGGTCTGCAAAATAGTTATAAGATAAACTTATTTGAGTAAATGTCTGTATCTTACAGAAAGAGAAACTAAGTTATAAACAGTTATTTTGATCCCAGGAAATTATTTAATCACTTATGTTCTCTAGTTCTTATTTGGACTATATTTACAATGTCTTTGCCAAAGTTATTTAGTCTGTTGTATCTGTCGTCATTTTACTGAGACTTAAAAATCCTGGTCTTATCAAATATCACATATTTAATATATATGAGAACATGATTTGAAGTCTTAACTTTAGTTCCATGAGTTTATCTATAAAGCAGAGAAATAGGTGTGCACATGGTATTAGGGAAAGAGAGAAGGAAAATATAAAACTTACTGGAGGAGGAAAGATTTGGAAAAGAATTTCTGGAGACTATAACCTTGAGCTGGGTCTTGCTTGAGTATTAAAAAAGTTGGGATGAGATTAAGTGTAGAGATGAGTATAAGCGGGACAATGCATGAATGAAAGCAGACATACTAGAGATAGTATATTGTGACTGAGGAAATATAAATGATTGTTCTGGCTGAGCAGGTATTGGATAGGTTATGGCCTGATTATGGAGAGACCTGAATACCAGTGTAACTGGCTTGCTTATGTACTTGAAAATTGCTGAGAGTAGATCTTAAATATCCTCACCACAGCAAACAAAAAAGCAAACAGAAAAATTATACAAGGTGATGGATTTATTAACTAACATTTTAGTGGCAATCATTTTGCAATATATATATATATATATATATATTTGACATATATATACATGTGAAATCACCGTGTTGTACATCTTAACCTTACACAATGTTACTTGACAATTATATCTCAATAAAACTGGAGAAAAGAAACCAAAAAGAAAATCAAAGAAAGAAACAAACAAAAACCAACAAAACAACTAGCCAGATCTTAATTCTGGTATTAATGGAGAACCACTTAATATCTTTAAATAAATGTCCAAATTACCATTTGATGTGGCACTCTATCCATTTTGTTACAAAAATGTATATATCAACTAGGAGTGGTTTCAGTAATGTCACATAATGTGAAAGTTAATAAACAAAAAATAATATAAAGAAAAGAACAATTCATGGCATGCTTTTAACAAATACATTTTGAGATACATTTAACTAATATACTTGATGTGAAAAAAGTTGATTTCAGCTCTACTAATTACTGACAGTGTGACTGTGGACAAGTCATCTATCCTATATATTTTTGATTCTTACTGTTAGCACTAATACTATTTTTAAATGGGTGATAGTATTAGGTAGTTAGATAAGTGGGGGCACTGGGCAGATAGGTGGAGGAGAGGGAAGGTAGTCCAGAAGATGGCATTTTGCCTGCCTCTTAAAGCGACTTGATTTCTAAATGAGTGTCAGCAAGAAACTGGTTAAAACTCCACAGCCATGACTGTGCAGTAGCAGAAAGGACTTAACCAGATAGCGCCAATGCTTATTGTATTATAATTAACATTGTGATTTAGGCACCTGCCCCACAGGTTTTTCTGTATACACCTTGGGTAAGGACATACACAGAGGGGCCGAATGTAACTAAGCATTCCAGGGAAAGGAGCCATCAATCAAGAGACCACCTCTAAGCAAGGGTATAAGAGAAAGGGGAGATAAAAACCACCACTTTTCCTCCCTTGGGTCAGCCCACCTCCCATTCTTGGAGGGGGGAGTACTTTTCCTTTCTTTTCAAATAAATCTTTTAAAATTTTCACTACAAATGTACCATCTCCCAACCGTAAACTTATCTTTCGAGTATGACAAGAATCGGAGTCTTTACTTTTTGGGGCAACAATACTTTATTGTATGCTTGTTGGTGGGGTTGTTGTTGGAGCAGGTGTATCCTGTAGGATCTTCAGCAGCACCTCTGGTTTCTACTCTCTACATGCCAGTAGTAACTTCTGACTCCTGTCAATCAAAAATGTCTCAAGTATTGTAAAATACTTCCTGGGGAATAAAAGCACTCATGTTGATAAGCCACTGCAGTATTCTCTCTCAAAATTCGGTGTCTTCAGTAATACTGTGAGGACTTGGGGAATATTAAATGAAAATATGTAGTTCCTGTTTGTCAATAAATGTTAACCCTTCATGTTTCTTTTTTATTTTGCTATAATATTTATTAATATATAGGAGTGCTTTTTCCTTTGTGAAATATAAATCTGTAAATCATAGAGGAATATTTTTCACAAAGGATTACTTCATTATATACAAATTATATACATATGTTTTTCTCTAACTGTTTGAAAAATAAGTTATCAATAAAGAAAGTTATGATCATGTTAGATCTTTGGGGGGAATGGAAGAGTGAGAAGACATAATTTACCCAAGCAGGGAGGTACAACTATGTGTTTTGAGACAATGGAGAAAGCAGAGCCCCAAGAGGAAATAATTGCTCTTGTGAAATTTGAAACCCCTGAATAACTCTATTAAATAAAGAAATGGTAATTAGATAAATAGAAATAAGTAATAAATGTAGGTGTATATTGAATAGATAGATAATCAGGGAGGTAAGAATATAGATGTTGGAGCTAGAAAAGAGGTGCCAAGAAGAGAGAAGGTGCTGTAGTTCTCTATTTAGTATAAACAGTATTCCACATTGTTTTTTTGCATCTAATCTAGACTGCAGGTGATGATTACCTACTCAGACAGGAAGGAAGGGTGCAGGGCAGAGTCATTCAAGAAATAACACAGCAATTAACATCAAACTGGTGGAAAATTCAACTCCCAACAGGCCTTGAGGCCCATGATGGTGGGAGATTTGACTTCCAGTAGGCCTTGAGCTTCATTATATGCTCATTGTAATATACTAACATGCTAACTGGCACCCCCACAGGCACCATGACAGTTCCAAGACTGACCATATAAGGTCAAAAAGTGATGGTGACCCAGTTCCTGGGAATCCCAGCCCCTTCCCCAAAGTAGTTGGAATAATCTTCCCACTTGTTAGCGTAAAAAGTTACCCAGGCCATAAAAACTAACAATCCCCACACTTCATGTCTGCTCTCTCTTCTGAGTGAGATGGTCCACACTCTGTCTATGGAGTGTGTAACTAAATTTACTTTATACTAAGCACCCAACCCCCACACCTCGTGGCCTTTCTCTTGCCTTCGGAGACAGCCTGCCCTCTGTCTATGGAGTATGTATCCCTCTGAGTAAATCTATCTTTACTCAACTGTATGTGGCTCACTCTTGAATTCTTTCCTACATGAAGCCAAGAAGCCACACTTGGCAGGGTGTGTCTCAGGGACTCAACCGAGACCTGTGACACGGCCATCCTTTGGCCCTACGTTCATTTTTCCTGTATCATAGTCATAATTTTTACCTAACCAACCTGTAGTAACTTTTTATATACAAGGTGAATTTTAATATAAAGTAACATTTCAGAAAAAGAATATCTTTAAGGGAGTTCATATTATAATATGAAGAACACATACAGAA
The DNA here is from genome assembly GCF_009834535.1 of Camelus ferus. Taxonomy (NCBI): domain Eukaryota; kingdom Metazoa; phylum Chordata; class Mammalia; order Artiodactyla; family Camelidae; genus Camelus; species Camelus ferus. The sequence continues at coordinate 57,024,011 of NC_045697.1, read as the reverse complement.
ACTTAGCCGTATAAAATCATGAAAAATTCAATTCATATTAAGTTGATTAGTAATTATTTGAACATAGGGAGTATGAGAAAATATCTTTGAAGATTACACTAGAGAGAAAATGCAGGAACCAGTCCATAAAGAATCTGTTGCTTTCAATAAAGTTTTAAAGAAAAATTTAGTAGATTATACTTGTTCATGGTAAACAATCTGGAAAACATAGAACAGACAGAAAAAAATTATTTTTAATCCTCTTACCTTATAATTGTGAATTTTTTGATACTTTTCTTTCTTTTATATTATTATTTAATATGTAAATTTGCTTTTATTTTTGGTAGTTTTCTGTTTTGTTTTTTGCTTTAGTGTTGTTAAATATCTACAGGATAAGTGCTTATCACTTTTGCATTCTATTTCATTTAATCTTTCATATTAGGATTTAATTATGCCAATTAAAATTCATAGAATATATATTTTAAAAGCTAAATATAACTCCATTATCTAGCTATAGCATAAATTGACAGTGTCAGCTGAAAGTTCATCCAGTTAGCAAATTCAGAGTCTCACCATCTGCTTCATCCTGCCCCTCATATCACTGTTTACTCTGTCATAGCACACAGATTTTCTTATAGCATGAGCACAGTCTAAAATTACTTTGCCACTCATTTATTAGTTATATTCTCATTTTCTATCTCAAATGAGACTCCAAGAAATAAAAACCTTGTTTACTTTATTCAGGAGAGCTCAGACCTGTTTTTTAGATACCAGATACCAGTAAATATCTTTAATGGATTAACAGAAATTGTATAATATAAAAACTAAATGTTGGTAATGTAATTCAAACATGGATGTTATATAACATTAGAAGCAATAAGAATTGACAATTATTTAAATCTACAACCATTTCCTGTAAGAATTTATAGTGAAAGTATATTACAGGTTGCTTACCTCAAATATTTTATTGATAAGAAAATGACAAGAAAACACATATCTAACAACTTAAGGTAAGCAAACCTAGCCAATATAAGATATTTTACAATAATAATTCCTAAATGACTTACTTTTTATTTTTATAAATTTCTTCTTAATGTTAAACTAATTGATAATGTAAATGTAAATGTAAATATAGGAAAGATTTCTTTATTGGGGTTATTTATTCTATTATATTCTCTGTTGAATTAGCCAATAGATGATTAGACAAAGTATAATAATTCCTTTTACTTGGAGATTCTACCAGGAAGGACAAGAAAACTTGGAAAACAACCTATTTGTTGAATGGATAACAATTAGGAAATCATTGATAGAAGAAGAATGAATTATAAAGAATTTATTGTAGAAATAACATTGATTTCCAGGTCAGTAGAATGATGGGATACACATAAAATTATACTTTGTGATTGTTGTGAACATTTTTTATATTTGACGGAAAAAATAGAATTTTATGGGCACCAATCATTTCTCAAACAGTCCAAAAATATAAACATATGTCTTCTATAGTCTCAGGAAAATAAATCTGGTATGATTATACATTTGTTTTTTAAAACATACCTGAACTTTTTTTTCTTACATGTTTTAAGCACTGTTATCTAACTACAGTTAAAAATCAAAATCCCTTTTTAAAATGGAACTTCTGCCTCCAAAATGCTTTTTTACATCTTGACGATCAAACCTCCCCTAAAGGAAGGCTAATTATAGGCTTCAGTATGCACCTGGGTGAAAATTAACTTTTAAGCAGCCTTTAGAATAAATGTTTTTTAATTATTATCATTATGCAAAAGCTGCATAAATGCTTTTAATTGTACTTATAAAGTAACATTTGCTATAATCACCTCTAATATCCAAGAGCAACCACAAGGGTTTTTTTTTTCTTTTTTTTTTTTAAATAAAAATAGAAAGAACCCTCATTATTGATTCACAGGTCATTTTACTTTATGAGCACAAATGTTATAACTGAAATATATCAACTGCAAAAGTGTAACATGTGCTCAGTGACAGTTACTTAAAATTGAACTTAAATATCTTGAAAATACATTTAATTACAAGATTAAAGGTCAATATACAAGATATTCAACTATAGTGTTGAATTTTGTGATTTGATTACCCTTTGATATTAAGCATAACATTTTTATAGAGAAGTAAGATTGAACATGCACATTTAAAAATAAGAATATGTTTCATTTATTTGAAAAATATTTGATGCTACCAAATTTTATTGTCTCTTTTAAGAAATATTGCTTAAAATTGCTGCCTGTGTGTATGAGTTAGTGAATAAGTTTTTTTTCATTTTTTTACTATTAATGGAATTATAGTCATTTTCAGTTGTGGTAAATACACATAAAATTGACCACATTAACAATTTTTAAGTGTACAAGTTCAGTGACATTAATTATACTCATATTGTTGTACAACCATCACCACCATCCATCTCCAGAACTTTTTCAGCATCCCAAATCAAAACTCTATACCCATTAAACAACAACTACCCATCCCCTTCTTTCTCCAGCCCCTGGCAACCCCTATTCTACCTTCTGTCTCTAAGAATTTCTGCTCTAGGTCCCTCATATAATTGGAATAATACTAGATTTGTCTTTTTCACACATGTTGTAGGATGTCTCAGAACTCCCTTTTTAAGGATGAATAATATTCCATTGTATAGATACACCATATTTTGTTTACCCATTCATTCATCAGTGGATAATGGGTTGTTATGAATATGCTTGTTTGAGTGTCGGTGTTCAATGATTTTCATTTTCAAAGAGTCACACTAACTACTGTGTTGAGATTAGATAGTAGATGTCAATACTAGAAGCTGGAGACCAGGTAAGGGGCTAGATGAGCGTTGATGGTGAGAGAAAATGGTAGTGGTGGAGGAAGTGAGAAGTTATCAAACTCTGATTGGATCTCAAAGATAATGCTGGCCTCTGGGCTGAAGCAGTGGGCATTTTTCTGTGCATTCTTTCTTTCAAGGCTAGCATCTGATACAGTGAAATTTACTTCTTTCAACTTTCTATGGGAAGTCAGAAAGTGATACTTCTAGAGAAACCTGGTTGTTTATCTATAGAGAGACTGACAAAAGTGCTAAGCAGTCTTCAGTCCTATTTCAACCAGCTAGAGGCCTGAAAAATTTCTCAGGGTGCCAGAAAACTTGAACAAAACACCAAAAAAGTTTAATTTTAACCATTTGAGAATAAGTTTTGTTTCCACAAAACTTTTGCTAAAAGACAAAATGCGCTAAGTGTCGTAAGGGTATATTTTTATTCAAACTTAGCCAGAAATTAAAAACAAAACAAACCAACAAACAAACAAACCACGTGCAAACAAACCAAAAACACCTTTAAAGTAGCAGCTTGAGCTACAATTGATGAAGGGGTGGGGAAGACAGGTAAGAGGCTATAATAATATGGAGTGAGGTAGCAGCTGTTTCAACTTTTGTTCTTTTGTTTTTCTTTCGATTTATTTCCCTCTCCAGCTACTTTTTATAAGAAATGTGCAAAAGACGGAGATGTGGTATTTTAAAAACACTGTCTCCAATTTTTATTTTTGAATAGAAAAAGTAATATTCCAGACAATTATTTAAAATTTAGCCATCAATGATTAGATTAACTGTGATGCTTCTTTTTAATATCATATGTAATCACAATTCTAGTATCTGTCAGAAAGTTTTAAAGTTAATTTATTAAATCTTGACTGCTTAATTATGTTCACAAAATTTAAATATGTTATTGACTATATTATGTGCAAAACTGTAGGCTGCCAGGCTCATAACTGTTACACTAAATGATTTGGAGGTAGAAGCTAAGATCTTTGATCTGTGATTATATTTTTCCTCTACTGCTTATGATTATTTCCCATCCCCTGGAATGGGGACTTCATTAGTAAAGATATAGTAAGTTCTGTTTTGATAAGGGGAAGATTTATGTGAAAATTCATTTTCCTTGTGGTCTAGTCTACTTTGAGTAGTTTCATCCTCCTGAAGACTCCTTAAACCAATTCATGTAGAGATATGTAGAAGAGAATTACTAAACACCAAGTAACCCAAAGTAAACTGATAGGTAACCCAATCTTTGAAGATATCATCAGGCATTAATTCACAGATCTATGCATTTCTCAAAAGAAATGTTTATGGTATATTTTATATGCCAGCCATTAATGGTATATTTTCTATTTTTAAACTTTCTGTGGTGTTTTTTTAAATTTATAAGTAGTATGCTCTACAAAAGTGATAGAGTGAAAAAATGGAGAGCAAATGCATTCTAAGATATAATGGAGAAATGGCCTGAGAAGAGACTGATCATTTGAACCAGGATATTGAATACAACCAGGGAAGATAATTTTTAACAGGAAAATACAAGTTGTGGTAATTCCATTCCTTTATATCTCATGTAGCCCAAAGAATAAAAGAACAAAACCAGAAAATGTTAGTATTCTTTTCATACGTGTTTTTAATTAATTTCAATTAATTCTACTAATGATTTTATTGTTATGAATTATGTTGGCTTCTAAATAAGTAAACTATCTAAAAAGCAGAGGCTGCATTATTACATTTTCTTCTCTTATCTACTGTTTGCCCACAGCTGACATTTAGTTCCTTTAACAAATTTATCAGTGAATAGAGTAGGAAAATTTGAATGTTAAGTGGCAGTATCTTAGTACTGTTTCCCAGTTATATGGCTGATAATAACATTTAACTTGTTCCTTAAACTACAAAACTGCTTCTTGACCAATCCCATATTACTTTAATGATGATATCATGTATATACATACCTCATTTAAATTAGAAATAAGGCCTATTTGTCTTTCTCTATTGAAAACGTGGATTTGTGAATGCTAATCATCATAATCTTTAATTTTCATAAAAATCGTAGTTGTTGAAAATACACATACAAGAATTTTAGAATTCGAGAATGTAAGTGCATTTTATTTATAAGATGAGGATACTGGCACTTTGGGAGAATATAGTATAATGAAGCATATTTAGGATGGCATATTATGTTATGACAAATATGATTCCATGCTATTTTACTGAATGGGTATTAGTGAATTAAAGTTTGTTGTCTTCCCATGAGATATTTTAATATTTTACATTTGGGAATGATAATAACGTTTTTAAAGGAGTGCTTTTGTTATTTCTTAAATAGTCGTTCACATAAACTCTCACAGAATGCATATAGACCTACTTTTACCAAGGATATTATGTCATATATGTATATATCTAAGAACTTTAATGAGGATATTTTGATATATGTATATCTATCTATCTATCTAGAGAGAGAGATTTATGTCAGAGAATTGGAAAGTCTCTAGAAATTAACCAATCTAAACAACCCCAATTTAAATATGAAGAGACTAAGAATTTCTTTTAAATATATAATATGTATTTAATTTTTGTCAGTTATATCCTTGTCAAAATATATATGCATATTCACATATACACTCATATACACATGCATACAGCCTTGGAGAAGACATAGGAATTTAAAAGTGTAAAAATAAAGCAAAAATATCTTTACACTTTACATCTCAAAGTTCCAATGCACTCTCTTTTTATCATCACATATAATCCATTGAAAAATATATATTTCAATATATATATTCATATATAAATGTGATTTATTCATTTATGACTGTTAAAATTCCAGAATAATATACAATGTATATATTATGAATAAGTAAGGTACATGGCTAATTACAACTATTTAACTTTTAATATAGGTAGAATTTTCATAAGAAATTGATCTCTTAGCATAAGATAACTTGATACTTCTCAGTAACATATTGAACAATAAGAAAAAAGTTTAATTGCTGTCAAAATAATATATAGAATTTGAGTGATTTACAACTTTTAAAAATATTTACCTTAGAATTCAGGTATTTTAAATTGTCCTAAGCAAATTGTATTATGAAATATTTAATGAAGTAAGATTTCATAAAGATCAATCCCTTGCAAACATATTGGATGCTATTTTTCATTAGTCATATTATAATTTCTACTTTTCATTTGTCTGAAGTTTATTACTCTAAATTTAGCTAGGTACTACCATTTTATATTTTTACTCAGAAAAATTTCTGTTATTTGTGAATTTCTGAAACACAATAGGCAACCATCATTCATCAAGTTTGATTTAGTGAGTCCATATACTACTTTTCTGTATATGAGATAAGATCACTTATTTTTTTCTTACAATATAAATGGAATCATTGCCGATTTCCTACGCATGTAAGAATTGAATTTCTTCAGGTAAATCTTATGTTTCTTTTGTGCCCACAAAGACATCTGGATACTCACTAGAAGTGTAAAAATTCCAACTAGAAGAAAAAAGATATAATCATTCATTCTCTTATTTTTATGATGAATACAGCAAGTTATATTAGAAACAACTATCATATATAGCTCTTAAAATATTTATCAAATGCTGCATAGTTCTCTATCAATTTTCTTTACTCACATTTATCTTCTAGTATAATATACATTCAATCAATCAATGGTTAAATAGACATAAAAAGTTCATAGAGATTAAAATAAATCTATATTTTTTATGTCTCACTGCCACAAAATACTCCCAAATAAGGAGTTTAAAAAACTCATTGAATTTTTAAATAATAGTTTTCCATATGCTTATAAAATACCTCTACATATACATACACACATATGACAAACCACATTAATTGTAATCCAGATTTTTGTGCAGTTGAACAAAGAATGGATGAAATGGACAGAACATATATCCCTTCTAATACATGCATTTCATAGCAATTTGACTTTTTCCTCTGTGTTAAAATGACCAGTTTTCAATATTACTCATACTCCCAGCCTTCCCTTCACAGACACATATGAATGCTTGAAGACATAGTATGTACAAGTCTGTGAGCATGTACAAGAGAGTTTCAAGTGAAGTGTATTAATATTACTGCTTCTTTTTAACAAAACTTTGTTTCTCAATAAATATATTTGCATTTTCTAGCTTGGGTTAAGCCACAGCTACACAGAGATGCATATTAAATAAAGTTTCAACATATTTTAATACTGCTAAAAAGTTCAAAATAAAATAAAAGCATAACATCCCCTTACAAATATGACTAATTCTAATACTATAGCAACTTGTCCTCAGAAACCACGTATCTTAAAGGTGTATTTACTTCAATTAATTATGAGTAAACCTAAGTCTTACCTGGCAGTGTTTGCGTCATGACTGTGAAACTAATCCATGATCCAATCTGTTAGATCGAAACATAACAAATATTTACTTGTTCACTAGTGGCATTAAATAGGCAATTAAAAAAAATTAAAACACAGTAGAAAAATTATAAGTAGAAATACATATCCCAAAGATAATTATTTCATTGTTAAATATGATAAAGCCATTAAATAATCCCATAAAACAGTGTCATATTCATAAGAAATGAAAGATAATGTTCTAAAAATGTTGATTAAAAAATAAAACCCTGAAACTTCTCAGGATATTTTATATGACAATTGTAAAATTTTCTTTAAATATAGATTAATATATGTACAAATATTATTTATTCTGCAGAGAAAATTATGGTTGAATAATTTCAATTTTCTATGCCTATAGCAAATTGAAATCTATATCATCATCTATATTTCTGTCTATTCTATGCCTGTATCTATGGTAAAACCTATATGTATAATGATATCATATATGATAACACTTATAACATATATTAACCTATAATACATGTAAATACATAAACACATGTATTTAGTATATCATCAAATAAAGTTCAGTTACTTGCATATGTAAATAACATACCTCATAGGTGTAGTTAGGACAGGAAACCAGGAAAAACATCCATGTAAAGGGGTTATAATTTGGAGTTGGGAAACAGGCATTATTTCCTTTTAAAAAGGAGTAAAATGTCAATGATGTTCCATATTGCAAATCTGATCACATGTTGTATAGGTCTGAGTTCCCTAGAACAACTATATACCATGTGAAATGTCATCATATATTTATAAAAACTATTTTCACAAATTACTTCAGAAGACACCGATTTTCAAATGGTACGACCTTTTGACTCAAATAGAATACCTATGGTTTTCTGACCATGTCTACAGCTATGTTGCTGTGAAATTAACCACAATAATCAGTTCTTTAAGTTTCTAAATAAAGTTATATATAAACATTACTTCGTATATTTGTATACTTTGTAATAGTTGCAGCAATATTGCATACTGAGATTCATAAATGCATTTTAACAATTGCATGCCTCTTCCTATTCATTAGTGTCAAAGAAGATATTGTTGGTTGAGATTTTTAAATATCTTAAAACCCTCTATTAAATTAGTGAAAATCCAAAGTGAGTTTTATAAGGATGTCATTTAAATCAGAAAAGTGCGAAAATCTCTCATAAGAGGATTACAATGAATATCAGTGTAGTTAATATTCAGAAATACCACATAAATTATTTCTTCTCAGTAATCAGGGTTGTCATTTACAGCTCTCATTATATTTAGCATATTGTATTTTGATTTTTGTTAGTTGCTTTTTGCCTTTCGAATTTTGTTCAAGAAACATTTAGATAACAAATTTCCAATGGTTTCAAGTTGAACTTTGAGCTGTGATATTTTAAAATAAATATGAACTATAAAATTACTATTCTCCATAGCAAGATTTAATCAGATATCACATCAAATAATCTTTCAGTTATAATACTAAAGTCATAATGAAATGTCAGTATGTTGTTTTCAAAATTGTGACTACTGTTGAATTTGTTAAGTAAAAAATTTATTGGGCACTATGCAGATTTCATGCACTGCTCATTTCAAGATAAAGACATATATGTATGCCATTTAAGTAGTACAGATTCTCTTGGTAACATTTATGTAAACGCCTTTACGTAACTTCCATTTATTTATCAATAGAAAGATAATTGAGGAACCTACCCACATTATAGGAACTGAATTTCAGAGGTAGAATTTGCACACAAGATAATCTAGGTTAAAGCCAGTTTATGACTGATAAGCCACTGGAGGTAGTGGAATGATCAGTGTCCACAAATACCAATTTCTTCCAGATGTCATTTGTAGATTAAATAACCAATATGTTTTATGACACAGAAAAACATTATATAGGTATTTTCTAAAGTGTATATAGTTGCTATTAATTATAATAATATATGTTTATAAGTTACTAATTTAATATTTACATTTCTGTGATATGCTTTCTCAACCCATAGTTATTATTTATAATAGAGCTTCAGTTAAGTTGAAGTTAAAGGTTTTGTTTGTTTGTTTGTTTGTTTTTTTAACATTACAATGCTGCACCACCCATATTCTTCTTGAGGCATAAAGGATTTATCCCAAAAAAAATATTCTGGAAAGTGTTTCATATGCTTCACCAGACTGCCAGAAATGTGGCAAGACAAGAAAATGTGAAGAAATTCAGACAGATGTTAAAACAAACTTGAAGAGACAAACAGACCTTTACTACTTAGTTATCTGTTTTTTCATATTTTTAAATGAGATTTTGTGTGTGTGTGTGTGTGTACATAGATACTTCATTTTAGAGAAACCATTATTAGGGAATATAATTTAGTTCAAATATTTGGAAAATTTAAGCATACAAAGACAAGAAGTAGAGAATAGTATTCTCAAATGTTTCCAACAATTGCTTTAAAAATAGTAATTAATAGAATTCACTCTAGAGAAGATTAAAAAAGAGACTAACCTGTGTGATTGGGATGAGCCAACACAACATTGATGAAATGGTTTCCAGCTTCACAAATCTGCAAAATATTTCAACCTTTTCAGTGTGATATACATGTGCCTTATTAAAAATACATTTTATAGATATACAAATATCCATGTAATATATTAGTTCCAAATATCCCCAAATATATATTATTACTCTAATTGTGGGAAGAGGAAATTTTGTATTATAATAATAAAAGAAGCTATTGTGGATAGATATAGAATCATAGGAATGAGTCACCTTGATTTAGAGATTTTGAAGATATTTTTGACCCTTTTAGACAGCTATGATCAAATTCCCATGTTTATCAGATCCTGCTGATTATCTGCTTTGTACTTGTTACAATAAATAAATTTTTATGGTGTGAAGAGGCAAGTTATATCACTGAAGATAGATTTGGCATAGGTTTACATATTCTAAATTTATTAACACAGTAGCAACCCTTCTATTGCAAGGGTAGTATGGTTCCCAGCTGGTTTTAGCTTAGTTTAGAAAATCTGTTGTAAGCAGTACTGCCCCACAAAGACACTTACTGCTTGTCTATCACCTGACCCCTTGGTCATGTTTAGTAGGCATTATGACCCTCTAAGAAGCTCAAGTGTTAACGTTCCCCTGGGCTAATAGGTTTTGAATTTGTAACGTGTATCCTCTGAAGTTAAAACCCTTTCCTTTGTCTGTCATATATACTTTACCTGATTTAACATAAAATGTATATTCAACATACAAATAACATGTTATTAATAACAAGTTATGTTATCCAAAATATTGTTTAGAATCATTCCACTTTTCACCAAATGATAAACTGTATCCCATAAGTTGAGCACTCTCAACTCAATGGCTTTAGTGCTATAAATCTCTTAAAATATATCTGATTTTGCTCTTTTTCTTTTCAACAATTTCTGAATTCCTTTCTTCGTATATAATTATAGTTCTGTAAACTTTTAATTTCTAGGTGGTTCTAACATTGAATAACTGGCATATATTTCTACACCGTAAATTTTAGGAAAGAAATACATTGAAAGAGAAAACAAAACTCCATTTGTCGTCACCTAAAACTGTTATACAAAAAGTAATTTGGAATAATCAACTTCACTAGGTTGATTCTCCCAGAAGATAATATTAGAACATACACCAAATAAATTAAAATAACATTTGAAGTGCCGGAAAATCATATGATTGTTAGCATTCATATTTTTGCACAAATTAATTGTAGAAGAGGCTTCCAATTTCTCAAGTTACCATTAGAAAGAGAAGATTAAATTTTCAGAATTTTCAGATCATTATTTTCAGTTGAAATTATTTGCATGAGTAAATGTGATTAAGAGTAGGTCTTTTGCTGGATGGCCCTGTGTTTGAATCCTGAGTCTTTCACTTAGTCGTTGCTATTGATTAAATGATTTAAATTTTGAAATTTTCCTTCTTCACCTAAGTGCAAATTTTAATTCCTGTTTCATAGAGATTTTATAGTGATTAAATGAAATCAAGTACCTGACATATTAATTGCTCAATTAAATTATTCTGATAATTTTAGTTACCAATGTAATCAATTAAAACTTCTTTAGAGAATTGTTCTGCATTGATCTCACTTCTCTAAGTTTCTGTATTGCATATTGTCAGCACCACAAAACACATAATTTGTTATAATGTTATATTTGTGTAGGTTTCAGTTAGACCACTAGAGTAGTCTTATCATAATTTATCATTAGGTGTTCTTTATCCCACTCCCCCCCCAAAAAAACATAATGTGTACTAAAATAAGAAATATGAGAGAAGAGGATAAAAAACTGATAAATGAATAAGCCATATTTTTCATTTTGCTACCTACTGATGAAATGCTTACCTATGTATGTTCTAGGGGCAAAAAAGCACTGACTCTGTCTATATGCTTGGAAGTGCTTAGTTTATCATTAACCTAGCAACTTCCTATTGAATTTTAAAGAGAAATTGTGACAATCTGTAATTCTTACCTTAAGCACTGGCTTTCGAATTCTAGGTAATAAGTGAGTTCAATACAGGTTGCAGTACTAGTTGATCTAGATAAAAGTGGTTGATTTAATTTCCTCTTGGGTCAGTGCTTACTAACATTAGAAAATTCTGTCAGTGCTATAAAACTCAATATGTGGTTTTATCACTGATTTAAATTCCAGGGACACATTAAATTTGAAACATTGGAATATTTCTTAGCATGATTACATACTTCTCCTGGGTTGATTCTTACCCAAATTAGATGTCTTCATTTAGTATATTGGATATTAACACAACAATTTCATAAATAGCATTTGGGGAAGTTGCTGACGTTACTTTTGACTTTATATTACTTAAATTATAAATTATCTTAGATAATAAAATGTATCGATACTATCTACTATGAACTATGTATGGCCCCTATGTAACACATATGACAAAAACAATTGTAGATGATAAATATACAGAAACATAAAAAAATAAGGAGACAATGTCCAGATATATTGAGAGAGAAATAATATTCAAACATTATATCCAAAACAAGCATGATTCTCCTCATTATAATAGTGGAACAAGTAAATTTGAAAATATTTCTGTTGGGTTGCTCATATATGAACTGATCATTTGCAAGCAATCTTACTTTTTTCAAAAAGTTTAATCTAATTAAAAATAAGTTTGTATTTTTTAAAACAACTCACAGAGAGATGCAACCCACAAATATTACCAGAATTGCCTGAGTTGTAAAGAACAAGATGGCATAGATTTTAAAAATCATTGTTGTACAAAAATGTGAGTATACGTAACATTACTGAACTGTACACTAAAAATGGTTAAGATGGTAAATGTTCTGCTATTTTTTAACTACAATTAAAAGTAAGAGTAGTCACTAGGTAAAGTATTTAAAGTGAGAAAGAACTTTAGAGTGGTAAATAATAAAAATTCAAATGGACTTAAATCTGGATGCATATGGTGGCTTAAAGCAAGTGAAAAATATTTATGCTTTATTTCATATAAACTTTATTGAGTAATTTGACTACTTGTTACTTCTCAATAGCATTCATTTGAAAAATAGCAGAGTGTTGATTCAATATTCTACTTTCCCTCAGCATTATCGTTATATGGATAAATATGAAATATGAAATTTTTAGCTAATTAAAAATTAGTTTTTTATATGGAAAAATCATCTTTTAAAATGTTTTGATTCAGAACATAATCAAAACATTTTTCCTTTTTCAGCATCTTCTGTACTCTCAGTTCTTTGAGGTTTCAATTTTATCTTTAATCAGTACAACTAAATATTTAATAATGTACAGTGTGGGGAATGTCAAATTTTAATAAACCACAGTGGACTTTGGTTAATATATTAGAAGTTATATATTATACATCACATCATATTCTACAGATTTTTCTGAAAACATGCCCAATTAAATCCTGCTGTATCCAGACTGAAAGACATGATTGGAACAGAAAATAGAAAATTTCAGCAGTAAGATTCTTTTTGTTTACTACTAGGTGCAGTAGTCTCCCCTTATCTTCAGTTTCATTTTTTGCAGTTTCAGTTACCCATTGTCATTTGTGGTCTAAATATATTAAATTGAAAATTCTGGAAATTCACAATTCATAAACTTTAAATTGCCCACCATTCTGAGTAGCATGATGAAATCTTAGGCCATTTCACTGTGTTTGGACATTTTCTTAATATGTTTATAAATTAAACTTTGTTATAGGCAGTGAAGGTTAAGGAAAAAACATAGCATATGTAACGTTCATACTATCCAAGCTTTCAGGCAATTGCTGAAGGTCTTCGAGTGTATCTCCCACAGAAAAGGGGAGACAATGGTATTGTGCCTCACTCAGTAGCATGTTGGCATTGTAACAAAGATTCCAGTGACCGATGACCAAAACAAAGGATTGAAGGAGACGAACTTGCAGGGATATATAATTTATATATTGTTCTTTCTTAAAAGTTTCATCATATTAAGCATTCTCTACTTTAAATAAGTGAAAATAAGTGTCAAAAAAACCCCAAAACCCTAATACAGAATTTGTAGTCATCAAGTGGTCAGGCTGTCATATTGCAAAGTAAAATCCTCTTCGTTTCCACAGTAAAAACAAGTCATCTTTGTTCAATGATTTTATATTTTTAGAGGAATGAACATAATAGTCATCTTATTTCTGCATATCTATTATTCCCTTCAGTTTTATATAAATTATTATTAATTATTGGCAGCTCTAATACCTAATATTGTTATCATTTAAGCAATGTGATAGTCATTTTACTAATTCATTTGAAATGCAGAAATCTGCCAAAATATATCTAACACCCATAAGCTTGTTTGAGATTCAGCTATTTTTATTTTCTCTAGTAATAGTGATGGTAATAACAATAATTACAATTTTGTTTTATTTATTTTAACTTAATATTTCAAGAATAAGGAAACTTCAGGTTAAATATATGATTACAGGAAGTTTCACCTGTAATACATATCAACTATTCTGATCTTGGGACGTTAACGTATACCTTAAGGGATAAATCATATCACATAGACTGAAATACTATTTGATATAATAAACCAATATTACACTGTTTCAGCATTCATTGTCTTATAATTTATATTACTATGATCATAAAATTATAGAACTACATACATTTATTAAATGTTCCTAGATATGGTAAAGTTCCTAGATAAGATATGATATATTGTTCCCAGAATCCTCTCCACTAATTACTGTTCTATGCACAAGGTCCTTTTCAGCTAATTGTTACAAGAGAAGGTGTGACTTCTTGATAAGAGCCTAATTTATTACTTCCCCAAGATTTTCCATTTTGATAATAAAAATACAAACTTAACCTAAATGACTGAATAACTAATGGTGGGAATGAAGGTACAGAGGTAAAACCAGGAAGAAAAATTATTTTCAGCACTCTGCAAACCATGTCTTATGAGTTATTATCTATTCCTTCATTTCCTACATTATTAAAGACAGTAAGAAAGGCAAGAAAAAAATTCTTTTTCTCATGAAACTCTCAATGTACAAAAAATTGAAAAATCATAATTGCTTCTGGGGAGCAAAACTAAAGTTGAGAGTCGATGAAGGAAATAGGATTGTTAATTATATAAAATATATAGTGTTTTGCAATGGTGAGTTTGGTGTTCTGTGGATAAAGTTGGGTTCAGAGGATAAGGGGGTCATAGAACTATGAAGAGGCTGGATTATAGTGTATCTCCACAGTACTTACAGCAGAAAAACCAAGTTACATCCAGATGTTATGGAGAAGGATATTCTGAAGTCTTTATAAATTTGCATATATTTGATTCTACTTGTTTGATTTTTTTCCTTGTAGATTTTGTGATACCAGGATATATTCAAGGAAGGAAAGTTATGTTGAAAGTCAGAAAGAATTTATAAAAAAAAAAAAGAAGTGATAGAATACTTCTTATAATACATTGTAAGCATTGCAAAACCTACCAAAATCAAAGATTTTACACAAAGAATCATTACCTGATTTTAGAAAATACACATTGTAAAGTGTCTTGTTTTATTTGCAATATACTTTGGTTAGTATATTAGGGAACACAATAGTAGTAGAAATAAAACAGAGGGAGCAGAAGAGAGTATTACAATTGTTGATGGTTAGTCCACAAAAGGGATGATTCACACAATAATAATTAAGAATTAGCTGTAATTGTATTCAACAAAGTTCTAACATATTATCTTCTTACCAAATGGTAATCTGGCTCTACATAACAACAGAAATGAAAACAACTTTAAATGAATGTGTTTTTCTTCTGTGTTGAAGCAGTGTGAGATCAGTAAATGAAAACAGAAATTTCTCAAACATAACATTTTATTAGTAAAAAAAAATTAGCACTTGCATATATGATATGCAACTTTCTGGTTGAATTTTATACAAGATTTCTTTTTACACCTTTATTGTGGTATGATTCCTGTATAGTAAACTACACGTTGAAACCACCACCACAATCAAGATAGCTAACATTTCAATCACTCCCCAAGAGGTGCAAACAAGATTAATCCATGAATTTCCCCTTTGTTCCTTCTATATAATAATTGATTCTACATAATGTTATGTATGCTAGGCATCTTCAATTTAAGTGATTATATATAAACTCAGTCAACTCATTATTTGTTATATTCTGTATTAGAATCAATTTCTTAAAATTTATCTTACTATCATATTTTATTTCTAAAAGTTGAATGTCTTGCTTGCATTGATTATTATTGAGAAGCCACAGAACTAGCAGGCCTTCCTTTTTAATTTGTCATCACAATTTGTGATTTTAACAGTCATGGTGGACCTTTAGTCTCATTTCTAAATTTCAATTTGCAGTGGAACAAAATTGCATTCAAAATTTGACTTTCAAATAATATTTTTTCCATATATTTAGTACTATCTATAATTAAAAGCACAGGTTATTTTCTTATCTTAATTTTGGTCTATGATTAAAACATACTGCTTCTTATGTGCTTGGACTTGTGGAATTAAAGTTATCACATTTACTTACTATGTCTGTATTGGACATAGTCTATGCAGAGTACTAACCTATATTTGTGTAATTTGGCATCTTGGCCCCTACAAGACAGCAATTGTGATAAAAGATTCCTATTTGCCTAGTTCTTTTTATTATTGTTTAATAAACATTTTCCAATGGGTGATATATAAAATATCATTGATTAATAAAGACATGTATGAGGAGGAGGCCCTAGTAGCTTGACAAAAAGAGCAGTTTTTAAAAGTCTTCAGAGGAAAGTATATATAGCAAACTACTAGAATTTCAATTATTTCCAGTTAGGACTCTTTTCATTTTTTAAGAAAAATATTATAGCTATGATGGCATATAATGATTTAGAAAGCTACAAATTTTAAGAAAATTATTGTTTTATACTAGAGCCATAGATTTATAACTATATCACATTTGAGAAAAGGAGGAAAGCAAGACTGTTATATAAAATGGAAGTTGTGTAAATATTTTCAAGTGTCATTGTAAATATTATATAATATTATGCAAATATTGTGTTATGTAAATTTCTTTCACTAATGAGTTAATTGAGTTTGCACATAATCACCTAAATGACAGTAAACAAGTTGCAAAAAAAAAAGTAGGATATAATAATAGGAAAGAAGGAAAATGTGAGAAACAATTAGGCATTAATCTAAAAATGTATCTGAATAAGTAGCAAGTATGTGTTTATTATTTTTTAATCCATTATTTCATTCTTCCATTTGCTCAAATTTACTGAACAGTTAATATACAGAAAACATTAGGCTCAGAACAATATAGATTAGCGATGAAGGCATCAAAATAAATAAATTGTACGATTGCTGTCTATAAACAGTATACACACATGGAAAATTAAAAGGTGGTGATATATTTATGACATATTTGCTTAAAAATTCTAAACAAAATAATTTGTGTCATTAAAGCAAGTAGGGAGCTCCTACTTTGTAGGATACTAGGTGTAAAAAAGATAAAAGCATAACCTGCCCCTCTCACAGCCAACACAGTAGTGGATGTTATTAACCAAATTATTGATTATGTATATATGTACATGCATACAGGTTCATATAAGAGTTTTTCATAAAGTGTAGTGTTATAATTTGTGCCTTGTACAAAATGGTGGGGTATAAGTTGTTCAATACAAACTTTACAAAGGATCTGGACATGTGCATGAATCATGATAGTTTATCAGTGTATCATGGGCAGGAATAGCGCAGTTAATCTTTCAAGGGTAGGAATGAGGAAAAACAAGAATAAGGAATGAAAGCATGCAATTATGTGGTATATGGAGCCAAATATCTATCTAATAAAATAATGCATTTCAGAAATAATAAATAGTCTGTTGTACTCAGATTGATTTATATCAGATTCAAACAATATGTATGTAAAGTTAAATGGAATGAGCTAAAGACCTGAACTGAGAACAATAAGTAAAGAGCCCCATTTCATTAAAAAAAATGAACTTTGTTTTCATCCAGAATTACTCAACAATTACACCAAAGTGGTTTTTGGATGATCATCAGGTAGACTTGTAAAACTTTTTATTCTTAGAAGTCCGTCCGTAAGTTGGTAAATGTGCAGATAATAAGAATTACTGAGTTTAATTTTTTTCAAAATTTACTCTATTTCAAATAATTCTAATCATCATTTATAGATGAATAGAACATTTTGATTAAAAGATTTAGAGAACTAATGACTTGATTATAGGAAGTTATTTGATTTATTTCATTTAATACCATTATGTATATGATATAAAATAAATTAAATTTTCTACATGACAAATCCTCAAATATAATCTGTTTGAATTCTGAATAATGCTACAATTAGAGTATGAATAGCCAATAATATAAATATAATATAAATACATACCAGAAAGTTGATAGCAGATACTATGACTTGCCTGTTTCCAAATGCTACAAAGCAGAAAAAGAAAATGTTAGGTAAACACTCAGTTTTTGGATTGCATACTACAGATATAATTCAGGCAAGGCTTACTGACTATCACTACCCTCTAATCAAAAGTACTATGTGATATATAATTAACCTTTTGGGATGATACTTTTGTAGTCTAAAGAGATGGTAATTTCCACATAATATTTTTCTTCTAGTAAACTAATGATATTTAGGATATAAATGGAATCTATTTTTAATTTGCATTATTAAACTCTTTGATGGCCTATTAATCTATCTCATTGTCACTTTAAAAAGCACATTAGTATGACCTAACATAATGACAATCAATATCTCTTTTAATGTTCAACAGTAAAAAGAAAAATGCTAGTAATAGTAATTTTTATTTTTGCATTGATGTTTTACAACAGGCAATATGTTAGTGTTTTATAATTTTTCTTCATAAAAACAAATATATGAAGTAAGTATCATTGTTCTCACCTTACAGTAAAGAAAAATATAGTTTAGGTAGCTTGCCACATCATATAAATAATAATGGACAAAATGGAATTTGAAACCGGGTTCTAAATTCACCTTGTTCATGGTGGAGAAGTTGGGATATACAAAACTAATGAAAAATAGAATTATCTAACAAGCTCATTATCTGTATTAACAGTTGAATTTCTTCTAGTTTTATGTGTGTGTACATGTAAATTGTATTTATTTATATAAACACATCTACAAATAAAAATTAATGTAATGCCTCACTTTGAATCTTGGATTTTTTTATGTAAGCGCATATTCAAGGACTTTTCATAATTCATTGAACATTTATTGTCAAAGGTATGATAGAATCTGCTTCATAATAATGTACAGTGTGGTTAGCTCTTAAAACATTAACTTATTCAATTGCTGCATAGTTAGGGTCACTTTAATTTTATGTGTAATAGACAATACTGCTTCAAACATCTTTCTGTATAAATCTTTTACTGAAGTCCTATTAACATGAGTTAGAAACTCAAAAGTATAATTTAGTTAAAAGTTATATAAGTATTAATACATGGATATATGTATGAAGTACATATTAAAAACATATACATGTATTAGAAGTTTTGTTTTTATAAAGTGCATGTATATAATTATAAAATAAAATACATTAATGAAGAAATTTGGGAAAGAGATAAAGGTTCAAAGGGAAAATAAACTGCATGAAAAATCCCACCATCCATGAAAAACTAGTTAATATTCAGATTTTCCCCTTTGGAAATACACATATTTGTTATATACTTTTTACAATATTTGATAGAATAATTTTCTAATCACCTATTTCCTTAATGTTATGTTATATATATTTTGCCATATAATTAAACATTTTTCCCCAGCTAAATCATAATAATTAAATGATATCTATCCCTATCTACCATAATTTTTTTTTAATTTGTATCTGCTACTAGACTAAACTTTATTCATTCAACACTAGTTATTAGAAATTTATATGACAGGCTGTGTACTTGTGATAAATTAATTATTAACAGAGCCAAATACAGTCCTTACCTTAATAGAAAGTACTTTCTGATAAGGAAACAAATACTCATCATATGCTAACAAATGGAAGTTTGCAGCTTTAATAAGTGTTACTAGGAAGAATCTATGCAATATTTAATATAAAAGCTAAAAAGAAGGATTTGTTGTAATCAGGGAAATCAAAGAGGACTCTGAGCACATGACTGAGCTTTGACCTAAAAAAAGATTAGATATTAACACAAAGAAGAGAGGGATTCAGAACATTTCATGCATCAGAACTGTGAAGGTATGCCTAGTTCTCATTTTTTAATGAAAAAAATTATGTGGTAAAAGCAGGTACTGGGCCACAGTATAACTTTATAAGATTTTTATATTAATTTCCAGAAAAAAACCCGAAGTAACAGATAATATAATTTGAAACAAACTTTCTAGAAAAAAATTAGCCACCATTAGAATTTGCTATAGTATTTTTATAATTTGTATATTCTACATTTAGATAGGCAAAAAATAGGACATTTTTCCTTGACCATTTTTGATATTAAACATTTGTGTATTAAGTTTTCTGAACACATGCATTCTGGTTTGTGGTTAATGGAACATTTCTGCTATTGGGCAGTTCAATTGTGATAATGTATTTTTCTTAATTACCTTTAAACATTGTTCAAGAAGTATGAAAAATGACCTCCCTAATGGTATATGTGTCAGAAATACATACCACTAAGGTTTTTTCTTTTGTATTTAGATTGTGTGTGTATCTGTGCAAATGTTACTTATTTTATGCAGTCAAATCTTTTGAGAGTAGGGTTATAGAAAATGTGAAGCTGTTAGTACAGAGGATACAGAAGTGGAAAAAAAAAAAAAAAGACCAGTTGATGTAAAAGACACAGAGCAACAGTTTAAATTATGACAACATAAAAAAGAACAGAAAATTAGTAACCATAGTTATAATAAAGAAAAATACCCTGAATTAAAGATGAGTATGTAAATCAAAAGAATATATATACATAAAGTGAAAGCACATTAAAAATAATGATGAAAGAATTAAACACACATGAAAAATAAAACCACTGTTTATTTCTTCTGATTGTGAAGGTAAAATGGAGAAAGATTACATTGTAAGCATGCAGGTTTTAAAGATAATTTTCAAGGGAAAAGATGTAAAAGTTGGCTCAACTATTCTGTAGCTCTACGTATCTGAACTTAATGAAACACCCAATTGGAGTACAATGTTTTAATATGAAGGAATTTCTAGCTTGTTTAATTAGTATGTTTGTTTCATTTCCTTAAATATGATTGACTAATAAGATTACAACTACTTAGCTGAAAAAGTTTAATTTGTACTCTTTTGTCACTTTGTCACAGTCTTCTTAATTTTTTTTAAATTTCAGATTCAATAGTTATTTAGGGAATAGGTTTTTAAGTATCTAGTTTCAAAATTTGTGTTTAAAATTTTTGATACTGTGTTTTAAGGTTTATTTCATCTCATCTAAAGATAGTGTAGTTTGTACTATTTCTACTTTGTAGGGACAGCATTGAATTTTTACAATCTAATATATGATCCATTTTTAAAATATTTAATCTATAAATTAAAATCAAAGAGTTATAAAAGGGGGAGAATCAATCTTTAAAAATCTTAGGCAGAGTTAATGCAAGGAAAGATTTTTTTTGTAGTGTTACTACAGGAAAGTAAAATTCGTAAGAAAATATTAAACCTAACGAATGTCATAATCTTCTAATAAATTAGATTTGTTGGATTCGATTATTTTCCTGCAATGTGGGCTAATTAAGTTGGTATGGACTGAATGGTGTCCCCCAACATTCAGATGTTAAAGCCATAACCTTCAGTATGATGATGTTTAGAGATGGGGCTTTTGGGGAGTAATTAAGTTTAGGGATTAGTGCCCATATGAGAAGTGATGCCAGAGAGCTCGCTCGCGCTCTCCATCTCCCTCTCCCTCCTCGATCTGTGTCTCTACCTGTATGAACGCACCAGGGAACCCAATCTGCCAGCACCTTGATCTTAGACTCCCCAGCCTCCATAGTTGTGAGAAATAAATTCCTCTTGTTTAAGCCACTCAATCTGTAGTATTTTGTTATACAGCCACGGTTGCCTAAAACAACTACCAATTTAAGATACAGAAGCTTCTCCTGCTTAGATCAAAACTAAAGGTCAAATTGATGTGATGTTTTTCCTCCATAAAGATGTCTATCCAGAATCTACCTGTCTGGCTGATTGGGGGTTGGCTAACCTTTTGTTCAGATTACTGCTTTCTGTGTCCAAACTGCAGGTTCTGTTCCAGTTGTTTGCTGGTTGTGAGTGAACTGAATAACAGATGTGCAGTTACCAACCACCATCAAATGTCACAGACCATGATGTGCATCTGTTATTTATAGAGTGATATGTGGACTGAAGAGCTAGTTGCAAAATTTGTACTTTATGCAGTTGCAATTAACATATATGGTAACTAAATTTACAGCATGGTCTTGGGGGCTGGTATTATTTAACTAAACCATAAAAACTGAAATTCATGCATATCAGAGCCATGCAAAGCACAGAATGCCATTACATGCTATTCACTCTCTACTTGGAATCAGTGTTGTGATGCTCTGTGTATTTTCACAGAATTAAAGTCCTGCTTATATCATATGCATTTAAAAGTCTTGCACAAAGTAAAATTAACCTTTTAGGACCTTATTTTCCTAATACATAGTGGGAAATATTAACACTTACATAATAATGTTTCTCATTACAAAATAAATAGCAATTCTGTTGTCTTTGACAAATAATGTTTTCCAAAAATATTTTGCATATATTAACACAATCAATCTCTATTATTTTGTGTCAGATATATGAACGTAGCATTTTTCAGAGGCTTCTCTTCTTAAACATACTATGGATCAAAAATACCACTTTTTAAAATTTTACTATTAATGTTCTAAAGTGAGTAACTACATCTGATAAAATATTTTAAAAATCAGATGGAGTTTGTGAAATCATGGATATTATCCTCAGTATTCATAGTTAGTTTGTTAGTATATAGAAGAATTAAAGTTTTGAACATTGCTATCATTTACTCTGATTGCTGAACTAGATTTGCTGATCTTGGCAAAGAAAGACCCTGAATAATTTAATACTCTGTATCAGTGCTTCAAGCAAAGATACTAATTTATTTTAATATCTTTAAGGTTTAATTATTTCATAAAATCCAAAATACAACCTGAATACATCCTTTATATCCATTTATTTCAAACTTTATAAACTAGAAATAAACCACAAAAATAACTGCTAATTAAACATGAAATTTCAACATGTAACACTAGGGCTCTACCGTGTGTGGCTTGTGGGCTGCAGTAAAAGCTGAAGAGAGAAAAGTCCACAGTATATAAAAGAAGTGGAAGTTTTTTTATCGGGGCAAATATTTTCCCCCCAAGTTTAGAAACTGAGGATTTAAGTTTGATCTAGTGTCTATTTCACTAAATTACTTCATCTGAGTCAAGGGCCAAGACATTTGATACAGTTATAAATAGGAAACAATATGTCACATAAAAAATGCCTCTATTTTTTTCTTTTTGAGTTATACTTAAAAGAATACATTATTTACTTATTTTTAAATCCCTGATATTTGATTGCACATGATTATGTGATTACATAGAATGTTTCTTTTTCATCTTTACCCCTTCATTTTACTCTCCATCATTTTGGAAGTTTATAATCAACTTGTATTTTTTTTTTCTAGAGTTTCTATGGAAGGAAAACAAATCAAAGTATATCAATAAAATTTGTTCTTTTAAACCTACATAAAAATTTAATAGAGTATGTGTGAAAGCAATTTAAAATTGGCATTTTTTCATTTTTTATCATTAAAACAGAATCTCTTGAAACCAGTGTATTAGAACATTTGCAAGCACATGTTAAACCACATACTAAAGCAATAAGTGAAAGTTTTTGAGTTTAAAAGATCTTTTGCATTTTTTCATCACGATAGAGTGGAAATCTTCCTGTCTTCACAGTCCTTAATGTGTGCCATGTTGTTCATCATTTCTATGTAGTTTAGAGCAGAGTTTTAATATTGGCAATTTAGGATGGGGTTAGATAAGAAGAAATTCTACATACATGGTGGTGTATACTGTGGGTGATTAATGTAGTAGGCAATCCAAGAAGTGAATCCCCAATAAAAGGCACAACTCTACAAATAACAAAATAAAAATTAGAGGGTATACACACACACACACACACACACACACACACACACACACACACACACACACTTATTTGATATCACTAAGAAAATACATTTCTTTGCTGGGCTCTTGTTAATATAAGAAGGTATTTAGGAAATAGATAAATATAATGATGTATTTTAGGAAGATTTTTCAAGAATATTTTTTCTATCAAGTAATATATATAAGGGAAGTAATAAAAATAATAAATAATATCTCACAAAAGGTATACCAATAGCCATTTCCAACAGTAAAGAATAAAAGAATGAATTATCTAATCATTAGTAATAATGTTGCCTGATTGATTATAAAGAAGAAATGGCCTGTTTTAATATGATCAATTTTAATAACTTCTGTCAAAAGAGAAGCTAGACTAAATGATTTTGAGGTTTCTAAGAATTCATTACAATTACAATAGAATGTGTGCTTTGTTGAAATTTTTAGAAAACAGATTTTTGCCAAAATCTAGGAAGATTTTAGTAAAGACATAACTCCTTTTGGTACTAAATTTTAAATTGGAAAATAGATAAAAATAAATTTTAATTTGAATTGCAACATGTTATCTAATGTACATTTCCACTTCAATGCTTCAGAAAATTTCCCATCTTCTTGAGAGTTATATGATGGTTAATAACTCTTGCAGTCATCATTTTTTGGAAGAGCAAAAGCAATGTCATTACATTGATGACAATCATAAAGATAGGGTGTAGTACCATCATTTTAATCACACATGCGTATATTTACAGGAGAGTTATATATGAGATTCCTCCTCTTCAAATGGCACTTGGTCTGAATTCAGTGCTAAGTACTTCCAAAATTGAAGGTGTCTAAAAGTATGTAGCTTGTAACATAAAGTCATGGCAAATTTTTTATGTAGGTTTCTTGGTTGAGGGCAACTCCAATAAACTAGATCACCTAGGAAATGGTATTTTAGGGGCAGAATGCTTAAGATATGCCAATAGGGTTGAACAGAAAAATCTAGGCAAGAGAAATAAACATGATTAAGTTACTTTGAAGATTATCCAATACATAAATTTCTCAATAATAATTATAATTACAAAACATTAATTCCCACCTTTATCAAATTTTTCAAAGGTGTATGTCCTGCAGAAACCTTGTGAACAAATAAGGTTTCCAAAAGGTATCTGATATAATGTAAACAATGACAGAAGCAGGCCAAGCTAGAAAGAAAATAAAACATAAACACATTAAATTTCCTTCCAAAAAATCTGGCTTGCCTTATGCATTAGGTGTTTATTTTACTATAATAGTCTACTTATCAGAAAATATTATTTCTGATAACTAATACATAGGTATTTGTTTCAATAATTTTATTCTCAAAATTTTCTGAATTTATTTATAAATAAAAAGACTGTTACAATAGCCTCTATAAATTTACTTCTGATGTCACTCAAGATATTTTATAATACCAGTTATAAACTGTATGTTCACACCTGCCCCCTGTGTGTGTGTATATATATATATATACATATGCACATTCATATATATAATTGCAAATGTGCTTCTATCAAAATGCCTCAAGATTGAAGCAAAAAATTCACAGTTTTTAAAAGTATCCAAAACCTACTTAAAATGCATTTGACATTTTATAATATTCCAAGTAACTTTTTCATTGTCTGGTTGTCCTTTAGCAAGTCCCATAAATTGAAAAAGTTTGAGGTTCATTTCCTACAGAGTCAATGCAGGTTTTGTTTAGCTTGTTTTATGTTTGATTTTTGGCTACCTAACATATTGCAATATTTTGTGTGTCTCTTTGCGTATTTGTTTTTGTTGCTGTTGTTCTTATCACCTCTTTCTTGTCATTTATGTAACTATTATTTTAAAAGTAAATGTCAAATGTGATTTATGGAAGTATATTTACCTGTTTATACTAAAGAAAAATGTATTTCCATTAATATGCACCAATTTTGTCATAAAGAAAGTTATAAAATTTACTAGTTAAAATCTGATGTACCCCTTCAAAAAACAAAAATTGAAACACAACTTTCATAGAAAAAGCCATTTCAGAACTCCTATCACCGTCAGATTCCTCTCGTTTCACACTCTTAGAAGTGCCCAATGTAAAATAAATTTGTATGTAATTGGTTGGTGTATCTATTCATTCAAAACATTATTATTGAGTATTTTTTTGAATCAGGTAATGTGATAAGCAGCAAAAATTGACTAAACTTCAAAAGACATCCATTATATAACTTAAGCTCTTCAGAGGAAAAGCACAAATGTCTATGTAAATATATAAATTTAAGGCAGTAAATTGTATAAAAGAAAAACAATTTAGGAGCATATTTCTCATGGAAGGAATAGAAATGGCTGCCCTGAGTAAGAAATATTGAGCTTTATTTTAAACTGAACAAGAGATAAGGAAGAGGAGAGTAATGAGGATGGAGGGAGAGGGATGGCACGTGTAAGTTCCCTTGTGGGAAAGGGGACATAGTAGTTACCAGGATATGAAAAGTAGTCATTCTGGCTGCAGTACAGAACTCATCTACAAAACAGAAACAGACTCGCAGACATAGTAAACAATCTTATGGTTACCAGGGGAAAGGGGGTGGGAAGGGATAAATTTTGGAGTTTGAGATTTGTAAATATTAACCGCTATATATAAAAATAGATAAAAAAATAAATGTCTTCTGTATAACACAGGGAACTATATTCAATATTGTGTAATAACTTTAATGAAAAAGAATATGGAAACGAATACATGTATATATGCATGACTGGGACATTATGATATACACCAGAAACTGACACACTGTAACTGACTATACTTCATTTAAAAAAAAAAAAAGAGTAAAGGGAAGATAATTCGAGATGAGAAATCCGTGAGTCAAATTGTTCTCTATCTTCTAGTATCACTATGACATCAATTTGTCTTAATTCACTTAGAGTTTAGTCATTTGATCATGTTCCTATTTTTTAAACAAATCATGAACTACGTCTCAATGTAGCATCTTGAATAATTATTCTTTCTCTTTAATTTTGTATACAGAAAAGGAGAGACAGATTAGACAGACAGATTACTTTCACAATATGCTAAGGACTGTAGTTATATATTCTGCTTTGATAATTGCCCTGGTCTTTTTTTTTTTATGTTTTACTTTAAAATTTGATTTTGGCTTTTGACTAACTAAAGGTAAATTGTAAAACTTTTTCCCCAGGGTATTAGTTTGGTCATTATTTCTTTCCTATGCTCCTATGCAATTTTGCCCATGTTTTTAGAGAAGTATTTATACTCAGAGCCCTATATATTTCCTCTCAATTTTGTAATTTTAAGTTTCTTTTGATACTTCTAAATTTTCAGATTTATCTTGTTAATTGTGATCATTAACTGAAAAGATGTCTACTTTAAGGTATAAAGTATTAAATATTATTAAAATACAGTTCCTTGTTTATCAACTTGTAAGTTGGCATATATACATTATTTATGGTTATCTAAAACATATTTCCCTAAAATTGAATCCACTTTAAGTGGGTTTAAAAACAACCTTTATTAACATAATGTCTGTGTAATAGTTTGTCTCCTCCTTAATCTGTATGTACCATACATATGTATTACTTACTGTACCACTGGGTGACGTAATCTTCTAGAGCTCTCTTTCATGTCATATATATATGGGATCCTCAAATAAAAGAGGAAATATATTAACAGAGGTCCTGTGTATTCAGCCAAAAATACCTGAAAATAAGAAGGTGATTTTGGTTAAACATACATTTTTCTAGACATTATTAAAGTTTACTTAGGGCCATAATAAGCATGTCTACAGACTTAGCTTGCTTCATGAACTGGTGAAATGGACAAGTGAGCATCTAATTTTTTAAAAGAATTAGACTAGGTGCTAATGCAAATAACAAGAAGTCTTCCTTGAAGAATTAGCCAAGACTTAAGAAGAAGGACAATTACAAACAGTTAATTAAAAATAAAAATAAATATTGAACATAATATAATGATTTCCTCATAAATAGTACAAAGGAATTTTTATTTAACTAACCAAACTATTATAAGTATATTCCTTCATGTCTCTCCAGCCCTGTAAACACTTCATCGTCTTTGATAACTGCCCCTGTCACTGCATGGAATGGCCTGTAGTTCCTTTCTTTTTTTTTTTTTAATCTTTTTATGAACATGTCATCTTGAACTCAATTTATTTGACCATGATTCAAATTGAAATAATTTATTTCTCTCTTTTGGAAATTTTAGACTTAATTCTAATGAGTCTGAGTAAGTAGTTTAAATGACTGCCTTCTGAATTCTGTAGTTGAGGGCCAATCAGATATGTGGAGTGAGATATCCAATCTATAGAGAGACAATCATAAGATTTGGAAAGTCTGGAAATGAGACTTTGTGATGGGAGAAAGATTAATTGACTGACTGGTTTTGTGATAACTTTCTGAATCTGCTAACTGTCCATTATTTGGTTTTGTTTTGATGCTAAAATCAGGTGAAAGTCACACTCTGAAATTGTCAGCCAGAGAAGGGAAAATAATTTCCCTATGAGGGTTCAAAGAAAAGGGAAAGAATGCAGACATGGCAATGATGAATCCAACTGCCATTACTACTTTGCTTTGTGTTTGCCAATTTTCATCATTTTCTAAGGAGGGAAACATGAAGCTATACATGTTCTGCTCAGATATGCAGGTGTGCATATTGATTATTAATGCTCTTATCTCTGGTGAGAATTTTGTATAACTATCTGGGTAGAATATATGATATAATGCACATGCATATTTAATTATATATGTGTATATATATATATATATATATATACACACACACACACACATATCAATGGCTATTTACATATGTAAGTTTCTTCAGTTATACTTTTTAAAAACAGTATTATCTCATGAGCCATGAAAGACTTTTATGTGACAGGAAAAACAATGCAACATCTGATAAATTCAGTATTAAGGTAACCTTTTTACTGACAGAATATATTAATCTATGACATACAACATGCCTGATTATTCAGATATAAATAAAAAGATATTTTCCACTTAGGGAGTGTCTGATAGGAGAGACTAGTTAATGCTCTAGAATAATTAGGAGAGTGATTATTTTATTAAAAAAAGTTTAAAAATATTTAAATGCCTCTGATCTAGTCAAGTCAATTTTCAGCAAATTCTATAGTAATATATCAGAAATGAAAACTATGGCAAACATAGTTAACCTGGACTGAATGTCAGTCTTTGAGTTAATAAAAATGCTATCACAAATATGAGGCTTTTTGTATCAGAGGAAATTAAACTATAATCTTATCTCCATCATCCCCTTAAAAAATTGGGAACACCTGGTAGCTTACAGGAATATGTTCCAGGAGAACCAGCATCTTATCACAAATATTTTTTGTGCTGAAACATGGGGGTTAAAAGAGTACCAAAATATGAAGGAATATCCTGACATAAAAGTACTGAAGGGAAATAAAATACAGCTTTTGGACAGTGCATCTTTCAAGCAACAAATCTATTTGGATGCAAACAGAAGAAAGGAATAGAGACTTTGATTAAACATAGAAAGTAATCTGAAAATAGTTTTAGAATAAAAAGAAAACAAGAGCCAGATAGACAAATATTAGTAAAACAGACTTCTGAAACAGGAACTGATATTCTTTGACTAAAAACATGGAGAGTAAAAATACAATTAAAGCCAAAATAAACTCACAAACATATACTTACAAGTATACAGCCCAAGCAAATCAAACAAAGCTATTAAGACCAGGAACTCCATTATAATCCAGAAGTTTAGTATAGATTCTATATTCAAAATAAGCAAATATGCTCTCTTATTACTTTAAAGATATATTCTACTTTTATATTTCAGTTTATTTCCAATGTCAAATTATTTCCTTGCTTTCCCTTTATTAGTAAGTTCTCTGTATAAACTAATGTGTTGCTTTAAAAATTTTTTGTGTGTGTATATATTTTTTTATTGAAGTATAGTCAGTTTATAATGTGTCAATTTCTGGTATACAGTACAATGCTTCAGTCATGAGTTGCTTTTAAATGTAAAATTCACTATTTCTACTTAAGCAAGCTAGGCAATTAGGATTTTTTTGGAACTTCTGAGGAATATTCAACTTGGTATATGTCTAAATTGAAAAGGAAGAAGGCAATAAGCTATTTTAGAAAATATAAATTGAAACATGCTGCTACAATTGTTGTGAATTGATTAGGACTCTTGTGCTTGGACTGCCCTTAATACATTTCATTCTCCGTTTAAAAACAACTTTTTTTTAGTCCTATCATTATTAAGGTAGTGTTGGCTTTGTATGTTGTCTAAAATTGCAATTGACAGTTAAAAACAAAATAAATTGTATGTCTCACAGTTGCTTGAAATCACTGACAAAAATAAAGTAGTGCCAACCTTAACTTTCTAAAGATAGGAGAGCTATTAAGTAAAATTATGAGAACATCTCCCTATAGTAATTTTACTTTGTACTCAGTGAGTACTATGGGAAGCAATATGATACCAGAAGGCTATTTTAAAAATTTAACCATTATATGAGTAACATATAATGGAGAATTCTATTCAACATTATTCAAACAAACCATCCTGATGGGACCAGCAAGAAAAATTGATTGAAATGTTTTTCAGGAGCCAAAGAATTACTGAGTCATTGAAGAATTAGAAGGTTAGGATGTTTAAAATGGGGCTCCAGTGTAGTGACCTGGTAAATGAAGCCTGGTAACAGATGAAAAGACCACATTTTTTGAGGGTGCCTGAGAATGGAAAGACAAAAATTATTGCTTGGAAACTTTTGAAGATGGAAGTGGCTTTATAAAACCTCCAGGATTTGGATTAGAACCTAGAAGAGTTACAGTCTGGGAGTAAAGATGAGACAGAAGTAGATCTATCATCATAGGTACTGAAACTCAGTCTGAAATCATTTCAATCATAGATTCAGTTGAGTTAACTTGGACTCAATATTGCTATTAGTCCATCTGCAGAATGATAAATTATCTTTGAAAGAAGATACCATCTTCTTAGGCCTTAAGTTATCTTTCAGTTTTTTCACATCAATTTTCCTTCACCACATCAGAAGTATGCAAGTATACAAAGAGTGAAGATATTGTGACCAAAACCAAAAAAACAGTAGACATTGAAAACAGGTGAACTAAAGATTAATGAAACAGAATTGTCAAATAAGTACTTTTAAAAAACAATCTTTTAATGTAAAAAGAAAACTAAAAGTTGAGGAATAAAGCAGATATTTGAAAGCCTGAAAAGAAAAATATGAAAATGTAATATAAATCCCAGAAGGAGAATGTAAAGAGAATAATGGAAAATAAAAAGATGAAGAGATTATGGTAACTAAATTTTTAAATTAAATATATGAACCGTAGACTCAGATAACACTATAAACCCACAGCAGGATAAATAAAACCACAATCATAACTATGCATACCATAATCAAATTCCTGATAAACAGTGGGAATCAAAAAACAGAATAATGCAATTTTGTGAATTAAAGATAAAAAATAACTGCCAACATGAAATTTTTTCTGCAAAATTATTCTTCAAGAATAAAAGTTGAATAAATAGATTTTAAGATAAACAAGAATTTAGTGCAATCACTAAAGACAGAACCAGAATAAAGCACCAAAGATGTTCTTCAGGAAGAAGGATAATGATTACATATGTCAGCTCAGTATCAGAAGGTAAAACTAAACTGCAATAAAAAGGGTGAATCTAAATAAAGATTGGCCATATGAAATTATAGTGGTAGATTTTGGCTTTATATATATATATATATATATACACATATATATACAGAAAATTAAAATATGCCATTATAATAGAAAAGTCAGGAGCCCAAATATCTTAATCATTCAACTATCTGTGAAGTATCTTCACATTAGTAAACTTAAACAATTTTATTGGTGTTCAGTATTTTAAAGCTGCATATTGCAATATCTTGGGTAATCACTAGAGTTGGTGAAAAAGGATTTAGCTACCAAAAGAACAGAAAGTCTACTAGAAAAGAAAGTATGACAATCCAAATGGGGCAAGAAGAAAGGCAGAAAATGGATTATAAGACACATGAGGCAAATTAAAAGAAAATATTGTTTGACAATTAAAAAAATAGATAATTTTTTACAATTAAAAACCTATGATTAAAATTTAAAATAAAAAACTATTAAACTATTAGAAGAAATCAGAAGAAAAACTCCCAGGCCTAGGACTAAGCAAAGATTTCTTACATACGATACTGGGGGCAAAATCCTTAACAGAAGACATTGATAAATTAGGTTTGCATTAAAATTGAAAACTTTTTGCACAGCAGTAAAAATCCTGCTAAAAGGATGAAAAGAAGTTAAAACAGAGAAAATATTTGCAAACCACATATGAGACAAGGGACTTGGATGTAGAATATAAAAGGTGCTCTTTAAACTCAACTGTTGTCCCAGATAAAGAAAAACCTATGTTCACACAAACACCTACACACAGATAGGTAATAGCTTTATTTGTAACAGCACAATACTGAAAACCACTCAGTGTTTGACAATAGGTGAATAATTAAACAAACTGTTACATCCATCCAACTGGATTTTTTTATTGTAAAGTTTTTAATAGTTTTTTATAGTCATAATTTTTATTATAATTATCTATTTTAATTGTCAAACTTTTTCCTCCTATAATTATTTTCTTTTTATTTATTTTGTGTTTATAAGTTACAGTTTTAAGTACTATTAACAAAAAATAAACAAGAGCTTCCTAACAAGTGAAAAAAATAATTTAAATGTTGGAAAAATTGGCCTCATTAACATATTTATAGACTTTTATTTAATACATACTCCACTGGAAATAAATTATATGACATTTATATAATTTATATAATATTAATATTTCCAAATCACTCTGAGTAGAGAGCACTTCAGTTCTTTACTGTCTATACCCAAAGTTGAAAATCACTTAGTTTCTGAAAGACATACTGACAAGCATCAGCAGTGGTCAATCTGAGATGCTATTGACATTGTGTCATTCAAGCATGAGGGGAGAGAACAAAATACTGAAAACCACTCTATGTTTGACAATAGGTGAATAATTAAACGGAGTCTGTTATATCCATCCAGCTGAGTACTACTCACCAATAAAAAGAAGCAACAACCAGGATGGATGGAAAGGGCACTATGCTTAGAGAAAAATGAACATCAATCTCAAAAATTTTTTTGATTCTGTTTATATAGCATTCGCCAAATGACAAAAATATAAAGATGAAAAACAGATTGGTGGTTGCCCCAGGACAAGAAAAAGAGGATGTGAATATAGAAGGGTCACATGAGGGAGTTCCTTTGTGGGAATGAACAATTCTGTATCTGATTTTTGTTGGTAGATATGTTAATATATGCAAGAGCTAAACTGCATAGGACTGTACACATACATGAATGAATGTAAAAGTGGTGAAAACTGAATAAGATCTTTAGTTAAGAGGATTTGTATGATGGGAATTATATTATTCTAGTAAGCCTTTTTTCTAAGTCTTTCAGTAAGCTCCATGAGACAAGAATTTTCTCAGTATTCTGTAACAATGCACTCTTACTTGATGAAAAATATTATTAAAATCTTAATTTTGATTTTGCTAAATTAGAGATTTTTTTCTTAAAAAAAGAAAACATGATAATGGTTTTATTATAGGAGCACATTTTAATATTTTATAAATGTGCAAGAATGTTATGTGTGGTAAAATATTCCTTTTATTGTATAATTTAGTTGATGTAAAGTGGGTGTGATTGCAACACAATGTGTATATTTTGGGCATTAATAGGACTGACTCATTTGGAGCAAAAGAGTGTGTGAACCATAGTGTTGATTTAAAAATATCCAGCCTATTTTTGGAGGTTTCTTTGTCACCTAAATGACTTTCCTTTCAAATAAGCTATAATTTTCTAGTACAATTGTCATAGAATTCCACCTTAGCACTTTTTATCCTTAGTGCTTATCCACATGATACAGCTGGAATTTCTAATGAACTCAGTTAATGCTACTCACTCTGACACAACTTCTGTAGACAGAATTCCCTTTTCATCATAAGTGGACAAAGACTCTGAATATTTTAACCTTTGAAGATCAAAATCTGCTTGTCTCAAACCTCTTTTAGCAGAGGTTGTAGGTATCACATTTAAGTATTAAACCTTTTGGTTACAGGATGCATGCATTAATAGGTTGTTTTATGAACATTATAATTCACCTCACAAGGATTCAGAATATTCTAAACTCAGTTTTTAATGCAACAAATTAGTACTCAAAGCCTCAACAAATCTCGGAAACTAAAGTGACCATTTAACCAAACACACTAAAAGTAATTATCTAAATACAGGAAGATGTTAAAGGAGAGATTGCTAGAAAAGTAAAGGTGTGACATTTTGATTAATGAATGTAAACTTGAACTTTTCTTTTTGAGAATTAAATAAAGACATATAAATTATCCTGTGATTGTAATAATTTTAAAATTGATTGTTGCACTATGAAGGGAAACAAAGCACTATGCTGGCAAAAAGAAAGCCATTTTGAATAGAAAATATTACAAGTATAATCACGTAACAAATATAAAGTAGAATGTAATCAGAAAAAAATCTTTCAAGTCTGAGAAATACCAAGAAGATAGGTTTAATTTAATTGAAGAATGATTGCACTATTTCTGTATATCAGTGTTAAAATTGTTTTTCAGATTAACTCCTTTACTGCCTGTCAGTAAATATCACAAGTATTTCCTCTTGCTACTGAAGCTATTCCATCTATCTATTCCATTATTCATGAATACTTCATTATTTGTGAAGTAGTGTCAAGTATTTTCTCTGTTTCTTAGTCCTCTGTGTCTTATAATGTAGTCTTCATTCTTCTAATGCCATTGGATTCAGTTGCCACCACTCTGAAAGCCCCTCCTTCAAGACGGTGAAAAGAACACTCCACTTCCCACAACTCAAAGTCTTACTACTTAACTCTGTTTTCAAAATGTCCTCCCCACTTCCTTGGAACATTTTTTATTGAATGTTCTATCTCCCCTCTTTCCAATGAGAAAACCATCTTCATTATCCCCAAGCTCTTAAAAGGAAAAGTTAAAGAAAATACCATTTAACTGACAAGGCATAAGGAAAGCAGAAATGAGGCCATCAATCATAAGACAGATTGAAAATTTGAAAGGAACTTATCTTCTTATTTTCAACCATGTATATCCATTGCTCCAATTCTTGAGTGAAATTTTGGCCACTCACCATAGTAAGAATGGAAAATTTAAAATACCATTCAGAACAATATTATGTTTCACTATGAATTTATTTGACAGAAAATGTCCTCTCTGTCAGCACATTATTCACATCAAAATATGGGATATGTATATTGCATTTCAAACTGATACTTACTGTAGTCCAACTGACTTGCCGACCTAGGTCTGTAAAATAGAGTGTGACAATGGAGGAAGTTGCAATACTTTGAATGGTTACGTAGTCCTTCAAAAAAGGCCCACCTTAAACAACAAGGAAAGGTTATTTTAATACAATTTCAAGGCATAATGATAAATAATTTTTAATGTGAAACTGGTGACAGCTAAGGATGACTTTTACATAGAAATTGTAATGTACAATAAACATTTAAAGTAAAATAAAATGTGAATAAACTCATTTTATAAAGTATATCTGGCAAATTTTCAAATACACATGGTTTCCCATGCTATCTAAACAAAGTGCAAGTTCCCACTAGCTACTACCCTATTGTGTTCTGAGAAAATGTAATATTAGGTAGTATCATAATCAAATATGATATGAGTTTTTTTAAGTATAATTTTATGTGTCAGTATACATAGATATCAACTGCCCTATAAGTGATTTTATTATAGGATAAGTTAGAGTAGAATGATTTCAATGACCATTGCAAAACACTAGGGGATGGACATGATTCACTTTTTTAAAAGATCACTATGGATGTTGTGTGGTAACTGGGAAGAAAGGAAGCAAGATTGCTTAGGAGGAAGCCAAAATTCATCAAATAGGAGGGATGATGTTTGGATTAAGGTGACACTGGTGGAAATGTTAAAAATTCATCCATGCCAGATTTACTTTGAAAATAGAGCAGGTTCAACTTGAGAGGAGAGTATTCAGTGGAATATAGACAATGCTTAGATTTTTGGCCTGAGCACTTAGGTGAATGACAATCTCATTAACTCTCATGAAGAAGATTGGGGAAGGACGGGATTTAAGGTGAAAATGAAGATTTCAGTGAGGGTGTGTTTAGTGTTTGATATCTATTAGACATTCAGGTGGGAGCTGTCAAATACATACTTGGGTAGCTGTGTCTGCAGATATTTAAAAGTCATTAACATTTAAAGCCATGGGGCATGATGAGATTATTTATGCATTCAGTTTGAAAAGAAGGGAATGGAAACTGAGACTGAGCTTTCTAGCACTCCAGGCTTTTAAAGTAAGAGAAATATACAGCAAAGATTACTGAGAAGGAATTTCTCATGAAATAAGAGGAAAATAAACAGAACTGATGTCCAAAGACTTGTAAAGGAAATGTTTCTTTCTTAAATATGAATACTAGACAAGTTTGGCATGTGTATACTGAAAGATATGTACAAAGATGTTCTTTTTAGCATTAGTTGTAACAAAAACATTGTAAAAATCTTAAATGTTCATAAATAAGATATGGACAACTATATTCTGTTTTAATCAAAGGTGTACTGTACAGAAAGAAAAATGAGTAGATTAGAGCAATATGTACCAACATGGATGAATCTCACAAGTATAGTGCTATTATGTTGTTATCATTGTCATTTTTTATTTATATTATACTTTATGCTAACCTATTTGTGATTTATTTTATCTCCAATCATGAAAATGTGTCATTTTATTCTCTATTATGGAAAGAAAGGCTAAGATGTTAATTTATGACTATTACTAGGTGATTTTCAAAATCCAAGACATAGATTTACAATCATAATTATAAGTATTTAAAGTAAGATAAAAATATACAATTGTTATATATTAATTTTGATAAATCCAATATGAATATAATGGGCATCATTTGTTTGATTAGCTTATGATAAATGACTTTAAAAGAGATCATCTAGGTCGGCCTGAGCTAATAACAGCTTCTTTGCATCTGCATGAAGGAGTCATAAAGAGAAATACTGAGATTCTATATATTAGGGAGAGTCACTGTACCATTGCTGGTTTAAAAATGGAAAAGAGCCACATGGCAAATAATGCAGGTGGCCTCTAGGAACTGAAAGCCAACAAGAAAATAGGGAACTCTGTCATATAACCACAAAAGATGGCTTTGCCACCAAGATTGAAGATGGGAGTAGTATTTTCTCAAGTCTTTAGATGAGAATTCAGCTCAGCCAACACCTTGATTCTAGACTTGTGATAGTTTGAGCATAAAATCTAATCTTACTGTATCTTCAAGCTAATAACTGAGTGTTGTTTTAAGCTGATAAATTTGTAGTAATTTGTTGCACAGCAATAGGAAGCAAATGTAACATGGTTCAAGGTAAAGACTTTGATATTCGGATGGTCAGTAATGTCATTGTGACAATCTCATATAACAACAAGAAATGTTACTAAGGACAGACACTTCTGATGGCTTTGTAGCACTTGAAATTGTGATGAAAACATCTTTACAAAATGCATCTATTGACACCTTGGGGGAGGCAACTCCTCTATGACCCTTGCTGATTTCAAAAAACAGAACATTGGCATTATATATTTAAAATATGAACCCATCTATATGATATTTGGATAAAACAATTTAGCAGAATTCAGACATATCATTCATCACACCATTCTTAAACTCAGTAATCAGGGACCCCTTTCCTTGGCATCCCATGCCTGTGTTGTCTTCTAAAGGGAAAAGAATATGTCTAGAGAACATAGAGTCCAAGAAGACGTGTAACGGAAGCCCATGCCATTTTTCTATATCATATTTTGGCCATTTATAGACCCTGAATTTCCTGCCTAAATTAATTCAAATAGAAGAGTAATACATCTTTGGGGTTCATTTTCTCCCAAGAATGGGCGAGACGTAAGGTGCATACCTTTAAACCCGGGGGTTTGCAAGGCTATTATATAAAAAGATATGGATGGTTGGCGTCAGTGAGGTGAAGAGAAAGACCAACGCTACTCATACTTCACACCTTTCTACTGTACAAATCTAAGGAATCTAAGAGTTAGAAATTTACCCCTGTATTTCCAGGACATTATGAAGCATATTAATCACAGTAGGAAGAGAACACATTTTAGTTGCCAGTTTGTATGACATATTTATTGCAGTGATGGCTGCAATTTTTCACCATTACCATATCAACACCGTTTACAATATGGCTTATAGTTCCTTCTGTTGAGTTGGTGTCTATTTCTCCACCCCTTGAATGTAGCTAGCCTAGTGTCTTGCTTTGGCAAACAGAATGTGGGGAAAGGGATCATATGTCATTTCTAAGCCCAGACCTCAAGAATTCTTGAGTGTTTGTGCTCACTTACCTGTACCTCTGATCCCACCATGAGAACAAGTTCAGAACATTCTGCTGAAACATGAGAGACCACATAGGGCAGAAAAGAGTGGCTGCAGTTGTGACCACCTTACACCAGTCAGTCCTCAGCAGTCCACCAGCAACTGTAGCTGTATGAGTGAGCCTAGCCAGGTAAGGCCAAGTCTAGCCCAGCTCAGCAGAACCACTTAGCCAAATGAGTGTTTGCTATTTTTCCCATAAAAATAGGCTTCCTCTTTTATTTATGTTTCAGCAATGTCTTGTGTGACGAAACTTTAAAAGGCTCAAAATTCACATTGATATCATTGCTCATAGTACAATCATTCTGGCAAATACATCCTGGCAGCAAATAGATGTAAATATCTTGCTCTATTTTGCTGCTGTCTTTTTTGCCTTAATGTTAATAGTTACAACTATGATTAATGAAGCATCTACCATGACAAATTATTATAGTGCTTTACAAACATGATCTTACTTAATACTTATAACTCCAAAAAGCCACCATAAGTTAGTCTTTATTAGCTCTACTTTACAAAAGAAGACCCTATGGATAAATAGGTAGAAGAGTCAAATTTAAAATTCTGAGTTACTCCAGATAACCTCTTCTTTGCACCATATCCTGCTTATCTTACTAAATTAATTGGTTCTTCTTTTCAAATATGTCGTCACATTCCTATCCAAGGACACTTAGAGGTCTATACTTTATTCAGACCACTTCCTGGTACACTCAAACCAGATATATAAATATAAGGGGATAGTAAATAGTCACATTCACTGGAAAGGTTAAACTAACAGAAATTCCCCAGTCGCTAATAGTGTCCTTCAAATTGAAATTTCACTTAACATTGATGCCTGTGGCATTGTTTTCTGTATTGTTAAGAGTCAAGTTCAGAAAACAGTACCACTATTTCACTTTATGTTATTTCAACATCCATGTGTTGAAAGGCATTTATGTGCCTGGCACATACTATATGCCCTGCAGAGGCAAAAATAAACAAGACAATGATTCTTCTTCTTTAAACACTAGTAAGATAGGAATTTATCTTGAACACTCGAGCTTGGAAGAATTTGACACCATCAACAAAGTGTGACTTACAAGAATGCCATGGATTCCTGTCTTTTCAGCATAGAGATCTCAGAGAAAGATGGACTGTTTAAGATGGCAATGAAAACAGCACAACATCTTAGATCCAAGAAGATCATCATTTGTCCTTAAGTGAATGTGATATTTGAGAAATAGCCTGAATATTAGCAAAAGCACCAGAAAAATAAAATTCAGTTCACGACTATATGGAAAAATTTAGAGACTGAAATTCCTTCACAGATGCTTCTTATACATTTACAGTTAGGAACACGAACTGAGTAGTCCTCCACAATTTACATTTTACCCACAGCTTTTATTTAACAAGTCCAAATTTAAGGTCAAGTTGATGCAATGTCAATAATAAGATTCTTAGCAGGACTCATTTTTAAGTGTGTCTATTTAAAAATGTTTCTGAATGGAGAATAGAGTTTGACACTTCAAAAATCTTAAGGTTTATTAATGGATATAATACTTCTCCTTATAATTCATTTATTTCTTCTCCTCCTTACCTCCCTTATTCTGCTTTTAAACAGAAAAAAAAAAGGAAATGGAGATAGGCTGTATCAATGAGAATAAATTAGGACTCAGTGGAATGAAGGAATGTAGCAGTAAAATCTTTAGACACAGGAAGATGTTAGTTCACATCCTGCCTCCAGTACACACTGACAGTAAATCTGTGAAAATTATCTCTTTGAGACTAAAATTTACCACTCACAAAAGAGGAGCACTAGCTTGTTGGGAAGATCAAATGAGATAATATATTTAAGGCATTTATTACAATGTCTGCCATTTAGGAAGTAATAAGTAAATATTAGCTATTTATGACATAAAAGGGATTCTAAATTTAAAAAAAAGATCAGTGAAGTTGGTTCTTACCACGTTCTAGCTGCAGTCCAATTCGAGAGGGGTACCACTTTGGACCTATTCAAAGACAAATAACATTTGATTGTCCACACAGGTGTAAAAACATTTTAAAAGCTTCCATTGGAAGACAGATTAGATCTTAGGACATGAATAAAACTGATTATCTAGTGTCAGAAATGGAGATAGTGGTTACCTTTGGCAGGGTGCTGACAAGCTCTGATGGATGATTCTGGAAGAAAGCATGACGGGAGCTTTAGGGGTGGTGATTTTCTGCTTTTTGACCTGGGACTGATAACAATTCAGTTTGTGGCATTTATTTAGGTAAAGTGACATATGACTTATGCACCTTTTGCAAATTATTCTTCAATACAAATCTTAAATATCTTAATTTAAAACTAAAGAACTTTGATCTCATTTAAAATTCATTCAATATTGGCATGTGAAAGTGGGTTATTTTCTCTATCAAAATAATACATACTATTGACTTTTAAAATTATGGGCATATTGATCATAGCAGAAACATCACTTTAGTATCTTCTACTTATACTACTATTAGGAATAAATAGATTATTAAAGAATTCTACCTAGATAGGATAATCAAAATATCTTTAATTTGCACTGACATAATAAAAAAGTTAGTTCACAATTATCAGAATATAATTATTTTCTCTTGAAATTAATTCTGTTATTATTTAAAATCTCTATTGAAAATTTAATTCTTAACTTTGAGATACAATTTTAAGCAAATTCCCTTGATAAATAATAAATTAAAAGAAGAGTATTGTCAAAGGAATTGTTATTTTACTTTTAAAACATTACTTTCTAAAATGTCAGTAAGAGTAATGATAATATGATAAACTGGTCTATTGCAATCAATTATTTCTAAATTTACTGCAAAAAGACAACTTACGTATGTAAGTTCTCTTGGACAAATGACCCATAAGTCAAAAATCGTGATCATAAGTTAAAAGCTATTTAGGATTATATCTAAACAAAATTTAGTTATACCATGGCAAATGAGGAAGACACAAACTCTGACATTTGATTTTTTAATTAGAATATATGCAGGTAAAGACAATTTATGTTTTGTTTGTTATTTGCTAATACTTGTTTTTATTTATATAACCATTTGTTATGGAATATATGCTAACATTATTTATTGAAAAGTATTTAAAAATAGCAACTTTATTACTCATTGAAAAGCTGCTGTCAAAATATGATGCAAATGAATACAAAAGAGACTTCTACAGTTTAAATTGAGTTTCCAACTATGGATATTGGAGAAAATACAAACCTTATGAAAAATCATTTATATTTGACAGTAGTCATTGAGTACCTATTGTGAGCGTGTATTAGCTGTCAAATTGTCCATTTTAATAATATTCATGTAAAACATCATTTTCAATAACACATTATGATGCTTTTAATGATAGAAATGCCAATGCAAAGCCAACTCTATTATTCTAAGCAAATAGATCTGTCTGTGAGCTTGATGAGTCAATACTGTCTGAATACACAATGGTCAGTCAGAATTTAGAAGCTCTAAACACTTTCAGGACATAAACCATGTCCTTCTAACATTTTCAATAAAGATAAACTATAAATCTATTTCTGAAGTAAACTTGGAATTTAAAAGTTGAGCTCTTTGAACACTGTGCCATAGTGAAAGAGTGTTATCAACTGCTCTGTAATCTTTTAGATTAGTTTCAGTCATCTTTTCAAAGAGCAAAACATACATTTTCTGAAATGCTCTGTGCTTGTTGAGGGTGAGTTGGAATAGGCTGGAAGAACAGGAGAAAAAAAGACAATTCATAAAGGAAAAAGGACATGTATTTCATAAGGATTTTAGCATGTATGAATAACGCTGAGTATATTGAACTTGGACGGCTGGTTCGTACCTGAATTATGACTATGTAGTAGATCTAATGCATCCGCCAGTATCTTAAGTTACCTAAGATGTTGAACTTGACTTGTGTAACTCCTATCATATTCTAGTCATGACTTAGAGTTCTTTCCTTGATGATTGGAAGTGTTCATATCACTATGTAATAATATCCTAAATAAGTAATGTCTTCATGTAATTAAAATATATTTATTTTAATAAGATAATGTTTTCTAAATTACTGGTTATTAGTAGTTTAGTCTCATTAGTAAGTTGAAAAATAGAGTAGTGTTATTCTCAGCATAATATGCAGGAACTGAATAGAAAATACACAGAATAGGACAGAATAAAATAGGACAGAATAGAAATGGATTGCCAGGGCACTGGATGCAACATATTAGGATAAATTGTGAACAGATAGAATTTCTATTGTTTCTTGAACTTTTATTTCAATAGTTTAAATTGTATAAATGCATTTGTGTTTTACAAGACTAATATTCATTCCTTATTCTGAATCATAGTAAAAAAATGCTTGAAATCCATGGATCTCTATTATATATATTTTAAAAATTTCCTAAAGCTTTATATTATAGAACTTTTACATGAAAATTGTCATTAGTGATTGCATTAAATCCTAAGATAAAACAGATTTAAAAGGTTTGATTATTTTCTTTCTTCAAAAGGATTTGTTTTTAAATTTCTAAAGATTAAGGAACAGCGTGATGATATAAATTACATTGGATATAAACTATCTAAAATATATGGTAAACCATATTTAATCAAGTGTATATGCCAGGTAACCTGCTCTTATATTCTTTTAACCTAAGAACGTATTGATTGCCATCGTTTTTATTACAGTTAGAATTCCTTCTGTAGGATATTGGCTAACAGTGTAAATTTTAACTTAAATGCACCACTCATGCTTTCAGAGATTGAAGTTTAGAAGTGATATGTCAGCAATAGTCAAGTGAAATGTTTTATTATTGACTTACTGATGGCATGTGTTTTATCTTTGTGTAAATGAAAATATAGAGCCAATTAGTAATTAGAACATACAGACAAAAAGCATACACAGATTAAATTATTTAGTGTGGTATAGTCATAAGATACTAAAAATTATTTTGCTAGCTTTTGATTACATATGGTATTAAATACTTAACTGAAACCTATGTTTCATATTATTACTGAAAGAGGAAAAATTTAGAAGAAAAAATAGTGGAGAAATTTTTCAAAATTTATCAGTACTCTTCGCATAACCTAGACTTGACTTCCTCACTTAAAACACCAGGTAAAACTTGCCCCCTGACCCCTACCATTTTCTTCACCACCAGTCCTAC
Source organism: Camelus ferus (assembly GCF_009834535.1). Lineage (NCBI taxonomy): Eukaryota > Metazoa > Chordata > Mammalia > Artiodactyla > Camelidae > Camelus > Camelus ferus. The sequence continues at coordinate 56,980,522 of NC_045697.1, read as the reverse complement.
CAGGAAGGAGAATTTCTAGGAACAGTTAAAGATTAATTAAAGAAATCACTTAATTAATGTGATGGAATATCCATAGTGGACCATGGAGACTTTTGGGGAGAAAGAAAGTGATAGTGAATTTTTGTTGTCTATATCTTGGGTTCTCTGTGGCTGATGTGGTGAGATGAGATGAAGAGTAAATAGACACAGAATATAGTTCTGAAAAGTATGCTATGCAGACCTAGCTCTGTTCAATAGTTCAGTGGAAGAAAGATAAAACAATGGTCTACAAGTTTCTACATGGCTCAGTTCAGTTCCTCAAGATTCCAGAACTGAATATAGGAGAAAATAAGAGTATTTGTTTGAACTGTTCACTGTGTCCTGCCACTAGATACAATTGTTGCAGTCAAGGTCAAGGTTAATCTGGGAGATGACAGTTCTTAGGAAGAAGCAAAGTAGGTTCACATTTTCTAAGTAATTGATATATACAAGATATTAGGAAATACATTTGAAGTGTTCAGAAGATAAATATGGTACTTTTTAACAAAAACTTTAGGTAGCAATGTCTCAAAATAAATGGAGCATAAATTTAAAGTGTACCAATTGTAATTTTCGAAAACTGAAAAGAAAAATGAACTATATATAATGTGTTTATACATAATATATGTGTTTATATTATAAATACATTGTTTACTTTTTTCAGATATATGAAAGGATTATATGTATGTATAACTATGTGGATCCATTTTAAGGTTAAAAGATAAATGGAAAAAAGTTATATGGATGAATGAATAATCAAACATGAATACAAAAAAATTATTTATACTTTAAAATTGCTCCTGGAATAATGAAGTCTGGCATAATGTAAATGTGTACCAAAAGTTAATATAATTCAAAATCTCTTGATAACATTCCCTGCATGAAAATGAATAAAGAAAGGATATCACCAATAGTTGACAAAGAAGTTTTGCCAGTAAATTGAGCACAATGCATTTCATCTTCAGTGAACTTTCTTCTTACCAAATAAAATGTCAAAATAAAATAATGTAAATGCTCAAATAACATAATTAGAAGGTCATTAAAATCCTATACAAAAGAGACATTTTAAAAAATCTCTTCAACTCATGAAATGAACTTAAGTTAATCTAAAATGACTTTCTAAATTGAACCAAAGTGACTATAAATTTAATTGAAAAACAGTTGTGAGCCTAATAGTTGCTAGGTGCATTTCAAATAACATCCCATTTCAGGATAATCTTGTAAGGCAAGCAAAAAAAATAAGAGTGTAATGTGAATAAATTAAAGAAAGTACAAGCATGAAATAAAATAATTTAAAATAATTTAATTTAATTTAATGGTAGTAGTCTCCTGTGCTTGAATTCTATTAAATCAGACCTGAGTTTTGAACATATATCAAGACACAACACTTTGAAGAAAAGATACCAGGCAAGGGGCCGTTCAGAGGAAACAAAGCATGATGATTGATCTTTCATGAGATGAGTCTGAAACATCGTATATATTTCATAAGAAAAAGACACTTAGGGGAAAATGAATTTAATTTTCAAATAGTGAAAACTTAAGTAGGATAAAGACAAGGAGTATTAAAAGAAGTTAATAGAGTTAATTGGAAGAAAGAGTATTTGTGCAGGGTAAGAATGTCATTAAAAGTAGTTAACCAGTGGTTTCCTCTCATAGACATGTGTAATGTGAATATTTCAACTATAGTGTAGAATAAATTCCTCCATTTGGTAGGAAGGTGAACTGAAAAACTTTTAAGATATCCATCTATCACTTTTCAAAAAAGCATTTCATTCTATATTATTTAAAAAAGAATACCTGAAACTACATCAGGCTCTGTCAATCATCCTATTATATGTTTAATCTTTGTCTAAGCTAAATAAAAGAATACCTGAAACTACATCAGGCTGTCAATCATCCTAACTATATATATGTTTAATCTTTGTCTAAGCTAAATTAAATTTTTAAATAATTGACATAATAAGCATGAACTATTACTTATAATATGCATAATGCTAATTATGCATGATAAACAGACACTGTTTTCCCATAGTATATTCATAGTGTAAAAGTCTTTGAAACATACCTACTATTAATCATATATTTGAATAATGGAAAAGATAAGACTGACAATGATGAGATATTTGCCTAAATTAAATCAGTGATTTAATGGCTAAGCCTGGTTTATCACCCAAGGCTCTCAGTTCTCAATTTACTAACCTTTCTAAAGCCTGTGTTGTTTCTGATTGTTTTCAATCAGTAAATAGCATGGCAAAGAGAAGTAAAAAGAAAACAATAAGTGAAGAAAAAGGAAAATGAATATATATTTAGCTACTCTTATTCCTCAATTCCTTGATTTTCTAGGACATAACTGAGATTTTTTTTTTTTATTGAAATATAGTCATGCAATATTGTTATAGGTGTACGATACAGTGATTCACAAGTTTTAAAGGTTATACTCCAATTATAGTTATTATAAAATATTAGCTATATTCCCTGTGTTGTACAGCATATCCTTGTAGCTTATTTATACATTATGTTTTGTACCTCCTAATCCTCTACCTCTTTATTGCCCATCCCCACTTCCATCTCCCCACTGGTAACCACTAGTTTGTTCTCTAAGTCCATCCATGTTGTTTAAGATAAGCAGATGCAAAACTTCATTCTTTTTTATGGCCAAGGAGTATTCCATTTTATATATACTACACCTTCTTTATTCATTCATCTGTTGATGAATACTTAAGTTGCTTCTGTACCTTGGCAATTGTAAATAAAGCTGTTATGAACACTGGGGTAATTTCTTATTTCATCTTACCTTATTTTTGTTATGCACATTAATGTCTTTAAAATTTAGATATTTCAGTAGCAAGTTTAAAAGACAAAAAGAATCATGTCATTTATAAATGGTTTAAATGACATCTCACCCTTTGTATTGCTTTAATCTGTGAGGACACTCTGTATGGAAGCTTATTACAAGTTTGCCAGATGTATGATCATGTATCTTTGTCTTCTTGTTTATGTAGGAATTGAAATGCCCTGCTCTATTATAAACTATATTTAATATCTTCTGAGTGCCCACTAATACACTGTTGGGATCTACATGGCATGATTACTATTCTTCAGTGTTTAAAAATTAAAGAAAGAATGATTGACAACTAAGAATGATGCAAATAATAACATATTGTACAGTGTCATTTTTGATAGAATTTGGAATTCAGAGAAGGCTAAGGTAACTGAGTATTAGAAAAGTATGAGAGTATTTTATGAAAATGAGAAACCATGGGCAGAGCCTTCATTAACCCGTAATATATAACTAATTAGAAGAAAATAATTTCAGATAAGAAGCATATGTGGAAAAGTAAAAATATACATTGAATCTTTTGTCTTCCAATATGTGTGTATGTATCTTAAATATACACACTGAAGTAAATGTAACTTTGGAGAAAATAGGTTATTTCCCTAAAAAAAAAAAATTAAAATAGCAGATAGCAAAACTGATGGATTGTATTTATTGATGATCAGTTATATGACTTTTCATAGTCAACAACTGCATTTGGTTGGAAATTATAGCCCCATGATCATGATTCAATTTATTCACACTGATAAGAAACCTCCCAGATATGGTTATGCTATGAAAAGTTAAATTAATATACTCAATTATCAGTACTTTTTAAAAACAGACATTTAAATGCAGCATAGTACAACAAATGTTCAAAGCCTACAATTAAGTCCAGACAGCATCAGATACATAAAGAGTCTCGTAAAATTTATCACCTAAATGTATTAAAAGATGAGTGAAGATGTAAAATAACTAAAAATGTGAGAAAAGAGCTTGGCACTATAAACATTCAGAAGTTTATTTGATAAAATACCAAATAAAATTTATAAAAATCAAACAATTTTATGATAACAAAAATGTAATGGAATGATTGTATAACCTATTAGACCAGGAAGAAGAGAGAATTAGTCAATTAGAAAATGTGCTAGGAGAAATTACTCAGAAAGTAGAAAATTAAAAGGAATAAGAGACTAAAAATAGCAGATTTAAGAGAAATAGAAAAAATTAATGATATCACATATATTAGGCATCTACAGGCATAAGCAAATAATTTCATTAACTGCAATGGCAAACTATGTGTTCCACCCCATACTTCCTATTGAGGACAACTAAGAAAGTATGGCAAAATATTTTTTTATCAAAATCTCCATATAGAGTTAATAAGGAGATGAAGTATTATGAAGCCAATATTTTGGAGGAAGGGAAGCCCAGAAAGCTTTGGTCCAGCAATTTAAGCCACATTTCCCTAGAGATAATCTGCTTATATTAGAAGAGACAGCGGAGCAGGATTTTCCACAGACTCACAAGCCTGAAGAAAAAAAATAAATAAAAAGCACAAAAACAACCTACGGAATGGGAAAAAATTTTTACAAATGAAACCGACAAAGGCTTGATCTCCAGAATATATAAGCAGCTCATACAACCTAATAAGAAAAAAAAAGCAACCCAATCCAAAAATGGGCAGAAGACCTAAACAAGCAATTCTACAAGGAAGACATACAAATGATCAATAGGCATATGAAAAAATGCTCAATATCACTAATTATCAGAGAAATGCAAATCAAAACTACAATGAGGTATCACCTCACACCAGTCAGAATGGCCATCATTCAAAAATACACAAATGACAAATGCTGGGGAGGCTGTGGAGAAAAGGGAACCCTCCTACACTGCTGGTGGGAATGCAGTTTGGTGCAGCCACTATGGAAAACAGTAGGGAGATTCCTCAAAAGACTAGGAATAGACTTACCATATGACCCAGGAATCCCGCTCCTGGTCATATATCCAGAAGGAACCCTACTTCAGGATGACACCTGCACCCCAATGGTCATAGCAGCACTATTTACAATAGCCAAGACATGGAGACAGCCTAAATGTCCATCAACAGATGACTGGATACAGAAGATGTGGTATATTTATACAATAGAATACTACTCAGCCATAAAAACCAACAATATAACGCCATTTGCAGCAACATGGATGCTCTTGGAGAATGTCATTCTAAGTGAAGTAAGCCAGAAAGAGAAAGAAAAACACCATATGAGATTGCTCATATGTGGAATCTTAAAAAAAAAAAAAAGCATAAATACAAAACAGAAATAGACTCATAGACATAGAATACAAACTTGTGGTTGCCAAGAGGGTGAGGGGTGGGAAGGGATAGATACAATTTCAAAATTGTAGACTAGATAAACAATATTATACTGTATAGCACAGGGAAATATATACAAGATCTTATGGTAGCTCGCAGAGAAAAAAATGTGATAATGAATATATATATATATGTTCATGTATAACTGAAAAATTGTGCTCTACACTGGAATTTGACACAACATTGTAAAATGATTATAAGTCAATAAAATGTTAAAAAAAATAAAAAATAATATCTGAACTCTTCAAAAAAATTAAAAATAAAAAAAATAAAAAGCACAAAAAAACACAGACTTTATGCTCAATAAAGAAGGATAATTCCTAGTAAAAGCCCAATCTTTCCATTGCAATTATAAAATAATAGCCAGTCAGAAATAGATCAGTCTTTTTCAGGGAGTGAAGCTGCATTTTGAATACCTGTTTAGATTCAAGTGTTCTGTAATTTCAAAAGTCCAGTCCTACTGCCTGAGGAAGCAAAAATAAATCTGGAGAGATACAACTATATCCAGAGTCTTTAATTACCTCTACATTTTTTCATGTTTTCAAATTTTAATGAATGGCAATTGGACTGAGAACAGATTTCTAAATGACAGCAATAAGAGATGTTGGCCAAATAGTTTCCAAATAGAGTATTTTTTTCATGTAAAATAAGAACATTATTAGTTAGACTGACAAATCTTATGCTCAATAGACCCTTTCTGTCTGTTACTAGATGAATATCTAAAGGATCAACTTTGAGAAAAAGAACTTATCCCAGGAATAAGAGGTGAAATAAACTAAACAATATTGAGCAAATAAATTAACATATAAGTAGATGATTTATATAAAATAGCAGTGTATTTATGTAACTTGATTATATAAAGTAATAATGATAAAAAATAATAATTTATGTTAATATACAAGAATAAATAAAATACTGGAATGCAATAATGTCCAAAATGGAAAGTATTCTCTGGATTTAAAGTATTTGAATTTGTAAAATTTAGGAAGAATGTAGAAATGGTTATTAATCTCAGATTTGAATAAAAGGCTTTTAAATAATTTTTGAAAATTTTTTACTAAAATTTTATATACCTATGAAGCCAAACTTCCTTTATAACATCCATCTGTTTTCCTTGTTCTGGCATCCCAAAATGTACAGAACTTTCTCCTTTCCTGTCTGACAAAAATCCCTGCTCCAATTGGGAAGTTCTCATGCGTACAAAACAATATTAAGGGACAAAGTATTGACCAAGCCATGGAATGCTAAATAGGAAATACTATGGCATTACAGAATGCCATGTGCACATTGCATTACCACTTTGGTTATATTGCTTTATCAGTTAGTACTTTTATGCTCTTTCTAAACAATAAAAGCCTAAAAGCCTCAACAAAAGGACAGGCACATGAATTCTGTTTCTTTTCTCATAAGAAATAAACATCAAATATCATACAGAACTCTTCCTTTCTGATGATTTAATATTGTTGAAGCAGTTGTTTTATTTGTGAGAAATGATTCATTCATTACAGCACTTCACTAGAACTAAATGAACCATTTTATTCCCTGCACACCATTTCTTTGCAGTCTTACAAATGCCACCTACATAATTAAATGATCAGGCTAAAATGGAATCAAAGAAATCAGTAAAAATGTGTGATAGTATTTATGTGTCTAAAAATTGAGAGAACCATTTCCTATCTCATACTGAATAACAACAACAAAAAGTTTTAGCACTCAAACTAGCACCAATGTGTATAATTTTGCTGACCTTGAAAAGAAAATGCATCTGCTAGAGAGTTTGCTATTACAAAGTGCTCAAATGAGAAAGTCAGAGTGTTACAACACTGTATAATCAGCAACCACAAAGCAAGGCTTCTGTAGGAAAACAGACATGGTTCTAAAAATGGAGTATTTAAAAGCTGCATAAACAAATATTCAGTTATAAAATAAAGAGTATGGAAGCAAGAGACAAAAAGTAACAAGCCAATTTCACAGTAAAATACAAGGCACAAAGCAAGAAAATATGGGACAGAAAAAGAGCATACAGAATACAAATGAACTATTTCTTTTTATCTTCTCTGGTTTAAGTTTATAACCAGTTTGTTTACTTAATTACCCACTGTACTTCTAAGGGGCCACCGAGGTTGATCATCATGCCTACATGCCAAGTTACTTTAGAGATCACTAGCTGTCTAAGTCTCCCAGAACATCCATCATCACAGTGGTATTTCTCCTAATTTGTCTTTGTGCAACCACTTGTCAGAACTGTCCACCTCTCTATGTCTTCTTAGACTTATCCAGTGTGCTTTAGGGCATTTATAGTCTGCCATCAGCAAAACCTTTTAAATCAACAACTTCCACTGGGGGGAAAAAAATCCCTCTATCTTAGTTGAATATAAAACTTTTCTGCATCTTCTTCAAGTGGTGTTGGTCTTTATGCCAAACTCACTCAATTGTGGACCTAAAAATATATTAGGAATCCTCCTTGCTATTAAATCCAAAACATTTGTTCTCCATTCTCCTCCTGGGATACCTATCACCAGACTGTACTGTTGCTATCTGTGATGGAATGATCTTTACATCTAAACCACTGAAGACTTTTTAAGTCAAAGCATCCTCTCCACCTCTACTCATTTACCATGGTGACTTTAATATCACTTAAATTCTCTGTCCTTTAGTTCCTTGATCTACTCATCTAAATGTTCTCTATCTACTCTCTCACTCTTTCTCAGTCTTGTGCTCACCAATAAATGTATCACCTCCAAAGCACATATTTCAAACATCCTACGTTCTCATCACCACTACCTTTTCTTTATATTTAATTAAGTTAGTATTTCTAGCTCAAAAAAATTTTGATTCTCCAAGTTCTTCCCAACAATTATGTTACTATTTTCACTATGATAAGTTTCTTATTTCTCCCACTTTTTAATTTTTCTCTAAGCCCAATTCTAGTTTCCATAACTGTAATCACATGCTAATCAATGGTCTTAACTACTTTGCCCAACATTCCCTCTGTCTCACTACCTGGAAAACACTAAAACTTGTTATATTCAACTATTCCATTTTCTGAGTATGAATATGAGTTTTTGAATGTCTTTCCCCCGATACTATCACTTCTCTGATTTACCTAATACTATAAGAGTAAGCAGATCCCAGAATTGCTTCCCAGTTACTTTCCCCCCTTACCCTGTTTTTATCTAAAATTATTTTATGTACATATTAAGATGTGTAGTATACATTTCTTCTTACTGTTGCACAGCATCGAGAAAACAGGTAACTATAATAATTTTTATTACTTTAATATATGCAGTAATTAGAAGACTGCCTGGCACAAAGAAATGTGTGTTTTTTTAAGAAGAATTGGCATGGTTTTAATTAAATGTGACATTAGTTATTTATAATAAATCTTTTCCCTATATAATGAGTAGTGTTTTGTTGCTGCTTAATTGAGAATTCTGTGGACACTGACTGGGTTAAAATTCTGAGACTATAATCTACCAGTTGTCTTTCTTATCTTGGGCGTTTTACCTCTCTGAATCTTATTTTTCTTATCTATTAGGAAAAAATTAAAATAAAAGAAGGATAACATAGTCACCTAACTCTTAATGTTTTGAGATTTAACTGAGATTATGCATGCAAATTACCAAAATTTATTAAGAATTAATTTGAAAATGTGGTATCTGTGAGAAAGATTTGTGTCTGCTGAAATTAACAAAGGTAAGAGGAAAACAGACCATAAATACTTCCAAGAAAGAGCACATGTGCAGATTGAGCTAGGTAAGAAAGAGATGCTGTGATACAGTGTCTAATCATCTACATCTTCATGTGTTCATGTTAGGTACTTTTCATTTAGCTACTGTTCCTCAATGGTGCAAAATGATCATGCTCATTAAAAATGTGTATGAACAATTGTAAATTCCACATTATGCTAATATAATTCTATTTATCAATTAAAAATGAACTAAATAGATTTACAGAAACAAATAGAGCAAATAAATTCTAGAGTATGAATAATTTCACAGTCAAAATACAGTTGCTGTTGAACAAAACCAAAGAAGCATTACCCACCCTATCCCTCAAATTATATATTAAATATATTTATCTTTGACACCAAGGTAAACACACACACCCATACACATAAGAGTATAAGGACATTATGGAGACCTTCTGTGCCATAAGGAGCTTGAACTTGATGCTGGAAGCAGTAAGGTAGTAAGGGTAAGATACCAGAGCAGGTCAATATATGAGCAAACATATCTAGTAGGAAGCTACTGCAGATATCTAGATTAATTACAAAAACTTGAACTGTCATTTTGAGAATTATAGTAATTTATAGATTTCAAATATACCAATAGTATAGAATTGATATTTTTTAGTAGTAGTCATTTATTTAAGTCAGAGGCCTCTTTCAGAAAATTGCATTGTAACACACAGCGTAAGAATTTTAATAAATATACTTATAATATGGCTGTATATACACACATACATGATTAGTTGCTCTTATAATTGAGGTATTTCAATTGTTTTGGGATTGGGAAGTTTACATTAATTTGTAATTCTCCAAACCCTTTAGCTTCAAATATAAACAAAACACCTAGGATGAATATGGCTTCTTATTATCAAACTACTATAAATACTGAGAAATCCAAAAACAGTCTTCAGCTAAGGCAGATAAACAGTTCAGAAGGTGAAAATCTTCCATGTCAATAAATCATAGGGCATTTTAATGACATTTTTGCACTGCAAGATGATTCACTATGAAGTATGTTTTATTATATATTGTCCCAAGGATTACTTCTTTTCAGTTTTCACCTATTGGGACTTGGGAAAAACCTTGAATGTTTCCAGATTGAATCTATTCCCCGAGCTTTGTGTGTCAAAATACTAATGAATTGCTCTGAGATGTCTGCAAGATATAGAAGTTACTGAGATTCCACATTGGCTGTTTAATATACAGTTGAGAGTTCTGAGGAGACAGTTTTGACTTCATTCATCCACTTGTGATATTTTCTAAACCATGGAATTGTTTAGAGCACACAAAAAGAGAAAAATAAATATATAATTCAAAGGGGAAAGCGTTGAAGATAGAACCTGAGTAGTAGTAATATTTAAGAGGCCTCAGAATGATGAGCAGTCCTCAAAAGAGTCTGAGACTGAGAGGTCAGAGAAGATAAAAATCAGGTATAGTATCTTAGAATCAAGTGGGCAGAGAGTTAAATACAAAAGCAAACAACAACAACAACAAACAAACAAAACAAAGGAAGACGATCAAAGAGAAGAGCTGGGTACCATGTCAAAAGCAGTTGAGAGTTCAAGTTACAAATGACTAAAAATGATCCATTGCCTTAGCAAAAAAGAAACGGCAGTGGCCTTAGAAAGATCTTTGGCATGCCGACAATGGAAACTATTTTGAAGTGACTGCTAAGTGATGGATTGGAGGAGTGATCATATTGCTAAAAGTGGTTTGTAAGTTGAGATAGTCTTGATAAAAGAATAAAGAGGAAGCATTTGAAGATATAGGAAAAACGAGGCTTAAAATAATAAATCTTCTAAGGATATGGAGAGAGGACTGCATAGAGGAGCTGAGAACTTGATATGAATCAATCAGTGAGAGAGCAGTTTTGATAAAGTACAAAATAAACTGTTAAGCTAGATGATAAATCAGAAGACAGGTGGTGTTCTAGAGATTATGTATATTTGTGAGTTCCAGAAACTGGAAATCCTGAAGCCAAAGAGTGAGATATTTGGAAGGTAGATGGTCCAGTGATTTATTGTTTCTAATATTAGAATTCACTTCTAACTAATGAAAAATCTCATGGTGTGGACAAGGCAGCAAGTAGCGAAAGCAGAGTGGAAGTGAAAATTCAGAAAATCAAGTAGTTTTAATACTGGCATATATTGGACGGTTATTATTTTAGATGTAATTTTTAATGTAATGCCAAGGCCTAGAATGAAGGCAAAATCTCTTAGCCAGATTCTAGAGCTTTCAAAGAAAATAGAGAAAGGTTGGGTAGGTAAATACAAAACATAAGACGAATGAAAGGTAGTAAACTAGAATAACATGAATCTTATAGTAAGTGAAGTTTTATGTGAAAGAAAACTTAATGATTTAAATTTTAAAAGTTAACTAGATGAGTGGTGTAATGTGGATTATGACAAAATATACAGATTTTACTTGATAACCACTCAGTCAACTTCAAAATTATACTATAGATATGTCTAAGTAAAATATTCTTTCTAGATTAAATCTCACACACATTTAAGGTCTGTATATTAAAATGCACAGAATATACATATAATACCATGTAATACTACCCTATAATCATTTAGGTGATACTATGACTAGAAGCTGTTTCAATGTGGCTTTATTCTACGAATATTTTACTCTAACCCATTTCGAAAGAGAACTAGGACTCATTAAAATAAATGCTGGAAATATAATAGTGCTATACAGGGTCATATTTGGTAAGTATTAAAACTGAAATATAGCTGTATTATATAAATATTAAGATTATAATATTTGCAAAACATTACGTTCCTGAAAATACCTAAATTCAACTTCACGGAGCCCTAAAAATAAATGAAAGTGATGTCAAGAAAATATCTGATCAAAATTATGAGTGAAAGAACAGAGACAATATTATACAATATAAATGATCATGGAAGACATTTTTAGAGTAGAATTGATTCTCTAAAATTTAGATGTTGTTAAAAAAGAAAATGTATAAGTGTATGTAAATGAGAGAAAATAGCTGTATATATTTATTGTTAATATATGAGAGGAATTTAAAATTATAAAAATGATAAGACAACTGAAAAGGTGAGAATCTTATACTCCATTCTTACACCAGGATATAGTCCAGAGATTAAAACAATTTATGTAAAAAATAAAATCATTACTTACAAGAGTGCAAATAAAACACAAATCAACATTTTTAAAAATTGGAGGATGAATAAATGCTTCTAAATAAGCCACACAAAACAGGAAGTATAAAATAAGTAATTGACAAAGTTAAATTTAAAAGATTTATTTTTCCAGAAGAAAATTTGAAAAAAGGTGTCTGTGGCCTATAGACTAATTCATGAAGGCCTTATATATCATTAAGGCAATAAAAACATCCAAATAAACAAATATGTGGGTGAAGACCACAAACAGGTAATATAAAAAATATAAAAAATCATAAATAAAAGTATGAAAAACTTCACTAGTCATCCAATACATAGAATCTAATACTACATAAAATATTTTTTCCACTCATCAATTATCAAAAATTAATCTCCATAAATATCCAGTATTATTGAGAAAAGGTGAAAAAAAGACATTCAAAAGTAGTTTTCAGTCTGTAAATTAGGAGAAAAAATTTGCAGGACATGTTAGGATTTCAAGTATGACTAATGTTCACAAACATGGATTATCCTAGTGAATATATCAGTGCATGGTACATGGTAAATATTCAGTAAATATTTTTCAACATTCAATAAATATACATAATATTGCTTTATTATGGGAACAATTTAATATATGCGCCAGAGAATTTGTATTGCTTATTCAAGCAAAAGCAAATCTCCAGTAATATTGATGATGTAAACTATTGACATAAAAATGTATCTAGAAAATGTACTGACAGAAAAAGCTGTTACTGAATAATGTATAAAATAGGTGAAATTATGTGTATCGGCATAGAGAAGTATCTGCATAATATTAGTGAAAATGTTAATAATAGATGGATAATGCTTTACTCTAAAGTTTTTATATTTTTGGAAATTTACCTTGTACATTATTCATTTTATTATAGTGAAAGGTGAAGCTATTATTATCTTGCAAAAATAATCTTATTTATTGAATTTGTTGTTTTGCCAACAAAGGTTATACAAATCAAAGAAAAAAATCACGCGTGAAAGAGACATTGACACACTACTATCTTTTCAGATTAGAGAGAATATTGTTCTACAATTTAGCATATACACATTTAAAAATAATAATATTTATATTTTCAAGAGATTTATAACAGGATCTGAGTAAACTATTTGATTATGACCTGTTTTATGAAACATGAAAAATGAAACATGTTTTTAACCAACTAGATAGATGAGAAAACAGATAAGAACAAATAACCCACTTTACGACATTTTCTTGCAATAACAAAGCATTGTTAATAAAACATTTTCCAAGCTCATGTGCTTGTTTTTAGATTGTTTACATAGAATTCCACTGTGATGCATTCCCAGTCTTTTGGAAAATTTCCTTAAGGAAGAAAATCCCAGGAAAGAGAGACTAATGCTTCAAGCTATGTCTTAATAAGCTCCCTTGCTCTTTTATATTACTTATCATACATTATTTCCATAATCCTGCTATTGAATGCCATTTAATCAGAAACAGTAGTTGTCAAAAACAAAACAAAAGTTTCTAAAAAGAAAGAAAAAAAAGTAAAAGGGAAAAGAAACAGAAAATGACATGCTTTTTAAAGTTTGGGAGATGATCTTTGACTTTGTACTAGTGGTTTTAGTTCTTTGTGTGCTTTCTGAATTTGTATTGTTGAGAGCATTCCATTTTAGAGTATGATAGCCGATCTTTCTCACTGTCCAGATATCTATATCCCTTTAAAATTTAAATGTCCTAACACAGTGTCATATTCAAATATAAATTGGAAATCAATCATTTGCTATAGACTATCTCTTCTAATAGTTGATGTGTCTATAACGTAGGTACATGCTCAAGATCAAATATGCTAACCTAATCATTTTGGTACTTGGGGATTATAAAAAAATGTTTCATAATATCAGGCTCTGGAAACATCAGCATGTCATGAAAGATGAATGAAAATAACCCTGTCATTGCACAGCAATACACAGCTTTAAAGGCTGTACCATAAGAGAGACAAAACAATTTATATGAGATCACACCTCACGCACTTTTCATATTGTTATTAGTTATGGCAGTTTTATTACATGAACCTTGACTGGCAAAATGGCCATCCCTTCCTGACAGTTTGATCTCCTTAGATTCTACAATCACATATCACATACATAAATAGAATTCTCAACACTTATGGAAGTATCCAATGACATTAAGTACAGAGCAGTGTAAATTTGACCAGTATTTTAAAGTAGTCACAGTGAGAAGTCCATTTTTAATACCTAGGATATTAATATGTGCCATTGCTTTGTATTGTGGTTTAGATTGAAACCACAAAGAAATCACTGGCTTAAGTAAGACATTTAAGAGATGTACTTATGGCAAGGGCCTTTTAGTTAGTTAAGAAGACTTAGAGACAACAAAATTGTACTAGTCTTTACATCATTAACTGATTTTTAAAATAGAAAACATTTATGAGGTTATCATAAAAAATGTTTTGAACAATGTATCATTACACTTTGTGATTTACAGTACATACTAGAGTAATAGGATAGATTTGAAATGTAGTTTCTTCTCAAAATATTATTTCAGTATGTTTGCAGCTCTTGATATTATGTTGGTGATACATTCTTTAGTTTTCTTTATCATTTTTATATTAATATGCCAATCTTAAGAAAAAATAAATCACAATTTCCCTGAAATTTCAAGGAAATTTATAAGAAAGTCCTGTATAATCACTTTTTTTTTAGAGATTTGACATTCCTCTTTATTACCATGTATAAGTTGTTGAACTGTTTTGAAATTTACTGAAGAAAAAGAAAGGTAAAAATATCCTATCAGCTACTTTTGAGGCTCAAGAGTGGATCTGTGGCCACACAGAGTAACATGGATTAACTTTAATGTAAAATAAAATTTTCATAATTTATAACTAATAGATTCAATGTTAATCAATTTTATGTGGTCATTCAATTTGTGTGTGTTTGTGTGGGTGGATGGGTAGGTGCTTGCACACATGAATGTTCTGCATGCCAGAAAGTCTTGATGGCTAGACTACAAATACTCCTCTTTTTAGTAACATAGCATAGTTCCTAATTACTTAACTTGAGTAATTATTTTTGCTACTAAAGTACTTTTTCAACTATAG
This sequence comes from Camelus ferus, assembly GCF_009834535.1. Taxonomy (NCBI): domain Eukaryota; kingdom Metazoa; phylum Chordata; class Mammalia; order Artiodactyla; family Camelidae; genus Camelus; species Camelus ferus. The sequence continues at coordinate 56,965,335 of NC_045697.1, read as the reverse complement.
TAGCAAAAAATGTGTTTTTAAGATTAAACTGAAAATACATACAGTTTGTGATGTTTGAGTTATTTATGTGGACACAAATATTTCACATGAAATAAAATTTTGTAAATTACCAAATACTGTTGGCTTCAAAATTATGATTCTTTCTCTAAAACTGAAAAAAAATTAACAGTATTTGGCATAAAATTTAAATGATGCATACAGAATGCTAAATGAAGAAGAGATATTTTAAAAATCCTGCCGAAATTTAAATAGGTGAAATATAGTCCATGAAATTTCACATTTTTCCTGAGAATTTTTTCAAAGTCATCAAGGATACAGCTAACTGACAGATCTCTTTTGTTATTTTCAGTTCAGGAGGGCCCATATAATCCAGTTTCTTACTTTCCAGGGGCACATTTCTTAGAATTTCTTCGAAGATCAGAACATCAACACTGACAGGTTTTATTAACTCAATTTTGAAATCTACATGTAATGTAAAAAATTTGGTGATATTGCTGCGTACTTGTAAATGATCCTTTAGAATCTTATTGATTAAATTTCTAGAAGGTGAATAGCCACTTAATTCCCATAACTTTCAGAAAATGTAATTTTGACTTACTGAAGAATAAATAACCTACCAAATTATCTATTTCTCTATGTAAATTATTGACAAAGCTCATAATTCCTTTTGCTGAGGAAGTTATTAGAGAAAGTACGTTAGCTACTTCTTGAGTTAGCAGTAGAGGGCTTTTTTAATGAAAACATTCTGCCACTTCTTTCCTTGGTGACATTTATCATTTTTCTTGCTTCTTTTGTTGAGAGATCAGGGTATTCTACAGCCTTGTCCAGGAGGCTCCTTTCAGATCGCCAAGAGAATACTCATTACTCTATGCTATATGTGATAAATCTTTCCACTGTTACCTTTGTTTTGAGTTACTCTCCTTGAACCTTTCAAACTTTAGCAATGTTTATACCCCCCTGGCTTTTTGGCAAGGATGTATATGCATTGCAACTCTTACAGTAAATTATATATCCTTTCATGCAGATGAAACTAGTTGTTCTACTAATTGCATTGTTCCTTCTTTGCTTTCTTCCCAGGGCTCTTTTTGGGAGCTGCAGAGACAAGTGGTCCAATAGATTATAAACATCACTGAAACTTTTATGGTGTTGTCAACTAATAGATGACATACTAGTCATGGGCAAAATGATTTTGCATTTTCTTTCAGAAACTTCTTTTATGACACAGAATCAGTTCACAAATTACACTTCAGCTGATTGTCATTTTTTTTTACCCCAGTTCATATATTACTAATTCTTAGATTAGTCCAGCAGTAGAAAATTTCATTTGCAATTTCAAGCCACATTAGAATTTTTTCCTTTTATTTGTATTAACAGCTGTTTTTAATTTAATAGTTGGTCTTATGGTGCCATATGGCATTAGACAAGGACTTCAGTTATTGTAACCAATTGTGAAATATTCTATGCGTTATTTATTGCATAATTTCCAAAATAACTTCTAGTTAGTTCCCTGTTTGCAAATGAGACTAGTGATAACCTCTCCCAACAGAGATACATAGGTGCTATTTAGATTTCTTCCTGAAGAAATTAACAAAAAATATGACTCAGTAAAACAGAGGCAATAGAGTTTAGTGATTAGAGTCCAGGGTCCAGAGTCATATTCACTGAGTTTAAATTCCAGCTCTGCCACTTTAACTATGTGACCTTGGGCAAGTTATTTTATCTTTTTTGTTAAAGACTTTCATCTGTAATCTTTTAGTAGTACTAGAAAATAATAATTCTGCTGGATGATTCATAGAGTTGTATTTTGTAAAATTTGCTACATGGAATTATCTTAGGAGATTCATGACACATTGAATATTTGACGAAAGTTAACTATTTATTTTTATTATTATAAATGTTAATAAAAGATGGCTAGAACAGAACATGCAAAGATGTTATAAATCACAGTATTTCATAGCAAGTACTCAACTTTGATGCTTGCTATAACTATAAACAAGATAAATGTCATAAGGAAATAGTTTTCCTTTTCCTTTTCCTTCCTTTTTTCATTTTCCTTCCACTTCATGATTTCCTGCAATTTTCTTAATAATGTTTATCAATTTTGACAAATATGTTACTAGTCCATACAAATTCTGTGAGAAGAAAAAATTCATAGAGTACTATTCTAATTTCGTGGTGGTATTATTTCTTGTGTTTTTCTTTATTTAGTTTTTAAGCATGTACTTTGGGTTCTGCACCCAGTTCCAACAAGTGTGTAGTAGGGGAAAGTTTTCCCCCACACCAACAAGCAATTTTCAAGACACCACCGTAATGTCTTACAATTTAACTCAATTCTGACACTACCTGGAGATAGCATCAGATTCTACATGTTAAGTGTTCAGTCCTACAAAACTGCCCTCCCCTCTCCCTTCGGATGTCAATTTCAAGCCCAGATTCTCACCTATGTTTCTGACTAACTGACTTAAGAGATTCCCATGATCCCCTCCTTGGGTTCAATTAAGTTGCTAGTGTAGCTCACAGAACTCAGTGAACCATCTTACTTACTAATCATAAAAGGATATACCTCAGGAATAGCCAGATGGAGGAGATGCAAAGGGCAAGGTTTGGGGAATGTTGTGGAGCTTCCATGTCTGCTCTGAATCTCCACTAATTCAACAGCAGGGAAGCTCTCTGAACCTTATCCTTTTTGGTTTTTGTGGAAGCTTCATTAAATGGGCATGATTTCTTAAATGATTGGCCACTTGCAATTGATTCACTCTCCAACCCCTCTCCCCTCTGAAAATCCCCACCCTCTAATCATTTGGTTGGTTAACCTGACAACCTAGCCAAATTTCACCTTGTTAACAGAAACACCTTTATTGGTGTTATCACCTAGGAAATTTCAAGGGTTTTAGGCATTCTATGTCAGAAAAAGGGGACAAAGATCAAATATATATGTATTTTATTATAAATCACAGTATTGCAGCATCCTAATTTATTTTGCTAATTTATTTTAATTTAAAAAGAAACACTAAAAAGCATTTATTACTTAAAATTTTAAAATATGTTAAAACTTTTGTCTCAATGTCTCAAATGAGGATCCACAATATTTATGATGAATTACCTAGAAACAATTCATCAAGTGTTTGGTACTTTTGCTCACCTGAATCAAAATCTCACATAGTTAATTTTGTCAAATATATGTAAGCTTTGATATAAACTTTGAAATATGTTTTTATTTAACTTTGAAAACACTTAGTAGATGCCATTTAATCTGTTACATTCAATATTCTTGAAACAGTCACTGGATTTTATATCTCACCCAACTTTAAAATTGTGGTTTTAATTATATATATATATATTTAATTATAATTATGATATTTACCTCAACTAAACAATTATAGAAGTGACCATTCATAATAACTTATTGGTGGCTACTTACTTTTTAAATATTATGCATGACATTGGAATGCCTTTCGTGGCACCTTGTTTTATAATTGTAAACCATCTTTAACTACAAAACCTATGGAAGTTTTTCAAAAATTAGAAAAATGGTGTTTCTTTTTAAGAAAAAAAAAGCTATTGAGATGAAATACTATCTCTATACAACTTTGTACAGCAATGGTATTTTCCAATTTCTCTTAGAAATTCCTTGGCTTACCACAAGTAATGGCACAATTTCTAAAAAGTATGTTTACTAGACCTTTGCTTTGAGAATTCTTTAAATTATTTTTTTAATATATCTTTTATTTTATCAGCACATAGTATCACATTTATCCCTCTTCTATGGAAGTCTAGACTATAGGAATTTAAATAATTTTGAACATGATAAATCACAACAAAATAATTTTTAACATTCAGAGAGATTATTTTTACTGGAATTTGTTGTTGAGCAAACATTTTGATTGTTCATTAGTTAAATCCACTAAATAGAATACATCATTACAGATTTAAGTTAGTATATACATGGTTGTGGTTCTTTGTGAATTCGATTATTTTCCAAAACTACTAACAATTATTCCAATAAAGTTAAATTTATGCCAAAAGAGGAATAAATTACCTTCAGAATAAAGAATACATGGAATAGTTGTTGAATTCAGTAACATGAAATAGGGTTATCCAACTTACCTAGAATATGTGGTAGTATGCATATGGGAGGGTTCTTTGGTTTTTTTTAAGCCTCTTGAAATCTTAAAAAAATATTCACAGAATTGTAGGCACAGTGTCACCTGGATTTGTATAATTCTTTATTCTTCATCTCAGTTTTGAAAACAAAGTTTACTTTCTCTGTGACACATTTGTGAGAAGATGAGAGTGAACAGAGTGTGATATATAGAGATATGAGTGTGAAAATCACTGAGGCTCTCCAGGAAAGACTTCAAGATACAAGCAAGAATGATAATTACAAGTCTTAATGAACAGATGGTAGGAGATTAAAAAAAAAGACTAGTGGAGGATTAGCAGCTGAGGACATTTCACCATTTTTGGTACATTGACTAAAAATAAGAGAAATGGGCAAAATTATATTTTTGTGTGTATACATATATACAATTTATAGTATTTCTTTTTCATGAAAACCATTGTTCTTTCCCTTTTTGCCTTAACAGCTAACATTGTCATTATAGTTCCTCCTCTTTCTACATCTTCACCATTCTGATTGCTGTGGTGTCACCAGTGTAATCTAAAAGATGACTCACAACAAAGCAGAACTGAAAAATTATGAGCTTTAGAAGAGCATAAGATAGTCACTCTATAGGACAAGAAAAATCACAGTAAAGAAAGTTCTAAAACAGAGCTAAGAAAAATGTTGAACTGACACAAGCCAGAAAACTAGGAGGAAGACAAGAAATCAAGATGAGTCAGAACACCTAAGAGAACAAAGGACAGAGATAAAAGACATGTAAGAAGAATTTTCCCTCAGGAAACCCAGTCTTCTGATAAGAGTTTCATATATTTTTTTCTTTAAAAAATTAACAGTTTCTATTGTAACTCTAGGGCCTGAAAATAAACAGCATCAGAAATACCATAATAAAAAAAAATGATTTGATGTCAGAAAATAAAGAAGTCAACTGTAAAAAATCTTATAGTTATAAAACTGTGGTTATAAAACAACTGTAGTTATAAAAATATAACTATATATAATACTTATGATATTTGTTTAATTTATCAATTTGAAGAAAATATTCATTGCTGTCCAATTTTAAAATATGCTAAAAAGATAAAATATTAAGGCAATCAATACATAACTCTTTTTTAACCATTATATATACAATATATATTGTTAGATTTATCAATATTTCTTCATTTCCTTTCACCATTTTCAAATATATTAAACATAATGTCCAACTTAGTTGACTTTTAGATACTTCTCTGTAATGTGGTACAGCAAAAAATGTTTGTGTTCCTGTCCTTTGTGAAAGCTAAAAAAACCAATGAGTTTTTGAAATACAGTGTATTAAGTGCAAGATTTCCTGAATATTATTTTTCTTTGAGTGATGGATATACTTTTAAAGTAAAGGTAATTTTGAAAAAGTAGAAAAAGATATAATTTACTTAAAGCTATTAAAGTTTAGAACTGTGCTTAGAAAAGTGACTAAAATAATAGGTGTATAATAGGTATCAAGAAATTGTTATGTCTTGATTAAGGCTAACCATATTACTGTCACATTTTCAATTGTCCAATTCTGAAACTGGATATTTCTAGGATGTTTTGCAAGCTACTTAACCTCATTTTCCCAATTACTAGAAATAGGCTCTGAAACACATACACATAGAACTGGCTCTAAAATTTTAAGTTGCCATGTGGTTGTTCTGTTGGTGTATAGATACAAACTAACATAAAATAGTCATAAAATTACACATCAAGGTGACTGCACATTCTTCTTAACACATACATTAGATTTTGATTAGTTTCCTTGTTTTCAGACAATAATAAATATTTGTTTTATACAGTCATTATTAACTTATATAAAATCATTTTCTTGTATCTTTCTACTTAATAGTAAAAAGGTCTTTTTCAGATGTCTTTGCACTTATTACCACAATCCAAACTTTCTGAAACTACTTTATTAGATAAGATTGTTCTAAGTTTTTGCAAGGATGGCAATTCAATTGCTAGCTTAACAAAGCATATGCATTTAAAATTTAAATAAACTGGACATACTTGTGGAAATTACCAGGGTAACATCTTTCACATAGAGTATGTCCTAAAATACAAATTTGGTGTTTTCAATAACTTAGAAAATATTGGCATGAATATACAGGGAATTTAATTAACAAGCTAAAAAAAGCTAGAGAATTAATCCATGACAGATCTCTATACTTCTGTTTTATTCTTTTTTTCTCTACTACAATGCATTTCTGGTTTTTTAATGCATATCCAAATCCTACATGTCTTTATAGTGAAATATCAGCACTCACCTTCCTCAGTAATGTTAAACTGGCTAAACATGTTTCAAGTAATTCTATTCCATCCTGTATATGATTTATGTTTCTATTAAAAATTCTAAATAGATTTGTCCCAAATATAAATAAACTTTATATACATTGACTATTTATGTTTTATGTTTATATTCTTTATGTATACATATTGAATCTTCCTAATGAGCAATTATTTGAAGGTTAATGAGGCATCTTTTATCTTTTGTAATTATTCATTAAGCCTAGCATAATGTGATATATACAGAAGGTATCCAGTAAATGTTCTACATTTTTCCTGAAAGAAAATACTGAAAATGATGAAACTACTACCTATTTACTCCCAAGTATTATTAAACAATTTGATGTATTTTAAATTGTGAGCTTTAAATATTCTTAGAAAAGAAATGTTGTTCAACTAAATCCAAAAGTATTTAAAATGGATCTTAGCAAAATCTATAGATGTACAACACTAAAAATGAATTCTAATGTAAACTATAGACTTTGGGTAATAATGATGTGTCAGTGAAGGTTCAGAGATTGTAACAAATGCACCACTCTGTATGTTTATGCTGGAGGACGCTGTTTATGCGTGGGGCAAGGGGAATGGGACCTCTGTGTATATTCTACACTATTTTGCTTTGAATCTAAAGCTGCTCTAAAAAATTAAGTTTATTAAAAATTGTTAACTAGTGATTTTAAACATTATCAGTATGTTTAACAGATGTAGGTAAACTGATTGAAAAGTTGTAAAAATAAAAATTAGACAAACATACAAATATTTCCCCATAAATAATAATAGGAAATCTCTTAGTGAGGTAAATGTAGCCATTAATAAACTTAAAGAACATAATTTAAATACATTATGTAAATAATTCCTATGTGGAAGAGATTTGACCAATATAAATGCATGGAGGAAAAATTTTGTTTTATATTTGCTTTAATATAAAGAAATACCTTGTATTGATTAATGCCTTTCATACATAGGACTTTCTTATTAGAATTTTAAAAGTTCAAATAAAAAATTAAAAGAATGTTGAATATTAAAGCATGAATTAGAAAGTTAGATATGAAAATGTTCATGGTGAAGAGGTGTTTAGCATAATATTACTTCTGAGATCCACATAAAAATGTGGTGTCCACACATTCATCAAAATATTAAACTTATTCTTACAGATAAATTTGAACCAATCTGAGAAAAAAACTATAATATAAACTCAAAATTATATTAAAAACTTACATGCTTTGTGAAATTTTTGTTTAACATCATGAATAGTAGATTTTTGTGTCATCTGAAAAGGAAAATAGTAAAAATTGTAAGAAAAAATGTTAATTTCCTTGAGATATATTTGTTTAAGAAGAAAACATAATTTAATATGTTTAAAATATAAAATTAGTACAAAATAACCAGTCTGTTTTGTTTAGCTCTTTAGTCACTACTGCTTTGACAGTCATGAAACATTGAGTCAATCTTTTTCCGAAAGTTTTAGATTTGTATTTAACAATAATGGTGTAATTTTGAGACCATCAATTAAACGTATGAGTAACTGCATAAGAAAGAGAGAAAGTAAAGGAGTTTACCAGAGGAGTCCAGGGATATAAAACTGATTTATATGGACAAAAGAGGGATGTTTTCCTTCAGAATATCATGAGGAAAAAAATAACCTGTCTAAGCCCCCAAGTTAGTTATGTTTTTAAAACTTCCATCCAAAAATACTAAGTCTATCAAAATTTATATTGAATTGTATTTTTTTGATTCCTTAAGTATATAATGGTTTGACCAATTATTTCATCTTAATCTACTAAAATTAACTCTATTATTAGAAAAATGAATAAAATAAATATTTCTTTATCTAAACATGAGAATTCATAAAGATAAGAATTCTATCCAAATACCTCAAGTTATCACAATATTTTCGACTTTCTGACTTTGTTCACATCAAACTTGCAAACTGAAATTCTCCTTCATCTCTGATTCCTTCCATTGGCTTATGAAAACCCAACAATTCTTTAAAGTCTACATCAAAGACATTTTCACAATTATTCAATAAAAATTTATTTCCTTTCTTTAAACATGTATAGAATATTATATATATGATTTTTTTTTGCTACTCTAAAATCTTATGGCTGTTTTTAGAAAATGAAATGAAAAAAATATACATAAAGCGATGGCACATAATAATTCTCCAAGAAGTCCTTGCTAACATTATTATATTTAATATTACATATCAAAAGTATAACAATGTATACACTTATTTTACTATATTCCAGTCCCTCCCATAGCCAAGTATATGCTATACCATTCAGAAAATTTTTGTCTGATTTCTTTTTCGTATACAGTTTACTAAATAAGAAAGTTTTTAGATTTAAACGCTGAAGAATAATATTAGTCCCCATTTGTGTTATACTGTAAATAACAAAAGGACCCCAAATAATTATGTTGGTATGAAATTTTAAATATTTCATAGCATTGTTCTTCTCTGGAAGATGTTAGGAAATATTTGAAAAAAGTTTTTAGAGACACTGATATATATGTATGTATGCTTGAATATATTATATTTTAATTATAACTTTGATATTTGAATTATATTTTTAAATGTGATGGTTTGTTTTAACAGTGTTCATTGCTTTATCTCACTGTTACTTATCACAAAGCACTATCATATGTTGCTTCTTCTGACAGGGAATGCCTAAAATTCACTAGAATAACAGATATTTGTCTATCAGTCTTTTCAAGGGCCATCTAATCTCAAAAAAACAGGTGATTTTCATGATTAACAACTCATAGTTAGGGTTTGCTGAATGCTCAACTTCCTCTTTATGAGGGCACATAATCTTGTGTTTACTGCTGGTGGTTCCAACAATCTTGAACACAATGACCTAGAGTATTATAGTTTGTGTTTAACATGTGATACACCATATAGCATGTAATAAAATTGAAGTCAACAATTAAGTTGTGAGTACAAAGTCACGTGAAAACAGTTCCTTGATCTTACATGAAAATCTTTCACAAGTAGATTATTATGAAAAAGCTGTATGCTTTTCCCCAAACTACAATACATTAAAGACAGTCTTCTAATTGACATATACATATTTTTTCCTGAATTTGCAAACTTTCTAGCCTAAGATTATGCTTTCCTGAAAGAAATCTACATGTGGGAAGTGGGTTATTATTACAAGCTTTTCACAAAGTTTTTAATTCGTTATTTTTTTAAAATTACATTTCACTTTCACATGTTAGAAAAGGGCTGATTTTGAATAAATCTTTTAGAACTGCCCTTTCTGGAATAATTTTAGTCAAATACAGCAGAAAAAAATATAATTAACCATTAAATGATTCAGACAGTGTTGCTCAATTAGCCACAAGACTGACTGTGCTTGATCAACTCTTTCAGTACTTTAGTTGTACTCAGAGCACAAAGAGAAGAAAAGATGATAATTAACAGAGCATAAAAGAATTTCTGATTACTAAATTTATGTCTCCGTAGCTTCATCAGTAAGTTTATTCATAATAACTTCTACTTTGTAGCTAGTTTTACAAGCTCTTAAAAAGAAGAAGCTATCATTACAATAATTTATTCACTTTTGTAAATAACAATTAATTGTGCATATGAGAGAAATGAGTATTCTAACATCTGAAATCCTGAAGTTCTCTTCTTAAATGTTTCTTTCTCATCAGAAGAAATTAATCTTAAAATGTTAAGTAGGACAAGGTAAATGATGTTTGTTTGTTGAACCAAAATTTTACCTCTAAATTTCAACTGATCATAGTTGAGTTTTGGGTCATTATTGCTTTATTCAACACTTAAGTTGATGAACTTAGGAAAAGCTTTCCACATTTAAGTGAAACAGGATTTGCCTGAATTTGCCCCATATGAAAATACTGCAGTAAAGAAACCCTTTTTTTTTTTTTTGTACTACTACTACTTTTTAAAACTGTATTCTAGCCACTTCTCAGGAACTCATTGAAATGAACAGATATCTTCAAACTACCTCCAAAACAAAAAATATCCTACTTAAAGAAATAAAAATTAAGTGGTAAGGAAAAACAACTTGAAATTTGTTTGACAGAGTAATTGCAATGTGCAAACCAAAAATTGTTAGTAAACTCTGTAAATAAATGTTTCTACTAAAGACACACTATAGTACATATAAAATATAAAGACACATAAAATAGTTCCATATACTTTACTCAGGATGGACGAGGAGTTTTCTAAGTAAACAAATGTTATTTTACTAGTAAGTAATCTTCAGATTGTAACTAAAATACAAATAAGCAATAAGCGATCTATATGAAAACATTTTTATAAATTCAAAACATGTTTGGTATTTTATAGAATATCAAGTATTTTCACCATGAATAAAATTGACATGATACTACAAATATGCAGAAATATCAGTTTTAATAAAATTTAATTGTTTTAAGTTTAACTATATTTCATTTACTATTTAAGAAATTGGAAAATTATTTTGTATCATACCAATTTTATTTCTTTATAAACTATAATGAATTACTTAAAATGAGTTTTTGTTATGTCAAAATAATATATATGTATCCATATATATATGTCAGTTTTTAATATTATAAATATATTGCAATAACACATTTGGTCAACTTCATTTTAATTCAAAAACAAAATAAACATTAAAACATAAAATAAATTCTTTAAAATCTTCACCATAGAAAGTTTCAAAAATATATTAATCTGAATAATGTATTTTTAAATAAATACTTCACTCCCCAGTAAATTATATGTATATGTAAATTTTATTTAGGCATATAGCCCAGATATTATTTATATTTTTATTACATATACATATATATCATATAAATATTGTAAATATAAAAGAAGAGGGAAAAATATGGTAAAAATATGACTGGATATCTAATTTTATTACATATAATTTTGGTATAGTTATTATATTATAACATTGCAGGCATAAATAAATACAATTTCAATAGCTACTCTAAGACTAATATTTAATTTTTGTAATCCTTCAATAAAACTGAATGTCTCTTATTGACTAGAATATTTATTTGTAGTGTCTATCACTAAGCCATTTTATTTCTATTTAATACAAAAATAGTAGTCTTTATATATTATTTATTGAATAAATGACTTTCTATATACTTGTTTTCTGTCTTATAGCTTGAAATTCTAAAATATTGAAAATAAGGAAGAAATTTTAAAATTGAAATTAGAGCTGGATACCCTAAAAAGTACAAAAAGAAGTAATATTTTATAAGTCGGAAAATAATTCAGATTTTAAGAACACAGAATTTTTCATGGTGAATACTCTTTCTGGAATAGTTTTAGAATATGTTTTGTATCCTAGGTGAGAATATTTTAGAACTAGAGGGAATCGTAAACACCAGAGTTAAAAGCACATTTTTAAGAATAAAATAAAGCTTGGTGAATTAACATTTATGATTACTTCATAGGTGACTTTGACTATGCTTTCCTACTGCAAGTTTATGAAGCCAAGAAAATAATCCTTGCACTCAGGAGAGTTTACATGATATAACTGAAATCAGAAAGCCCAAATCATATTAAATGAAGTAATTTCTGTCTAAATACTGAAGAACTATTTCAAATAAAATAGTATTACCTATGAGCAAACTAATAAGTAATCATTAAGAAAAAATATATGTTAAAAACATTAGTGAACAAATGACAATCATTTTCCTTTTCAAATAGTCACACATATTATTACATGAAAATTAACTGCTATGTGAAGATAGTTAACAAATGAATATTTTATTTTCTATTGATTAATCATTCAACTTCAAAATCAATGTAAATATGCATAATCCAAATTAATTTATATTCACTTCTTTCAAAAAGTGATTTTTCCATAAACACAAAAATTTTACATTAATAAGACAGTTCATTAAAATGTATGCAAATAAAACTAAAGAGAAAAGAAAAAGTCCCTGTGATATATTTTAACTCCAGTTTGACTCTTCTTAATTACAAACTGTAAAATATTTCAGAGTCCATATTAAGTGATACAATTGACTAGTGATGATCAGAATAAAAAGGCTTTCTTGGAATAAGTAAGTTTATAGTCTGTTGAAAATTATTGATTAAAACTTAATTGGTTTCCACTTGGTTTGCAGTGACAGTGACAAGGACATTTACCAAAATCACTTCATCTTTAGTTTTAAAAGGGAAATATGACATTTATGCATACTTCAATTATTATTGCCATGAAATTTATTTTGAAGAGTCTCAAATATAGTGAAAATTACAATGGAAGTGATAAGTAATAATGAACTCAGTATCAATAGTAGATATCCATCTGTTTTGTGTATATGTATGTATGTATATATCCTACTTATTAGTAATAAAAATTATAGTTTATCCTGTACTATTATGGTGATTGTAAAAATAGCCGAAATATTTTGCAGATCCTCCCCTCAAGTAGAGTTTATTTCCCTGGACGTTAAATTTAAGCTAGCCTTGTGATTTGCTTGAACCAAAAGCATGTGTTGAAAGTGAGGCTGTGCCAGTTGCAAATCTAACACCCAAGAGGCCATGTATTTCTAGTCTTTGTGCTAACATCCCTGATCAGCACCATGTAAAGAAGCCTGAGTTAGCTTCCCCAGTGATGACAGAGATGTGGCCCAGTTACACCCTTTCCTAGAGATCATTCATTCCCAGATCAGTGACCAAGCAGCAGCGACCTGGCAGCAGGCTTGAGAGCCCAGCAGATGTCAGCAGATCTGCTGAGCAGCTGTATGCTAAATCACCAAATAACAGAATAATAAGATAAACAATGGTCTTTATTTTAAGCTGATAACTTTTGAGTATTTGCTTTCAAGTGGTAAAGAACTATTAAAAATATTAGTCATTAAGAAGGGACAAGGAAGAGAAATATATAGTTCAGTCATTTCACTGTACAGATTACAAATTCAGAAGAGAGATGTTTACTTTTTAAATACTTACATCAGGTTTGTAGATCACCTGAGATGTTAACTCTATTGTATAATTAACTTTTTACTATTTTCTACTGATGATATTAAAGATACATGTCGATTAAATTTAACTTTAAAAAAATACACTCAAATTTCAACTTCTATACACAGAAATGAAACTAACATGGTACCACTGTGAAATATGTCACATATTTAGTTTTATAATATATCTGAAACTATTCATCAGTCATATAAATATTTAACCTTAATATTCAAGTTACTTAGTATCTGCTTTTGAAAGATGCACAGTGCAGTTAAACTGAATTTCAGCAAAAAACAAAACAAAAAAGTAACAGAAAACAAAACCAAAATTTTATAATGCATAAGATCTTAAAATGTAAGGTTTATTACCTTGGTGACTCAAGGAAATCCCCATTTTAAGATTCATATTATTTCTTGGGAAATGAGTTATGGGTAGCCAGTTTTCTAAAAAAAAAAAGTAGGGTTTTACCTACCTCTTTAAGCATCAAATATTTAAACCCATCCAATTTGAACACTTTTCTTCCTAAAATACATTTATTGTCCTACCAAGAGAAGGATAATTTAAATGGTTCTTGGAAACTAAAGACAAATTAGTTATTTTAGCAAATATTTGTTCTATTGATCTCCACTTCTCTAAAAAGTGATGCTGGTTGTTAGACTGGGATCTTTGGCTTGCTTTGGACAATGAAATGTGGATAGAAGAGGCAAAGTCCATTTCAAACAATAGGTCTTAAAAGGCACAAAAACATCTGGGAGCTTCTGGCTTATACCTTGATGAGTGTATGTTCTCTCATTTCTTGGACTTGTTCCTGCACTCGCTTGCTACACGTGTCACTTGTCTTTCTTGAGAACACAGGCAGCCTAATTGTTTCATCTAAGCAAATCAATTAATAGAATTTGAGTGAGAAATTGGGGCTCTGCATATGATTAAAGTGAATGAACTTTGAAACAAATTTTGGAGGAAATAACTTCATTGCAAAGAGTTTGCTTACTCAAGTAGATTTATAATTGTTCAAAATATTGGTTGTTCCTCCCTGGGCAGGCCTCCCAGAGGGAATATTTGGTGTCTCTCCCATGTTGAACTCAGGCATGACACTGATTGACCAGTGAAATATGAGAGGAAACAAATGTTTAATATTCAAGCAGAAGCTTTAAGAGCCAGAGTGTGTGTGGTTCAGCAACTGTTAGGGACTGAAAATGTTTTTGTGTCCCACAATCCATGTTGAAATTCTGTTCCATAATGTGATGTTATTAGGAGCTAGAGTCTTTGGGAGGTAATTAAATCATGTGGGTGGAGCTTTCATGAAGGAATTAGTGCCCTTATAAAAGAAACTCCAGAGAATTCTTAGTGCTGTAGATACAATTAGAAAATAGACTGCAGCTTCAAAGGGGATCCTAACCAGAACCTGGCCATGTTGGCACCTTGATCTTAGACTTCCAGCTTCCATAACTGTGAGAAATAAATTTTTGTTGTTTAAAAGGTGACCAGTCTATGTAACTTTATAGCAGTCTATAGTGACTATGATACCCCTACTCTATTCACTCTACTTGGAAGCTGACATGACAACGACAAGAGCTGCTTCATCAACCTGGTTGCAGGAAAGAGAGCTCAGAGCATGGCCACATCTCATCCACATTGGCATGCCATATGGGTGTGAATTAAACCTTTGTTATTGTCCATCATTGATTATTTGGAGTCATTGATTAATTTAGACTGAAGACTACTGTTATGTGTTGTGTATTGTCTATATTCAAAAAGTGGTAGGATTTTTTCTTAGATAACTAGATTTAATCTATGGATGTGAAGAGACCCTCATATCCTATACCCTCGATGGATAGTTTTAAAAGGATTCCCCAAACATCAGAGATCACTTCAAATTCTGAAGTGATGGTAATACATTTCTTTTTATCTACTTCAATATTTCTACTTCAGTATTTATGCTACAGTTTTTAAAATATGGAGACTGTGAAATGAGTTTCAAGCAAAAATAATTAGGGAGAAAAACCAACTTTAGAAAGTTCATATTATTGATTAGTTGTTTGACATCAAACCACAGAGATAGATGCTACAATTACTTCTGCACCACTGGCTCACTGCCCTCATAAATGCAATGACATAGTGCCAGCCACTGAAAGCGATGGCATTGCTTTTCAAATTTCATTGTGTGTATTGCATGTTCACAGATGAATTCATCCTCAACAATTAAACAAATTCTGAGTATTGATCATCTTAGAATAGTGAAAAATTTATTATGTAATGTGCCTGAAAATCTGAAAAATATTTGATGATTAAATGAGCCATGAATCATCAACATCTTCATTGCATCTCTTTACGTTATATCATGCTTTATCTGGAATTCTGATCAATGCATTTCCATGACTTTGAAGGCCATATATTTCCATACCCTCAAATGTATATCTCCAACACTAAGTTGTTTTCATAGCTGCAAACTTACATATACAATTGAATATTTAACACATTGACATGGATGGCTCACAGTGATCACAAATTTAAAAATGCAGAACTGAATGCAATATGGGTTAAGCCAAAAACTGCTTCTACTCCATTAATGAAACCAATATTGAATTTTTCAAGCCAGAGTGTTTATATAAACCGTAAATTTTCAACTTCATTGTCAGGGAAATCTGAGCTTTACTGATTTGATCTCCTATGTTTAAAATCATCCCCCTTCTGCTGTCAAAAATTTTTTCAGTATCACCTACTAGAAACATATTAGGTAATCATTAAACATTCACTGAAGAAATTAATATTCAGTGGAGACATAGAGTACCTAATATATTCAATTTATTTAATTATCTTATATGTATAATAAAATATCTTATTAACTGGCTTTACAGTTTTGTGCATACATTTATTAAATGTTTTATTAATTTTTTTCAGATTTATTTAGGCATAACTGACAGATTAAATGGTTAAGATATTTAAAAGTTACAATGTGGTAAATTGATACACATATACATTGTTAAAGGAGTCCCTTGTTGAGTTAATTAACATATTCATCATCTTACCTAATTACCCTTTTTGGTTTTGGTGGGAACATTTAAGTTCTACTCTCTTAACAGATTTCAATTTTACAATACAGTGGTATCAGCTATAGCCATCATGTTATGCAATAGATCCTCTGGTCTTTTTCTTACAGCTGGAAGTTCGTACCCTTTTACCAACTTCTCTTTATTTCCCTCAAACTTCAGCCAGCAACAATCACTTTTCTACTTTCTTATTCTATGAGTTTAACTTTTTTTTCAATTCCACATATACGTAACACCAGGCAGTATTTGTCTTTCTCTGCCTAGCTTATTTCTCTTAGCATAATATGTTGTTGCAATGACAGAATTTCCTTCTTTTTAAAGACTTAATGATAGTTCATTGAATATATATAATGCACATATATATAATATATATACATATTTTCTTTATCCATTCATCTGTAGATGGATACTTAGGTTGTTTCCATACCTTGACTATTGTAAATAGTGCTGCTAATAAACATGACAGCACAGATATCTCTGAGATGGTGATTTTGTTTCTTCTGAATATATACTAAAAAGTTGGATTGTTGGATTATATGGTAATTCTATTTTCAATTTCTTGAGGAACCTCCATACTGTTTCCATAGAGGCTGTGCCAATTTATATTCCTACCAGCAAGTGCACAAGGGTTCCCTTTTCTTTACATTCTGGCCAAAACATGTTATCTCTTGTCTTTTTAATGATACCTGCTATAACCAATAGATAGCCAATGAGGTTATGTCTCATTGTGGTTTTGATTTGCATTTCCCTGATGATTAGTGATTTTTGAGCATCTTTTCATGTACTTAATTGGCCATCTGTATGTCTTTGGAAAAAATGTCTATTTAGGTCTTTTTTCTACTTTCAAATTGGGTTACTTATACCTTTGCTATTGTATGAGTTCCTGGTGTATTTTGGATATTAACCCCTTATTGGATATGTAGTTTGCAAATATTTTCTCCCATTTCATAAGTTGTCTTTTCATTTTGTTGATAGTTTTCTTTACTGTGCAGAAGCTTTTTAATTTGATGTAATCCTGCCTTATTGTCTGTAATCCTACAGTTTTAGATGGAAGAAGAAATATTTTACAACATACATATATATATATGTATTGTATGCATCTGCTCTCCTCTTTCTCTTTGTTATGTTTTTCCAATGATAAAAGGATCTTTAATATTGAAATAACAAAATTACAAATATCATCTTTAATTCAAGTTTCATTGAATGCACCAGTCAGAATAGTCTAGGTTATACAACTCAGTAGTTTGAAACAATATATGCTTATGTTTCAACCTTACATGCATATCACAGATTGACTGGTGGAACCACTCTGCATTTTCCTCACTCTAGGGTCCATATTAACAAAGCAGACATCATATGGAACATTGCTTGTTTCCAAGGGAGAAGTTAGGGGGAAAATGGAGAAATTAGAGTAGGTTCTTAAAACTTCCATCAGGAAATGAATACATGCCTTTCACTCTCATTTCACAGCACACAACAAGTTACTTCAAAGAGTTAGGCAAGTTTAATTCTGCCATGTTCCTGTGTGAGAACTAGGGAAAAAATCTTATTAAAGAATACTAATATTTGCCAAAGTCTACCCTTTTGATCAAATAATTCTTCCTCTATCATTTACTCATGGTATGTGTTTTCAAAATGCACACACCATGTCCTCATGGAAGCAGCACAAAATTCCTTCTAGTCATGGTGTTGACCTCAAAGCCCAAGGTGTCTGAATGATATGAGGTATTATATACCTATTCATTCAGAGACCTATGAACCAAAAGACAAGATATCTGCTCTCCTAAAGCCCATTTCCTGCCTATGGATGCTAAGGAACCAAAAATGACTTTAAGGCTTCTAAACTCAGAGTTTCTAAAATGTTTAAAATTTTATCTAGAATATTCTAGAAGACAATAAAACCAGACACTATTCCCATCTTTTCTCTGTCTGTCATAAGCAAGAAATGCCATGCATATCTCACTCACTCATGATAGAGATAGATATATACATATAAAGTTACATATATATTTCAAACATCATTTATTTATATATATGTGTGTTTATATATGTGTGTATATATATATATGCACACACACATATATACACAGAGAGGGGCTGGAAAATTTAGGGTTTTTCTCAAGGTGGGAGGTAGAATATGAAATATTATTCATGTTCCTTCCGTTACATAAGACATATGCTTTTCATCTTTGACCAAGAAAGACATTAGTTTCCTGGGCACATGAGGGGAAATAAAAATGGTCAACTCATCAGCTGTCAAACAAATATAAGATCAACTATTTTGTTACGTGCATTACAAAGTTACCCCCATCACCAGTGTGACCTGCTATGTATAATGTCCATGAAAGTCATGATTGCAAATAATAATCCCCACTGCATATGGCGGGCAGTTTAGTCTCTGCTCCTCTTGGTCCAGAAGTAGTAACTATTAGGCATGATAACATCATCATTCCCCTCATTGTTATGTACACAGCAATTTTTGGTAACTTTTATCAGTCTCGTTTGATAGTAGAAAAATAGTCTTCAGTAGTTGTGCAGGGGCGTGCACTCATCTCACAGGCTTAAATGTAGAAAAGGCAACCATATAATTAATAGTCCAAGTTTTAAATGTGAAAAAGCATTTTTTTTAAATACACGGTGACACAAGAATAGAAAATATGATACCGGTAGGGAGTTCTACCTCTGGACATAGGTTTTCTGGCTTCTGTAAATTGAATAGACTCTATGTGACAATTAAAATGATAACACAGTAACAGAACCACTTCACCTATAATAACAAAATCCAAATTCTATTTCACCTAGTGATATTGTGGAGCCTGATAAGTACATCTGATAGAAACTATAATGTATTTATAGTATATATAGTGTGTTTACTGTGTTTTGCTAAATATACTGTGGGTATTCAGGGAAGAAGACTAACAGGGAGAGATTCTAGAGAGTCAACAGCTTGACAAACTGTGAGGTGAGGCCTTCTCCATCAGTTCATTAAAGAATTGGCTCCATAGGTGAATTCTCTACTGATGGGAACACCTTGGTCATGCTGCAATCACTTGCTGAGTGTCAGCCTTTTCAACCTCCCATATAAGTAACTGTGAGGCAACAGCATGAGCAGATTTGAAAAAAAAGTTAAGTGTTCCATCACATACACATTATGTGTTATAGAACTCCACGTAGTGAACTGTCCTTTTGGGACTGATGTGACAGTGAGTGGTATGTGTAATTAGAAGAGACATAATCAGGCAAATGAGAAATGGGTGTCTTTGTGTACAGAAACAAGGTTAAACTTTGATTCCAGATTTTTTTCTTCTGTCGTAACACAGTATAGTGTCAAGTTCAGTTAACTTGAAAATCAGGTGTTTTAGCCAAATTGTACTTCCATACATAAACTATGACATACAAGGACCATTAATTTAAGTTACAGGGATTCTATGATCAACAAAGGCCTAAGAAGACATTATGTCTCTACAATGCCAGAAATGCTCACTGAAAAGTAAAAGTAAATGTATGGATCTATTTTTTATAATCATAAAATTACCTATTTGATTGATTGCCTCTCACTTCGAAATAAAGCAGATTTTATTTTAGCAATCGACAGCTTAGGGGCTGTTCTTGCTGTTTACTTTCTTATGTCGAGTTAAAAGAATTCTACATAAAAATAGCTCTTTAGATAAAACTAGTTTCTCAGTAATTTTAGAGTGAGAGCTTTTTCAGTTTTTTCTATCTATAAAAACAAAGTAGCATATCATCTGAATTGCTAGAAACCTCAGGTTTCTATGTTAAAGTCCTGATTAAATTAGATTCAGACTATAACAGGATTTTATTAAACGAAGTTTATGAGAAGCAGATAATAAATATATATTCAATGGCACAGAGACCAGTGTTGACAAATAAAGGACTCAATTACACAGGCAGTAATTCATCAAATGTTTTCTGAAAAGAAATTACTAACTACATTACATTTTAATTTTTTTTAAAATCAAATAACCAATAATTACAAAATCAGAAACACCCAAACATGAAGTAATATTGCGTGGTTATTTGGGAGGCAGTAAAAATGTGTAATGAGAAAACCTAAACTGCAATAAGGAAAAAAGGACAAGCAATCATTAATTCACTCTTTTTACAAAATGATGTTAAAGTGATGAATTTGTAAGAAGGCAGAGGTGGAGCATTCCTTGATTTAAGAGTAAGATCAACTCTCAAATAAAAAATCTGTTATCAAGTTGTACTAGGCAGTTCAAAATAAATCTGCCTGAAGGAGAACTAACTTCTGATAGGAAAACAAATGTGTGTGACATTCATAGGCTTTATGTGGTGGCAGACTGGTGGGCTCAGGTTACTTCGTTGAATCCCGGTAGATCAACAGGGATTGAAAATTATTTGAAGACTGTCAGTTTAAAAATCCACTAATAAAATATAATATACTAATGGTATGGAGCCTGAAAAAGGTGCACATTTGAAACTGTTAAGTGGGTAGGGAATTAATCTTTGCCTTCCTTCCTAGATTCTCCAGAGGTATCTTTATAGCAATATGCCTTCAGTTAAAGCCTGAAAGGCCAAGGATGTAAGGCATTTAGAAGAGATAATTTCTACTTTAGGAGATTGCCCTTTTCTGTTAAAGATATCCCCAGGATGATCCTTCAGTGTGCTGGGACTGTTCATAACTGGAAGAGATTTCTAAAGCCACTCTCAATTTTTTCAGTAGAGAAAAAAACTCATTCATTTGGGCTCAGTCAGCACCTTGTTCTTACCTCTATTTTACTCTGTGTTGTATTATCTTGTGTTGGACTATTTACATGTGATTATCCATCACAATGTGGTGAACATCTTGAAGAGGAGGGAACATTTTGGGTGGTTTATTTAGTTTCCATGCTGGTGTACCTAGCATCTGTCATAGGGTCTACCAGCTGGAAGGCTGGTATTATTCAATGTATAAGAAGAAAAACAAACAAGGAACAAGGACAGTAGGAGGGATGGAAGGAGAGAAGTGGAAGTCAGGCAATGTTCCAGGATTATATCTCTGCAAGATATTCTTGTCAGTACTTGATAATAATCAATGGGTCACATTTTAAGGGTAATATCACCTTCAAACAATGACTTGCCTTCAAATCTTTGAGCTCTTATCACGGAGCCATGGAAATACCATAGGTTTTACAACAGAAAGTAAGATGCAATGTAAAATGAGATGAAGCCAAGATACACACGCTCTGATGTATGTATGATTTAGGACTTCATGGAACGTAGATACCGTCATTACACGTTCTAGCAAAAGTATAAATTTCATCATTCATGTGTGTCTAATAATGCAAACTGAAGCTTTCAGGGAGCACCAACATGTGCCCACAAACATGCGTTGTGAGAATATTAAAAGCTTAATGTGATATAAACATCAAATTCCACTTGCTGCAACATTGCCCCTTCAGTCCTCTTTCCTTTAAGCCTTTAGATAATTTTTTTAAATGGATGTTTATTTCTTAATGTTGCCTTAAAATCTTGCTCATTTTAAAAAATACTTTTAAGGAATAGTTATAGGAAAGAAAGTTGTCAGTAGATAATTCTGAGTGCTGAGGTCAGTAAAAGGAACACTAAAAAAATGGTTATATTTTAGTAAAACTAAGATCACAGCAACAAGTAAGGTAATGATTTTGATAGTTGTCAGGCTACCAGAAAGTACAGTAAAATGTTATTCTGTACAAGGTACATGCTTAAAATATGATTACTTTTAATATCTTTAAAAATAAATCAAGTATGAGCATGAAAAGATCACACTAAAAATATTTCCCAGAAATAAATTATGTAAGCAGTCTTCATCTTTTTTTGTTTGAACTGTTAGATTATGAAAGAACTAAGAATTTCTTCATTGTGAACTTTCTGACAAATAGGAGAGCGTGCACATCTTCAGGTTTTGCTGAGTTTAGCTAAATTACTCCCTAGCATTGCTGCCTGACTTTCACATTGTTTGACCAAGGAACCTGCAGGGAGCTTAAACTGACTTGCCCCTCAGGCAAGCCGAAGCCCCCATGCATGCCAAGGCCTCCTCCTTCTGTGCTCCTTAGATAAGACCCTCTTGGGTTTTACCAAAACCCCAGTCTTTTGGTTTGAATTGACCAATCTGGTCTTAGCTGAGAAACCCGAAAGCACTCCATTTATGGACCCTAATGAAGGCATGTGTCCCAGGTCCTGTCTCTCTGTCTGTGTTCTTCAGTGTAGTCCCCTGAGGCCTGCTCGATTCTTCCTCCAGGACTGTGAGTAATAAACTCTATTTCATTTTCTCTCCTGGTCTGTTGTTGAATCTCAGCTTACCATCTGGCACCATGTGCCCCACTTAACAAGTGTTGATTTGACAAATTCATAACAGGTTTACATTTAGAGAGATTGCCGTAATTCATCACAAAAATCCCAGTAAAACTGAATTTAACTGAAATAAAATGGTAATGGAATATTCCTTTAACCTGTAATACCACATTCTATTCTATTGAACCTGGATACAAACATTTGTCTAACCTATGTGGGCTGTAACTACATTTGCTAGAAAATACTATATATTTATTGCATAATTATTCTGTTTTGTTATACTTATGATTTTCAGTAAAGATTAAATCAGAAATATATGTATGTGTGTATGTGTGTATATATATATATACACTTAAAGGTTTAAGTGTGTCCTAAAAACATGCTCAATGATTTACATTTAATTTGAATTATTTTATACTTATTCCTCAAACATGGATTATAAACACACATATGAGAAAAAATAATTTAACTTCAATGCATTTATTTCACTGTAAACATTTTACTAAACTTTCCTTCATTTTACAGTTCTTTAGTACATTTAATTGATGTGAGAATTCTCATGGTATTGTTAAATTTGTAAATTTTGTTAGCTGTGTCCTACTTTATTCACAGCTCTCAGCTATAGCCGTTTCCTTAAGGAAATTCCTTATGAAAGGTGATATTTGTTCAGGTGCCTCCAGTGAGATAACTTAGGTCAGTAAAATGTACGGGAAAAGAAAACAAGGCCAGTGCCCAGTGTCACAAGCTGGTTAAGCGAGAGGTGGCTAAGTATCCTCAAAGTCTCCGAAGATCTCATGATGTCACGTTGCCTGTCAAATGTGTCGGTCCTGAACAGACTCACAAAAGATTTGCTTCTCAGTTTTACTGAACTCTCTGTCTTCAGTCTTTCTACTATCATTCTATCTTCCACATGGTTGCCAGATTTAATTTTCTGAATGGCAAATCTGAAAACATTATCCCTCTGACTTGAAAGAAAAGAAAAAGTCCAGGTGGTTTTGCAAGGCACGCAGGCCCCCTACCCTACCCCCACCCATACCATCTATTTTCAGTTCGCTCCATTCTGCAGCGTCACACCATGGACTGACTTACATCAGTCCAGAAACCTTGCTTGTTACTTTTCTACTTCTTTACTTTTGTAATGCTAATTATTGTTCCAAGAGGTTGCTCCTTCTACCCTGCCCATGCTAGTGAATTGTACTACATATTTTTAAAGATCCTTTTGAGTCTTTCTTTCCACTGCATTCATCTTTATTTCTCATCCTCATGCTTAAACCTCTATCAGATGCTTTCCCCAGCCTTCTTTGTATAATTTGTTTTAAACTCTCCTATGCTTGTTGCCATATTATAATTTGTTTTAAAATGTGTAATCTCTCTTTCTGATTTGACTCATGCATATCAGGGTAAGGAAATGTGTTTAATTTTCAACCCCATGTAACCTAACATATAGTAACCACTCATAAAGCAACTAATCTGAATAACAAAGTAAACATAACCCTCTCGCCTGTACATGTCTCTCTGGGATATAGTCACCACTTCACAGCAACATTCTTTACACAGAAAATGTTGTCTAAATCTTATGTTTTTTAAACATGTGATCAGAACTATTAATTTTCTTCATTCAGTCTTGACTTGTGGGTTTCCGTAGTGTAGTGGTTATCATGCTCGCCTGACAGTCTTGACCTAACAGGAAACAGGGTCTCTTAATTGCACAGTGTAGCCCTCTTAATTTTCTTCCTGTAATGGTTAGCTTTTCTTTTTTCATCTCATCTTTAAATTTCCTAGGAAAACATGATTTATTCACATTCATTCATCTAAAAATGTGTTATTTTAGCTTTAAGGTTTGTTTCTATATTTAAAACACAAACCTTTGAGAGTTATTATTTTATTACCTTTCAAGAAAGTATAATCTTTAGAATGAAATCCAAGAGGAGCCTGGATATGGCATGTTCCAATTTTGCATCCAAGATATATTTATTGTACAATAGCACTTAGGTCATTTGATCTGTTTGAATCATGGCAATGTTGAAAAGGTCATTTTCATGTCATCAGTTTAGTGCTTCCCAAACTATGTAGGATAAGGTATCATTTTTGAAAAAAATTCTACTTTGTTGTGGACTAATACATCTGTCAAATACAAGGAAAATAAATTGCTAGAAATAAATGAAATACTGACCAAATACAGTCTTCATTTAAGAAAAGATTAT
Organism: Camelus ferus; assembly: GCF_009834535.1. Lineage (NCBI taxonomy): Eukaryota > Metazoa > Chordata > Mammalia > Artiodactyla > Camelidae > Camelus > Camelus ferus. Next base: position 56,940,429 of record NC_045697.1, on the reverse strand, counting down.
TTGATTGAACAGGAACAGAGTTACTCTTTAAAATTGTTATGATAGCTTACAAATGTTCATTCCCAACTACTAGGTTGTATAATGTACATAATGGAGATTTCAACTAATTATTACTGGGACAAGGAACACATCTGCTTATGGGAGATCATAGCGGCACACGAAGGGGTTGCCATCTCAGCTGGACCATGAAGAATGATTGTTAATTAGACATAAGACTGTGACAGACCAGTCTAGGCAGAGGAATCAAATTTGATCAAAACTAAAAGAATGGAAATTACAAAATTGTTTTGGGACTGGTGAGTAGTGTAGAATGTTGAAACATTGAGTAATAGAGAAAAAGGTGGAAGATAATCCCAAATATGTGAATCAGACTACATAAGAGTCAGTAGAGTTGAAGAATGAAGTGTTTGGGGAAAATATATTTTTCAAGACTACTGCTACGTACAAAAGAAGAGCCTTCCAGAAAACTCACGTTTCTTATTTCCCATTGCTTGTCTCCCCCATTTCAGATTCGATTTCTCTTCAAATCACTGTACCTAAAATAGTCTAATTAAATTCAACAATGACTGCCTCAGCATTTAATGCAAGGGATACTTACAGTGTTTCTCTGTGCTTCTTAGCTGCATTTGACTCTACTGATCTCCTACTTGTCACTAAAATATTCTTTATTAGGTTTTGTGATGGAATATTCACCATATTTCTTCTATCTCTCTGACTCCTCCTCTTTATTTTCCTTTTTCATCTCCCCTTTATTTAAAACTTTACATTTTAGAATTCCTCAGGTTTCTGTAGTTGGTTCTTTTCTCAGCCATCGCACTGTTCTTTCTTAATTTTATCTTCTCTACTCCAGTGGCTGCAAGGATCTCCTCTATGTTTCTAACTCCCAAGACAACATATTTCATCATGACCACCCTCCTGAGTTCTAGATCTTCTCACCCAGATGCCTACTGAGTATCTCACAAAGATCTCCAACTTAAAATGAACAAAACTGAGTTTTGGTTTCCTCCTCACCTCTCTACTTGTTGAATAACAACAATAATAGAAAGCAAACATGCAACAAACAAACATAAAAATCCACATAAAGATTCAGTAAATTATGCCATCCTCAGGATCTGCAATTCTCAAACAGCAATTTAATATCATACTCACATCACCCATGTTCCTCATTCTTGACAACCAAACAACATGTCCTGTTGTTTCTACCTCCTAAGTATCTGTTATATCTTCCTATTTCTGTTCATCTTATTCACTGTCTGGACCACACATGAATACCATGTCTCTAGGGAGATTTTCCTGTTCCACAGATTAACTCATCACCCTGTGTTTACCACCATAAATCACTTTGTGCTCCCTCTTATGTTGCAGATATCTTTGCACCTAAAATTACTTCTACAGTGTTTGTCTTCCACAGGAGAGAATAAAATCTACAAAATATAGGAATTTTATCTGTTTGTGTTAATGCATTGTCTCTAGAACACTAGACATACATCTTAACAAATATCTTTTGAATTAATACTTACAACACTATAACGACAAAATAGAGAGTTGGAGAAATACTGAATCTGATAATTTCAACTCTTCTTTTTAGAGGCATCCTCTAAAAGTTATTCATCTTTTTTGCCTTTCTAAATGGAGTATCATTGCATATTATATATTAGGAGATAAAAATGGCATCTTATTAGCTCAACTGTAGATAAAAATAGTTTTCTTAGATGTGATATATTTGGAAAATAGAAAAATGTAGACAATTAATTGATTATGTATAATAGTCTATATTTTTTAAACATTATTTATAAATAATTTTCTAGAGTATATTTATTTTTTCTCTACTATTACATTGATATGCAATGCTTTTACATCCATTGGCATCTTTTATGGTATGTCATGGTATTAGTAACCAGTGCATATTATTTAGAGTATGAGAGTTGGATATAGAACTCTAGAAACCAGTGCTACAAAGATGGTCCCTGTGACTGTGCTTTCTAATTCTAATACTTCCTAATCATTTCAGAAAGGGATAGTAATAACTATCATTTTAAAATGCCTACATTTTACAGTCATACTAGAAAAGTATCAATTCAGATATTTTCCCTCTTCAGTGGGTGAATAGTATTTTAAATATATTGCTACTACCTAAACTATGATGTTTATTTACAGAAAAATAACTATGTGACTGACATGGTGCTACATTTTGCATACATATGTAAAATTCTTAGATATCCTGCAAGATAGATATTTACCCTACATGGAAAACCAAGGATCAGAGAGTTAAGTAACATGTAAAGGTAATAAAACATTAACTATTTGCAAAGCTCAAGTGCAGAAACAAATATGTCTGACTTCAGAGCATAAACCATTGCACCACATTGTCCCTCATCACATGTGTATTTGGACATTATGTATCTTTTCTGAGAGAAATGTAAGTCAGGGCAGATAATGTTAAAGTACACTGATTCTTTTGAAATTAGAACTGCATGCTGTATTATAGAATTCCAGAGTATATGAAAAAGAGGGGTGAGCTTTGGGGATGCTCTGGGTTCATAGAAAATGATTATGTTAATTGCCTCTTTGGAGAGGAACCATCCAACTCAATTTCTTAATTTTTAAATGATATAAATATTTTAAGCATATTTTGTTTAATTCATTATTAAAGGGAATTTAAACTATTTTAAATTTCTAGGTTTGAATGTTAACTAGTGCTATTATATATATTATATACATAATATATATAATGCTATAATATATATAATGCTCAAGAGCCTATCTTTGTCTTAAATGGAATGACAAGTGGACATCTTTCTAAAGTAGCACATCTGCCCTGAAGCACATTGTAGTGCAAATCAGATGTCCCAATCATGAAATTAAATAGAACATGAGAATTTTGGCTAATGAAAGTCATTAATATCTTTTACATAATAGTGTATAATAGTTAAGAGCAAGGCACAGAACGTGTGTTGGCCAGGTTCAAACCTTTGTTCTAATACACGCTAAGTTCTTCTCTTCAGCTCTCTGTGCCACCTTTTCTTTTTTACATAAGTGAAGAATAATAATATATAAATCCTTTTAAAGAAAAGGACAATAATGGACAGAGATATTGGACCAGGTCTAAGGAAAAAGAAAAAGCAGTCCAAATTTATATTAAAATTCTAGTCTAAGTGAATCCAGAGGTCATAAACTTTGTTGCATCATGCAACATCATAAAAAAAAATAAGCATAAGGGGATAGAAGAGAGGAGCAAAAAGGGAACCAGAATGGAAGAAGAGTTAAAAAAAAAAAAAAAAGAGAGAAGGAAAAGAGGAAGAGAAAAGCAGAAGATAAGGAGAAGAGTGGAAGAAAGATATTGTCATGTGCATATACATGAAATTCTGAAAACTGTCATTAGGCCATTTTAAGGCAGGTATCATTCTCCTTTTACAGATGAGCATATTAAGGCATAAATATGCTAAGTTGTATGCCCAATGAAAAATACTAAAATGATAAATTCAGAAATTAAGAATTATCAAATTTTCTAACTGAAGTATTAAAAGTGCAATTTTTATGAAGTCTTACTACCCTATAATTTTCTCTACTATTTTCTGGTGAAAATTATTATTTTTACCATTAGAAGGACTGGAGAATTATTGAGTACTTTATTTTATTTGTAAGAAGTATTGTAAAAGAAGTTAAGAATTTTGATATAGAGCAAATAAAACTATAGGAGAAAGAGGGGTCTTGAGGTCAAGTTTCTTGGAAAAAAGATAACCGAAAAAAGAAAGCAATGATACTGGAAATGTTTATCAACACTAATGTTTTAGAGTTCTTTCCTTGCTCTTGAATCATCCACTTGTCACTAGATAAGCTTCTGACATTTTACAATAGAAGTGAAGCAAGAATAGTTAGCAACTTAAATTACCCACTGTTAAATTTTTAAAATGTATTTTTCACATATATTTTTGGTGTTCCAAAAATATTTACTATGGTATTTAACAATATTTTTAATCTGCTCTCTGTTTTATCATCCTTGATTAGTCATATTATTTTAATTATTCGTGGAAAATACTTAAATTAGTCAAATTAACATTCCCATCTGCATTAACTTCTTTATGAAAAGTTTGTTAGCTTATCAGAACATGACTATTTGTTAGTAAATTAAACACTAATACAAAGTTAAATTCTGTACAACTTTGTTGGGAGCAAGTCAGGAAGAATTTTGACATTCAGTGGAATTATTTAATTAAATATCTTTTTCTGTGAATGTATCTACATTTATTTGATTGATAATTAGATTCAGAAAAATAGTAAAAAGTATTTTCAAATATACTCTTCTACCCCAAAACTGTCACTGTTAAGCATGAGTTCACTGTCAGATCCACATATCTCTTAAACAGGCATTAATTCATTGAGTAAATATTGGTTAAACACTTTCTTTGTACCAACCACTGTTTTAAATGTAAATACAGGAGTGAAAACAAAACAAATCCCTGATTTTGTGAAGCTAGAAAATAATAAACTAAAAAAGGAAAATAAACAGTATGTTATATAGTAATAAGTACTAGTAAAGAAATAGAACAGGGAGAATTTAGAATATTGGCAGATTTTGCATTTTTAAATAGGTAGTCAGGAAAGGCTCCAAGGAAAAAGTGACAGGTGAGTAAAGACCTAAAGAAAGACACTGACCAGTTTTGAGTAGGAAATGATATTATCTGACATAATTTAATAGGCTAGTTCTGGTTGCTAGGTAGAAAATATATTGAATGTGCTAAGGACAGAGCAGAGGCTAGATTTAAGAGTGCTGGCAGTAGAGATGGTGAAAATTTGTCACTCTGGATATATTTGAAGGTTATCACCTTGAAGATGGATTGTATGTGGGGTGTGAGATTAAGAGATGAGTCATAATGCCTGTAAGTGTTTGACTTGAGCTATTTGAAGGATATAGTTGCTACTTATTGACTTGGAAAACTCTGTGGAAAATTTTTCAAGGAAGACCAAGGGCTCAGTTTTAGATATACTAAGCTTGAGATGCCTAAACAACCAAACAAATGGATAGATAGATGGATTGATACATAGATATATAAAGAGATACATAGGTAAATATGCAGATAGATATATACATAGATACATAAATACATTTGCAGTTCAAGGGAAAAAGATAAGCTGCAGTTACATATTTATGAGTCATCAACAGGCAGATGATACTTAAAGCTATAAGATTCCATAAGGTAAATGACCACAGAAGGAGAGAAGTTCCAAGGACTGATTGGTGACAGTCCACACATAGTCAGATAATAAAGAAGCAGCAAGAGAAAAGGAAGAAACCAATGAAATGAGTTTTCTTTTAAAAAAGTATGTATTATCCTGGAACTTAAATAGCAAAAGTGTTTTAAGGAAGAAGAAGTGCTTAACAGTGGGAAATATTGCTGATTTACTGAGGGAGTAAAGCGTGACAGTTGACCTTTGGAATTAGCAAGGTATTTGTCACTGTGTCACTGGTGACCGCAGCAGGTTCATATAGTGGGAAGTGATGGAGGCAAAGGTCTGAATGCAGTGGATTTAGAATAGAATGAGAAGAGGAAAATGTGGGAAGACAACGTGAACATGATGAAAGGAATGAGAGAAGTGGGATAGAAGCTGTAGAAGATAATGAAGGGAATAGAAAACTTTTTTTTTTTTTGGTTGGGGTGTGTGTGTGCATGTGCATGTGTGTGTAAGTAAGTAAAGAACATGGTTCAGTACATTTTCTTTAATCCCAGAAATTCTCTCAATGTTTTTGTTTTAGGATATCTCGAGTATATACTTTGTCTATTCTGAAATTAAAGTTATAATACTGTGATGCAAACAAAAGTTCTACTAGAGATCAGCATATATAACTAAGATACATACATCCTACTTATTTGAAAATTCGTATATAGCATAAGCATTATAACAAATCATGTCAGTGAGTAATTGTCAAGAAATCTTGACAATGTACAGTCTCTGCCAGTGTAACAAGGTTCATCACTTATTTTTTTCGTGGGTTTGTATTCACATTAAATTTCTCTCTCCAAATTGTTATGAAAACTTACAAAAATATTTTTGCACTATTATGTTCAAGGCACTATCCTAAATATGTTACATATCTCATTGCTACTCTTCACCATAGGCTTACAAAATAGATTTTATTAATCTGTTCTAAATAAGAGTCCTGGTGATCAGCAATTCAGTGACTTTCCTGAGCCTTGATAGACATGACTGATGGAGCAGGGATTCAGTCCAGATACGCTTAGTTCCAAAGCATATGACCTTTAACTTTTACTGCTTTTTAACACTATACTTCCTGAAAGACAGGGACTAACTTATAAGAAACACTTCTTTTGTATACTGGGTAGAGCTAAGTACAATGAAAGGCAACTAACATGACTTTACTCTTCATAAAGCTGTTAATTTGTATAAGAAAAAATAATATATTTGTTACAACAAATAGAATCATTTTTCTCACGTTTACAAATTTAAACTGTTAATAATCATGATGCAAAAAAGTGTAAACTAATTTAATTTTTTTCTTTTAAATGTCTTGCCTTCATTATGAAACAATTTTCCAAATTACAAAACTAAAACAAGACAAAATCCAGTTCTACTGACAAGTTTTAAGATTTGAGTGCAGTAAGTTGCACATCGATGGTGTTGATTGTGCAATAAAAGCCGGTGAGGAATCCAAAATTAATCCTTTATCTAGCCTACTGATTTCTCTAAAGGTTTGCCACTGGAGATGCAATTACCAGGACTCTTACTGTTCAAATATAAGATTCTGAAACAAAATCCTTATCTCTAAAGAATGCTGGCTTTCTGCAAGCTTAATTATTTTTGCAATTTAATTAATACTAAAAATGTAAATCTCCATGTCTTAGTTTCAAATAAAATTTCAATAACAGAAAACTTAAATGTACAGGGAATATAATTAGAATCCCATCAGTTTCCCATTACTTTAAGGTGGATTTTGTGTCAAAATTTAGACACATACCAGAAAAGACAATGTCCAGTCACATTTTAGAATCCTGGTCTTTGGAAATCATTTATCTATTTAATATCCATTCCATTTATTGTTTTATTTCCCTTGATTTCATTCTATTTTCCTTATATGTTTTAAATTTTCAGTAGTGAGACATTGCAACATCAGCAAGTTCTGGATGACAATTTTATTTTTTAGATTTGTCTTATCCTGTGTGATATAAAAAAATCCAAAAACTTAACTGAGATAATTAAATTGTAACATGCATAAAATTTGTAAGTTGAAATCCTATTGTACATAATACATATTCATCATTTATATATGGCTCCAGTGGTACTATAGAAAAAGAATATGATTTAGAGTTGTGAAGAAATGGTTTTGAATCTCATACATCCCACTTATGACCTGCATGAACTTGTAAAAGTTCTTTATCTTTCGTTTCCACCTGTAAATAAAAGTTGATATTGCCCAACTAATGTTACAATTACTAAATAAGAAATCACATAATATCTTGTTGGCAATTAAAAGCAAGTAAATAATTTCTTTTCTTTTGCTCTTATCTATAAACACAGCTAGAACATAGATAAATGGAATCAGTGATTGAATTTTATTTTTAGGACAATGGCAAAAAACTTACTCAACATGCCTGTAAAGCAAAATAAATATATACTTTTATTAAAAATGTCAATCTTCCTTATAGTGAATTAAACTACTTGTGTTTTTTCAAACTTTTGAAAAACTGAAAACTTTGTAATATTGTACATACACATGTATATCTACAATGTACATGCATATTTTTGTGTTGATTTTTTAACCTAGGATATAAGTTCTTGTTTCCTTAGTGAAACATCTGTAATATGAATTTAGAGATAGAACGTATTAAGTGAGATATTCTTTATAGAAACTTAAACACTGTGGTTTTGAAATATGTAATCTTTTCATAAAAAGTGAAATATTCATATTTCAAAACAAATCAATTCTAAATTATTTTCAAAGGACTAGATTTTATCACATATGCTAAATATTATTTTTAATAACTTTGGTGCTTTTTGCTTGCTGTTTTCTACAAACACTGTTAAAACCCTATGAAAATTTGTATATGCAAGAAAGTGCATGAAGAGAAAAACCCAGACATTTTGTCATGTAAGCTGAGGTGAGCACTGAAAATTTTACCTCCTGACAATGGTCAATGTTAGGAAGAAACCTAGAAACTACTAATTATTAGCTACCATTTAAATTGAATATGAAAGATGCAGTGTATATTTTCTACTGAAACAAAGTATATAAAATATACTTTAAAGTATATTATAACGTATCCATCCTACTCATCATAAAATTAACATTACAAACCAGGAATATATTTTGATATAGACTTGTTAGCATTTAATCAAGTGATCAATAATCTTTGGGGCAGAAAAGAGAAGTTTAAATAAATAAATAAAACTCACCTTATCCACAATACATATCTGCTTTCTGGTGTGAGCATCGAGAATTTCAATCTCGAAGTGAGTAGTTTTTACATGTTTAACTGCTGCAGCTGATCTTAGAGGGCCTGCTGAGAGTATAAGTTGCGACAAAGAGTGAAAATTTCTCAAGTCATTCTTCAGTATGGACCGTGTAGCTCTTGAGGAAATTAATTCTCTCTTGCGTTCTGAAGCAAGGGACTTGTGCCTTTTGAACATTGTGTGAACTACCAGAATCTGTCATGTCAACAGGAAACACTTGCAAGTGTGTTCCCTTCGAACCAGTTAAATACTGCTGGTGAAACCCAGAAAGGTCAAGTGGCATGCCATTCCAAGAGTTCAGTTTTATTTAGCAGGCTTGAAAACAATGACTGATCTATTTCTATATATAACGCAGTATTGTGGATTGCTGCAATGTAGATTACTTTACCAGCATTCAAATTATTTCTCGCTTTCTTCTTTTATCTCTGCTTTTTAATATGGCCACTAATATCTGAAATTCCAAAGCAAGAAAAGAATAGACAACAGTTTTCATTATCTCTGAATTCTGGAGGCACTAATCTTCAAACACATATATTATTATTCACAACTCACATTTAGACATATTTAAAATTAGCATAGTGCTATCTTATAGTTAAATTTAATAACACTTAGTACATTATTACATAACATACTTTTTTTTGTAAATGCTGCCTATGATATCAAGATTTGTGCCATGTTTTTAATACATACATAAACATCTGATACAAAATGGATGAATTCTTCATGCTAAACAGGGAATAGAAAAATGGCAAATCATCTATGAGACTGGAATATATAGAGAGATATTTTATAATTTAAGAAAAAGGAAGTAAGTCTTATTTTAACATTTCTATACACATTATATCATTGGGAATCATTAAATTTATATACAAAATCAGGACTAAACATCACACTTTTCACAAAACTAAATTATGGTGAATTCAAATAATCTCAGAATGAACAATGAAAAATTATAAACAACCTGGGAAGAGGGGTTTGTGGAAAAGACTTCAAGTACTTTGAGACGTGTATAACTGGTGAAGAAACAACCAGAAAACATCCAAACTATGTCGTCTCTGACTCAAAGGGATATTGTAGGAGAATATTCTGGGATGTTATCTTCAATGAAAACATGAAAAGAAAATGGCTAAAATTATAGAGGGAGAAATCTATATATCTACCTGAGTTAATCTTTACTTTTATAATTAAATAAGATAATGTAATATTTATTTTTAATTGCACTACACCTAATGCACTGAAGATTCACTTACACGTTGTTAGGTTATCATTTTCATATATAGACCACTATGACAGTCAGTATTTAATATTTAAGAAAATAAAAGACAGGGAAATATGTGTATATATATTTGCACACACACCTACACATGTTGTCAGTTTTATCACCCCAGTTGTTCAGAACTTTAAACTTGGCATCATCCTTAACATCTCCCTTTCTCCCACACCTCAGATTTAATCCCTCAGAAATCGAGAAGCCAATCTTGACAGCCATACCCAGAGCTACCTTTAAAGTGTTAATCTCACCTGTATTGCTTTTCCAAACTGGTCTTTCTGTGTCAACACTCGCCAATCTGTAGTCTTTTTTTTAACACAGCAGCTGAAGTCATCAGGCTCTATACTAGAACTGGTAATACAATAATCTGCTCGGCATTCCTATTTTATGTAATAGAAAAGCCAGAATTCTCTGAAAAGTCTACACAACTCTGCATCATCAGCATTTTGTTATATCTCCGATTTCATCATCTAATCTATCCACAGTGCCCAGAACAGTGTATGGAATGCAGTGCCCAATAAGCATGTATTAAATAAGTAATCAATTAATAAATAATCAATAAATGTATCATGAAGGTGTAGGCAGAATGCTAATTGCTTGCAGAGGTGAACTATTTCGTTGTATTAAAATAACATTACTGCACAACCCATTTATCTTCAGAGATAGTTTATATTTAAAAAAAAAAAAAAGAATGATGGAAGGACACGTGTGCCGAACTGAAAGAGCTCCCATCACCAACGCTGGAGTTATTCAAATAAGAAAATAAATACTGAATGACAAGACATTCTAACTTAAAGAATATGCATACCCATGAATCCATACTGTTGTAAATAAATAATTGAACAAATAATAAATAAATGAATGTGGACAAGATACGACATTTTCTTACATAAGAGTCCCAAATAGTATATACAGATATTCTCTCCCTGAGTATGGGTTTTACTTAAGTAACACACTTACGAAAAGGAATGAGTGGAAAGGGAAAATAGAAACTTTTTAGTGGAGAAAACTGGCAGGCAGACAGCATTTTGACCTAGAGGCTGAGTCTAATATCACTGGGAAGAGTCATGTTGATATCATGTACCAACTGGTATCTTGAGATGAGGACAATTCACCTCTGCAGTTTACTTCTAAAAGTTCATTTCCTCCGTCTAACCAGGAGAAAACAACAGACAGACCAAATTGAGGGACATTCTGCAAAAATACCTGATACTCTTCAAAACTGTCAAGAATATGAAAAATGACGAAAAATTGAGATAATGTGACAGATCAAAAGAGACTATATAAAGACATGACTAGAAAATGCAATGTGGTATTCTGAGTGTTTTCTGGAAGAAAAAATAAATTCATGGAAGTTGATGAAATATGAATAACATCTATAGTTTAATTAGTAGTATTATGCCAAGGTTAATTTCTGAATTTTGATAAATACGAAAGATTTTTAAATTAGGGGAAACTGGGTAAAAAAAACATACAAGAAAACTTCTGTACTTTCTTTCAATGTTTTTGTAATTTTATTCCAAAACAAAAAGTATAAAGTAAGCACACACCCACAACGAAAAGGAATGAAGAAGGAAAAAAAAATGGGTAAATGGCACTATTCAAAAGGAGAAAATTGCAGATTTTCATCTGTGCCTATCACCTAAGTTAAATATTTTGGAAAAGAATAAAAATTATTTCAAATATTATGTTATTTATTATTTCACTTTGTATTTTGGAAGTAGTTTAAGAATAAAATGTTTTTTGTTTGCCAAGGTGTTCTTATAAGATGCTAAACAGATCATAATAAAATAACACCCTGAATTACTACTTGTGTAATACTAGACCTGGGAAACCACTTTAAACTAGATTGTAACTTAAAATATATTTAAAATAGAGAACTATTATAAAATGATGCAGTGTCAAGTAGGAATCTTTATTCTAATTGCATTTATTTATAATAAAATGTAAAGGGGATGGTAAGAATATGCATTGTTCTTTACCCTCATTTTTTTTTGACAGAAAGCATATCATTTAAATTTATTTTCCATTTAAAGTGCTACTTCTTATTAGATCATTTTACATAATTAATCGACATTTTTAGAGCAGTTTTAGTTTACACAATTGATTGTTTGGAAGTGCAGAATTCCCATGTATGGACTTTCTTCTCACCAAATACACAATTTCTCTCAACATTAATATCTTGCATTAGTGTGAAACATTTGTTACAATTGATGAATTAATGTTGATATATATTTATGAATTAAAGTCCATACTTTACTTTAGGATTTAGTCTTTGTGTTTTATAGTTCTATGAGTTTTGACAATTGGATAAATTCATGTATTTACCATGATGCTATCATACAGAATAGTTTCACTGACCTGAGACTGTCCTGTGCTTCACCTATCCTCCCTCCCTGCACTCCTCCTGAATTCCTGGCAACTGCTGATCTTTTTATTGTCTTAATAATTTTGCCTTTTCCAGAATATCATTAATTGGATTCATACAGTATGTGGTGTTTTCTAAGACTGGATTCTTTCATTTAGCAATATGCATTTAAATTTCCTCCATGCTTTTTCATAGCTTGCAAGCGTTTAAAAAAAAAATCACTGATAATACCCCACTATATGGATGTACCACAGTTTATTCATTCATTTATTGAAAGACATCTTGAATCTTGATGTCTGCTATGAACATTTGTGGGCAGATATAATTTCCAATTTGTTTGCGTAAAAAAACTAGGAGTGTGATTGCTTGATAAAATGGAAAGCCTATGTTTAGCTTTGTAAGAAATTATCAGACTGCCTTCCAAAGTGGTTGTACCATTTGTATTCCCACCAGCAATGAATGAGAGTTCCTGTTGTTCTACATCCTCAACAATGTTTGGTGTTGCCAGTGTTCTGGAATTTGGCCATTCTACTAAGTGTGATGTGGTATCTCATTGTTTAAATAAGCAATTCTCTAATGAAAAATGATGTAGAACATCTTTTCTTTATATCTTTGGTGAGGTGTCTGTTTAGATCTCTTACATGTTTTGTAATTACTTTTTTTTCCTCTATGTTGAGTCTTAAGAATTCTTTTTATATTTTGGATATAAGTCCTTTATCAGATATGTTTTTTCCAAATACTTTCTTCCTGTCTGGCTTGTCTTCTAATTCTCTCAAGAGTATCTTTTGCAGAGCGAAAGTTTTTAATTTTAATGAAGTCCAGCTTATTTTTTTTCATTCACGGATTGTGCTACTGGTGTGTTATCTTCTTAAAATTATATGGTTTTACATTTATGTCTTTGATCCATTGTGAATTAATTTATGTGAAAGATACAAGGTATGTGAATAAGTTTTCCTATTGCATGTGGATGTCTACCTATTCCAGTACCATTTGTTTAAAAGACTAATCCTTTCTCCGTTGACCTGACTATAATTGCTTGATTGTATTTGTGGGGTTCTATTTCTAGGCTATTTATTCTCTTCTATTGATCTGTCTATTGTTTTGCCAACATCATGTGGTCCTTATTATGGTCGCTTCAAAATAAGTCTTGATATCTGATAGTGTCACTCATCTGACTTTGTTCTTCAATATTGTGAGGGATATTCTGGGTCTTCTGCTTCTTAGTTCAGCTGTTATCATAGATACTCCATGTGTTTCCAAAATTACACTGTGGATTTTCTAAATTATATTCTCGCACATTTGAATATCTTCATGTTAACAATGACTATTCTCATAAGATTTAATATTGGGAATTTCCAGAATTGATACACCTTTGTGCTGAGTCAATGGCAAAGGTGCAAAAGTAAAGGACATCATGCCTATCATTGGATAAATTGTTCTTGTCCATTTTTCTAGAGAGTAGTTCAATAGTCTGTATTTACATTTTTTTGCCAGTACTTTAAGCAACTGATGGAAATTGTAATTATCCATACATATTTGTGACATTTAACCAGTGACTGTGTCACCCACCAGAATGTAAGATTCATGAGGAAAAGATCGGATCTAATTTTGTCCATTGATCTACCTTCAAGGCATAGTGTTATTCCTGGCATATAGTAAGTACTCACTATTGTTTGTTAAATGCATAAATAATCATGTGAATAAATTTTCCTCTCTAAGTTGAGATACTCATCAATGATATCACAATAAGGTAATCACTGGCATTTAAGAGCACCTTTGATGATAGAAAGGACCTCATGATAAAAACTATGTTTTTAGTCTGTATTAAATGTCATCTGAGTAAATCCTGGAAGACACTAAACCTGAAATTAGGCAGGTGAAAGAAAAAGAAATAGGAAGCCAAATACAAACTATTTGTCCTGGATATTTTTTGGTCAAAGTTCATAAGAAAATATATATTAGATACAAAGAATCAGAGTTTAGGAAATTAAGGTGTGATCAGAATATTAAAATAAACATCAAAGTACACTATTCTTGTACCTAAGCCAATATATAAGCAAGTATTATGTGTCTAGGAAATAACATTGTTCAGGGGAAGTAGTATCGGTTCAAGAAGTTTCTCGTTATAATTTAATAGTTATGTGATGTCAAGCTTTCCATTATCTCTTACATTTTGCTAACTTTATGAATTTTACAAGACTTTTATGAAATATAATATAATGTATATAAAGTAATAGGGAAGTTTCTGAAAACTGGAGGGTATTCAATATATATAAGCAATGTAATTTCTCAGTTTTGGTCTCCAAAATCATATTTATGCCTCCCCAAAAATCATATATATGCTTTTCTTTACCCCATCACCCTACTCAAGCATTCAGATTATTCCTCTCCTTTACTTTTCTAAATCAAAATGGTTATAGTACTAGTTCACTGGAAAATTAAATTTACTCATAGTAACCACATTGATGCCCAGTTCTAATCTAGTTCAACTGACCCCTTAAAATATCTGCAAGTATATTTATTATTCTCTTCCCCTATAAAGTGTATACAGTCTTATTTTTTCCAATTTTCTCAATTTTAGTAATACCAGTGAACTATGAAATGGTGTCTGAATCAGCAGGCTAAAAGCAGATAGAAAGGACCTGAGTAATATGAAAATAAATTATTTTCTGAGTCTCCAGAGGATATGAGTTTTTCCAGAAGAACATTTGATATCCTGATTGGTTACACAAGCTTCTGAAAATCCTGAAACTACCAAGTGGTTAAAACCACTGATGTTAACATTTCAATTAAAACAAAATAATTAGAGAGTTATATATAATAATTGAATATTTATTATGGATACATGAAATAAGTTCCTTGTAATAGAGGAAAGGATTAGGAGAGAAAAATATGTGTTCTTACAGGGACAAAGTTTCAGTTTTACGTTTTTTACCAACAGACTGGGATAATTGATCTAAAACAATTATCAATAAAAAATAATGATAAATAAATCAGTCAGATTATAGATAAATGATAGTTGCTCTATTTAAAAAGACTGTACCGGAAACATAGGGGGGTAATTCTGGAATTAAATTCAGAGATATAAGTTCCTGGTCTAACTCTGCCAATGTGTGCTGTGTGATACTGGATAAACTGGGTAACTTCTCTTAATATTAGCCGTATCATTCATGAAATGAACACGTTCTCAACATGATATTTAATGAGCCTTCCTAAATACAATTTCCAAGGAATATTTGAAAGTTTGTTTCCTATTTAAAAATCAGCCATAAAAACAAAGAAGTAGAAGTAATATCTGCATTATAGTCTTTCTCTCACAAAGTTATTGCGCAAAGTAATATTTGTAAAAATGAACTGTGAAATCCTATGACATTATTATTAATTAATTAATCAGACTGGAATGGAAGTCTCTGTACTTCACTAAAACTATGGTGAAATTAAATGGCTTCCTGAAAAGCACATCAGTTGGACTGAGATTTAATCATTTTTAACTGAGGAAAACATATTCGCATCTTGCATGTATAAGGTTCAAGTTTTATGCAAAATTAAAATATCTATAGAAGAAAAAAAGCAAAAAGGAGGTGGCAGAACTCACTTTAGCAGCCCATGTGCTTGTTTATTTTAGAGGTCTTCTTATTTTTTTTTAATTCTGAGTTGAATATTTACCAAAATGTTTTCTTTGAACCATTTATACAAATTACAAACTCGCCAGAAACCATTCAATCTCAGTCTCTCTAACTCAGCTTTGCCTGCTTCATTTTCCCTTGGTTGCACACTAGGTTTTTATTAGGGCAGTTGGCTATGTCCTCCCTCGTATTCCCTGAATCATCCCTGGAGAGTTTCCAGATAAGCAGGCCTGCCCTTCCTAGAGTCTGCCACACGACTGCATTTGTTCCATGTGTGTTAACAAATGCTGGTCTTTATTTTAGAAGCCGAGGCCATGCCAATTTCTCCTCTTTCTTTCAGGGATTTCTTGCCATGAATGGTGTGGACTATAAAGTTCCTTTCTCCGTATTGAAAGAAAAACTTGAAAAAAAATTCCCTATACTTGGGATCTATATATTTAGAAACAAACTCACACTTCCTATGCAGTTTTATCTCTACTTGGGTAAGCTGTGAGGAAATCACAGTGAAACAAAATGCTAAGTTTCCATCTGAGAAATAAGAATTCAGTATTTTCATTTTTTTTATTACCTTCAGCTTATTTTTTCACTGGGGTTGGAGGATTGAGGCTAGTACATTTCTTTGGTTTCTCAGATTTTTAAGGAAGTTTTAAAACCATCAGAGAGAAGAATGAGACATAACAGGGTGAGAGTATTAACTCTTCATCCTCATAATTTAAAAATCAGTAGCATTATTTTTATTTAGCTTTTTAATGCACATTTCAAATAATTTAAGTTATATGCCCTGAGATGTTTGAGGTACATTTTCACCTTGAAGCAGAGAGATTGACTGTAAGTATTTGAAATACCATCTTGTCTTATGATTATTTGGGATTTTCATGTTTTCATTTTTATACATTTTATGCCTTAAGATTTGCAAAGTTTATCTAGAAAACAACACAAGTTATGTCTACAGTGAAGTATTTGGTGTTGACAGAATAACAGTCAGTGATCATGTGAGGCTTATTATAGTTCTGGTAATGAACTCAGCGCTCATCCACCTCACAACTGTGTAACTATATCAGATGGTTTTCATTATCGATGCAGAAACTGAGGCACAAAAAGTTGAAGTAACTCAACCAAAATGATGAGTCAAAAAGTGGCATAATTCATCACAAACCAGTCTAAGTTCTTAATCACTTTCTAATATCACATATTATGGCCACACACATTCACATCCAGGAATAAATATATATGTAGGGATCTATTATTTATTATTACCTAGTTAAAATCATTCAGCACAGATATATGTATATAGTATCGAAATATAATTGTGATTGCAAAATGATAGACACATTTTTCAGTGGCAAACACACCATATCATCTACGTATGAGTTTATTTGTGCTCACAAGTGTATGTGTGTGTCTGTGTGTGTCTGTGTCTCTGTGTGATGACTTAGAGCAATTTGGGGAGCTTGCCCTTAATAAAATAACAAACATAATGTCCCTTGACAGACATGTAGGCCTATGCTTCTCTGACTTTCATTCACTCTCAGTTTTTCCTTTGAGTCAATTTTCCTGCCATTCCTATATCCTAGCCATTCTGAAATTTACTTGGGCCATGGTGATACCTAGAGTTACACAATTTTCTTAAGAACTGAAGTAGGCCATCACGAGGTCCTTAAGTTTAATATATAAGGAAATTAAACTATACCATACTGAAAGTATTTTATTTTCTCTTTTAATAGGATATATTATTATGCAGATTTTATAAAGGAATTGTATTTCCTTTAAATCTCAGGATTCACCTCAATCTGTTTTTGAAAGAATATAGCACAAGACCTAGTGTGTAGCATGGCAGGTGCTCAATAAAATTTAATGAATGAACAAATAAATGACAATATAAAAATTATGCTTAAGACAGTATAAAAACATTGGGTAAAACATAGTTTTAATGTTAATAAGTACAGTAAATATCCATATTGGGTTAGATTGTATGTGAAACCAGAATAGTCCTCTGATTATATTAGCAAGATCCAGTCAAGAATAGTCATATGCAAACTCTGCCATGTCTGTCTCCTGGTAGAATGGACAGCAGACGAATTAAGAAATATCATACATCAGAAACATACGTATTTTAAACAGTGAAGTGAACAGCATTTGCATATGGACTGGCTATGGGTTGTGGGAAAGGAGAAGGGTGAGGTTGATTCATGAATTTTGACCAGAAAAACTAGAAGAATTACCATATACCAAAATAAAAATGACTACAGGGAAAATGTTTGTTAGAGAAAAATTAGGATTTTTTAAAATTGTTTTGTTGTTAGACATATCATCCTTGAGACTCCTTTTAGGTTATTTATCCATGTGAGCTTTAGTGGGTAATTGGATATGGGAACATGATGTTTAAGGTCAGACCAGAATGGAGCTGTAAATTTGAGACTTTTTTCCCATGCATAGGCTACATTTAAAGTTATATGGCTTCCTGAGAATCCATTGTTCACTATTCCACTTTCTTCATGCCTTTGTTTAAAGAACATCTACCGTTCAGGGTCTTCCATGTCACCTCTAGTTTAAATTGTTAAACTTTTCTTAGCACTGGTTTATTTTTCTCCTTAATGTTTACCACTTTCTACTACACTATATAATTTGCTGTATATTACAGGTCTTTCTACCCAATAGCTTGTCCATGCCAGAAGGCAGGCTGCTTGTTTATTTTACTCATTGATATATCTGTACCAGTTGGAAGAGGCCATCAAAAAGACATGACCACCAATTGACCTTCAAGCTGGACCTGGGTAATTAGAGGTTACCACTTCCTCCCCTGTCTTTGGAATGTGTGTTCAGCTTGCTTTCCCTGCTCCTCGAAGTTGCACCAACCATGTAGCGTTGAAATAGAAATGTGGTCTAGAAGCTATCTGGACTAAGTATGTGACTGTGACTGAACATAGTTAAGCCCGCTATATAAACATTTAAGGTTCTGTTGGGCAGATGAAGAAATCTACTTGTCTTGTGACCGCCCAATACAAGCTTAGTGAGTAAATTTCCTTGCTTATTAAAAGTGCCACCTACCAATCTGGAGCAGCCTACCTTTTTCTTAGGTTTCTCCTACCCTCTGCATAAAGGGGCTGGTTTCAGGTCATATCCAGAAAGATCCCAGGAGTTTTTGAAGCAACACTACCACCCCAGCATATTACCATTGAATGAAGGAGAAAGCAAGAATTTGGGGACTAACATAGGGGAAGAGCAGCAGCACTTAGGGATTCTGGAAAAATTCTAAAAAAATCCTCGGGAGATTGTGCAAATTATAAAACAGGGAACCAGGGAAGATGGTTTCTCCAAGGCCAAACATTGAAATGTTTTTAGAGATTGTGACTTTCTAGCTTAAATACTGTAGACTGGTTTGAAAACTGAAGGCTAAAAATTGAAAATTTGATTTGTAAGAAGAGGAAAGGAAATGAATATCCAGATCAAATTTGTAAAAGCTCCTGTAGAGAGAGGAAGACAGAAATAAAGGGTAGCTAGATGGAAGGAAATATGGGGTAAAGAGTTTACTTTTTAAATGTAAATGATATTATGACATTTGTAAGCTGATATTAATGATATCATAAAAAGAATCAAAATATGATGATAAAGAAAACGAAGAGGTAATTGCTAGAACAATGTTCTTAACCAGCAAAAGGAAATGGGAGTTTATGTACAATTAGAGGGTCTGACCCTAGGTAGAGGAAGGGTCAGTCTTAGGATTGAGTGCAAAGAAGTAGAAACATATGGGCACAGAGGCAAGTTTATTGACAGATGTGGAACTTCTCTTACCACTGCTTATATTTTCTTATTAATATGTGAAGAAAATTCAACAGTTGAGAGAGAGGAGTGAGGTAAAGGTGTTAGAAGAACAAGAAAAAAGAGAAAGTTGCTTGCCCTTATATGCTCAGCCTATAATGGTTTTATGGTCTATTCTGGTATTATGTAACATAAAATGTTAAAGTTTTATATCAGTAACGACGTATTTCTCACACATGCATGCTGCAGAGACTCATAAATATATATATATATATATATATTCTTTACCAGTTTTCATTTCAACTTCATAGAGTCTGGCTAATTTTTAAAATATGCTCTTCAGATTATTAGAGCAATTAAAATCCTTTTATACTGTTTTTAATAAATTTATAAACTCTGTGTCTGAAGAGATTTCATGAAAGACACTTCAAAGTCATAGGATCTTGCTCTTCTAGTTCAAATTTGATTAAGAATAAACTAAGCTCATTTTAAAGTATAGTTTAATCATATTTGGTTGTATATTTAATTGAATATATTTTTTAAAAACTGAAATATAATTTTGTTTGATTTTCTACTTAATAATTACATATATTAATTGAAGAACCAATGCCAACATGAAACAAATGAATTGACATTTTTAATAAGTTCTCTGGTGCTATCATTAGTTGTAATCTTAAACTGTGGCAGCCCATGTTGGACTTTGAAAGCTTCATTGTATGGAAAAACTCCTAGCACACTGCTTTATTTTGATGATGTCATCATTATTTTAGCAAATGACTAAGTCATATGATACGAGATAATGCTTGCTTTTATTATACTAGGACAAAGAATAACTAACTATGTTCTTGCTTCAGATTATGTTAATGAAATTTAAAGACATACTCCAGAAAAGCATGTAGGTCTGTACACATGTTGCTGGGTTGAGCTTATTCTGGAAAACAAACAGCAAATAAATTACCACACTTTTGTAATGCCATTACTGTACTTTCCAATAATCTTAGTTCCTCCTCAAAACAATCATGCCTAATAGGTTTATCTTCATGAAATAGAATTGGATACGGCAAAACAGGATCATTAAGCAAATTGACAAAATTAGAAAGAGAACACACTGAGTTAGATCCCAAGTCTTCTGAGGAAATTTTAATGGCTGAATTTTAATGGCTGTCTGGTAAAAAACCCAAAACTTTGTTCAGTAGAAAATCAGAAGTGAAGTGAAAATATATATAAGCAAAATGGAGGTTTCCCTATGATGGGAAATGTAGGTTAGAGATTTAACCCTAACAAGCTCCAATCTTTGTTCATGTTTATATAGCTGTAATTGAGTAGTGTGTCTACATAAAGGGAACTATACATATTTAAACATGTGATTGTACATGTGAATTTCAATCATTTTATTTCTGAAATGTACTGTACAATATACTGCAGATAACATAGCTTTAAGGTTTATTAATAAAACAAAAACTCAAACATCTTGACATAGCATTAAAAAATAATATTTAAAGTTCTCTTTGTGCCTCTTCAGAAAAGTATCTTGGTCTCTCCTTAAGTTAAACCTTTCCCTTAATTTTAGATTATTTATTTCTAAAAACTAAAGTATTGTGAAGGATTTTGGGAACCACTTTTTGATACTTATATAAGCAGTGCTTATTCTTCTATGATTGCATGTTCTCCCAAACATTCTGTTTTTGAGATTTAGATATATTCATGCATGCAGTGAACATGATTTCAAAAGAAGAAAATGGTCACCAGTTATTATACTTGACATGGTCAGATACCATTCCATTTTTTGTCATATAGTAACATTTATTTAACTGTGATTGGACACAATATTTTACTATAAGTTTGTCAGGTTTTGTTGCATTTTTTTCCCTTTACAAACAATTCTGCAACAAAAATATATGTACATGACTCCTAGAACACACATGAAAATATTTTGCTATGTTGTACACCCAGAAGTATAATGGCTGTGCCATAAATGAAGACATGTTCAATTGTACTCGAAAATAAAAACTGTTTTCTAATATTGCTGCATAAATTTAAATGTGCAGTAGAAGTGTATAAAATTTGCAGTAGGAGTGTATAAATTTTTTTCTGCATTTGATATTGTCATATACTTCATTTTTTCCAAATCAATATGTGTAAAACTTTTTTTCACTGTGATCTTAATTTCCATTTTCCAGATTATTCATGAGGTCAAGCATGTTTTCATAGATTTATTTGATGACATGCTTTTCCTTTCTTGATACAATCAGTTTAAGATTTTGTTTGCAACTATATTCATTAGGCCTGTAGTTTTCTTTTCTTGTACTATCCTTATTTGGCTTTGATATCAGGGTAATGCTGGCCTTGTAAAATAAGCTGGGGAATGTTCCTTCCTAATCAATTCTTTGGAACAGTTTAATAAAGACTGACATTAACTATTTATTTTTAAGTTTGGCAGAATTCACCAGTGAAGCTGGACTTTTCTTTGTTGGAAAATTTTTAGTGCTTCTTAAATCTCTTTACTTGTCTGTTCAGATTTTCTATTGGTTATGTTTCTAGGAATTTCATTCTTCTAGGTTAATTTGTGTATAGTTGTTCATAGTAGTATCTTAAGATTCTTTGCACTAAAACTGTATCAGTTGTAATATCTCCTCTTTCATTTCTTATTTTATTTATTTCAGTGTTCGCTCATTTTTTTTTTCTCTTAGCCTGGCTAAAATCTTGTCAATTATGTTTATCCTTTTAAAAAAACAAACTCTATTGATTTTTTTCTATTGCCTTTCTAGTCTCTATTTCATTTGTCTCTGCTCAGCTTTATTATTTTCTTCATTCTACTAACTTTGGACTTAGATTCTTCTTTTTCTAGTTCTCTGAGGTGTAAATTTAGGTTGTTTATTATAAATCTTTTTTTCTCCTTAGTGTACACATTTATTGCTATAAACTCCACTCTTATAACGGCTGTTCCTGCATCCTATAAGTTTTGGTTTATTGCATTCCACTTTTGTTTGTCTCAAAACACTCTTCAGCATTTCTTTTGATGTCTTCTTTGACACATTGGTTGTTCAGGACTGAGAGTCTGAGTACTCTCAATTGGCCAAATTTGTCACTGCAGTTACATGCAGTCACCAAAATGTTCTGTTGATTTCTTTTTTCCACCAGTAGCAGCCCTCTGCCTGGACTGAGAAGATAATTTTTATGTTTTAAATCTTTTTACTGATTGTTCTCAGTATAAGTAAGGATTAGTCTGCCATAGGCCGTAGTATCTTATTTTGAACAAGAAATCTCAAATCTGATTTTTAAAATCAACTTTGATAATAGTTTTCTTAAATTGGAGTATAAGGACCATTTATATTTATCACATATTTCTCATATACCAATATGATGAATATGAATTTATTTCTATCATTTTTATATGTTTCCTCCCTAATCTGTCTTTAACCACTTTCTTGACTTATTTTGTATTTTTTATTCTTTGTTTTCCTTTTTGTTGCACTATTTTCTTTTTCTTATTCTTTTTTTGGGGGGAATTTTACACATATTTATATCCATTAGTGGTTTATCTTAAAATTTTAGCAGCTTACATTCAACTTAAAAATGTGAATACTATTTGATAGATTTTTCTCAGTTCTGCAGCCATATAATGAACTTTATATTATTTTGCATAATTAATTTCTTAACATTTATGCTACTGTTATTCAGTATTCTTATTTCATATTGATTTATTTATCCTACATACTTGATCTTATTATGCAGTATTGCTGTAGATAATAATTGTCTGGAATTTCCAAATATTTACAGTTTCTTTTGATCACCTTTTTTCTCCAATTTCTTAGATGAGTTTTCTTTCCTTGAATTTATCTGTCAGTTTTCTGCAGAGATGTTGTGCTGGGACTAACCCTGTATAATACCGTATACTTGGAAACATTTTTCCCCTTTTCTTCTTAAGAGAGAGTTTAATTTGGTATGCAATCAATATTCAGTTATTTAAAGGTATTATTTTGTTGTTTATGCTACCATTGTTTCTGCTAAGATATTAGTTGGCAGTCATTTTTCTCTAGGTAATCTGTCTATCTCTTCCCCCTTTTCTTTTTTCCTTTTAAGATGCTCTGAAGATTCTCTATCTTTGGTTCTGAAGTTTCACTGAAATATATTGGCTGTGGATTTATTTTTTTTGTTTATCATCTTTGGAAGTCACTAGGTTTACAGAGTGTGAGAATTGGTGTCATTTCAATTATGTATAAGTCTTGGTCATTTTCTCTTCAAAAATTCACTTTCGGATTAAATTTTTTAAAATAATGTGAATTTTTAATCTACAGTTATAGTTCAGGTTAATTTTAGCAAGTTTGTGGTATATTAAAAGTACAAAAAACACTTTTAAATACAACTTCAAGAAACAATAACTGATAACATCTTAGTATAAACAACTGTTTTGTTTATGCTTTATTAAGCTATAAAAATTATATCATAGACAACATAAATGGATTTCTTAGGCTATTTCTCAAGTTAATAAAAGTTCTTCTACAACAAAAATTCAGTGACACTATGGTATTATATATCAAAACCAATTTAACCAATCATCTATCTTTTAAATATTTAAGTTGTTTCCATCTCTCCTCTCTTATGCTCAATTATTAGGATATGATAGTGAAAAAAGTGGGAAAAATTTTTGCACAGAATTTGCAATCTACTTGGTGAAAGCCAATACTAAATAACACAGATTAGTAAATTTATGGTATTTTTTAATGTGATAAATGTTGAGGGCAAAACCACATGAAGTGGGAAGGATGGGTACAGATTATCAGGGTTTGCTATGTGAAATATTAGCATGGCCAGAAAAACTTTCTCTGAGAAAATGTTTTGATAAAGACATGAATCAGACACAAGTCATATAAATATCTGGAAGGATATGTCAGAAAGAGAGAACAACAAATACAAAGTCCCAAAGTGGCGGCATGCCATGGGTAAGAAGCCGGACTGCTGGATGGGAGAAGGCATTGGAGAGCATGGGATGACATCAGATGGTACCAGAGGGTCAGGTCAGGCTGGATTTTAGGGGTTATAGTGAAGATTTTACTGGGAAATAATTAAGTCTTTGGGGGATTCTGAGCAGAGAAGTGGCATGATCTGAATTAACAGTGTCACTTTGACTACTTTGTTGAGGTTAAGGAGTGGGCAAATACAGAAACAGTGAGACCAGTTAGGAGGTTGCTTTAATGTTCTAGGCCAAAGTTGATGAACTTTTACTGGGGAGGCAGCAGTGGGGCTCCTGTGATCCGCAGATTAAATTTTGGAGCAAGATCAAACACGAATTTCGGGTAGGCTGGTTATAAACAACTAAGACTGCAGAAGCAGATAGGTTAGGAATAGAGCAAGAACCATGTAGAGGTCATATTTATAGGTAAATGTTGTGTCTTTTTCTACGCTGTTATTTATAAGTTCCTGAACATGAAATGTGTATGAAAATGTGTAGATTTAAATATTTTTTCTATCCAATGTCAAGTAACTTTCCAATGTGGATTTTACTAACCTGTGCCTTTGAGTAGTGCATGTAACTATTTTCATTCACACCCCTAAATACTAATATTGCTATTTTTAGTTGCTGTACTCTTTATTAATTAAAGTGCATCTCAATATTGATATAGTGTGTTATTTAATTAGAATAAATCTGATGGGTTCTAAACAAGCTTAATTAAAAATACTTGAGTTAAAATACCATAATTTTTTACTTCTTCCTGCTTCTTCTTTTATTCTTCATTATTACTCTTTATCCATATTTTTAATTTGTGTAATAAATACATCATTTGTCATTTCTTGCCTGCAGAACATTTGAATCTTCTTACACATTTGGGAATTCTCATTATGCCCCTTGGACATGGCAATCTGAAAGGGGAATGTCTTTTCTATTTCCATTTATTGCCAGACAAAATATTACTAGACAAGATACTGAATTCTGTTGCTTGTAAGTAAGAACCCTTACTGGTAATGACTTCCATACCCCATTATGCTCAGAATGGGTCTTGCATATGCTGTTGTTTAGTACTTTAATGGGACAAGGATATTTTTATTCATTAGAATTCCTCTTGATGAGAGTATCACATGTACTGTGAAGAAATATTTTTGTTAAGCCACTTGGAACTGAAACTGAGACCCTCACTAGATGATTAATCATAAGACAAAAATTTGGTTATTCTGTGAAAGCAAATATGAAACAGAGAGACACTGCAGCCAGTGAGGTGATATTATAAGGCTATGGGGCTGGACAACTTGAATTTTTCCTATTAAAAACAAAACAAAAGATAAATTAAATATGAATACTACTGTCAAAATTGGAAATACAAGATAAGTAGGAGTTGATATTTATTATAGCAATATGATTATATAATGACTCAAGATGATTAACCAGAGGTAATATTATAAGCATATTATTAATTAATATACATTTAACCCTAAAAGAAACTAAGACCCCATAATGTGTTATATGTAAATTCAACTTTTCAACATTTTTGTTTCTGTCACTTTGCTATCATAAAAATAATCAAGACATATCAGAATCAAGTCTTTTCTTTGGATAGGTTATTTTGCTTTGATTACTTGCATGCATTCCACTGTTTTCAATTATAATTTTCTCATTTTGAATTATTATTTTGAGATAAATGGCACATGCATATGGAAAGGTAAAAATTGAAATTAGGTGATATAATTCCTGTGGCTCAAAGTATACTATTTTCACAAATTATTTCATCCCAGTAAAAAATATCACATTTTGTATTGATAAGTACCAATTCAACTGCAAATGATTGAAACCAACTTTAACTGTGAAAGACAAAACAAAACCAACAAAGAAACAAAAAAACAAATTAAAAGGGAAAAAAGGAAGATTTATGGTTGGAGACTGGACTATTGCATGAAATGTAAGGGACAGTTGAGCAATTACTGATCCGAATTTAGGGAAAGAGAAATTCTATCTTCAGGAAAAAAAATAATCTCATGGTTGCACCACACCATTTCCTCATTTTTTTCCCTAAGCTTCTCTTCCATCAGGCTATTCCTGAGTTATATGCTTTTATAGTAAGCCAGTGATCTAGTAGAGTAGAGTAGAATATTTTTCTGAGTTCTATGAGTTGCTGAAGCAAGTTAATTGAACCCAAGGAAGGGTCACTGGGACCTCTCATCTATAGACGGTAGGAAAGAAGTACAGGTAACAACCTGGACCTGTGACTATGCTCTGAAGTGTGTGTGTGTGTGTGTGTGTGTGTGTGTGTGTGTGTGTGTGTCTATGTGTCTGTCTGTCTGTCTGTGTGTTGGGTGGCAGTCTTATTAGGACCTTAAGGTGTGGAATCTTATACTACCTCTGATGCTATCTCAGAATTGAGTTAAATTGTAGGACATCCAGCTGGTGTGGGAGAATTGCTTGGTGTTGTTGGGGGAAATCCCTTGACACATTGTAGTAAGTGATCAAAATTTTAAAGATATATGTTTGAAAAACCCATAAAACCCCACTGGTTGTACTTGCTTTACATTCAGGACTACTGATGTCTCATAAGTTTTAAGTGTTTTCCAACTTGCCTACTACATTTTCTTACTTCACTCTCCTGGGTTCCTAGATGCCTTTTTCCAAATTCTTCATCTTGTCAGGACTCCAGAATCTCTTCTTCCATCCCCAAGTTATCAATAGATAAACATGTTACCATTTCCCAGTGAAAACAGAAGCAATCAAAAGATATTCCACATGTTGCTTCTACCCATAAATAAATAAATTTGCTTCCTTGTAAATTGCTTTAACTACTGTTAGGATGCTAAACTCCTATATTCCTTTCTAAGGCCAACCTCCTTTGTAAACTAGATCTCATCCCTTCTTGCTTAACAAAAACATCGCTCAGGTAGTATATCCTTCCTTATCCACCATTTTTTTTTCTCTAGTGTATCATTCTGATAAAACAAACAAATGTTATAGATATAATAGCAAAAGATTTTATGACAGCTCTTGTTTACAAAATAAAATCCATTTTTACCTATTTCCCCAGTAACTATCTCATTTTTCCTTCTCTCTTGAAACCAAAACTGCACCCAAGTAAATATTGTCTTACTCACTGGCTCCATTTCTTCACCTCCAATTATTTCCTGAACTCACTTTAATCAGATGTTAATGCCTATTGGTTCAAAGACACCTTTCATTAGGTCCCAAGTGGAGCAATCTTTAACTCCTCTCCTTTTCTTTCACTCCAAATCCAAATCATGTTAATATCCAATA
Source organism: Camelus ferus (assembly GCF_009834535.1). Classification (NCBI taxonomy): domain Eukaryota; kingdom Metazoa; phylum Chordata; class Mammalia; order Artiodactyla; family Camelidae; genus Camelus; species Camelus ferus. The sequence goes on along the minus strand of NC_045697.1, from coordinate 56,912,704 downwards.
AGTTTTTCCTTTAAAATTTACACACACAGAGACAATCAAATCACACCCTCGTCTCTAGTACATCTAAGGGAGTATGTCACCCAAATTATTGCAATGTTTTCTTAACCATTCTCTGCTTCCAATATGCAGTCTCCATATAACAGCCAGAGACTTTTTTAAACAAAATGAGATCATATCAACAGCCTTCATAAAGTGTTGCAGTGGTGTCTTGTCTTATTCAGAGAGTAAGTCAACGGCTTTACAAATGGTCTACAAAGCTACATGTGATCTTCTCCCCACCACATACGTGATTCTCTGACTTCATTTTCAACCTTTTTTCTTGTAGTTTATTCTCTTCCAGTAATATTTATTTCCTTTCTGGGTAGCGAATACACCAAGAATGTTCCTATTTTGTGTCCTCTGCACTTGCTCTCTCCTCTCCCTGAAACCGTCTCCATGGCTCCATGTGGAAGATGCACGTTGTGGCACTTCTGTCTCTTATCTGCTCTATGGTGACTTTGCCAGAAAGGCCTCTGCTTGTTTACCTTCTGTAAAATAGACGTACTCAAGGTGCCATATCCCTGTTACCAGGTATCACATAACTACACAGCATACATGTTTGTTTCTTTTTTACCCCACCTGAATGTGAGACCCAGGATGGTATCTGTTTTGTGTAATGATGTAGTCCATTAACCAGGAACATTACCTAACATTCAGCAGATGTTCAAAAAATATTGTTAAAATGATGGCTAGACAGATGCATGAATGGAAAGATGAGAGTTATATTGTGGTGTCAAAGAAACCTGTATGCTGCTCCACAGTCCAAACACCAAAGAGTAATGAAAACTTCTAGAAACACTTGTGCAGTTTGAAACAGAGGATATTATCCCAATTACAGGATAAAGCTCAAGGATAAAGCAGGATTCCAGATAAAAGTTGATTTACTATGCATTTATGAAGGGAGATCTCAGCCTCACAGGCTTACCAGTTCTGGACCAGGAGAAAAATTATTTGAAGCTTAAAGGTAGCATAGAAATAGCAAGAGAGTTGGTGGGACTGGTATGGGCAGAGGGCGGTACAGTAAGGGGAATCCCACTGAAATCTTCATGGATAGATAGCGGACTGAACAAGTCAGGGGTACTAGGTGATGACTTTCTCAGAGAATCTCCAGGTGTTAATAGTATTAAGTAGAGCTCAGACACTTTTTCTTCCAGCTTTGGCACAATAAATCAGTTTTTCCAAGATATAGGATGAAATGAATGGCAACTGACTTTACTTTTTTTTTTTTCTCTTTCTTACTGTTAAATTTCAAAACTCTGTTCAGAATTTAGAGGCCTGATTTGTGGGAATGTATCCTAATGGAAACCTCAAAATATCTATTTGTAGACTTAATGTTAGTAGACTTTATGTAATTATAAAGATAGTATTTTAGTACTATTTTAAGTTTTATCTCATGACAAAAAATATTTATCTATTATCCTCTCAACTTGGTTATTGATACAGTTTGCTTGAGTTAGTAATATTACCTTTAATATAATGGAATGAGTTGGTATTTTCCTGCTTGTCTCCTTTCTAAATCCAGTGATTTTTTTTTGTAATAAACTTAGAACTAGTCATATGTATGTCATTTAATAATTTTGACAGAATATTGAAATTATAATCACAGTCAGGCACAGAATCCTTTACAGATTTGAATGGGAGACATTTGATCAGGCTATCCCAATGATAAAGAAAAAAATATGCAAGAGTTTAGAAGACAGTCAACCTAAAATAACTATGTCCATACAAATAGTACATTTTGCACAAAACTAAAATTGATAGTAGTTTTTTTTAACTAAACAGTTTGCTATTTTAAATTGATAGTAGTTTTTTAAACTAAACAGTTTGCTATTTTACTGACACAGATGTTTATTGAAATGGAAATATTACTATAATTTTCACCAGATCTTTTTCAATATGATTAAATATATGAAGTAATATGGCTCCCTCTGCTTTATAAATAATATTTTCTCAATTATACTGAAAAAAAGGGAGTTATAAACGTATCACAGCATTCTAGCCAGTTTTTAGGGATAGCAATCTTGTCATCTTGAAAACTAAACAAGATTTTATACAGAGTAGTTTGATTTCATAATAGCAGAGACAAGTGGAACTATTTAATGAATGAAGTCTGTCTAAATAAATAGCTTCTTCATCTTCCAATCTATACAAAACTCCCTACCCATATCAGATAAAAATTAAAGTTGTGTGTAAGGGGCAGGGGAACTCATGATTCATTCCATTTTCATTGCTTAATGGATTTCTCATATTTGCCAGGAGATAGCTGCAAAATTGCAATCTATGTGAGTAATTAATTGGGCAGTCTTGTTATTTTTCCATCTAACAGGAATGAATAAGTGACACCTAAGTTTAGGTGGGATAAATAGGCTTCTTTTCATCATCTTACTAACATTTTCCCACTATTTTGTTTTCAATTAGCATGTAATGAAAGTAGCCTCCCTAGTGCTACAGAACACTCTCTTATAACAAAAGAGAAAGGGATTTAGCACATATCTAGTATGCATTAGAAACACCATAATTTTTACAACTTAGAGAAAATGATGCTGATATTATATACTTCCCATTTTAATTCAGAGACCTAAGAGCAGGTTAATAAAATTGACTTATGTAAGATTCATTTAGAAATGTTATAATGCAGAAATATTCTGTTATCTTTCATTTAATAGAATGAAATAGAGTATTTTAATCTAAAATATTATCTTGAAAACTATTGATGAAGTATTGATAGAAAATTGCTGTTACAATATACAGTAAGTATTTGCTGATTTAATTTATAAAGGACACTTTATGTACTTCATAAAAATACTTGTTGAGTAAGTATATGGAAAATCAATTAGCTGATACCTAGTCATTTTTTATATTTAGTCCTTTTCTATTAAAGATCCATATTAAAAAATATATATGTAAATAAATATATTTGGCTGGTGCATAAACATGTTTTATTGTAAACACCTTTGTCACTTTCTCATATTAGATATATGAACACAACATAACATAGTGTTGTAGGCCAATCTCACTTCAAAAACAAACAAAGTAATGGGAAAAGAAATCAGATTTGTTAGCAGAGGTGGAGTGTGGGGGTGGGAGTATAGGAAATTGGATGGACGTGGTCAAAAGGTCAAACTTCCAATTATAAGACAAATAAGTACTAAGGATGTAATGTGCAACATGATAAATACTGCTATATGTTATATATGAAATTTGTTAAGAAAGTAAATCCTTAGGGATTTCATTACAAGGAAAACAATATTTCTCTTTCTTTTTCTTTCATATTGGATCTATATGAGATGATGGATTCTCACTAAACTTATTGTGGTAATCATTTCATGATGTATGTCAATCAAATCACTATGCTGTATACCTTAAATTTATACAGTGCTGCATGTCAACCATATCTCAATAAAGCTGGAAGAAAAATATTTATTTTTTATATATAGTCCATGTAATAATTATCTGTATCCTAAGGTTACTTGCCTAGACACAGTTGAAAATTATCTGTCAAGGTTAAAGTGAATCTATAAATGAAAACTTTTTAAAATGTTCTCTTTTTGAAATATGAACAATAAAAATATATTTATAAGAAATATATCTATTAGTGAAATATGCCCAACAGACAAAACAAAAATCTGATGGTGCTTGATGTTCTTGAGAATGAATCAAGCATACACTTTATTTTTCACATTTTCAAGGTTGCATGACATTTGTGTATTGATATGTGTAGTCTAGAACAACCTCAGGCCATATATAGTGGCCAAATGATGAATATTTATTTATATCAGAACTGAATCACAAGAGAGCCTTTGGACAAAAGATTAATACCAATATGGCTACAAATATAGCAGTAGATGTTTTGTGGTTAGAGATCTAGATTAAATATTGGATCACTGGGGTTCTGGATTTATTTTATTCCTTATCCACATTACCAAATAACAGGCCCTAAATAAATGTGTTTCAAAAGCATACTTAAGTGAATGGATGAAAGCTTGCAGGGTTATTTTCTCATCTATTAATGTAAAATAAAATTCCAAAATCATCTCATTTTATACCTGCTTCTTTTTTTTTCTGTTAATAGTTGTGAGAACAAATAAAATATGTATGGGACACATTTTTAAATGTTGAAAAATAGATTTTTATCCATAAACCATTTCTATTATTTGTTTAAGAAAAACAACTCAAGTTAACATGTCAAAGTTGATAGATGTAGCAGACTTACCATAAGAGTTGTATCATACTCCAGGTGGGCTATGTAAAAAATATAAAGAGAAATAATAAGAAAACTTTGTGTTACATATTGGAAAGTCACTGAGAGAATATTAGGACTATGGATAGGGGCTCTGGAATTAATATTCTCAAGTATAAATATACTAAAAAGAAGTCTAACCAGTACTTGGCTAAAGCATTCTGGGACTTCTCATTTATACAACAAAGAAGAAAAGAAATTCAGAAATAGAAAGAATTAAGGTTGTAGGAACTGAACCAACTCTTGGGGTGGCCTTTCTTAATTCCATTTTGTCACCTTTTGATTTTGTCCTTTTGATTATTTAATTCCATTTTGTCACCTTTTGATTTTGTATTTTTGATTATTTTTGTGTGTGTGTGCTTGATTTATATCCAATAGATTTAACACAGTAGAGAATAACGGACCTTATGGCTAGCAGGCAATACTGGAAGTAAGACAGGTGGCAGTACCATTTATTGTGGTGATCAAAAGATAAATGAGATAAAGTTCCAACTCAAAATTAAAGTAGTTTGAGACCATGGAGCATGGGGGGAAAGGAGCCAGGAGGCATCCAGGATCAAATGCAGAAGACTAGCATTCAGAGCAAGGAAAAGTAAAACATACATCAGGAAAGTAAGATAAGCATCAGTACTTTGTTAAAATTAAATGCAAAACGAAGACCAGGCTTGAAAATTTTCTGAGCAGGCAAAACCAGTTCATCCGCTTAGGCAAAACTAAATTTAGCTTATTTCATGAACGTAAGTGAAACTTAGGTTATTTCTTGTAAATGCCTTCTGAAAATAATACAATTAATTTAAGCTTTTCCAGCAGATCAGCATGATCTTTTAACCAATCCCGATCACTAAGAAAACTGGAATGCTACAACCCATCATTGGAAAGAACAAATAGCCTCTGCAGTTTTCTCTATAAACTATCCTATAATAATGTACCTCTGAGCCGCATTCCACTGTTGCCTTGAGACTGCCCAGTTCACAAAATGTTTACGTATGCACGATAAACTCTTACTGAGTAGTATTTTATTGATATACCAGTTTTAATTTTGCTATTTATGGGGTTTTGACAGGATTAGGACCATAATAGCAGACTTCACACCTATAACTTCCCTGTGGGTCAGCAAAGCACACTGAATACCAGGTCTACCACAGAGAGGCTAATGCCACATGAAAATCAAAATCACTTAATAACCAAACATACTCCTTGCCTGATTACAATTGTTTAAGGAACTTGGCATGGTGAGCCAAGTGGTAATTTTCCTGTTTTCCAGAAATCAAACTGATATTCTGAAAGATATGTAGTTTATTTGGCTTCTGGAGGTCAAAGCTAAACTCTGTGTGATCTGTTGTAGTTTGGAGTTTAGTTAATTTCTCTCTCTTCAGTACTTTACAAGGGTCTTGTAAAGTATTTTCTGACATAACTGTTTGTATTTGTGATTAATCAGGAATGGACCACAGTACTGTTGGCAATGCCATCACCAATGACAGCATGAGCACAAGTCATGTGGAAATCCATTCTAAATGAGTAGTTTCCATCTAAAAAAGAAACATTTTAGGGTTTCTCTTAATTGCCACATAATTACACATTATTTGCATTTAATTTTATCATTCCTACTTCCAAATTAATAGGAACACAAATGGGAAATGTTTCAGGAGTCTAACTTTATGCAACTTACTCCACAAGAGATTGTAAACTTTTTTCATGGAGGCCATATCACTTTTTTTCCTTTTCATTGCCTCCTGACATAATGGAGAAGAGCGATTACATTCTTGCATTAATCTCTGTGTGATAGCACTGTGAGAAGAACACCGGCACTTGGAGACAAAAGTAGTAACAGACAGTGGCCATAGCATGCTCAAAAAAGACCTGGACAAGACCAGTAAAACATACTGCCGAAAGGAAGCACTTGACACTCACCATGCTAGGATAGCATGTCAGTCAGTACCTCTGTCCTGAAATTCTAAATATGAGAACTTCCAATTAGACATTAGATCAATTTCATTCAATTGCAGGGTGACAACAGCAACCATTAACTCGAAGCTGGACAATAAAGAAAAAATTAGTGATATTTATTTTTCCCTTGGTGTTCCCTTTCCCAACAGTCAAGATGACAATTTGAACACATGCATATTTTCTCCTTCTCCTTTGAAATTTCTGCAGAGAAGACAATCAAAAGATATTTTAGAACATGGTTAAAAATCATATAAAGAAGTGAGAATATTGTGCCTGCCCTTTTGAGATAAAGGGAAAAGACAAATGTAAAACATTTTTAAGGTCATGCACACACACACACACACACACATGCACACAAACAAACATACATATCCAGGTTATAGTCATAGTAGCAATGATAGAAATATACAGGAAAAATGTAAACAATGCAAAGAAGATAGGAGATAGAATCAAAATTGTGAAGCATTCTGAATATTAAGAAAAAAATTAAATAACTTGTTTTATTGTACCTAAAACACTTTTGTGAGACATTATTATTCTATGTACTACTAATAACATAGAAACCAAAATCTAATGAAACTATAACATTGTCAATTTTAAATGCATCCCTGTATGAAAATTTTATTGACAAAAGATTCTTACAGACAGTTTAACACAGTTAATGAGGAAATACACCAGTTTCTATAATGGAGTAAATCACTGTAATTAGATCAACTGCTTTCACATTTTATATATATGAATGTATTTGTTGACATGTGTGTCAAATTAAACTCCAGGTGTGTTTTTGAACTTAGAGAAATTCTTCTGAAAGAATGAATCATGTAAAAAAATATAATGAGTTCTTATACACAACAGCAATTAAAGCACATTTATTCTAATAGATATTAAAATATATATAAAGGATACAATGATTATAAGAGGACACTATTGGAATAAGAATAGCCAATGAAAGGTAAAATACAATAAAATAAATGGTTATGTAATAAAAACTAGTGGTTGTAAGAAGAAGATACACAAGAAATACACCATTAATCTTCAGTGAAAAGAGGATGAATTACCTTTAAAATATGTCAAAAAGAATTCATCCAGAATTTTAGAGGTACAATGGACAGTGTAAGATGTTGAAGTTAAATCTACTTTTCTGAATATCCCCTCTTAGTTTATTTTCAAGGTTAGCTATAGTAACAAACACTTTTCATTCTGTATTTTATTACTCACAAAGTAAGGACACTGAGACAATCTGTACTGTCTTATCTTAATATTTCTTTTTTGTATCTTCCTCCATGTTAGTAGTTTCCAAACTCTTTCTCACATGACTTCCTCTACAGAGTCCCTATGTCACTTCTTTGGAGTAAGGCAGGAGTCCGCTGAGCAGAACTCTAGACAGCCTGGATACCTGCTTTCGTCAGAGCAGCCCTGCATTTATCTCCTTAACATCATTGCTTAAGAGAAGTAGAGGAATTCACCTGTAAATGAAGATTTAAGTATTGTTATTTAAGAAGGCAGAATATCTGATTGCAGGCTATATTTGGTGATATTAATTGGCAGTAGTGTTTTTTCAACTTAACAGTAGTCAGAAATGTCACAAGACAGTAAGAATTTCCATACAGAATAAGGAAAGGAATCTTGTTTAATGAGTGTATCTACTAGGACAAGACAAGAAAAACTACTTTATTTTAAATTGCAGCCAATAAATCTTGTCTGTGTTAATATGCAGTTATAGTACATTAGATAATATTCATGCTTAAAAACCTTTTCTAAAATTGGTGGCAAATATCCTTAAATGGCCTAAAAAAGACCCTACTCTGTTCCTTGCTTTCTCAGTAGCCTGTCTTGTGTTGTACTGACCTTGATATCCATGTGCCAGGCTTGCTGTCTTCTTTCCTTTTCTCAAAGATGTCATCTTCAAAATGTGGATTCACAAGTTGCCCCAGTGACCATGTATGGCTCTTCTTGATCTGGGACCTTTGGACATGTGATTCTGTCAACTCCTCTTCAGCAATTTATCTTAGGAGACTCAGCAAAAAGCACATGTCCACTCATCATTTTCCTCTGTTATAGTGTTTCATGCTATTCTAGGCATACTCTTTAATGAATGCATTTAATTGTGTAATTTGTTGGCAAATGTCTCTCAAAGAAATATTACAGTATGTATTTTGAATTTTTTTCTACAGCTAATCTAGAAACAGACTTAAAGCATAAAAATCCAGATGTTGTAGGTCCTTTAAATATAAGAGATTTGGAATCATGCTAAATATTTATGATTACTCCTACAGGTAGATATTTAACCTAACTCCAACTATTAAATGATACACTTAAACGGCACAAGATTTATAGATAGTTTGCATTGCATCAGACAATGAAAAAATAAATATTTAAAATATAGCATATGCTTGTGTCTGTATCTAGTATTTAGCTATGTATGTCCCCTAAAATGATATAAAGTAAATCTAGCAACCATCTAAAATACCTTTTATATATGAATAATTTTAATGTTCCTAAAAGTTCAACTTTGCCTCAAATATGTTTACTTGAAATTTTGGGGGGAGGGGCAGGGAAATATAAATTAAGCAAGTAGATTCTAAAACTGCTTAATAAATAATATCTAACACTTTCAGAGCACTTACTATTTGCTGCAGAATATCAAAGAGAGAAAGACATGTATTGAGTTAGACAGATATTAATGAATGTATATTATAATCTCTATATTTTATATAATCTATAATATAAATTAAGTATATTTTCCACATTTGGAAATCTAGCACAATTTGTAGAAAGAGAGAAATCAAGGAAGAAACAGACCTGTAGGAATTCAACTCTTCCTCTAATTAAATTGATATCATAAGGGAAGTTTTTTTTCCCAGATAGCAATTAGGAAAATAGCACTCAAGAAAGATGATTACACACACACACACACACACACACACAAATATACTTTTGCTAGGGCAATAAACAAGTTAATTTATCTCATTGGGGGATTAACACTTGACTCCACCTACCCACTATTTTAAAAAAATGAAATTATGGTTTTAGTAAAATATTTAAATTAAGAAAAGCCCACCATATGAGTTTATTTTCAGGTGTGAGGTGTGTACACTCCAAAGGTCAGTGGTAAGGCTTAAAAACTTCATGAATTTGATTCTGAAATAGGAAAAGCCATCAGATTAAATTGTGGTCATTAATAAATGATTACCATTATGATCAGTATTACTTGTTATTTCAGAAAAAGAAAATGCTTCTGAGGATGGAGATGTGTCTATATCATGAGGAATTACTAATGGGTAGATGTAAATATTTGATTACTGTTATAAATGCAGTCAAAATTAGTGTCTTTCATGGAAGAGGTATCCATACATATCAGGCTGTGGCAAAAATTGAGAAAACATGAAAGAAACTCAATATATCTCTCTCAAAGGGAGATAAACCTAATGGATGTTATAGCTGCCCAGATATTACTTAAAACAATCATGATAGTCGCAGATCAATTAGATCATATCATGTGAAGAATTCGGAAAATATTTAGAAAACAGACATTAAAAAATGTCTAATGGAATGGAAAATAAGTGCCACAAAAACCTGTTTCTTATTTATTTAAATTATGTGTTTGTGTCATCCATTCAGACTCATATACAAGTTAAGAAATACTAATTTACCCAGGGTTTGTTTTATATTTTTCAGACATTTTATATGAATTTTCAATTTATAATATACTGCTTTCTGTATATCAGCACTAACATCATCGTCACAATCAAACCGCAACTTTCACCACTTCATATTTAAAAATTCCTGCCTTGATTTGAACTATCATATCTATGATAAATATAGTTTCTGTTATTGGGTTATTATAGACATTTTGGCAATAAGAGAATAAAAGTGTATACATTGGCAATTTTGTATAATTTTTATGTTTTTACATTACAGAAAACTAATAAATGATGTTTACTGTTAAGGGAGACTATCAATAAGGAAATTATTCAGCTAGGTTCTTGCCAGCCTTCTATTTTTTTCTGCAAATATTGTTATAAAAGTAATGGACAAATGTCTATAGATTATTAATGAAAAAAGTATGATAACCAAATGTGCTAAACTTAAGTTGCCTTTATACAATGTCAGTTGAAAGGGAAAGTTACTTTTTTCCCCTCAAATAAGTACTAAGAACATACACTACACATTTGCTATCTTTAAAAATGTTAATATAACATATAATCAAAATCTGTGTCTTATTCAGTTTCTCCCAATTAACTCCCTAGGCTTATAAATTATAATATATGAATGCTGGAATTTTATAGGACAATTAAGAACATTAAGTAATAGCAAATGCAGAACATATAAATGTAATACCTTTGTTATTTAAGGTAACACTACTTGCTGTAACATCCCAGAATAATATCCTAATAGAAGAAAAAAAATTACTTTCTAATGGAACAAAGTCTCCATACTTAACCATCCTGATTTCTACAGATTAACAAAGAAAATGCATGGGTTAGTAAGCACCCGTGAATAAGAGTCAGCAGAAAAGCAAAGAGCAGAAATAGATAACAGAAGACATAGATACTCAATTACCACATATTCAAGTACCACAATTAACACATACAAGTTGAAAAGAGATAAATTTAAAAATAGATAAAGGATTACCTTAGAAATAAGAGCAATGAAACAAGAGACTAAAAATGATAAGTTACTTCGCAAAGAACAAAGTAGAATTTCACAATTAGTAAATTGTTAAATGTCTAAAACAAGATAAGATACACTTTAACAAGATAATTAAGAATTAAAGAGAGATTTAAATCAAGCAATAATCACAAGAAATGTAAGATATAGAAATGAAATTAGATAAATAAATCTCTTTGTATGAGAAAAACACCTGAAAAATAAGGATATGGATAGTTGAAAGTATAAGGCTGATAAAACAACATGGAAGGGAAATATTACAAATTAAGAAAATAAGTGAAGCTATGTTAATACTAAAATAATGAAAAAAGCATTATTAAGAAAAAATGGGCACCTGAATAATTTGAAATGCTTAATTCAACAATTATAAATAATGATTCAAAATATTCATGTGCCTAATAATACAGCATCAAGATAGAGATAAAACATACATTAAGAGAATTATATAGATAGGTTGACAAATTCACTGTCACAGTGGGAGATTTTAAACATAGTTTTGTTGATATTTAAATGTTAATCAGTTAAAATATTAACAAGGATAGGGTAAATTTGAACAATATGATAATAAGATCAGGTACATACAAATCTATATACATATATAATTTTTTATTAAGAACATTAGAGAATATTTAAGCTTCTCAAGCATGCATGGAACATTTGGGGAAATTGTTGATTTATTAAAAAATAACAAATCACATTTTCAAAATTTTCAAAGAATAAGTACTATCTCATGTTTTCTGACCACAATATAAGTAATACTGAGATCAGTGACTAAAAGTTTGCTTCTTAAAATCTACTTTAACTCATGAAGAAAATTACTAAAGTAGATCTGGGCATCATCATTTTAAGTGAAGTAAGCCAGAAAGAGAAAGAAAAATACCACATGATATCACTTATATGTGGAATCTAAAAAAAAAGTAAAAGACACAAATGAACTTATTTACAAAACAGACTCACAGACATAGAAAACAAATTTATGGTTACGAGGGTGAAGGAGGGTAGAAAGGGATAAATTGGGAGCTCTAGATTTGCAGATACTAACAATTATATATAAAATAGATAAACAAATTTATACTGTATAACCCATGGAACTATATTCAATATCTTGTAGTAACCTATAATGAAAAAGAATATGAAAAGGAATATATGTATGTATATGTATATGAATGACTGAAACATTATGCTATACACCAGAAACTGACACAACATTGTAAACTTCAATTTAAAAATAGTTCAATTTAAAAAAAAGAAAATTACTAAAAAATATTGACTGGCATTCAATAAAACAGAAATGAACAGCTACAACATATTAATGAGCAGGAAGATTCCATGTAATAAATTTGTAGATTTTTCCAAAATCCATCTATAAAATTCATGCAACTCCTATTAAAAAATCCCCACAGAAATTTTATATGTAAGCTAAAAAGCTGATTTAAAAATTTACACAGAAAGCAAATGTCTAAGTAGTGAAGAATCTTCTGATAAACATAAGAAATGCTAAGAAATTGCCCTACCATAGAGTAGGGCAAATGTTGATAACTACTGAACAACATACACAGAAACTATCTCATGTTGGTTAAAGACCTAAATATGAAAAGCATTCTTACTGAAGCTTATGGAGTATGAAAAGCTATCATTATTACTTCAGATAGAGAAGATTTCAAAATGACTATTGAGAACATACATTACATATGTGTTATCTTGGAAAAAAGTTCATATAACATATAATCAGTCCATGACAATGGGACAAAAAAAATCATACAACATAAATATAAGATGGATATATCACATAAAACTTTAAAGCTTTATCAAAAGACAACATAAAATGTGAAAAAATAACGCAATGTAGTTATTACTCATATATATGTAAAACTAAATCAAATCAATAAAAAAATAAAAAATAAGCAAGGAAATTCAAAGAGGAAGTACATATGACCTACACGTGTATGAAAAGACATTCAATGTCACTACTTATCAAGGATATATACATTATATACACAATTATACACCATTTAAAGCCAAGAAGATTGCCTGAAATTTATGTTTGTAATCTTAAGTGCCAGTAGGAGTGTTGAGAAATAAGAAACAGAATAAACTTTTTTGAGGACATAAATTCTCACAAGGTAATTGATAAGTAATTTGGTATCATTCAGTAGACTAGGAGACACCCCCAAAGTATGAGCTCCACTTTTTGGTATATACCCTGAAGAAGCTGTCACATATAGATATGAGTGATAGACACAGATATTCAGAGCTTCCTTACATGTTATGGTAAAAAAAGTGTTTCTTAATGAGCTTAAGGACAAATAACTAATGGTTTGTCCATATAATAGGATACTATTGAACCATGAAAATAAATGAACTGGAGCCATGCAAATTGACAGAGCTGAATGTCACAATTATATCCAAGCCAAACAACAACAATAACAGCAAAATAGGCAGCAAGAGAAAAAATAGAACACATAATATAATACTATTTCTTTAGAGTTCATTGTTCTTTTAATACTCAAATTAAAACAGTGGATATTTCTTAGGGGCACACACATATGCAGTAAAACTATCAGAAATATCAGTGAATCATAAGTAGTTACTTTTCAGCTCGTGTCAGGAGGAAAGGGGTGATATGATGGGAACTTACACAGTGGATTTTAGTTTTACTACAAGGATTTAGTCCTTATGCCTACGGAAATGTGTGTGAGCATCCATTAGCCAATTCTATATATATATATATATATATATATATATATACTTTTCTATGTCTAAATAGTTTATAAAATTTAAAAATAAAAATCATATAATCTAACTGAATTACAGAGAATAAGTACATTTATTTGATAAAGTATATCAAATAAAGACTTAAAGAACTTTTGACTTTGGAGGCTAATTAGCAGTAGTAAATGTCTGATCTGGTTGATGTCTCCAAATCTATTTCTTAACCTGTAAATTGGAGATAATAATAGGATCTACTACATAAAAGGGTGCGATTAAAGTAGAAATGCACATAAACTGTTGAGCATGGTGCCCAGTCCATAGTATTTACTTGATAAGTATAAACTATTATTGTCACTATTATTATCAATATGGACTTTGAATATAAATATAATGACAGATCTTGGTCTTTTGTAATAATAATTTAAGTAGAACTAATTAGGAAAAATAAGAATAAAAACTGCTGTTTGGAAGAATTTAATATAAATATAGAAAAAACTAAAACATGGATAAGAGACAAGGGATATTGTCCCCATGTTTTATAAATGCCCCTTTAAAATTAAAAGTTAGGGACTCCTTTTGCAGTCAATTTCCAATGTTGTTTGTGGTTGTGAACTTAATTATTTGTATTTTGTTTTAATTTCAGTATTTCAATTTAGTGTAACAAGTTCTTGAACACAAGATTTAAGTTACCGGTGCCAGTGGACTTGAAATAATATGGGGTGATGGTAAATATGTGATTATTTATCCTTTCTGAGATGGTTTACTTGAAACATATGTTGCTTCACAACTCACTAATTCCATGTCATATTTTGTTCTGGTATATTATTAACTGTTATAGTTCCAGAAAGCAGTTTGCATGTATATGCTACCTGGCACGTGGAAAGGCCTTAGAAATTTGGCAGTGCTGCAACAGCACTGTCACTCAAATCAAAAGATAATTTCCAAGTCAAGGGTTAGAACTCTTTCAGAGTGCCTGAAGAATATTTTATGCATCCATTTATAGACTGTTTAAAAAGTTCTTGTTTTACTTTATTTTACTCGAATTCATTTAAAAGAATTAATTACATGCCTACAAGAGAAACATATCTTTAGAATTCAGCTGGAAATAATTGTCAAAATGACAAAAGTAATTATATTAATTGTAATTACCAAGTCACCATGAGTTTTTTTCTATTTCTCTTACTAAATAAGCAAAGGTATGGTGTGAAAGATAAATATATCTGTAACAAGCTTTGACATCACTTTATAGTTTTTTTTTGAAATTTAAAGCATTTCCTGGTAGATTATTCATAAATTTGTAATGTTTGAAATAAAACTGTGTTACTTAAAAAAAAAATAGATCTAGACTAAGTAAGATCTCTTTAAAATAATGTAATTCTGTATGACTCTTCAGTGCTATGAAAACCTTCATTAAAGTAAATACGTTTATTGAAAATGTTATTAGTACTGATAACACAAGTCTTTTGGGTTGTATATAAACATCACATTCCCTCTTTCACTTCCACACTCTCCACATTTTCTGGTCCTACACTACATACTGATCATCCTCATAGAAGTATCATGGGTTTTAGGGGAAAATTCTATTTGGTGGCAATAAACTTTTACATAATCCCTTTTCTTACAAAGCCCCACATGGCAAAAGTCATTAATGAAATGACTATAGTACTAATAGATTATTATGGGAAAACATTATATTATGTGTATTAATGCAGTTGGCACATTTTCATTTTAAATATAAATAGATGAATTCACTTGATATTAACATAGTAACTATAATTTTCGACAGAGACTGCAAATATGATTTCTTTAAATATTGGCTGTTTATGTCTTTAAAAAAATGCCATGTGATTAGAGTGACAGTTCACCTTAAATGCAACAAAAGGATAATAACTTGAAAATAAGTCTCATACTTACATTGAAAAAAGAAAACTAGAGAGTTTATATTTGTAATTTTGAGGGAAGAGGCACATAATTTAATTTTACACTAATGCTAATATCACCTATTAGAAATATCAAACATTTACTAATAATTCTTTAAAAAATTTTAGAGCTTATTGTGTTTAAATCAGCCATCTACAATTTTTAAAATGTTACGAGTAAACATACATGTTTGAAAGATTGTAATAAGAAGGAATTTGAATTTTTTAAAAAATAGGTAATTATTTCTTTGATGACACATTTAAAAGCATGTCATTCTAAGTAAAGTAAGCCAGAAAGAGAAAAAAATGCCATATGATATCACTTGATTGTGGAATCTTAAAACAAGACACAAATGAACTTATCTACAAAACAGAAACAGATTCACAGACATAGAAATAAATTCATGTCATGGTTACTGGTGGAGGAGGTGCAGGGTAGGGGATAGGAAATTAGGAGCTGGAGATTTGCAGATACTAAATACTTTATATATAATAGATGAACAATATTTATACTGAATAGCACAGGGAACCATATTCAATATCTTGTGGTAACCTATAATAAAAAACTAGGAAAACAAATACATGTATATATGTATATGACAAACTGTATGCTGTAACCAGAAATTGACACAACATTGTAAACTGATTATACTTCATATTAATGAAGTAAGTAAAGCATGGTTGAGAAATCTGGATATATAAGTACTTGTAGAGAGTGATTTATATTTATTAAAGGACTGTTTTATTTCAGTCTACCATTCAAAATATATGATGCATTTTATGTAATGATGCCATCACCAGAACTGTACAACTTACTTGTGAAAAATGTGAAACTTTGAAAGAGATGAACAGAAAATGAAAAATAAACAGTCTTCCAAATTCCCAACTCCAAGATCTTTGTATAATATAGCATGTATTCTCAAATTACCAAATTTGTTAAGACTTGCTATTAGGCTCCAAATAACTCTATGTAATGAACTGTATTGCAATATGGGAACTGCTTTAAAGAGAAACTCATCAGCAGAGTTGGAAAGAAATTACATCATTGCTTACAGAATAAATACAAATAAAAGTTTACCAAGTTATGAAAATAAAATGTAACACATATTTATGTTCTCTGATTTTTAAAAATTCTAACAAGATCTGTATCTCTACAAGCCCAATTTCGTACTGATGTATATAATTTAACAATAGGAAATGTGTTCTTTCTAGGAGAAAAAAAGAAACTTTTATTTTTATCCACCAGTGTTAAGACCTAGCTCTAGAATGATAATATCAAAGGGCCCATCGTGGAATTTAGCACATCAGGCTTTAACTTGGAAATAGAGTGTCTGCAGCAGCATGTGCTATAAAATGTCTCCTTAATAGTCAATAAACCTGGCAAGAGTCATTGCCTCCTACCTGATAGCTAGTAGGTTTTCAAATTATAGAATTCATTTGTCACACTCCATTTAGCATATCTATAACTTTCCAACAAGAAATGCCATCGTCAAGCAGTTATTTTAATGAGTAAAGGATTAAATGCTAAAATAAGAAGTGATAGAAGAGAAACATGAAAGGCAATTATATCCCATCTCTTAAGACAGAAATAGGGATCACCTGTAGGTCCGTATCTATTTTTTCCAAAGACTTTATTTAGGAAGACACATGAAAACATAGAAAAATAAATAGCGCTGCACTAAATGCAGACATGGTTTCAGAAGCATCTGTGAATAGGATCTTTGTAATGCTAGTGAGTATGTATTATAATTAATCTTAAACAGCATACAGAGACAGAAGAAGTGATTGCTACTATCCATTGAAGCAAATCTACATCTAAATAGAAATATAACTCTTACTGTTACATGTACATACTAAAACGAATCTGCCAAAACGTTTCAGTCACATTAAATCCTACTAACTTTTTTCCTTTTTATTCAATAATAGTTGAATAAATATTTTAATAGTTCTTGAGATTATATACATTTTCTTAGAGCAGTTTTGTCACTTATTGGACATAGTGTGGGATAGAAATAAATTACAGTCTAGAGCACAACAAAGTTGAGAACAATTTTAAAAAAATAATAAACTGTTATGTGCTTTTCTAATGTGCCAGGAGGAAAATTTCTGAGTTGCTCTACTGCAACAGAGTTCTTACAAAGTGATGAAAATAATATAAAAGGGAACAATTTGATCCTAGAGGAGGCATTGGCAGCATGTTAGGACTTCTTATCATTTTTAGGCAGTGGAAATTGCCCCAAACTAAAGGTGGACAAGTTACTTAATACAGATTGCTTCTCTGTGATACTGAAATATTCAGTAGGCTCTTCTCATTGTGTATTGCAATTTAAAAAATGTATTTAAGTTTGTATTTTATGTCAAAATATTCTCTTTGAGATTATCACATTCCTTCCCCATATCTCTTTTTTATTTAATGTATTTTTCAAAGCTATTACTCGTGTGCATATTCTTTCCATCAAACTCCAACATGCACTGATGACCTTGTGATTAGAGTTCATCTGTGTATAAGGACTTTAGAGGCTGTAAACAGGACACTTTCAGTGTCTGAAAAGCCTTTAACAAGATAAAAGTTCTTTTAAGTCACAGGCAATTATCTAAGGACAAGAGTTTGTTAACAAAAGCATGGTTAGTAATATGTGTCTTTTGAGAACTTTGATCTTCTTTAATTCATCACAGAAAACTTAACTCTGTTACTCAGTTCCAGCAAGGGAAAGAAGAGAGTTGAAATGATTAATGAATGAATTTGACTAATACGAATATCTTTATATTTTTTCATGAGGGATGAATGTTATAGCAAGTTGTCAGAGGGCCAGGGAAATGAGCAGAATGCGATCCTTGTCCACACTTATGGAAAATTGAAGCTGGGTCTGCTCATATATGCCAAAGAGAGACATTTGGGAAATAGATGCTGTGTTTATATTGCTATTGTTAAACTTAGTCCCAAAATTGCATTGCTAGTTCATGATGCTAATACAAATTCTGAATACAGAAAAATTATTTTCTATTTTCAGATCACCACTATCACGACCTAGCAGGAACATTTTCCTCCCACATTTTCTAATTATCATTTGAAACCTGAAGTTTTCGAAAAGAATGAAAGGATAAATGGTTCTTTTTACTTCATGAAACTTGTTTCTGTAACTGTTTTGTTCTCTAAAATTTCCCTACTAGGTTGATGGATTTTCAAATCCACACATGTAGCTCCACCTACTGACTATAATCTACATTCTTTAAAATGGATGAAAAAGAGATATCTGGTTCTTAGATTTCTCACATGTATCTTGGACAGCAGCTTAAAAATTCTGTAAATTTAATATTTAATGAAGAAATCAAAACAAAACTTTATCAAAGGTATTTTTGTGAGTAACTGTACCTCTTGGCCTAATTTATCCAATATATATTCCTTTAAAACAAAGCTATATCACTTCTATGATTTGCCTTACTCCACTAATTATGTGTTTAAAGCTCTCACTGAAGAAAATATACCTGTAATTCAAATAACCTTAAAGACATTTATAATCAAGAAAATATAATTCTAGTGCTTGTCTTCACATAACCCAAAAGCAAACTGCACACGTACTACTGGAATTGGATTCTTAGATAAACATATCAGGAGTAGACCTGGAAGGAAGGTAACCTGAAAGGAAATTTATTTACATGCAGTTTTACATGTGACATCTGACTTAAAGTGGCTTTTACCATTCATTTATCTATACATTCATATATATTGTCAAGTAAATATATTCCAATATATTTAATTGAAAATAAATTATTTCAAGTTATTTAATTTGAAGTTCTCCAAAGATAATAAATATTTTATCACTGAAGCTTTAAAGTATGTAAACATCCTTGGGGCTTATATTAAGAACCAGGGTATCAAGGTTCAATCAGAGGAGCTAAAGCACTAGGAGGTATTTACAGATATAACATGGAATTTGTCACAGTGGTTTGACCTTACAGGATTTTGGGAGCTGCTCGGAGATTCTCTGTAAGATTGCTGTGCTCATACCTGATGCTGGAGCCTGGAGTCTGCAGGGCAGGTAGTGAGGAGGAGAGGATGAATGTAACAATGGTGGAGAACAAAGACAAGCAGGACCCCTTAAGGATGGACTGAAGCCCATGTCAGCTTTTGCCGCATCTGGTATGGATGGTATGGCTGTCCTGCAGAATCAGCTTGTACCACTCCCCATGGAGCTAAATGTCTGACCCAGAAGTTGGAAAAGCTAAAGCAGGATCCAGGGGACTGTGAGCATATGCAGTCCTGGCTGCAGCCTCATGCTAAGGAGATGAGCCAGCAGATAAGTGACAGCACGTGTGAACTACTACATTAGTTGCTGCTTTGTGTTAGCTCTCCAGAACTTGCACAAGACCTCTCATGTGGCCCATCTTAAAAGGAATCATTCAGAGAGAGGAAGACTGGGGAATGTAGATTTGCATGGCCAAATCAATACATTGCAAACCACCACAGCCAATAAAATCTCTGATGCTACTTGTCGGTCCCTGGATTTCAGTCCCCAAATCATCTACTCTATTAGTGCTAATAAATTTCTATTTTGATTCCAAAAACAAATGTATGCAGTAACACCATTCTTCTACGTGGTAGGTAAAGTTGATCATTTTTTAACTCTGAAGTTATCATCAAATATAACTTCACTAACACTAGGAAAAGATGATTTATTCAGTGTTTAGATAAGCATGAGAAGAGAGGTAATCATAGTTTTCATTGATGAGAGGGAGAGGTAAAGAGAAATGTCTCCTTTCTTGTTCAAGGAACAAAATTTAAATAAAAAAGTAATCTGAGAAGCTAAGCATAATGTAGCAGAAATTTTATTAGGCATATCTTAAATGATCTGTAAAATAAAGCCTAAAAATGTGCTAATTCCTAAATTCATAGTTTTATCTGTCATATAAGCCATAGTAGTCACTTACCACTTTTTCAAAAAAGTATAACATAACAATTACTGTATTTTTGTAAGGATTTTCATTTTCAGATGATGGAAATATCAAAGGTTATTCACTTTAAAAGTGGAAGAAGGGCTTCTATTTGATGAAGAGAATATCTGTTATTAATTGAGCACTTCCTCTGTGTAAAATATTTGATACACATAATAGAAAGTTACTAGTGAAATAGGAACTTGTAATGCTCATTTTTCATGTCTCTACACATTTAAAAAATTCCATCAAGTTTGATGTTTATAAATTCTCTATACTTGGAGAAAACTTTTGATTTTATCAAAGAAAACCAAGATCTATATTGTAATTCTTGTATCTTAGGCAACCAGATAAGAATGATACTTAATTAAGCATATCAATATTTAAAATACCCCCAAATTCTCATCAGTTTGTGGAGAAAACTAAGATCAAATGGTATCTGAGCTCCAGTATTAACCCCTGCTGAGAATTCTTCAATACATAACTGGGAATCCTTAAAGAGAATCTAGTATAATCTCAGAAAACTTGGCTTCTGGCTGGGTAGTTGCTGGCCTTAATTGCTTCTATTTTTTCCATTTCACCTCTTCCTGGCCTCTGTTATCCAAGATTTCCTGTCAACACTCAGTCTCAGCTCACAGCTCTGATCTCTGGCTCCATCATGTTAAAGATGTCCTCTGCCGACCTCAACTAGAGACTCAAACTGTTACCTCTAATCTTCATGAAACCAAAGAGTCAGGCATTGTCTTTTTAAGAATCATAATCAGTTACAGAGATTCTCCTCAAGTTTTTCATAGAACATATGAATTTATACAGATAACTTTTCTAGTAAATACTTGTAACAGAGATTTTAAAAAACATGTTTTTGTTATTGAAAGGAAAATATTAGTAAGGAATCAACCATATTAGAAATTCCATAATTTCAATTTAGTTATTCCACTTAGCAGAAATTTACACAATATAAAATTTGTAGTTCTATGTTCATCAGATTTGAAATCTGATCAAATTTTCCTAATTATATTTTAATAAACTTTTATGTTCACTGAAATTTACTTAATGAGTTTATGCATTCTAATTGAATGAGTATATATTTCAGAGACCCAATTAAAATATAATTATTTATATGAATATTGACTATAAGAACAACTTAGTATTATTTTTATAGTAAATATTATAAATTTGTGACATATTATTTGTTATTGACATGTTTTCTCTGAAATAAAAACGAGCACCCAATTCTTAAAACTGGGTGGAATAAATAATCCAGCTGAATAATAATAAACCCCAATGATGATAATAATAATGATATAATAATTAATATTGATATGGTAAATTAATATGCTAGAAACAGTTCTAATCAAAAAGGGCCTCAAACTGTAAAGATAAAATGAACAGACATGAAATAAGAGAGGGTAGTAGGTCACAGTATATAACCAAGCTGGACTGGTTTTAATGGAGTCTTCAATTGGAAATAGCTTTCTATTTTTTTTTCTACTTTTATTCATCAACCCCTGTTTTCTTAAAATCCAGGGATAGAGAGCAACATTACTTTGATTTATGAAATGATTTTTTTCTCCCCACCCCATAATGTTTGTCCTCCCCTGTGCCTTAGGACCCTGACTCTCCAGGACTATATGTTTCTTTGCCAGCTGGCTTCTGTTTAGGTTTGGCAATGGAATGTAATGGTAGAAGTCTGGAAGGCAGAATAAAAGAGAGGTTGCCTCCCTGATGAAG
Organism: Camelus ferus; assembly: GCF_009834535.1. NCBI lineage: Eukaryota > Metazoa > Chordata > Mammalia > Artiodactyla > Camelidae > Camelus > Camelus ferus. The sequence goes on along the minus strand of NC_045697.1, from coordinate 56,890,513 downwards.
GGAACATTTCCTGGCCTTGGTTAGTCCCTCCTGGACTGCAGTTCCTGGGCTCTGGTAACATTTATTCCTCTTGTTGCCTTCTGAAGTCTGAGAATGGTAACAACGTTCCATGGTTGCCTTTTTCTGGGTGCTCAGTATCCCTTGGTTTGTTAGCTTAACCCAGTGTGTCAATATCAGCACTATTAGCCTTTTGTGCCAAATGATTAATTTGTGCCAGATGATTAATAGCCTCAGGGGGCCTATTCTGTGCCTTGTAAGACGTGTAGCCACATGCCTGGCCTCTCACTAGATGTCAGTAGCACCCCTGTACCCTGTGGTGATAACCAAAAATGTATTTAGTCATTGACAAATGTCCCCTGGGAGGAAAAATCACGTATCTCATCAAAGATTTCCCCTATTAAACTTTTTAAAGTCATCTAAATTGGCTTCTGTTTTTTGCTTGGAGGCTGAGCAATATATCATAGTACTCACTTCAGCATTTTATACTTTTGAATACGATTACCTTTTTTGAAAATTATCCATTCTTGACTTTCCCAAAACTACATTTTAACATTCTCCTGGCTTGATAACTGTCTAAATGTTGTACTCATTTATGCCTTTTAATTTTTCCATCATTCCATCTTTTATTAAAACAGAAAGCATGATAAGATATAAATATTCCGTGGCTCCTGTTTAATATCAGTGAAGTGCTAGATGATTTCCACTCAGTGAATATCAAATATCATTGAGTTAGATTTTAAGGCCTTCCCAATAATGAATTTAAGCTGGATAATAATTTAAGCTGGATAGTAATATTAAATCCAATAAGAATGTAAGAATCTGCAAGTGGCTTTCTTTGGTGTAGTTTTAACTTTAAATGCTGTAAAAAAAATTATATATATTTTTAGCTTCTAGTGTCTGTTTTACCAGCATGAGTCACCATAGTGATTTTTCTCATGAATCTTTACCAACTAGTGATGTTAGAAAAATATTCTGAGAGACTGATGAACATGTAATAAATCACTCCATGACCACCTTACAATGGTAGCCAATTTTACAATTTGTTATTTTTGTTTGTTTGTTTTTAAGTTGGTGGCATATCTGGTTATTATTTTTGGAAATAGATTTGTTGCTGCATAAAGTTTTTTAATGTAAGTGAAGCTTTAAAAATAGTTTTCTTTAAGACAAACATCAGTTTGAGAGAACCAAAGACCACAGACATGCAGCAAAGAACAAAATGCCCATAGTATATCTCCTTTTATATTATTCCAACACAAAAGATATTACATTAAAATGTAATAAGAGAAATTTTATGTTAACATAGAATTATTTACTGAGTACTATGTATATGTCATTATAGTTTCAAAGAATGGAAGCAAAAATAGTATTAGTCTCCTTACCATACATGAAAATACCAAACATACAAAATGAACAAATATTCATATATATAAACAAGGAGTGATATGTTATTGTTCTGGGTCCCAGGACAAACCAGAATTCACTTCAAATGATTCAAACAGAAGGATTCTAACACAGGGATTCCTTTCACAGGCATAAGCACATGTAAGGAAATTAGCAAGGGATTGTGAGTTAATCAATAATTAGCAATAGCCAAAACCCAAAACTATCCCAGAGCTGAATGGGCACAGGGAAGAACTGTGCCCATTCAGCGTTACTGGAGACCAGTGCGAACTGGAACTGTGGAGGAAGAGCTGGGGTCTGAGAGGGAAGCAGCAACTGCCTGAGATGCTGTGTGGAAATAGGAAGGGAGCAAAAGCAAACAAACAAAAACCCACAAACAAACAAATAAAATTTTTTAAAAAATTCTTTCTTTTCTGTGCCTCTCCTAACCTCTAGGTACTTCCTGCTGCGTAAACTTCCAGGCAGCCAACTGGTCAGGAAATCCTTGTCACGTTATCCTTGGGATGTAGCTTTTTAGGTGCAGAGTAGGGCAAGAAAGTCACAGAATGGGAGTATGGGGCACATAGAGAAGAACCAGCACAGCACTCCTGCTGGGTTCTGCTGCATCTACAGATTTCTCTCCCAAATTTTGTATTTTTATTTAGTCACTTTGATGGCAATTTAGAAGGGACAGTAGTAACAGTGTCTTAAATCAGCTCAGAGGATGAGATGAATTCCCTGCCCTCAAAATACATTTTTAGTCATGAAATAAAAGTCCTTGTTCATAATTCCTTAGACTTCAGTTGAATGGAAGATTTATCCATGTCCTATTTTCCTTTTTCTCTTTCTTTGGAAAGAGCTAGCATTAGTATCCAATAGTGGATCACCATGGTTTTTATACATCATGAATTCCACACTTTTTAAGAGTGTAGAATTAATGCTAATGGGGTTTATATTTCACTCTCCCTCCTTTTTAATAAAAACACATAGCTAATATGTATGGAAGGTTTACTCTGAGCCATGTATCATATGAAACTTGACATACATTATTTCATTTAATCATATATAAATGATATTTCTGGTTTCCTCGTATCCCATCTTATGGAGGAGGAAATTGAAGCTAACAAATTGGCCAATGACCCATTATCATCAAGGGGCAAAGCTATGTCTTGGAAAAAAAAATCAAACTAACACAAAGCTTATTTTCTTAACAATTATATATTTTTCTCTCTCTTAAAGCATCCATTTATCTAATTAGTATCCAAACAGATTTACTTAATCTCTAATCCTAACCACAGTTCTCTAAAATAGTTTTTATTAATTAAAGGTAAAAAAACTTACCAGAGAGGTGACAGTACCTGTAGTAAATGAAACTTCATGAAATCTATTATTGTCACCTTGTTTTTTTTTTTTTTTTTACTATAATCTGTGGCCAAATATAAAACCTTTGGTGACAACAGAAAAAAATCACTATAATAGATGCATCTACCTCTCAAGAACCAATGATGTTCTGTAGACCAGACTGGACTACTGGCTTAGGTCGTATTCTGAGGGAAACCAAGTGTGAGTAAGAGTTTAGTGTCAGGAAGTTTATTAGGGACAAACCCGTTGCTATCAACACCTAAGGGGAAAAAGAGAAAGAGAGCAAGGAAAGGTAGGGCAGACCCAATAGCCACACCCAAACCCTCAGAAGCTTTGGAGTTGAAATGGTCCATCTAAGTCAACCTATACTGAGCAGGAATGATGAATCCCTTATGCCCTCCACCCTATGTCCCCCCATCAATCATTGGTCACCCCAGGAAGAACACTACCTCTGCAGTGGAGATCATCCTGAAACTTCTGATAGCTGAAAGGAAAGCTGTCAGCAGACATTTCAGAAGCCAGGGTTATATATTGTTTTTAGAAGGGGAATCTGGGTTATACCTCTCTATATCCATTACAGATGTATTTTTCTACTGAGATATACAAACTAACATCAGCAATAATGAAGAAAATTTTTCTTCTTAAACATGAGTTGACTTTGTCATAAAAGTACCAGATCAGATGATCATATGATGTGTCTGCACCTTTCCAGGTGTCCATTCAACCTGTCTCCTTTCTAAAATTTGCCTAATTCATTATATATATATATATATATAATTGAGTCTTGCCATTTCAAATCAGGTTTTGAATTCTTAAATTACTCAAATATGCCAATTGCCAATCTCAAAAGCTCTTCTTTTCTTTCTGCTTTCATAAACACCACCACCAATATAACTTTCAAATACAATCTTAACCTTTTTCCAAATGCATGGTTGGTTTGCGGTAAATTTGTTGTTTGCAGACAAAGCTTCGTTTATTGAGTACAGCAGCTGAGAAAGCTGTTCTGATCTTTGGAGCCTGAAAATCCTATGTACCACCATTAAAACGACACAGTTTCTCTGCAAAAAGCTTTCCCTTCCTCTTTCTAGCCGCCTAAGACACAATGTAATTAGAACAGAGAAAAGAAATCTGAAGCTCAAACAAAAGCTGTATTGTTTTGAAGTTTAAAGGTGAGTTTGTACAAATATCAAAAACTAATTAAGCAGAACAGGTGATATTTAACTACTTTGAAGCTTCAGAAAAGGAAAATTGATTTTTATCTCATTGGATTAAATTACATTTTCATATTGATTGACACAAGCGCTTCTGTTACTGCTCTTCCAGACAAGGTAAACACACTAGCTGCTATTTATTCATGAAACCCTATCCCTCAAAATTTCAGAGACTGTTATTCTAGCATTTTATTATTGAACAAATATTTTGACAGGTGATGATATTCTAGAAGATAAACAGAAATATACAGCCGACCGCTTCTACTATGTAATTTAGACTTAGAAAATAAGGTGTAGAAGTAATGGAATGTACTCACAGGTCAATTCTACCTGCGTCTGATGTAGATTAAGATCAATGGAATCAATAAAGCTTAATTAAAGCTTTAACCATTTTATATTTTTGTCAGTCACAAAAACTAAAATGCTAGCAGCTCCGTGATCACTTCAATTCATTTCTTCTCACTTCCCCAGAGTTATTAACAGCTAAGGATAAAAACACATAAGCCCCGTAGAAACATCAAACTATAGACAGTCAAGAAAAATTTCCTAAGAAAATGGGGCAGAGAGGCACATAAAAATAGAGAAGGAATCTTATTCTCTGAAGCACACCCCCCAATAGAAAAACACCAGTTTTAACTGATTCATTGTTTTGTTTTGCATTTTGTTTTTAGAAAGTAAATAATGTGATTAAATGCTCAGAAGGAGGGAGGAGGTTCAGTGAAACAACCAAAAGTTAATCTTGAAGAATGAAATATTTTTTATGACCATAATTCTAGGCTTTTATTATGCTGGTAGGAAATATGAGTGAAAACAGTATCGACTTTTGGGGGACAGTAGAGGGGATTCGTGGAGCCTCTGTGGAATAAGATACAGAGGAGAAAAGGAGCACATAAGAATTTTTAAAAAAACCTCCTAAAAAGTCATTGTTATCTTATAGGGAATTTTATTATTCTTCTAGTTCATATTTTTACTTCATTCCTCAAATTAAAATTTCAAATGGATTTCCCTCTTAAAATGAATAAAATTCAAGATACTTAAAGTGCCCTAAGTTAGTAAATGATTTTACCCCTGACTACCTTTCTGATCTTACTTCTTACCATTTTTCACAATAAGTTATTCTACTCTAGCCACCCTTTAGCCATTGCAAGTTTGTAAATATTCCACGTACTCACAACTCAAGTCCATTGAAGCATCTATATGCTATATCCCAGATATCCACAAGGCTTGCTTGTCACCACCTTCAGCTTTCTGCTCATATATCAAGGCGGAATTCCTTGAGAGTCCTATATCAAATTTCACCATCCATTATGACCGTTCTCATTCTGCTTAATTTTTTTTGTATGGCTGTTATCACTTGCTGTGATACAATATTGATTGATTGATTGATTGATTATTTATTGTTATTGTCTATCTTCTCCCATACAAATGTCTCCTCCATGAAAGCTTATAGCCCATTCTTTTCACTCTTGTATACTAGCACATGAAGTAGATTTAGTAAATATTTGCTGAATGAAGGAATATATCTCCTTACCTCCCTACAGAAATTTTAGTATAAAATAAGCTTTCATTTTTTTGTTCTAAAATTGGATGTCCCTTGGGACATAGAATAAAGCATTAGTAGAGCCCTAAGATACATACAGGGTAGCATCAGTTCAGAGCTGCTTCCATGGTAATCAAAGGAGTAGTTAGTTAGTCTGGGAGAGCAGAAAGTCATCTCACAGGATTATTTATATCCTTGTGCTAGTGAGTAGAGAAAAAAGTAACTGAGGAATTTCATGTACTCATTACTTATTAAAAGTATGGCTATATACTATAAAAGAGTTTAAGTCCCATACTTTGAAAATTACTTAATATGGTTCAGGTAATATGGCTTTATGTTGATTTAATAGAATGATAGAAACTAAGAGAACTAGATGACCTAATATAGAAAAACTGTTTATCAAAGATGTTCCTGTTCCCTGGTGAACATTTATTAGGAGTTGAAAAGCAAATGATTTGAGGCTGAAAATACTACAGAATGTGGTATTTCCTCTACATGTATTCAAAGAGCAATCAAAACTGGCTCATCCCAGTCTGTTCTAAAACAAATCTACAGATTAGCCAAGACAAATATTTAATTCCAGGCTACCTTTGCTAATTTTTCCTTTAAGGCTCCTAAAAAGTGGTTCTTTTTTTTTTTTTCCAGAATAGCAATAAAAAATCTAGTCATAATATTCTTCAACTGTAAAAGGGTAAATTTGCTACTAGACATACAGAAGACTCTTGGGAATTAGATTTTGCCTTTAGGCCACTAATGTGTCATTCAATGAGAACAGTTAAAAAGAGAAGAGACACTTTGCTCCAGCCCAGGCTACTAAATCATTGGTCCCATATATCAAATAAAGTGAAAAAGTATCTAATTGTCCAAGACCATTAGGTGTTAATTGCTAATGTATTTTAGAACAAATCTGAGAAAAGGCTTTGATTTAACTGTGAATCTGAAGTCTAAAACAAGTAAACCTTTGACATTTAAATTTCTTTGATTACTATTCTTTCCACATAGATTACATCAGGGCTTCTCACACAGTGCTTTTAAAAATATGTGGAAAGATTGATTAAATGAGCAAAATCAATGTATAAATTAATGAGTATGTTCACTGAGAAAGGAATATATTTAAACTTCTGTTCTAGATTGCCAGATACAGATGCCTTTTTAGATACAGCAACAAAGGCACAATCCATGAAAGAAATAATTGATAATCTAGACTTCATTAAAATTAAAAACTTCTGCTTTGAGAAAGACATTATCAAGAGAAAGAGAAGATAAGCCACAGACTGGGAGAAAACATTAAGCATATGAAAAGATGTTCCATATCATATGTCATCAGGAAAATGCAAATTAAAACAACAGTGAAATACCACTGCATGTCTATTAGAATGGCCAAAATCCAGATCACTGACAATGTCAAATGCTGGCCAGGATATGGAGAAACAGGAACTCATATTTATTGCTGGTGGAAATGCAAAATTATAATATAATGCCACAGTTTAGCAGTTTCTTAGAAGACTAAATAAACTCTTACCATACAATCAATCAGTCATACTGCTTGGTATTTACCTACAAGGGTTGGTTATGTCCACATAAAACTATGCAGGTGGGTGTTTATAGCAGTTTTATTCATTACTGCCAAAACTTGGAAGCAACCAAGATGACCTTCAGTATACAAATGGATAAATAAACTGTGATACATCTAGACAATAGAATATTATTCAGCACCAAAAAGAAATGCACTATCGAGCCATGAAAAGATATAGAGGAACATAAAATGAATATTATTTAGTGAGAGAAGCCAATCTAAACAGGCTGCATACTATATGATTCCAATGACATGACATTCCAGAAAAGGCAAAATTATAGGAGATAATAAAAAGATTAGTATTTACCACTGGTAGAGTGGGGAATAGAAATGAATAGGCAGAGCAGAGCAGATTTTTAAGGCAGTGAAAATACTTCGTTTATTATAATGATGGATATATGTCATTATACACTTGTTCAAACCTATAGCATATACAACACAAGAGTGAACCCTAGGTACACCATGGACTTTGAATTATTATGATAAGTCGAGGTAGATTTATCCTTAGTAAAAATTTACCATTCTGGTGAATAATGTTAATAATGGGGGACACCATGCCTGTGTTGGGGCAGGTAGTTTGTGATAAACCTCTGTACCTCCCTCCCAATTTTGCAGTAAATATCTAAAATTTTTCTGAAAAAATAGTCTTTAAAAGAATGAAATAAAATAAGGTCTTTTAAAAAAAAAACTGTTGAGACCATTATTCATGTGGATAACTAAAACAGAACTGATCAGCTTGAATAAATTTCTTGAATTAAATGAATAAAGAGATCTGACCTGATATTTCAAGTGAAATTTCTCTAAAATATTTATAGCAGAACCTAGTTAGGAGCAATGGCTATTAAATTTCAAATTATCAGATTTCCACTATGATCATATATCTTATGATCGTATGTATCTACTTCTAGTCTGCTATTAGGAGAGACAAAGTTATTCTATTAACACACAATGCCTAAATCACCATTGTTTGAAAAAAGAAAGATTCTTTTACTCATCTAACATGTTTAATATGATCTTCATAGGAGAGGAGACCTCTGTCCCACCTTAATGTGAGGTGAGAACAAATTGTTTTCAATTAAATACTTCAGCCCTGAGTGCCACAGTTATCACATCTGGTTGGTTAGGACCAGTCATCATATTGATACAGGAAAATGGGGCACGAAAGGATGGTTGCATCCCAGGTCTCAGTCAAGTACCTGGGATGCATCCCGCCAAGTGAGGGTCCTTGTCTTCGCACAGGAAATAATTCAAGAGTGAGCCTTAGTAGAGTGAGGGTAGATTTATTCAGAGAGATAGATGCTCCACAGACAGAGAGCAGGCTGTCTCAGAAGGCCATAGAGTCCACGAGACATGGGGGTGTTTAGTTAAGGTAAAAGTAGATACACATTCCATAGACAGTGTTGGGCTGTCTCCAAAGGAAGGCAAGAGAGAACGAGAGAGTGCACAGAGTATGGGGTTGTTAGTTTTTATGGGTTTAATAACATCGTATGCTAACAAGAGGGAGGATTATTCCAGCTACTTTGGGGAAGGGGCTGGGATTCTCATGAATTGGGCCAGCACCCACTTTTTGACCTTCTATGGTCAGCCTTGAAACTGTCATGGCACCTGTGGGAGTGCCATTTAGCAGCTATTGTATTACAATGAGGGTATAATGCAGCTCAAGGTCTACCGGAGTTGAATCTTCCACCATCTTGGTGCTTATTGCTGTGTGATTCTTTCAATGGTTATGCCTTGCCCCTTCCCTCTTTCTCAGTATCACATAACTTTAAGTGGGTTAAAAAGTATAAATCTCCATGTACCTGGAATAGAGAAAACAGAAACATTGGTTAATACTATGCATACAGGATCTAAATCTCTGGGTAAGTGGCCAAAAAAAATCTTTCTTTTAAATTTTTTTGAGTTCCATAGGAGGAGAAAATTTGATAAACCACTGATCTGAATCAGCTTCTACTGATTCAGAGGTGAAAGTGTTAAAGAAATTTGACTTGAATTGGATCCATTTGCTCATTTAATTCAATAATTGAATTCAAAATATTCAGTTCTGTTGCAGTTTTTCATATGAATATAATGGTTCTTAACTTTCAATGTCCCTATCAATATTAGTTAAAATAGACTCCTTTCCTAATTCATAACATTAAGCATATAATATCAGAAAAACATGGCAGTCATTCATTTTTCATTCTGCTGGTGAATTGCTTATAAAGTGGTAGTAAAAATGTAAGTGGCAGACGAAATACATGTCTTTTTATGGAGGTCCTGCAAAAGTAAGTTAAGTACACAATGTAGTATCTGTGGGATGGTCACCTACACTACGCCAATTTTGAGATTTTACATTTGTTTTTACAGAGTTGTCTCAGGATTTGAAATTAACAAGAAACCAAAGTGTTTTCTTTTGTTTTGTTTTGCATATCTCTTAGACCTGAATACTAAAACTAAATAGACCTAGCAAACAATAGACTCAATAAGAAAAAGGACCCTTTGATAATTTAGTGCCATCTGTCAGATAATATAATGAGTCCACTAATAAATACATCAAGAAAACTCTGTAAAGTGTCTAGTAACTATCAGAATAAGCCTTATATAAATCTGCCATTAGCTAAGATGAGTAAGAAAAGAAAATACTGTATGAAAACAGCTTTATGTGAACCACCAGAGAGGAATAAAAAACTTCATGAATTCAGGCATTTTTCTCAGTGAAGGGGCAAGCACATCATACTGATTTTTTGATTGAGCCATTTGACAGGCTAGATGGCAGGTCACAGCTGAAAAGACAGCTGGTGTTAGGCATTTCCCATCACTCATATGACAAAAAAGTACTGTGAGCTTAACTTTGAGCAGTGCTTAAGTGCACGCTGATCAGGTTCTGTCTAACATTGTATCAGAAAACAGAACAGGGTGTTTTCAGGGAGTGGAACTGAGTATGTCCACATCACATATGGAATATTTTGTGTTAGGTTGTTAGAATCAAGTTTCCCTCAATGACTTGACTAATGCTGTCAATCAATTGAATAATTCAGATACTATTTAATATGAATGAGAAGAGAATATTGAAGTATTTGATTTAATTGATTTAATTAGCATGATGATTGTCAATTTTCCACCTCAGTCTATTACTTTATATGGGCAATTATAGTTCAGCAAACACTAATTTCTGAATCATGAAGATGAAAACACATACATTAAAAGAGAGCGAGAGATTGGCATGTAATACCATTTTTTAACTAAAATTGATAATCATTTTTATCTCTTACATTTTACTTGAGAATTTTAGTGTATTATATTCATTGATTAATTTTTTTACTTATTTTTGTTTTTTCTAACATAGGCCAGAATGTAGAGAATATTTTAGAGAAACAATATTTTACAAACTGTTTGATACTTTTACCTAGAATAGAATAAAACCGTAGTCTATTTTAAGAGATACAAACATTGTTTATAAAACATATGTACTAATACAATAAACATGAAATGTGCACGGCTCTCATTAATGGCATTCTAGAAATTTTAGTGTGACATGATTTCCTCTAGGCAATTTGTACATTGGAAAGAAGATTTTGAAATCCTGAGCCACACACCCTTCTATCTCACTGAATTCCAGTACTGCTGCTGAACAAGACATTATTATTATTATTATCATCATCATCATCATCATTAACTGCTTTTCACTAACTTAAAATGTCTTTCTGTACATAAAAAATGAGTAAAGCATTTCAGTAACAAAAGTAACCAGACAAGCAATAGTATTTATCTTAAATTATACTACCAATTGTTTAAAGTGCTAATCCTCTTTGTAGTTGTTTTTGTTGTTATTGAATTCATAAATTCCTTGCCTTTTTTCTGTCTTCCTCAAATGGTGCTAGTTGAGTCTCAAAATTATAATACCCTGAAACTAAAAAGAGAAATAATTAAAGTTTTAAAATTTTTAAAATTTGAAACAAGTTTAATCTTAGAGAAGTTTACACAGTACAAAGAACTCCTGAATATTCTTCACTGATATTTGCCTCTTCTAAATATTTTGCTGCATGTGAGTTATTCTCAGGCTCTCTCTCATTCTCTCTCATATACATTTGTACATGTATACATACATATATAAATATAGATATACATATATGTATCAGAACCACTTGAGAATAACTTGCAAACATCATGACACCTTTATCTTAAATACTTCAACGTGTGTTTAAGATAAAAACATTATTTATATAAATATAATGCAACTATCAAAATCAGAAAATTTGACATTGATGCAATACTATAATCCAAAATATAACTTTACTCACATTTTACCAGTTTTGCCCAAAGTTTCCCTCTTGGACTATTTCTTATCCAAGATCACCCATTGAATTTACTTTTCATGTTTCTTTTGTCCACTTTAATCTTAATTGGTTTATCAAGTATATTTTATCTTTCAAAATTTTGATATTTTTAAGAACATAGGCCATTTATTTGTATAATGTCCCTCCATTTGGGTATGTCTGTTGGTCCCTTACCATTTCATTCATGATATGCACATTGGCTAGTAATACTACATAAGTGCTTCTTCTTTAGCACAGCATATCAAGAGGCATATGATATCAGTTTGTCCCATATTTGTGTTGTAAACTTTAATCATTTGTTTAAATAGCATCCTCCAGATTTCTCTCTCTATACTAACTGCTTAGTTGTGGAATAACTAAGTAATAAGAATGGGGTTGTAATTTGAGACAATATAAATACTCTATATGTCACCAAAATTTTATTAATTGGTTTTAACATCCCTCATTCCATAATTTATCATTACTATGATTCTTGCAAAGTGATGATTAGTCCTATTACCATTATTGGTTGATATTCTGCTGTAAGGGAGTTATTTCTTTCTTTCCTATTTAAAAACAACTTTTTATATGAAAGTCCCAAAGAATCTTACTGGGTTAAAACCCATTACTATAACCATTTATGTTCATTCCCAAATTATTCCAGTTTAGTCAATGTAAGCCCATTCACACTAGTGCCTTCAAAGTTTTGACACATCTCCATCATTTTTTTAGTATTTACTTATTTAGTTTTTTTTTTTTTTTTGCAACAAAAAGGTACTTCAAACTTATCTATGAACTTTTTCTGTTCTCATATTGGAATCATCAATTTCTTTCAGAAACTTGATTCTGTATATTGGTGAATGGTATTTAGAAACTAATATTAGTTCAAGTAGTCTAATTTAAAAGATACTTGAAAAACATCAACTTCAAACACTAAAAATTTTTGTAACATGGCATTTCATATGTTTACCAACACACACACAAAGATCACCTAATCTTTAGAAATATAAAACACTCAATTTTAATTTTTTTAAAAGCCAGAAGAGGAATTGGTCATTTTCCCAGCATAATGAGATTTAGAGAACTATACATGTTATGTTCATGCAGCAAGAATAAGGGGAAATATAGTACTTAGCTATGCCCAATATGCCTATATTATGAAAGCAACAGCGGGAGCATGGTAGAGGAGGGATTTAAAATGGGAGAGAATAGAAATGAGGAAATTTTTCTACATCATTATACCAATCTAGATAAAAGAGAAATAAAGTTGAAACTAATGACAAAATAGTGGTCATGGAGAGTAATACCAGATTTCAGAGGTGTCACTGAAGAATAACTATTGTCTTAGAAGATGGGATGGAAAATTATGGAATCAAAGCTATGTTTTCAGATTTTCCACTTAGAATACAAGGTAGTTTACCATGACAATACATAAAACATGTCCTATTTTTTAAATAGGTTAACTTGGATTTGGACCTGTTGAATTTGATTTTCCTGCAAATTGTATTCATAATGAATTGACAGTGAGAATGTGATTTTGAATTTCTGATGATAAAGATTAAAAATTAAACTTGTGGGTCATAGGAATGTAAATACTACTTAAAGCCTGATAAATGGACATAATCTATTTATTCTTTTTTCATGTATTTTTTTAATCAAATACATACTTAGCATAGTGTTCCAGATTTGGTAATACATCTTGGAGACTGGAAAATGCAAGAAAAGGAATCTTCAACATGGAGACTCTCATCTCTGGTGTTACAGTAAAAATTGTTTAAAAATTAGAATACAGCATGATAAATATCACACTAAAAGTATTACTGCATTAACATTCAAAGATTTACATTGGTTCTCAGTGAGGGATAAAATTATAAGAGTTTGATTTTTTAATTTTTAGTGTATATATTCTAAATTAACAACAATGAGATGTGTAACAAAATATAGCTACCCAAGAGAGTCCTACTGGAGTTAGTTGATTGTTTATTGAGTGTGTTTCAGTAGTTTTTTAATTTTCTTTTTTTTATCTCTTTTTTTGTTTTCTATTTCATGCATAAGAATTAAAGGTAAAGAGACTTTTCTCCCAAAGAAATTTGAAGGGAAAAAATCATTAAGGGGTCTACAGCAAGGACCCTGGGAAATTTAAGTGTAGATTAAAAAAAGAAAGAAAGAAAGTAGAATTTTCAAAATTGGTCAACAGTTAGTTGTCAGTTGACTTTTGAAAGAACTTCATTATAGTGTAATTTGAATGAATAATAATAGGTTGAGAATTAAACTGAAAATGAGTAATCTGCATGCAGTCTATGTAGATTACTTAACTTGTCAATAATGAGAAGAAGGTAGGCAAAAGAAGCCGGAAGCTATAGGAAGCATACAATGAATAAATTAAATGTACATGCAATTATTTTTATTCCATTTTATACTAACACTTGAAACAGGTGATATTATAGGTAATGCATTGTCTGCCTATAACTCTGGGTATATACTATTCTGTTATTAAAAATTTAATAGCCAAACCATATTTTTGTGAAACAATGTTAGTCATTTTTGTGAAATAGTTTATGTTTTAATTAAGGTAGTCCTGAATTCTTATGATTGTTGATTTTGCTGTTAATTTCTCTGGTTATACAAATAAGTATATAACCCCATTAATTCTACTTCAGCTTCTCCAGAATGAAAGCACTCATTACAGACCTTCCTGTTCGAAAGTTGTAGATAATGTTCAGAGTTTGTTCAGAGGGAATCCAAACTAATTGAATGCATCTGGTCAAATAAAATTGGTAATTGGGAAATCTATGCATCTATTCAAGTGAAATTTTTATTGGGCTTTATTTAACACTCTACTATTAATTTCATTAATGAAGCCTTAAAAATGTCTAATTTAAAGGCAAGACATAATTTATACATTTCAAGGACATTCAAGCACTTCCAATAATCTGTGTGATAAAATATAAATTTCTAATCTGTAGCCTTTTTTTTTTTTTTGTCTCTCTAATGGAAAACTATGATGTATGTCACTGACACTCTGAAACTTATCAGAGTAAAAAGGGCAAGACACCTTCCCTATCAAATTAATGGTGTGCACCACACTGACACTGAGACAAGGTGTCTCTCAACAAATTCCTTATGTTTTCTCTACCCATCCAGCAGTTGATTTAGCAGATACGAACCTGCCACAAAGTGTTATTAAAAGAGCAGTACGGAAGGGACTCTAAAGAAGGGAAGTACTCTTAGATCAATGTGTTAGTGTTCCATAAAAATTATTTCTTTTTGTTATTGAGAAGTTATTAAATGCTTGAAAATAATTAGGCATTTTTTATGAGTTAGGACGATAGTAGGAAAGTGAAATGCAGGAGTGTGATTTGTGTATGGAATGGATTCTTCTGATAAAGCAGGACAAAAAATTCTTATTTTAAAATGATTTAATATGCCAAGTAGAATTCCATTCAATATCCCAATATGTCTGTATTATATCAATTTATTTTTTACTTTTAATTCTGATTCCTATCATAAACCATCCTAAATTATAATCATCTTTCAGGCAAATTTAAAATGAGGAATCTATAATGATGTCTAATTTACTGTTTAAAAGCACAAAGTTCAAATTGTTTCTACTCCAATCCATTTTAAAAAATTTAATTTTACATAAATCAATTAGAAAATTTAGCCATGAAAATGTAGTATCTCAGATTTGAGATATTTACCCTTGAAAAAATGCTAGCTTTTATTTGTATTCTGTATATTCATAGGTAAACTTTCTATACATGTTCCCAACTTCTTAGAAAATTTTTCTTCTTATCACAGTAAACTTTAGCCCATTTTAATTTTACCATAAGTAGTAAATTTAGTACTTACCTAATCTATGAGGAATATTTTTGTGATTTAATATGACAAATACAGCTTATTATAAAACATTCAAAAGTAGTTTATTAGAAATTAGATATGTGCCTTAAGTTATAAAATTATACTGACACTATGGTTTCTAAATTCTTTCGAATTCCAGAGTACAATTTAAAGGTTAATTTACATGCATTCTTAATTCCAGACATTGATCTCTTCTAAGAAATAGATGAACACTTAATCCTATGGTCTCTACAAGGACTATTGTATTCCCCACATCAGATTTTATAAACTGATTACTTATATGCATAATTTAAGTTTTAAATATTTTTGAACTTGAAAGGTGCATTTTTCTACAGAGGGCAAAATAGGGTTTTTTTTTTTTTTTTAACCAGATACCATAAGGGGAAGGCTGTCAGATGGAGAAGGTACAATTATCAGAGTCCTTAAGACAATAATACTTTAAGCAAACAAATGGGATCTAAATAACTGTAAAATTTAGTGTCCTTTAAGAAATGGAAGCTGAAAAACATATTCAAAGAAAGCTCAATCAAGCAAAGTAATCCACTTTCCCAAACTGCAAACACACCCTCGAGTACTTATAAGGGACACACCCAGTTTTTTAATTTGTCACCAACTTCATTTATAGTAGTTGTACAAAGGATTGTATATGGGGAAACTCTTCTGTCCTTATCTTCAAACATGGGCTACTCCATGCCCCTTGATATTCATGGTGCCCTACTTTTTATTACCTTGTAGCAAGAGTCTAGATGATTCCATATAGAAAATGAAATGCAAAGAATCATGCTATTTTTAAATAATTTATTTAAACCTAATGACTGATCTTAGCTCCTCTTGTTTTGTAGAGATGGAGTCAGTAATGCAAAAGACACATGTTGGCCAACAAAACTGAAGCATCCAGACCTAGTGAGTAAATGTCCCACTAGAGGGCCATATCCCACATCTAATCAGTGTGTAATTCTCATTGAATGAATGTTATATTCACCATACAGAACATTATTAGTTATGTGCACATGGGAAATATAATGGCATGATGCTATGAGTCAGATGCTGTAAGTTCACAGCCTTGTTCTGTCTTTTACTAATTATGTGACCTTAGTAATTTTTTTATTCTCTTTGTGCATCCTATTTTTTAAATAGAGATTATAATAGTGAACTCACTGAATTCTTTTGAAGATTAAGTGAGAAAATACAAGTAGATTGTTTAGAATATTCCAAAACTCAAAATAAATATGAAACAAATATTAATATGTAATTTTAATTGCTTATTATAATGATTAAAGAGGATATTGCTTTAATGGTGAGATCTTCATTTTCTCGGACACTATTACTGTTTTATTAATCTCAAATGTGCCTTATCTTAAGACAGGAAAGAGTAATTTATAGAAGGATCCTTGGTAGAAGTTGAATGTTTGTTTGGCTTGGTTTTTGATTGACCTAGAAAAGCCAGTATGTCAAGAAGTTAAGTGTTTCTGGATCCAATAAACCAAGGAATCCAGATGCAGTTGCAGGCTTCTGCAGTTGCCATATAGTTAGTTAATTTACAAGATAAGAAAGGGAATAGCACAGAAACCTTAGCTATAATCGTACTGAAATCTTTTGCAAATGGAATGTTGCAAATTTTTCATTTTCCTTTGAATCTTTTGCTCACTCTATAATTTAGTAAAGATCTTAGCTTACTTTGTTGATTGGTTTCATTTTTCATTTTATTTAAATTATCAGATTATCTTAGCTATGCTGAAAAAAACAAGATGGACCTTATATCCTTCATTTTTTTTCTTTTTAAAGAAATCTGATTACTTATAGCATTTTTGATATATAATTCGCAAACTACAAAATTCACCCTTTTAAAGTAAAATTTACTGTTTTTTAGTATATTCACAAAGTTGTACTAACACCACTTCTGTCTTATTTTAGGGAGCTTTTTATCACCACAAAAAGAAATTTCATACACATTACCAGTCACTGCCCATTTTCCTTTCCCCCTAGACTCTGAAAACTATTAATCTATTTTTTGTCTTTTTTGATTTGCCTGTTTGGCACATTTTAAGTAAGTGAAATCATGCCATATGTGGTCTTTTGTGACTGGCTTCCTTCATTAAATAATGGTTTCAAATGTCTTTCCTATTATCTATAGCATGCATCAGTACTTCATTCCTTTGTATTGCTAAAAAAAATTTCTATTGAATGTATATATCATTCTTTGTTTATTCATTCATCATTTTATGTTTTGTTTCCGCTTTTTGGCTACTATGAATAATGCTGCCTTGAATACTCATATACAAGATTTTGTAGAAATGTATTTTCATTTCTTTTTAGTATATAACTGTAAGTGGAAATGCTGTGTCATATGGTAACTCTTTTAACATTGTGAGAACAAAAATGTTTTCTATTATGGCTACAGCATTTTACTTTGCCAATAGTTTATGAATGTTCAATTTTCTCAACATTCTTGCCAACATTTGTTGTTACATGTCTTTTTGATTATAGCCATCCCAGTGTGTGTGCAATGGTATCTCACTGTGGCTTTGATTTGCATTCCTTTAATGAGTAATGACGTTGAACATCCCTTCCTGGGCTTGTTGATCATCTATATGTCTTCTTTGCAGAGAATTTCTATTTACCAACTTGCCCATTTTTAACTGAGTTATCTCTTTTTTCATTGTTGATTTGTAGTATTGTTTTCAGTAATTTTAATTGGTGTTGGGAGGGACAAGTTTGGTAGTAACAATACAAGTTGAAATTTAAAAATCACATATAAGGAAATAAAATACATAGTGTGGCAAATAAATGCAGACATTAATTAATTAGTTCAATAAATATTTATGGAATGCTTTCTACTTCCAAGATAATGATATAGGCACTGAGCTAACAGTGAAAATTTGCCTTACACACCTTACATAGTAGACAAATAAGGAAATAAATTAGCAGTATCTATTCTGTTACTGATAAGCTCCTAGAAGCAAACAAAAAAGATGTCATGAGAGGGGGTATCTGAGTGGGCAGGAGAAACCTCACTGACAAGATGGCAAAGGTCTGAGACCCTAAGGTATCAGCCTTTTAAAGAGCCAGTGGAGACCATTTAGATACTGGCAACAGCAAAAAAAAGACACTCTCCCTACAGAAGTATTAGGCAGTTAGATAGAAATGAGCATCAGCTAAGGGGAGAGGAAGGGGAGAGAGAAACCCAGAAAATAACAGTACACCTGCACTCAGGATAAGGGGCTCCAAAAATGTTTACTTTCACTAAATGAGGGCCAGCAAAGAAGTTGGCTAGAATTGAACGCAGTGGCTGCACAGTAGAGAGAAGGAGCTGGCTTACTTGACCCAATGCTCATTATAGTATAATTAACATTGCAGTTTGAGCCCCCTCCTGTAGGTTTCTCTGTGTGCATCATGGGTAAAAATGTGTAAAAAGAGATAGGCGTGCCTGAGCACAAGGAATATGAGCTGTCAATCACCAAAACTCCCCCTAAACCCGGATATAAAAACAGGAAAAACAAAGGAGTAGCGCCATTTTCCTCTCTTGGATTGGCCCGCTCCCAGTTCTCAGGGGTGTACTATATTTTACTGCCTTTTACTTCACTAATAAAATCTATTTATATCACGCTCTCCATCTCCTGTTAGAAATTCATTTTTTTTCAGGTGACTAAGAACCAAGATAACTTATTCCTCTCCTCTCAGTAACAAAAGTATTGGGGAATTTAGAAAGAAAAATAAGACCAGTGTGGCTGGAGCATAGTAAGGAATAGAGAAAATAAAGTAGGCAACAGAAGATCACATAGTACCTTGTGTGCTGTGGTTAGGAATTTAGATTTTCTTCTAAATGGCATGAGAAACCATTAAGAGGTTTTAAACAGGGGTGTGCAAGATCTAATTTTCCTTGTGAAAAGATCACCTATTTGGTAAATGGTTAAGAGAAAGCAGAAGTAGATGCATAGAGGTCATGTAGGAGGATATACAGCAGTCAAAGAGAAAGATGTTGCCTTGAACTTTGTTGGTGATGGTAGTGATGTAACAATGTGGGCAGATTTGGAAGCTATTTTGGAAATAGAGCTAATGAAGTTGCTGGCTAATGAGGGGAATGCCATGAGTGGTGAAGAAAATGGAAGAACTCTAGTTGATACCAATTTATATAACTTAGAACTTTTATCTTTTAAAATAATATCGTATCTTTTTATCTGGGTAAATAATTATTGATGCCATTTACTTAACCAGGGGAAAGAAGACAATGAATGTTAATAACTAGTAGGAAGGTGATCTTCTTCCATGAAACTGTTTCAATCAAAAGCCCAAAAGGAATCCAAAATGGAAGCCTCCTGATATCTGGCATAGGCAAAAATATTCTAGGCTGGACTCTTCTTTCACAAATGTTGAGTTTATAGTTCTTTTTTGCGTCCAACTAACTATAACTCACCCAAGAAAGTAAAAATGATTCACCTCAGAGCATGTGATAATCAGCAAGACATGTGTAAATGTTTACTTAAACAATACTTGAGTTGGATAGCAGCCAGATTGATGTAGACACTCTGTCCATAATTACTAGATGTTAAAGCCTCCTGGACTGGTTTCCTATCCAAAGTGCTACTGGACAAATAGCATGGTGAAAGATTAAGGGCAAGGATGTGTTGTTTTCCCTAAATCTTTGATTTCTTTGTCATCCTAATCCCACCTGTGACACCAGGTAGTATGACAAATATCAGCGACCAAGTTCAGACTTACTCACGTGTCAAGGAGTGGCTAAGATCAGGAATAGCTGTATTTACTTAATTTTCATCTGGTCCTTACTTGCTAGTGGTTGGAGGAGAAATTTTATCATGCCAAGTGTCAGAAATATTCAACAATGGTTGTTGCAGTCACCAGGACAAGAGCTCTGGAACCTTGGTTACTTTATCACCACACTAGCCACTGAATCTTTTTATTGGATATATTCCTGGTGACAAATGCTTAAAACATCATTTGATGACAGGAAGTGGGCTGTGCAGAGTCTGCTGAAGCTACAGTAAACTGGAGTATATGCATTTGCTGATGGGTAGAAAGTGTGCTTGTTTATAAAGATACTTTTTTATTAAAATTAATTAATCTCCTCAGGGTTTTTAAATTTCTTTTCTATCAAACCCATGAGAAATAGAACAAACCCTCATAGCCTGAAAGGGAGAAAGTTGATCAAATACAAGATTTAGATCTAATTCTGTAATAGCTGAATCATTAATACATTATAAAGTTTTAAGAATAAAAGAGAAAAAGTGTTTGAAACCTAGTTCAAAGTATCCTGTCACTGTGTTCTAATCCTACTTTAGACATGGGGATTGATTAAATGACTGGATATACCTAAATTGCCAGTATACAATTTGCCCAATGTTTCCATGGTGCTTCTTTATTCTTCCTTGGATACTGTCACCCATTATGAATACTACAGATAATCCAGCCCTTATTTCTTTTTTTTTTTTCAAGTTTAGCAATCTTTAATTCAAATATGGAGTCCAATACAAGCCATTTGTAGGGCTTGGGACTTGTTCTTTATGAAACAAGAATGGAAGAATGCAACAAAATGATCTTTCCACTTTTTCTTAAGAAACTTTGAAGGAAAGGCCTTATTTCTGAGTTGAGTTGAGCTTAGTAGCTATCAGGCCACATGTTCAGATATAGATATTCAAGCATTAAATTAAAAAAATACACTTGAGAAAATAGAAAGGGTAATTGGCTTTCTTAAGTATCTTTATGTTCACTCTATTTTATTAATTTGTTGCTAAGAAGATAGTGTATTTGCCAATGTTTTGTTGTTGTTATTGTCGTTGTTGTCATAAGCCACAGAAGCCTTGTACGTACATACATACATACATACATACATACATACATACATACATACATACTGGTCTGTGTAGTTGGGACCTACTAACTCAGATAACTAAGCTGTGGGAAAGGCAGCATTGCCTAGGTTCAGAGGCTTGAATACCATCAGGATTCTATCTTTTGATCTTGTTTCTTTCTATATATTGACTCCACTTGCTTCTGTTGTAGTTTTGTCTATTTGATAGGGATATATGCAATAAAGATGTAGTGATGGTGAGAGGAAACACATGGCTAGTGGAAACTGACTATTATAATCCTATGATTTAACTATTAAAACTGAAAAAGTAGGGGTGGAAAGTGGGCAAATTGGGTGAAGGAAGTCAAAATGAAGAAACTTCTAGTTATAAAATAAATATCATGGGGATGTAATGTTCAGCATGGTGACTACAGTTAATAATTCTGTATTGCATATTTGAAAGTTGCTAAGAGGGTAAATTTTAAAAGTTCTCATGACAAGCAAAAATTATGTAACTATACATGGTGATAATGTTAACTAGATTTATTGTGGTGACAACTTCACAATACATACAAGTTTTGAATCTTTATGTTGTACACCCAAAAGTAATATCTCAATAAAAATGTAAAATTAAGAAAACTGAAATGGTCATTTTGAAAAGCTCCACTTAAAATAATCCTGAGGTAGGACTTTAATTTACCCCCCTTGTTCGCAGCCCTTGGAATTCTGGTGGCAAACTGTGTGAAATATCAAGACTGACTTTTGTTTGGGTCAAGTGCCTACAAATCACACCTCATCATAAGATGAAGAAAAAATGAAATCATGTAGGGAGTTATCAGCTCTTCTCTGTCAAACATAATAAAAGAATGGGGGAAAGATAGTTTCCCCAAAGAAAAGAAGCTAGGGTTTCCGCAACATGGGTTGTTGTTACTGGAGATGTTGTGCTGTTACTGGAGCACAAGGAGTTGGGAAATTAAAATAATAAATGTTCAGCACACAAATGGCTGCCTATAAGCAATGAAGAAAATATACTGATGAACTCATAGAAGTTGAACACTTCAAGAGCATATAGTGCAAACCAAGAAAGATGGAAGGAAGGAAGGCAAGCAGGAAGGGAAGAAGGGAAGGGAAGAAGGGTTGGAAAAATGGCTAAATTAGACTTCTTTCTCACAAGTATTAGTCACTTATGTTATTAAATAGTAAATATTGCCAACATTTCATGTACTTCTCAAAATATAAAGTCATTGAATTTGCTTGGAAAAATATTTGCTTTTGTTGTGTTTGAGATACCTAAAGAAATTCTGTGAAAGCCAAAAAATTTTTTCATACCTACATTTAATTTGAAGCTTCTAAATTTGTTTGAATATACTAATTAATTACACTCTCCACAGTCTTTTTGGAAAGTGGAAGATAACTGTATTTCTCCTTTACAGATGGATGAGCTAGAAGCAGAGAGCTTAAGTGACTTTGTAAAAAAAAAAAAAACTATAGTGATTCAAGTGTAGAAGCAGGCATTGCCGGTGAGGATGGACACTTGCCTGTTCCTTTAACCATCCGGCTAACTACCACTCCTTCAGTAGAAAGGCTAGTGATCTGTGACCTCTATTTCTTGCCATTTAATTACCTGGAATCAAATTGGACTCTGAGACCAATTGCCTTCTGAATTCATTTTTAAAAGCCCATATTTGAGATGTTTTACAAAAATCTGAATCAAGTATTAGAAAATTCTGTGTTATATGTGGGGTAAATCTGTGTCATTAAGAAGATCAAAGTTCAGGTAATAAATGAAAGAAAATCTGCACTTGAAAATGTATGACTGTCCTGAAATTGTCCTGAAATCCATAAAGTAAAACCTGTTTCTTTAAAAACAAAAACAAACAAACAAACAAACAAACAAAAAAACCTCCTGGAAAGGAAAACTGTTAGGCACATAAGAAGTGCTTTAAAGGTATTTACGCAAAAGTAAACTTTAAATGAACTCTCTATAAAACCACTGCTGCAAAAGCAGACTTGTAAATCAGATCAGCATTGAACAAGAACAACAAATGTATGTGTCAATACTGCAGTCGGAGGACTGAGTTTACAGCTCCACCTTGAAACTGTAGGATATGGTAGAATGGTAGCCAGAGGAATGGAAAACTCTAGAGAAAACAGTTACAGACTGTTGCATTGGGAACATAAGATAATAAGATATACAAATCATTGATTTAGGATTGATTCTTAACTCCAAAAATTTAAAGAAATTATTTTTATTTAAAAAGAGAAAAAAGAAGTTCATTAATTCCTATTTTCTGATCATGAAGAATATTTTTGTTCATTTTCAACTAAGATGTTACCAATACTCCATAAAATTTATGTTTATGGAAATGCCCACAAACACATGCTGGTTAAAAATCCTAAACATGACTTTACACTTTAGCACCTTCCACTATATATGCAATGGTAGCAATTACATATGAAAGCATCATTAGACACTTAAAATGTAATTTGATTTTGGTTTAACATAAGCATGATTTTTTATGTCATTGAGTTGCAAAAAGAATTGATTTTGAAATTAAAACTAAAACACCTGTGTTCAAATTTACAAACTGCCTGTTGCTAGCTATGTCATCTTGAGCAATTTTGTGAACATCTCTGAGCCAAAGTTTTCTCATATGTAATATAATTTTAAAAACGTTATTTTTATGAAAATTGAGCAAGAAAATATATGTAAATTGCTGCCATAATGCATTGACATATAGTAAGCTTTCATCACTCCTGGTTTTAGTCATCACAACTGCTTTTAATTGGCTTTGCTCATATCCAGAAAAAGTACATGGTACCACCTCAGTAAATTTCCCTAAAATATTGTGTAGTTACACCCACAGTCTGTTATGTAGAACTTGAATAATATCCAATATCCCTTTTTTATTAAAAAACATAGATTCATAAACATATTTTTTCTCATCTCAAAGGAAGGTAAGGGACTCCAGAAGATATGTCTTGTTACCAGAAGAAGTTCTAGGACAAAATTGTTTTGGCTTGGACTTCAACAGTATGAATTTGAATTCCATAATCGTTCCCTCTCTGATGAAACAGCTTCCATTTTGTGCTTTTCAATTTGTCTGCATATCATCATTATAATGAAGAGGGTAATAATAGTGTCTGAGAAAGATACTACAAGTTTCTGGCACATGAAATGTTTAAGCACATGGAAAGTTTCTAAAACAGTTTAGCTATATGTACAAAATAGGGTAGTAATACTAATCATGCTCCAGAAGTCTGTTACAATGTTGCAGCTGTTATTTTCTTAAATGCTTAACTTTAAAAAGTAGATCTTAGTGTGGGATACCATAGGAAAGAGCACAGGTTCTAGAGATAAAATGGGTTCTGGGTTTAGATCTCAGCCTTGTTGCCTATCAGCTATAGTGTTTTATTTTAAAATATTTTAAAACTTTAACCTGTATTTCTCATTTCCAGAAGGATGATGGTATTAATCATACCTAATTTATACATCTATTGCACACATTAAGTGAAATAATAAATGGAAGGCATAATTATAATATCTGATCCACAGTAAATTTTCAAAAAACAGCTATTACTTTTACTTAGTTAATACTTTCAAAAAATCATAGTCTATAATTTAGCTAAAGAAAGTATCTTGGCTTCCTGTTGTTTCCTGAATCAAATTTAAACATTGGTCCCTAGATTTAAAGGTCCTCCATAACCTGCTTTCAATATAGCCTTTCACACTTATAGCTCTTCTTTTGGGTGTTCTCTTCTGTATATTAGTGTCTACTACAAGTATATAGATATCCTTACCATCTCCCCACCGGTTAATTATGCCCTATTTATTGCTACTTCTAACTCTGTAGTATACATTCAAGGCCAACTTAACATTCGATCTCATTAACAAAATCTATTGAGATCATATGATCCTTGAGTTGGTTTCTTTGTCTACTTCTTTCCTAATCACATATTTTACATATTTGCCATCTTTTTATGCCTCCCTTTTACCAATAAATCTTTCAAAAGGATACTTTATCAAATTTAAATTAATTAATTTTTGGTCTAATTTACTTAATTGTAACCCTCCCATAGGAGATTTTAAGCCTTGGAGGATAGAGACACAGATTTTAATCATGGTGAAGCTCATATAACCAAGGATAGAGCTAGTTGCAGAGTGACTGCATTAATGAAATAATGGTGTGTTCCACCACAATTGGAATATCTCAACCAGAGGTTTCCTCAAAGAAACATTATCTAATATTCTATTTCCATAAAAATATAGAAATCCAACACTCTACTAGATGATTATAGCACTTTTAGTTATAAGAATTATGGAGGATTTTATCATAAAAGAATATTAAATTTTGTCAAATGCTTTTTCTCTATTAAGATGATCATGGGATTTTTATCCTTCACTCTATTAATGTGGTGTCTCACATTTGTTGATTTGTGTATGTTGAAACATCCTTGTATCCCAGTGATAAATCTCACTTGATCATGGTGTATGATCTTTTTGCTGTGTTGCTAAATTCAGTTTGCTAGTGTTTTGTTGACAACTTTGCATAAATCATGGATGTTGGCCTGTAATTATCTTTTCTTATAGTGTCCCCTGCCTTTGGTATCAAGGTGATGCTGGTCTTTTAAAATGAGTTTGGGAGTATTCTGTCCTCTTCAATTTGGGGGAAAATATTTTTCCCCAGTTATCACTGATATCTGAGAATGAGGCTTACCTTCAAGTTTTTCCTAGACAGAGGCAAAAGTTTGAGCAACACTAATATAAAAGAAAATATCTATAACCAATTATATTTGTATTTCAGGAGAATTTGTATTTAAAGGAAAACTTAATGTGAGAAGGGAAATTATTAAAGATCTGATTTAATGGAGTTAGAGAACTTTTACATTGGCGTTTAATGCCACAACTCATATTTCTCTATGCAGGTCTAATCTGTATTTGTGTGAAGCTGTTTGGGATCTATATGGGAATTATATCCTTGAGATGTTTCCAAATGAGTACAGTTAGATAGGGAAATATTTTATAATAAACTGTACAAAAGCAAAGCTTTTAATATTTTTCTAGTATTAAGTGTTTAATATAATTAAGATATCTAAGTCTGCCCAAATTTGGTAATGAGAGAAATCCAAAATAGAATTATTATGATTTCATGTTGAATGCTGAAAACAAGTGATGATATTTTCTGTCTCTCTTATTAATAGATACAACAATTTTCTAGATGCCTTTCAATATTTTTCTAAAGAATTGTACTACAAAGTCAGTTTCAGTCTGTGGTTAATGTGTTTTCAATAGTTCTTTTCATTACAGATACAGGAAACATCATTTGTTTTCAAAAAGAGGAGGGTACTTAGGAAGAAAAATAGTCAATAAGTGAAAAAGAAAAATATTTGTAAAGTTGCTGAAAGTAGTTTAAAATAATCTAAAGTGAAATTATATTTTTCAAACCTACTTAAACTAATGCCAGTTTAGATAAAGTCACTAGTTTATGGACATTGTTTGTCAATAGATCAATGGTGTATAATGTTACCTAGACAAATTCAGTCATTGCCATCTGCATGTTTTCAGAGCATTTTGCAGTCAGTTGTACAGGTATCTTTGTTTAGAAGTAGACAGAGTTTCTATAAACTCTAAGAAATTTATCCAAGTAGGACTAAGTGATATGTTTATCTTTAATAAAGTGAAAATTAAAGGGAATGGATATTTTAAATTGTTCCTTCAATTAATCAAACAAAATGAATGAGGGATAACTCATAAGAGCTATGAGAAGATGACTTCAAAATAAAATCTAATGTGTAAAACTATGGTATGATTGATATTTGTAGAAAATATCGTTTCACTTTTATGGTCTTTTTGATTAAAACTTATGTTTTTAACTGTTTTGAAATTTTAGACAAAGACTGATATGACATAGCCAACCTACACTGAATAAGTACGAAAACATTCCAAATGTACATGGTAGTCTTTTAAGAAGTACAACTGTAATTTTTAAGACAAATCATATATAGCATTGCTTCATTTGCTCACCCTGTTTTTATTGGGCTATTTTGATTTGCCATTGTATCCTTTGAAGGCAGATGATGAAAATAGATAAATGAAGAGATATATGGAAAAATTATATTTGTTCATTCATTCATTTCTGTTTTCATTTATCAAAAATGATGACTGTTACTATTAGATAATACTCTAGGCCAGGAATACCGACTAAGTCGTTTCAATCACAGAACTGATATTCTAGAGGCAGGGATGGGGACAGACAACAAACACAGTAAGAAAAATATATGTTAGGTAGTAATAATTTTCAGAGATAAAGAAAAATAAAAAGGGGGACAGTGACAATTGTCAAAGTATAAAGTGACAAGGGAAGACCTTACTGAAAAGTGGACATTTAATAAAGACTGAAGGTGAGTAAGTAAGTCACATAGTTATAGAATCATAGTACTCAAGAAATAAGAGAAGGAAACTGTCAACATTCTGAGAAAGGAGTAACAGCTATGTGAGAACAAGAAGTGCAACTTGTGCAGAGTGAGCCACGAGGAATGTAATAGAAGATGTCAAAGATGTGAATGGGTAACCAAAATATGTACTGGTTTCTGCTTTTACCCCAAGTGAGATACAAAACTGTTGGAGAGTTCAGAGCACAGAAGTGACATGATTTAACCTTCTACTTAACAAGATTACTTAGACTTCTGTCTAAAATATATTGGAGGGAAGCATGGATAAAAACAGAGAGGTTGTAAGTGGACTCTTACAATAATTTAAGCTGTACAAAGTTGTGTTTTGGACCAGCATAATAGCTGTTTAGAAAATGAGAAGTGGTTATATATGGAATATATTTTCAGTGTAGAACTGCCAAGATTTACTGATAATTAGTTGTGAAATATGAAAGATAGCTGAAGAATGAATCTGAGATTTGGGGCCAAGGAATTGAAATGTTGGAGTTGTAACTGAGATGAATATGACTGTGGGAGGAGGTTGGACATTGGGGTCTGGGGTGAGGAGAGGGATCCAGATTAAATTTTGGAGAGGTTCGTTTTGAGATATCTACTAGACACTCAAGATAGATGCTGTGGAGGCAGTTTGAAATAGCTATCTGTTGTTCAGACAAGAGGTCCTGAGAGTTATACATTTGAGAATCACCATCATTTAGTCTACTTAAAGTTATGTAAGTGCATGAGATCACACAAGAGAAGATCAGTTAGGCAACATTAAATTAAAAAGAGGTCCAAGTACTAAGAACTATAGTAGTCCAGCATAGAAAAGTCCTATTTATGAAGATGGACCTGCAAAGGAAACTCAAAAATAAGTGACCAGTGAGGTGGGAGGAAAACAGAAGAGTGTGAGTTTGGACATGAAGGCAGTGTCTCCAAGATAAGATAGTGAAGTGTGACAAATGCTATCTCAAGTAGGGCTCAAGTCAGAAGGCTCAGCCTTGATTATTGGATTTAGTAAACGCATCTTATCAGTGATTAGAATAAAGCTATTTCGTAGAGCAGTTTGGGCAAAAGCCTGACTGGAAAATGTACACTGGGTTGGGGAAAAAGCAATTCAAAACCATGAACATTAACAGACATTTCAAAGAGTCTTCTTCTAAAGCAAGATTTCTTAACCTTTAAATAGTAACTTATAGGAAAAGTCTAATATCCTAATTTCAAAGGGGTGGTGAGTGTGAAGGATATTTGTGATGTTACAGTAGTGTAACATGATTAAAAATGTTTAGTTAGAGCTAATATTGTTTATGGTAGATTGTCAAGATACATAATTAAAGGACATTATGCTTCAGTCACTTAAAGATCAAGTATTTTTTTTCTTTTTTATCCATGAAGATTGACCTCATGAATTCCATCCACACTACTCTCGCATGAATGCTGTATTGAGATTTTCTGCTCTAATGGGAAATTGAGTAATATCTGGAGAATGAATCCTCCAGGCAAGATTTTTGCCTCTTTTCTTTCTGAAGAGAATATTACAGCATAGATAGGAAAGACCAAATTTAAAGAATGATAAAATTCAGAACAAAACCCACTGATTTGTGAGAAAGCAGTGAGAACTGTTGGAACTTTATCCTTGAGTAGAGAAGGGGAGTTAGAATAGGGTATTCAAGTAGAGGAGTCATGAACAGTAATAATAGGAAAAATATCCAAGAAAGTGGGCAAAGATGCAGGCTAGTGAGAGTGTATAGAAATTCTCTTCTGATTTAGTCAGTTTTCCCTGTGAAACAGGAAGCAAGACAAATAGTGAAGAGTGGAGACTGAAGAGGGGTTGTCGGAGATTTGAAGAGAGAGGACAATAAAAACTCCTCCCAGAGCCATAGAAGAGTGAAAGGACTAAAGGAATCTAATGTATCGGTCTTAATGAATTTAAGATGAGAAAAATCTTCAGGTTTCTATGTTTTTCTTCAGCTAACTTAGGCTTTATGGAAGTCACTGTGGAATAGTTGAAGAATTGGATTTGACTGTTTATTTGCAACCCTCATTCAGTAATTCATTCAAGAAATACTCAGTGAATACCTACCATATGCTGGTAATTCTTCTAAACACTGGTCATACTGTTGTAAACAAGGTGTTGAAGGCTTTGCTTTTGCAGAGCTTGTAAACTGTGGAAAAGAAAAATAATCAAAGAACAACTTAAAAGTGTGATGATAGGAACCTTATGGGAAAGTAAGTCTTTACCTACTTTAAGAATGTAGTTTTCACCTACAGAGTAATAATGTAAACTCATTGAAGGGTTATGGAATACATCCCTGAGGAAATTATGCGCTTTCTAAGACCAAAAGATTACATAGTCGTTTTGGATAAAGATAGAGTATCACTAAACAAGTACAGGCAAAAATACAATTTGCTGGTTTATTTTTAATTTCCGTCTGAAAATTAACATATCAAATCTTTTAATCTAGCCAAATATGACATTTGACATTATTATTTTAATAATTTATATAGAAGTATGATGTCTTCCATTTAATATTTATTTCCATGCAGTAACTCACATGTACAACCAATTATTTGTATCTACTTTTAAGTTGTCACATTGGCTTTTTATATATTCACCCCCTTCCAAAAATAAAACTTCTTAGGCTCTGGGGATGGGCAGGGCCAAGTTTATGTTTCTGTGGGGTTTATGGTTCCATGTAATAAAGTGACTCATGATTTATTTCCTACAGAAAATTTATCAAAGTTTTTATCTTACTTATTTGACATTTACTATGCTTACTAATTTACTAATTACCTATTGCCTGCCTCGTCCTAAGAAAATGTAAAGAACAAGGGCATTATGCTAAGTGAAATAAGTCAGACAGAATAAGACATATTCTGTATGATATCACTTATATGTGGAATCTAAAAAGCATAGCAAATAACGTAGTGAATATAACAAAAAAGAAGCAGACTCACAGATACAAAGAACAAACTAGTGGTTACCAGTAGGGAGAGGGAAGAGGGAAGGAGCAAGATAAGGGTAGGAGATTAAGAGGTACAAACTATTAGGTATAAAATAAGCTATAAGGATATACTGTACACATATCCAATATTGGAATATAGCCAATATTTTATAATAACTATAAATAGAATATAATCTTTAAAATTATAATCATTGTATTGTACACTTATAACTTAAATAATAAAGAAATAAATTTTTAAAATGCAGAGAACAGAAACGAGGTCTCCCTCTTTCAGGCTGTATCCCAAGTGTCTGTGGCTCTTCTTGACATTTAGTGTTCTTAATATCTATGGAATGGATAGATAAATGAATGAATGAATCTCATTCAGACTTGACGTTTGTGAATACAGCATCAGCTGTTGGTAAAATTGCTATTCATTTTGTAGTTAAGATGAAGAATTTTTTTTGTAGAAGAAAAGCAGTTTCCATTAAGAAGGATGAAGTCAGGATTACACTCAACGTCTGCCGAACAGTTTGTTTAGGCTACAGAGTTGCTGTATAAGAGGGTCTTTCTGTTAAATGTAGAAGCTTGTTGAGTTTGTGAGTAAGTGAGTTTGCAGTATGAATTCTGCAGCATGAATGTGGCACTTTCTTCAGGGTCTGTATACCCATTCATCCCTTGATGGCGTTACTGATGACCTATCATTCTTACAAGTAATTAAGTAGATTTCACAGATCAGGACCTTTAGCTTTCTCATATCATGCTGTTACTAATATTTTCCTGTTTCCATGATTAACTTGATATTGGTCAAATTTTGTTAGTAATTTTTCTCTTGAGTTTCTAGTATGTGTAAATTTTTTTTCTTCAAAATGATATACCTATATTCTTACCAGTGAACATTCACACAGCCGTGTGTTCTTCTGGAACTCTAAGATAAGATTTTGTTGTTGTTGCAGTTTATCGTGTGCTGTTACTGTCTTGTAAGTGACTACTCCACTGCACCTCCTTTACATACTCCCAAATCCATAAAAAGAATTTTTTATCTTCTGTATAAATGTGCCTAAAGAGAGAAAGCGATATATCAGAACTCTAGGTGAATTAGTCAGTGTACTATTCCTTGTCATTCTGCCTTGGTAGGAGTGCTTCACAACAAATGCTGTTCAAACTACTTTAAAAAAAATCTAAATCTGACATCTGTAAGAGGTCCAAATCTTGTAGCCCCAGGGAAATTTGGATACCTCAGAAATCCTCAGGACTAGAGAAATGAAATGGTCTTTGAATAATCCAATAAGAACTTCATTAAAATTATATGAAACCCATGGATTACACAAGATTGACACCTGAAGGAGATAAAGTATAGCCCTCAACTGCTGAAGAATATGTCACTAGCCATGCTTCATAACAACAATAATATAGTAAAGAAATAAAGATGTATATGTTTATGTATCTTGAGCTTTATGGCATTTCAATATGTATTATACAACATGACTTTAGATTTTGCATCATTATATAAACATTTCTGAGGCTCCAGGAATCCTGACCAAGCAGAAAATAATAAAAGAATAACATCAGAACAGAAATGTAGGTGTTGCTAGATAATAATTATTTATTTTGTCAGCACAACACTTTAATGATTTGTACTCGAAGCAAAAATGTAAATTTTATCTATTTTGAACTGAATCACTGCTTGGAACACTGAATTTGGCTGAATAGGCTGGGACCTGTGGTAGTAGCTTCTTAAAGGGCCTGGCTTTCTCTCAGGAAGTCATTTATTCACAAAAGAAAAGCCCTAAAACACAAATAATTGAGCTCATAAATGCTCAAACTTATATATACATATATATATATATATAATTTCTTTCTCAAATAGTTCTTCATTTTAAAATAAAAATTGCAAACACAAACATGACAAAATTTAGTAAATATATTTATTGAAATAAATTAGAGGAAATTAATTTATCATGTGTGGAAAAAACAGAAAGTTAAAAAAATTTGAGGGAGATTAGAGAAGAAAAGAGGCAAAAACTAAAAAGAAAAGGAAAGAAAAACAAGTTAGGCAAAGAGTAAAATTGATCAAGATAGAAATGAAGGAAACAAGAAAAGGCAATATATAAAAGATGACCTTTTAAGTACTTTTTGTTTTATTGAAGAAATACTCCTTTCTCTATAATGTTTTGACCCTCTACCTATACAGGTTTTTTCACATCTGTCCCACTTGAACCAAATTACTTTAGAAGTAGGGAAAACCTGAGTGGAAAAAATTCTCTTTAGACCAAAATTGCTCTAAAGCCCATGCACATCCTTGTCATACTGCCCTGCTCTACTCTCCTACTTCTGCCTCCTCCTTTTAGCCCTTTGAATAGTATTTCCTTTTCAATTGTAAAAAACAGACCTGAGATCTTGCAGCATCTCCCAGAACACTTCAGAATTCTTTCAGCTACCCATCATTCTCCTCTCTAACCTGGGAGAAAGAATCGTCCTCATTGAAATGTCAGACATTTCAGTCCCTTCACAAAGCCAGAAAAGTAATTAAAGCCCAATGGTAAATATACCCTTGAAGTTTCTAAGCCTTTGTGGTCTGTCTCTGCAGCTGCCAGTGACTTTTGTTTGAGAGAAGCTCATAACCATTCTGAATTCTATCAGATCAGTGACAGGCAGGGCTGCGGTGGGAGGGTATGTAGGCTGGGACTGCTTTGCCTTCCTATGTTGTTGACCATGGAAATGGTTCTCGCACCTCATGGAGTTTCATTGTTATCAAATCGATGGTATTTTCAAGCCCTGGTTCATCAAATGCCGAAAATATGTGAAAGTCTATAGAACACATTAACTGTAATAAAAGAGAATGAAAGTTAAAATATTTTTGAAGACACCACATTTGTAAATCAGTTTACAGTTTTCATTTTTGAATACCCTTTGCACTCCAGTTTATGGTTTTTCTATTGTCATTAGAGAATTATACTTTTTTATTATTATCAATTAACCAGGTAAATTCTATCGGAAAACATAATAAGTAAAACAGATGTGAATGACGTTTTGCTTTGGTGCCAGTATCCTAAAGTTACTAGTGTAAGGCTGACACCTAGTGGAAGAACAGCAACACTGGTGAAATAAAAGATTGTCTGGTTAAGGCTAATAGCTATGCAATTATTTCCACAGATCATCAACTGCTATAATCTATGAGAAAATAATTATAATAATAGTTTAAAAGCATTATTACTAAGGTACCTTGACATATTGTCCTGTCTTCTTTGAAATGTGTGTGTGTATTTGCAAACAAAACATGTGGGAATTAAGATTATTCACTGAGACCATAGAGATTTTAATTAATTTGTCAGGTAATGAGTAACTTGTCAAGTAATAAGTAAGTAAGAATACAATATATTTACTTTTACTCTTGGTATTTTCTATCTTTGTGAGGGAATGAAGTTGTTTCAAGACCCTCAAAAACAATTAGGTCCAATATAGGAGAATATTGAAAAACCTTCTCCTCCTCTGAATCATAAACTTCCATACTTGCTTCCTAAAGACAGTTTTATTAAAGAATAAAGAGTCTTTTCCAGAGTCTGAAAGTAAGTAGGTAAGTGTGATGCCAACTCTTTAGTGTAAGAAATGGTTTATTCATCTATATTCCCAGTGCATGGGACTTGGAAGTCAGTGAGGTGTTCAGCAAAATATTGGTACACATGTTAACATGTACATGGTTTACTGCTCTAAGAGGCTTTGCAAAATATCTGTATTGTAAAATATCACAATACCTGTACCATTTAATCATACATTAATCATGTGAAGTTCTCTATATTAGTACAATATATATAGAGGGTAGACAAAAGAGTATTTTCACTCCACAAATATTGGATTCTGGAAATTTGTCAGATTTAATTACAAAATCTCATAAATGTTATTAATTATGATACCTTATAATGACATGATCAAAGGTGACAGCTTTTGTAGTATATAGTAAATTTTATAACAGTCTTTGGAATTTTATTTGTTTTGTTGAGAATAATGATTAAAAAAAACTAAAGAAACCACATTCTAAAATTTTCAGGGTAAACTGCTTAGGATCTTCTGTTATTTGCTATCAACAAATAATGGTGAATTTTTGACTCTTCTAATCCATCTCTTTTATTATAAAATATAGTTATTTATATTAAATGATAACTAAAAAAATATAGGTTTCTTCATCTCCATGCTACTTCCACATTCAATTTTCCTGAAATCCCAGCTGGATAGTTCCATTCCCCACCTTAGAGTCTTCAGTGGCTCCTTCTTTTTGGATATGATCAAGGTCAAAATCCTTGACAAACCATGCTGGGCTTCATCACCTAACCTCTACCTACCCCCTACACATACCACAATTCAGCTCACAGAGAGCTCTGTTTTTCAGTCAAACTCTGCTCCATCTCCTTCGTTTGTCCTGTTGCTCTCTCTTTCTGCTTGACATTGTTCTTTCCTCTGATGGACCGCATCCAGGATTTGTGTGTTAGAAAGGAAAGGGACACTTGTGATCACTCAAAAAGACAGTGGGTTCCACCATGGTTCTTGTGACTGCATAGTTTTTATAAGTACTGTATTATCACTATATCTCAGTTTCCTCATAATGCCTAAGTTTTTCAGCCAGAAATAGTATATGTAAAGGGCATGATAGAAAATAGACACTCAATAAATGTTAAATATTGTTGTCTCTTGAAAATCTTATTTTCAAAGTAAAATTTTCTATAAAACCATCCCTGCTCTGCCAGACATGTTACATAATTTGGCCACACGTCTGTTGTCATGCTTACTCACATTATATCACAATCCATGATTCTCAAATTTATTTCCAGTCTAGATCTGAGCTCTAGGATTGTATCTCCAATGACCTACTCAACATTCTGTGATAGCTCATAATATATCAAACTTAAATTTCTAAAACACAATTATTCATATCTCCCTTCTAAATATGCTCACCTCAGATGTTATCTGTCTAGTAAACAGGCTCATCATTCACTGTTGCTTAGACTCAATGACCAGTTCATTGCCAAACCCTTCCTGTTTTACCTCTCTCTTCAATTTCATCTTCATAAGCTTAGTTCAAGTCATCATTCACTCTTGACTAGACTCCTGTGCCAACCTCTTAACTCTTCCTTACTTGTCTGTTTTCTACGTCTAGTCCAAACGACCCATCCAATCCTCATCAGATGCGAATTCGTAAATGATGAAACTCATACCAATATCTGGCCGTCACTAGAGTAACATCCAAATTTCTTACTCTAGGAGGCAAGGTCAGTGTGATTGTCCTGTTTCCCTTTCTGAACTTGTATCTTGCCAAACTCTCGCTCATTTACCACAGTCCAGCCCAAACAATCTCCTTGATATCATCTGGGTATGTGTTCAGTTCAGGTTAATATAACAATACCACAGACTGGGTGGCTTAAACAACAAGCATTTATTTCTTACTGTTCTGGAGGCTGGGAAATCCAAGATCAAGGTGCAAGAAGATTCTGTCTCTGGTGAGAGCCCATTTCTGGCTGTGTCCTCACAGGGCCGAAGGGGCTGGGAGTTCTCTGGAGTCTCTTCTATAAGGGGATTTGTCCCATTCCTGAGGGCTCCACCATCATGCTTAGTCACCTCTGAAAGGCCCCACATCCTAATATCATCACATTGGGAGTCAGGATTTAACATATGCATTGGGGGAGGGGGGAGGGAACATAGCATTCAGCCTGTCAATCTCATTCCCAGCTTGGCCTTTGAATATGTCATGCCTTCTGACCAAAATATTTTCCCACAAATACACACAAAGTTTTTCCCTTACTTCTCTGTTCAAATGGAAATGACAGATCATTGCCTCTACATTATCTTATCAACACCTGAATCTATTTCATTTTTTATTCACATAAAAATGTTTTAATATCTCTAACCTTGAAATATAACCTCCTTAGGGGAATGATCTTGAAAGTTCAATTCACTGTCATATTCCCAGTGGATAGTACAAATTAGGTGCTTAAAAAGATTAACTGTCCTCTCCTCTCCAACTTAACAGAGGCAGTGTCTGCATATGGCAAAAGGCATTTAGAAACACATTTTTGCAGTATTAAAATTGGTAATGAATTGGACTTACAACAAAATGAATTATAATAATAATATAAGAAAATGTTAATAGTGGATTACAGTCATGGAAGGACTAAAGGCTTTACTTTGCCTCTCACAAAGCTTAAAATAGGAAAAGCACAAAATCAGTCCCCTTGAATTCTGAAACCAGCCAATACACTCACGTTGCATAGAGCTTCCAGTTCTTAATGTTAAATAACAAACATCCTTTTGTTTATACAGAGCAGTCATCTCAGACTTGCTTTCCTATTGTTTGTTTTAGGTCAGACACCTTTTACTTTCCAAGTCTTAGACTAGTACTTCTTCTTATGATTGTGTTCCTATAACTTTCAGTCAGGTATTTATCCACATCTGCGTTCTGCCTCTTATCATATAATTCTCCATTAAGAATTCCAGGTTGTATATTAAACATTTTTAGTATGTTTGTTCTTCTTGGGCTAAAGATTTCCATCCTGATCCATGCTCAAGTACTCTCGGCAGCTGCTTTTGGCTTTTCAGGGACTGGTGTGAAAAACAACAGACTTACTGTAGCTTGTGTTAATATTTTTCTAGTTTAATGAAGACCCCTACAGGGATGGTAAAGCTAGAGTGGAGAAACAGCATATCATTGTGGTAAGAGCTTCAGTTCAGGCATAAAATGCAATGCAACTGAATTTGAATTCTAAATCTTGTTAATTACTAGCTTTGGGTATATTACTTAACTTTGCAGTTTCCTCATTGGTAAAATGTAAATACTAACAGACTGTATATTGATTATGTTATGAATTAAATGAAAAAAAACTATGTTGTTGATGTTATAACACCAACATTGTATCTTGATATTGTAGATTAAATGAGAAAACATACATGTGAAATGTGTAGTACAATGTTTGGGACATAGTATACACACAACTAAAATTTGATAGTGTTATTGTTTAAATTTCCTTAAATTTGATCTTACTTAATTTTTATATTAAAATATGTTAAAGTATGTTTTTTAAAGATATCAGTGAAGATTACTTCTATTATTTCACTTGTTTAATATTACAGAAGATAATAGAATTTAAAACTTGTCAACTGATTTTAACTGATTTGTTTATTATATTACTCTATCTTAACCAACTCAGTGAGATAAGCAGGATACATATTAATATGCTTTTAAAATCAATGAGGAAAGAAAGGTTTAAAAAACTTGTATATCTGATAAAAAATCACAGGTCAAGACTAAGACCTAAATTGTCTATATTCTAGCAGCCCAAGTTATTAGGTTCTTAACAGAATATCTTAATTTTTTTTAATGTGTGACTTCTTTTGATGAATAACATTTATTAAACACTTACTCTTTTAGGCACTGTTATATAAAATTTCAATATATTCATTCATTTATTCTCTCAAAACTTAACTTACAAAATGACTAGTTTTATTATCCTCATTTTATGAGTTGAAACTCTCTAAGGGCTAAGTAATTTGCCCAAGGTCATAGAGCCAACATGAAGAAAATACTTAAGTATATTAGTAGTGTAATAGTCTGGATGCACTATTAGGCATCCAGAAAACAATAAAATTTTTAAATGTATTTTTAAGTAACTTTGAAATCTGGTTTTTAAAAGAAATGTTCAAAATGGGAACTACACATACACAGTTTTATTTTTCATTCTTTCTGCCATATATATGACATAGATGATATATATATTATATCACATATATATGTATATTATATATATTTCCATGGAACCTAATATTTATTTGTTCCCAATTTGTTACCCTGGGAGTTCCGACTGTTATGTACTTGGGCCTTAGAATGGTCTCATTAGTTAACTGCATGCAGCACCACAAACATTAAGGAATGCAAAATAGTCAACAATTAAATTAAAAACAAATAGTTCAAATTCTTACTGAACTTGTAGTTATGTTAAATACAAACTATCAAGGCCAACACACCATTGACACTTGTGTCTCACTCCAGTCACATCTGGTCACCTTTTGGATGGCTTTGATGGGATACATCAGAGGTGCTGTGAGCTGCTAAGTACATGGTCAAAGGGACAAAGAAGTGGCCCTCCAAGCAGGGAGACAGATTCGAGTCTTCTATTTGTTACTTAATGAGCTATTTGACCTTTGATCTGTTGTTTGTTAAATTTATTATTTTATAACTCAGAATGTCTCTTTCCAGAAAACAGAGATAATAAGGATCCAGTGGGTAGCTGTGAGCATTAGGTAAGGTCTTCATATGAAGCACTTAAGGCATTTAAGACCTCTCAAAATGGAACTAAAATTAAAATAATACATACTCATATTTTATATACATTTAATAACTGTCTTTTTGTCTGCTTCCTGTCAGTTCTCACAGATAATACGAGTTGGGGATGCTGACTGTCAGAGTACAGCATATTTTCATTCCTGTCAGGTTTGTACTCAGAGAACACTTTTGTGAATTGCATAATTCAAACCCAAAATCGTAAATCATTTGATTTATAGAATGGCCATAGTTCATACAGCAGCATTTCTCTTTTCTTTCTAGACAACACATGCAAGACATCTCCAGAGTACTCACTCCATTCTTTGTTTTCTAATCCACTGTCTGAAGAAAGACCTGAGTCAGTGGTTTTTGTTATCAGGATATAACTCTGCAGTGGCATTTGAATTATTGTGCACTGTTGTAGTTAGTAATTGCCGCTATGTAAATGCAGATAATGCTCAGCTACTTTTAAAGACAGCCTCATATTTAAGCATACCATAGCTCTGTAAATTGGCAATTCTCAAACAGGAGCCATAATCATAAACCCACAGTTTGTACATGTGATTTAAAAGAGCTTATTTTAAATAATCACTGCTTTGTTTTTGTTATAGACTGCCAAATGATTCAATGTTTTAGTTTTAGTCCTATTATTTAACTTTGATTTTCAGATCATGTTAGTGTGAGAAATAAAATTTCCGTGAGTTTATGATAAGCTGTAGAGCAAAATATTTAAAGTTGGAGTTCTACAGTTGGACAGTTTGGCTCATGTTAGCTTAAGTATTTAAGTATATTAGTAATGTAACCAGAAAAGCCGTAGTTCTATCCATATAATCTATAAACATTCATCTGAATTTTTAAGTTAAATGTAGACATTTTCAGTAAAAAGGAAAGAAAGAACATATTCCATATACAGATGAAGATTAAGCATGTTGTAGTTAGCACCTGTCTGCATGAGGTGTGAAATGCTGGTCTCATGGGGAAAAAAATACACTTCTATCAAAGGAGACAAAGATTCCGGTCTTGATGCAGGAGACCTTTTATACAAGTTCAAGTAAAGCATGATTTCTAATTTCCAGACACAGAAGTTGCTACTAAAGATATAAAGAATAACCTTTGGATATTTTTGTGCATTCTAAAAGATTGTACAATATTGATTTTTAAAAAAAGCTTTGCACATTGACGAATGATTCAAATACAGGTTCTGTAACAAATGGATATTATGATATTAAAAAAATAAACTCCTTGAGCCTTAGTGTTTACATCCATAAAATGGACATGATATTAACTTCCACAGAGGGTTGCTGTACAATTAAATAAAAACAAAAGTTATAAAATGTTATAAAAAGGGCCTACAAAGCAAAAAAAATTAGTATTTTTTTTCTTGCTTCCTATCCTAAGGTTTGAGTTGCCTAGGTATAAAAAGGATCATGAAATGCTTCCTGGAAATTGATGAAACCTGACAGCATTCTTCATGGTTGAAGCTATACAAAATATCTAAATGGACAAAATTACAGTTCTTGAGTTCCCTTCTTCTCTGAAAGGAAGATCACCACTCCCCACCCCCACCCCAAAGGCTATCTAGCACTTAGAGAATTTCTGCTGAGATCTAAGAAGATTTATAAACAGTTATGTCTTACTTAATAACATGCTTCACAGATGCATCTAGGCAACCATTATATTGCTCTGTGCCATACGTACAAGGCAATTTCTAAAGAAAAACAAAATACTAATAATGATAAAACAAAAATTAACATATACCAAGTTACTGAGTGCTACCATTTTCCTAGATTATCTCATTTAATTCTTGAACCAGCCTCACCATGTTAGTATTGTTAAAGTATAATTTTCAAAATGTTAAATATATGACCCTTACACAAATATAAATTTATATGTATAAAATATTTTATTCAAGTCATGCATACTGGAATCTATAATATAGTAAGGCTGTTTCAAATTGCATTTGAGGATCTGGTCATTGATAGGCATTTTAATTAAATAATATTAGGATAAAACTGATGGTTAGCTACAAAAGTGATTAATGTGGTTAATATTCTACAAGATTATAAACCATAAACTTTGAGGTTATATTTTCCACTGGTCAGAAACAAATTTACATCTCTACCAGACAAAAGTCTACAAGTAATGTGTAAGTTCACTAATTCTGAGACCTTTAATAAACAGTAAGCAGGGAATGGACAAAGCACATTTCCCAAATAATTAATTAGTCCTCAGGTGGGTCTTTATTCCTGTATAACCACTCACCTTTTAGCTTTATTTCCAAGTTCTGAAAGCCTTTCTTAACTGTATTATTACAGCCATATTTCAAGTAGTTAAACTGAATTTTAGATATTTCAGGTCAGTTGTTTAAGGTCCCATACCTTATTCATGTTGAAGTCAAGTTTAAAACCTAGGTTCTCTTGTTCTAAAACCTTAACTCCTTCCTATCATACTTATTTAATATGCTCGGTAGAGTTAATTGTCTGTGCATTTTATTTTCCTTTATCCCTTACACGCATCCTTTCCTTTCCAGTCCCTTTATGGCTATGCTGTAACCTAACCAGCAGCTAACTGAGAAAGACAGAAAGTTAGTCTAGGATTCCCAAGCTGTGTTCAGTAGGATTGTACAGATACAAGTTTTTCCTTGCCTTCCTGGGTGAAAAATCTGGCCAGCTGGAAATGACATGAGATCAAATTCTGGCTTGAGCTGACATAAAGCTGTCTACGGAATTTGCTTATAAATAGTTATATTGTTTTACTGTTTATCTGTGGTTATTTGATTAGAGTAACTTAGAATAATACTGAATCTATAATTTCCAAAATAAAAAAAAAAAACCTATTCTCAAGATTTTAGGGAAGGATACATCCTATAGTACAGATATTCTAAATAGGAGGAGAGAATTTCTAAGTGAACAGCTCTGTGATTTCCAGCAAGTCACATTCTTGAGGAGATCTTCACTTGACCCCGCTGTCTGAATCCTTGAACTCCTCTCCCTTGTTCATGTCTTCTCTCTACCCCCTTCTCTCTCTCTCTTTCAAACACACACACACACACACACACGTACTGATTGCTATCTATCCATCTACCTATGTACCCATGCATCTGTGTATCCATCATCTATTTTCTTTCTATTCTGTGTCTCTTTTATTGTAATACAATCTATATGACAATAGAACAGTTTTGTTGTTCTTCACACCTATATACACAGGAGCAAGAGACAGATAATTGGCAAATAGTAATAATTGATGGAGTTAATAAAAATGAATTAAAATAGTTTGCATATCTAATGCATTTGTGTTTTTATAAATCTTTTAATACTTGGATTTACAATTGCTACTGTTAGCTGAAAAGGAATAATTACTTCAGAGTTACCTGAGAAGCTCCTTTCAAGTATCACAACCTTAAATTTATAGCCACTTCAATTGTGCTCTATCCATGGCTTGTTTACCAGACTATTCACAAGACAACGTGTCCTTTCTTAAACAGAATTATTGATATGTAGCTGATGTATAATACACTGAAAGTATTTAAAGTGTAAAATTTGGTAAGTTTTGACATATGTATCTGCTCATGAACCAGGACCACAATCAAGGTAATGAACCTATTATCGCTCCAAAATCTCCTCACACCCCTTTGTAATAGCTACTTCCTCTCCCTCCTGCTTTACACCTCTCTGCCACATACATATATCCCCAGGGATACCTGATATATAAATATAGTCAGTCTAACTTTCTTTTCAATTGTGTAACAACGGGGTATCTTTTTTCCATCCTTTTAACTTTAACCTGTTTGTATTTTACATTTAAAGTTGGTTTCTTATAGCAGTGTATAATTGACTCTTGCAAATATTATACATTTAAACATATCTGGTTTTTAATTAAGCTGATGTTTGCATTTAGTGTTTTTGATACTTTTGGATGAATACACCACCTTGCTATGTAATTTCTGCTTGTTCTGACTGACCATTTTTCCTTTTTGTCCTTTCTCTACTGTCTTTGGGTGTAACATGTTATGAGTCCTTTATAATCTACTTTGTTGGAATTGTAGCTATAATTATTTTGGCCAATAATGGTTGCTTTAGAGTTTATTGTATATATCTTTCATGTAGCACAACCTACTCCCAGGGCATATTATAGCACTTCATATGTAGTATAAGAACCTTACAACAATATATATACTTCCCTTTTTCCCATCCTGGCCCTGGAACTGTAGTTGACGTACATTTTCCAACATGGGTCTGCTGTTTCACTGTTTACTTACGTTTGAGAAATACTTTATCATTATTTCCTCAAGCATTCTTTCAATTGGCTCTTTTTACCCTTATCTTTTGAGTTCTCCAGTTACAATCATATGAGGCCACTTAAAACTTTCCCAGAGCTCACTAATGCTCTGTTCATTTTTGTTTCCATTTTTTCTCTGTTTTATTTTGTGTAGTTTCTTTTGCCATGTACATGGTCAAATTCATGAAATCACAAATTCACTAATACATTCTTTAGCAATTTCTAATCTGCTGTTAATTCCATCCAGGATATTCTCAGACATTGTAGTTTTCATCTGTGGTATTCTAGTTGGGTCTTTTTTATATCTTCCTTGTCTCTGTTTAACATATACTTAGCTTCGTAAGCATGTGGAATACAGTCATAATTTTTGTTTTAAGATCTTTGTCTACTATTTCTTTAATCACTAAATCTCTGTATTGGTTTCAATTGATTAATCAAGTTTTCCTGCTTTTCTGTATAACTGATCATTTTTAATGTGATGACAGATATTTTAAAATTACAACCTGATGGGCACTAGACATTTTTTAATCCCCGAAACATCATTAAGCTTTAATTCCAGACCCAGTTAAGATCCTTTTGAATCTTTTCTTTAAGTTTTTTAGTAGGGTACAGAAGAGTACTTAATCTGGGACTAAAATTCCCCCAATTCAGAGGCAAAATACTTCTGGGAACACTACCTAGTGTCTCATGAATTATGAATTGTGAGATTTTCACTCTAACAAATGGCAAAAGGAACTAACTGTTCTTGGCATGCTGAGCTGTAGATATTGTTCTCTCTAATCCTTTGGAAATATCAGATATACTGCTTTAAAAAATTAATGTATATTTATGCTATATAATTATTGTATT
Source organism: Camelus ferus (assembly GCF_009834535.1). NCBI lineage: Eukaryota > Metazoa > Chordata > Mammalia > Artiodactyla > Camelidae > Camelus > Camelus ferus. The sequence goes on along the minus strand of NC_045697.1, from coordinate 56,846,673 downwards.
GTGCAAGTTTTAGAGTTTCACTTGTGCACACCACTCTTCACCTTTTTCATACAATGAAAGAAGTCTTGGTTTAGGTCTAGAAAATGTAAACATTTAAAGATTGATAGGAAGAGTATATAATTACAATTAATGTCCCATAAAATTATTTTATACTTAAGAAGAAATTCTCTAGATAGTTAAAACTGAAAGTAAGAGAAGGAATTTGAAATCTTTGTCTGATATATAGATTTCACATTAATGGAATTTTCAAGGTCACAAGTGAATATAATCAGATTTCTTTTGTTATTTTGTCTAAAAATTCATTTAATGAACGAATGATGTATCTTGTGTGTTTCTCCCTGTATGATGAAAAAGAAATTATAGCAAAACCCTCTAAATCATATAGCACTCTGCTCCGTGTGTGTGTGTGTGTGTGTGTGTGTGTGTGTGTGTGTGTGTGTGTGTGTGTTTAATCCTAAGGAAAATGAAGAATGAAGGCTCCGAGACATTCAAAAAGACAAGTAATTAGAGCTTGCTGTTTAGAAACCTGACTCTTGAGATTCTCTCAACTCTTTTGTCTTTGTTTCTATGCAATTTCCCTTTTTTTTTTTTTTTTGTCTACATTTGCTTTCATTTCTTTGTCCTTATTTTGTAATTTCCTATAGTTTTTTAAGATTGGTCCTTTTTCAAATTGTTCTTCTTTCTGTCTACATCTTTTTCTTAATTTGCCTTCCTCTTATCCAGTCCTTGCAGATCCTCATTTTATATCTGTCTAATTGCTCTGATTTTATCATAAAAGTCAATGAACGTTGATTAGAAATAATGTACTGCATTAAACATTAGCTCCAAAAATTAGGAATCAGATTGAACGATTTTAGTGATAAAGATGAACCAACTACAGGAAGCATACTTGCCTTTATCTCTTCTTGTTTAAGCTAATGAACCCTGTGCTGAAGTACAACTTTAATTATTAGCTCTTTCAAGCATCCAAAAAATTATCAATTTTAAATAAAGTAGTAAAGGAACCTTTATTTAAACCAAGCAAGCCAAGGATGGTTGGTCTAATATTTATGCCCAAAAGACTTCAGCTATGTCTTATCTGTTCCATTCCTACAGCATGGTGGTTTTGTCTGTCATAATCAGCAAGGTTTAGAAAGAGACATAGGAATGATGGACTTTTAAGCAATGTCCACTGGCAAAAATTATTTTATAGTATGTGTGATTTTCAATGTGAACTAATCTCCTTATCTTTTTCTAGAAGAATTCATACTAGTTTAGTTGTATTTAGAAGTATTATTAAACAATATATTCAAATATTAATGATAATGCCTAAAAATCACATCCTCTACAATGACAAGTGATATGTCTTAGTTTGCTAAGGCTGTTATAACAAAAATACCATAAACTGGTGGCTTAAACAACAAACATTTATTTCTCATAGTTCTGGAGGCTTGGAGGTTCATGATCAAGCTGTCAGCACATTTGGTGTCAGATGAGAGTCCTCTTCCTGGTTTGCAGATGGCTGCCTTCTTGCTGTAGCCTCATGTGACCAAGAGAAAGAGACTGTCTCTCTAGTGTCTCTTCCTATGAGGGTACTAATCCCATTCTTGAGGACTTCACTCTTATGATCTAATTACTTCCCAAAGGCCCCACCTTCAAAACCATCATACTGGGATTAGAACTTCAATATATGAATTTTCAATGAACACAAACATTTAAACCATAGCAAGATGCAATTCAGTAACAATTTCCCACAGGATACTTTACACTTAAACATTTTCAATGAATATTTACTTATAAAATGAATATATGGTTTGAATAAATAAACAGAAAACAAACCCTGTATTTTAATTTATCTCTTGGAGGTACCATCCAGTAACTTACCCACAAAAGCAAATATTTTCCGTTATGATTTTGAAGAAAGGATATAGTCATCAAACATTTGGCACATTACCTAACACTATACTATGTGCTGAAAAAAATACAGTGTTTCATTTTTAGTTTTCTCTCCTTTATCCTGAGAACATATAAATGAAGATAATAGGCACTTATTTTCTATTCAATCTTGAGTCTTTATTACTATAGGGCCAGTGGGCATGGTGCACCTTTTCCCAAAACAGAAACTCCAAGGTAAAGGAGTGTAAGTGAGATTCAAATATGGAAGTCAGTGCAATAGAAAGTTGGGTTAATATGAAGTTTGAGAAAAAAGAGGACCTGGAGTCATGCAGGCCTTCCAGAATGCACTTATGATATTGCACATTGAATTATGGAGGTAGGGTTAGGGTTGTGTCAATCTCAATATTAAAGGAGAATTTGGAAGGAAATACTCCTGTTTCGGGGACTGCTGTGGAATGTGACTGAATAACATGGGAGGGCTATGAGTCCAGACTTGATCCACATGGGATAAGAGAGAATGTGTCCAGATTGCCCTCATACTCAAGGTATAAGGGTAAGTGTAAACTTCATTGAAGCTTGTTCTAAGAATGAAAGCACGTTTAACAGTATCAGAGAAGAAAAATAGAGAAATGTTGTGGAATAGTCTTGCACATAAAACATATTGTCAACATTTTGTTGTTACATGAAATAAATCCATTTTATTTTGGAAGATATTTCTCAAAGGGATATGGAATATAAGGGATTAACAAATGTTATCAATACTTATTCTTCTTAAGGAGAGCAGACAGTATATATTTACTAATATAAAGACTAAAAGTAAATCCACACCAAAAATACATAATAACCTATAAACAATTAACTGCTTCCTTGAAACAACATGTTATTTTAATAATTTCCAGTCTAGATCAAAGTTTTGAGTCCTGGAAGTAATTATTCAGTTAGTCTCCTGATCTTGATAGGATCAGCAAGTTCTTTAGTTCTGAGTGACCCCTGTCTAGAGACGTCACCTACAGGACTAAATCATCATCAGAATGAAAGGAAAAAAGAAAAAGAAAGCAAGAGTAAATAGATACAAGAAAAAATGCATATAATAAAACTATGGTCCAATATCAGCCACTGTTACTACTGGTGTCCTGAGGTAGCAACTAAATCATTTAGCCTTGCTCTAAGGCAAAACGAATATTTGTCATTTAACACGGGCTAGCCAAACCAGGTCATGGAAATTTGGTTTTATCTTTCACTACTTTGTTTTATCAGTTTCTAGTTCTAATGGATGTAAGCTATACATATAATCACCAATATTCTTATCAGCAATGAAAGGAATGATAACTGTCCAACATTATATGTACAAAAATTTAGTCAACTCTCAAAAAGTAATTGCAATTAAAACAGTGGGCCAAGGATGGATAATTCAATCTGTGCTATTTCGCTAGGCAACTGAATTAAACTTCACAAGATTGTATCACACTGCTTACTATAGTCAGTAATTCTCAGAAAACCACATTAGTGTTAGAGTTCATGTAAATGCATGATTTTCAAAGCAGTTTAAAATTAGGAACACCGATGTGATTTCTGCAACAAATGATTTGGATTGACATTATTCTGGAAAAAATTATCCTAGGTCTTTGATGTGAAAAAGAAGAAACCAATCAAGAATTTCAAAAATACTTTTTTAAACAATAGGCTTGGCAAATTTGTTAACTAGAACTCGAAGAACTTGAGTCCCACATCTAATGAAATAAAAGATAAACAGACTCACTGCTGAGGACATTTGGACAACAAAATTCTGTCTGTGGTGGAGCTTGGCAACTCAAATTTCTATACTTACCATTTAGCTAGTTAATGAAGAGAATGGCAGACTAGCTGAGGAAGAACATCTTGGTAACACCTGAGGGAAAAATGCCGTCCCTTGATGGTTATTTCCAAAATGCCATTTGACATCTATATATTTTGTTATCAAAATAACTTAGGAATATCTTATCGCTTTACTTATTTTCCCAGCCTTGCTTTCTTACATGAAGATAGCGGGGCAATTTTTTTCTTTATTTTGATTGGGCTTTTAAAACATTAGTGTAGATCATAATACATTAATATTAATTTTCTCTTGTTGTGAACATGATACAGCAGCAAACTGACAATCCAAAGTTTAAAGTTTGCTTAAGGGGGAGGGTATAGCTCAGGGTAGAATGCAAACATACCTACCGTGCATGAGGTCCTGGGTTCAATCCCCAGTACCTCCATTAAAAAGAAATAAATAATCCTAATTACTGCCCCAAAAAACAAAGGTTCAAAGTTTAAGGTTAACTTGGTCAATATATTAGTCAATATACATGTGTGCAAACCTCAAAAAATTTCTAAAGTTCTATGACTATGTTCAATGCAAAGTGAAAATAAAATTTGCTATATTACATGGTGGAGGGGAATTACATGAGATTAACATTTGTACTTATACTTCCAACAACATACCATACCAGGTATTCTAAAGGTCCAGCCCACAAAAATATAATTTGAATCCAAAAAAGGTATAACATAATTTTAATTCATTGCTACTCTCACTAGGCAGAAGGAAAAATGACAGTTTTTTATTTAATCAGCTCACCTCTTCCATCCCAGTTATTGTCTTGAACACCTACTCCTTAAGTATCAATAATAAATATTAAATGTAGTCATGCCCTATTATATCCAATCAACAAATTTTATATCTGGTTTTCAATCTGTCATCCTTCTACCTATCTACTTGTCCATCTTAAAATCATAATATTCAAGGTATGTAAAAAAGTGTGCTGTAAAATAACAATTTGCTGTGAAGACTATTTCTGTTTCATCCTCATCATTCCCAATAACATAAAAACTTAATAAGTTTTCTCATATAACTGTGTCCTGGTCTTTTTCATCAGCATTCATGCTTGATTTAAAGGAGAAAAAAAAACAAGTTCCACATTTAATTATATCAAAACAACATTAAATCTTCAGGTTAAAATAACTTAACATGGATCCTAACTTAGTGCTTTATATTTCTTTTATTTAGACTCATAATACAAGTTTTTATGAATGTTTGCTTAATTTTATTAACTATTCCAAATACATTTTTAAACTTTGAGATAGACGTCTTGTTTATTCTTTATCATTTATTAACTACCTCAATATTAATTCATTCTTAACATATGCTTATTAGGTTTAGCTTAACTTAAATTGAATAGTTTAGTGATTCCTCTATAAATAATGCACTTTAACACACTGTTGTTAAAATTTATGATTCCCATATCTACCAGTGACTCAATAGTTCTCTTTCCTTTTGTTGGTAATTTTCATAATGCCATTTACATTGTACTTTTAAGAACACAATATCTTTTTATGTATAGGGATATTATAAGTATTACCAAGTTCAGTTCAAGACACAATGTCTTTAACTTCAGGAAAGTAGCTTCACTTAATTAGCATTAACTGATCCCTTTCAGATCTTGGTATGCTATCAGATACTGTCAAATATATAACCTAGAGCTTAGTTTTCAAGCATGAAATAAAATCACTCTTCTATATATAACAATAATTAGATGTCATATTCCTATCTAGTGTGCCTTTATAAGATAATTTATTCTTAAGAACTAGGGCACTTTATATTGGACTTAAATACAAAGGTTTTTTTATAGTCCACAATAAAATGTTTAATTATGTTTTTCAATTTCATATGGTCATTTTGTCATCAAATTTTATTTTCATAAACATCTATTTTAGCTGTCTAACTGTAAGTTTTCTAGAAAAGGTAACTTGAAGAAAATGAAAAAGAGTTATAACTGCCATTAAATAGCCCCCTTAGGTTTAGTAAATTCTGTCATGATTTGTATTATATGTGTTGTGTTTATCAGCTGTGTATTAATAATAACTCATGGGATAAGAATTTAAAAGGTCATTAATGAATAAAACAATGGGATCACAAGAATTTTTTTAAAATAATTCAGATGTTAAAATTTTAACTAAAAATAGTTTTTACATTAGTATTTGGAGAAAATGGAATAAATATCAATTCACAAGAAAAGGAAAAGGAAATTTACAACTGTTAGAGAAGGGTTGCTCAAACTTTAAGGAAAAAATGGATGATTATGGTCATCAAATCAATATGGCCTTTAGATTTTATTAGCACATTTAAAATAATGTTGTACAGGATTTTTATGCCAATATAAACAATAAATGCATAAAAAATTTATAACTGCTTAAATCTAAATAAGTTGGTTGACTAAAGTTCTTTGTCACAGAATAAGAGATCAATAAATATGTGTTTAAAAGAATGAATTAAAAATGATAGGACTAGAAGGGCTCCCATGACTCTTTATTTCTCTGATTCAGTGCTGGGGTATGTGAAATTCTGCCTTACTAGTAGATCAGCTGATGACCTTGATTTGTCCTAAATCAGTAAAGCTTAATTCAGAGCCATGAAAAGAATGAGCTTCTTCAGGTAACATAAATAATACTTGTATTAGTTTACTGGGTAATCTCAATTACTGCATGTTTATACAAATATTATTCTCAGTTATCTCAGTCAAGCTCATTATATTCTTTCTTTTTGATCAACTTGAACCTTGAACCAATCTCTGCTACAAGATGGCCTAAATTAACACTTGGATTATTTAACTGTTCTAGAAATCTGCATGAATTATAAGGGTGTAACTATATGGCTATGTATAGTTGGAGATACTCTGAGTTAGGTTATTAGCAATAGAATATGATAAGTCAATATAATCAGGAAACAAAATCAATGAGGTACTAGGAGAAAAAGAAAAGATAATGAGGCAGAAGCTATAGAATGTTTACATTCTTGCAACTATAGAAAATGAGGTTAAACAAGAACATAGCTGGTGTCTGACCAGGTAGAGCAGAGTCTAGCTACATTTAAACCACATAGCCAACACTCTCAGTTTCTCTTGTTAATAATTTTCCTCACAGATATGAGAACACATTGAAAATAGTCCCACTTAAATAAAAAAAAAAAATTCACTGGGGGCAGAATCCTAGGGGTTTTGTAGCTTTAACTTTGAGAAAAAATAGTATTGGAATTTTGGAGGAGTTTGAGTAGAAGACCAAGAATGAGATTACATGATGTTGAATGTCACTTTCTACCTCATTCTTAAGCTTCTAGCCACTGTAGCCTCCTTGCACTCATCTTAGAACTCTATACTCTTGGTTTGTTTATCTCTATGCTCTTCCTTACAGATTTCTATGACTTTCTTTACATTTGTTAGTCCAAATATCTGAATTTCCTCTGAAAAGCTGTTCCTGATGACACCATCTAAATAAATACAGAGTCACTTTCCAAACTCCTGTCCTACTTAAGTTTTCTTCATAGAGCTTATCACTCTGTTCATCTGTGTATCTAAGTTATCTTTCTATCTCTAGTCCACTAGGATTCATGATCCATTAGGACAGAAGTTTTGTCTTGTTTGTTCACTTATAAACCTAGTTCTTAGAACAGTCCCTACACATAGAGGGTTCTTGCTAATTATTTGTTTAATGAATGGATGAATATGTTAGAAAGGACAAATATATATATTTAATGACTACTGAATCCAGTTCATAGCAGGTGTCTAATAATAATTTGTTAAATGCCATGATAAATGACCTTACAACATTGACTTGATAGCCACAATCTCACCTCCAGTTTCCCAATCATAAAGGAATTTCAACAGTATCATGCAAAGGAATTTCTGTTGACTCAAAGTCTCCATCAAATATAGGAAAAAAGAATTATATGTCTATAACTAAGGAAATTTTAGATTTAAGTGGATTAGCAGAAAACAGGATGAAGTAAAGATATTTTCAGTATTTTAAAAGCAAGATACCAGTCTTCTGAACTTAAGCATAGAGATTCAAGATAGACAATTTTTGAAAATAATGGTAAATAAACAGTACTGGTATATTATACCATAGAAATGTTAATTTGGGAATTGATATCTAGTAAAAGTTACCAAACTCATTTTTAAATGAGAAGTCTTTTAAATAGATAAACAAGATAGTGGAAATACCAAATGTAGTTTTGATTTTAAGAACAATGCACATTGTTTTTACATGACTGATTTATTATTTATTCTTAATTAGCATACAGACCTGTCATAGTAATAGGTATCATTAATCATGTTTTAGAATGCTTATGTTGACACTTTATTTCATTATAACTATAAAATCCACATACATATTTAAACAGAACAACTTCTACTCTTGGGTAGAATCGTATTTCTAAAATTAAGCCTAAATGAAATAGTACGAGTGGTGTAAGATAAAATTTATGTTCACTTGTTATTTTCTTTGTGGGACTTTGTAATGTATGAAAATAGTTTTGCACTGTGAATTTGGTATCAAATTACCTGGTGTGATTGACACCAAAACCTTTCACATTTGCTTTCTCCAAGACTAATTCCTTGTAAGAAACAATTTCAGTAATTTGTTGACATTAAGTTCAGCTCAGCAAATGTTCTATTAAGGAAAGAATTTTAAATGTAATGGCTAAGTATACTGAAAATGCAGTTGTACAGGGTGGAAATACACAAACTATGCTCACAAAAAAAGATTGAATATCGAGTTCTGGCATACTACTGAATTATACTATAATCTAGAGATTGTATTAATTCCTATATGAATTAGTTATGCCTTTACCTTTGAGATAATAATGATTAATTTTCTTTTCATCTACTACTCCCATAGCACAAAATGTTACTATCTCCCTATTATAGTAATTGTCATCATCTCTTTTACACAAGGAAAAATAAAAGCTTTAATGCATTCTTGATCTCTCCTTTTACACCAGTCACACCTCTAAACACACACACACACACACACACACACATTCTCATGGTGATAAAATTATGCTAATAATATTTCCTAAGAAATTCCCGGTTTGTTCCACTTCTTTTCAGTTTCTAGCATAAAGCTGATAAAAAAAAAAAAAAAACAAACACAGATAAACTTAAAAGTAACATGAGAAAAATATACATTTTATATCACGGTGCAATAAAAAGAACATCAGTTGATTTCTCCTAGGAAAGTAAGTAGGGCCAGAAGCCAAAGGAACATATTTTTTAAATGTTGATATAGGTTTTTAAAATGGCAAACGAATTCTATATCCAGTGATGTTTTAAAAATATGGAATTAAGACATGTTTAGATAAGAAAAAACCTGAGAAATTATTGCCAGAAAAATTAAACTACACGAAATAATAAAGAAAGCACTTCAAGTTAATGGAAATTGATAACAAAAAAAGAAACCTGAATTTACAGAAAGTAATGAAGAGCACCAGAAAGAGTAAAGAAGTGGGTCAATATAAAAGATTTTTTAAATAATAATTAACTTTGCTAAAATAATGTTGCTTCTTTTCTGCTAAAATAATAATAATATATTTTGCGAGGTCTATAATCTATGTTTAAGTAAAATATATACCAACAAGAACACACATGCCAAAAGAAAGTGTAATTAATGCTGAAATGCTCAGACATGGTTTTATTAAAGTAACACAATATTTAAGCATAAACAGGAATACTCTAAAGATGCACTTGTTGTATCTAGAAAAATCACAAACACAGAAAAGTGCAGAATTATATAACCTGCAAAACTCAAGCTATTAGTTAAACCAAAAGAAACCAAAGGAGAAAACAGTGGGAAAAAAAGAAGGAAAGAAGAGACAAATTGAAAACAAATGAATGACAAATACCATTAAACTTGATTTTTTAAAAAGTCACAATTGCGTACTGCTTGTAAAAATAACTCTTCAAGCATAAAGACATATAGATTAAAAGCAAAAGTATGAAAAACAAATATACCATACAGACAATGAACATAGGATAATTGGTGTGAACTATTAAAATGTGCAAAGTGTATTTCCATAACAATAGTATTACCAGAGATAAAGAGGTATAATTGGTGATGGGGGCCAATTAATAAAAAGAAATCTTTAAAAAATGTATCCAAATCAGAATAGATCTTCAAAATAAATGGAGCAAAAATTGATAGAATTAAGAGAAACAGACAAACCCAGAATTGTATTTAAAATTTTAACAACTGTCTCCCAGGAACTGATAGAAAAAGTAGAATAAAAAAGTTTACTATATATAGTATATATTTTACATATATCTAAATTGTATATATATATATTTGAATAACAACACCAGCCAGATTTACTTAAATAATATTTATAGAACACTATAACCAACAATAGCAAAATATACATTATTTTAAAGCCACATAGTATGTTCACCAAGATAAGTTTCAAAAGATTGTAATCATATAGAATTAGGTTTCTGTCAAGTAATCAAGAAGTCCCAAGAAGCAGTGACTACTGCAACTACTAACTTGGTTTGCCATACTTCCACAAATTTGATCCATAAGGAGATAATGGAAACATATAGACCTCAAAGGACTCTCATCACACAGCAGGCAGGAGAAGAATCATGTTTGCACTTGTATTCTTTGACCCCAAATCCTGAGGGACAGTGCACAGCAGGTCCAAGTATAACTGATCACAAAGGTGTATATCATGGCTGAAAACCACTGAGCTTAGACAGCTCTCAGTCTTATAAAAGGATTGTCCATCCTCCCTCAAGAAAGTGACATTGTCTTTACTATTCTTGTCAAGAAACAAATCTACCTTCTGACCTGGAGGGAAACACTATCTCTACCTTTCAAAAGTATCTTCTGTGAAAACATCTTTGAAAAGAAAACCTGACATAAGACGTGTAGAAATACCATGAAGATTTGCTTTCCAACAAGCATAACTGTATCAAATTGGAATCCAATAGCTAGATAAGTATTAAGATAGCTAGAAAATACTCAGATATTTGGGTAGCAATTGTGCATGGGCCTTTCATGTTGCAGATGATTGAGCAATTTGTGTCATCCATGAATTCTGCATGCACCTAAGTGCATTGTCCGTGTGACCTGGTCCATCACCTTGGTGACCCTGGCCAGCCTGATGGACTGCACATGGCTCATGTTCATGATGGTGTCATGATGACAGTTGGGCAGAGAGTTGAATTATAATTTTAAAAAGTATCAATAGGTATAGGTAGTAATTTTAAAAGTCCTTAGAATAAAACATAGAGCTTTATAAACTTAATAAGAGAATGATATAAGCCAATGATAAAATCATCTAACTAAGAAGCTAAGTAATAAACAAATTAAGTTCTTCTATTCATTTAATGAGAAGAAAAAATGTAGTAAAGATAAGATCATATATCAATAAAGAAAAACACAAATAGAGAAAAACAGGAAAGCCAAACATCAATTTTTGATAAACTCCTAGCAAGACAGATCATACAAAATAAAAAATCAAATTAAAAAATAAAAAACTATTACAGATATTAAAATGATAATAGAAGAATAGATATAACTTTATGCTAAATATTATCATTTTTAAATTATAAATTCCTTGTCAAGAACAAATTGCAAAAACTGATATGAAAAAATAAAAAACAATTCTGTATTTTAAAAAGGATAAAAATTTTTCTCAAAAGTCTTTCCATGATGAGAATTCCATACCCAGTTGATTTTACAGATTAAATCTATCAAACATTTTTTTAAAAAGTATCTAAGTCACCTGATATTGACCAAGACACAAAGACAATTTAGTGAAGAAAGGATTTTTTTCAACAAATGGTTTTTGAGCTTCTAAACACACAGACATGGGTAGGGAAATAACTCAGTGGTAGAGCACATGCTTAACATGCATGAGGTTCTGGGTTCAATCCACAGTACCTCCATTAAAAAAAAGAGAGAGAGAGATCATTCAGAGAAATAAGTTGCATTAGCAATGGACAAAAAAAAATGATTATGCCATATTAAATACACAAACCTCACAGACTTCATGCCTTTCACAAAAACTAACTCAAAATAAATCATAGACTTAAAACCATGTGTCGTTTGAATAAGGTGGAAGAAAATCTGTAATAAATCAGTTTTTGAGTAAGTTTCCAATGTTTTAAATAAAAAGTACACAATAGTATTAGTAAGAATTGATTAAAAAGGCAAACTCACTCAATTGTTACCCAACACCAAATTTTACTCATTATTAGCAAAAGATGAAAGCAGAAAGTGCCATCTCTTAGAAGACATTCAAGCAATAAAATATAGCTTCTAAAAAAAGAAAAAGAAATGTATCTTTTTCTGCATTAGTACATGTTTTGTTTCCAGAATATGGAAGGGTGCTATGTGTTCATCACATTAGCTAAGAGGAAGTCATTTGATTTGGAGCTTTAGTTTTTATACTTCAGTAGGCACGCAGGTAGAGAGTCTGTGTGTATAACTCTATTCTCCAGCTAGCTGCATCCCATTAATTCAAGTTAATTTACCATAAGCAATTTAAATAGAACAATCTAAAGAGATCTGCCTAAACATTCTTAGGTAAGGACTTCTAGCTCATCTACTTGTTAACCGTTGTTCGAAAGAATTCTGCTAAAGCCAGCTTCAAGTATTTCCTCTCTGTGGATATTGCATATAGTTCCTTACTACATTAGTGGTTTCACCAGGTGCACAAAGAACGGATTGCCATTTGCTCTCTCTGTATGTGGATTGAGCATGCTCACGCTTGTCATTTTATGAACCAAGTTGGTTAATTTTAGAGGTCTGAATAAAGCACTTTCATTATCACCCCAGTCTCTTTCTAAGCCAGCAACTGGTCTTTATGGTAGGCATATACTTGATTATTCTTCTGTTTCTATAGGGACTTCCTTAACTGAATATTCTACATGAGTATTTTTCAAAAATTAACCAATCATCTAGGACCCATTTGCCTGAACATACTATGAGGTCATTGATTCTGCCTAATGGTGTGTCAATATCTGACTATGCTCCCTGGGCAGGAGGGTAATTCCTAAGTACACTCATGACTTCTAACTCTGCCCATTGTGTAGATTTACTCTCATTTTTTTTTTTCACCAGTTTTATCTCCTACAGATTCATTACAATTCACAATTTTCACTTTAGGAATGAGTACTGGTGAGCCAAGTAGCAAGTTTTGGCTTGACTGGGAGAAATGTATAGGGTTCAGAGTACACAAATAGCGAAGGGGGTGGGCTGACCCTTGGAGTGCTCCATGCTTGACCACACAGTGAGGCAGCCTGTGCACATATGTGATGAACTGCTCCTGAAATTCCCCTGTGAAATACTCTTGAATATGCCATTTCCAATTTATCAGTAAGCTCTACTGAACTAATCTGTCTCTATTCAACCCTTTTTCAGCATTACCCAGAATAATTTTACATCTTTCCTTGATTGCAGCCTATTCCCACACTCAGTAACAAGCTAGTAATTTCCTTTTAGAGGGTATATATCAAGGTGCTGCATTAGGCACTTTGAGTCTAAAACTCTAGTAGTCTTCATTAAATTACAGTATTTGATTGTCTTAGACCAAAGGCTTGTGGTCTAAATTCAAACACTTTTAAAATAATTTGAGCAAATAGGTTATAATGTTGAGTGACTCGGCCTGAGCCACAATCTTCTGGAAATCATTTACAATTTCTTCTCAGGACTCTATTAATTTCATATTTCTCTTTTTTTTTTATAGAACCCAGTAGTATTCCTATATGAGAATACAGTTCACCAATACCTGTACAGTCTTACCAGTCTCTGAACTTCCTGTTTAGTTGCAGGATCAGAAAAAGATAGCACTTTATTTCTCACAGTTTGAGGGATGATTAGGAAAAAATAAGATACTTTATAATTGGAAGGAGAATGATAATTAAAAGTTTGAGAAATGCTGGTCTAGGTTTTTTTGGTTTTGTTTTCCTTCACCTTTCATTATTGAATAAACTTGGTCCCTTTCTCGTAAAATAATTGAATGCACATATATGGTTATATTTCTGGTCTTTTTTTCTCCTTTTCCATTGCTGTATTTCTATAACTTGTGTCAATACAAACAGCAGCTTGAAATCATGAAGTTTAAGTCTTCCAACTTTGTTCTTTTTCAGAATAATTTAGCTGTTCTAGGACCTTTAAATTTCTACACACATATTAGAATATGCTTGTCATTTTTTATTACTAAAAACTGTGGGATATTGTTTAGAAGACTCCTCAGTCTTTGATACCTACTGAAATACTGCTCTTAGAAGTAGGTCAAGAAAAGATAATATTCAGAAGGCGGTAACTGATTGGCTTAATTCTCTTACCATGCTTGATATTAACTGATGAGAAGAAAGATCTGTACAAACCAAAGTAAAGATGGCATTAAGGAGAAATGGAAAAGACTAATTTTCCTGTTCCCTTTCAGTTCTCATTCCCATTACATAAATCACTTTCTTCTACAGAAATGTTATAAATTAATGGGTAAAAGTGGAAGAATGTGACTTAAGGGAAATGTTTTTCCTTTTGGAAATCAGAAGATAGGAAAAAAATTTCTATTTCTTAATATTTCAAATATTTTCTGATGGTTTTGCCTCATGGCGATTTTTTTTTAGACCTTTATTGTGGTATGGTTTCTGTATAGTAAACTACACAGATTTCAGGTGCACAATTTGATGAATTTTGATAGATGTATACATCCATGAAACCACAATCAAGATAGCTAACATTTCTATCACTCCCCAAGAAGCACAATTTTTGAGTTCCCAAATTACCCCTTCCTAACCTCTGGTAACCCTAAGTTTGTTTTCTATGTCTGTGAGTCTGTTTCTGTTTTGTAGATAAGTTCATTTGTGTCCCTTTTTTAAGACTCCACATGTAAGCAATATCATGTTGTTGTTGATATGGATAATTTATTTTTCTAGTTAACTTAAAAGTTATTCTGCAATAGTCACAGTACAAATGACACATGTAGGATAGTGTTGAAGTAGACAGGACTCATTCTTAACATAGTAGTGAGATCATTGTACTCAAGTCAATTTTCTCTTGTGAGCTCAATTGGCAAGTTAGAAGGTTTAAAAGAGTTATATACAGAACCTTGATATTCTAAGAAATTGCTTTAATTATTTAATTAATTATTTTAAGATGTAGAGATCTACACAGGATCTTATATTAAACAGCACTTCTGTTCAATAGAATTTTTTGCACTGATGGAAACATTACATAATTTGTACTCTCCAGTACAATGACTAGCCATATTAAGCTATTGAACACTTCAAACATAGCCTGTGTGACTGAATTTTAAAATTTATTTAATTTCAATTAATTTAATATTACATTTAAATAGACACAGATGGCTTTTGGCTATTATATGTTTTCATTTTTGCTGACAATATATACTATTTCGTTATTTGTCTAAGTATGATCATGACCACAGTTATCTCAGGAAAGCATATTGGCTTTTGTGTGTTATTTCATATTATTTTAAATTTCATTTTGCTTCCTATAGGTATCCCACCAATCAGTGCTGGTCAGAGATCTTTTCCTTTTATATTAAAATCTACTGAATTAATATATGGAAAAGATTTTGTACAACAGTCACATAAAAATACAATTCCAAACTATTTAATGTTGTATTTTATTTTCTTCAAAATAAGTATAGTTTGATCATTATATAAAATGTTGTTATGGCTATGGAGAAGGACCAGAAAAGAACATACTCAAAATTAAAACCATTTTTCTTGTTGGAATGATAAAACTCAAACTAGTTTTTCTTGTTTTATAAATTTTTTTTCATATTGTTTCAAGGTTGTTTGTCCAAATATTTTCACAAAGCAGCCTCTCAAACTTTTAGAATTCATTTAACATCAAGATGATGGGCAAAACATGGTTTATTATGCATAGGCTTAAAAATTATTTCATCATATCTGTGTAGAGAAGGCCATGACTCTTGTTTAATAGGATAGAAAGTGCACAGAACAACAGTTAAAGCGATCTGATAGGGTAAGTATAAAATACTTTCTGGGAGAATAATGATAAATTTCCAACACAAGTAAAACTTGCAAAGGTTACAAGACATTTTACATGTCACAAAATGTAATTCGTAGCATAAAAGCCAAATAGGAAAGCAAAAATTGGATGTTGTGTTCTATGTATCATATGCTGAACAGTAAAGTGAAATAGCAGGGAAATAAATGAATCAGAACATATAACTTATGCAAGCATAGGTAAATTTATCAAAAATATTTAGGGAATAACATAGATACATGAAATCCATTGAATAGTAGTTAAGTAAATAAAGAGTCAAAGATATTTAAAGCACATTACTGATGGCAACAAGCCTTGTTATTTAATACTGTGTATAACATTTATACTTTAATGATAAATGAGTCCTCATGAGTTTATATAGGTAAATTTTTAAATTCAAATTGGAGAACAAACTTATTGCTTGTCTTTTTACTTATACTCCGGGGAAAATATACATATTTAGTCTCATAAATCAATGAAGCACCGTATTCCCAAGAAAAATTATATGACTTGCTATTGCTTCAAAGACCAGTGAAATAAATGGTACTGGCGAAATATAATAGTACTATAAGTTTCAAAATAAATGAGATTTAAGATCATATTGAGATATCAAGATTTGAGGAACTTTTTTGATTTAGATTTTGAAACAATTTATTATCCACAACCACACAGAATGCATGGACGTACAGGCATACCTCTGAGGTATTGAAGGCTCACTTCCAGATCATCTCAATAAAGCAAATCTCACAATAAAGTGAGTTGCATGAATTTTTTGGTTTCCCAGTACATAAAAAGGTATGTTTACAGTATACTGTAGTCTCTTAAGTGTGTAATAGTATTATGTCTAAAAATGACAATGAGCATACCTAAAAGATACATTATTGCTAAAAGAAAAAAATTGCTAACCATCATCTGAGCCATCAGTGAGTTGTATTAGTAACATCAGAGATCACTGATCACAGATCACTGTAACAAACATAATAGTGAAAAAGTTTGAAATATTTCGAGAATTACAAACATATGACACAGAGACACAACGTTAGCAAACACTGTTAGAAAAACCAGTGCCTATAGACTTGTCGGATGCAGAGTTGCTACAAACCTTCAATTTGTAAGTAATATAATATCTGTGAAGCTCAATAAAGCAAAGCCCAATAAAGCAAGGTATACCTGTATGAGATATTGGCTTGTGATTTAGAGACCAGATTCTGATTTCTAACACTAATTAGTTTTGCTTTGCCACTAATTATCTTTGTGATCTAGGGCAAATTATTGAACTTCTCTGGGTTATGGTTTCCTTATCAATAAAATATGAGAGTTGAAGTGAAATGTTGCAAAATGAAGTATATTGGCTCAGAATAAGGATCTAGGTTTTATGCTTATTAGCTATATAGTCTTGAGTAAATTATTATTATCTGTATTTTTTTTCTTAAATTAGAAAACAATTTGATGAGGACTAAGGCCATTTCAAACTTTTTTCTAAATTCTAAGACTCTAGTATTAGTCAGGACATGAAGGCATAAAAACGGGCCAAGGTCACACAGTAAAGCAAAGGTAAATATAACAATAAATAAGCAAGGCAAATGAAAAATTTTTTTATTATTTTAACGTTCAGATATATTAAGATAATCAGAGTCAGACAACTATTTATTCAATCATTCAATGTTTCTATCATTTATACTTTCATTAATATATTCTTAGAGTTTTCATTTAACATGCATTCTTACAAATCCCCATGTGTTATGCACTGAGTTATGCACCAGAGTGGCACAACTACATAAGTCATCACACATGCTTTGGAAAACATGTTAGTATAGTAAGAGAGCTAGGCATATTAATGAGTATTAGGATCCAGATGTGAAAATAATGTTTCAATACACAAAGTAGCACTGCCTTATTGGAGTTTGGAAGATTTGACAAAAACGTTCACAGGGGAGAAAGAATTTGAGTTGGATATTGAAGGATGATTTCTATATTTGGAATTTTTGTGCCCCTCAAATTCATATGTTGAAAACCTAATGTACTGTATGATAAAATTAGGAGGTGGTGCCTTTGGGATGTGATTGAGTCATGAGGACAGAGCTCTCATTAATGGATCCCTTTTAAAGAGGACCAGAGATTCGTGGCCGCCTACCCTGTGAGGACATAGCAAGGAGCCAGCAGTTTGCAACCTGGAAGAGGACCTTCACCAGAACCCAAACATACTGGTGCCCTGATCTTGGACTTCCCACCCCTAGAACTGGGAGAAATAAGCTTCTATTGTTTATAAGGCATCCAGTCTGTAGTGTTTTGTTACAACAGCCCGAACAGACTAAACCAATGATGTTCCACGTAATATTGCTGCATAATAAGGCACCTCAATACTTAGTGCCTTGAAACAACAATTAACAATTATCAATGAAAACAATAATCAACAATTGGGATCTTGAACTTGCAATTTGGGAAGCACTCAGCAGGCAAGTCTTATCTCTGCTGCATATGGCCTGAGTTGGGGTGGCTTGACTGGGAACTGGGATAGTCACCTTGAAGATGCTTCCCTCACATTGTTTGCAAGCTGTTCTTGCCTACCTGCATCACAGGGGTGGGGACACAAGAATGAGCATCTTGAGACAGGCAGGTAGATGGTGTTGCCCTTTATGACATGACCTTGGAAGTTACATAATATACTTCAGTTGTAGGTACAGGTTTGCCCAGATGCCAGTGGAAGCAATATATCTGCCAATAGATAAAACGAGCATAATATCTCATTGTAAGAATAGCCTGTGGAATGAGACAAGTAGTTTGTGGTCATCCTGGACAGTAAGACCAGCCACAGAGGATTGGCTGGGGGGGGTTTTGTTTGTTTTGCTTTTTTCAGATAGAGAAGATAGGTAAGAAATTTCAAGGAACTATATCAGCATGAACAAAACAAAGAATAGAAGAATATTTGGGGAACTGGAATTATCAACAAATATTTCCAGTGTTTTCAATTATTTCTTGTACATAATCACATTATTATTTTCTAATAATGCTTCATATAACAAATATAAGCATAAAAGAAAATAAGCAAGTATCATAAAAATTTTTTATTCTTTGATAACCTCACCTCCTTAAGCAGTAAGTTATGCCTATTGAAATTTATTTTATTTTACAGTCTAATTTTATTAAGGGGAAAGTGCAATTTTGATGAAAACCCTAAAGGAAAAATTAAAGAATATAAAACAACTCTATTTAGTAAAGAGCAATAAGTAATTTGATTCCAGCAGGGATTTACTATAGAATAGAAAACAAAATATTTAACAAAAAGGAACATTTCAAAGTTTGAGGAAGTAATTGGTCTTAGAAAGGAAGCTGAAGTGATACTGGCCTTCTTAAGTTCATGTAGAAAGTACATGTATCTCTAGAATACATGGTATTATTTGAAGCTGCACACATTACCCAGATAATCAATATGTGGAAGAGATATTTTGATCTTATTGTTGACCATCATTATCCAACTAAAGTTTTCAAAAGCATGTAGACAACAATGTCAAGAGTCATCCAATTAATAGTATTTTTATTATTTAGGACATCTTTTATTATTTAGGACATGATAAAAATGTTGGAAAGAAATAAAAGGTTAAATTAGTGGTTTGGCTTCACTTTCTTTTGGAATTTATTTTTATCTCTCCTACTAATTTCTGTTTCCTTATTTTGACCTTTTTAGAAAAAGATTTGGAATGTTATAAATGACTGAAATATATTAGTGTAAGTTTAATTTTATTTAGCAACGATTTTATATGGCCAACCTGTCAAAGGAACAGTGTTTTTTTTCCATGCATGGTATGCATTTTAACTGCAGTACCACTAACACCCACATACACACAGGTAACACACACACTTTCCTTCAATAGCAGAGCTTTGGTTTGGGTCCTCTAAGAAACAGATGCCAAGATGGGATTGGATTGCAAGACATTTATTGTAGGAAACTTCTGTGGAGAACAAAGATTAGAGAGAAGGAGTGGGAAGGATAGCTTTCAGATTCTAATGCAGGTATGACATCTCTAATTGGAGAGGCTGAAGGAATGAGAATTGGGTAGAAAGATTCTCAGACTTCAGCACACATTCTGAAAATTGTAGCTAAACTAATGCAGAGACCAGAACCAAAGTTACCCATTATTCAAGTTTCATGGTCTATTTGAATGAACTGCCACTACTAAGGTGGCTGTGCTAAACTACTGGCTGGGAATACCCCACGGAGTATGCAGGCTTAGGGTGACTGTCATGGATTTAGAGGGACAGGAGCTACCAGTCGTCTGTGCTCCATAGCAGGCATCTGAGCACTGCAAGTTCATGGCTGCCACGGAAAGACATAATAAATAGGTTAAAATGTAAAAGTGACACCAAAAAAAAAGTCCACTCAAAATAACATTATGACTCTGTAGGTTTCCCATCTCAAATACAGTCAGCTGAGTTTTTTTTTTGTACTATGCCCTAGTATGGGCAGCAAAATATCTGAAAATTAAAAGTCAAATTATGGAAGGAAAGCAGCAGAAAATAGTCAAATGTAGTTATCCATAATGACTGAGTTCCAGAAATATTAGTGAATTCTAATCAAATTTCTAGCAGTTAATGCATACAAGGAAGATGCTCAGTGTTAGGCGTGAGATGGGAATTTAGTGTCATGAATCACTGATACAAGTGTAAAAACTAAAGCTGTGAAACTCATAGAAGATAACTTAGTATAGTCTCTTGATATCACCATTGGTAAATATTCGTTTTATAAAAAGCAAACATTATTTAAAAATGAAAGCAAATCCTGATAAATTGCCTTCATAAAATTAAAAAACATTGTTTCAGCAAAAGACATTTTGAGAAAAAAAAGTATAAGCCACAGAATGGGAAAATTTATTTGTAAATGGTATACCTGATAAGAAATATATATACAGTATGTGAATGACTCTTGAAACTTAATAATAATACAAATAAAACTTAATAATTGGCAAAATTTTGAACAGATAATTCGAAGGAGAATATAAATAAATGGCCAATAATCACATCAGAAATGCTCAACATCATTAGCTATCAAACAAATGAAAATTAAAATGACAATTAAATACCAGAAAACAACCATTAAAATAACAAAGCTGTAGAAAAACAAACTCCAATACACCACTGTTGTACACGCAAAACAATACAACTATTTTGGGAAAAGATTTGGCACATTCTTATAAAATTAAAAATTTACCTAAAATCCAAGCCAATTATTCCACTCCTCTTATTTAGCCAAAATAACTGAAAGCATACATCCACCAAAAAATTTGAACATGAAAGTATAACATATCTTCTTTTAGGAAAACAAATTCTGAAGACAATTTAATTATCCAATAATGATGAAAAGATTAAAAACTTGTAATATATCCATATAGTGAAATACTATTTAGTAATTTAAAAAGAACAAAGCAATAACACAACAAACGGTTGGTCTATGCAACAGCATTGGTTAATCTAAAATTATTATATGGAGTAAAATATTCCAGAAACAAAGACTATATAACACATAATTCCATTTTTTTAGAATTCAAAAAATGCAAACTAATATGCAATAGTAAAAATCAGATACATATTTGTCTGGAGCCAGCAAGGGGAGGGAGAGAAGGGACTATAAAGAGGCATGAAGGCGCTGGGGGAAGTGATGGAAACATTCCATACCTTGATTGTAGCTGTGATTTTGTGATTTTGACATATTAGATCAAAACTTATCAGAGTCTAAACTTTCAAATGCATCAAGTTTATTTTAAAGAAGTATCACTAAATAAAACATATTTTAAAATGCCTGCTCTGATGCCCAGTGATTGGGTAAAAAATGTGATAATGCAACTTATATTAACTTAATCAACTTAATTCAGGTATTATACACAGAATGTTCATTGGCCACATTACTCAGCAAATTCAACAAAGACGGGGAAATTACATAAAAAATTAACAAAGAGCCTACTGTCCTCTCTCTATCACTTTCAAGACATATTTTTCTATATACTTAACCTAGGATAGCCATTGAGCAGAATGAAAAAGAGTAAATGCTTAAAAGGAATACACAACCAGGATTTTAGTTTAAAATTGTTATTTGTATTTAACAATAATCTCATCATCTCAACTCCTTTTATCAGTTCTCCTGTCATTAGAACTAAACTGTTCTGATTTCTTAGGCTCAAAGATTTGAGTCATCTTTCAATTTTTATTTCTTGTACATTCTATATTCTACCTCATAAAATTGTTATTATTTCAAAAATATTTCTCTACATTCTAATTTTAAAATATTTATTACATAGACAGCTATAGGAACCTCTTAGCGTTCTTCCAGCTTGTTCTCTGCATTCAGTTTATCCTGCATATTGTCCTAGAAGACCACTTTAATAGAGCTTGTCATCACCAGTAATGACAACCTAGTATGGCAACATCAACTTCGAATCACTCTGCCTCCCTCATGCAACAGTATTTCTGTGCACTTGTTCAGTTCTTGACAGTTTACTTACTTAAATTTACTTCAGCAAGTATAGCACTGAGGCAAGTTTTGGCATGAGCTATGAAAATATAACATACTAGTGAATGAGAAAACACATATATGTACATTATGTATATGTATACATATATATATTTATGGTAATAAATGAGGTACAAATGGGAAATTAGAAATACCAACTCAAATCTTGATTCGTTGTTGCTTCAAATCTGCTCTGAGGGCCATTTTTTTTCCCTATTGCTTTGAGAATCTACAATTTTTTTTGCCTCTCACATAGAGAAAGTCCTATGACCATTGTGATTGCTAAGAACAGTCTCATTTCTTTAATTAAATTGTTTGCTGCACCATCTTCATGACATAATTCTATGTACTGATCTAGTATATGGCTTTCTTTGTCCCCCTGCCTTGGCCTGCTTTAGGCTGGAAAACCAGTTGTGATAGATGTCCACGTGGACAACTTCTTTATTTTCCTAGCAGGTGCATGCTTCTCCTTTACTGTAACATCAGAGTCTGTTTCTGGCTCCTCTGGGGTGGGGAGAAGAGAAGGTAAAAGATAGGAAAGAACTTAATTGCTATGCAGTTTAGCAATCTGTATGTCACGCAGCATGGTCGCCTTCTGGGTAAGGCAGACTCTCAACATTAATTCTTTTCCCTTTAGAGTAATTCATGGGTTCTTCTGAGTGAGCCCCTCTGGCTGCTCTAGAGGTAGCTTTTATGATCTAGGTAATTCTGCCCTTGAGCTGACTTATTTAAACAACCCCCTCAGCCTTTACAACTGATAGTGGATTGCCAATCACCTCCTGATGGGAAGCCCTTCTGGACAGGTTGCTTTTCTAAAAAGAAAATGAACTTCAGAAAGCTGCATCTTCACCCAATTTTCAGTGGAAATATAGTTCTCCAAGTGCCAGGCTAGGCAGCTAAGCCACAGTCTTTCACTCTTAATCGTTTTGGACCCTTTATTAATACTAGTCTCTAAACCCCTCTTAATATCTGGGGTAAATTATAAAATTTTCCAAGAGGTACCTTAGATTAATATTTTTTCCTTGGTTTGATTTAAAGGAGATATATCCTCATCATGGAAACAAAAGATGTTAAGGAAGCCACCGAATTTTATAAACCATCTCCAAAGAAATCTTTCTTTACGTATTTAAACTACACTATCTGATCCGTAAAGATGGACTCCAGCCACTATTGACAGAGTCTGTTTAGTAATTCATACTTTTGAGTATGGTGGTGCCTAAATGTATTGCTTTAATGCAGTCCATTGTGAAATCAGCCATAATTAATATATAAAGAGTTCAATTCCAATATTGTGTATAAAATTATTACCCTGAAGTTGCATTTTTAGAGGATATTAGGTTCTTAAATCAGCACAAAGAGTGAAAATTCATTAGGTACAAATTACACTTTAAAAAAGCTGTTATATCATTCACAATGTACCTCCCATATCTGTAATTTACTCTAATTTTTCTATAATCAATGTTTCTTTATGGACCTCAATTAATTTTTCCATTTTTCCTTTAAGAATGTCAGGAAAGCTATCTTGATTCAGCAATCTCCACTACCTAAGCAGATCTTCTAAGTTATTTTTTCAGTAATTTACAAACCCTGAAAAACATTCTCTCCATATATTTTAATCAATGAGCATTGGCAGTTTTGAGCTTGATTTTATCTAATGTGAGTTTATATGCCCAAGGAGTAGAGCAGTCAGCAGAATATCCATCCCCATGATTTACTTCTCTCAGTTGAAGATGAAAAATATATGTCATATATACATCAAAGCAGTCTCATGATAAATTTGTTTGAATGTTTTCCATTGCCAAAATAAAATATATTTCACTTTGATTATACTGTGTGCTTTCACAATTAGGTTCTTCACCACCTCATTGAATAACCATGCTCTACTCTTTTAGATGACACATATCTTGATTTCTTCTTCTCAAGCATGGTATCACAGAGACTTTGTATGCACAGTGCTCTCTGTTGAGGGGTAAAACTGCCCACCGCCAACCCACCACCAACTTCCAGATTTTTATATGTATCTGATTAGGGTCATTCAAGTCCTAGAATTGTTCTTGAATTTTCTTGTATAATGAACCTCTTATCATTCTTTATCACATTATTTTCTTAAATTACCTTCCTTTTTTGTTTGTACATTTTATTTTATCTCACACTCCTAATCACTTGCAGGTCAGGTTATTTGGAGTAGAAAACTTGTCTCCTTTTTTTTTCCCTACCAAATCCCTAGTGCCAAGAAGTATTTATTTGAACTGAAATTTAGATATTTTTCATCAACAATATTATATATAAGTATATGTTTCGACTTACAGTTTTCTTCCGAGTCAATGATATTATTTTGACCGAATCCCAAAAAAGCACAAAATTGCAGTATTTGTTTTTATGTTTCAGTTTAGAAAGAAAAAGGTGAGACAATAAAAACAGGTGTAAAATAATACAGTTTAATTTAAATTTAAGCATAGCTTGATTTTTTGTTTAAAATTGTAATAAAAAAGTAAAATAATAATTCTATGAGGAATTTCACACATGAGATAGTCTCACCAATTTGAAATATTTAAATACTTGAGTGTGTGGGCTTTAGGTGATGACATAGTCAGAATGCAAACTGAATATTTCTGTTAAAATTTATTTTGACATTTATTTTACCTGTTCTTGTAGCTGAAAGTTTAAGTAAGACCCAAAACTTTGACTTAGGGGAAAAAAAATTATGATTCTTCTCTGAGTCAAATGGTTTATGAAATCTCCCCTGACCTTACAAAATGGTAAAATAATAGTCCCTTGACCGAGTGGGAGCCTTGCAACATTTTGCAATATGTTGTTTTTTCCTGTGAAAGCTGGAAAAAATACCCTTACTCTCTTCCTTCTAGATCTTAATGGGAAGGAATGTGGGGATTTGACTCAAAGTCATCATGCCCATGTCTGGATCAAGAACTGACCAAAGATTGAAGAAATGGAACAAAGTAGTGACAAGAGATCATTTTAGTCCTGGTGATATGTTTGAGCCCTAGATTGCACTTGAACGTAAAGAGATACCTATACTGTTAAGTTGTGTGAGACAATAGATTCTTTTTTCTTGGCTTAAACTAATCTGGGTTGCAGTTTTCATTCCAGCAACAGAAAGTAGCCCAATCGTTATTATACTGATAAAGAAATAGAGTAAGATCGTTGTACCAATCATCTTCACATTTGCAAATGTCTTGTTGAAACAGGGATTAATAATATTAATAATATGTTCTGAGAGCTTACAATGTAACAGATATGATAATTTCATGTATGCATTTCACTGAATTCTGGGAAAAAAATGCCATAACGGAGGCATTAATATTAAGTACATATTACAAATGAGGAAATTAATGCTTAGAATGCTTAGAAACAACTTGGCAAAGCCATAGTGAGTAAATAGCTACATTTATACTACTTTTATAAACATTTGGCACAAACCTTGTTTTTAATCATTACTACATATCTGTTTGAATATCAGAGATATTTGAAACCTTTAATTTTGCTTTGACAACTTTGAAATTCTCCATAACTCAGTAGTTTAATATGTTAAGTAAGCAATAAATAGGATAATTTCTTTACTATGTAGGAGAAATTAAATGATGATATGGACATGATTGTTTCACGAAATAAATGATTTACAATATAACTAAATTTTTAATTTATTCCTCAATAGTTTTATTGAATGTTAGAAACATGAAAGTCACATTGCCGGCACTATTGGAAACCCAAAGATAAAAAAGGCTTTGATTCTATCTAAGAGAACTTAAGGATATCTTAATACAGATCCAGAAGTAACAATGACTCTAGGTATGTACATATCTTACCACCTTAAATTTCCTATTGTAATTAGAACATTTATCATGTTAATAAGATTATTATGAAAGAAAAGTATAAAATGAAAAGTAAATAATTTGTGCTCACTTTGAGAGTGGTGTTGAGGAATCATTTAAGAAAGTTGGAATTTTTTCTGAAGGAAACTCGTGTGTCTGTCAGAGAGCATTTGCATAGTGAAAATTTTCAGGTCAGGGATAGAGTCTGGGTTAGAAAAGGCAACCTGAAGTCATCTTAAGAGGTTCACCCAGAAGTTCTCTTGCCAAAGTGGGTAGGAAACCCAATACAGAGAGACTATGTGAGGTGATCTATTGGAGACTCAAATGACTAGCTGGAAGTTGGGGTGGCCAGCTGAAGGAAAGGTACTTTCTTTGTGACAAAATTCACTGTCAGGTAGACCCAGCAAGGAAGAATAGAATGCACTCATACACAAGAGAACATGGTAGCTTTTTATAAAACAACTAGCAATCAGATAGAAAATGTGAAACCACTTTAGATTAACTTAAGTCAAATAAATTTCTGTTCCCATGTTCCTTTTGTCTTTTCTTTGATGGCCTGAGGGGCCATTAACTGCAAGATGGGGTAGGATGAGCTAAACGTTGAATAACCCCTAGTGGAGCCATCCTTGATCTGGAAAAGGAAGGAGATTTTGCTGTAAATAATGTTTAGGATATTGAGTATTTCATAGAACTGGGCCTGGTAAGTACACACCTGAGACTGTGTTTTTTTTTTAATTCAAGTGATCTTACAACAACTACTTAAATATGAGCAAAAATGACAATGGCATATGTAAAGAAGCCTTCAGTAAAAAAGGGAAAGTGGAGAACAGAGACAAATTTTGTTTTGGTAAGATCCCACAGGACCTCTGTGGCAAATAATGAGAGAAAGCCAACATCACTGCTTGTCTGATGTCTTGATACTGACTAGGGCAAGCCATTGACCAGAAAATCAGCCAGAAGTTTAACAAGGATTGGGGGAATGAGACAGCCAAAGTGCAGAAGCTTTTTTATTTTTAATCTCCTTGGGAGATAGAGATAGTTTCAGCCTCTGGCATAGAGGGCAATTTTTTTGCTGGATAATAAGACAATATCAGCCTCTGAGAAGAGATTGGGCAGGTTTGCTAGAATCCTCTTATACGACAGGAGATTTCCTAAGCATAGGGTACCTCAGCTGTAATACAAGCCCACCGTGCCCATGACAGCCATCCACCTGAACCTGGCTCGTCTTTGTCTCCATAGGACTTAGAGGGCAATGGGAATTGATACAAACATAAACCACTTGCCATGGTAATATATTTTTGTCGCTGACCCAGTAGTCTTTTGTACTACCACGATATATAGGTAGATAACATACAGAAAGGAAACTACAGCATAAACATCCTCATGAACATAGACAAAAAATGTTTACAAAAAAACAGCAAAATGAATCCAGAAATATATAAAAAATATTATACACCATGACCAAGAGGGATTTTTTCCAGTAATGCAATGTTGGTTTGGTATTTGAAAATATATTAATGCAAAACACCGTATTAGTAGAACAAAAAGTATTTAATCCTTCAGTAGGCACACTGTGCAAAGAAAAACATTTGACAGAACTCACCACCTATTCATGATAGAATGTGAAAATTAGGGCCTCCAGAACTTATAATGAATCTTCAGGGTTAAAGGAAATTTTGCACTTTATTATCTTTCAATCTCTTCCTTTAAATTTTTGGCCAAGGTGAAATATTTACTGTGACTTTAGCCCTGAGATACACTTAAGATTTTTATATTCTATCTGACATTTCAACTCTTTTTCTAAGAAGGTTATTCAAGACATCTAGAAATAATTCCCATATTAGAGTATTTTTTTGCGTATGTATATCTGTACTTGTTTGCTGATTTTTAATTTAATCAGTAATATCATGGGGGTATTTACAGAAGTTACAACTTATGAGGGGAAATGTATAAATTATATAAAGTTAAAATTATTTCCTTCTCCAATTTTCAGAAATAAATATAAGGTTATTTGAGACATTCATCTGTTAAGAATTTTTTCTGATGCCTGGCTCACTTGAATTGCTATAGTGTTACAATACTACCCTCTGGTGGACATAAGTAGGTTTTTTCCTTCTTTCTACTCAATTGAAAAAATAATTTTTTATTAAATTTAAGATGTATTTTTTTCAGTTGAGTCTATTTGAATTCTATTAAATACAAAATATTTCTCCTTTGTATTTAGTTTTATATCTAAAATGACATATATGTACATACATATGTAAATATTTACTTCTCTGAATAAGTTAACTTATATAAATGTAATAAATTATCATCTGAGTTTATTTTCATACTTTTCTGCTGTACCAGCTCCCTTAGCATTACTCTTATTCCACATATTTTCAATTCTAGCTGTCCAAAACCTCATGCTATGAATCATTTCTGCTTATTAGGAACATGCTATCAACAGAGAATGTTATAATAATTCTCTCCATAAAACATTGATTTACCTGCATTTCATATTTTCAGAACTGTGCTATTTGATATGATGGTAATAATGAAACCATTATTTAATGGATTTAATGTGTGCTGCTTCACAAGGGAGACATTTCCATTTTAATAATTATGCCTCAAGTGAGTTTTTAAAAAATCAAGCCTCAGAGTTGGACAATGTAAATAGAATGTAATATGACTTAAATATATAAATTAAATACATGTGTATGAAGTGAAGTGTATTTAAAAAAATAATTTATGAAACATAGAAATTGGAGACAGAGCAATGAAGATATACATTGGTACTTTCTAACTGAATGTCCTGGGACATTACTTGATCACTAACATCTGTTTTTTTGTTTTTTGTTTTCACTTATCATAATGTTAAGAATATTAATCTTACAAAGTTGTTATGAGGATTAAATAACATAATGCATCATATTATCTAGTTCCGTGTCTTATACAATTCCCTTCTTCTCCCTGTACAAAATTGAGATTGCTTCCCAAATAAAGGATATTTGGTCCTTTTATTCAACCGCATAATAATCTTGAAGTATAATTCATAAACTTGAAAAATAAAGGGTCACTCTTAATGCCTACTCTTGTAGATTCAAACCTATCATGATGTTCAGAAATGTCTCAGTCCATTTGGCCTACTATAACAAAATACCACAGCAGACACAGTAACTTACAAGCAGAAGACATTTATTTCTCACAGTTCTGGAGACTACAAAATCCAAGATCATGGTGCCAGAGGATTCAGGGAATGGCTTCCTGGTTCACAGATGCCTTTCCTTCTGCTATGTCCTCCTGTAGTGCAAGCTGCTAGGTATCTTTGTGCTGTCTCTTCTGTAAGGCACTAATCCCATTCGTGAGGGCTCCACCCCCTTGACTTAAGGCCCTCCCCAAAACCCGCCTTCTAATACCATAATTTTTAAGGGTTAGGATTTCAACATATGCATTTTGGGGGACACAAATATTCAGACCACATCAAGTAATATACTAGAATTTGAAAAAAATTGCCTATCTAAATAAAGTGTATGTTGAAGCTCTTAGTATATTTAAAGTTGTGTAGACTAGTTATTATTGTTTCTTTTGTTATTATATTTAATAAAATATGAGAAATAATGTTAATGATTGTCCCACATAGAATGACTGTGAGCGAATTAATTAAAATTAAAAAGTATTATTATTTTACTTAAAAGAGAAAAAAAAGGAGGCATTAATGAACTCATCTACAAAACAGAAAGAGACTTGCAGACATAATAATCTTATGGCTACCAGGGGAAATGAAGTGGGAAAGGATAAATTTGGGAGTTTGAGATTTGCAAATATTAACTACTATATATAAAGACAGATAAAAAATAAATTTCTTCTGTATAGCACAGGGAACTCTATTCAAAATCTTGTAATAACCTTTAATGAAAAAGAATATGAAAATGAATGTATGTGTGTGTGTGTGTGTATAAATATATATATATATATGGGACATTATGCTGTACACTAGAAATTGACACATTGTAACTGACTATACTTCAATAAATGTATTATTATTTTCTAATCAATATAGCGAAGTTCCCCTATTTTCTCCATAGAGATATAAGGACAATTAATATAATAGTGCTTTTTAGAAGCTAAAAACTTTCCAGGGAAAAAGTTTCTCTAAAATAGTAATAATAATAACAACAACAACAACAACCCTGGTTTAAAAAGCAGTTTAGTTACAAATAACTCAAAGCTTTTGAACCAGTGTTCATTGATCTGTGATGATTTGCACTATATCAGGATAGCAGAAGCTAGAATAAGATACATTTCTTAGCGCCATTATCTAAAAAGATTAAACCTATTCCAAGCTCAATTTTAAGTGAAAATACTGCACAGGGTTTATCTTTTCCTGTGGAAACATCTGTAAATCAACCCTTACCAATTATTTACCAAACCCAATAATAAGAATTAACACCTAACGAATACTGCTAGTTCAAGGTAGTGTTTCAAGAAGTGAATTGTGTATGAATATATTCATCCTTATTACAGACCTTTGAAGTGTATAGCATTAATCCCATTTTTCAGATGAGAAAACTAAGGCATAGAAGGTTTAAATAATAGCCAAATAGATATTAATGATATTAAGTGACAGAGCCAAGAAAGTCTAGCTACAGAACATCCACACAGATTTGAATTATGGTAAAGCTAGTTTATCAGCTCTCTAACAATTACTCTGTCAATCGTTTTTAAATAAAACAGAATGAATACATGAGATATTTTAACAACAAAGACAATTTTCATCAGAACAATTAACTTAGGTAAACAAATAGTAACAAAAAACCCACACATAATCTACATTGTATATGATTCAAGAACACAAATTATTTCTTTAAACAATGAAACTATTCCATTTTGTTAAGATCCTCAAAGATACTGAAATAAACTTATTTCAAACATATTAACCATATTTCAATAATATACCTTTCTTGCTATTTTATGCATAGTCAGATTTCACTAACAAGTTTATTCATGTAGATTTGTCTTAATACATACTGTGATTTTTAATATGATAAGGAACTAGATCTGGTTTCATTACTATGGTAGTGTTAATTTTATTTTAGATCCATCTATGAATGTTGTAAACATGTAGCCACATTCTCATTGGGATAGAATGCCTCTTTACAGTAAATCTAACCCTTGCTGAGATTTGTGGACTCCATAATATTCTGTTTAATTAAATAATTCTATGACTACATCTTTGTCTGGTAGAGTACAGCTAAGTACTATTTTAAAATCTTTCAAGTCAAAACTAACAACTTTAAGAAATTGCAAAATTTAGTCTAATGCATGAGAATATATTGTGCACATATCATTCAAACATTATAAATATCACCTTTCAAAATGTGTAAAAAAGATGACCTTTATATATACGCTATATAGGCACAGTTGAATTTGTTTTAAAAACTAGATTTTAAAGACAACCTGTGGGAAATAACTATTGTGGTCACTTTTACTGAAAATTATTAATGCACTGATTTGAGAAAAAGTAAATAATCCTAAAGCAATATTATCTAAATTTAGAGTGTAATAATCATTTAAAATATCCTCTATATAAGAAACTGATTATTTTCATAAATTGCTTAAGTTATATGCACAAGAAAACAAACAAAAATTATAGGTAATGCTTCAGGCTGTATCTTGCTTAGTGTTATTTGAAATCTCAGCTGTAATTTCCTGGCTTTTCTTTAATCATGTTTTTTTTCCTGTCCACACCTTTCTTGAAAGTTCTGGCAGTACTATTTATTTCCTGATTTCTTCTAAGATAACAGATTTGCACAGTAGGAGATTTGATTTAACTTTAGTAGAGAGTATATTGGACAGGGACCAACATTTAAAACCAAATGAAAAGACCAGCTATGAGACTATTGAAATAATCCTGTTGTGATCATTCTTTTCCCAGGGGGAAAAAAAAATTGAAATATTTGAAAGTAATTTGTTGAGGTAAATGGTAAAAGTAAGAAAAACTATTATATGTCTGTCTTCATCAACTGGATGTTTTAAGATAGAAACATAGAAGGTTTTAGAGGTAGAGAAAATGGGGTTTCTGAAATTTAATATTTTAATAAAATTATATATATTTAAGGTGATTTAATATACATATAATAGTGAAATGGTTACTTGATATATACATAGTCAAGCTAATTAACATATCCATCTCCTCACATAGTTCCCATTTTTTGTATGTGATGATAGCACTTGAAATATACTTAGAAAATTTCCAGTATTCTGTACAATATTATTAACTATAGTCACCATGCTATACATTCCATCTCTAGACTTATTCATCCCATAAAACTGCAACTTTGTACCCTCTGACAAACATCTCCCAGTTTTCTTTACTTCCCTCACTCTGGTGACAGATTCTACTCTTTGCTTCTGTGTGTTTGACTTTTTGATTCCACAGGTAAGTGAGATCATGCAGGCTTTTGTTTCCTTTTTGTGTCTGGTTTATTTAGCTTTGCATAATCACCTTGGTAGTGATTTTTTTGATAGAACACCAAAAGTTTAGGCAACAAAAGAAAAAACAAACAAAAGGGACTACATCAAACAAAAAGCTTCTGCACAGCGAAGGAAATAAACAACAAAATGAGAAAACAACCTATAGATTGGGAGAAGGTATTTGCAAACCGTATATGTAATAATGGGTTCTATATTTAAGAAACTTGTACAACTCAATACTAAAAAAGTAAAAATCTCAACGCAAAGGACATGAATAGGTATTTTTCCAAAGAAAACCTACAAAGAACCAGCAGGTTATAAAAAAAAAAAATGATGCTCAACATTGCAGATAGTTAGAAAAATACAAATCAAAAGCACAATGATATATCACCTCATACCTGTTAGGATAACTATGATCAAAAAAATTAAAGGAAGAGTTTAGTTTTGATGAGTCAAAATTGTTTCTAACAGGAAGCTAAATATCTATCTAGCACTTAAGAAAGAGATCTTGGTTAGATGTTGGAGATCTTAATGCAGATATACTCTGCATATAGTTAGAAACGAAAACATCGAATTAAATAAGGTCATCCAGGGAATCTGTAGGTACCAAGAAAACAAGACAGCTTCTGAAGAGAAGGAATGCCATCCAACTCAAAGCATTAATTGAGGCTCTGCTTGCATTCTGTTGGATATATCTCATTTGGCCAGAGGAAATCACAGAGCCAAACCCAGAGTCAACGTGAAGGAAAACTACTCAAAAGGTGTGAATAGGAGGTGGTGTCACTGATATCACAGTCGATTACAAAAAGCAGTCTTCTGCAAAAGTGCAAGACACTACTGTAGAATCCATTGCTGTAAATTAATAAGTCTGTAATTGTCATTTGGAACTCCTATCTTTCGCAGGCCATTCTATGTTTCCTTTGTTCACAGGCAAGAACTCAATTGATACCCCTTCCATGTCAAGGAGACCACAAATTTTGTTATTAAAGTCTGCATCCTCCATGGCCCTGTCTGTTCTTGTTTGCTGTAATTTTCTCTTAACTTAGAATATTGGAAATGGAATTAATGTATGGAAACCCAGAAAATCCCTTGAAATTCAGACATGGTCCTTCCTGACTCTGTTAATAGTAGAAAAGACTTCCCCTTGCTAATTATAATCAAATATTCCAACAAGTGTTGTTACTTCCTTCTGTGCTTGTTGATTCAATGTAGCAAAAGCACAAAATGGCACCCTGGCAGTTTCACCTTCCAGTACAGTGGAATTGTATTTGTGGTCCCTCATGGAGGCATTCTTCTCTTGGGAACCAAGCTCTCCCAAAGAGAAAAACTCCAAGTTTTGAGAACAGGAAGCAACAATTCTGTGGGTAGTTATTAGGTATAATGGTAAGAGGATCTACTCCTCCTTTCACCTCCTGACTTGAATTCCTGCTATGAGATAGATAATGCCATTTGTTGGTTGCTGATTAAAAGTTTAGCCAGCCCTCCATATTCTCAGTTCTGAACGCACAGATTCAGCTAACTGTGGAGAGAAAATATCCTGAAAAAAAAGTCTCAGAAAGTGTCAAAAAAAAAAAAAACTTAAATTAATGCTGCCTCCCAGTAGCTATTTAAAAATGACCTAAATCTAAGAGAAGATATATCAGGTCCATGAATTGAACAATTAATATTTAAATAAGTCAATTATCTCCCAATTGATAGTTTCAATGTAATGCCAACAAATCTACCAGCACCAGTGTGTGTGTGTGTGTGTGTGTGTGTGTATAATGTGTATCATATATAGATTGTGTGTGTGTTTTGAAACTGACAAGATCATGGAAATCCAATGGGACAAGGATAACTTTACTAAATTGTTTTCAAAGGTTTCAAAAACCTTTGATATGTGGTTTTACCCCTTTCTTGCTCAATATGTTGGTTTATTTTTCTTTCTCTTAAATTTGGGCATTTTAACTGTCTTTGAGCAATAAAACAAGGAAGAAGTGACAAAACTAGGCTCCAAGGAATCTTGAAGCTTCCACTTTTACCCTCGTGGAACGCTACCTTAAATTCGTCACATCGTGAAGAACTCCAGGATAAATGAGAGGCCCAGTGTCCTAGCTACTGAGTCAAGCACCTCTTCTATCCACTAGCATAATTTAGCGCAAACAAACCTAGCTCAGAAATGTCTTAGGCAATCCACAGAATCATGAGACATAACAAATAATTGCTGTTTTAAGCAGCCAAATAAGGAAGACTTGAAAAAGAAACATGTGCTAATAGTTGCATTCTACTCAGTTTCCGAGTTGTTCATTACACAGCAATATTGTGCATACATCTGGTCATGGGGAAGTTGTCACAAATGTACCACATATCAAAGCTATGTGATATTATTATTAAGAACCAGCAGTAGTCAACAAGACAACTGCTATAGAATTCGGAAAATGTGAGCCTGTGTTAAGTAGTGGCAGAATATTTGGTAAGACTGTCACCTACCTTAACTTGGAAGAAAGGAAAATATATCTAACAAATTTTAGTGCTGGAGGGGAAAATGTGTGGCAGAACATTTGAAAGTTGAGTTGGTTGCTAACTGACTATATTTATAAAATACTAGAAGGAGGACATGATGCCATTATGTCAGCAGAATTTAGAGAGAATACAGAGTTCAGAAATTGCATTGTTGAAAAGAAGCTGTTTTTCACCAAATCAAAAGTGCGACCATTACAACACAGACTTAGAAAAAAGGCCAAATGCAAGGTGCTACAGTAAAACGTGGCCTCACAGTAAAGACATAGCTAACTCTTTTACAAGAATTCTGAAAGGATCAAAATGATGCCTGTTAAATCCTTTCAACTGGAAATAAAGAGCTCCCAGAAAGTTTAAGGTCATGGTCTCAATAGAGGCTGGATTCACTCAGGTACTATAGTTAGGTCTAGAGAGTCATATTTCTTACGAATTGTGGATGAGACTATTTGTTCATATAATTGACTGCAACCACATAGAGTATCTACAGATTTTTCTTGAGACCCTGCTATTGGCAAATCACCTCTAGCCTGGAATATAAGAAACTAACTAGCCTGGAATATAAGAAACTATGCTGGATCTCTAAATTTCCAAGGACAAGAAACTATATGAAAAATGTTTTAGCTACAAAAAAAAGTGGAAAGGGGAAGCTATTTTCCAATTCCCTATTTAGAAGTTACTAAGTGCAATGATGGAAAATAAAAACAGACACCCTCCCCCCACCTTAGTCCCCAGGTAGCAGAACCAGGGAACAGCAGAGTTTCATATATGCTGTGGACTACTGACTACTATGTTCCACTTATTTTTAGCTTATGAATGGCAATATTTATTGTTATTCTGTTCCTCTTCTACTACCATATAATTGGTATATAGGGAAGAGACAACATGTCTTTCTAATTAATAGCTGTTTGGAGCATGAAAAGTCACCTGTGAACTTGAGGTAGGGATCATCATGAGATTCTGTAACTTGAGCCTATTGCTGTGATGGTGCGGTATACTGGAGGCATGTTCGGTAAGTCTAAGCAGCGCATGTCGAACAAAAGGAATAACATACAATAAAACTGTACCCTGGGAAGCAAAAGGGAGTGAAAATAATGATTTGCCATGAAATTCATTGTAGCTAAGTCTAATCAAGGAGGAATGTAAAGGCATGGGACTGGATACTTCATGAAAGAATGAAGTGATGAATCAAAGTGTTCAAGATCTTAATAAAATCAAAGAAATACTAGAAAGATAGTACTAGTGTATATAAGCTGCACAGTTAGGAGATTAAGGTATCTGAAGGTGCTGTAGTGGTATAACTATGTGGTATGAAAGTGGTATAGTGTTGGCAATAACCTAACCATCAGGAATATAACCATAAAAAGAGGAAGACTGTGGCAGAGTTAAGAAAACACCATTAGAATTAAGCGTCTGACCACCCCATGTAGATGCTAAAGCCCCCAAACATGGTGAAGGGTTTGAATGTAGGGAGAAGAAAGGGAAAAAACTGCTAGAATTATCTGGGAATAGAGTACAAGACTAAGATACCTAGAGAAGACAGCAATAATGAGATACTGCAGATGATAAAGTGTGATGATATGAAGATGGGGGGAAAACACTTTGGAAAAGCAATAGGAAGCAATATCTACTTCACCTCCAGGCTCTGAATATGTGAGGATTTAGAGGAAAAGCAAATTCCTTCACTAGGGCATTAATAAAAATTTGTTACTATTACTATTACTGATATTACCTCTCTTGCCTTTTCTCATATGCAACATGATGTTATTGAATAGAATCCACAATGATACTGTTTTCTTTCATGCTGAATTTATGTCCACAAACCTCACTAAACATCTGCGTTAGTTTCGTAAAACTTCTATAATGAATAGAATAATGAATTTCCACAAACAGGATGTCTTAAAAACAAGAAAAATTAATTGTATCACAATTCAGGAAACCAGAAGTCTGAAATCAAAGTGTCCTCAGGGCTGGTTCCTTCCAGAGGCTCTAAGAGAGAAACCAGCCCATGCTCTTCTACTAGCTCCTGGAGGTTGCTGGCAATCCTCAGGGTTTCTTGGCTTATAGATGCCTCACTCCAATCTCTGCCTCCAATTTTACATTGCCTTATTCTCTGTGTTTCTGTGTGTTTCTGTGTGTCCTTGTCTGTCCCCTATAAGGACACTTTTATTGCTTTTAGAACCCATACTAAGCTAGAATATTATCTTGATCCTTATATTAATTAATATATTATGATTATGATAATACAAAGGCCTTATTTCAAATAAAGTCACATTCTGAGGTTCTGAGTAGACATGAATTTTGGAAGCCAATATTCAGCACGCTGCAGTCTGCTGTCTCGCTGAGACGAGGATCCTTGGCATCCTCATAACTCATTAGCCACCGTGTGCTATAGCGTAGCAGGTGGCAAGCCCAGCAGTAGGCAACTGCCATGCTGACAAAGACTGACTGGAAAATTTTAACTATAGAATGCACTTCACTACTTGTCACCTATAAAGACAGCTGATGGATTTTAGTGAGTAAATTTTTTTAAAATATGAGTTATTCTATACTTTTAGAAAGTCATTTTCTTCTATATGAATTTGAAATGTTAAAGGGAGAAAGATACTACTCTAAAGTGAGAAAGTATATTAAACCTGTTACAAATAGATGGATGCTCAAATAACTATGTTAGGTATAACTGAGTTCAAAGTAATTCTGAGAAGAAAAAGGAAAAAAATTAAAATAGGGAGTCAAGGCAAGTTATGGAAGCAGAGTGCTACAGAAAATGGTGGAAAGCATTAGTTGCAGTTTTAGATTATTATTGTACTAAGAGTATTTTTTGATGAGTATGAAAAGAAATAATTCATTACAAGATAGTTGTCACTCAAAGTGTAAGATACAGATGAATATGACTGGACAAAAATATCCAAAAGCCAAATTTAGGAAAATTGTTCTTAGGCAAATAAGAGAAAATCAGTAAACAATAGAAAAAAATAGCAGCTGGATAGATAAATAACTACAAAATGACACCATTTAAAAAAGGATATTTCAGAATGTGTGCAGATTATGAATTTAATTTTTAATGAATGTTCAAATGATAGACTTTTATGTTACATAAGCTGCACATATTGAAGATCTTTCCCAAGGGGAAGATGCCATTCTTTTTAGATGCCACTGTTCACCAAATGACAGCTAATAAATGTCAGATATAACTACAGTGGCCATGTCTTCTGGAAAATATGGGAAGTCATCTGAGAAAAAACTTTTGTGCAATCTCTAGGCATGCGTATTAGGCTGGATGCTATAGACTGGATCAAATACCCAGGAAATTTCTGTTACTGGGAGGGAAGTGTGACTTACAGTTTTTCTAATTCAGGCGTGTGTCAAAGCTTGGGGTGCACACCCGGCTCAAAAAGAGGTGACATAGCTTTCAGCTGAGTGCTTCCTGTCATAACTTTAAGTCCCCATTTTAACTTTAGGAAATTTGACTTTTTTTTTACTTTAGGAAATGGATCCAAAAAATATTGCTGTGACTTATGTCAAAGAGTGTTCTGCCTATATTTTACTCTAGGAGTTTTATGGCATATGGATCCATGTATTTACAATATGATTATGTAAGAAAGGATTCCAAATTTCAGTGGAGTAGTTATTTATGTGGTATGGTGAGAATATTTGGAAGATTCTTTCCCTTTCAAAATAGGCATCTCACTTTATTGTGATCTTTTGCTTAATTATCTGGCTTCTATTTGAAAAGATAGGCGCCTTGAATGAAGGCACCAGTCATGTCAAGTTCTCTGCATAATTATTAGGATCCAGCATAGCCCTAACCACAAA
Organism: Camelus ferus; assembly: GCF_009834535.1. Taxonomy (NCBI): domain Eukaryota; kingdom Metazoa; phylum Chordata; class Mammalia; order Artiodactyla; family Camelidae; genus Camelus; species Camelus ferus. Next base: position 56,807,856 of record NC_045697.1, on the reverse strand, counting down.
TGTTTAATCACTGAAGAGTGTGATTAGATATGCACAATGTCAAAAGAAGAACTAAGAGACAAATCCAAGCATAGAGTATGATACAGAGAGGGAAAACCCAGGAACAGAGACTTTATTTAGAAATTGGTTAGAGTAATAAAATTATAAAGCAATAAACATCGAAATGTATGGTGGCTGTATGCAATAAAAAAGGAAAAGAAAAAAATTATATTAAAGGTAAAAATAGTTGGATTTGGTACTGAAATGGTATGTAGATACAAGAAGGAAAAGGTCAGCTTTTATAAAATCCTATCTCATTTCAGGAATTTAAGAGATGATCATGACTATGATCAGTGTGTGAATAACATGAGAACAGAGAGGACATTTACAAGTAAAGGCTGTGGTGGAATTAACAGTTGTGTTCAATGTTTCAAATTTACTTCTGGAAAAGTTTGAGAAGTATTAAGTATTAACTCATCTTTATATGTTTGGTAGAATTCACCTATAAAGTTGTTTGGTCCTGGACTTTTCTTTGTTGGGAGGTTTTTGTTTGTTTGTTTTGTTTTGTCTTACTACTGATTCAGTTTAAATGCTAGTGATCATTTTGTTCAAATTATCTATTTCTTCCTGATTCAGTCTTGGAAACTTGTATGTTTCTAAGAATCTACCCATTTATTCTATGTTATCCGAATTGTTTGGCATGTTCTAAATCCTTTAGATGGTAGGTTAGGAGGTTTATTTGAGATTTTTTTAAATTTCTTCTGATATAGGCCTATATTGCTAGAAACTTTCCTCTTAAGATCTACTTTTGCTGTGTCCCTTAGATTTTGAAAAATTGTGATTTTAGTTTCATTTGTCTTGAGATATTTTCTGATTTCCTCTTTGATTTCCTTATTGACTCACTGGGATTTTTTCAGTAGTGTGTTGTTTAGTATCTCGTGTTTGTGTTTTTCTCATTTTACTTCCTGTAATTGATTTCTAGTTTCATACCACTGTGGTTGGAAAAAATGTTTGATGTAATTTCTATCTTCTTAAATTCGTTGAGGTGTGTTTTGTAGTCTAACATGTGATCTGTCCTGAAGAACATTCCACGTACGCTTGAAAAGAATGTGTATTCTGCTGTTTTGGGATAAAATGTCCTGTAGATATCTATTAAGTTCAGCTGGCCTATTGTGTCATTTAAGACCACTGTTGTAGGTGCCCAGTGTGGGCTAAGGGTATACTGGTGTGGCCCTGGCAAGCTGACCAGAGCCCCAGGCAATTTTCAATCTACTGCCTCAGTTGCTATGACCAGAAGTAAGCAAATCTGTGCATGCTCTTCAAGAGCAGAGTCTCGGTTTCTTATAGCCCTTTGGTAAGTCCCACTGGTTTTCAAACCAGCTAAGGGGTATTGGGTCTTCCCACTGTCAGTCCTCAGGGCTTAGGTGCCTAATATGTGGCCTGAGCTCCTCACTCCCCAGGGAGGGTCCCTGAGCCTGAGATATGCCCCTTCTCTGTCTCCTGACTTGTGGTGTGAGTCCTGACCAGATTTATTCTCCTTTCTTCTTATCTGACTTCATGTAGATTCCTCTTTATAGCCTTTATTGTACGAGAGCTGTTCTCCTAATCTCCAGGTATATTTCAGCAAGAATTACTCTATATGTTGTAGTTTTGTGTTTGTGAGAGAAGGTGAACCCAGAATCCTCCTACTCTACTATCTTGACCAGAACAAAGATTTGATGAAAGTAAATCCAGTTTTGAAAAAATCAGAAGGACATACAGAGAAATAGGGCTATCATAAATGTTTAGCTATTAAGTGGCATCTAGGTTTGTGCTTCTTGAGGATTTTTCTCCTTTCTGGTAGCTAACTGGTGATACAAAAGACTGAACAGCTATGGGAAGAAGAAAGGAGAAATAGACAATGTTTCTAATCAAACAAGGAAATTCATGCTATAGTAGGAACACTCCAGATCAGTTTTTTTAAGTGATAAACACTGACTAGGGTAAGAAGAAAGTCAGTGAAGTTTCTGCTTTTAACTTCTTCAGAGAGGAACACCCCTGCCCCATATTTTATGCTCATTGAAACCAACTCTGTTTTGTTGTTGTTGTTTCATTATTTATTTTATTTTGGTAGCAGGGGAGGTAATTAGGTTTATTTTCAGAGGAGGTACTGGGAATTGAACCCAGGACCTCATGCATGCTAAGCATGCACTCTACCACTTGAGCTATACTTCCCTTCACTCCATATGTTATTTTGAATCCAATGACTTTTTTTCTCTCCTTGTTCTCCTCGATTGTTTACACAGGCATGAACCTTCCTATAGCTCCCAGCTTTCTCACAAATGTTCACTTTTGTACTTCACAGGAATTTACTCACATTTAGTGCAGTCTAAGAGGATGCAGAATAAAGAAACCTATTGTCACTACAGAATTCATTTATGAAATGTTGTGTATGAATCAGGTCTTTCTTTGGTGTGACACTAAGGAGGAATATAATACTTGGTTCCAATTAAATATTCAAATTAATAATGTCTGAAATCACATTGTTGAAACATTTGAAATGTTTTTAATGCTTCTAACTCAATTTTTAATCCAAATTTCTCTCTTACTGATACAATAAAAGGGAGAAACCTACATAGTGCAAGTGATGAGAAATTATGGATCCTGGTGGACTACATAGCCTTATTCTTTTCTCTGGCACAATCATCTATTGGTATCATGGTTAATAGAAAACAGCAGCTTTTCAATAATTTAAACTTCAAAGGAAATTGCATTGGAAATGATCTGAGCAAGAAATAGAATTCACCCCAATGATTCATATAAAGATACTTTGATGTAAGGACTACTCATTCATAGATGTGGCTCCTCAATCTAGGCTGTAAACACCCTTTGCAAATAATTCAGATCTAGTAAAAATGATTCATTTTCAGTTTATGGGACAGAAGTTTTGAAAACTACTGTGACTTAAGTCTACAACAGCTGTTTTAAATCTCCTCAGTGGAATCACTCGTGAAATAGTAAAATGATTGATATGTGTGGAGTCAAACACATACCTGCTGAATTTGAATCCCCTCAGTGATCATCCCCCAGTGCAAATCCAGGATTGGAAACTCATGTTCCAGAGAAATATTTGTATCTAAAATGAGGAGAAACCATGCTCTATGGAAAGGAAATTACCTTTTACATAAATAGGAAAAAATATACATATATTTTTTTAGAAGATGAAGTTTCTTTAATCATCAGAACTAGAAAATACACTTATTGTATTTATTATTTTTCTAAAATGTATTATATGCATCTCTCTTTTATTAGTATAATATTTCATACATTTTATTTATTCATTTAATATTTTAACTATCAAATAAGTATTAGGCACTTTGTTATACACTGGAGATACAAAAGTTAAAGAAATTCTTCCTACCTCAAAGAGTTCACAGTCTAGTAGAAGGATCATTCAATACCATTTGTACAACCATACAGCAGTCTGTGGCATAAGAGAGGCTGGTAAGTCACAGTCAAATATTCTAAATTCTAATGGCATATGATTTGGGCATACTTCCTACATGTTTTCTTTATGAATCATAGTAAGTCAGATCCATAAAATTTCAGAATATCATTGTCTTCTTTCCAAACACCTATAAAATATTTGGACCTGAAATTTATGCTTATACATTTCTGGTAAAAGAAAAAGGAGAACATTGCATTCTGAAGAATTCTGATCCTCTAAATGTTTTTTTTTTCCTGATGTGACATCACATTGTCTCTGATATTTTATTTCTTCTTTAAAAAAAGGTGTTCAATCCTTGTGTTTTATTGTGTTTCTGTCCATATTTCCCGTCTTGAAGTGGTCAACTAAGACGCCCAGAATCTGACTTTCATCTTGATGGGGAACTATATTCATATCTGAGACTGTCAGTCAAATGCAAATACAGGGAAGAAAATACTGTGAAGCTAAATATGTGAAATAGCATTAGTGATCCAAAGAGTGGCTTAACCTCTGCAAAATATAAAGGACAAAATCATAGAAAGCAAAAACTCCTTTCAGGAAGAAAGCAAGTTTCTAAAAAGATCTGAAGACCAAATTACTTTGGTATATGGCATCATTAAAGGTAATTCACATGGATGCAAAATCACTTACTTAAATTATTTTAGTAGCAGGTTGATGGCTATCTTCTTAACCTGTGACTTCATAATGAGTATCTTTTTACCTTTAAAATAATCTTGAGCCAATCAGCACATATGCAGATAATAACATGTGAAAGTTAAGATAAGAACATTCCTGGGATTGTGGAGGTTTATTTGAGGAGTTCTGCCATTAAATTCCTATTACTGTGCAATGAGGCTTTACAAATCACCTAAAGAAAATGAGTCATTTCAAGTAGTGAAATAGTACATTCAATGGGTCTTATCAATATTAACATAATGAATTTTGAAAATAAACATTCAGTTAGGTAGACATGTAGAAATAGGTATATATCATATATCTGAAGATTGCTTTTATATGGCAATTTCTAAAAACTTCAGATCTACATAAGGGTCTGGCTTAATGACTAATAACTCCAATGGATTAGAGAAGAACAACTAAAAAGTGTTTTGAGTTTATCTACAAGTATAAAAATTTTATTATTATCTTTCTACCTTTTTGAATCCGTGGTAGGCAGAAAAATTCACCTCTTCCCCAAAGTCCCAATTCTTGAATCCTGAGGATACTTTACATGGCAAAAAAGACTGAATGTGATTACATTTGGGATCTTGAGCTGGAGAAATTATTTTGGATTATCTTGCTGGGCCTGATATATTCACAAATGTCCTTATAGTAAGAAAGCAGGAGGAGCAGAGAAGGATCTATCTACCTAAAACATAGGCAGGTTCTCCTGAAAAATTGTATTCCTCACTCCTTTATTTTATTGCTTTATAACACTTAATTGGACTAGCAATTATTATGTTTTTGATTGGTTGATGTGATTTCTTTGTGTATAAGAGAATGAATAACATAAAACTTAAACAGAAAAGGTAAGATTCAAATTATGAGAAAAGTGGAGAAATAAACTAACACGTTTGAATTTTATATCACAGGGCACAGTGTGCTAATGAATGAGCCTAAATGTGAGAATGACATGTTTGGATCTGCATTTTGAAATATTCTGTTAGTTAGAGGGATTTGCATATATTGGAATGTTCACAGAAAACATTCAGGGAGATCACTTAGGATATAATTTTTGAAATCTGTATCAAAGCTTTAGATATGACAGAATAATGGATATTGGACATATTCACATCTCAGAAGTGCTGAAGAAGAAAAAAAAGAAAAAAAAACAAAGCTACCAACCTGCAATTTGAATCCAGTAAGTCTTCCTTCAAAAATGATGGTAAAACAAAGATATTTCAGCTTAAAAAAAATGGCTAGGAAAATTCATCAATGGAAACTTTACACTACCAGAAATACTAATAAAAATTTTTCAAACTGAAAGGAAGTGATGAACATAAGCAGACACTTGGAACCACACAAAGGAATTTAAAAACAATCACCAGAATTGGAAAATATATGAGTACATATAAATTTTTTATTTTAATTTTTAATATTTCTATAAAAGAAAATTGACTAAGGAAAAATGATAACAATGAATTGTCATATAAAATATAAAGAAGTAAAGTGGATGACAAAAAAAAGAACAAAGGAGAAGAATAGCATAAATAGAAAAATATTGTTTTAAATTCTCATGAAGAGGTATATTAATTCAAGGTAGACTATGACAAACTAAAGATGCAAATTCTAATCCATTATGTGATAAACAAGTAAACCAATATGTACAAATAGAACAAATATAAGTAACTAAAAAATTAAATGTATATGATGTTAAAGAAGAAAAATGAAATAATGGATAGTATCTGATTGATTTAAAAGGCAGGAGGAAGAAAAGAAAAGGAACAGAAACAGACGGAATGAAAAATACATATATATAGCAAAATGACAGACTTAAACACAACCATATCAAATACTATACTAAGGGTAAATGGAACAAAAAAACTCAGAGATTGTTGAATTTGATTATTTATGAAAGATGGATTTATAGTTTTCTATGTAGAAAATATTAGTTTATAAGTCTAAATTATTTCTATGATAATGCACATACAGAATCCCACATTAAGATGCTAGAAACTTATCTTTTGTAGGAAGAGGAATAAAGGAATTTTTCCTTTTCTAGCCTCTATTCCCTCACAGAATAGCAGTAGAAAATTCTAAAGGTTCAAGGACCCTGCTTCCTCATCTTACTTGTCTTGCATAGGGCTGGTTTCAGCAGTCCCTGCTCAAGGAATCAGATCAATATCTATTTGGATAAATTGGTGTCCTGGGTGACATTAGAGATCCAGTTTCAATATAAAGACACAGATATGTTAAAAATAAAATGGTGATTCCATATATAGGTGATATCATATGATATTTGTCTTTCTCTGCCTGATTTACTTCACTTAGTATGATACTCTCTAGGTCCATCCATGTTGCTACAAATAGCATTTTAAAATTCTTTTTTATGGCTGGGTACTATTTCATTGCATGCGTGCGCGTGCACACGCACACACCCTGCATAACCTCTTTATCCAATCATCTGTCAGTGGACACATGGACATTTAGGTTGCTTCCAACAGTGTAGGAGGGTTCCCTTTTCTCCACATCCTCTCCAGGATTTATCATTTGTGGACTTTTTAATGATGGCCATTCTCACTGGTGTGAGGTGATGCCTCATTGTAGTCCTGACATGAATGAACTTATTTACAAAACAGAAACAGGTTCAGAAAGCAAACATGGTTCCCAAGGGGAAGTGGGGGAGGGATAAATTAGGAGTTTGGAATTAGCAGATACAAACTATTGTGTACAAAATAGATAAACAACAAAATTCTACTGTATGGCACAGAAAGCTATATTCAATAACTTGTAATAACCAATAATGAAAAAAATATGAAAAAGCATATACATATATGCTGGGAAACAAGCTGCTGGAAAATGAACAGCTGGAAAACAAGCCGCGCCTAAATTTCCATGAGCTTAAAATATTATATTCACACTTGCTTGCTTAAAATGCACATGCTTGCTTTGTTTTAATGTTTGACACAGTAGATGACCTAAAGCATGTATTATGCTAAAGAAAATTTGGGGTGAGCAATCCTGAGATTGATCATAAGGGCACGAAAGAGGGTGAAACAATGGACGGTCCTGAAAGGCCAGATGATCCATTAAGAGAACTTTGTTCTGGCATGAAAGCATTTGGTTAAGCCCAGGGGAAATATTTGCTATCTCGAGATGTCCCGGAGGCAATAACAGGATAGATTTAGAAATTTTGCATACCCTGAGGAGGGTGATTGTTCCTGGAAGGGATAGGCCTGAAATTAATCAATTAATCAGCAAGCAGAACTTGGTGCTTATCGCATGGAATATATTAAAGCCTCTCCTCTTTGATCGCATTTTTTCCTGAGCTGTATACTCCTAATAAATATGATGTTGACTGGGCTTTCGGGACCCTGGATCCACAAGATCTTGAGTCCCCTGGTCCCATCTTTGCTCTTTACTTTGTCTCTTTGTTTCTTAAGTCTTGCGTCACCCATCCTGAGCTGTGCTGGATGCAGAAATATATATATATACACACACACACACATACTTACATATAACCGAATCACTATGGTATACATCAGAAACTAACACATCATAGTGAATCAACTATACTCCAATTAAAAATAAATAAATAAATACATTTTATAAAATTTTTAAAAATTTTAAAAGGGTAAAAAATTGTTCCATGCAAACCATAATGAAGAGATACCTTGAGTATCTGTATTAACAATAAACAAAAATAGATGTCAAGTCAATAAAAAAGGAGAATATAATAATGGAGGATGTTTCAATTCATCAAAAATCCACTAGAACCGCTACGTGTAGGCTCCTGTTAACGGTGTCAATTCCCAAGGAAGTGGTGCATTCAAGAATTGCAGCATTTATTCGGAACATTTAGTGTTTAGACAGAAACAGAATTTGAAGTTTTTGATAACACATGTTCTGGTTATAATACTATTTGATATTCTAAGTTGTAGTATAAAACACCGCTATGATTTCAGAAGGACATGCCTTGTAGTATTTGTGGCAACCCTTATAAAAATTGATGTTGACCTTAAAGTGCCTAGTAGAGTGTTCTTACAGTGTTTGATGTTTCCAAAATCCTTTGCAGTGAATTATTAACTCTGATTTGGATACAGAGTGTCTCAATTTTCTATAATACTTTAGAGTACCACTGCTACTAGGTACATAATCTGTTTTTTTATTTTAATAAGGATATTACTTACTCCCTAAAAATATAAATTCAAATGAAGTACTATGGGTAAAAAATGTTAGTAATACGATCCAGATGGTCCAACAAGTCTATGTCTGTCTGTTTTCTATTTCTGTGGTGAGACCTGAGTGGTAATATGATACTGATGCTCTAATTAAGGCTTATATTTAATCACTTAATTTGCCGATATTGGAAATATAATTTTGCTAACTTTCTCTAGCTTTTTATCACTGCTGCACTAATTGTATCCAAAAAAAGCATGCCTAACATCTTTATTGATCTATGTAATTAGTACTAAAATCACATTATAGAAAATCTTTCAAAAGTCAGGGTGCATTATGCATAAAGGACTATTTTTATGTATCGCTGTTTTAAGCAATTAGCTTCATGACCACTGTGATATTTCCCCACAGTATAACAATTATAAAAGTGACACAATGAATTTATTACCTATTTTGGAAGAGACTGAAATAGTTACAGGGCCTGTAAATAATTTTCAAGAAATTTTACAGTAATGCAAGTAGTAAATTATACCCCAGATCCATGTCTACAATGTTTGAGTAAAAATGATAATGGCATTTCCTTTTTTTCCTTTCAGCTTTTGATAAAGAACCATAGCATATCCAACATCTATGCCCTCATGCAATTTAGAAGACAATAATGCACAGTAATAATTAAAACACCATAAAGTACAGTCTTCCAAACAAGAAGGGGAATGATGGCAGTAGTGTAAGTGCCGGTCTTTTATTAGGGAGTTATATAAAGAGTATGAAGATCTTTGGATCATTATCACAAACGCCAGTCCAGGCTTAATCAGCATGGAAATGAGACCGTGAATCTATAGGAGATTCAGGGCACTGATGCCCATCACAGGCTTACATATTAGAGAGTTATAAATAGAAACTGATGAGCTTCACATATTACTGGAAGTAATTTCAAGCCCTTTGCAAAAATAAGATAAAATTTTATTCAAGGAAGCTATCAAGCAGCGGAGCATAGTTAAAACTCATTGGTCTGCTCAATCATAGGAACAGTTATAGGTTCTGTAATTTACTAGGAGAAGAATTTTTGCCTAATTCAAATGTTTTCAGATAGTTTCAAAGGCTGTAATGAAAGTAAAACTGCATCTTCTATAAATTATCCCTTCTGTGTATTTTCCTGATCCCTCAGTGTAATTTTAAAGGTCAAATCACCAACGTGGGAGGTTTTCATATAGTGAGAAATGGATCCAATGGCTAGAGAAGTGGCTGTTTACATGGAGTTATTTCCACAGGTAAATGGGATTCCTTGCAAATTGTTTAAATAAGTGAAAATAAGCCAGTAGGAAACTGAGGAGTAGTGATTAGGTTAGGTTGAATCTATCAAAAATCTATTTGATAATATGGATGTCTTACAAATTATCTGTTCATGATAAAAGTATAATTAAAAATATGTAAAAGAGGTAATATTTACTTTATAAGTAAAAATATGTTATGATCTTGTAACATACAGTTGAAAATCAGGAAACTCAATTTTAGCTGATGCTAACTGAAAGGGGATTTATTTGAAATATAATGGAAACAATTGATAAGATACACAGATTCAAAAACATTTACCTAATATCTATAAATGGAAAAGAGAAGTTTTCCTACCTTAGTTAGCAAACAAATTTTATTTAGCACATTTTTTCAAGTGTCATTTGTTTATTAGGTGTTTCAAGGTGAAACAGCGGTGTTTTTACGTTATTTTTATGACCAATTACAAGCTAACCAATTTCGTACCTTTCTGTGTGATGTAAAAAAAAAGGATTCGTAACTGTCTTTAAAATTATGTATTAACCTCTTTCCAAGAGCTCTGCATTATAAGACAGTTCAACAAGAGTCAGAAATCTACACTCATTATTATTCATAACCTAATAAAAAAGAAAACTGAAGGAAATTTTAGCTAATTGAACACAAGGAAACAACCTACATAGAGAAAAGACAGATGTGTTCTGGTAATTTTGCTCTCAGGCATAAAACCAATAATCACTCTTGGTACTCTCTTAGAGGAAAACATAGGCATTTAGTTTTCTCAGTTTCTCCGAAGGTAGTCAAGCCTCTGGCAGCTTAGGTTTCATGGTCACTCTTGTTCCACGTCACTTATTTAGAGTAGCCAGCCATAGATTTGGCTTTGCTTTTCTGAAGTCATTTGATTCAGTACTGATTTACAGTCATCTGCTCTGGAAACACGTTTTTCACTCTGATTCTATTCCTCTAGATGTTCTTCTGAAAAAAAGGCATGCCTTTGTGAGACAAAAATATGTTTTAGACCTAGTTTATTTTCTTACTTTTTGAAAATTAATGAGACTATTATGTGTAAATGCAATCTAAATGTAAGCTGCAAAAAGCAAATGGATTTCTCTTTGTTAAAGGTTTTAAAAACAAGGCTTCTTATCTTTTCTTTCTCTCTCCTCCCTTCCTCCTTCTTTCCTAATTTCTTCTTTCTTGCTTTTTTTTTTAACTCTTTCTTCCTCCCTGCAATCCTAAACAGTCTCTCCCCATCTTGACTAAATAGATATAATTGATTATTGAGTTTTTTCTCTAAAGAGCAACATTTTTATTCAGGTTAACCACAAACTAAATTCAATTTATATTCTAAAGTCTTTAATTTTTTTTTTTGTAATGTATGAAGACCCCTTAAAAGGCAAGGCAATTATTTAAGACAAACAAATTTGATGAGTGAAAACTGATGTGCAAGTATAATTGATTTTCAAAACCGGGAAATAATTTGTATGATTGTTGATAAATAATTAAGGACTTGTTAGTGTAAGTTTGAGATTGTGATCTTTATGATAGGCAAACCTCCACTGAGTCTAACCAATCATTTGGAATATTTAACTAAATATTGATAAAGTAAAAATTTAGATCTTTGAATTATCTGGATTGTCTTGTCAAATAATGCAAGTATATAATTTCATACCTTTTATTTATTTAGTGTTATCTACACTAAGGAAAGTTTATGCTACCTATGTTAACACATTTTTCTTAAATAAAGCTTATTCTTTGTGAAATATAACAAAAGTGTAGAAAATATGTCACCCATTCAAATTGGGAATATATTAAAATAAATATCACTGGGTTAATTCAGCGATATGAAAGGATAGATGTTATTAATTCAACTCAGTTCAAATACTTGGAGAGAAAATATAGCTTTGTGGCGGGAGGGTAGAGTGCTCGATTATTGTTTCTAAATAACAATGACTTGAAACTTTTTCCTTAAATTATCTGCAAGTAAAATGAAGTTTCACGACTGATTCACAAAGAATCACACTCTTCAGGGTACCTAAAACAGTCACAGTATCTATCAATAAATAGTTTTATATTACCATTGATCAAAACCTCTTCATTGTAGTCAACTAGCTATCTACAAGGCCACTAAGAAATAATAAAAAGACATTAGTATTTAATTCCCTTTTTAAAGGTTTACTCTTCAAAATTTTGACCATGCACATAGAAGTCTTATCTAATGTGTATTAATTTAGGCTAATTCATATTTCATATATTTACATATACAAGTAAGTAAAATTATGCAGCTAAGGCAAGTAGCTAAGAGTGATTCCATGTGAAATTCATATTGAAATTATTTAAAGCCCTTTCTGATTAAGTATGACTTTTGGTTGCAAAGTACTATTTAATTGCAACTTGTGTTTTATCATCAAAAGTAATTTGTCGATCTCTACAATCAATCTACCTGCTTGTGCAATTTGGCAAAAGCCAAAGAAGTAGTAGAAATCTTGAGCACTCACAAGATGGCAGTAGTGTAACATTAATGTTAATGTCTATTATTCATAAAAGAAAACAAACAAAGCCTTGAATCTTCAAAAAAGAAAATACTATAAAATGATAACCATGGAGTCAGGTCTAAATATAGAAAATGATCAGAAAGGTAGGTGATTTTGAAATAAATATAATATATTAAGCCTCAGGAAGGCAGCTTAAATGTAATAATTCTTTCTTGTAACAATCTGCTTTTTACTGACCTTTTTTTCCATGAGAAGGTGTTACAAAAGAGGGCTCCTTACCCTTTCCTCTCTTGTGCAAGCGAGTTGAAAAAGAGTAAATTCCTGAATCGGTTTTTCACAGTGTATTCTTAAAATTCCAACAACCATAGTAAACACTAGGAACAAAACATAAGAATTTTGTACACTTTGTTTTCAAATTTTGGTAGAATGTAGGAAAAGTGAAAGCACACAGCACAGTTGCTGGCATCAGATAGACCCACGCAGAAATAACGGCTTCCTCACTTTAGGTGTGTTACTTAAGTTCTCCAAGCCTTTGTTTCCACATCCACAACATGGAAGTAATAGAATCTACCTTTGGGACAACCTTGAGAAACAAATGACATGTAGCAATTGTTATTGTCATAGGCATAACTCTTGATACAAGATTACAGGATACACTCAAATGGATGCATGTTCTAACAGCTCTAAGTCTTTTCAGCAAAGATCATTATAGTTCTGTATTCCTTTGTGGCAGAATTTACTGCATTGCTTCCCTGGGATGACCCCACTCTTTGTGTGACTACCATGTCTCCAGTGTATTCCTCTGTTCTGAGTTATTGGTCTAGTCATGTAGATTCCAATGTGTTGTTACAGAGCCTTCTCAGATTGGCTATGAGTCAATTCTTTACTATTCATCTGCACTTATCTTTTCCTTCCTGTTGACCATTTCTTATTCTGAGTAGCATTCCTGACTTTCTTTTTCCTTTTCCATTACATTCAGCCAAACCTAGACTTTTGGAGAAGTAAATAAGCCTCTGTTTTGTTGTCTTTTATTACCAAATTGTCCTAATTCACATGTATGTCCAGATCATTGTGAAATATTAAGGAAAGAATTTTGCATACTCCTGTTAGACATATTCGAGTCAAATATCCAATGTACTTGTGTAATGCATGCTTAGAAGTATAGTTTTCCATCCAGTTTCCAAACAGTTTTCCATCTGGTTGTTGAATAAAATCCCAAATGTTGTTTAACATCACTAACTGAAGTATGACATATACAAAATCACATATATAAAAATAATTCATCTCAAGGAATTATCATAAAATAAACACACCTGTGTAACCACTGGCAATGTCATTTATAAAAAAAAAAAGTCCACAAGCATGTTTCATGCTTTATCTAAATTTTTATACCCTTACTTCTCCCTAAAAGTACTCATTATAAAGCTACAAATTTATATTTATATTTATAAAGCTACAAATTTAATTTATATTTATAAAGCTACAAATTAGTTTTGCCTGATTTTCAACTTCCTACAAATGGAATCATATGCTTGCCTAAGGTTTTATATCTGGCTCTTTTTAGTCAACATTATGTTAATGGGATTCATCTTGATTTGATATAACTATAGTCCATGCCATTCCATCGGTGTATAACAGTGAATTAAATGAAGAGACTAAAATATATGTATCTAATCTACAGAAATTTAGGTTGTTTCAAGTTGGGAGCTATTATAAATAATGTTGCTATGAACAATCTTTTAATTACTTTTGAGAACTTCTATGTGTTCACCTAGGGGTGAAATTGTTGTATCCATAGCATGTTGCATATGCTCAGTTTTGTCAGGAAATGTGAGAATCTTCCAACATTGGAGTATCAACCTCTGTTCTCAAAAGCAATCTATACGAATTCATATTGCCCCACAGATTGTCCAAATTTTTAATTTTAGACCATCCAGTGACTTTATAGTCTCATCTCAGTATGAGGCTTTTTTAGAATATTCTTAATAAAATGTTTCAAACATTCCAAAAATTAGGAAAAAAAAAAAAAAACTTCTACGGTTAACTCCCACATGGTCCTTACATAGATTCTACAATTAGTATTTGACAGTATTTGCTTCAAAACATATTTATACATCAGTCAGTCCCCATAGCCATCCATCAGTCAATCTTAAATTTTTAATATCATTCAAGGTAAGTTACAAACCTCAATATACAACTTCTAAACACTTTGGCATGCTTATCCAGAAACTGGAGTTCATTATTTGTTTATGGGATTTTTGGGGAGAGAAAATAAAAATAAATAAAACCCACAAATCTTAAATTTATCAATAGATGAGTTCTGACCAATGCAGGAACTGTGTAAGTCGAAATCCTATAAAGATATAGAAGAACATAATCACTCCAGAAAGTTCCCTCATACCTCTTCCCAATAATTCCCAGTCTTACATCTCCTACAAGAGATAACCATCCATTTGCTTGTGCTAGAATTTCAGATAAATGGAATAATACACAGTAGCTTTTTGTGTATGACTTTTTAAATGTAGCTCAAAGTGTTTGTCATAGCTCTACTGAGGTATAAGTGACATAAAGAAATTACACATAGTAATGCACACAAGCTGATAATTGTGACACATCCTAAAACCCCTTTGCAATCGTTCCCTCTTAGTTATCCCAAATCCCCAATCTCTAGACAACAACCTATCTGCTTTTTATTACTAGAGATAAGTGTACCTAGTCCAAAATTTCATGAAAATGGAATCATACAGCATGAACTCTTCTTTGGTTTGGCTTCTTTCACTCATCACAATTATTTATTTGGTCTCTGTGTCAAATTCATTCCTATTTATTCATGCTAAGTATTCCATTTTATACACAAACACATACACGTAGTATACATATTTATTACAACGGACATTTGGGTTGCTTCCAGCTTTTGTCTATTACAAATAAAACAGCTATTGAACATTTATATACACATTATTATATAAATGTATACTTTCACTCTCTTGGATATCTGGATGTGGAATGGTTGAGTCATATGGTAGATGTAGGTTTAAATAAGAACATGACAAATTGTTTTTGGAAAAGGTTTTAGTATTTTAATTCTAACTAGCCATGTATGCTCCACAACCTCACCAACACTTGGTATAGTCACTCTTTAATGTTCATCATTTTATTATTTTAGAGGTAATAGCTAATTGTGGTTTTATTTGACTTTCCCAACGATTAATAATGCTAAATATATTTGCATGCACTGATCTGTCGTATGTCATCTTTTCTAAAAACTAGTTTATTGAGGTATGAGTCACATGTAAAAAGCTGTATATATTTGTGTATGTAACTCGATGAGTCTGGGGATAGATATATACCATGAGAACATCACCACCAACAAGGTCATAAACATATCCGTCACCTCTTAAAGTTGTCTCCTACCCTTTTTATTCTTATAATGTGTGTGTGTGGTAAATACTTAATATAAGGTCTTCCTTCTTAGCAGATTGTAAGTACACAATGCAGTTTTGTTAGCTATCGCACTATGCTGTATAGCAGATTTCCAGAATTTATCTTCTATAACTGAAAATCTGCACACTTTAACCAAATGATGACATGGCATATTAGAAATTGGCATTTACTTTACTATAACTTTGTGTGACATACTGGAGTATTAAACATTTAACATAGTGTAGCTAAGACTGACTGACTTTGGGGTAAAAAACATTTCTGTTGTGTATTTTTACTGTATGCCTACAGTTTCTAGAGAGAATAGCTTAATTAAGATTTGATTTTAATAGATGTGCACTGATCATCCTGGTTAAAAAAAAGAAAATATTTTCTATTTAAACCATATTTTTGTTGCCCCATCATGCTATGTATTTTTGCCATACCAATTTTTGAAGAATATGATGCTATTAACTGAATACTCTAGTTCATAATCATACTAAAAACTGATGGTTTCAGCCTTTCCTTCAAGTTACAAAAATAACTAGTTAAATAGTGAAAAACTGACTACTTGATATAACAATTTGTAACTGAAAAACATTTACTAAATCAAATTGTTCTTGTTCCTAAATTAGTAAAACAAATATGTTTATATAGCTAGTGCTTCATTGATCCATTGCTTTCAAACTTGATAAGCAAACTATACCACATGTCTAATTCAGTGCTTTATGATAAAAAAAGAACCTATAAGATATAGAATATTATTCATAACTATTGCCATATGCTTTCTAAAATCTAATATACTTAAAACTGAATCAAATACAACCAGAGACACTACACTGATATTGACTGGAAGGCAGCATGATAGTGAAGAAACTGCTCTGAACTTAGAGCACCCAAGATTTTGATTGCAGTACCAGTGGTTTAAATGTCTCTGTGTGTAAATTTGAGAAACATCACTTAAACTCTCTGAACTTCCATTTTTCTGTTAAATGAGAGACCTCAAGTAAATACTTCCTACAGCCACTTAAAAATCTAAGCAATTATGATGTAGTATTCTACATTTCTACAAGGTTATTTTTCCATATCTGGTTTTTAGAGCTCCAAAATGAATTTCCTTATGCCCTGTACTAAAACAGCAAGAGCAAGATTGCTTATGATTGTGTGAAATAGTTAAGCTCAAACCTGAATAGCCAATTAATGTCTAAAACAAAACTGTCATTTTCTCATTTAACTGAAATCCTGCTATCAGTGACCCCATCTATAATTTTGTCACCATTATCACAGTCTCTGTTATATAAAACTTCAGAAGCCATCTCAAATTTATGTCTCATTTTTGAGTTACCAAAAGTCCTGTCTATTCTTCATTCCATACCCATATGTATCCTTTACAAGCCAGTTCTTTCTGAAAACTCCCATATCTGCCCATGCTTCAAATACTACATTTAGGTGAATTAATCCCATTTCTAGCCATCTTCCAATCCACTCTGTAAAAACTGCCCAGCTAAATACCACTTTTGTAATTTTAATTCTTTTCATAAAAATCCCAAATCTGACATTTTCATTGTACCTTCTTTAGATATTGCATAATCTTGGATAAAATACTCAAAAATTTTTCTTCTAAGCTTTAATATATACTATGGGAATATGGATGTTTAAAATATGCACAGCAGTAAACACACAAATGTGCCACATTTTACATTAGTTTACAATGCAAATTGCATCAAGTTTTTATTAATGTGTCATCCTTGGCAATTCCCATAACCCCTGCTGAATTTACATTTAAGATGATTGCTTCATGATCACGATCAGAATGATCAACTCAGCAGGTTTTTAATAATCTACAAACTTTATAAAAGCCACTTTCTACAGTAAGTCTATTGCTTTTAGAATAAAAGGACAACTAATGTAAATGATTATTTTATTCCAAAAAACTGGAGTGCTTTTTGAAACTTTAAAACTCATATTAATAATGTATGCTGAATGAGAACTATTTCTTTCAACACATGTAAAAGAATTTAAAGTTATGTTAAAATAGCAAAGAGAAGTCATTTATTATCTTAATGATGCACTAGGGCTCCAAGCTCTGAATGTTTATAGGTATGAATAATTTAAGTGTTGCATTTCCAAGTGATGGGAATTTTAGAGATAAATGTGTATACCCATATTATATGCATTATAAAAAGTTTCATGTTTTTTTCATGCCAATACTTTTTACCTGAAGAATACACCATAGCAATTTCTCAATATGTCACCCATACAAAGTAACGGTATAGAAAATCTTAGCATTCTTTATTTATTTGCAAATTTTAAATTAATAGCTTCATATTTTAAAATTACATATTAACAAATATTTATTGACTTGCTATGTGCAGAATTATATGTTAGAAAAATTGGAGTTTGGCAATATGTTTTCGAGATCTGACACAGGACTATTGTATCCTTACAAAAATTACTTGAAATCTTTATGCCCATCTTAGCACCTCTAAATTTTTCTATACATGTTGAAAACAGAATCAGTTATTCTACTGGCTTTTAAAAAAATGTAGTTTGACTATTTTCAAAGTAAATGATTAAGTAATTATTTTAGGATTTAGGCTCTGCTAAAGTTGGTTATATTTGAAACCAAAAATGAACATTTTTAATGTACTTGTTTATTTAATTATATTAATTTTTCAAAGCTTCTGGTAGTGTTTGACTCATAAAAGATTCAAATATTCTATTTCTTTGCTCAACAATTTCAAAAACAAAACATTATCTATGGTAATAGCACATATTTTGAGCATGATGAGTAGATATAATTGCATAAACTCATTTGGACAGAAACAATCTTTTTCTCGCATTTTCACTATGTAGAAAGGAGGCAGAAATTGCAGAACAGATAGAGATTAGTGAATAACTAAAATTGCATCACATGTGGGATCTTTTATGTAACAAGCCTCCTTGAATTTACATAATAACAAAGGGCAGAAAGTAGAATGGGCCAGATCCAAATTAGGGCTTCCTATTGAATTGTACAATGTGTGGAATATATTTGAGTTGGTGGGGATAGCATAAGTAAATTTGAAAAATTCTTTCTCTTGTCTTTAATTTTCCAGGGGCAAGTTTCTAGGTTCAAAAAGCAGAATGAAGTGAAATGTACTTTGAGAAGCATCAATGTGCTTTTCTGACATTTTAAGTAGTACAGGACCACAGCAGCTGGAATTTTTGTGCCAGAGAATAATTTTTGGAGGGAAATAATAGTCCTCCTTAGTCACTGGGTTTCTGTTGCTTTGAATTTCTCAGCATTTAGTAGACCCAAAGAGTCTAACTTAATTTTTTACTTCTCAGTCATTTTGGTAATTACATTGATACGGTGTTTTTTTTTTAATATTCAGAGACTACAGACACATATGCACAGTTTTAGGTGTACAATTACATCAACATTTATTTAGAACTAATACCAATTTTTTTCATCTGAGTGAAGTACTTCAGTGGGTAAATACATCTATCCTTTTGAGAAAACATCATGGCAGACACTTCCTGAAAACTTTACTAGTCAAAAAATGTCTTTTCTATCATAAATTTAGCTAGATACAAAAATCTGGGCTCACAGTTGATTTTGCTCACATTTTATAAATATTTGTATATTCTTTCTTACTTTTCAATATTGAAGATGAGAAGTCTATTAACATGTATTAGTACTTTTAGTTAAAAGCAAGTTCTCTTTCTCTGAAGATTTGTATCTAACTCACAAATTCTTATTAACAGACATATGATTTTAAATATTATTTCCCATTAACAAATAAGGGCTTTAAAATAATTCTATGAAAGCCATTTTTTAATCTGAATTTAGTCCAAATTTTAAATTTCAATTAATATTTTGTCCTTTCTGTAAGTAATCTTTTAGCAAAAATATAAAACTCGACTAGTTGTATCACTTCTATTAATATATTTGTATTAATGTAACAAAATCAAGATTTTATAAATCATAATTACTATTTTAATATATTAAAATAAATATAAAACTAAATGGTAATTAGGAAATGAAATATGAATTGATATTTTAATCTTTAACAAGTTAGATTATAATTTTGAATGATAGGGTGAGCACTCTTTTTCTTTTAAGTATTATTTATTAAATATTTATTACTTTCTAGGTACTGTTAAAACACTGAGGCAATATAGCAAAACATAAGACATAATCTGTTATCTCAGCGTTTAACATCCAATTGGGAAGAGATAGACAATGAACACTTTAACAACACCACCACCTATAAAAATATATTTTCAGGTAAATAAATAACTGGGAGCAGTTAATGTTCTTGTTAAAGAGGAGTTTTATCACACATAGGCAAAAGTGATATTTTGAGGTTTTATGATTTCTGACACAACCGAAGTATAATGGTGATTTGCTGGATGCACAATAAATAAAATATCCTTTAAAATGAAAATTAAAAATGTATTTTTAAGGATGAAGCAATAATATTAATTATTTGTTTTATTGCTCTTTATGTTTCATATATTTTGAACAAAAAATATATTAATTGTTTTAGTTAAGAAGGAAAGTAGCAGAACTAATGTAATTCCTTTAATTATGATTCATGATCTTTTGTTCAATTTATCTACAAACAGCCCCCATAAGAATACACTCTGGTTGGATATGTTAGTATGATTGCAATGGAGATTCAGGAAAATAACTGAAAATTCAGGCAACATTAGTCCATCCAAATTTAGTCTTTAGTACATATTTTTAATAACATGTGGTGGGGGAAGGGTTGGGATGGCTGAAATAACTCTACCTATAATAATTTCATGGCCTGTATTTTTAACAAGGTGATGGATAAAAGTTTAAGTGAAATTACTCTCAGTAAAAGCCCCAGTAAAATTTGAGTCCAACTTTTATACTATGGCATCTGCATAAATAAATGCATTTTTATTATTGGTTTCATTAAAAAATAAGAAAAGGATGTAATTTAAAGGAAATAATTTTGCAGTTGTTAGCTGAAGTATAACTAGATAATAGATGTTGATTTCACTAAATCTTAGAATTATAATGAATGGAAATAATTTAATATCATGTCTACCAGTCATTAGATGTTATTTATTTGGAAATGTTTGATATTAACTAACTGCAAGATTTTGTATCTGAGACTTGATTAGAAGGGCATTGAGATTTTTCCACTACATCTCTGTTATCCACATAGCAGTGACAAGAGCATGGCATCAACCACCTGCCTAAAGCCAAAATAGGGCCAGTTGGCACAGGTACAATATAGGCATTTTAAAGTTCATTAGGAAGGAGCTGGCAAGCAGCAGCAATTTTCCCTGATAAAAATCCCTTGATCATTTTAGAGGAAATGTCTTTTAATTGTATCTAGGAGTTCAAACGGACCACAAACCACTATAGTATATCAAGTCTCTATACAATCTTGCTACAGTTTAAGTGTAGCATTTTCATTACTTCTAATTTAGTTAATTACACTTTACCTACCTAAATTCCCATGGAAGTTTTCATTGGATGCAACAGTTAATTGCCTTGTTCCAAAGAGGCATTACTGTGAGCAATTAACCTACTACTGTTCTTAGTTTTGTAATAGTTGCTTTTATTCTTGTTCCGGATGGATTCCTGTGCCAGTGTTTTAGAGCCATTTAAGAGAATAGAATATGCATGTTTTAATTCAGCCCTGATATATTTAATGTGTGAATTATGATGTATACTAATTCTTGAAGTGTTTTATCAATATCACATTTTTGTATTAATGTACTGTAAATTAAATTTCTGTATTTTCTCTTAATTTAAAATGCAAGTCTATGTGTGTGGGCAAATAACTTTAATAAATAAGTAAGGAATTACATAAAAATGAAAGCACACTAATAGATTATAATGTTGAAATTAAGCAGAATGTATAGCAATGGTAATCTACCATAGGTTATATTGATTGCATGGCAATGGTAATTAAGCATAAATAAGACACAATTCATGTAAATGATGATCATTTCACTTTTAAATAAAAATTAGAAACAAAGTATTTGGGAAGGCAGTTATAGAAGAGAAAAATTGAACTATGCAAAAACAAAAAAAAGCAATTCTAAGATCGTGCTTAAGACCCCTTAACTCACACTGATGTAAACAGATGGTTGTCTCCTCTGCTTTAGGATCTAGTGTGTAGGAACACAGCAACAGAAAGTGCCTACATTTTGGAAGTCTTGACAACGAACTGATACTCTGACTCCTCTTCCAAAGCATCCAGTCAGACCAAAGAGTAACATCAGTAATTGCTTCTCTTATACCACTGACTAGCCACAAATCAGTTGGTGCCTAGAAACGGGTTCCTAGAAATAGTAAAAAGAAGCGGGTGACAACTTTAGAAATTAAGGGGAAAATATTATTTTATTTGGGTCTCTAGCAGTCGCCTTATTCCATCTTGCAGTGGCAGGGTAAGAAGTGCATTTTCTGCTGTCCCAACTCTAAGTGTCATCCTTGATGTCAGCTCTCATGACAGATTTAATAACCAATCATCTTTCCTTCCATAGCAACTCCCCTCCTCTTATATTTTTGTTAATTAATTTCAAATTAATATAGAAACTTTTACCCCAGCATTCATTTAGACATCTCTCTCTCTCCAACCCTATCTACTACCACTTTCATAAAACCATAAGACCACCTGTGATCTTCCAAGCAAGAGATGATCATTGTTTTCTTTGACTCCATAGTTGTTTGCATTTCATAACATTTGCCAATCTTCTGTCTTGTAATTTTTGTGCAAAAATCTTCTTTCTCTCTCTAAATTATAAATTCTCATAGACCAAGAACTTCTCCATTTCCTTTTTCCTTCTAGTCACTGGATCATATTAGTAAATGGATGATTGAATATCTTTTTCAAATGTATTTAAGCATTTAACTACATACTTCATCCAAACCGTGGGCTAAATTCTAATGCTGGTATCTGGCAATAGACTGGTTTGGGAAATATATGGATGCCTATATGACGATCATCTTTTGGAAACCAAGTTTCTTTTTCCAAGTAATACTGGAATCAGCAATTATATGCATTTTATGTGGTAAAGAAGCTTACTCAAAATGTGTTATTTTATTAATTACTTTGTTGGGTAAGTGGGGATGGATTTGTAGCCAAAATGATTTAGTTCAAGACCCAAACTGATAAGTCTTTTCAAACCAAACTCTTCCCTTTGGCCACTCTGGTATGAATTGTTCTCTTCCTCTTGGGCTGTCCTAGGTTAGGGTTCCTGGAAAACTAACCCTGAGATGGAGACTATTTTGCAGGAAATATACTAGGGAGGGCTTTCTGAACAAAACTAAAAAACCTGGGCAAAAAGCGAAATTGAATTGCATTTCGGCCCCAGTAAAGGTCTCACCTGATCCAAAATGCTTTTTGAACTGGGATGTCCCTGTAGAGTTGTCCTGAATTGAAGCAAGGAGAAAGAGATTTTGTACTCCTAGTTAGGTCATCCTAAAGGAACGCGTAGCCTTAAGCGAAGGAGCTCTTTTTTCAGCAAGAAGCAGTAGACCAGGAAGGACTGAGCAGCCAAGCCTCCTAGCAGCTGAGGAAAAGAGCGCCTCAGTCCCCAGGCAGGGGTCTGGTAGCACCACAGCATCCACTGCATGGGTTCCCCATTCACAGAAATCCACCTCCTATTCGCAACCTTTGCTCCCTGCAGATTTTTGAAACCTGGGTTTACCTGCCTCTCTGTCACTTCCACAGAGGGAAAAGAAAAATCCTCTTTTTGTATATCACCATACCAGGTATCACCACTCCCTTCAAGTTGGGAATGACCTTTATGAAGATGATAACACTTTATAAAAAACCTTTTGTCTAATAACACACTTGGAAGGGGGGTGCAGATTATAACTAACAAATTCTATTTCCTCTTCTATGCATAGAAAATTTGTCACAGACTAATTTTTTATTAATTTAAATACTCAACTAAGCCCAGTTTCTTCCTTTGGATATAAATATCAAACTAACTTAGAAAGATAAAATATGGATCTAAAACCTGTACTCTTTTTTGCATCTCATGGTGGGAAAGGACCCTGAGTATTTGAAGAGGGTCTCTGGGATGGCAATGCGACTCAGGAAGGTAGAAGTCAGTGACTTTTGTCTGAGTGACAAAGCCAAAATAATGAAATGACAGAAGCTCACTGTGTGAAAATTATTTTTCTGAATGCCTAAATACTTACATACTTTTATATCATTAAAAATAAGGGCAGAGAAATCCCAAATTAGATTTTGACAAAGTGAAATTATAGAGGAAGATAATATATTGAACTAGATAATGACTCTCAGTCTCAAGCCATTTCAGACAGTATGCACAGGAAGCATTTCCACATGAAGGGAGTAACTAAAGATGATTGCCTTTCACAAAATATCAGATAAAAGTGGGTCCAAAAATATCAAGCTACAAATTTAGGCCGTGGCCTCTCTGTGTAAGTATCCCACTAACATTATAATTTGAGCTAAACACTGTCTTTGTGGTGAGTTGAAGAAGATTCCAATTTGTCACTTCAAAGGGCTGAGCTAAGCCACTTGAGTGAAGTTTGCCCGTGGATACCTGCACCATTTCTGCTCATTTCTGTTGTCAAATTTGTTGTGTATATTTTTTTTCTTTTCAGCGAGGAGGTTAATTTAATCCTGAAAATTTTAATGTACCACTAAGCACAAATGTGTAATAAGAGATCTCTTAAGTGAGCAGATTCTACTCTTTTGTGGATGTACTCAACCTTGCTTTTTCTTTGTGAGACACGGCCTTTGCTTTCTGTTCCTTGATACAACATTGAACACCCAGGAGTAAATGTTTAGTCCCCACCATCTGGCTCTTATTGCTTGACAAGTAACAACTCACATTTTCCCCTTGATTCTCACTGAAGGTTAGAAATATTTAAATTTTTTGCATATATAGCAAAACTTAATGTGTCATGGTTCAGCTCTTGTCACAATAATATAAACTGCAATAATAAAATATACTCTTAGAGTTTACTTTAAATTATTATTTATATTTATAGTCCTACATTGGCTCACATTATAAAATGTTTTCAACAATTTCAGAGACAGGGCTAAGGAGAAGTATTTTGCTTTGTGTGCATGCATGTGTGTGTATGTGTGACTAGGGTAACACTATTACATTTCAAAACTATTATACATAGCTGTGATTACCAGGACCCAAACAGTGATTAAATTACTCAGTTATTTAAGAAACATTTTATTATTAGATTTATGTTATCTTGATTCACTTTTTTTTTTTTTTAACTATTTCAGTATAACTTGGGCATCAAAAGACCTTACAAGCATTTGGGACAAACAATGTTTCATTGATACCAATACCCTAATTGTGTTTTCCCATTTTCTCATACTGGATCAAATCTTGTCCTCCAAAAATGTGTACATATTTTACCATAGACAAGTATTTGTTGCAAAGCCCAGAGCGGTCTTGCTTGTATCCATAAACCCATCTGCTCTGCCTTTAATTGTTTCCTCTCCACCTAGTCCACCTCTGCTGCACTCTGTGCCTATGGACGGGACCCTCATCCACCTAGCTGTCTTGTAGCACGACGACTCTTGATGGTCTTTGCTGAGTGACATAGCAGTGGGCAGGTCCTGCCCTGCAAAGGCCTATGAATACTTTGAGGAGTATATTTTATTTGATGTGGGAGCCCATGATTGGATTAACAAATTGTAACAGATCCCAGCTGCTTATCTCCTTAAAGAAGATGTGCTTAGTAACTGCCTTGAGGTTTTAGCAATGACCCAGGCCCTTGGCTATAAATGCTGGGCGTGCCTGCTGTTAGATAGTCTTCTATCCCCAAAACAACCTTGGGCTGGAATGGTAAACAACTTATAAAAAGCTGCAGACTCGGGGTGCAAAGGCTGGTTAGCCAATGACGGGTAAGATCCCCCGAGGGGGGGCAACCTAAGAGAGGCAAAGCCGCCTGAATCCAAGTTGTTAAGCAGCTGATTCTCACACGTTCCGCCCTGATAAGCTGAAAGGCTCAACACAACATGATTCACCAAAAAGGGTCTTCTGACCTTGAGCCAAACACCAACAATAAACAAAGCCTTTGTACTCATTGTGATCCCACCCTGTTCTTCCCTAAATTCCTGCATTCCTCCTTTGACTGTACTCAATAAAATATGGGAACATTTGAGAGGCTCGTGGAGTTGGCTCCTGACTCCCTCTCCCTCTCTTGACTTTTCCACAGAGTCTTGAGTAATTCATTCCTTCTCGGTGGGACTTCTGCCGGCCAGAACCCACAATATGATTTACTTTAGTCGTACTATTAAAACTTATGATGTTTGAGGCTTCCCAAAGATCATGAAATAGGAATACTACTTTCAGGGTTAACCTCACTGGTGGTTGTGAGGGTGATTGAGGTTGTATTTCAATAGGGAAGTTGTTTGGGCACTGACATTTATCATTTATTTAGGTAAATTTTGAGTTCATTAAGATAGTTACTCCAGTTTTCTCTCTTTGTCTCCCTCTCTCTCTCTCTCTCTCTCTCTCTCTCTCTCACACACACACACACACACACACGCACACAGCTCCTGTCTTTGTCAATGTGAACACTGGCTCACATTGGCAGATCAGCTGCCCTGTGGTGCACAAAATCACGACTGTACTCCAACATCCATGGCTCACTGTGTATACTCAGCACTCCTTTATGAGAAATTCTATTTCAGGGACTGTGTCCAGATAATTTGACTCTATGCTTTTAGATCCATTTCTTACTGTATTCTTAGTATGCTCTGTACTGGGGCAGAGAGAGGGGGAAGCTGACACCTGAAACATTGGATTTTATAAGTACTTTTGTAAGCTGTCTTCCAGCTGGATTAAGCCTATGAAAGGTATTGACAAAAGAATGTATGGCAAGAAAATGAACTGCTCATTTTCATCTAAATCTACTTTTTATTACACTTTTATTTCCAAAATGCAGGATCTTATAGAACTACCTAAAGCATTCAGTATTAGATTTTTTGCTTTTTGTTTCCTTATTTCTAAAATTTCATTAGAGATCACACCTTCTTGTGTGCCTCTAGTATCATGGGAAGGAAAATTGTCCTCAATTTCTTTTCCCATTCCTTTAACCTCCTCCCAAAGAATTAAATTACCTGTTAAATATATCATTAACAGCCTTAACCTCTTTCTAGAACATATAAAAAAAACCAAAATGCAAAGTGAGTTTAAGTACCCATGACTCTCATTAAAGAGCATTCTGCTTTCAAAGACTCTAAAGCCCTTAACAGTGAGTCTGACTCTTCCACTTGGAGCTGCCGGCAAAGGTTAGCATCAAGGTGTGCTGTGGCATATCTGTTGTCTCTTTCTGTTCCAAAATGGAATAGAAAAGAGGTCCCCATTCTATGAACAAAGGCACAGTTTCTTTGCATGACTTCCAGATGAAGAGGAGCCAGCAAGTTTGTTCAGATGGGGCTTCTGATGTGCACAGCAGACTCCAGAACCTTTCTTTCAAGGAGGAGCTCCAGATGCCATCAAACTGATCATAGGCATTTCTCCCCATTTAATAATACACAAAATGCCAGAAGCTTTGCTATAGATTTTTGTTTCCACCCATATTATAAGCATGTCTGAGGGATATGAAAATGAGATGAGAAATTATAGATAATTTTCCCAACCATATCAAAAGAATTCACTTTAATGCCTGAACAACTTAGTTTTTATTGCATAACAAACATTTCAAACAAAACAATTTCTTCGAGTCACATGTTTACAATCTGGAAATTTGGGCTAACCTCAGAAAAGCATATTCCTGGTCTAGTTCAGACTCAGCTAATCTCAGCTGGGAATGACTCATGCATGTGTTGTCATTCAGATGCCATGAGAGTGAGGGCTTGACTGAATACAGACTGGGACACTCAGATCGTCTCCATGTGGCTTCTCATCCTCCAGCACACTGTCCCTGATGTCACCCACATCCTGGTTCTCAGGGTTCCAACAGCATCAAGACCCAGTGCACAAGTTCTTGTCATCTTTTGCACGTGTCATATTTGCCATGTCCCACTGGTCAAAGGGACTCCCATGACCTGCACAGGCTCAGTGTGGGAAGAACTACCAAAAGTCCTGGACAAAAAGAAGGGAATGATGTGTGGCCATTTTTGCAATCATCTACCTATAATTAGGGGATCTTAGAAGTGAAAGAGAACTGATTAATCATCTAGGTTTGATTAAAAATTCTGCAGTCATCTACAAAACATCCCTAAAGTTAAAAACAATTGACTTTCATGAGTATTACTATACACTCAAAACTAATTTTGTTCTATTTCTAAGAAAAAAGTTAACATTTCTTCTTCTTACAAACTGACTTGTAAATGTGTGTACTGGGTCCTCTTTCCTTCCCTCTGTTTGAAAAATTTGTTCATTCACTTTTTCAATCTCTACTCCTTTCTTGTTGTTGTGCAGTATGTTTTGTGTATACTCACATTCATAGCCTATCAGAAGAAATAGTACCATCTTTTAAATTTTTTATTTAGTTTTATTTTGTTTAAATTTTGTTGAGGTGGAGGTAATTAGGTTTACCTATTTTATTTTTTTAATGGAGTTACTGGGGATTGAACTCAGGACCTCATGCATGCTAAACACGCACTCTACCACTGAGCTATACTGTCCCCCCATCCCATCTTTAAGTGATATCCCTCTTCTATGTGATCACGTTCATCAGATTGTTTCCATTTCTTAATCAAAGATTTTTTTTCTTGAGAAGCTAAAAAATGTGCCTTTAACAAAGACTGCATTGCATTGACTGATATCTCACCACATTCTACGTCTCTTCTCTGTCCACATTCTTCCCAGCCTCCATTTTCGTCACTGTTGCTTCTGAGTTTATGGTAGTTTTGCTGCTCGGTTTCATTTATTATTGCTTTGTATATAAATATCTGTGCCTTCTGTCTGCCTTCTCAACTTATTCATCCGCTAATGGGCCTTGATATCAGGTTGTTCGCTAAATACACTCAACCTCAGGCACCATATATACCCCCATCTCCACTCCAATGGTTTAAAAATAGCATGTCTTCCCACATCTTTTCACTGCTCTATTTTAAAACTTTTATTGCAGAATAGCCTGCTTGACTGTTAGTGATACTATTTTTCTTCAGGACACTATACCAAAATAATAACGAAATATAAAAGCAGTTTTAATAGTATTTTTGAAATAACCAGACATAAGCATAGAAAAGCAAGCTTCTGTCCAAATTATAATCATAAGTATAATGACAATTGAAAACTCAAAAGTCAGCTGTATTCCAGATCATGATGAACAGACATAATAAGGAAATATAACAACAAAAAAGAAAACAGAAGTTGGAAGTTTACCATCACCTTGTGGTAAGTAGAAAATGTACAACCATGAGACAAATTCTGGTAGAGGAATTAGAAAAATTAAAGAAAACAAGAGAAAGTGTCTTTTACAATTTTATAAAAATAAGTGCCAACAGATTCAAATTATCTCATTATTACTATTTGAAAATATACATGGACAAACTTTCTATCTAGGAAGCTGCAAAGCTCACTAACTGTGGTAGTATTTGTGAATTGGATTATGATTATAAGATTAATGACAGTTTGCTGTGTAGACTGCTCTATTTCATGAAGCCAGCAAGGAACATTGAGGCCAACCTCCACAATGTTGGAGGCTGAAAATAAATACACTTCATACCCCTTTATGAGCCTGGGTTTGAGAAGAACTGAACACTGAGCCTTAGGTATTTTGCAATAATTCATCTTTGGATATTAGTCTTAAGAAATTCTAACATATGCTCTTTATTTTGTGTGTGTGTGTGTGTGTGTGTGTGTGTGTGTGTGTATCATACACAAAGGAATATTTCCCTTTCTTCTTAGATGTAAAAACCCACTCAAGTTCAAAAGTTTAAGCTCCATACCTATATGCTCAACCAGTGCTATCATAATTTGCTTATGAGTAGTAATGATAGGAGACTGGTTAATTCCGCCTTTTTTTTTTTTAATTTCAAGGGACAAGAATTAATAACAAAAATAATCGGGAAATAGAAATTAGCTTTATAAACTTCTTACTAGTTTTTGGTTCTGCATGTGTAGAAGATAAAACATAGATATTAAAATTTCCATTGATAACAAGCAAGAAACCCTTATCTTTAGTTATCTGAAAGGTTGTGTGATAACATGGTTAGTATGCATTTTACTGACTACTTTATTCTGATTATTTTTAGCTTTTAGAAAAATCTTAATGTTTTCCAATTTAGTACCTAAGAATCTACTTCATATAAATTCCAATTAGCTTTAAATAAGATTAGCAAAAACACATTTCACCTATTTATGTTCTTCTTGAAGATTGAAAAATCAAGAAAGGAAGGGATAGATGTTGCTCAGTAACAAGGTGGGATTGGTTCCAAGACATCCTCCTTCCCCACCGGATACCAAAATCCCTGGATGTTCAAGACCTTTATGTAAAATGGCATAGTATTTGCAAGTAACCTACGCACATCCTCTGGTATAGTTTAAATCATCTCTAGATTACTTGTAATACCTAATACAATGTAAATGCTATATAAATAGTGGCCAAATGTGTGACAAATTAAAATTGTGCTTTTGGGAACATTCTGGAATTTTTTCCAAATATTTTCAAAGCAGTTCATTGAATCCCCAGATGTGGAATCCAGGGATACAAGGAGCCTATTGGATTTAATTCCCTGAGATAATGTCTTATCTGTATGGGCAGCGTACATACACCCATCAAGGTTCTCTTTCTCTCTGATACATTCACTATATCTATGGCATCATTAACCCTCTGAAATTTACATACATTTGACATTGTAAAAGTGCAAAGTTTTAAGAAATGTATTTAGAAAAATAGATTCATCAAATCTCCTGGTTTCCACCGAATTTTAAGCAAATGCAGTGTAATTAAAATTTATATGAAAGCATCTAGTTATTTCCTGTTCAAATTAGGAAAAAAGAAACTGAAACAAACGTCAAGTTTTTATTCCTGCTAAGCATTTGAGTAATTTCATTAGGCCAGAAGGAGCCCTATACAGGGTCTGATATGCAAAAACTAGATCATTGGTTCCAGGCAGTTGAATGAGGTACACTACAACTAGGAATAGTCATACATTTCGTGTACTTCATGCTGATTTAGGATTATATCAGTTATTGCAATTTAAAATTAACCTGGTCTGACTTACAAGTAAAATTATTTAATCAACTTTATAGAAAATGTATCTATAATACCATCTGAAAAAATATCTGTATAAGTATCAGAATTTTTACTTTATTTGGCTGACTGATATTACAAAAGAGAGGTTTTAAAACTAAATTTATGGTAAAATAGCTTATTAAAGAAATCTGGTAGAAGCTTTAAATTAAATGTAAGTTCAGTTTAATGTAAGTTCAGTTTAAAGTAATTGAAGTCTTGAAAAACTCCATCTCTAATTATTTTCATTATTGACATACTTGTTACAATGATAAATACCCAAAGTTTCTAGGACCAAAATTTGGTCAGGTTCGCCAGAATCTATACCTTTGTATATTACGAACCATAGCATCACTATTGTGGATATTAAATATATGCCAAAAATACCATCAAAGCAGAGAAACCAGAATTTCCATTGAAAAAATTTCATATGGGGTACCTCTAGAAAGCATTCATTACAGAGAAAAATAGCAACATTTGACTTCCTTACACTTTATTTCAGTTTAGTATTATTCTTTTTGAATTATGTGACTGAGGGTTGGTGTATCTTTCCAGTGTTTAGAGCTGCTTAAATTTTTCTGATCAACCCAAACTTCTTTCTAATTCTGAATATGCTCTACCCCTCCATGTCTTCATGCATTTGTATACTTGTTCTTTGTGTTTAGAATTTTCTTTGTTTCTTTTCTTTATCTGGAAAAAAAATTTATTTAACCTTAAAGATCCAGTTCCAATAGTGAAGCTGATGCAGGAAAATGGATGTGGGGTGTGAAGAGGCCCGAGTCCCAGGTCTCGGCTGAGCCCCTAGGACGTGCCCCGCCAAATGTGAGTCCTTGGCTTCGCGCAGGAAAGAATTCAAGTGCGAGCCACCTCTGAGTTAAGGTAGATTTATTTAGAGAGATACATACTGCATAGAGTGTAAGGCAAGAGAAAGGCAAGGAAAGAGGTGTGGGAATTGGGTGCTCAGATTAAAGTAAAAGTAGGTACACACTTCATAGACAGAGTGTGGGCCATCTCCAAAGGGGAGAGAGAGCGCAAAGGGCCACTAAGCATAGTGTTGTCACTTTTTATGGTCTCAGTAGCCTCACATGCCTACAGGTGGGATCAATCCAACTGCCCTGGGGAAGGGGCTGGGATTCCCAGCATCACCCATTCTTTGGCCTTTTGCGGTTAGCCTTGGGGCTGTCATGGTGCCTGCGGGCATGTTATTTGATCACGCTGTTACAGTGAGCACATAATGAAACTCAAGGCCTACTAGAAGTTAAACCTCTTAATCCTCAAGGCCAACTAGGAGGTGAATCTTCCACCATTTTGGTGTTAAATTGCTGTCATTCCTTGAGTGGCTGTGGCCTGTCCCCTTCCCTCCTGTCTCAAAGCCATCCTTGACTATCTCTGCTCAATTTCTATAACACACCATTTTACAATAAAATTAGCAACTTAAAATACAATTTATATTATAATTATTGGTTTTTCATATCTGGATCCCTCAGCGAACAGAATGCAATGGCTTAACAATAAAATTTTATTTCTACTGTGACTATTGTAAATGACTCTTGCATAGTGACAAGCAAATATGTGCTGGATAAAAGAATGCATGAATTAATTTACTAATAACTGAATGAATAATGAAACTTTAAAAGATGAATGCATGCACAAATATATAAATGGATATAATAAATAGAGCGACTTATTAATTTGGGCTTTTAGGGTTGTTTCTGTTTTCTACTTCTTATCTGAAAAAAAGAGTTAGATAAAGATAAAGGAATCCTAGTTAAGAAGCTTTCTTAACATTCTTTGATTCCAGTGGTGTCTACTTTACTCTCCATATGTCCTTTTTAGATCATAGGAAATAAAATAAGTAAAAATCATCAAAAAAAACTGCTTAAAATTTAATCACCTGACATTTTCAACATATGTGCATGCTTTTGTGTGTGTGCCTGTATGTAAGTATATGTATATGTATAATCTTAATATATTGAGTAAATCTGAACAGAGTAACATATAGAAAAACAATAAGAGGAAAAAAGGCAATCATAATTACAAAAGGCTATTATTATAGTCATATACAGTGTTATAATACTTGTTATATCATAAAACAAGAAAAGTTAATATATCAGATTAACATTGTTTTTCTGCAGATCTGTCTTTTCAGAGGAGAAATAAGTCTAGCAAAAAATATGAACATGTTAAAAGGCAAATTTTGGATAGATTATTAGAAGATGATGAAATGTTTCTTTTTAA
The DNA here is from genome assembly GCF_009834535.1 of Camelus ferus. Classification (NCBI taxonomy): domain Eukaryota; kingdom Metazoa; phylum Chordata; class Mammalia; order Artiodactyla; family Camelidae; genus Camelus; species Camelus ferus. Next base: position 56,774,984 of record NC_045697.1, on the reverse strand, counting down.
TAAAAAAAAAAATGTGTAGGGCACTACTTGACTTTTAATTCCACCTCAGCCTAAATCTGTTCACGTACAAACCTGGCTTGTTGATTGAGTTGTTTCATTAACAATATGAAATGAGACACATGAAACACTTGGGAAAACAGTGAGATTTAGAAGCAAAGAGTAAATTCAAAGAGATGATTTGAAGGTTATATGGTGAAAGTTCAGTTTCTCCAACTAATTAGGGCTGCTGGGACTATTATATGTTTAGTTTCTAGGTCAAATTAAGTTTATGGCTTATTCTTTAACCAAATGAAAAATAAAGTTAATAAATATTTTACAATACAATTATTTTCCCTTGGTAATCTGTCACCATTTATTACTTCCTTTTTCCTTTCTTTCTTTTTTTTTTTTTTTTTTTTGGTGAACAGAAAAACAGATGGTTAAAAATTAAAGTAACTTGAACTATTTAATTTGCATATTTTAAATTTCCATTTTTAAGAAGTTTATTTAATAAATTTTAATATGATATATCAATTAAATGGTGACTGTACTTTTATGATTAAGATCTAATTAAATTAAATTACTAGCCATAAATTCTTTGACATTCAAAAGACTTTGATCAAACAAAAAGAGGTTGTAAAAGAACTAAATGCAAAATTATTTTACCTAATAATTTTATATCCAGGGTTGACAATGTAGCAGAATTACCCCACTGGTTATGACAATGAAAGTTATTTTGATTCCACCACATGTATATGTTACTTTTATGGGAATTTTACATTCCAAATTTCTAAGTCATTCTATTTCTTTTGTTTTTTAACACTTTTAATTGTGTCAATGAACAGGCATGGAAAAAAAGGACATAAAACATAAATATGCAAGTTAAATCTTATTAAAACACACACTCATGTAACAACCTTTTGGGTTACAATATAAAATATTACCAGAATTCTATCCCTGACAGATCTCAAAACTCTCTCTACCTGACAGAGATGAGCATTGCATGCCTTTGATAAATGCTTCTTTCAACTACCTAAATATGCATTCTTATACAATGTAGCTTTGACTTTGCCTATTTGAAACCATCAACTCTAAATGCTGGTGAGGATATGCACCAACGGGATCCCTTATTCATTGCTGGTGGGAATGCAAAATGGTACAGCCTCTTTAGAAGACAGTTTGGAGGTTTCTTACAAAACTAAACAAATTCTTACCATATGATCCAGGAACTGCTCTACTTGGTATTTACCCAAAGGAGCTGAAACCCTATGTCCATTCAAAAACCTGCATGTGGATGTTTACAGTAGCTTTATTCACAATTGCTAAAATTTGGAAGCAACCGAGATGTCCTTCAGTACATGAACAGATAAAATATGGCATATCTAGACACTGGGATATTATTCAGCACTAAAAAGAAATGAACTATCAAGCCATAAAAAGGCATGGGGAAAACAAATGTGTATTACTAAGTGAAAGAAGTCAATCTGAAAAGGCTACAAACTCCAAGATTCTAACTCTATGACATTCTGAAAAGGTACAACTACAGAGACATTGAAAAGATCAGTCACTGCTAAGGGTACGGGTGAGGAGAGAGATGAAGAGGCAAAGCAGGGAAGATTCTAAGGCAGTAAAAATACTCTGAATGATACTATAATTATGGATATGTCATTATACATTTGTCCATATCTATAGAATATACAATACCAAGGGTGAACCTTAAGGTAAACTAAGGAATTTGGATGTCTATGTAGGTTCATACTTGGTTAAAAAAAAAAAGTACCATTCTGATAAGTGATGTTGATAATCAGGGAGGCCATGCTTGCTGTAAATCTGAAACTGCTTCTGAAAAATAAAGGTTTTGTTAAAAAATACATTGGTAAACAAAATGTAATTTATGACTTTTACCATAGTCTATATTGAGGACTAATTTGGAAAAAATAATGTAGTCCTGAACAAAAATAAAAGTGGAAAGGTAATTCCTCAGAGATATAAATCCTAAAATCACTAACTCAAAGGCAGGAAATAAATGAAAATATTCACTTATTTCCCGAGCTATCTAGACAACTACCTACTAAAAAAGTAGCGGCTTCTTAAGTAACCCAGAGCCTCTATTTTATAAATCAATCTTCAAATAATTTATTTCACTCATGTAAAAAAAAGAAACTTTTAAGCATCTGGGTTCCTTTTTCTAAACAATCCATTTATTTTTATTTTATTTTAGAAATTTATTCATGATGCTACTACAAATTTATCAGTGAGTCAGACACATCTTCATGTAGTTAAAATATGTTCACCAAGATTTGTATAAATGCTTGCTGCTTTGAATTTTTATTGTTGATGTAGTACAGAATTCTTGTAAATATCAATGGCAATGCTGTCTCAAGGGAAAGACACACCATTAGCAGAAAAAGCATGTCTTAAATTTTCAGGGTTTTTAATACATTTTTGAAAGTCTATTTGCTAGTTTAAGTTAACTTACACTTAAAAAAAAAAACTAGATAAGAAAGATATCAATCCATTGAATTCAAATCATTTTAACTTTGCATCTGTTAATTTTTAAAAATGACTTATTTTTTACCTACAGGGATGATCCTAGAATTTCAAAATCTTTCTTTAAATTTTCTTAAATAATGTTAATTAAAAATGCAGGGGGCATTCTTCCAAGTTCCTAATTTGTTGAATTATACTAGAAAAAAGCATCAAGTATACTATTCTATTTTAGGTAATTTTATTTATTTTGTTTTGAAAGTATCTATTATTCTTAATAAAATATTAATTTACTATATAAGGTCTCATTTTAACTGCATGACTATGGAACCAGAGCATAATACTAATTTAGGCATCAAATACATATTTTAAAAATGCATAGAATTCTGTATTTAAAAATAAATATTTTATTTAAGAGAAACCCAAAATGCTGCAGTATTTATAGTACTAGATGAAGGCTTAATAAATCCTTTCAATTATTTATTATCTTAATCTCTTTAACTTTGGAAAAACAATGTAAATTGATAGGTGTTTTGCTGGTTACAGAGGGAAAAATATAAATGTATTTATAAATGCATCTATTTTTTTTTCCCAAAACGTAATCAGAATTATTATACTGCTATATATGTGACGCACTGGTTAGAAATTCAGAAAAAAGTTCCTTTGCCATTGGAATTTATATTAAATTGCTCATGTCACTTCTCGAAATTGCTAAGCCTTGGACTTTTTAGGATCTCTTTTCCATGTGTTGCCTTTGCCACCTTTCTAACACAGCTTAGATTCCTTGTAATTCATTTATGATACTGTTTTAATCATCTCAAATTCTCACTGATTTTTGACCTTATAGTTCTTACTCTTGGATTAATTCTTAATCAGTTTCTCTTCTTACCACTCCAGACTGACAGGTGGCTTCAGATGAAGGTGCTTAACTCTGACTTCTGAAAACAAACACCCCATTATAATTTCCAACCACCAGTAAGCATGGAATGTTACTTACAAATCATTTTACTTAACCCCATTCAACTCAACTCTCTTATATAATTTCCATAGTTCCTATTCTAAAGTAGCCCGTCTCACCTGAAGTCTGTATTTCACTCTTACCTTTCTATGCGTCCAGATTGATCTTGTCATGTAACTAAAAACAAGAAAGGACACAACAACAGAAAACTTATCAGGCAGAATTCATCTAAATGGCCCTCTTCTACTCCTCTTAACTGTGTCATCTATGTGAGCATCTTTCTCTGCTGCCTCCAAATAAGAGATGGGCTCATAATTTTGCCTAAAATGATTACGAAAGCCTCCATAAGAATGTAGTACTTGATAAAAGTTCCAGATCTTTCTGAATTTGCCAAAGGAGTTAGGAAAGAGGCACGAGAGATCCTGGAACATTCAAAGAATTGAACTATATGTGTATAGTGTGTCCTTTTGTGTATGTGTGGTATTGTATCATTGTATGTGTTAGTGTATATGACCAATGGATTGGAAAGGGAATGAGGGTGTCACTAGGGTAGTCAGGATGCTAAAAGTTGGAGGACATTTGTGAGGATATAAAGTAACCTTGGGAGGGAGGCTGCACAATGCTTGCTTCAGAAAATGATTATTTCTTAGTGTAAATGGAGAAAGGGTGTTGAAGTTAAGATATATTTAAGAGGAACTAACTTTTCAATTGACCATGTGTGAAAAGACAGAGAGAGAGTAGAGTGTAGAATAAACTCCAGTTTTTCTGTTTGGGTGAAAACAGATTTTTTGGTTTGACAGGGAATACAGAAAAGGAGAAAGATGAAGAGCTTGGTGACAGACATAGTATATTTGCAAAATCTCTAATGGCAAGCTAAGGATTGAAAATAGCCTTAAAACTTGACTACACTTCTTCAGTTTGAATTTTTCTTTGGCAGAGCATAGTCTGATTTCCAATCTAACTATTTTACTGAAACCAGAAATGCTCAGAATAACCAAGAAATCAAGCCCCCAAAATAACATGAGCATGCTCATAGTGACAGAAACAACCTAAATATACATTTCCAAGTTTGACAAAAAGTGACAAAATGATAGTATTTATAGAAGGAGCATAATAAATAGATTTTCAACCTGCTTAATTTAATCAAATTACTTAATTTATTTACTTAAATTACTATGTACTAATGACAGGAAATCATTTCCTATGTTCTTGTCCAAGTTTGTTTAGACTGTGTTTTTAAAAAAGAAGATGGAACACTGAGAGTCTCAGAAATTCAATGAGAGAATTCTGTGACTATCTAGAATTAAATTTTCACCTGTTTTTCCATCACTTTATAATGTCAAATTTATATTTTAAGTATAGTTGGACAGGAGTGTAGAATTACAACAGCCTGTGTATATTTCATTTAGATAGATCTTTTTAAATTTTCATACATGAGAATCCAATCACTACCTTAAATCAAAATAATTCATTTCCAGTTTTGTTCACAAACTGTATTTATAGATTTATTAAAACTTTATTGAGCATCAGTAGATTTGATTATATGAACTTGATTATGTTATATGAACTAGGGGTACAAGCTGTTTGGGAACGAGCTGGAAGCATAAAGTCAAAAATGACATCTTAAGTGTTTATATGGAATGTTTTGAAATCTGCTAAATGTATGTTTTGAAATTATGTTGAAGTAAAGTATATGTTAGTGGACAAAAACCTTGAGGAAGAGAAATATTATTTTAAACTTGGATTATGCACTGTTTATTTCTTTAAGAACAGCAATTTTGTGAGAACTTACTTACAGCCTAAGTTTGGAGTATACATATGAAACATTTTTTAAACAGTATTTTTAATGTAGGATTACAATAAAGACTGCTAAGTCTCAAATATTTTGAAATTGCAAAACCTTTCTACTTTAATTAAATTTGTGACACTAAACATGTCTTGCATAGTTACTATTAAAGATAAGTGAATTCAACTTAATTGAATGTGTAGTGTAGGACTTTAGAATACTCCCATGATGTAACAGATATTGAGGGTATTGTTAAGAATATTGAACAACTGACTTGATATGGGATCTTCTAACAACTCAGGAGATAACAGAGAATATCAGTTCAGATTAAGAAATACACAAGTTAAAGAAATCTGTAAAAAGTGAAATTTGTATTTTGAAGTTTCCTTCTTTTTTATAGATATACCAGAACAAGGCAGCTCTGTGAGGCTTGGAAATAAGATAATTTATTCAAAACTAAGAGTTTAATTGCTTTGAATTTACAGAGTACTTTAACATAAATTATTTCAGGTGATTGTCACAATTCTTTCTATTTTCCTTAATTTCAATTGTACACTTATTGCACCAGATTATCACACTTAAAAATTAAAAAGATTTAGGGAAATTACTATGAACTTGTTTGTTCACAATTTTAAATTATTTTCAGCTGCTAAAATTAAAATGGTAAACTGATTCCTATAAAATTAATGACATATGTTTATATATATAATATATATTCTTCAAATTAATATAGAGCAATTATCTAGGTATGCTTAATCGGTAAAATCATCAACCAAGTCAAATTTAGAAAAGAAAGACTAAAAATACATTTCCAAAAATAATTGTATTTTTACTCAACTGAGGTTACCTGCACAATAATCTTACTCTCTATTTTATGGAAATTTTTGGTCTTTAAATTTCTGATTGGCTCAATGCAGAAGACAGATTTACCAGATAATTACCAATGACCATATTCATAATGCCTCCATAGATTGGCTTCGAAATGCTATACTTCCTTCGCTTGTTTTGGTGGTAGTGTATTGGCAAATTGTCTTGAACTCAAGGGTACAATTTGCATAACAATTTGCATAAAGGGTTTAATAAAAAATAAAATCAATTCTGAAGACCATTTGCATCTTCATGATAAATTAGAAAAATTACATGGTAGCTGCACACCCCAACAATTAGAACTGGCATTTGGTCAGCATTTTTTTCACTTTGTTTTCCCAGGGGATAATTACCATGACCCAGGTAAGAGGACAGTAGGTTAAGTCCCCAAAAAGAGTCATTAAAATCTTAAAAACCTTGCTATTAAACATCACTAACAAATAGAACCAAAATTGCAAAATTATATTATTAACTTTTCCGTATATATAATAAATAGCTTTTATTCAAAGATAATGCTCTATTTCCAGGAAATACCTATCTATCTATCTATTATCTGTCTATCTACGCAGATATAGAATTCTAGGATATACAAGGAAGAGTTTAAAAATTGTCATTGCCATTAATATTCTTAAGTTAAAAATCTCTCAGTAGCAATTAAGAATGTCTCCAGTTTATGAATTAAAATATTAACTGTATATTTACCCATTATAAAATATCTATTTTCTCAACTTTTAATTACATATCAAAACCTTTCTACAGTCTTCTGTTACCACACAATAGTATACACAAACCCGTACGTTAAAAGATACTCTGAAATCAGACCCTTTTAACATAGCAAAGAAATCTGTTGCAAAAGTTCTTATCAAGTTAATGAGATTATCTAATATTCACATCCTCATTTGTCACATATGAAATTTGAAAACATTCATAAATAATATTTCAGTTTCCTTTGGCAGGATATTTTAGGAAGTCATCTTCCTAGAGTGACTTTTGGCTCTTGATATCCCATTTCTTCACTAGCTCTGTCATTCAGCTAATCCCTTTTGATTGACATTAACAATGAATTATACCACTATGGATTAAACAAAGTTGTTGTTGATTTAAGCAATTTTACTGATAATTCAGTAAACATAGGAAGAATTTTTAATCATTTATTCTGTAAAATCACATTCTTAAGAGTAATTTTTAATGTCAACTGTCTGAGCTTACAATTTCCCTGACCAGAAGATGTATAGAGATGAGCAAGGCAGAAATCAGAGAGAATAGATAGAATGAATATCAGATAGAATAGAATCAAAATAAATGATAAATGTATGAATACTAATATATTTTAAATCAGTGAATGTGAATATAAAAATATTTTAGTAAAGATTAACATCTATGTTATAGCTGTGTTTAGTCATCTGTTTTTAAAAAAATCTAGTGAACAGTTTTCATGGAATATACTAAATAATGGTCATAATTTTTGGTTAAATTATCTATTTCTGACATACTAAGTAGCATTTTGTATGCTTTATTATGTGGCATTCATAAATCATAAATCTGATTGGAACATGCTATAAAAAATGATGGAGACACTGAAGAATAATGGTTAAGAGAAAAATACTCTGGAGCCAGATGGTTTAGATTTAAATCACAGTTCTGCCAGGTACTAGCCAAGTAATCTTGGGAAGTTTAATTGCTCTAATTACTCTTTAATTACTTGTCCTCATCATCCGCATCTGTAAAAGGAGAAATAATAAAATTATATATACCTATTTCATAGGTTATTGTGAGGATTAAATGAATTAATACTTCTAAAGCACATAGAAAATTGCCTGAAATAGATTAACACTATGTTAAGTGTTCGCTGTGAGGATCAAGGCCACTTGCTGATGAGTGGAAAGAACCCTGGAGAGTCAGGAGCCCTGGTTCCCAGGCTTAGTTCTACCTCTAAATGAGACATAGTTATGAAGCCATAGAAAAGCACTGTTTGTGCTTTGATTCCCTTGCCTTTAGAGTGAACGTTTTAAAATAGATCAGTGATTCTCAAACCTGCATATAATTATTATTTCTCAGGATTCTTAAAGTTAAAAACAAACAAAGCCATGAACATACATGAAATCAAGTAAATCAGAACTACTGGTATAGGGCCCAGTCACCATCATCAGTGATTTAAAAAAAAAAAAAAATTCTTCCTGATTCTAAAGAGTATCCAGAATTTTTAATCTAACCTAGATGATTAATCAGTTCTCTTTCACTTCTAAAATCTCATAATTCTAATAGTTTAATTTACCTGTGTGTCTTTCTCTTATAAAATGAGTACTGTATACCATATAGTTCTCACAGGAATTTGCTAAGGATAAACTGTTATAAAACTAATAATAGAGAGTAATAGATTCATTAAGTATTGTTAAATAACCTTATGTAAATGACAATGGTGTTATTACTCCTGCTACATTCCCTGTTCTCAAGGGAGCTTAGTCATCAATGTAGACCACAAATGTTGATAAGTAACCTCTGTTTTAAGGTCTGGCTTTAATACATTTTTAGCTAGATATCGATACATTTAACCTTTTCAAAATAAATGTCTGAAAAGATATTTCCCATGGAGAGTATGGCTAGAACAGGGGGTAAAGTGGAGAGCAGGTTCAGGAACATCAGGGAATACCGTTGAGTCATTCAGGGCAACACAGCAGAGTGCATGAAGGATAGAGGCTGTGAACAACCTTGTACTAAAACATACAGAATTTATTAGATGTGAGCTACACGTTTCAGTTGGTCAGTGCTTGAAGTGAATTCCTAAATGAGCCAGACACTGCTTCACTGTAAGTAGATTTCACAGCTGTTGCACGTGTGTCACTTGCACACATACAGTGCACATCTGGAGGTCTGAGCAAAGTTTTATATTAATAAAACTTTTTTGTATTTTTTATAATAAAATGATAGCTCATTTTTATTGAGTACTGTCTATATGTCAGGTGCTACCCTAAGCACTCCACAGGTACTGATTAATGTATTCCTAACAACAAATTCGCAGATCCATATTTGTGCTGGTTGTCTGCTGGCATGTGGTTAAATAAAAATAGCCACAATGATTAATTTTGCATGCTGTTGCCATCATTATATACTGATGATTATGTGCCTTTATTGCTAAAATATTAACATTTTTCTTATTTATTTTCCCAACTGACAGTATACTGCAGTAAATGATAATAAAATATGTCTTCTACTGAGAAGAAAGATATTTGCAAATATGAACTGGTTGCCATGTATATCATATATGCCACAGAATTTCCCCCTAAAAACAATTAGCAACTCAAACAAAAAAGTTAAGTTACTGACTCATTAATAATCTGTATTTTCTTTTGTTTTGTGGACCAATTATGTGAATAGCCAAACAATTAACAAAGCCTTATGGCCTATTTAAAGATGTAGTATAGAAGATGAGAATGTGCCTCCCCAAAAGATGCCACTTTGGCATAAGGATTATTTTGAACTGAAGACAATTGAGAAACAGCAGACACCAAAAAAAAAAAGCTCTCTGCCTCGCCCACTATTTACCTAAGAGCAGGAGACAGCCACTGGGAGATGTCATGGAGAGGAATGTACATAACAAACCTTACTAAAGCCACTCTTATCTTCCCTATGTGTCTACTCTCCCAGTTTGCCACCCCGAAAGCCTAATCTTCTCTTTCTTTGCCTCTTCACCTCTCCACAAATTGCATTGTTCTTTGTTAACATGCTACATATATCTAAATTCCAAGCATCTCTCTGAGTCACTCCTCAATGAGTTTTCCCTGCATAAGTGTGCTCTGTACGTGTTAATAAACTCTGTTCTCCTATTGTTAATCTGTCTTTTGTCAGTATAATCTGCAGGTCCCCAAAAGGAGAACCAAGAAAGGTTAGAGGAGAACAATTTTTTCTTCCCCTATGTAGGCTTAGCTTTTTATTTTAAGTTATGGGAAATTGGCTTTTTCTTTCTGAAAATGCTATGCAATTCCAAATTATGGAATTGATGCTTGAAATGCAGCTAGTGTTTCCTCCAGCTGTAGTTGGCATGCAGATTGTTTCTCAAGAGTAAGTACCATTGTTCTCTGAAGAACAGCCAGCCTAGTGTCTTAAACTCAGGTGGAGTGTAGTCTCTGAACATCGTGGCATTTTTGGTGCATCCGTAATCTTGTTCTTTGTCTTCATGTAGCCTGTCTGGTCAGAGAATTTCTGTAATTCTCCATTAGGCAAGAGATGGATCCATTTTCTACTAAGAATTTGATATAAAATAAATGCCAGAAATCTTCTGAAGCTAATAAAAAGTTTGAGATTTAAAACACATCCAAGCTAGGCAGTTTAAAATGATAGCACTGTCAGAATAAGCCTCGGGGACTGCAGAAGTGCTCTGTAATAACAGTGAGTATCTCAAAGTGACAGGGAAATAAGTGAAGACATTTGCTGTATTAGAATGAGCAGAAGATCGGGAAGGCCTAGATTTGAATTCTTATCCTTAATAACTAGCCTTGGAAAATTACCTGATTTCTCTGAGCTTTAGCTTTTTTACTTTCAAAAGGTGAGGTTCAGTAATTGATTGAGCCCAACAAATTAGTGTATGACACAATATACCTGAAGGTATCCAGCACATAGTTCTCACATGACAGTCCTGGAAGTGCTCAAGAAACATCAGTTTCCTTCACTTTCACCTTCTTAAGGAATCCTATTCTTTAGTTCATCAGCTGTAGTTTGGTTTGAAACATTTTACATTAAGCACCCTGCTATACCTCTCTGTCACTCCTGCACATAAAGAAAAAAGTGAATGATTATGAGAGCTGCTGAATTTTCCAAGATGAACCATGCATGAAGTTCCAATCAGCCAGATTGGTTCAGTAAGTTATTCATAGCATCAAAGTAAAAGAAAAATGTTAAGTAAGTTCCTAAATACTTTGAGACAGCCTACTCTAAGTTTATCATATAAACACATTATATATCTGACACAAAAAATAATGAACCCTACTAGAAAGAAGTGGACTACAGCTCTATGTTTTGTTGTATGTGAAAATTAAAAATTTAATATGCAATGATTAGGATAAATTTAGTAGTAAGTTTGCTTCATTTGACTTGTCCTCGCTTCCTATCACATCCCAGAAGCAAACCTGACAACTATTTTATAGAATTATAATTAATTTTTCTCTCAATGTGTAGGAAATCTAAAAAAGTAAAAGAAAAGTAAAAAAATCACTTATTAAGTTTTATGGGGAGCTACTTTTAGTGTCAGTTTATGGTTGTTTATGGAAAAATACAACTACCTCAAATCTAGGGCTAAGTAATCAGTGTATCAGTTATAAATATGGGAAGCATCAAAACAAAAAAGATGTACAGATTGATCCTAAATATCTGCATTAGCTCCAATTTACTCAAAGACAAATGATCTTTCTATTATTGTCTTATCTTAAGAAACTGCCAAGAGAACAAAGCATAAATAGAAGTGCAGTTTGGATTCATAAAGAACTTGATCCCTTTACCTAGATTTTTTTTTTCACTTAGTGAGGTCAATATAAATATTTATCCTTTCTTTTAAGTCTTGGAAAGCATTTAGAATATTTGCCATGACACCTCTGTTTTTGGTGTTATTTCAACCAAATTACCTGTACATTTATTCCAGTCTTAAACAAATGAGGATCTAGGTTGTGAAAAGTTTAACTGATATCTTCTATTTTTCTTAATTTTGACCTTTTTGCTTCCATTCATTTTTAGGATCATGATATTCATGTTAAACCTTAAATATAAATTTGTATCATTCTATATTTAGGTCCTGGCAGTTAAAATACTAAAGAATGCACTCTTTAAACATTATGACTTTCAAATATTGTTAATAATATTTAGGATTTCTTTGACATCCCTAGTACCGAAATCAAATTTTTATATAGAAAAAAATAGGTCTAACTATACCTGGCTAATGTATGAAATGTGTTAACTAACAAATCAGCATATTAAAACTACAGAGATAAAAATTAAATAGGAAAATGTTTAGACTAGTATTAATTTTATAGTGTATTTCTTTCCTTTTTGCCATCACTAGGCACTGAGAGATCTCTGTTGAAACTTGAATTATAGTAATGATATTCATTTATAAAAGGAATCAAGAAGTACATGCATTATCACTAACAAGAAGAGAATAAAGGAACACTTCTTTGAGTGTGTTTTATAAAACAACAGTCCAGCAGGGTTCCAAGCAGCATTCTGTGAACAATAAAAACAAATATGAAGTCTTTCAACAAAAAAAAAGTTTAACTTAACTAGACTTTTCCAAAAGTATTTGAGGATGGCAAGGGATATTTCATGGAATTGATTTTCATGGAATATTAAAGAAATGCAGACATTAAAAAAAAAAACTATTTTGGCATTAATAAGAGCTACCTGCTTCAATGTCACATAAATATCAAATAATCACATACATGAAATTTTAGAAATAAGCTCATATATATTTTAAAGATTTATACAATACATAAGACAGAAGGCACAAGTGTAGATCTTAAAGGACTACAAAGTCCAAAAGATTGCATATTATTAGCTACCATATGAACAGTAGTGTGTAAAATATAACCAAATACAAATTAAAACTATTTATTTGGTTATTCTATATAATAGGGTAAAATGGAAAGTCCAGCTTATCTGGTGTCAAAGAAAATCTAAAATCAGAAACAGTAGAAAAAAAGAAGTCCAAGATCTTGCTAAATATTGTGAAAATCAACCAGCATTCATCATTAGTTTTACTTCTTTGTCAAAGAGAACAATAACACATTACAGGGATATTTCAGGCAGCTTGGCTTTTGCATAATGTATGGCATAGCGGTATTCATCAGTGTGCATTCTTTGCCAATCAGTGGGACAGTTTCCCATTGCGCGGTGATGTAAAAGGAAGCCTGAACAACTGGAAATAAAGAATAAAGAAAAAAATGGATTTGTATAAAACATCCAAAAAATACCATGAAAATCATGTTTCAACTTTTTAACAAAATCTATGAGTGAAAGTTAGTTCAGCTAATATAGGGCAATGTTAAAATACAGTAATCCTGGTTGTCACCTCAAAAATTAGGTTCATGGCTTTTTAATGCCAGTAAACAGCCTTAGTATTTTTAATGATATGAAATCAAAAACAATGTCTGTCAAAATAATTTTTCAAGTATGAGCAATGAATTTAAAGACTCTGTAGGTAAGTAACTCTACAAATATGAAACCCTGATTTTTTTAAAATCTATCTTCAATTTAAGGTGTGATTAGTGCTCTAATCCATACATAGCATTGTGATAGATCGTGAAAGCACGGAACTGACACTGGACCAGGAAAAACACCTTTTAGTCACATATGTCTGCTGATTACCTTAAATAGGTTTTCCATTAGGCTTGGCACATTGCTTAATGGTACATTCTGCCAAAGTAATGGTGTTCCTATGTCCCCTTTTGTACATGTGAATTCAGGGTTATAAATTCATATAATTATTGCACAAACATAAAGTCCCAAGAGAAAAATTTCTCTACTCTGTTCCTTCCACATGCAGGTGTGCTTATTTTCCCATTAATATTAATATCCATTATGCAATAGAAACAAGCACTTCTTCAATTTTTTCCCCTAAAATCACTGCATAATATACATGTTGATAAATTTTAAATGATAGATACATTTACCTTAGTCTCTGTCACTCTACTTGAGTCTGAATGATTTTTCAAACCCTTATGTTATTCTACATAGCAAGGTGAAAAAAGAGAAATCAGATTCAATGTCATTCAAATTTCTTTAAGATAGTTTTGACTTCAGTTAATACTGAATTTAACTTTTTCTTCTCAGAAGGTCTTCTTTTTTTCGCATATATTGACATATGGCAATATTTTTTCCTCCTGAGAAGATTTTATTACTACAAATTTATAGTATAAAGTTTTCATGACTTAAAAGTTCAGTGATTCCTAGAAGATATTAAATGTTACTACATTAATATTTAAAGTAAGTTTGTTCTGTTTTAATGATAGATGTTTTCATGAGTCTAATTCAATGTGGTTCAGAGTCAAACTCTATCACTATCATTTGGTGAAACAGTGAAGTTTGATTGCTAAAGGCTGAATATAAACTTGCATAAAGCTTACAGCAAACTAATATTACAGTGTTTCAAATATAGAACAGCAGAAACTTAATGGTCTTTTTTTTCTTACTTTTGGAAAATAGAAAATGATTCTTAACTGGAACTGAAAATACTCATCCATTGTAAGTAGATAAGAAACTATAACGGGCTCATTAAAGTGAAAATCCATAGCCAAAATTTCTCAGAAAATGCAAGAACTTTGCAGAGGAAGTTAATCAAAGACACAAAGCATCGTACAAATTAAGTATGGGCTTGACACTAAGGGCGTAAGGATTTTAGACCAAGAAAGGACAAAAGATCTTTTAGTCCTTACATTACATGACATGAAGAAGTGATGCTCAAATTCAGATCTTCCAATTTCAAGTCCACTCTCATTTCCAGTAATAACTCCACTCTGACACACTGAAATGAATTATAAATCAGCATTTTAATTCTATTTACGGAGAAAACCCAGTATTACGGCATGTAACTGTTCTCAATTATTTACTTCCCTGAAGAAGATTATGTGCGCCTACCATTGCCTTGTGATTTATAATGTTTTGGGAAGAGCATTCTTCTCACCCCACTGGCAGATTTTGCCACGTGCCTTGTTTTTGGCCAAGTTTTTGGTACAAGTTCTAAACAGAAGGTTTAGCCAGGCTTGTGTATTTCCAGCAGTGCACTTGCTCTTTAATTTTGCCAAAAGAACAATGTGCTTCTAATTTAGGACTCTCCTCAGCCTGAGCACCATGGAGCAAAGCTATAGAGTAAGCAAGAAATAAACCGTTATTATAGTGAGGCAGTTAATACATAGACGTCATAGAGAAACTGCTGTCCTAGTCGGGACTGTCAGAGATAATCTGGGTGTTTCAGCACAAAATATGAGATGTTCCAAAGCAGACTGAAGGTGAAAGAATACTGATAAGAAAATAAAGTATTAAAAATACGTTTAAAATGTGTTGCTGTGGGGTTTATAGGACAATTTATAAGGTAGATGAAAGTATTGAAACTCTTTTAAAATTTGTTTTGCTGAATTGTGTTCAAGAAATATGAGACCATGCACGGTTTAAATAACATGTACCCCAGACATATTTAGAGCACATAAAAACAGCAAACAGTTACTGAATTCTAATCACTTTGAATCAGGATGTAATGTAATGCTCATGGAATTGAATGTGATGTGGTAAGAAAATAAGGCTTAGGGAAGTCATGTAACTTGCCCAAAAAACCACCTAGTAAGGAGACATTCTTGAATTTGAACCCAGGCTTGTAATATTGAAAGTCTTTTCATTTACTATATGCCTGTTCTTCAATCTCTTTGCTTACACCAGTCCATTAGGCTTTCTACTTCACCCAAACATTTTTAGAGAAATAAATATAGATTGAGTCCACATTTCATTTAGAATCTCCAATATGTCAGCTGTCCCTTCAACTCTCTTTGGAAACCCATTTCTGTTTCCTTAATTCTCTTCCATTTTAAATTGCTTTACCATGTAAAGTATCATTATCTTCCACCTTTCCCCTCATTACATATGCATGGTTTTCATGACCAAGGAATTCCCTCATTTTTGTTCCATTTAAGTCCTCATTCTCTTTTTCTTTTTCTTTCTCTTGCTTTGTACAATCCTTAATTTTTATCATATGAAGGAGTTCTAACTTAGGCAATCTTTTTTTCTCATTCTAGACATCCTACTAGTGTGGTGTCACTGTCACTCATGCTATATCTCTAGCCCAGTCCAAAACCTGTGTCTTATCCCCCCAGGACCTCACATTACATAGAAACAAAATCCATCCTACTTTCCCAACCAAAAAGCTAAAAAAAATTCATACATTATTCCTAGATCTTCCTGTTTTAAAGCACTTAACCATTCATCAAACTTTGCTGTTCAATCTCCTATAATGTCTCTTTGATCCAGTTCTGAGACCATCACAATACCTCTGTTCCAAGCCATGCTCATCTCACACGGAGGCAGTATTCCTCCTGCCACACACTCTCCCCTACTGTCCATTGTTTACCATGAAGTCAGCGCAATTTATTTAGTTGTTTAAAATTTTTACCTTTAGTCTATATTTTACTGAGATATATTTGACATATAATATTGTGTAAGTTTGAGGTATGTGATGTGTTAGTTTGACACATTTATGTATTGCAATATAATTACTTTAGTAGGGCTAGCTAACACCTTTATCATGTCACCTACTTATTTTTTTGTGGTTGAAAACATTTAAGAGTTAATCTCATAGCAACTTTGAAGTTTAGGATACAGTATTGTTGACTATAATCACCATGCTGTGCAATAGATCTCTAGAACTTATCTATTAGTTGCAAGTTTGTACCCTTAAGCAATATCTTTCCAATTCCCCCACCCTCTAGCCCTTGGCAATTACTGTTTCACTCTCTGTTTTTAAAAGTTCAGTTTTTTTTAGTTCTTTATCTGAGTGATATCATACAGTATCTGCCTTTCTTTGTCTGATTTATCTCACTTAATATAATGCCCACAGGGTCCATCCATGTTGTTGCAAATGACAGCTCACTTGCTCTTCCCCTCTCTCTCTCTCTTACAGAGCAATTTACTTTTAAGCATAAATCAGATCATGTTACTGACAAACCCAAACCATTTAGCACTTTATTTCATTTTGGGGAAAATATAAATTCCTTATTGCAGCTAACTAGATTTTTAAAAATTTGACCCCTGCAATCATTTCTGCCTCTACACCATTCTAAATGGAGGGCCTTGAGTAATCCTGTATATCTTCTGGTGTCTCAGATTACTCTCTCCAGAGCTGTTTCTTCTTCCTAAAACACTTTTTTTTCACAGTATTCTTTCCACCTGCCTAAACCTCATCCTTCCTCCTCATCTCAAATTCTTAAATATCACTTCCCCAAAAGGCCTAGATGACCTCTAGAAGAGCCTCCCACCTATATACGGGTATACCTTGCTTTATTGAGCTTTGCAGATACTGCTTTTTACAAATTGAAGGTATGTGGGAACCCTGTGTCAAGCAAATCTATCAGCACAATTTTTCCAACAGCATTTTCTCACTTTGTATCTCTGTGTCATGTTTTGGTAGTTTTTGCAGTATTTCAAACTTATCATTATTATTATATTTTTTATGGTGATCTGTGATCAGTGGTCTTTGATGTTACTATTGCAAAAACATGATGACCGCAGATGATGTTAGCATTTTTTACCAGTAACATGTTTTTTAATTAATATATATACACTGCTTTCTCAAACATAATACTGTTGCACACCTAATAGACTACAGTATAGTGTAAACATTACATTTATATGCACTAGGGAACAAAAAAATTGTGTGATTCACAATAATGCATTATTCACTCTATCACAGAGGTCTGGAACTGAATCTGCAGTATCTCTGAGGTATGCTTATATTGTGACACTATCTTGTGGTTTCACTATTGCAAATTTAATCATATTTTAAATAAATTGCCTAACTTCCTTGATAATGGAAACCTTTGTGAATGCAGAAACTTTTCCTTTTTCCTCTCTCTCATATCTGCATAGTGTCGAAGCATGCTTTATGTTAAAGCAACACCTTTCAATAAATACTGAAATAAATAATACTTTTGAATTAATAATCACATATCTATGAACATGTATCTAAAATCAAGGGTATACAACTGTAAAAGGAAAGCAAGACAAAATTTAAAGTCCTCTTTTATGACTATTTCTACTGAAAGGACTACAGCACTGATATGAGCAAACTGACAAGAATGATTACAGCTCTTCCTTGACTTATGATGGGGTGATAGCCAATAAACCCATCCTAAGTTGAAAATATCATTAAGTCAAAAATGCATTTAATACACTTGACCTACCAAACATCATAGCTTAGCTTAGTCTACCATAAATGTACTCAGAACATCTGCATTAGTTTCCAGTTAGTTAGGCAAAATCATCTAACACAATACCTATTTTATAATAAAGTATTGAGTATCTTAGGTACTTTATTGCATACTGCACTGAAGGTGAAAGCCAGAATGGCTGTTTGATACAGAGTAGTTGCCAAGTGTATCGACAGTTCACACTGCATGGCTGACTGGGACCCGCAGCTCGCTGCCGCTGCCTGGCATCATCAGTGAGCATCATACTGCATATCTCTAGTCTAGGAAAAGATCAAAATTCAAAATTTGAATGAGGGCTTCTACTGAATGTGTATATCTTTTGGCACCATCATAAAGTTGAAAAATCAAAAGTCAAACCATCATAACCTTCTGAATCGTATTTATTTTAAAGGCAGCAAAAGCTCTAAATCTTGATATTAGAAGTCATGATAGCAAAATTGATATTTTAGCACATAGCAATATCTTTGCCTAGCATCAGCAACATAGATGCTATTTTTTAAGTATAAAGCAACTGGAGATGTCACCAAGGTTACCTGTGGAGGAAATAAGAAAAATGGTATGAGCCACCAGGAAGACAGGTTTGCAGAGTACTTGTGAGATTCTCACTTGGGAATTCCCAGTTGTTTGGGATAAGTCAGCAGTTGGTAACGGAATTAATTTCTCACAAGTAGATGGACTGAAATATTTTCCTTTTAATACTCTGGCCGTGCTAATATCCTCATTTTTGTGTTTGTGTGTAGCCTAGGGAAAAGGAAATGGAATTGCATGGAGAAACCATTCTTTAGTGGGTAATTTCCCTTAATCATACCTTTCTGGAACTTGAATGAGAACATTCAAATTTATTATCAAAATGTTTATTAAAATAGGGAGAGCTATTATTGGAATTAAGATCATTTTTCCTTTTAGGGAGCCATTAAATACAAACTTTAAGGCTAAATATCTAAGATTCCATTCAGATCTCAATTAATCAGTGATTCATCATAGTTAAAAAAAGGGGGGGGATATTAATAGATATACAAATAATACATACAAACACATATACAAATGCAAATTCTACTTATAATAAGAGATACTAAAGTATTTTAAAATAAGAACATGTAACATTACTAATACTGAGGTAGCCATAGCTAAATCCATAAAAAATAAGTAAAAAACATTAAGAAGGAAAATGGCCACTATCCAGGAATATAAAATGGAACCAGATTATGGGGAAAAAAACACGAAAGAAAATAAGCTAAATAAGCGGTAAGATCAAAATAAGTAAGTTCATATCAATTTTATTTGAACTATTCTGTTTGCAAACATGCCCTCTCCATAGATGCCAGTCTATACCAGCAGTATCACTGTAGCCTTGATTGTTTAGACTCATGAAGAAGCTTTGGTTGGAGATGATAAGCATAAAAGTGATGATGATGATGGTAATGATATGAAGAAGAAAAAGGAAAAGGAACAGAATAAAGAGAAAAGAAGAGCCTCTGAATTTTCCATAAGTTAATGCCAACTACTTAAATCAGTATCTCCTGTTACAGATAAGCAAAACCCATGCTAGTAACATAAATGGGAGAAACTACAAACTTCAATCTCATAAAAGTAAAGCCACTCAGGAGTGGAGTGTCAGGTAGGGATTGTGTGAGAAAATAAAGTAGCAGAGCCCTTGTTGAGGTGACAAAATCACTCCACATCGAACGGAGGCCGGTTCTGAGTGAACCAATACTGCGGTGAACCTGTTGAATCAGAACACTGACTACTAAGAACTGAAAGAAAGGGCTTTGAAAGAGCATGGGAAAATAGGTGGACGAGTACCTTGCAGACAACTGGAGTAATCTGAAAATGGACTGCGCATTAGTCAGTATCGCATCAATGTTAAACTCCTTTGGTGTGATGATGTTCATGGTGTTGTGTAAGAGAATATCCTTGTTCTAGGGATAGACAATAAAACATATACTTTATTTTTACTCCCATTTCACAAGTGAGAAGCCAAAGGCACACACACAGATACACACACACACAAACATTAGTTAACATTTTGGAAGTCACATCTATACTTATTAGGAGATTCAGGAACTGAGCCATGACAATCTAATTCCAGAGTCTGTGACATTAATGGCTTAAAGGCTTCTGTAAGAACACTTAAGGTGTAATTTCAGTTCTGTAACCTAAAATATAATCATAAGCCAAATATTCATCTTTTTTGAGCTTTGTTTTACCATAACGGTGAAATGGGGGACTTGGAGAAGAGACAGATACAGTTTCTTTCAGTTCTAAATTTCTAAGATTCTCATTACCACACATGCCTTTTCCTTTGTGTTTTTAACTCACTGTAGCCCAAGTTTCAGTAAAATAAGAGGGATGCACATAAGGGCTCCTTTGCTCTTTTCGATCTAAAATTGCATAATTCTATACAAAGTTATTGCATCCTGACCCAGTTACTGAACTGAAGGTGAATTAGGTCATCACTGTTTAATGGACTGCACTCTCTGCAGAAGCTCTTGCATTGCCCTTGTATCAGGCTCAGAGGAAAATAGCCACTCTCTGATGTGTCTGGTGCCTTATCAAGATGACTGCACTGCCTGTTATGTGCTCCCTCACAAAATGCACGCCAATAGTTCTGCTTAATCATTTTACTCAAGAGCACTAAAACTAATGGCCCTTGCTTTAAGCACATGAAAAGACCAGAGTCTATTCAGAAACAGTGCATTTACCTAGCATTCTGTTTCTAAGAGAGTATGAGATAATATTAGAAATGTCTACTCTTTGGGGCCTAAGAATGGGAGAAATAACTATAACAACATTTAAGATTATCTTGGAAGTAAGTCTTCTGCTGGAAGAGAAATTTTCAACTGTAGTACCATTTCTCTTAGCTGTTGAGTCAATTCAATTTAATATATCAATAGCATGAAGTATTATGTTATCTAATCCTACAAACTAAGTATGAAAAAGTATGATTAGTCAAATTAATATCATGTGATATAAATAATAGTTGTGAGTCTAGAGGTCCAGCCACCTGAAAACTGGAACAATTTTGTCAAGTTTCTCATTTCCATCAGTTTTATCTTACTTTGATGTGGTTCTTCAGACAAGGGGCATGATACAGGTAAAAACCTTGTGGTCTGTCTCTACCAGTTGATAATACTTTGGTCAATACATATATTTCTAGTCCTATTATGGTAGTTTTGATTTTTTTAAAAT
This sequence comes from Camelus ferus, assembly GCF_009834535.1. Taxonomy (NCBI): domain Eukaryota; kingdom Metazoa; phylum Chordata; class Mammalia; order Artiodactyla; family Camelidae; genus Camelus; species Camelus ferus. The sequence continues at coordinate 56,753,764 of NC_045697.1, read as the reverse complement.
GTATTTTATAGATCCTGTGACTAAATAAAACAAATATTAAGATTTTGTTTTCTTATGTCCAAGAATATAATTCAACTTTGTAGTCCATATATTTTCAGCATTTTAAAAAAGGCTAATGAATACCAATATTTTATTAGATTTTTGCTACAATTAGCATGGATATAAGACTTGACAAATTTTATGGGAATTAACTCTCACGTTAATGGCATCGAACTTCAAACTTTCAAATTCTCATAGTTTCACTGTTCCAGGCTTCAGAGATTTTCCTCCATGGCTGGGAACTCAAGCTCAAACTGGAAAATTGCACTCACTGAACATTCCTTAGGTTGATAGTGTGGAATATGAGCTCAAGGGATAATTTGCATATCTGATCTAAGCCCCCAACACCAGAGTTAAGAGGGGAGGGATTTTTGTAGAATAAGAACCTTCAGTAGTAAACATTTCCAGTTATTACCCTTCACATCTTATAACTATGACAAGGCCATTTAGCATTTGGAGATGATTAAGTTTTCACATGCTTTTCTTCTATGCTACCTTCTGTTTTCCTTCATTTTAAACAAAACAGCTGCTCCTCCATTTGCCTCTTAAGGCATTTGGATCGTCAAGCAGGCATTTCCATTTGATCTCACAGGCTGGGACTCATGGGTTTTGCACTAATTAAAGATGATAAGGTGAAAGTGAGACAGAGAAGGTCCAAACCGTTCATCCAATAGTGAGAGTGTGTATTCCTCAAAATAAGCAAACGCTGCAGTAACTTTAAAGTACCCCCCCGACACTTTGAAGTTGTCTGTTGTACCGGCAAGTCTAAAATGAGACCCAGCCAAGACAGGCATTAGCATGTCAAAGAACAAGCTTCATTTTCACTGTGAGGACTCCATTTGAAGTCTTGTGCTCAATGCCATGGGACTCTGGAGGCGGCTGAATTACGTGCTGTTATTCCAGATGTGCATTGTCTCAGTAGAAATACAATTTCACAGTCATTAAACATGTTAAGCTAATCAAGAGTCGATTACAGCAGAAAGCCTGATAGAAGTACTTCAAATTCTTGATAGAAGATTTGCCTATTGATCAGTTTATTGATTTTTATTATGTTAGTATTAGACTGTTATTTCTCCATATTGTTATAATCAAAGTAATTGATCAGCCTTGGCTAATTCTACTATTGAACACTGCCCAGCAATGTATTTAGTACCAAATTTCTGTGCATTATGTCTCAATGAAGTAATTGCAAATATTTGCTGAGTTTCTTTTCTTCTCAACTGTATATCTAGCTAGCTTTTAATTAAGAAAAAGTTATTGTGCCCAATGAAAGCAAACCCATGCTGGCATAAATACGTAACTCCATGTTTGCTAAATCTTCTCATTTACAATTACACTGGCTTTTTGTCTTTAAACCTGATTTGTATCTGAATTGAATAAAAGCCCTAAGAATTTAGCAAGTAAACTCTTAAAAGACAAATAGAGAAATAATGGGAAAATATTCTTCACCCAGAGACCATATTCTCTAAATTTAAAAAGTCAAAGATGAGCCTAGGAATTTCAAGAATTCTCAATTATTAAAAATAAACACAAATAAATAAATTCTTAAAAATAAATATAACATGAGAATTTTATGCAGTTACAAGATAAATTTCATTAATAATTTTATGCTATTTAAGAATTTTCTTACTGTCTTTATTTTGAGGGATAGATAAATATATTTCTGTTCAAATTAATTTTATCCATGTATAATATATTTCTATGACAAAGATGGAATGGGAAAATTTTAAGCAAAAACAACATTTATTTTGCTTTACTTTCTAATTTTATCACATCAAAATGAGCCATTTATTATAGATATCATTGTATCAAAAATTTTGGAAAAGTTTTGAACATATTTCATTTCTAATTAAAAAAATACTAGATACCACTGTAGATCATTTGGAAAGTAAAATAAAATGCAAAATATCCCACTATTTAGAGAACAATGTTACCATGATGAACTCTTTCTTTTTGTAGTATTTTGTTTTCATATAGGTATATAATTTCTTATAAAATTCTTGTTATATAGTATGTACATGTTTAACCTTGATTTTATATCAGTTCTCTGTAACTATTAGGACCATTTTCTCATGTCTGTAAAGATTCATCAAGTAAGTGATGTAATGACTACTAATAGCATATCATGTCAATTTATAGTGATTGTTTACAATTACTCTGTCATCAAACCTTTGATTCTAAATTTTAGATAAAACACATAAGACAACACAGTCTATCCAAGTACATGAATCTTTGATCATATCTTTGTTCATATTTCCCCAATATAGATTGTTAAAGGAACAATTTTGAAAATAATTTCAGTAAAATAAATATGCTTATTATACCCAGTTTCTCACTATCACTTCTTTTCAGTCATTAAGAAACCATCCATTTATTTAATTCGATTTAAAAACTATTTTCATCATCATTATGCACTTTTCTCTATAGTCTTAAAATAATTATCTCCAGATTTTACCCTTTCATTCCAGCTCAATCTCTATGTGCCAATTAAATCATCTGACATACAGAGTGAACAACATAAATACAGTATCCATTCATCTGTGAGCTTTTCAGACCCAGACTCCAACTATATACAGCACTGGTAATTGCACAAACAAGAATTGAAGAGACTTCCTGATACTTATCTCTTTCTTTAAAAGCTTGGTTCCACAAAGCATCGTGTTAGTGATCATCAGAGAAAGTCATTTTATAGCTCCATGTAGGAATTTATGGCATATAGTGATCTGAAGGCACAGTGCTAGTATACTTTCATACATCTGTCCAAAGAACTCAAATATACTGGAAAACTTGTTTCTCTAACATTAATATAAAATACAAAAAAATACATTAAACTTAGTTAGAAGTACTAATGATACATACGATTTTTTCTTAGTTCTTAGAAATTTTTGTTTTCACTTTTTAAAAAATATTTTCTCTGTCTTATTTTGATTTTAACAGTGGAGGATAATAAACTTTGGTTTTTAATCCTGTCTGCATATTTGAATGCAGTTATAAAGTAATAGAAAATAGGAAATGCCTCATGTAACAAGGCAAATGACTTTTTTTCAGCCTATCTGATAAGTAACACTACCAATCTGTTCTTTTTAACAAAAAATTGCTAGTGACTTGCACGTATTAATCTGCCTCTAAGAATTTGTTGCAAATAAACTTAGTTCAGTGCCCACTGCACCAGCTATCAAGATATGTGAATAACTATTTTAAACTAAAATCTTTATTTCTGAATGTATCCTTTTAATTGAGAACCATATGGAATTTTCCAAGTATGCCTTGTCATTTATCCAGTTGGTCTTAAAATATACTTTTTTGTTGTGTTTTAAGTGATGTGAATAAGTTTAATCTGTAACATCTATATAATAACCTTCTATATAACAATAATTTTCTATTCTAATTCTCTTATTTATGATAATATCCCTTCATATGTTTTTAGCATTACTTGCCAGTTCCTTAGCAAGTTGAGACATACCTAACTGTGAAGCTGTAATTGTACCTGATAACTGACAACCACCTGGAATGGTTGCTTTTATGGGAACAACTGCTGGTTTTTCTTCTTCAAGCTACCAAAGACAAATCTAAATTGAATGATTAAAAAAATCTCTGATGCTGCATAGTAGCATTCAAGGAGAGAACTGTCTTGCTGTGTTCACCTCTTTTTTCTCATTTTAAAAGAAAATTAGTGAACTATTTCAACCAGAACCCCAGGAAACAAGTAGCATGCTTCTGGCTTATGGAGTTTTAGAGTCTCTTAAAATAATTCTTACATGTAAAATTAACAGACAGGAAGGAGAAACAGACAGTTAATTTGGAACTCATTTTAAAGTATTTATATAAAGGACAATGATTAAAAATTGTAAAATTCAATAAGATCCTAGGCAAAATATAGTTTTATGTATATAATCTCCTGAGTAACCTAATAAAATTGAAAGACATTAACTTCTTCATTATTTTTTAATTTATTGTGTTATTCATGTGGGTAGAATAAAATAAAGACCTAATTCCTAATAACTGTTCTTTATTAGAGAACTTAAAATGATAATGGCTGTTAACCAAAAATATGAATTCTAATAAAAAAAAATTTCATCTTCAGAAACTTTGTTACCATGTATAAAGGAGTGAAGAACAGTACTGTGTGTATTTTTAACCCGATACCCTGGCACTCTCTCTCCTTCTAAGAGATTAACTAAAGGTCATCAAGCTTGAGGACCTTCCTACTTGTCTGAGATAGTCTGATATTTCAGTCTTTCCCACAGTAGCTCAGCTAAGTGACCTTCATCTGCAAGTTCAACATTCCATCTTCTTTGATTAGCTAATCCCTTTGGAAAAAAATCTACTTTGAATCTCATCTTTTCTCTTTCTCCTGATCCTCTACTCCCCAACCCACCCTCACCCACCTCTGTTAACCCTTCCCCTACTGCACACACTAGATGCCCTGGGCACCCAGCTCCCGACCTTGTGGATAGGAGGCTGGACCTGGTATTGGTCCTCCTGTTGGAGGCATGACATACAGCATTCTTGTGGGGAAGTGGGCACATAGCGAGAAGAGTTGATGAGACTACATTCATTTACAGCCCTCTCATATTTGTTCACTAAACCAGAGGCTGGACTCTTGTATACCACTGGCTCCATGGGGAATGCTGTCTTTCTTAGTCCCCACTTTGAAGTACTCTGACTATCTGAAGTACTAGCTGACTCTAATAGTGAATATACGTAATTCAAACAGTATCCTATAGGTATTGAGAGCTTAGAGACAGATTTAAACAGGAAAATAATAAGAGCACTGCAGTATTTAATACAATCTGTGACTGCTAGAAGCAGAGATTTATACTATCACAATTATCTAATTAACATTCAGTGATTTAGACTGGGGAGCACAAACAAAGAAAAACAAAACCCTAGAACCATAAACATTATTTATATCAAGACAATAATGTATGGTATAACATTAAGGCTGAGAGCAAAAAGTGTGGCATTGGATTATCAAGTTGAAATGAAAGAAGGTTTTGGGATGCAGCTTATTTAAAGAGAATTTGTCTCAAATATGATACGATGAAGTGATGGTGAGGTGTGGGTGACTGAAAAGACTGAAAGTTAAAGGAAGGTAATAGTTTCAGATAGCATAGTATCTGATGCTTGACCTGGTAACAGGATATATTTTAGAGGAAAGGAAGAAGATTTGCATTAACAAAGGAGCTATCTCACTAAATTCTGTAGGATCCCTATAACAATAAGCCCCCAAATGACTAGATATTTCTCCTCTCATTTCACAACAGAGTGCAAGTTGTCTTAGTACTGTGAAGATTGAGGTTTATGTAATCAGAGTTGATTGCATGAATTTACATACCGGTGCCTGATGCTCAACTCAGCAGAGATACTGCAGGAAGCTTCAGTGTGTCTATGAGTACCTGAGAGAGCAGGAGAGCCCTGGCGTTATGCTAACACCTGTTAAACTGACACTTGTTAAGTATAGCGCAGGGTACCAGATAGTTAGCTAAGATTCAACAACAGACCACAAGGGAAACCAAAATAGAGAAGTTTATTCCTCACAAGTCCTGGAGGAAGTAGACTGCAGGCCTAGGGGGCCACACAGGGAGGTCAAGGCAGAGTGCGGACAGAGAGAGAGACAAGACCTGGGACACATGCCTTTATTAGGGTCTGCAGGTAGAATGCTTTGGGGTTTCTGGGCAAAGACTGGATTGGCCAATTCAAATTAAAAAAGTGTGGTTTTATTAAGGTCCACAAGGATCTTATCTAAGAGGCACACAATGAAGAGGCATTGGGAGGCAGGAAGGACTGTTGATCACAAGGGCTCCTGGGAAAGTCATAGCAGAAGCCAACATTTGCTGATGACTCTGGAGGCTGTAATCCAGGGCATGCACTAACATGTGGGGCTTAGTGTCAGTTTAAAGTCCCTGAAGGCCACTTGACCTAACAAAATGGGCACAGGTATAAATCCGCATGATTTCAGCTTTGGTAAATGATTCGAGATACAAAATCAAAGCAAAAGAGAGAAAGAAAGAGAATGAAAGAAAGGAAGAAAAGGAGGAAGAAAGGAAGGAAGAGAAAAAAGGAAAATAGCGAAGTTAAATTGCATATAAAGTAAAAACTATGCTTCAAAAGACACCACTAAAAAAGTGAAAGACACCCCCAGAATGGGAAAAAATATCTGCAAATCATATATCTGATAAGGGACTCGTATCTAGAATATACTAAAACCCATACAACCCAATCATCAAAAGAGAAATTGCCTGATTTTTTAAATGAGAAAAGCATCTGAATATTTTTTCTTATCCAAGGAACATATATAAATGGCTAATAAGCACATGAAAAGATAACCCATATCATTAGCTATCAAGGGAATGTAAATCAAAACCACAATGAAATAACACTTTCACATTCACTAGGATGGCTATAATCAAAAACTCTCGTAATAAGTATTAAGAGGATATGAAGAAATTGGAACCCTCATACTGTTGGGAATGTATGCTGTTGGGAATGTATATTGATGCTGACACTTTGGAAAATAGCCTAGCAATTCTACAAACAACTGTAGAGTTACTATCCGAAGTAGAATTTCCACTCCTAGATACATGCCCAAGAGAAATATCAACAACTATCTACTAAAACTCTCTTAACCTCTTGAGTGGGAACGGTGAGTGGGAAGACTTGTTTGGTTCACAATATAGTCTCAATGCCTAGAAGAGTGGTACAGAGCAGGTTCTCAATAGATATGTATTCAATGAATGAAGATGTTATCATTTGCAATTCCAGAAATAAACAAGTTACAAATATTTTTACAGTCTATGTCATAGTCTACATTTGGTGTTTGTACTTTGTTGTTGTTTCTAAGAAGATACATTTCTATTTTTATCACTGTACATACAATATTAAAATTTTAGCTTACATTATCTGTTTTATTTAACATTATAGTATTTTATATTATTTATAATATAAAATCCTATTAAATATTAAATTTTAATATTAAATCTTATTCCTATATATAAAATATTAATTTCTAATTTTTTCCTTATACATAAAACATTAATTTTTTATCTTAACTATTACATACAAATAAATATTTGCATCTATTCCTGAGGGAACTTTTCAAGGTAAACAATTTGCATTTTTTTCTGAAATTGTAATCAAAAGGGAGACAACTGACAAATTACTAGTTTATTTACTCAATAAATATTTATTTGGTGCCAAGTACATGCTAGATACTATGTTAAATTCTGAGAGTTAAAAGGCAAGTATATGGGGAGGTGGGAGGTTAAAAGCATCTGAAATCTCATGAATCTCACATGGAGCTACTTAGGGTTTTGAAAACTGCTTTGTAAAGCCCATAATTTTTGTTTGTGATGTTTTAAACAAATGTATCCTCTTTTTAGTATTTGTTTAAAGCTGAAGTTTCAAGAGGAAACAAAATATTGATTTTTTTTCTCCCCAATTAGTTTAATGGGTACTCCACTTCTAGTGGATATAATTGAATTCAAAATGATTAGCCTGCTCTTCTGCCTCAAAATCCCACCGTTTCTACCCTTCCTAAGTAGTAAAAATGGCATTTGTTATTTAATTGATTAAAACAAGCATCTCATTATTATTTAATTTGTATTTCTTTGGAATGATTGTGCTATTATGAGTTTTTTAGCCATTTATATTCCTTTTACGAATGTCTTTTTAGTTTAAATGCTCACTTTCATAGATCTTTAATTTATTGATAAATACTCTTTATATTCAACATTTCATTCTACTAAGATCTTCACAGTGATTGACTTGAGACTCTGGACAATACAATTACACAATACTCTGAAGACAATACATTAAGAAACAATAGACAATTAGGCAATAAAATATAGTCACACTATACAACAAAGGCCAAGGACCATATTAATAGTGATATATTGAAACCTTCTAAAGCTAGTATGCATGCTTAACACATAATTGCTAATTACTTTTCCAAAGTGACCATTACTTTGGCACGTTTTCCATAATTCTTTCAAACAATCCCACACAGTTTTTATCAATTTCTGTATCCAGCCCACTTATGACTTTAGATTTCTGGCTAAATGTGGCCAGTCCAAAAGACTCACATTCCTTTGGGTGACAGCATTGCTTTGAATACCCAAGGAATTGTGGCATATGCAGATTCTCTTAGTCTTCCAAGAACACTCTCTGGTGACCCACGTGCCTCTTTTACTTCTTAGCCAGCTTCAAATAATTACTTCTTCCCTTGCTATTACTTATCCATCACAGTATGTGCTCACCTAAACCTTCATGTATATACTTTTATCATCTCACATAACAGTAGACTGAAGTACTCAACATTCTAAAATGGTATAGTTTAACTTCATTAACTTTTAACACATTGTATCTTTTCCCTCTCAGTATAAAATGTATAAATAAAATAGCTTACATATTTTAACTTGCACCTCATATACCTGTATTTTATTTTTGTATCTGAGCTTCCTTTCCTATAAACCTTCTATATTTCTGTATCAAACCTTTGTCAACCATTATGCTATATACATTTCAAGTTTCACAGCACATATATAAAAATAAATCTTTGATAAAATGATTACATCAGAATTTCCTCCAAATATTTCCCATTTAATAAATAAGCAAAATAATCAGAGAAAGATGAAGGAACTTGCTCAACGTCATAGCATCTAAGGGGTAAAGCTAGAATTGAAATCCATGTTGTCTGAATTCAGAATTGTATATGTCACACAATACTACATCTCGTCCCAGAGTGGCAAGACCAAGTAGTAAAACTTAGTCATCCCTAAGTATCCATGGGGAATTGATTCCGGAAGCCCCCTCATGTACCCAAATTCCTGGAGGCCCCATAATATGCCCTGCATCCACAGATTCAGTCAACTACAGGTCATGTACTACTGGAAAAATACAGGTATAAAAGGATACATGAAGTTCAAACCTGTGTTGTTCAAGGGTCAACTGTAATTTGATACAAACTGGGCATAACTAACATTAAAAGATGTCCAGCAAGTTTGAGAGTAATAATGATTTGAACTTCAGATATCTTGGGATCTTTTGGACTGCAAAAGATTGGCAGCCTACTTGAGAAGCCTCACATAAAATGTATAATAACAATATCATCAAGTGAAGATATGACAAATAGAAGCTTGATGTGAGTTAACTTTAGACAAAGCTATGGTCCTCCCATAGATACAAAGAAGAAAGACCTTGCATGCAACAGTAATAGTATAGTGTAAAATGAAGCTTCCTCTGCACTTCACCAAAGGGACTTTGATCTAAGGAATCAACATTGAAATGGAATATCTCATAGTTCCTCCTAATGATCCACTCTTATTATTGTTTCTTCCTTTCTCCATAAGCCTAGACTTCATTGACTTAGATATTTTAGTACCTAAGAAAACTATATTTCCTCCAAGGTTTTATTCAATTGGAAAGAGCCCAGTCTAATAAGTCGAAAACTATTACCTTGTCATTTTTGGCTTTGCATTCTATTATCCAAGCCAGTAAAAAGAGAATTTATAGTGTGAGGTGATTTATCCTAAATATTTAGGGGAAATATTATTGCTTCTATAAAAATAGGACTTGAAAGTGTATAATTAAAGTAAGTGCAACCCATGTCTAGCAACAAAAGTAATGGAGTACTACTCTGACCATGTATAAGAAGTACCACTAATAGTTCAAGATTCTTTTTTTTTTAACATTTTTTATTGATTTTTAATCATTTTACAATGTTGTGTCAAATTCCAGTGTAGAGCACAATTTTTCAGTTCGTACACGAACTTACATACATTCATTGTCCCATTCTCTTTCGCTGTGAGCCACCACAAGATCCTGTATATATTTCCCTGTGCTACACAGTACAATCTTCTTTATTCTACATTTTGAAATCCCAGTCTGTCCCTTCCCACCCCCTCATACCCCTGGTAACCACAAGTTTGTATTCTATGTCTATGAGTCTGTTTCTGTTTTGTATTTATGTTTGTTTTTTTGTTTTTTGGTTTTTTTTTTAGATTCCACATATAAGCAATCTCATATGATATTTTTCTTTCTCTTTCTGGCTTACTTCACTTAGAATGACATTCTCCAGGAACATCCATGTTGCTGCAAATGGCATTATGTCGTCGGTTTTTATGGCTGAATAGTATTCCATTGTATAAATATACCACATCTTCTTTATCCAGTCATCTGTTGATGGGCATTTAGGCTGTTTCCATGTCTTGGTTATTGTAAATTCTTCAGCATATGGTGTTGGGAAAACTGGACAGCATCATGTAAATCAGTGAAGCTAGAACACTCCCTTACACCATACACAAAAATCAACTCAAAATGGATCAAAGACTTAAACATAAGGCAAGATACAATAAACCTCCTAGAAGAAAATGTAGGCAAAACATTATCTGACATACATCTCAAAAATGTTCTCTGGGCAGTCTACCCAAGCAATAGAAATAAAAGCAAGAATAAACAAATGGGACCTAATGAAACTTACAAGCTTCTGTACAGCAAAGGAAACCATAAGTAAAACAAAATGACAACCTACAGAATGGGAGAAAATTTTTGCAAATGAAACTGACAAAGGCTTGATCTCCAAAATATATAAGCAGCTCATATGACTTAATAAGAAAAAAAAAAAAAGACCCAATCCAAAAATGGGCAGAAGACCTAAACAAGCAATTCTCCAAGGAAGAAATACAAATGATCAATAGGCACATGAAAAAATGCTCAATATCACTAATTATCAAAGAAATGCAAATCAAAACTACAATGAAGTATCACCTCACACCAGTCAGAATGGCCATCATTCAAAAGTCCACAAATGACAAATGGTGGAGAGGCTGTGGAGAAGAGGGAACCCTCCTACACTGCTGATGGGAATGCAGTTTGGTGCCACCACTGTGGAAAACAGTATGGAGATTCCTCAAAGGACTAGGAATAGACTTACCATATGACCCAGGAATCCCGCTCCTGGGCATATATTCAGAAGGAACCCTACTTCAGGATGACACCTGCACCCCAATGTTCATAGCAGCACTATTTACAATAGCCAAGATATGAAACAGCCTAAATGTCCATCAAGATTCTTTAGGAAGTAAGAATAGAATTACTCTAACAGATTTCAGAAAAGCTGAACCATTGACTAAACAGTAACTAGAAGCTCCACCCAGAACGTTTAAATCTAAGGCAAAGAGACAAGGAATGGTCAGTGGAAAAGGAAAATTGTAAGTACCAGTCATGGCCAGAAGCCAGTTCCAGAAATGAGGACTCTAACATCTCCCAATATTTTAAGTATTTCTGTGTCACATATATATTTGTATATTATACCATAATTCTCTTAATGCTCGTCCCCTATTCACATACACGCAAAGTATTGTTGTTGGTAACCTGTGAAATTTCGCCCAAATGATTGCAAAATAATCCTAAATAAGAAAAGTTTTCATCAATAAATCTTGTATAGCAAGTTGGATCATGTAATATATATGATTTAGGAGGGGAATTCAGTTTACATTTGGTTTTATGAGTGATAGCTATATTTTGCTTGGCAAAATTATTTTTAAGTTTAAGTATAAAAAGGAGGGTATATAAAGAAGCTTGTCAGTGAAAATAAATAATTTAAGCTTTTATGTTGTTTCAGTTGGAGACAAATCCTCTTCTGTCACTGGGAACCTGAAGGGGGCAGATACTTGCTCTCCCCACACCTAGACAGCTAGGGCATGGCTCTATTAACTATGTCACCAATAAAGTCTCCATTCAGAACTTTAAATTTAAAGGAATTAATGCAAATAGAACACAGAAATAATTACAGTAGTAAGTCATGGCAGCAAATTGGCAGTCAGTGGCTCCCAGCAATGGTACTGTTAAGCCAAGTAGCAACAGCAGAATCAAGTAGCAGATGCCCATTGCTGTCCACTGCAGTAGTGCCAGCATTAGCATCCTATCCCGCAAAGAAATTTGGATTCCACTCTAATGCTATTGGAAGATATCTGGGGAGTTTTAGTCAAGTAATATGATTTGATTAACATTTTGAAAATATTCTATCCAATGAGAGAAGATCAAGAAAAGAGACAGAGACCTCAGTCAGTTCCAATCCAGGTGAATTGAAGTTGATAGTAATTTATAAGACATAAAGACCCTAGGTAACTTTGTAGGAATTAATAGAAAAGGAAACATTATGAATATTCCTAAGTTTGTTTTTATATTTCTATTGTTGGTTGTGGTGGTATGTAGATAAAGCCTAAATATAAATGCTGTCCATTTGATCATATAAAATGAAAACTGTAGTTAGAACCAAATATGGGATAAGTTAATTCAGTAGCATATATTTACATGCTAATTATGTGTCAGTAATTGTGTTAAAATTTGAATATCCAAGATAAGCAAATTAGACTTCTTAAAAAATGTTCTATTTGTTAAACTCTGTGCGAATTACAAGCACAAGGTAGTGCACAGTGTCAGCAGCTATATATCACACTACATTCCCTTTGACAATGTCAAAACTTTGAGAAGCTGGAGTTTTCTAGTTGAAAAGAAAAAAAAATCATTGTAGAAAAGGAAATTGATCTATGCCCACTTTCTTTTGACTGTTTTTTTCTTGAACTTTTAATTTCACAGTATGAAAATCTTCCTGATGTAGGTGAGTCTCTAACTAGTTGAATCCACCTGAAAACTGGTCTTGTAGTAGGGCAGTTTGGGCTATATATATTTCTTGGAGGAACAGAAATATTGGACTTAATTCTCTCAACATATTTTTTGTTTTCACTGACTTTATCTTTTTCACACTTGCAAAATAACTAATCCCCCCCCCTTTTTTCCCCCGCTCTACTCTCTTGGAAATTGTATACTCTTTCTATTCTTTCAGAGTTTTTTAAAATAACTTATCATGCAAATAACTTTACAAAGCTTGAATTCATTTCTATTTGTTGCATTAAAAACTACCCCCAAATTTAGTACCTTAAAACAATAATGATTTTAATTTCTCAATATATGATTTAGCTATTTGAGCTGCTCTTGCCTGGGGCCTTAGATGTAAATTCGGTCTTCTGGACAATTGGCCACCGTTCGGTTCCTGGGTTACTCTCCACCCCCAAGGTGGTTTGTTCCTACTAGAGATATCTCCTCCTCCAGGAGGCTAGCCCAGGCTTCTTTCTTGATGGCAGAGGGTCCCTAGCAATAGAAGACAAAATCTAATGCATAAGTGCTCTGCAAAATTCTATTTGAACATTAGACAAAGTAAGTCAAATGGTCATGCCAGGGAGTCAATATAGGAAGAAACTACACATAACTATGGATGCAAGGAGGCATGATTCATTGGGGGAGTTTTACTTGTAACTGTGATCACACCTTCCTTGTAAATTCCATTAGGAAATTTATAATTCTTTAACTCTATTTGTCTTTCTCCCCAAACTACTTGCTTCTGAAGTCCACTACTGTCGTTTTTAATTTTACCCCAAACTTGGCATTATTGCAGTTATGACTGTTGCTGTGATTATTGTTGTTACTTTATTTAGCCAATGGATGTTTTGATTTACTTATACATTTATAGTTTCATAACTGACATTCTTACTGGCACCTCAACACCTCTGGCTGAAATAAATCTTCCTACGTTCCTGCAATAGTGCCTCTTTGGACAATTTTTTTTTTTAATTTTGTTTATATCTCTGTTGTAATCTTAAAATGTTTATATATTTCATCATTCTTGAAAGATAATTTTTCTGGTTATACAGTTCAAGACTAGTACTTATTTTCTCTTAATACTTTGAGACAATTCCATTGTCTTCAAGGAATTGGTGTTCTGTGCATTTTCTGTCCTATTGCTTTTAAGATCATCTCTTTGATTTTAGTGCTGTAAAGTATTACTACTGTGGGACTGGTTGTTGATATTTTGGACTATATTTTACTCAGCATTCTTTGTGCTTTCCGCGTTTACACACATTTATCTTTCATAATTTTGGCACAATTCACAGAACTACCTCTTTGAATTTTGTTGCTTCCTCATCTTTCTCTTCTCTTTTTCAAGGGCTTTAATTAGAAATAATGTGAAAGACCTAGAGTCTGGGGTTTTTTATTCTGCTTACTGTATTGCTTTACATTTCTTTCTTATTTTCCAACTCTTTGATGCTTAATATCATTAGGTATTTTTTCTAACTTGCTAATCCTTACATCAACTATTTCTAATAGTCTCTTTAACAGTTTTTTAATGTTTTTTTAACATCAGCATCACTGAATTAATGTTAATAATTATTTTTATTTCTAGAAGTTCTATTTATTGTTTTTAAAATCTGCTGATTCCGTTTTATAATTTTTAATAAATTATTGATTATTACTCAATGTATAATTTCTATAATAATGTTACATTCTTAGATAATAAATACAGTTTCTGGAATTCATATCTACTGTTGGTTGCTTCAGCTCATCAGTATATATGAGCTTTTTCAGGTAGGATTGGAAATTTTATATTTATGCTCATATTTCTTATATTTAACTAATTTTAATAAGAATTTACACATAACACTGTAATTATAGTGTCATGTGGCCATGAAAATATTATATAAAAGAAAAATCAGGAACACTCTATCTGCTAGATGTTCTTTTGTTGTTGTTAATTAAAATGTCAAAGATGGATCTGACTTCTGTTGTTGTTATTGGTTACTCTTTCCTTTGTTCCCAAAGGAAGCTGTTTTGTTGATATGAGAGTCTAATAAAGAAAGAATATAAAAGGGAAAATTTTGCTTGCATATGTAGGCCTTTAAAGGAACATTAGTTATTTGGTTAATGGTCATTTTCCAATATAAAGCAGGTGCTTTAGAATCAGAAACCTATTTTAAGTTTTCTTAATATTCAATGAGTCACATGCCTTGATATTTATAGTCTCATGACTCCCTCTCAATTTTAATGGTCAAATCTGACCCTGAGTATGGTTCCGGTCATTAACTTGAAAGGAACGTTACAGTGAAAACCAACCAAGAAAATTAGTGAGAATGAGAAACAGAAAAACAAAATTAGATTACTTATAGATTCCAAACCTGCTGACAATTTTCCATTTTTCATGAAGAATATATTTTTATATGAGAGAGACATATCTAAGATATGCTTTCTCTCAAATTGAGTTTAAATACTCATCAGAGGGGGAAATGCAATAAAATACTGAGTAACAGCAAGACAAAAGAATTAAGTTGCATTTTTAGTCAATGAATTGGAAGCAGGTGTTAAACACGGAGAAGTTCCTCGTTCCATATGTGTGTTCGAGAGCTAGGAGATAAAAAGAGTAACAGTAAATTCATAAAGATAACTATAATTTACTTCTATGGATATCTATTAGGGGAAAACAACCACAACATCAACACTAAGATTAAAATTGACTTTATAATGCCATTTTTTGTTTCTATGAAATAAATTCAAAATTGAAGCCAAGAATAATTTGAACATTTACAGAATATATCAATAATACATCATTACCCAGATCTTCTTCGATTCAGTGATTTTAATTTTCTGTCGAACAAGTGGGGTTTATCAGAGAACTTAGCATCTGAATGTAAAAGGGGAAATTGTAAAATGCTTTCTTTAAATTTGCATGTCTTTGGCTCCTGAATAGCCATCAAAATAATTGTTTCTTAAATGGTATGCAAATCTTTTCTCCTGTGTTGACCCTAATCAAAGCAATTAATTCCATAATGAAGTCTTTCTTCACAGACACCATCTTATTATTATCTTGGTCTAAATTAATAACATCATGATAATAATTAGTCGATTTGAAATCATCTATTTCTTTCTTACAGCATGTGGACTCCTTATAAAAGAGCAACAGCAATGGAAATTAGAGTAAAACATGGCAGCTGTGTTGATTGGTGTGCCCGCCTAACCTTAGCATCTGCAACACTGGCCTTATTTAAATGTGAATGTGATGTGGTTGTAATGTTCTCTGCTCATCCAACTGAACTACTAAATACAAGTATATATTATACATTACATACAGCTAGTATTTACTGTAGTATTATAATAGTATATATAGGTATGTGACCATATTACAGTGTAACATATAATGTATATATATATAACTATGTGCAACCATATGTATACATACCACACACACATATACATATATCCCATATTTATATGTGTGTAGTCTGTGATTATTGGAAGCATCCCTATATCTTTTAATATAGTTTTATTTATCACAAAGATTTATAATTAATTATATAGTTCATATATTCATCACAAAGTTATCACTGATATGATCCTAGCTGATCAAATCTAGAGAAAGTGGGCAGATCATGAAATGTTTCAAGCAATTCAATCTATGTGGATCTTTAGTGTTGACACAAAAACGGGTATGCACTAGGTCTCTATGTACTTTGTGTGATACCATTGAAGTAAGCTTTCCTCATTGACCTGTTTTATTTGATGAAATGTCCTGCTAACTTTACAGCTGGCACACTGGGGTCCAGGAATTTTACACAGTGTTCCTGCATAATCGTATGTGGTCTGTCATCCTGGCAGTTCTATACATAAAGAGATCTTGTTTTGTGGCTATTCCCCTTGAAAACCTTTCTCAAATGGTTTTCCATTTCTACAGCCAACACTTGAAGATGCATTTAATTTGTTCCAATCTCATTCTCTTTGACTGTATATATAATTATCTAACACAACAAATAGCATTATTACTGCAATTATTTTGCATATATTCTCACAATATTATACTTATGTTTAATATTGTACTACTGTAAGTAAAATGTAGAAACATTGGAACATGTGTGAACCTTTCCCAGCCTTAATGATATAATCTCAATATGAATAATAATCTCTGCAATATAATGTTACAGTGTTGCTTTAAACCACATCTATACTTTGAAGACAATAAGAAAACAGTCTTTTACATTAACCAAAGTTTTAGCATTTCTGGCCCCTTTCATTCCTTTCTGAAAATCCTCTTATATCATTATCTTTCCAGCCTAAAGTACTTTTTTTTTTTTTTTTTTTTAGCATTTCTTGTATTACCCTCTGGTGGCAATAAATTTTGTCTGAGAATGTCTTTATTTCATTTTATTCTTTTTTTATACAATTTTAAATGTTAGACTCAATTTACAGTTAGTACAAAAAACTGGCTACATCCCCCATGTTGTTCATCCTTGTAGCTATCTTATATACAATAGTTTGAACCTATCGTTCCCTCACCTCTGTATTGCTCCCCTTCCTCTCCCAATTCTCTATATCTGTGAGTCTGCTTCTTTTGTTGCTATATTCACTAGTTTGTTGTATTTTTTAGATTTCACATATGAGTGGTATCACACAATATTTGTTGTCCTCTGTCTGACATTGCACTTAGCCTAATGCTGTCCAAATCCATCCATGTTGCTGCAAATGGCAAAATTTAATTCTTTTTTATGGCTGAGTAGTATTCCATTGTATACATATACTATATTTTCTTTATCTATTCATCTTTTGATGGACACTTAGGTTGCTTCCATATCGTGGCAATTATAAATAATGCCGTGAACACTGGGGTACATGTATCTTTTCAAATTAGTGTTTTTGTATTTTTCAGTTAGATACTCAGGAGTGGAATTGCTGGGTAATATGACAGTTCAATTTTTAGTTTTCTGAGAAACTTCCATAGTGTATTTCACAGTGACTGCACCAATTTACATTTTCACCAACAGTACAAGCGTTCCCTTTTCTCCACATCCTCACCAACATTTATTATTTGTCTTTCTTGTTTTGGGTTTTTTTGTTTGTTTGTTTTTTGATGCTAGCCATTCTGCTCATTGAGTTTTGATTTGTATTCCCCTGATGATCAGCAATTTTGAACAACTTTTCATGTACCTGTTAGCCATCTGCATTTCCTCTTTGGAACAATGTCTATTCAGTTCTTCTTTTTTCATTCTTGAAGAATATTTTTGCAGGATGTAGTATTTCTGAGTTGACAGAATTTTTTTCTCTCTCAGTATTTTAAAGACCTTCTTTACTATCTTCTATCATCCATAGATTTTGTTGAAAAGTCACATGCTTCCCTGTATAACATGTCACATTACTCTGGTTTCTTTTAGGATTTTTTTTTTTCTGGTGTGCACTAATTTGTCTATTATATTCCTAGGTATGGTTTTTGTATGTTTTATGATATTTAGTGAGATTTTGGAACTCTCCATTTGTATTTTTTACCAAATTAGGAAAGTTTTTTATCCAATCTTTCCTGAAATACTCATTTCTTGCTCTCCTTCTTCAAGGATTCCAAGTATTTTATATATTTTGATTTTGTCTCAGAGATCCCTAAACCAGTATTGGTATTTTTCAGTTTTTTCATCTCTGTTTTTTATATTGGATAATTTATGTTGATCTTTTTCAATTTTGCTGATTCTTACCCCTGTAATCACCATCTTTTTTTTTTTAACTTTTTTTTTTAACATTTTTTCACCATCTTGTAGTTAAGACCAATTAGCAAAATTTTATTCCTGATTTTTTTTTCATTTGCAGTTTCTATTTGGTTTTTTTTTTTGTATTGTTTATAACTCTCTGCTTATACCACTCTATCTTTCCACTTATTACAAAAATATTTTTCTTCATCTTAATGAATATTGTTATTATATTGACTTTAAAATCCTTCCCTGGTGTTATCAATATCTGGTCATCTCAGAGATCATCTCTGTTGATTGTCTTTTATTTTTGAGAATAGATCAAATTTTCCTGGTTCCTCAGGTGTTGAGTAATTTTGGTTTATATTTGGACATTGTGAAGATAATACTGTAGATAGTAATGATTCTGTTATATCACTGTTAAGGACATTGGGATGTTTAATAAGAAATTGAGTTGGATAGACTCAAAATTCATACTCTGTATCTTGAACAGCAGTTGAATTCTGATTTGTGTCTTTATCCCTAGTTTGGTAGCTTGCAGTCTACAACATGCATGCGGTGCTTCATATATCAACCAGATTTTAGATAGCTTATACATAGAATATGGGTATCTCCTCTTTTGCTTGCCTCTCTTAGAAATTCACTCTGTAATTTTCTGTGGATATAACTGTACTAAACTCTGTCCTCTAGATCTTCATACCATAAAGATAAGTTTCCTTTCTATCAAATGTGTAAATGCCCTACACAGAGCTATGTGTGGCCTTCCCTCTGGCTAAAAGTCATAATAACAGAAAATTCACCCATGTTATTAGTCTTTTCTTTTATGTGGCAGCTGATCTTCAAAATCTACCTGGCTTTGTTTATGCTCCAGAGCATTTGAATAGATTCTTTATGTTGTTGGTCTTTTGTTTGTTTTTTGGTTTGGATATTTTCTAGAGTTTTAAATTAATTTCTGTAGGAGACTCAGCCCACTCTGTGTGTGTGTGTGTGTGTGTGTGTGTGTGTGTACACACACATAATGCATAATTCCTAAAATCATGCTTCAGCTATTTCTTTATTAAATATACAGGCTTGGCTTTCTTTGTTCTTTATCTTGATTGCTATTTATTGAGCTTTATGAATCTCTAAATTTATCATTATTATTATTATTAGGTACATTTAGTGTCCTTAAATTTAAATTTTATTGATCAGGTAGCTTGCATGTGCATTGCTTTTCTTTTTGAAAGGTATCAGTGAGTCAACTTTGGCCAATATGGTCTCAGAAATAGGTGGTTTTAATAGGGAATTTTACAATGATTTGTATTGATGAGTAACCATTTATATAAAATTTAAAATTTAGGGGCAAAATAACACATGAGGTAATTTTGGAAAACATCATTATTGTTCTTTTAGAAATGAAGAAATGGAATTGAAAGGTCTAATAATTATTTCAAAGTCACAGAGGTAGAACAAGTGGAGGCAGTACTTCAATCCAAGCAAGGTTTACTTAGTCTCCTTTCTTCCACAATGCTTTCAGGCCCCAAACTATTTCTTAGTCACCTCTTTGAATTAATTCTAATTGGTAGATTAAACCTAAAGCCAGTAAAAATCTATAGATCAAGCAGATTTAATGCCAAAATGTATAGTTTCATTGCATATATCACTTCATCATTAGGGAGAATTCCATATCTACTCCTTGTTCTGCCCTCAGCTTTAAATCACTCTACAGGTATGATTCACCAGATCTGCACTTTAAATATTATAAAGCAGCTACTCTAAAATTTACTGCAGATTAGGAAACAAGCTCTGAGGAGGACATGTGATCAAATATTTTGGTAGATTCATATTATATTATCTATCACAAAAAAGAAAATGTAGACTGCTGCTTCTGGGAAAACAGAGTAGATGCACTTTTCCTTATTGCTTCCACCCAGCACAATTAAAAACCCTGAACATCATATATAAAATAAACAGAAGAAGACTATTAAAGATAGAGTGAAGAAGACCAGTTAATGACCTTTGGACCTTAAAAATTACACATCTGTGAGCACCTTGGGTTTCATTTTTGTTTCATAATTGTGTCCTAGATTTGGAGCTGACAAAGCTGGCTATCTAGAAATGTAATAGGCATGGACAAAAATAAATACCAAAAAAAGGTGATGCTCTCTAGTGAAGGACCAGAACCAGCCTAATAGATGTAAATCTTTTAGACTGTACCCTCTATTTCAGACAAAACTGGTCCAATCCCTACTCACTCCAGCTAAGGTCAAGTCAGAAACTTAGACTTCCAGCCTCACAAGGCTGTAATGGAACACCTGTTATAGTGATGTCAGAGAAGACAAAGTAAAGAGATGAGATATTTATCCCCTTTGGCAGATAATAAGACACTCCCCTCCCCCAATGTCAGTGAAGAACATATAGCATGCCTACAATTCCACCTCCACCCAGCAGTAACAAGGTGCGCTCCTTACACTGAAGAGGTGTCAGAGGAGGCTTAGTGAAAAGGTAGGACTTTCACCACAGCCCAGCATTAAAATGGTCCTCCCCACTGAATTGTCAGTGGAGAGTGAATGAGAAGCCAATATTTCCATCTCTGCTTAGGAGTAAGGAAAAGACCCCTTACCCCTGCAGGTGTAGGCAGAGACCTAGTAGGGAATCTAGACTTATCTCTACCTAGTAGTAGTGAGGTAGAATCACCTTTCTCCTGCCAGAGCAGAATCAGAAAAAAGTAGCAAAATATGAACATTTTTTAAAGATCCAGAATCTCATAATACAAAAATCCAGCTTTCAGTAAAAAATAATTCAGCATACTAAGAACAAGGAAGACCTCAAACTGAATTTTTAAAAATTCATAAATGTCAATATCCAGATAATAAAGATGACAGAATTACCTGACAAAAATTTTAAAGCAGCCAGGATAAAAATACTTCAACAAACAATTAAAAACACTCTTGAAACAAGTGAAAAAGTAGAATGTTTCAGCAAGTAAATAAAAGATACACAAAAGAATCAAATGGAAGGTTTTAAACTGAAAAACCACACCAGTGTTGCGGCAAATAGAGAGTTACTCAGAAACAGTTTGATATCTTAGTGTATTACTTAACCATTAGTAAGTTGGCCCAGAGATAGATTTACTTTAGAGTTAATTTTTCCCATTACTAAGGCAAGATCCAGCTTAGTGTCCTAAATGATACTCCCTGAATTATGAGTTTTTCTACTCTGGGCTGTTGGAAAGAGGCACTAATTTTGACCCTATAACAGCTCGAAGCAGTATTCCTGTCAGATAGTTTTTTTCCTAGCCTTGGATAGTTTCCTCACATACATGTGGTGATCAGTAGTCAACTAAATGTTCAAAAGGCACCCTCCACAGTTCTCTAGAGTTCTCTTTCTTGAACTTCTGTCCTTTCTGATACTCTGCTCTGTGAACTCTTGCTATTTTGTCATCCCCACGATTCCAGCCCAACCTCCTAAAGTCAGAAATCTGATAATCTTTGCCTGGTAGCCTTTCTCCGGATCATGACTTAGAAACATTCTCCAGGAACTAAGCTGACAATCTAACAGCTTAACTGTTTTATTTCTCATCATTTAGGGAAAATTCTCCTGCTGTCCAGTTTCTTGAGGTCCATTATTTCATTTGTTTCATCCTTCATTTTGCCTGTTTTATGAGGAAAGGGAGAACTATTTACTATAACTCTATCTTTACTAGAAGTTGAAACTCACTCTTTACTTTTTATCTATGTATTTTATATTTCTAAGCTGTTTTCTTGTAGACAGTCTATAGTTGTGTCTTGGTTTATATCTTATCTCACAGTCTGTGCCTTTAATTGTGAAGTTTAGAAAATTAATACTTAATGTAATAATCCATAAATTTAGATTTTAATCTACTATCTTGCTATTTGCTTTCTGTCATTCCCACCTATTTTTGTGGGGGTTTTCTGGACTCCTATTGGATTTTTGTAATGATTTTATTTTCTGCTCACCTTTAGTTTATTATTCATATCTTTTTTAATTTTAGAGATATTCTTGGTTTAGCAATATACTAAACTTTTCAAAGTCTATTTTCAAATAATATTATACCACTTCATGTTTAATGAGTCTCACAGTGGAAACTTTTATACCCTCCACCATCCTTTGTGCTATTGTTGTCATATATATCACATCCATATATATTATAAACCTTATGATATATAGCTTTTACATCGCTCATTTATTTTTTAAAAAACATAAAAAATTAGGAAAAATATATCCACATATTTTCCATTATCAGCACTCCTCATTCATTCATGGAGATTTAAATTAACATATGGTGTCATTTTTCTTCTGCCTGAAGTACTTCCTTTCACATTTCTTTTAGTGTCATTTTACTGATGATTAATTCTTTCAGCTGCCATTTATCTGAAAAATCCTTATTTCACATTCAATAATGAAAAATGTTTTTTTGCTGGTTGGAGAAACCTAGATTAACTATTTTCCTTTAATAAATTAAAGAAATATCTTTCTTTTCTCCTCTGGCTTATATAATTTCTGATATAAATAGTGCAGTCATTCTTATCTTTGATCTTGTCTTGAATAGTTAATGCTTAATAAGTTTTTGCTGCTTTTAAGATTTTCTCCTTATCTTGTGTTTAGGGTTTGATTTTTATGTACTTTGATGTGATTTTCTTTATATTTATTCTGTTTGCTTTTGTTGAGATTGTTGGATCTGTGGGTTTTAAATTTTCATAAAATTTGAATATTATTTGGTTATAATTTCTTCAAATATATATATTTCTGTTTAACTTTGTTCACTTTTTTATTGAAGTATAGTCAGTTTACAATGTTGTGTCAGTTTCTAGTGTACAGTATAATGCTTCAGTCATATATGAACATACATAGATTTGTTTTCATATTCTTTTTCACTGTTAAGTTACTACAAGATACTTAATATATTTCCCTATGCTATACAGTATGAATTTGCTGTTTATCTATTTTATATATATATTAGTATCTGCAAATCTCGAACTCCTCGTTTATCCCTTCCTACCCTCTTCAACCCCTGATAGCCATAAGTTTGTTTTCTATGTCTGTGAGTCTATTTCTGTTTTGTAAATAAGTTTGTTTGTTTGTTTGTTTCAGATTCCACATGTAAGTGATGTCACATGGTATTTTTCTTTCTCTTTCTGGCTTACTTCACTTAGAATGATGATCTCCAGATATAGCCATGTTGCTGCAAATGATATTATTTTACTATTTTTTATGGCTGAGTAGTATTTTATTGTATAAATATACCACAATTTCTTTAACCAGCCATCTGTTGATGGACATTTAGGTGGTTTCCATGCTTTGGCTATTGTATATTGTATATGCTATGAACATTAGGGTATATGTATCTTTTTGAATTAAAGTTGCCTTCAGATATATACCCAGAAGTGGGATTGCTTGATCATATGGTAAGTCTATTTTTAGTCTTTTGAGGAATCTCCATACTGTCTTCCATAATAGCTGCACCAAACTACATTTCCACCAACAGTAGGAGGGTTCCCTTTTCTCCACACCCTCTCCAGCATTTATCATTTGTGGGCTTTTGAATGATGGCCATTCTGACTGGTGTGAGGTGATAACTCACTGTAGTTTTGATTTGCATTTTTCTGATAATTAGTGATATTGAGCATTTTTTCATGTGCCTATTGGCCATTTGTATGTCTTCATTGGAGAATTGCTTGTTTAGGTCTTCTGCCCATTTTGGATTGTGTTGTTAGTTTTTTGTTATTAAGTTGTATGAACTATTTATATTTTCTGGAAATTAAGTCCTTATCAGTCTCATCTTTCACAAATATTTTCTCCCATTCGGTAAGTTGTCTTTTTGTTTTGCTTATGGTTTCCTTTGCTGGGCAAAAGCTTGTAAGTTTAATTAGGTCCCACTTGTTTATTTTTTTTTTAATTCTATTGCCTGGGTAGAATGCCCTAGGAGAACATTGCTAAGGTTTATGTCAGATAATGTTTTGTCTATGTTTTCTAAGAGGTTTATAGTGTCTTACCTTATGTTTAAATCTTTAAGCCATCTTGAGTTTGTTTTTGTGTATGGTGTGAGGGAGTATTCTAACTTCATTGATTTACATACAGCTGTCCAGTTCATCAGCTGCCCAACATCAATTGCTGATCAAATATATATTTTTTTCTCCCTCATTATCATCTTCTTCTGAGACTTTGGTTTCATGCATGGCTAGTCTGAATAATACTGTTTCACAGTTCACAGCTGCTCTGTTTTGGGGTGTTTTTTTTCCCCCTATCTTTTGTCTCTCTATATTTGACTTTAGATAGTTTCTAATTTTTTTATTTCTATGATATTTTTTTTCTTAGTCTCTACTCTGTCTTTATTAATTCCAGTATAGTTGTAATTTAAGATATTTTATTTTTAATCTCTAGAAATTGCATTTTTATCTTTTACATATCTTCCATTTTTCTCTTCATCAGTCATGTGTTTCCTCTAACTTCTTGAAACTTTTAAGCATATAATATCCCAGTCTTCTCATCATCTCTTGTCATTTTTGTTTTGATTTAAACTGAATGGTGTTTTTCACGGTTATAGATTTCTCTGCTACTTGCTTGGTTGTCATCATTTTCTCAGTTTTAGGCTGTACTTTGCAGATTTTAACTGTCAGTTGTTGGATTTTGATAGAGTCCTTTAAAGCATGTTTGATTTTACTCTTGTGTTTGGATGAGTTTTCTCGTATTATTTCAATTATTTCTAAAACTGTGTTTCTACTTTGTTAGCACAGGGCCAGAATAGTTTTTAGTCAAGAGGTAATATATAAAATCTTACTACTAAGCTGGTATAATTCAGAGACTTCTGCCCATGTATTATTTGGTTTTTCTACTCTCATTTGTATAAACATAAACTATCCCCAGCCCTGTGTGAGCTTCAGTAATTATTCTGCCTGCTACTTTTCTGAGCCCTGAGTGAGCTCTGGGAATGGTTAGGCATATGGCTTCGTGTTCTTTCCTTGAAAGTTATTCTGCAGCTGGCTTCATGGAAATTTACCCTACATTTGCACAGATTAAAATTCATTAAAAAATCAAATCAAAGAAACTCTTATGA
Source organism: Camelus ferus (assembly GCF_009834535.1). NCBI lineage: Eukaryota > Metazoa > Chordata > Mammalia > Artiodactyla > Camelidae > Camelus > Camelus ferus. The sequence goes on along the minus strand of NC_045697.1, from coordinate 56,728,333 downwards.
AAATGTCTTGATCTCTTTTCCTGATAAACATTTTCTCTCTGGTACTCTGCCCTACCACTCTAACTGCTTTATTATGTAATAACTTTATCTCTGTCTTCTCACCAACTTTGCTTTGGAAACTGTGTGCCTGCTTTGTAGTCTGAGGAGGGGTCTTTGCACCACACATAAAATTGGAAAGTTATGAGATCATAGGGCTGACCTTTTTTGATCCATTCTTTCATTCTTTCTAGGATCACAGCCTTGCTTTACCATTTTTTTCAATTTCTGAAAATCATTATCTCATATAATTTTGTTCAGTCTTAATGGCCATGTATGGAAAATTGATGCTGGCCTTTGTCTGGACCACATGTCTCTAGTAAACTAGCCAAAGCTTCTTTGCACTGTGACCAGTTCTCAAAAGCAACAAGCAAGAGAGGGCAAACCCTAATGTACAAGAATTTGTCAAGCCTCTTGAGTCATTTTTTCTACTATCCCATTGGCCTAAACAAGTCACAATGGTGAAGACCAGAGTTAACGAATGAAGGGATTAAATAAAGGAAGAGAGAGATTTGTTAGGGGTCACTACTATAATGATCTATCACACAAAATTTATCAACAATTATAAAACCTGAATAACAAGTACCAAGAGCTGTACTGATTTACTCTAGTAAAGATATCACATCTGGAATAACAGCTGCAGTGGAAGATGCCACCTGGTACAATGTGCACTAATCCACTATTTTCTTCCAAGACCCATCTGTCTTACTGCAAAGATAAGAGTACAATGGAAATCCCCATCCATCCCTGTATTTTCAAATTTTTGAGGATGGCGATAATCTCTGCAAAATTACAAGGGATGCAGGTTTGCATTTGGCTTACTATTTTTATAAAACAGTGAGTTCCAAAGCTTTTCAATAAGTATTCCTACCACAAAAACCCTCACTCCAAATAAAGGCACAAAGTAGAAATTCTCCCATTTGCTGAGTGTAATTATTCTGACTATATATGAAGAAACTGGGAAAATAAAAGCAAGATAGGTCTGGACCCACTAGTTCCACTGTACTACAGGGTTGGGTAAAAACCCACCTATCACCTAAGCTCAAGGAGTTTCCATTTTGACCAAGTGGATTACAGTGGTGATCTTAACTCTGAATACCAGCAATAGTTTTAGATTGGAGGTAGTGTGCAGTAACTTATGAGCTACTTGAAAGATGACTCTCCAGGGATGAATAGAAGCAAGATTTGTGGCCCCAATTATTTTATTATATAGTTCTTTTTCAAGTTACACAGACCACCCTTTACTGCAGGAACTCTGAGTCTACAAATAGTCCAGATCTTGGAAAGGTATGATCACAGTGACCTTATTACAATGACTCAAGTGATGCCTATTTTCAACAGAGCTAGATATTTTTACTGTGATAAAATACACATAACATAAAGTTTACCATTTTTTCTATCCACTGTTAAGTATATAGTTCAGTGGCATTAAGTACTTTCACATTGTTGTGCCACCATCATCACCATCCATCTCCAGAACTTTTTCATCTTCCCAAACTGCATACCCATTAAACAATAACTCGTCATTACTCCTTCCCCCTAAGCTCCTAGTAGCCACCATTCTACTTTGTGTCTCTGTGAATTTGACTACTCTAGGTACCTCATATAAGTGAAGGCTTATGGTCTTCTCAGGCATTTCTGGACATGACTCTTCCCTGGGCCTCTGTATGTTTTTTGTCTTTTGTTTTTGCCTGATTCCTTCATATACACTGTTGTTTTTAAGTGCCTTAATGTCCGTAAGAGTCTTTGGCTTGTATTGTTTGTTTTATGAGGGTGAGGTAATTAGGTTTCTTCACTGATTTCTGCTTGGAGGAGGTACTGGGGATTGAACCCCTGACCTCTTGGGTGCTGAGCATGCGCTCTACCACTTAAGCTATATCCTTACCCACTTTTTTAATGACGTTTTTTTCTTAGGGCCTTAGCTGTTATAGTCTTAAATTAGTACTCTTTCACTTCAAACATCACTAGGTCTGTATGTCCCTTGCAATGCCAGCTGCTTACCACAGTTTCCTTAATTCTGAGATTTGAACTGTGTCACTTTGGGCCACCTGAACACTGAGTTAGGTGACACAGAGACTAATCACACAGGCAACAGCCAAGGAGGTTATACGATTGCACATGCCATCCATGCTGCTCTCTCTGGTGCTTGGAAGAGTACTGGGAATAGGCCACTGCTTCCCGCAAACCATTCTCGGGAGGAGGTGCAGAAAGGGTGAGTGAAAACACCACGAAATTTCCTACCATTTTGAAGGAAGCTTTTTCTTCATGGGGCATTCCCTTGGTTGCTGAAGATCCTTGATGAATTTCTAGAAGTCTTATAAACTAGTAAAGCCAGAGTTGGTTGTTTGTTTAGTGTTTCCATGAGGGAAGGAGGATTTAGAGCATCTTAGTCTGCCATCTTGCCAATGCCACTCTTTCCAGACTTAGAATTTAAATTATTATTGTAGTTGTTGGTTCAGATCAAATAGAATAGGCCTTCCATTTTTTCTTTTTACTGGTCCTGGAGCCCCTATAATCAATTTGTTCATAAATCAATTTAATGTTATCAGTTACTTCTCCAAATTTCTGCTTATTATAGAAAACCATGAAATTTTCCCTTGAATAATTAGTGCTGCTACTATCTACCCTACCATCATTTCATTTCAGCATTTTCTGCCTTCATCCCTGCTCTACAGAGAATGGCCATTACAGTTATTTTGAAAAATTCTTACTCTCATTTTACTAATGTATTTCTTAATACCTTGATGAAAGGAATGTCTTCAGGCCCCCCTAGGAAGATATTTAGAGGATGATTGAGAAGATGATATGAGAAATCCACTCAACGTTGTCCACTTTTTATGGCCTTGGATTCCCTACTCTACATTATCTCAAGGGTTTTTTGGCATCTCAACTTAATCTGGTGTCAGTCCTGGTAGGATTTAAGTTGTATTCAGCTGCTTCAGCTAGCACATTGTATCTAGAATATCCAGCATGTCATGTAGACCTGTAATTTTAGTCTGAGTTATTATAAAATTATGTTCATCATTCTCTGGTATGGCACTGTTAGAATCTATCCTACAGATTTACCCCAGTTTTTGCCTAGTTAAATTTACAAAAGTATCTCCTTCTTTTTGATTTTGTAATTGGTCCTTAATAAAGCCTCTTGGATTTTATATAATAGAAAAATTAAACATTTGTATTAATTCACAGTTATGTTGGTTATCAGTCACTCTCAGATGAACCTAATGTCATTTATAAGAAGATTCCTATATAAGAGTCAACTGCAACAATTTGTACCAATTTCTGAATTTATTACATTAAATTTTGCAAATTAATTTTTGTAACTTTTAAATTTGATGAAAAATAAACTAAATTACCTAAAAATATAAATCCAACATTTAATGTGAATTAATATTTTGAATTCTTCATATATCAAAGAATAGGCAAACTGCAATAGTAATATTACAAAATTTGTCACTACTCTTTGACTTAAGTCTATTCTGAAACTCAATACCATGGAACTAATTCATTATGCATATTAGTTTAATCCTGTTGTTAATATATTCTTCTATTCATAGCCTTAAATATCTTTGTATCTTGTAAGTTCATAATATGTACGCTAAGTTTAGGTTTGCAGGAAAATAAAATATAACTCTCAGGGCCAACAAGGTTACCAGAGTTCAGCTGTCATCTAAATTTTCATTAGGGGCAGGGAAGTTTTGTAATCTAAGGTGAAGTAAAACTATAGCTACTGTAAAATCCTAACCCGACATACCTTTTTATCAAGGTTGTAACTGTATACACATTATGATCCAGCCTACACACACACACAGACATACATACATACACAATGACACTTGGAATGAGTGTGTGTGTGTATGTATGTGTGTATGTGGTGTGTGTTTTGACTGGAGAGTACATATGAAAAATACCTTTCATCATTTATGCTGCATTTAAATACATTTAAAGAAGTAAAACTGTTTCTGTGTATTGTAAGTTTTTATTCATCTTGCCCCCTACCCAACTACTTGATAAACTTTTGGATGGTAGAGTCTGTATTTTGCTTTTCTTTCATTGTTTACATGCCAAACATAAAATCTAGCTTTAAGTAGGTACTCAATAAAATTTAATGGAAAAAATATAAGAAGTGTCTTCTTTTGGTTTCAAGTCTTCAGGCCTGTAATAATATTTTCTCTATGTTAGAAAGGCTTTACATTTATTACACTAGTATCTTTTCTACAGCATATCTTCCTACTATTTGTCTTGAAAGATTGAATTATGAACAATGAGGATAAAATCAGCAAATAGTGCCTGTTCTGTATACTACCCTCTTCCTGTATGACATCAAGTGTAGGTTAATTTCTCCTCTCTTCTCCACTTGGATAGAAAAAAAATCTATAATTTATCATCAGTATATGGTAGAATACCTTCAATGGTGGAGTATATATATTTATCCAATAAAATATTTCACTCTTTACAAACATAGACTGTTACACAATTTATCCTTTTGCTTCTAAAATTTTTGTTTCACTGTAGCTTCTAAACAAAGTTTTTAGGTGGAAACTTTTATGACAAGGAGAAAATTCTAATTATTCTTCCAATAACATATGGCAGGTATCTCAAACTCTAAATCTATGCCCACTTTCAATGAACAACAACAAAAATATTCTGAGTCATTTTGTTAACATCTTAAATTTCATAATAAGCAATGTGATTTCAAAAATTATCAGTTTGAAAATACTTCTCTCCTTATTTTCAGATTTTAAAAACACTTAAGGGAAATGTATGTTTTTACCTTCTCTCTTAGAATTACTGCGTTAAAATGTTTGAAGGTTGCTGTCATGTCTCTGGATATCTATTCTTCTCCAGGATAATACCCACTGTTACTTCAACCATCCTCAAATGTCTTAAGTATCACTTTTGTCCTCAGATTTAAATGTATTCTGCAAAATATGCTTTTTTCCCTATTTTGTGATAATTTGTATTCAAATTTGCCCTGAAACCAGCCACAAAGATTTAAACCAAATATAAACTATTAAAGCCTGAGTACTATGCAAGATTGGGGTTGTTCCATAAAGTAATAGCAACTGAAGCTTTTGAATGAATGCAGTATCTTTTAGAGAAAGTGTACAATGAGAAACAAAAGCTGGAAACTGGGCGCTAGAGAACTGGTGAAGGAGCCTGAAAGAGAATTCTGGAGGAAAGCATGAAACGGGAACATACTGTGCACACAAACAAGATGACATGTCAAATAGGAGGGTGTGTTCAGACTAATTAAATGTTGTGCTAGAGACCCAGATAGAGTTCCAATTTGAAGATTATTTCCTAAATCAGAACATCTTTCAAAAACTTAGCTATGCGTCTTTAGATGTTCTAGAAAAAAGTTGGCTTTTGTTGCTAAATTGCTAAGTCAAGCATCAAAAGAAAAGAAGAGAAAAAGAAAAGAAACAAATTCTGTATCTATCTCTTTGTATTCCTGGCACATCTGACTCCCTTATCCTCAGCCCCAGACAAAATCTATTTACGTGTTACTGCCAGCTTTTTGCTCTCTGACCAAATCTTATGTTCCTAGTTCCATTTTTAAAATATTCTAACAAGTAGAGTCTTTATATTTTCCTTTTATAATAGAAAATGATATTGATTTCCCTAACAATGATTTACATACTATGAGCTTTCCAATGATTTATTAGAAAACAAAGAAATATAGAATACTAAAAATAGGTCTTGAGCAAACTATGTTTTATTACCTCATTTATGGAATATGTATTGAATATACTTAAATGTTTATAATTTTACACTACAATATAAACATACTTTTGCAATTGCAATTCTAGTGAAGAATTATTCATTCAATAATAAGGAGGAAAATCAAAATAGGGTTCTTGATTTTCCCATAGTTAATAATGTGATTAATTTTTTTTATTTTGGGATTTTTCATGGTTAATAACAATAACATACCATGGAGTTTTCTAGTTAAACAGCTTTTAAAAAAAAGTTACCTTCATTAAAATAGAGAACCTTAGCTTCAAGAGCAGCAATGGTGATTACCAAGTCCACTTCATTTTCCAGACAAGATAAACAAGAACCTCAGAAATAGTGTCCTGTGCCCCCTGGTAACTGTCTTGAACTGAGCTTGCACATTTCTCCTTGGACTCCAAAATTTTGTTATTTTCACTGCAACAGTGACACTAATGTTATAAACAGATCTGTAAGACTTTGTTACTACAGAAATGTTCATGCGATGAACTCAACAAAATGCTAATTCTCCCATCCTCCCTCCCCATTTTAGAGATGGAAAAATTGAGAGTTACAGAAAAGAATCTAACAATCCAAGGGACAGACATCAATACAATAGAAATAAAAATGCATAAGAATTGCCTTCATTTTCTAGAGCACTTTTCATGGACAAAATGGTTTTAATTATAGATAAGCAAATTCAAAAGAATGGAAAAATTTAAATGAGGCACTTGTTTTTTTACACCTGCTAACAGGTGCTAAAATCTGTTTGAATTCTCTGAATGGAGGTTTCTGTAGCCAAAGTCTCATTATCATAAAACCCAAGATCAAAAAGACTATGAAATACTGAGGCTGATTTAGTTTTCAGATGCAAAGCAGCAGCTGGATTAAAGCACAAGGCTACTGGAAAACCTGGGGAGAAACAACTGACATCTTTAGTCATCGGGTGAGCTCTCAGACAATGAACAGACTGATTGGATGGACGGAAATGGGAAAATTCATCATGTTCTTATTCTAATAAGTTTCATCTCAGGAAACTGATGTGTAGTAAGCTGCAGCAGGTCATTCTTTTACTCAGTAAAGGAAAAAAAAAAGATGATTGATCCTGGGAGGACATAGGTAGAAACAAATTGCTTTTGCTAAGATTATATTTACTCTTTAAATAACACCATTTATAAAAGTTTTTTGTTCAAGAAAAGTTTTCTACACACATATGTATATGCACATATAAAAAGCCATATGCTTATATATTAATGTTATATGGATATGAATATGTGTGTATTTATTTATAGGAAAGAAGAAAGTGAGGAAGGAAGAAAGAAAGGAATCTCACACAAAGCCAGTCATTGATACTCTCATTAATGTTATTTTTACCTTATATGTATTTTATTTCACTAGTGAATGAAAAATCAAAAGAAGGTCTAATTTACACACCCATAAACATGTGTCCATTTATGGGAGGCAGCAGAGAGAACTCTGTATGAACTGACTCTGAAAAGATAAAAACCAAAGTAATTCAAAAAATAATGCTTGAAAAAATTGAGATTAATATACTCTCAGCTTGGATGGAAGTCTAATATAAGAAGAAACTCTCAAAAGATCATTTCATCGTATGGCAAAAGAGTTGTTAAATGCATTCTCTCACTCGATGTCCTTTATCTAATGATAATCATTGCATTTATGGGTAAGAGAATTCTTTTTCTTTCAAAGCAGGAATAATTTGATCAGGCTATGGAATGTCTTAGGGAACAAACCATACATACATACTTAATAAAATGATAGAGAGAGAGAGAAAAGAAAAGAAATTAAAGCTAACCCATTTAACTGCAGACTCCAAGGATGTTTTTATTTACTTTTTTGGTCTTGGCTTTTCTCACTTAAGATGAGGGAATAAAACCTAATCAGTATTAACTCTAAGTAAGTAGTAAAAGTTAAGCATATGAGAAATATGACAGATTACAAAGCAAGAAGGAAGAAGGCTGGGCTCAGAGAAGAGTTAAAGTTTGAACAGGTTTATAATGAGGATAGGATAACTATTAATTATTATTATTAGTGTTGATTAAAAATATGAGACTAGAATAAAGGAGATTAGTTTGTAGGATATCCCAAAATTTTATAGGTATAATATATTTTTTTCTTCTTAAGCTGTTGTATTTATCCTCCTAATATTACTTAGTTATTGGTTTGTTTCACATATATATGTATAGAGCATTAAATAGCATATGCTTTTTGCATTAAAGATGGGGAAATGCCAGAAAGTACACATTTTTTAAAAATCACTAATTACCCTCCCTACTAGAGATTATCACTATTAAAATGTACTGCATATCTCTCCAGCTATTATTTTTCATTTTTTCCTCAATTAAGCAATTATTCCAAGTCCACATACTGAATAATCTACTTTCCTGTTTCCCCATCTGTAAAATTTAAAAATACCTTCATGACAAACTTGTGAATATAAAATGTAAAACCTTTGGAGGAATTATCAACTTTAACTATAATGCTCTTTTCAAACAATGAATATTCCTTAAAAATCAATTATATCTCAGCTATTTACTAAGTCAGGGCTATGCAGTAGAAATGGAATGTGGAAACACCTACATTAAAGAAGACAAAAGATCTCAAATAAACAACCTAAGTTTACACTTTGAGGAATTAGAAAAAGAAGAACAAACTAAGCTCAAAGCTATCAGATGGAAGGTAATAATAAAGATTAGAACAAAAATAGATGAAATAGATAATAGAACAACAATTTTTAAATGAATGAAACTAAGAGATTTTTTTTTAAAGATAAGGAAAGTGACAAACCATTAGTAGACTAATCAAGGAAAAAAGAGAGAAGACAAAATCAGAAACAAAAGAGAAAACAATACAAATGATGCCACAGAAATTAAAAAGTCTACAATGGACTATTATGAACAACTGTATGCCAATAAATTAGACAACCTAGAAGAAATTGACATTTCTGGAAAAAATGCAATTTACCAGAACTGAATCAAACAGAAATAGAAATGCTGAACAGTCCAATAATAAGGAGATTGATTCTGTAATCAAAAACCTCCCAACCAAGAAAAGTTCAGGAACAGATGGCTTCACAAGTGAATTCTACCAAACATATACAGAAAGATTACTACCAATACTTATTAAACCCTTCCAAAAATAGAAGGGGGAGCACTTCCACACTCATTTTGAGTCCAGCATCACCCTGATACCAAAGCCAGATAAAGACACCAGAAGAGAAAACTACAAGCCAATATTCCTGGTATAGATAATTGCAAGTCATCAACGAAATATTAGCAAATTAAATTCAACAGTACATTAAAAGAAACACTACGACCAAGTGGAAGTTATCTCTGGAATGCAAGAATGGTTCAACATATGCAAATCAATGAATGTGACACACCACATTATTATAATGAAGGATAAAAATCACATAATCCTCTCAAAAATGCAGAAAAATGTTTGACAGTATTCAACATTCTTCCATGATACAAACTCAACAATTAGGTATAGAAGGAAGTTACTTTAACACAGTAAGGGCTGTATATGAAAAGCCCACACCTTACATGATACTCAATGGGAAAAAAACTGAAAACTTTTTATCTAAGATCTGTAAGTCAAAGATGTCCATTCTTGCCACTTCTATTGAACATAATACTGGATGTCCTAGACAGAGCAATGAAGCAAGAAAAATAAATAAAAGGTATACCAGTTGGGAAAAAAAAAGAAGTTAAATTATTTCTGTTTACAGATGAAATAATCTTATGTATAGAAAATGCTAAAGGTTTGAACAAAGAAAAAAGAACTAAAAAACTAATAAAGTAAAGTTACAGGATACAGAATCAACAAATAAAAATCAGTTGCATTTCCATATATTAACAATAAACTATTTGAAAGTAAAATTAAGAAAACTATCCCATTTGCAATTGCATCAAAAAATAACATATTGAAGAACAAATTTAAGGAGCTGAAAGACTTCTACACTGAAAACTATAAAACATTGATAAAAAGAAATTAAATCCTAAATAAATAAGTGGGAAGACATTCTATGTTTATGGGTTGAAAGAATTAGTATTGTTAAAATACCAATACTACCGAAAGCAATCTACAGATTTGATGTAATTGCAATCAAAATTTCACTGGAATTTTTTTTTTACAGAAATAGAAAAAACAAATCCTGAAATTCATATGAAACTCCAAAGACCCCAAAAAGCCAAAGCAATCTTGAAAAAGAAGAACAATCCTGGAGGCATCACACTTCCTGATTTCAAAATATATTCCAAAGCTACAGCAATCAATGCAATATGGTCCTAGAATGAAAACAGATGTTTAGAACAATGGAACAAAATAGAGAGCCCAGAAATAAATTCATCCATATGTGGTCAACTGATCTTTGCATATTCCCCAAGAATACACAATGGGGAAAGGATATTCCCTTCTATAAATGTTGTTGAGAAAAAAATTACAGCACATGCAAAAAAAAAAAAAAAAAGAAAGAAAGAAATTGGACAAAAATCAGTCCCAAATGGAATAAAAATGTAAATCCCAAATGGAATAAAAATCTAAGTCCAAACTCCTAAAGGAAAACATGGAGAAACAGCTTACTGGCATTGATCTTTCTAAATGACTTCGTAGATTTCACACCAAAACCACAGGCAGCAAAGGCAAAAATAGATAAGTGGGACTACATCAAACTAAAAAGTTTTTACACAGCAATGGAAAATATTAACGAAAGTAAAAGATGACCTGTGGAATTGGAAAAACATTTTCAAAACCTATCTGATTAAGTGTTAATATGCCATATATATATGGAACTTCTATAATAAATAACAACAACAACAAAAAAAACCCACCTGATTTAAAAATGGACAAAGGAACTGAACATATATTTCTCCAAGGAAGAATACAAATGGCCAACAGGTATATGAAAATGTGCTCAACATCACTAACCATCAGAGAAACACACATCAAAACTACAATGGGATATCATCTCATACCAGTTAGGGTGGCTATTATAAAAAAATCCCAAAAGATAACAAGTGTTGATAAGGACATGGAGGAAAAAAAATTGTACACTATTAGTAGGAATGTAAGTTGGTGTAGTCACATGGAAAACATTTTAGAAGTTTCTCTGAAAATTAAAAATAGAGCTGCCGTATGATCCAGCAATCTTACTTCTGGGTATATGTCCACAGGAAATTAAAGCAAGATCTCAAAGAGATATCCGCAGTCTCATGTTCATTGAAGCATTATTCACAATAGCCAAGAGATACAACTGAAATGTCTATCTTCAGATGAATGGGTAAAGAAAATGTGGTATCTATATTCAATGGAATATTATTTGGTATTCAAAAGAGGGAAATCCTACCATTTGCAACAAATAGTGGTGAACCTGCAAAATATTAGGCCAAGTGAAATAAGCAAGACATAGAACGACAAATATTACATGCTACCACTTATATGAGGAATCTAAAATAGTCAAACTTACAGAAGCAGAGAGTCAAACGATGTTGCCAGGGACTGGAGGGAAGGGAAAATGGGGAGGTACTAGTCAAAGGGTACGAAGTTTTAGTTTTCCAAGATGAATAAATCCTAAATATCTACTGTACAGGACAGTGCCTATAGTTAGTAACACTGTATTGTATACTTAAACGTTTGCTAAGAGAGTATATATTATGTTAAGTATTCTTATCATGCATACAGTAATAATAAGTAAAGAAGGCGGAAGGAAACTTTTGGAGATGATGGATACATTTACAGCATAGATTTTGGTGATGCTTTCATGGATAGACACAAGCTCATTAAGTTCTACACATTAAATTTGTACAGCTTTTTTGTATGTCACTCATACTTCAGTAAAGTGATTTAAAAAAAAATAAGTGTATGGGCCACAATTATAAGCCATGCATATAATTTTAATTTTTTTGTTAGCCCTGATAAAGTAAAATGAAGCAGGTAAAATAAGTGTATAATAACAAGTAATATATTTTATTTAAACAGATATATCCATAATATTTTCATTTAACATCTATCAGTATAAAATTATTAAGATACTTGACAAGCTTTTATATCAAACATTCAAATTTGGTGTGTATTTTACACTAAATGCACATCCTAATATGGAGTAAACACATTTTTAAGTGCTCAGTAGCCTCATGTGTTCATGTTGTTGGGTAGCACAGCTCTAGCCACTGATGACAAATCACAAGTGAAACAGATACAGTCCCTGTCTTCAAAGAAGATGACCCCCAAAATAAACAAATAAACACGAAAAAACTAAAATAGGATAGTGTGGTGGAGAGTAACCAGAAGAATCGATGCGGTAGCACAGTCATGGGTTAATAAGTTGTAGGGCTGCAATGCAGAAAACTGCTGAAAACGGCAAGACATGCTGTGCTTACCTTAGGTGTAGGTTGTTAGCTGTAGGCGCTTCTGCTGCTTGGAAAACCAGTACGTTCTGCCCTTGCTGAAAACAGCAGGGCATTCTTCGCTTATCTAGTTAGATCTTGGTCTTTATGGGGTCTTTGTGCCTGCCTGGTTTCCATTATTGATTGTATACACCCTAAACATTGTAAACTTCTCCCTAAACATATAGATTAAGACTAATGTTTCTATTTTTCACAAAGCTGCTGACCTGCATACCTGCATGTATACCATGCCCCATACACATTCCTATGATGTGTTTTACCTTAATCCTTTATTTGACTGTTCTCAGTAAATACAAGAGTTTCGGAGGTGCTTGGGGTATTGGAGTTGGTCTCTGGCTCCCTCTCATTGTCTTGACTTGATTAAGTCTCGAGTAATTCATTCTTCCAGGGTGGGTCTGTGCTGGACAAAGCCCACTAACAGAGACAGATTTTTTTTTAGCTTAGACAAGAACTCTCTGAAAATGTACCCAGCACTTACTCTGAGAACTGAATTGCGAAAAACTGTCTATAAAAAACCAGGGGCAGCAGGGAGGATATAGCTGAAATTGTAGAGCGCATGCTTAGCGTGCACGAGGTCCTGGGTTCAATCCCCAGTACCTCCTCTAAACAGAAATAAATAAATAAATCTAATTACTCCCTCCTCCCCCCCAAAAATTATCTGGGAGGAAAAGACCCAACCAAATGCTTCCTTAAGGAAAAATAAAAGGCATTTAGTACTTTGAAAAACAAGGAGGAAAAAATTCAATGAGTCCAAAATATGCTGTGTGAAATAGAAAGTATATGAGATGAGGAAAAATACTAAGGGTCAGTTCAATAGGGCCTCAGCATTCAAGCTAAGAGGTTGGGATTTTATTCTGTTTGCCATGAGGGTCACCAGAGGGACACAGGCGGGGATGACATGGTCTGTCCTGTGAGTTAGAAAAACAGCGGCAGCAACAACAATACACTGACTTCTGAATAACGAATGGGCTACAGTGGGGGAAGTCGGAAGTGAGCGGCTTACACATCAAATCGTGTTTTCTCACAATCCTGGAAGCTAGAAGTCTACCATCAAGGTGCTGGCTGGTGGGTTTCCTCTGAGGCCCCTCTTCTTGGCTTGTAGTTGGCCATCGCCTCCTGCTGTCTCAACATGGTCTTCCCTCTATGTCTTCGTATACGGACACCAGCCATACTGGACTGGAGACCACTCAAATGACCTCATTTTATTCAATTACTTCTCTAAAGGTGCTACCTCAAAACACAGTCACCTTCTTAGGTCCTGGGGACTAGGACTCAACACATGAGTTTGGGGGAAGACTCTATTCAGCCCATAACAAACATCAATACCTATCTCAAGGTGTCTGTGGATCACAGTTGGGTATTCTGATGAGAGTGGACTTGCCTTTCCATTCACATTGGCTCATTATCTAGCTTACAGCCTTCTCATTCCTATCCACTGTCCATTTATCCAAACTCTGCCCATCATTCAAGGCCTGACCCAGGTTATGTATCCTCTTCTTAGCAAGACGTGGGTTGAAACCTGAAATGTAATGAGGAATTTACCAAAATCTGAAGCACATTGCTTCCTCCCTCAAATCTCTTCCCTTTTGTCTCTTTCCTTTTTCTCTTCCTCTAGTTTTATCTCTTCCCTTTACTCCCTTTCTCCCTTCCTACCTCTTCCATCTCTACTTTCACATTCTACTTCACTAAGTATTTTCCATTCCTGGGTTCATAGATGTTACTTATCAATTAGAACACTGTTTGCCCCCCCAAATTTAAAATAATAATATAATTACTATATGTGACCCAACTTACACCCAGCAAATGATGAATAGTTTTGAATTTCTAATTGTAAGGGTGTAGGCTTGACATAAATGTTGAGAATTCTCATCTTATTTGTTTAATATAATGAGAAGAAGGAGGAACCGTGTGTGTGTGTATATATATATATATATATATATATATATATATATATATATGTATATATATATATATATAAAATAGATATTATATATAAATATATATATGCCTGATTCAGAGCATGAGATTACCAGTCAACTTAGAATAATTTGTTATCCACTCAACTACTGGATCCTTGACAGTTGAAACACAGGTGAAATGAAAAAACAGTTATGGTGGTAATTAAAACTAACGAGGATTTATTTTTTTGAGTGATGTTTGAAGTGAGAGTCAACCAGATCAGGTAATGAAACTGATTGATGTATTAATGGGCTGAATTAATCACTCATTTGTTCATTCGAAAGTATTTAGTGAAAGAATTATATGAACTAGAAACTGGAGACAGAGCACAGAACAAAGAGATAGGATTTTACCCTCATAAAATTTATATTTGATAGGATTTTACCCTCATAAATTTATACTGGCAAATAAATTAATGAATGAGAACATTGAAATTTAAAATATTTTTTAGGAAGAAAATAACCAGCTTAATTATACACAGAATTATTTGGTAAGAGATACTCCAGACAGAGTAGTCAGAAACTGCTCTCTGAGAAGGTGACATTTACTTGATATCAAGGATCAAAAGAGTGAGCTTCATAAAGATGTTGACGAAGAAAATGGATCGAACAACTATGTAGACACTGCCCCTGTATGTATGAATTAGTTAAATATTTTCCACATGGGGAAATAAAATTGGCTCCATTAAACATGACCACAGTACGCAGTGTAACAAAAAAAGCCACAAAATTGGGAGTTCGACATTTGCAGATAATAACTACTACATATAAAATAGATAAACAACAAGTTCATACTGTACAGCACAGGGAACTATATTCAACATCTTGTAGTAACTTATGGTGAAAAAGAATATGAAAATGAATATATGTATGTTCATGTATGACTGAAGCATTATGCCGTACACCAGAAATTGACACAACATGGTAAACTGACTATACGTCAATAAAAATATATATATATACAAAAGAAAAATCTCAGCAGCATACAATAGTAAGCTTTTACTTAACTCAGAAATCTGCGGCAGCTAGGAGTCAAGGGATCTAGGCGGGGCTTGGTTAGAAGAGGTAGGCTCTGCTCCACGTGTCTCGTGCTCCTGGGATTAGCAGGCCAGGCTAAGCACCTTCTTACAGTGATCATGACAGAAAAGCAAGTGAGCAAACCAACACTCACAAGCGCATTTCAGGCTCCTGCCCAAGCATGTGTGACTAACACACAGTTGTCCAGAATCACTCACAGTTTCAAGCTTAACATCTATGAGTAAATACTCTCCTCCTATGGAGGTGAGGGGGTAGTGTGACTATTTCCAAACTATAATCTAACCTACCACATAAGTAAGACTATAGATAAAATTTTAGGGCATCGTTTAGCATTCAAGGGCATTCCTATGTACCTTCCACCCTGACTCTACTATTTTACTGTTATTTTACTGCAGAGTATAAAGGTATGGAGGTATTGTCCTCATGAGAAGCTGGGAACACCACAGGAAGCCAAGGCACCATTGTGGCTAGAGTTTGAATACATACAACTATCTTTTGTTCACAGTCCAGCACAGACTGTAAGATCATTCTATTTTCCACTATCAGTGTAAGAATCGACTACAGCCAAATTAGTCCTTCTAAGAGACCTCAAAATTTCAAATTTGTAACAAGGTTTAAGTTGGGACTGAGAAATTCCCCACTTATACTGGCTTAATTATTATGCATTCTCCATTTAGTGGTAAGAAACTAACTATTGTGTTTGACAAATATTCTTATGTATCACTGGATTTGAACAGAGAAATGGCTACCTTATGGGATATTTTCACATTACATAAAATCTGTAATTTAATTTGTGAAACTTCAAACAATAGCTGGAGTGAGTAATTGCTAGCATTGAGTATTTTTGGTAGTTGTAAGGCTGCTAGTGTGAGGCACACATTTTAAAACTTCACACAAAATAAGTTTACAGCTTTAAAATTAAGAATTAATTAATAATATAATACATTAACAAACATGATGGACAACTTTAAATATTAAATGATTAGCTAGTGTTTCATTCCTTAAGGCTACAAATCTCAAAGGAAGTATTTGTAATCAGATATAACTGTATACCCAGGACTCTGGTCCAATATCTTCAAAATAGAGGTACATTACTAGAATAGTATTATTTATAAGAATATTGTTAAGGTAGTTTTTAGTTCCCAAGTCTACCTATTACAATTCCCATTTATGGGATTCAGACCTGAAGAAAGGAAGACAGTTGTAGTACCAATTCAAACCACAAGAGGGTAGTCTTCCCACAGGTAATACTTAATGTTTTTGTTTTCCTTAATGTTACATCAGCATGACACTATTAAAATTCAAACTTTAGAGATTATGTTGATTGAAGTTACAGTTTATGATCTACAATTTTTATAACCACAAGTATTTAAAGCTGTTTTGCTACAGAATAATATAGATAGAAGGAAATAACCGGGAATCAACTGTAATACATAATATATGATTTTAGTACTAAGGGTCTCTTGTCTAAGTAATTAACATTTTTCCAAGTACAACTATTTTTCAAAGAATCCTATATTTGTGGAATTTGTGAAGAAAGGCAGAGAATCTCAAATCATACATGGATTCTATTAGTATAGGTAAATTAGTCTCTTCTCTCTTTAGAAGAAACCTTTAGATTTTCTTATATTTTTCCACTAACTTACTATGTGATTGGTTTTGCTTTTTATTCCATCAAGTTCTTGGTTGAAAATATTTACCAAGATCTGTACTGGAGAAAATTTTTATTTCTCTGTTTTCTTTAAATTTGGATAGTCCAGTGTATGAAACTCTATTGTAATATAAAATAGGAGAGGTGAATTCTCATCCAAGATTTATCACTAAGTAACCAAGCAGTGTAATTTATGGAAACCAGTGTATTCTCACTGATCACTTCCATTGTTTTCTCTGAAAAAGGAAGACCTTGAATATCTATCCTTGGAGATGTTTCCTTCACTTTTTCCCCCCCATTCTTTCCTTTCACATTCATGTGTCCTTTTTACACTGCAAAGAAAATCATAAAGAGCAAGAGGTAATTCATGCAGAACCTGATTCAGCTCTATTCTAGTACTGCTTTCATAAGGATAGTGTTTCTCTGTGGAGCAGGTTTAAATGCCAACTGATTTCAAACCAATAGTGTTTAAAAGCCCCTTGGTTTATCTTATTTTCTTCACTGGTCTTTAAACTTCTTGCTCAAATCCTTAAAGAACACAGGAATCAGGATTTTAGATCAAAGGTAAAATGAGAGCTTAATAACTGCTTTCTTCTTGGCACAAAGATCCATCCCCAAAATTGTTAGTAGTAAGTAGAGTGGAGCAAATGATGTTATAATCTATAATGCCAGCCCCTGGACTTTCTCAAAGTCTACAGTGGGCACACTAAGGAATGAATTTCTCTTTATGAAAAAGCTGGGTGAAGGAACTGCATGCTGGGAATATCTGGTTGTGTGGTACCCAACGCTCTATTCGCTGAGGACAAGGCAGTAGTTTCAGGGGCCTTCCGCATCTTCAATCAGTGTGGTACCAACAAAGGATAGTGAGAGAATGACCTTTCCAGCTCTAGGAACCCAATTCTTCAGTCAGGAATGTGTGAGTAGCTGGGCTTCTTGACTGGAGCTTCAAAACAGTATCTCATACTCAGTTCTAATTAGCAATAAAAGAGCTATTTACCTGGAAATTATGTTGTTACACAGGTGTGTTGCTGCTGGAAAAGCCATTCCACCATCCGGCTCAACAACATGCATATGCTCATCTTGTTTGACTTGGTTTATGATTATATGCAGTAGTGCTGCCAAATAAATTGTTTTCAAAATGTTAACTACCTTGTGGAGAGGGATGGTTTGCTGTCTTTTGAGTACACAGCTTTGCTACATTCACTAGGTAATTTCTGTCCTCTAAATTTTCCCAAAGACAAAACTGAACAGAATCTCAATCCCTCAGTTCCTGTGAGGCTAGAGATGGTAAATCTGAGCATAAAAATGGGTAGGATGGCCCCCTCTTCACAAGAAATGTTGCTTCTCTGTTCTTCCCACTTCTCTTACTGTTAGGCAAAGAAAGGAGAGAGAAGGAAGTGAACAGAAGGAATATGGGGATGTGGTACATCAGGCAGGTGGCTAAAGCAATTCTAAGACACTCCAAGGATTCACAGAACCAGAAATAGATGCTAATGATCATAGATTTACATAACTTTGCCTCACTGACAGTAGTAATGCAGGGTAAGGAAACTATTGCAGTATCTTTTAGCTTTTATCTTTACTAACAGTCAAAGGACTAAAAAAGCACGCAGGGAAGGGAACTAGCATTTACCACATCCTAACTCTATGACAGGTCTCAGTCAGAGCCTCAAAACACCCCTGATGGGTTGATGCTCTGATCTCCATTGTCAAATGAGGAAATGAAGACAGAGAACTTGAATAATTTGTCAAATTCACACATCTCATTAGTGACACAGCATGGATTTAAATTCAAGTATGTGTTATTCAAAGACCAAGTATCTAAAATAGTTTCTCAAGAACTCGAAGTGGCTTCTCAAAAATGAAGTACCAAACAACCCTCACTGGTCTATTCCCATCTTTTCCACACCCTGCTATTTTTTTGTCTAGAAATCTTCAGTGGCGTTTCTTTTGTTACTGAAGAGAAAAGCAAATACCTTGTCGCTGAAGACCACTCCTGAATCAGAACATCTCAGTTGCAATGAAGTCTCTCCCTCAATAATAGATTTCCCCTTTTTGTCTTGCCAGGGAACATGGGGAAAAAAAAAACCAAAAAACGCTTCATGACTGTTCAGAGAGATGTTGTGATACTACTGTCACTCACCTATAAGGCAATATTGTGTGAAAATAAGGACTTACAATGTTCTGAAAATAACTGAAACTGAAACTGCAATTCAGAAGACACCTAATTCACTGAATTGGTGTTCAGAACAACGCAGACCCTTAACATGATTCTTGTTAATGCATAATGTCGTATTTCAAATCAGCCCTGATTAAAATTCTCAGATTAGAAAATATACCTTTATACAAAAAACTGAAAAAATTGAATAGCATAAACTTTAAAGGGAGTACTGGTCATAACAGTAAAACTCTGACATTTGCCAAATCCATCTGATATTGTCCTCTCCTCAAAGCCACAGAGACTTACTGTAACAGGCAAATAAAAAATGAAGCCATTCCTATCATCAAAAAGAACATAAATAACAAATGCTGGTGAGGATGTGGAGAAAAGGGAACCCTTGTACACTGCTGGGAGTCCCTTGTGCACCCACACCCACACACACACACGTTTGTTGTTTAACATTATTAAGGCCTGATGTCCAACCCCCCTTCTATCTGAGTAAGTGGAGAAATTTTTTATGGGTGGGAGGGAGATCCACCAATTTTCTGTTAGAAGAAATATTAGGCAGATTCCTCAACAAAAAAAATAGATAAAGTAGTTAAGAGAAGTGTTCCCTCATCCTATGGTTCTCAGTCTTGTCTCCGTTCAATATCTGAATAGCTTGTAAAAATACTGAATCCTGGGTTCCACCCCAAGAGATCCTCACATAATTTTTCTGTGCTATGTTCTGGGATTTAAAAAAAAAAAATCAGGTGATTCTAATATGCAGCCAACAATGAGAACCACTGCCCAAGATTTGTCCTCTTTGACAGTCAAGACTCTTTGGTATGCAGCCCCTCATCCCCCGTGTCATTTGTTCTCATCAATTCAAGGGGCTCATCTACAGACCATCTCAGACTTTCCCTGAAGCCCAGCCAACAGCTGGAGAGACACCATTCTCTGCACCTGTTCCCACAGGGAAAAACAATTCTGGCTCATACTTGAACTGACCAATGATAGTGTACGACTAAATTTCAGTTGTGCAGAAAAAATGAAAGGTCAAAAATATCTAATTGCGCCCATCCACATCTGTCTCAGCATCTCTCTTCCCTCCAATTTTTCTGTCTCAGGCTTTAATTGGTTTCTGTCATGGAGTTCCATTCATCTACCTGTTCAAGATCGATTTGTTCTCTTTCATGATCCAAAATAATCCATGAGAGTAAGAACTTTTAATTCCTTGGACCTGAGCATATTGCCAAGCACACAGCAGGTCTCCAATAAGGATATTTTGTTTGCATGAATAAAAAAAAAGGATTATATGAAAGAATTGTAAAGTAAGAGACAACAGGCAGATAGGTGGCCTTCTCAGAAGAGCACGGGCCTCTGAGCTCCTGTCCACAGGTGCACTTTTGAAGTAGGCGTGTGCCATGGGGTGGAAAGGAGTTGCTGGGGAGGAGCCTGCTGCAATCTCCTGCTCCTACAGCTGGGCTCTAGCTCACCTTACAGGATTGTGAGGATCATGTTTTAGACTGCGTATGTGCCCTTTTAATATGTTCTAATTTAAGTGGCAGGTGGTTGAGGCTATTTTGCTTTAGAGAAACTCATGAGGAGGAAGAGTCAACCCTTTAGGTCAAACACTAAGATCCTTTAGCATCTCCTCCAAGCAACAGGAGAACAGGCTCAGGATCTCAACAGACTCTTCTAATGGATCAAACTCTGGACAGTTACAGTCAAATGCTGTTATAGATATTTTTCTCAAGATTTTAAATAAGAATTTCCACAGTAGAGCTATTTTCTTTATTACCTCAAAACATAATATATGGACAGAATTTATAAATAAAACATATGTATCATTTAGTAGTGGGTGGCAAGGGTCTGTTGTTAAAGTATGTGTGTTGGTGTGTAAGTGTGTATATATGTGCATATATAATTTTGTTTTCTTTTATTTGTATAATACATACACATGTGTGTATATATAATTATATATATAATTGTGTGTTATATACATTTAATATAATTGACCCTAATACACTAGGAATTTTTATATACATTATATTTTTTTATATTATACTAATGAGGAAACTAGGCTTAAGAATACTTAAATAAATGTTTAATAGCACTTAGCTAAAAAGGAGGAGTTAGTATATTTGCTCAGAATTCCAATTACCATCTCATAATTAAGTATCTCATAGTTTCCTTGTTAGAAGATTTGTAAAGCATAAAAACCCAAAATATATTTTATCAACAATATGTCAAATCTTTCATTGACAAACAATGGCAATATGCAAAATTTTACTGTATACCCGCCAACATTGTCCAAGTTTCCTGAAATAAATCCATATAAGCAAAATAATTTTAGGCTTAATCTTATTGGTATAAGGGAATATCCACAAGCAAGAAAATAATTTAAATTCTCATAAGGTATTTATATGTGGCATCTCTATTGAATTAGTATGAATTTTCTTCATTACAGTAGAATGTACAAAATTAAATAAGCCAAGGATTCTTTTCCCCCTAGAGAAAAGCTTATAAGACTATGCTAATGGTGCCTCACATTGACAAATGATACATGGAAACTAATGACTTCTTAGAAAAAAATTACTTCTATTTTCTGAAGTGTTGTTTTTGCAGCTTGGTCTTATATTTGTTACTCTTAATGAAATAAAAATAACTGGCTATAAACAGAGAAAAATGATAGTGGAAAACCAAGGAGTGATGAAAGAGTTTCTACCCTAAACTTAAATATTTTCTAGGAATAGTAGAGCATTTTTTGGATAAAATATTATTCTGTAAGTGGGAAAAACATAAATAAGATATTGATAGTGTAGAAATTGTGATTTGTTCTCTGACAAATAACAGAGAAATATATATATATAAATGTATATAATAGCAATGGACTGAAATGGCTGATATAAATTTGTGCTTCAAATTACTTTATAAAAATAGATGCCTTTGCAGAAAGTGTACACTCTGTACTTCTGCAAATAAGTATATCATTTTGGGGAAAACATCATATTGACAGCATCTTTAGGAAAATCTACTAATTGCACCATACATAAAATGTTCATAGCTATAATCTCATTATCAGAATATTTGATATATAATTTAATGTAAAGTGTGGAATATTTACTTCTAAAATATAACACAGAATAACTGAATATCTGAGGCTACCTTTCCTGCTTCACAGTTGCCTATTTTACTCATCACTGTCACATGTTCCCCATTTAGCAATTCTAGCTGGACCTCAGGGATGGGACCCACCAGACAAGGTGAGTCTTCAGGGCAGAGAGTAAAGATCTGATAGTTTGATGGCTGATTTCATTGAGGCAGACAGTCAAGCTAACTTCTTAAAATCCATAGAGTCTAAATTTGCACAAATACTGTGCAAATTTTTACATGTAGAAAAATGATCAAAAGTGCTTATTTTTGAATAAACTTCAAGAGCTTACTGCTAACCTGATGCATGAAAATATGGCAAGATTCTGATAAACTACAAAATTTTCTGTAACAATCCCATCTTTCTTTCCTGATTAACTGCTAGCTTAGGTATTATATGCCAACATGAGCACTACAATGCATTCAGTTGAATCAAATCTGCTATATACATTCATATACATGCATATATTTGATATGCAAAACCTTATGATTAAATCTCTTCGAGTGTTGGAATATTAGTAGTGGATTCAGAACACAATTATTTGATCATGATGAATAACAAAGAATATAATTTTGATGTCTGATTGCTTTCATTTCTTTCTAACATACCCTGTGATTTCTCAAAAGAGATAAGGCAAATAAAGCAAGGAAAATAGAAGACTAACATTTTACATGAGGAAAATTAATCAATCAATCATAGGAATAGAGATTTCATAATACCTATTAGGTCAAACCCTGAGGGCTGGTGTAGAATTGTCACTGAAATCTACTTTCTAGCTCTTTATCAAAATAGTTCCAAAAAGTGTCAAATAGAAGAGTATTTCTTCTGATGTATTAAAGCTTGCTGCTCATAATAAATGCTATTAATATTCATTGTAGCAGAACCTTCATTATTATCATGGTCAGAGATCATTTGAAAATGTTTTTGTATGACTGCTAATAAAGGAATCAGTAGTTCTAAAGGCATTTATTTGTTGTATGAAAGTTCCCCATTTTGAAGGGTAATTTGTTAAAATACATAAGGGTTTGTTAGAATACATCTTTTGTTTGTTTATTCATTTGTCTAAAGACACATTTTAGACACTGCATGACTCATTCTGTCAGAACTTTGAAAAAAAGCATTAACAATAAATACCAATTTTAATTTACTTTTTTCTATTTTTCTAATTTTAATTTTTTAATTGAGGTATAGTTGATCTACAATGTTTCAGGTTTACAGCAAACTGATTCAGTTTTTTATATATATGTGTGTGTGTGTATAATTTTAGATTCTTTCCCATTTGAAAACACAAAAATGAAAAATCCAAAATAGAATACCTGTGGGCAAAATAATCTCTAAAAGTCCAAACTAATTTATAGCCAACAAGAAGGGTGAGAATTTAGAGACTAAAGGCCTAATGAGCAAATAAAAGCTTTCTGAACTGGCCTCAAAACAGAGTATTATGCAGTGATAAAGGACAGAAACTTCTTACTGGCTCAGACCAGAAACTTTTACATTGTGTGACTCTGTGTCCCCAGGATGTGTGATGATCTCATTTTCTCATTTTCACACCATTAAGTATGGTACAGTTCCTGACTACTGCTGTGATTTACTTGTGAACCTCTCAGTTTTCCTTCTCTTAAAATTCGCCTTTTACTGTATGTCATGTTAACTTGGAGTTTAAGATGAGATCATTTCATGTTAATTTCAAGTGACTGTTTCATCTTACTATAACGACTGTAATTTTACTGATTTTTTAAGACCACACAAATCTCCATATTCATTTGAATTTTTTAATTGATGTATACTTTAATTAGTATCAATGTTCTTTCAAAGTAAAATCTGAATAAAATATGATTGTGTATAGTTTATCATGTTATAAACTTATATGGATAGCCACAGAGTAAAACAGTCATGGGTAATATCAATTGATTATCTTTAAAATAATAATAATGAAAAATCAGTTTAAAATAGTCAATATTCAGTTTTAGATTTTTTTTTTAATAAAGCATCAGCTATGATGTAAGGGCAACGTTGCAGATGAAGTAGAGCAGGGAGTTATGTAACCGTGGTACAGTCTTTTACAGAGGGAGGGTAGGACATAGAGCATTGTGTGCTGATGTCGCTCCTGCGCAAACTAATGACACTCCAAGCAGGTTACCTAAGGTTGCGGGACTCTTTGCCCTGGTATGGTTGTTCTTCTACCTGGGCTACATCTGTAATATAGGCTTGCTTGCTATAGGAATTAAGGAGGCATTGGGAAGCAGTTACCCTCACTCACATGCATGTTTATCTTATAACAAGAGCCTGAAATTAGTTTTTCTTCTATACAGTTCAGAATTATTTTCTAAAACTACTGTGCAAGTAGGTACACAGTGTACATATATATATATATCTTTATGTTTAAATAGTTGCAAATGGAAGTTCATTCCATGTTGCAGGGCACAGAATTTATATAACTTTGTGAACTCTCTTTAAGAAAAAAATACAAAATCATGAATGCAAAATAGATATAAAAATATTTGCAAAGAATGAGAAAGAAATCCTAACAAATTACACATTTAAAAAACCAACAAGTAACATAAATACCAGAATATCCAGGAAAGCAACACATTTTTATTAATTTACTTCCTGATAGTCATCTATAATACTTTTATTCCCAATGTTGTTGGCAGCATACTTTTTGATCATGTCTTCATATGACAATGATTTTGTTATACTTTCTACAGAGAGAAGAAAGACAATCAACTCTCTTTTAATATGGTTGGTTGGGATTTATTTTCTAATATTTTGGTTGTGATATATAATGCATGTGACTTTACAAAGACATATACTTACTATTTGTAGTAATGCACAGATTTTATCCTATACATCTTAAAATTCCATAATTTCTATTTTGTGCAATTCTGATGAAAACAAATAAAGATGTTATAGTATATTTCTAATAATCAAAAATTATTAAGTATATTTCTGAGGAAGGCATTTCTGTTTAAAATAGATATTAATGAGAATCCTCTTCTAGCAATTGTATATGTCTAATTACTAGAGGAATTGTCCTCAAACCAGCTTCCAGCTCTTCTCAAACCTTGTTTCTCCTCCATTATCCACGTATTTCAAGTGCTAGATGCCACTGCACATGCTGATACCACAATATGACCTCTGGTCTTGTGAGGATAATGATAGGCTGTCACAGTGAGTGGTAAGAACATACACAGAAACCATTTTTACTCTAGAGCAGCTAGCAATAATAGCCCTACACAAAGTGAGTTTAAATTGTATACATTTTTCTCACTAAGCCCAAACTAAATGTATCACCAACTCAATTTACCCTTTGGATCACAAAATTCCCAAGGCCACTTTAAAAACATACAGAAGAAATATGATGGAGGGTAAGACCAATTGGAATGTGACAGAGGTTTTAACCGATTGCAGTTAAAGTAACTTGTTTTTGAAAATTTAATAAGAACTTGTGGCCTTATAAACACACTATTAGAGTTTTTCTCAGGCTTAAAAAAAGCCTGTGTAAATGAAGGGCCCTGAATTTAAGCCTCATTAGCTCTGCAGTAAACTCTGCTTCTAATTGCAAAGGTTGTTGTGTTTAGCATATTTTATATACTGACACTCTCAAATAGAAATTTAGCATCTCTCTTTTAAATGTATCCAAAGGAATCTAAATATGATGATTCAATGCTACCATCATTTATTGTAAAGTATATGAACAAGGTCTTCATTAAGAGACTACATTTATAGTGTTTATTTTTCTCCTTGAACCAGTATTTTTACAACAAGCATATTGTAATGTTCCCTTCTCTGTTCTGAAATTTAAAAGTCATAGATAATAAAGTCAACCCTCAGACATAATCAAAATAACCAATATAATGTTCTAATAAAAATGGTTTATTATATATGTATAGTTTTGTATTATAAATACTCAAGTATGTCAACATCAAAAGATGTAATGAAGTAGATAGTTATCTATATAGTTCCCTATGTATGATCATCTCCAATGATGGAACACCTACAAATAAACTTTAGAATAAGTTTTATTATATCATCAGATCAAACAACACAGGCAAGCAGCATTGCTACCAGTGATATGATTTTCTGAAACATGTACAAGTTTTATTTCACAAATAAAAATGCCACTGATACTTTCGTAGGAATTGCGTTGAATCTGTAGATTGCCTTGGGTAGTACAGTCATTTTAAGAATATGTGATTTTTCCAATCCAAGAACACAGTGTATCTCTCCATCTGTTTGTGTTATCCTCAATTTTTCCTCAGTGTCTATGGTTTTCTGAGTATAGGCTTTTTACTTCCTTAGGTGGCTTATTCCTAGGTTCTTTATTCTTTTTGATGCAATGGTAAATGGGATTGTTTCCTTAATTTCTCTTTCTGATAGTTCTCCATTACTATATAGAAATGCAACAGATTTCTGTATATTAATTTTGTATCCTGCAGCTTTACTGAATTCATTGATGAGCTCTAGCAGTTTTCTGGTGGCATCTTTAGGATTTTCTATGTATAATATGTTATCTGCAAATAGTGACAATTTTACTTCTTCCTTTCTAATTTTGATTCTTTTTCTTTCGTTTTCTTCTCTGAATGCTGTGGCTAGGACTTACAAAACTATGTTGAATAAAAGTGATGAGAATGGGCATTCTTGTCTTGTTCCTGACCTTAGTGCTGATACTTTTAGCTTTTCAAGGTTGAGTATGATGTTAGCTGTGGGTTTGTCATATATGGCCTTTATTATGTTGAGGTTTGTTCCCTCTAAGCCCACTTTTTGGAGAGGTTTCATCATAAATGGATGTCGAATTTGGTCAAAAGCTTTTTCTGCATCTATTGAGATGATCATGTGGTTTTTATTGCTCAATCTGTTAATGTGGTGTATCACATTAATTTGTGGGTACTGAAAAATCCTTGCATCCCTGGGATAAATTCCACTTGTTTATAGTGCATGATCCTTTTAATGTATTGTTTGTTGGACTTGGTTTAGTAGTATTTGTTGAAGATTTTTGCATCTATGTTCATCAGTGATATTGGCCTATGATTTTAATTTTTGTCATATCTTTGTCTGCTTTTGGTATCAGGGTGATGCTAGCCCCATAGTATGAGTTCAGAAGTGTTCCTTCCTCTGCAATTTTTTGGAATACTTTGAGAAGGAGAGATGTTAACTCAATGTTTGCTAGAACTCACCTTTAAAGCTGTCTGGTCCTGGACTTTTGTTTGTTGGGAGTTTTTAAATTACTGACTCAATTTCATTACTGGTAATTGGTCTGTTCATATTTTCTATTTATTCCTAGTTCAATCTTGGGAGATTGTAGCTTTCTAATAATTTGTCTATTTCTTCTAGGCTGTCCATTTTATTGGTGTATAGTTGCTAGTAGTAGTGTCTTCCTGCTCCTTTGTATTTTCAGATTCCATGTTCTCATTCTTGAAGACAGTTTTGCTTAACAAGTTTGACATCATCTTTATTGAAGCTCTTTCCTGTAAAATTGTGCAATGGCTTTTTTTTTCTTTTTGATTCTTCTAATTTTCATAGTTTTAGTCATTCTTTTTCATTTGATCTTTATTCTTTAGCTATCTTTTTGTGAAGATTTTTTTTCTTAGTATGTTTAGCTATTATTTCTCTCCCTCTCTCTCTCTCTCACACACACGCAAACATACATACCTAACATTTATTTCCATGCATTTGACACCTAGACTTGAAAAGTTTTAACTGTTCTTAAGTGTTCTTTTAAGTGCTAACTGGACATCTTCACCTAGATGGTTCACTGTTATCTCACACTTAGCATAAATGAAGCAGATATATTTATTCCTTGGGAAGTAAACTGTGTTACTGCTTGAGATTCACTAAAATATAATATTTACAATATAAGGCTCTGAAGCCATATTTCCTGGGTCCAGTCTTGGCTTTGCTTCTTATCAGATGTGTTACCTTGAAAAAATTATTTACCCTCTCTTTCTCAATTTCCTAAACTAAAAGATAGGCATTAAAATGTAGGTTTATAGCATACCAAATCTGAACTATACCTCACCCTTCAAGCAATCTTTAAATCAAGTGTTGCCAATAGGAAACATAGGAAAATAGGAAAAATACAATTCCTAAAAATATTCATTTCAACCTCACTAACATGACCCTGATTAGTTCCATTTCCTATTGCAATTCTATTTCCAAAATATTATTTAGAATTCTTATCTCTGTCTTGTTCTTTTTCCAAATGATTCTTCAGCTCATAAATGACATGATGCAATTTCATTCATGAATTCATTCATTCATTTATTTTTCATTTGTTTTGCTTTAAGCACAAATGAGGTCACACTGTTTCCCTGTTTACAACTTTTCACAGGTTATCATTACCTACAAAAGTTAGGTATATTTCTTAAGGCATTCATCATTACCAAATTTAAATCAAGAAATTTGGTATCAATCCTGAGTTGGAACTCATTGGCAATCCAATTTCCAACTATTCAGAGAAGTGGAGATCTGTTAGCATCACATTCAAAACCTTACAGTAATAATCCTCCAAACTTGCATGACTACAGGTTGTGGTATGCACTCCCCAGTTTGTTGGTCTTCACTAAGTCCACTTTCTGCTTTGGGATCACTGGAATATTTTTGGCAGTATTAGAGTTTTTACATCTTGCCTACCAAAAAGGTATAAAGGCATTATTAGCAGGAAAATCTAAATACTTTACAATTTGGCCACAATCACCTCTCTAATCTCATTGCCTGCCATTTCCTACCTACCTCTAACACCTAACTCATTAGTACTGCTGGATTTTATTTCCCAGGTGATATCATTTTCAGGTCATGTGAGTCTTGGTTCAATCAATAGTCTCTATCCAAAAAATCTCTTTTTTACCTGAATTCTTTCTTCAGCCTACCCATTTTCTCAGCTTCTGCTTGAATAGAATCTACTCCATGGAAATGAAATTCCCTCCTCTAAGTGTCCATAACATTTTGTATATTTCTATGTTTTACAATATAAATTCTATTTTATAATTATTTGGATGGATATCCATCTTTCTGGAAAGAATGTGAATTCCTTCACAGGAATATTATGTTTTCTTACTTATAAGAATCCTGGCATGGTGTTTAGAATATAGTAGAGTGTTAATAAATGTAGTGACTAATTTTTCAGGTTTTAGAATAGCAATATATAATTTCAGAAGCTGGATGAAATTTTACTGATCCGTGTTCACTTAGTGTATGGAAGATAAGGAGGTAGTTAGAAAAGGTAACATGTGAAGTAGACAGGAGGTCCTCACCAATTCTACCTGTCTGTCCATAGTGCCCACCAAAGACATTCTTCATATAAATAAATAGAGAATAGAGGTTTGTAACTGATTTTAATTATTGTATCTGGTCTTTAGGTTGTTTTGCTTTGTTCACTTGAGCAAATAAAGTTAGAATTGAATAGAAATGGGAAAGGAAAAAGGAGAAAAGAAAAGAAAGACATTCTCTACTTGGGAATTTTAGGGGAGTCTTTAGGTAAAACTGGTAATGCCTAGAATAAAGTTCTGGTAAGAACAGTAGAGATGACAGACTTCTGCCAACAGAAAAGGAGAGTGCTTTTTCATCTTCTGCACCCATAAAGGTTTGTCTCTAGTTAAATCGATGTTAAAGAGAGGAATGAGACAGGTTTAAAATGTACACATCTAGTCATAATTTTTTAAAAAATATATTCCTTCTAGAATTGAACCTTTAAAATTATCAACATATTTGCTGTCTCCTAAGGTAAGTCAATTTTGTAAGAAAGCATTTTGAAGCATGATTATAAATAGTATATTTTCTGTTAAAGAAATGCATAAGTACAATTTTTCGTTTCTCATATTAGGAAGTACTTCATTGTAGAAGTGGCGACTCCAACTCTTTGTTCCTAAATCATGTCACAAAATAATGTTGTAAAAAGCTTTTTAGAATTCATATAAGAATATGATCTCCAATTTAGACCACATTTCAAAAGACAGCTTCACTAGAGGCCTATTTAATTCCTCATTACATATCGTAGAAAAAAGATCCAAACGGTTTTGTTGCATGCACCGAATAGCCTTAAAAAGGAACACGTTTCAATTCCAGAACACGTGTGACGCAGCACCAGAAGATGAAAGAGCACGCTCCTTTTCTGTTGTCCATACTTGTAATATTTTTTCAAGATCAATTTTTAAATTATATCTCTACATTTTTTCATAGCAATTTTAAACCAAACAAGAGGAAATATCTCATTTAGATAGCATCAATATATAACTTAAAGGTAGTAAAATTCACTGAAACAAGTGAAAACACAGTTGAATTGTCACTAACAATAAACGATAACAATAACCAGTAACAACTAACAATAAGCAATAAAAGATTATCAGTCATTGATCTCATAATTCAAGTGATTTTATTTTAAGAGAAAATGGGATATATGGAATTGTAAGTATGTTTACATTTTTAAGTTTGGACTGTCCATGATAATTTATGATGTATGGTTGCATATCCACTGCAGTAAATTTTAGTAGATGATATAACAAAGGGAAAAAAATCATCATGAGACTAAAGAAAACTCTAAATATATATTTGTTTTTGCAAGTTATTTGCATGGATTATGAAAATAAGTCTATACGTATAATGATTGATTTTTAGATTATTTATACCATATTAATGGACAAAATTAGTTTTGTAAATAAAAATTCCCTGCCCCAACCTACACCCTTTTCAGTCCAGTAAAGTCTACCTCAAGGTTTATTCATTGTCTGTGCCCTTGAAATCTACCTCTCAAGCTGCTTCCTGCAGTTGCTACAGCTTGGATTTCCCAGACAGAACTTACATTAGTCTGCCAGGGCCTAATTCATAAAATATTTCTAACACCACAGATTAGTTCTGAGTCATTTTACAGCTTTGGAAAGTCTATACCATAAAGAATGCTCCCTTTCATTCCAAAGCCATTTGCATTTTATTTGTGCCTCAAAGGAGGAACAATCCACACTGATTAGAATCTGCAGACACTGTGCATAATGAAAAATTAATTGCATCAATCTTTTCACTGTAGTGGTCTTAACAACTCATTTTCAACTGGTCATTTTTCCACCTGCTCACCAGGGCCCAGGCAGCTGAGGCAAGCATATCTCTGACATTTACAGAATACCAATGAAACTAAGGTCACCAGTACATCATACAAGTGGGAGCTGAGAATCCTGATAGAGATGTAAGCTGTTTGGATGAGCTAGAACTATTATGTGACAGTGGAGGGCAAATACATGCTATGACAACCCATCTAGGCATGGTTTGAATTAACAAAATAGAAAGGAAGGAGAAAGTCTAAATTAACAACAGGCAAGGTTAGAGTAGAGCCACCTCATTGGAGATTGAGTGTTACGTGCTGCTGACAGTGGTGATAAATCAGCAATTGCATGCTAGCATCATTGCAGGCAATTTCATATGGCAGGTAGCAACAGTAGCCCAGTGCACATACATCAAAATGGGGCTTTTGCTTTTGAAATAGGGTGGCAATTTACTATACTTTGTAAGATACACATTTTAGTTATTTTTGGCAATACTCTTCATGTTTCTATTGATAAAGTTATACATCGAATTCCTCTTCAATGCATAAGCTTTTATATTTTAAGAAAATTCTTATAGCTATACGTTTTCAACAATTTTCCAAGTTTCTTATAGTTTCTGGATCTTCTTGCCAACATAAACACTATGTTTGTTGGATTTTCTTGATTTTAACATCAAAATAAACACTTAGCAAACAAATAAGCAAATTCAAGGCAGTGCCAAGATCAGATTAATGTCAGGTGTTCACTAAGGTTTTAGAGGACCTTGCTATTCAATGTGTGGTCCACAGACCAATCTCCCAGGAGCTACTTGGAAATGCAGAAACTCTGGCTTAGCCTCAGATCTTCTAAATTACAATTTGCATTTTAACAAGATCCTCAGATGCTTTAAAGCAGTGCTTCTCAAACTTTAATGTGATAATGCTAAATCCAGATTCCTCGGCCAAGCTCCATACATGCTGACTCAGTAGGTATAAGATTGGCATAAGAATCTGCACATCTAACATGCTCCCTGGGGACGCTGATATGCTGGGTCTGTAGACCACACGGTGCGTGGTACTTCCTTAAGAAAATTTATAAATGAAAGATTCACTTTGGTTACTTTCCTTCACTTTTCAGAATATGTCACAGGGATGACATTTTATTTGTTAAAATGTGTCATAAAAATAAAAGAAATAGAGATTTTTTTACCCGATTCAATAATCTTTAGGGCTGCAGTGGGTATCTACCTAATATAATAAAAAAAAAATTCAGAGAAGGAATTTTAAGTTACACAGAAACGTCTCCAGGCCTTCATGGTAATTTAATGAGGGAAGAAAAACATCTCTCTGACTTACATCACCCCAATGTGGTAGGACAATGGAAAGAAACCTCTGTGAAAAGGGCCCAACCCTGTGGCCCTGAAAGGGTCTTCAAGGAAAGGCTTGTGGAAGGATGAGATACAGGACTATAAAACAGAACACCTTAACTTCAATGGAGGAAAATTTTAGTTTTAAAGTATGAAAAATTCCATGTAAAAGACTGACCTAAGGAGCTATATTATTTTGAAAAAAAAATTGTCCTTCCATGTGGTAGAGTTTTATCCTTAGCAGATAAAGATAGAAATGTGTGGTAATTTCAAAAATACCTAGACAAGTGCCTAGACAGATTTGTCGCTCCCAGAATACTTACCCAAATGGTATGGAAGATAGTTCATAGCATTTAAAGAATTGTTACTCAGAAAAGGAACATTTACAATTACTCCATTTACAAGTTCACTTTGAATTCCCATGACATTTCCCTCTTGTTCATAATTTCTTTCAAGTATTTTTTCAGCTCTTTAGTCAACAATTTTATGGCAAAGATAATTCCAATCATCATGTAAACAATTCATCCTTTGTATAAAAAAATTAAATCACACCAGCAATGCAAGATATTCTGTTTATACAGTCACCTTTATTGCTTTATTTCTGAAATATAATTGATAGTGATTACGACTCCAGTATTTCCCACACTATTTATAAGGATGAGTGGTAATGTATTCATCATAGTATAGAAAATGCACATTTACCTTCAGAGCCAGAAACCTGAATTTTACTCACACATTACTTAGCAATAATTTTAGTAGAAAATGTATACCCCTATTAGGGTACAATAGAGATTTTACATTCTTGAACATTTTTATTTGCATATAGAAAAAGTAAAATTTTCCAAAAAATAAAATCATGATAAGGAGCTTCTCTAGTTCATTAATTAGTAGGGAAAACAGTAAGAAGTTTAAGCAGTTTCAAAGGAGAATCTTTTTAATATACATGTATAGAGGCAATTAGTAATGTTGATAGGAATTTGCTAATGGATGAAAAATTGATTCACAGTCTATAAGGCAATAAAATATAATATTTGAAATAACCTTATTACTAGGCTAAAACAAATTACACCTCTCCCAGACAAGGTCCTTTTATATTTTTATAGATAAGAACCTTTTGCATTACTATCAGCAGCTTACAGAGTTACAAAATATCCCAGTAGAATATAATCAAACAAACACACACTTACAGAATCAGATAATCTTAGACAGTTTGCTAAACAGTACCCAGGAATCTCATTTGCCCATTTTAAAGTCTCTCACAATGTTTCCTTAAAATGCTGAGTATTTTTAAGACATACTAAGAAAAGTGTTCATTTTTTCAAAACAAAAAATTACATTTTCCTCCAGAAGCTATATGGAGCAGACAAAAGGAAAGGGAAAATAATCTTTGAAAAAAATTTTTAAAGTTTAAAAGGAATCACTATTACAAGAGTAAAGTTGAATATCTCAGTGTGCTTCAGTCCTAGAGAATTTGCCTATCCAAAGTGGGTGTTCCTCTGGAGAAAGTACATACTTTCCTTTCTAGCCTGGAATTAAGCTCCTCAATGATGCTAAATGTATATAAATGAGGATTTTTTAAGAACAATTTAATAGGAATTTATCTAGTTGTGATATGCCTGTGGGTATTGTAAAATTTTTTGAGAAAAATTATTTTAAGTATCCATTTGCAAAAGACAAAATATGCTGATATTATTCATTTATTTTATCAGGTTCCAAATATGGTCTTTTAATGAGTTAATTATAGCCCATTCCTATTCATTTATAAACAAAATTGAAACAGTAATATAAATCACCAAATATAAAACACACTACTTACATTAATTAGCAACTCAAGTTATTTGTTGCTGCTGCTGCTGCTGTTGTTGTTGTTGTTGTTTTATGTGGGGGGTGGGGGTGGAAACAAGTAAGATTCCTTTTCCTTTCTTCCTCATTGGCAGAGGTCTGCTACAAGACTATGCATATGCATGTCCTTACCTACAAAGCCCTTCTAACCGACCTGGTCTCTAACCAAAGCAAGGTCAGGTGAAAATAAATAGAGTTGTTTGTTTGTAAAGTAAGTCCTACTTTACCTCACCACAAATTTCCTCACATCACCCTTCAAATGTGCGTCTTCAAGGACACCCCTTTGGGCTGTTCAGTAGACAAAAAAGTCTCAGTATGCATGAAAAATATTTGGACAGCCATTCTTGACAGGTATGTGAAAGAATTCTAATTTTATACTAATTCAGGAGCCTTTCACACTTCCCCCTGTATTTCATAATCACTCCAGCCTCTTCTATGCATAGTACACATGTAAATCAAAGCAAAATAAAACCCCAAAACAGAACAAAAACTCCTTTGCCAAATAATTTGTTGGGAAAGGCACAAAACTGATGTGTTTAATTGAAGTTTGTTTCTTTCTCACTCTTTTCATTAAAAAACAATCAGTAACTTGACAGAAAAAAAGTCTTTTAAATATTACATATGCTATTCCCCCTCAAATTTTCAAATGTCAATCATGGCCAAAATCTCAGGATTTAGGTTAAGTGAGGTGCCTGAAAGTCTCACAAATGATTCAATTTTATCCTTTTTTTCTGCTCAAAGTTAATTCTGTTATACCTCTTCTCTCCACCTTCTAAGAGTCCTTGTTTTAAACATAAAATATGTTTTGAAGGCCAACTACATTAAGACATGATGGTCTTATTTAAAGGACATACGTGTGTCCAGATCATTTTTTTTGCTGCACTGCAGTCCCAATTTGTTAGGTACACATAATTAGGTTTTTAAGAAATTTCAAAGACCTTGATAATGTCTATGTCCTTTTCACTGTTGCCATGTAGTTTGCTAAAACACACATTCACACAATATACACTAATGGTTGCAGAGGAACCATAAAATCTATTGAGTAATAAATCTACCTCCTAAGTTTGTTTCCCTTACTGCTTAACTATGGAAACCTTTGATAAAACACAAATGTGTCTGATTTTGCAAATTATGGATTATGTGAAAACTAACACTTTAAAGCTACTAGAATGGTTCTTTTCAATACTCTAAAAAGAAAATAGTTCTGCCATAATTCTCCTTGATGTTTTAAATACAGCTTGAATGACACGTTCAATTCTATACATATTTTAAGAATACTGTAGAAAGTTAGTGTTCCCAGCTGATGGTGATTAGGATGGTGAATGTTCTGAAACCACATTATTGAAAAATAGTTAAAGGAACTAGGGCAATAAGACTTTGAAAGAGAAAACCTGAAGTCCTGTCATGTGAGAGGAAGTAGACACACTTAGGACAGCTGCAAAGCAGAAATGCAATCATGGATGAAAATTAAATGGAAATTGTTTTTTTAGCCTCAGCATAATGGAAGTCTTGCCTCAATTTGAAATTTCCAGAGATAGAGTAGGTGAGTGCTGCCACTGTAAGTGGCCATGCAGTGCTGATGATGAATCCTGTTTTATTTTTTGCTTCCCTAATTACTACCTGTTCTCCAGACTAAAAAATTACTAAAATTACTACCTGTATTCTCCAGGTCAGTCTTGCCTGATCTCCCACTCTGCTTGGATCCCTCTCCTAAGTGCTTAATCATAATATTATTTTTGCTCTTTATTTATTGTATTGTCTGTTTACTTGTATTCTTCCTTAATACTAGTATCTGACACAGTAGTAAATAAGAAGAAATATTCACTGGAAGAATTCCTACATTGTGATCTCTAAGAGCACATCAAATAATTGTTGTGGACCTACAATAAGTCAATGATGTATCAGCAGGAAACAGCTGCTTCCCTATGCTTTGGGATCTCATAAAATACATGTTGATCAATGTCAAAATCACATTGGTTTACCTTTCCAGTTGACCACACATGGCACCATCTCTTACTGAGGATACTGATGAACTGATTGCCCCACGTAACAAGAGAAGAAAGTTACAGTCTTCACAAATCAGTTGCTATAATCTTAGCAAAGTGATTGATCTTTAAAATGTACTGGGTAAATACTAACCCCTTTCAAATGTATGTATTCCATGGCCTCAGACTAAGTGTAAATTCTTACATACATTTTATCCTGTTTGCTAGCCAGCTACACAATTGATCTTTTTAGTGATTTCCCACTGAATTTTTCATAGAAATCTACATTTGAGGAAAGAGATCCCATATATATATTTTTTTTATTTTTAAATAGTTTCAAATGCAACAGAGAAGTATAAAAATTAGTAAAAGAATTCCCATGTATCTTTCATAAACTTCTCCAAATGTTACCATTTTACCATATTGTTTTCTCATTATCCCATATATAATTTGTCCCAGCCTTGTGAAAATATAATAGACATATAACATTGTATACGTTACCCAGGTATAATTTTAAGCAGAAAAAGTCAAGCTATAGAACAGTATAACACAATTTTTGAACCCACACACACAAAAGTATATATATTTGAAAGCACATATAGCAAACTTTCAACAGTGATAATCTCTGTGGAGAGATTAGGGAAACTTTTACTCTCTAAGTTGTACATTATATTTGAATTTTAAAATCAGGCACAGGCATTCCTTTTTTGATCAGAAAAAAATAAAATAAAAATTAAAGTGACTCAAAATAGCAGAAATAAACATCACTGGTGGTCAGTGTTATGATAATGTTTGTGCACCTTTTTGTCACTAGACTCTTAACTGGTCCATTCCTCGTGTCTTAGAAACTTGTACAGAACTTAGAAACTGTCCATCTTCTCAATGAAAGGTTGAACGGTAACTGAATTTTCTGAATTGTAAAACTGAAAGAGTTAATTATAAACCTCTTGTCTATAGTATGGTAAAAATTGACATAATTTATTGTTACCATTTATTGAAAAAATAAATGCAGAAAAGAATAAAGATTAAACATTCCAAAGGCAACAAATATACAGATGAAGATCATGGAGTGTGACAAGTTTCTCTTCTGTATTTTTGATGTTGTTTACTGTTCTTTGTGATAGGAGGTTTGCTTTCTGAGAAATACATGTCAGTTTTTTTTCTGATTTCTACCATGAAAAAATAGAATTATCATATGTTTAAGGTTGAAATAATTGTTTTCAACTTAGCATGAGAAAAAATACAAAAACGAAGAGGTGAATACCTTGCCTAAGGTTATACAATTAGAGGCAGAATCAGAACAAAAATTAGTTTTTCTGAACTTCATTGTAGAACTTTCTGATTTCACCTGGCCCTTCAGGGATCTCAAGGGACTTTACAGTATAGGGTTACAAAAAAGAAAAAAGAAATCTACACTAGGGCACATAGCCAAAAAACTCTGCATGATATGACCCGTGTCTACAATATTTTCAATTGCTTGAAATTAATGAAACATATGTTTCAGACCTTGCACTGGCCACCTGAACTTAATTTTATTATAATTTAGTATTCTTGTTTAAAAATAGAGTTCCCAGAATTGTATAAGCTTTGAGCTCCACCAGACCTTCTCCCGTCAGGTTTCTTCTCATCCTTCAGTCTCAGCTCAATGTTTACCTATTTGGCAAGAGGTAATTATCCATTTCATATGTTCTCATATCCCTTTCTCTCAGGTCTTCATATAACTAAACAGACTCTATAATTGTTTGATTTAATTATTAACAAATATGATTTCTGGTTTTGCTTCTTAAAGTACAAGTTCTGAGATGGCAAGGACAAGGTCTTCCTTATCCATTACTCTTACTTCATTGCCTAAAACAACAGCAATCTGTAAATTTTGCTAAATAAGTTAATGAATGAAAAGATAAATATATGTAGGATTTTGTATTAAGACTCTGAGTTTTTAACAAATGCCCCTCACCCTCTTATCCTTCTAGATCTGTACAGAGGGTAAAAAAAAAGTAACTAAAAAATTAGTTAACAGCATTTGAAAATATTTTGACCATTTTCTATCTTTTGATAACCAAATCGTTCAATAATCTAAAAGCACGGTTGCCTAGAATTTGACTCAGTGATCTATTATCTCAAGTAATACGGGAACAAATTAATACATTGGTAGAGAAAGCACTCAACCAAACACCAAAACTATACCAGAAAAGGCATATATTCCATCCACAAATTTAAAAATTACAATTTTATCTTCTCTGTGACTGAACATAGGTTCAACTTTGAGATCCAATCCTGCCCTTTGAAAATCTCAACAAATTCAAATCTCTTCTTCTTTTCTCTAAAGTTGGAGTGAATTCCAAGATGTTTATGTAGTACTCTTGTATTTGGGGGCCATCTGGTCATCTGTCTATGCTGGTATCCTCTGAGCAGAATACCATCCTATCTGGTCCTGCCCACTCACCTGTCTGTATTTTGTCTGTCAATGTATGGGATCATAACTGCAATTCTCTTTCTCCTCTTTAGTAGGTTTGGCTCTATTTGAGGATTACTAAGCCTCACCTAGGCACAAACATAAACACTGACCACTCCCCTTTGGTCTGCTTAGAGGATATATCTAAAGTGGTTTCCCACTGTTGGGCTATACATGGGTTGTGATGGTAAATGTGACCTCTCCCTTTATACCCCTGTAGATATTTCTTCTGCTTTCCCTTTCTACTTCTTGTAGGGGAACTATAGAAATCTATTGCACAAATCTTTCTCTGTTCTCAAATCTTGAAATCTCTCTGGTATTCTAAAGCAGGAAACACAGTTGAAGCAATTATTGCTTTCCTTCTGCCCTCTCCTTCCACAAGTCCAGGGAATTTTTACTCGTCTTTGAATGAAGCACTATTTAGCCACTGATTGCATATTCTCTATATCCTTTAGGGAAATATATTTAAAGCCTTGAATATGGTAATTATAGATATTCAAAAATTTAAATGTGTGTTTTCTCCTGAGTTTCAAGCATTTGAAATACAAAGGCCAATATTTAGTGTGTTCTGCATTTCTGCATATTCTGAAGCATCCCTACTTTGAGGCACGAAAATACAGTGTCTAATTACTCAAGTAAGCAAAGCAATATCAAGAAATCTATCTCACACTCTGCAAGTTACCCAGCAAGATCCTGCTAGTGCGAAGGACACCCCTCCCTAGTGCGAGGGACACCCCTCCTACTGCAAACAAATTATTACTTTCTTTTGACAACAGGTATTAAAAGAAATCTTAAAGATTCTTTGAGCACCAGGATTCTGAAAATACACTACTTTTCTATGGTTTACAAATCTAAATTTAATTATTTTTTTCTGGAATAATTTATTTTTTCTAAAATATTTGAGAGCTCAGATCTGTGGCCTATTCCAATTAGCAGACTAGAACTAATGCTGCCCTAGAGAAAGCCACTAAGTAGAAATGACTTAATGTTTCACATACATTAACACCGTGGAAACAGGCCATGTTTGGCATGAGGAAAGATTACATCGATTTCTCAAGCTAGTCATTCATCCACAACTTGGAATCCTACTTCTCTCAGCTATACTGGTTGTTTTCTTTCCAAACCTCCCTGACTATCCAAGTTCTTGGTGCCTTACTTTTCATCTTCATGTACAAGCAATTTCTCAGGTTTCCTTGCATTGAGAAAGTTCAATATGTTTGGTATGAAAACTCTGGGGGAAATTTTATTGTATACTTATTTATTAGCTACAAATTTAATATTTGAGAAAACACTATTCTCCTTTTATCATTTTTAAGGAAGAAACTGAGCATTCACATTAAGAGTTCTAAGAGTGAGTCAAAAGAAACAAAAAGATGAGGTATGCCAGGTTCTGAAAATGAACTGTACAGCTGTGCACCATATGTCTATCTAAAATATGCCAATTGAATGTCATGAAAGAAAAAGGGAGGCAAATCTGGCTAACCCAATGAAAAGCTGTCTTAACAGTGAAAGTCACTTGGTTTGAATGAAAAAATCCATTCAAGAAGCTGGACCAACATTGACTGGAATCTAATAATTAATTTGTCATCCTCTTATGTTGGTCTAATTCAACTGACTTTTTTTCAGCCTACACCCAAAAGTTTGGAAACATACAAATATCTATTCTTAATGCTCAGTTCTCTAGGGGGGGCTATTTATATAAATTTTGTAGTTTATAAGTTACAATTTTTGAATTTATTATTTTCCCAAATGGGTTGACATAAGAACTTTGTACTGAAGAAACCAAAGTAATAGACAACTGACTATTTGATTACCCTATAAATTATTTACATTCCTAATTTGGAAAAGTATGTAACAAATAGTTTATTAATAATGGTTTATTGGCCAGTACATCAGCTTTCCAAAGATAAAACACTAAAAACATGGATCCTAAATCAAATACTTGACTACTTCCCCATTTAAAATAAGATCTGAAAAAAAGAAAAAAAAAGATGAAGAAACTAATCGTAAATTATTGTCTAATTATGTCTTTTATGTTTGACAATTTTTTGTGGCAGTTTATTCACATAGTTTATTTCTAGTTCTATCTCCACAGGTTACTTGCATACAACTAAATTTAGAAGTCTTTGTCAATGGACATTGAAGATAATAAATTGGCTTATTTTTAGACATATTAGTCAAAAGGAAATAAAAGAAATGGCATCAATGTACTATTAGAAATAATGAGAGTTCCAAAATATGAATGTATATGAGATAGAATATTGAAAAAGAACTTTTCTTTTACAACAATAAAAATTTATTAAAATTTTTATAAAATTGTCCTACTCACAGTTGCAACAAACTGATAAACTACATAAAAACAAACATAATAAGAAATATGTGAGATTATCTTAGTGATGCCTTTGTGTAGCTCCCTACCAAACTGAATAGAGGTGACCTACAGGAAACTGAAGAAATTGTGCATGACTTCTGAGGTTAAATCATTAAAGATATTGAAGCTTATAACTTGTTCTCTTGGATTACTCATCCTGGTGAAAGCTAGAGTCATGTCTTACAGACACACAAGCAGCCCACAGAAAGGTTCAGTGGTGAGGAACTGAGGCTTCATCTAACAGCCAGCACTAACTTGACAGCAAACTGAATGAGCCATCATGGAGACTGACCCTTCAGTTCCAGTTAAGCCATCATATGACTGAAGCCTCAGCTAATATCTTGACTGCAACATAATACCCCACGCCAGAACAACCCAACTATGCTACTCCCAAATTTATGGCACACAGAAAGTGTAAGATAATAAATGTTTATGACTGTTTTAAGGTACTATGTTTTGGGATAATTTGTTAGACAGCAATCAATAGCTAATACAGTTAACATCAAAGGAGGAAAGAAATGCTGCTATATCCCCAAGTTCTCATTTCTCCAGCTGTTCACTTGGTCACAGGTGAAGTTATATTTATAATTTCTCCTAATATCTATTCCACATTTCTTTGTCTCTCAGCAATTGCCTTGCCTTGTGTAATAAACAATATCATCATTCCTGAAGGTTCTGTGCCATTTACATGCTTGACTGTTTCAAGATTTTTGAATGATCAAGCAACTTTTATCACACTAGTTGGGTATACTGAGGAATATTCCAGACCACTGTAAGATGGACCTGAGTTAAAAATCCATTAATTCTTCTGATTCCATAAGCATCTAGTCTGACTGGTGGATCACAATGGCATTTTAGGTCACCAAGAACTAAAGTCACATCAGAGCCTGTGTCCAGCAATCCTTCTTAAGTTGTTTTTTACTGCCTCAATTCAGAGTTATCCTGGTAAGTGACCACAAGTCATTTTAGGAAAACCTAGAAGGAAGGTTTACAATTTGCCAGTGTATCAAGATCTATCCTTAAAAGGACATGTCCTCTCCTTAACTTAGGAGGCAATGGGACTATGAATTGGCTCAATTCTGAGGATTGTTTATTGTGACTGTTTATTGTAATTCAAATCAGACTTCTGTTCAACTGTCCTGAGCTTTTCTACTTGTACAAATAATGAAATTTTAGTAGGTTACCCACCTACTGCAATCTAGGGACATCATGATCGATTACCAAATGCAATGATCTTTGTGAACTCCTTATGGTAGTCACATGCACCTTGTCTCTAGTGACTAACTGCCACCACCTGGCCCTTGCCCACTTCAGTAGCAGCATTTCTCACTGATATTCCTGATCTGCTGAGAACAGTCATTATAGGGCTGTTAAAGGATGCCATTCTTTCATTTCCAATATATTTCTCAAGCTTTTGTTAACAGAGTGTTCAATTAAACTTCCTACATAATATAATTGACAACAGGATAAGCAAATCTTACATAATAAATCCACTCCAGCTTTCAAACTCTCTTTGCCTTTGTATATCTTCCTCTACGGGATACCAAGAATTTCTGTCATGTCAGTATAATTTAATGTAGGTTATCTTCATGTCCTGGTTTCAGTCAGCAAACAATCAACCAATTAGAACTTTTTCCAGCCAGTTGAGCTAACACAATGAAACCAGAATCTCTACCAAGTGTACCCATGTAAGGGAACAGAAGGTACACTACTTGGCCTATGGGAAGCTGACATGTAGACTCACCACCAAGAATCAGGTAGTAAGCCTTGGAGAACAGTTGGCTGACATGGTCAGCAATCAGGAAGGAGAGCTGAATGTGAAGCAGAGAAAGTAAGGGCAGCCTAGAAACTGTCAGCACTTCTGTATTTCTCTGACCTTCACAGAGTAATAGCTACTCCTTCCCTTACGACTTCCAACTTCTGAGCCAATTCCTCCTTCAGCTATATAGAAAAAAATGCATTCTGGGGAACATAGTTCCCCAGTCTAATGAAGTTGTCAGAATACAAACCACCACAGGAGGCAAGTTCCTTAACCTAAAAAATTCCATATAAAATAAATCCAGGCCAAATAGCATATTCAACAGAGATACATTACAAGTATTCTCTTTGATATTGAGAAGGCAAGGAAGATCACAATCACGACTATTATTAAACATAAAAATTCTGATCAATGCAAATAAATGAAAAAGAAATCAATGAGATAAGGAAATGATCATTGACCCCATAAAATTGGTCATTTACATAGTCTTAAAAGATCAATAAGATCATTAATAATTTTGATAGATACTAGATCAAGATATATGAATCAAGAACCTCTTTGATCACTATAAAAAAGCCAATTAAAAATATAATAGAAAATCTATATCATCTGCCACTACAAATATATATATATATAAAGAACCTAGATATGAACCTACTCAAAATCCATACAACATTGGCTATTGTAACAAATTACTAAAAAGTTGGTGACTTACAGGAACACACATTTATTCTCTTACATTTGGAGAGGTCAGAAGTCCAAAATCAGTTTCACTGAATGGAAATTAAGCCGTCAGTAAGACTGTGCTCCCTCCCCAGGTTTTAGGGAGAATACATTCCTTGACTATTCCAGCTTCAGGTGGCTGCTGGCATTCCTTGACTTGTGGAGCATCATTCCAAATTTCTGACTCGAGTCACACCACCTTCTCTTCTGTGAAATACTCCTCTGCTATTCTCTCTTTAGAACATCTCCAGTTTCTTTTAGGGCCTACCCAGATAATCCAGGGTAATTTTCCCATCCATATAAGGCATCATTCACAGATTCCAGAAGTTAGAATGTGAACATCTTGGAGGCAATTATTTACCTTACTACAGATAGTTTTTATACATGTTTATATATGTATTATAAATCCCAAATAAATAGGGATGCCATGTTTGTGAAAGAAACAACTACATATTTTAATGATGCCAATATTCCTCAAATTAATCTATATCACTTCTGAAATTCAAATCAAAACCCAAGCCAGATTTTATTTTAGAAATTGTGCAACTGATTACAAAATGTCTATAGAAAAATAAAGATTCTCAAATAACTAGGAAATTTTATGAAATGATACTCACATTTTAAGGAATGCTCCTGTAGAGATATTAAGAAAACATTGCAAATTCATGATAATTAAATGGTGTGCTACAGTAAAAGTGGAATAGGCTAAATCAATAGAACAGAAAGAGATTTATATATATGCAATAATTGTTATTTGAAAGAAATGTTAAAAGATCAATTGGAAATTATGAATTTTTAAAATCATTTTATAAAAACTGGCATAGTATACATAAAAATATAGTTGAAACCCTAACTCACTTCATATTAAAATATAAATTCCAGACATGTTAAAGACCTAACTATGAAGATTTGTAAACTGGGGGCAAAATGAAGAATAACTTTTCATGTTGGAATAGGACAGGATTTCTTAAAGAAAACACAAAGAATGAAATCACAAAAGGAAATT
Organism: Camelus ferus; assembly: GCF_009834535.1. Taxonomy (NCBI): domain Eukaryota; kingdom Metazoa; phylum Chordata; class Mammalia; order Artiodactyla; family Camelidae; genus Camelus; species Camelus ferus. Next base: position 56,683,692 of record NC_045697.1, on the reverse strand, counting down.
TGATGAATTTTCTTACAACACAATCAAAGATATCTCTTTAATGGGTCATACATTTACTTATATAGTATATGTATTAAAGTACAGAAATATATTTGAGACAAAAAATAAACTTTTAACAGAAAGAACTGGTTTTCCAAATGTGTTTTTTCTTTTATCACGTGAGGATTTAAATGCTTTTTGTAATATATTTGAATTTCTTTTATGGAGCATTTACTTGAATATTACTTGCTTGATTAAAAATACCTAGCAATTGTGCTCTACACTGGAATTTGACACAACATTCTAAAATGACTGTAACTCAATAAAAAAAAGTTAAAAAAAATACTTAACACTAAAACAATTACAAAAAAAAAAGACTAACTCACTGTTTGCGAACTTCCCCGTATTTTTTAATATCTCTATAATGAATATTCATTATTATATAATGAAAAATAAACATTAAACTTCAAAAGAAAAGAATGTCTATTTTTTCTTCTTCATCGTCTCATTATCTTATTAGAAAATAAATACAAAAGGAGTTTTTGTAGTTCTAGGAATTAATATAACTCTGTTGAATCATGGCTAACCAGTTTAAAATGATCTCTGATCCATTGTAAAATAGCAACCAAACCTTACATATTACTAGAACAACAAAAAAATAATATGCCTTGTGTATCTTTCAAATTTTTTCAGGTGGCAGGATATGAAAAACAATGTAATAGTATTCAACAAAGGAAAAACTCCCAGTAGAACACTAATATCTAATTTTATGTTGCTTTCAGCCAATGAATCACAAATTTTATATCATCACAATAAGACTTTAGGAAGTATTCACCATATTGTGTCTCAATTTCCACCACAACAGCAGGGTTGTAAAGTTGAATAGGAAACTTCTCAGTAGGAAAATAACATAAAATTCTTTTTACATTAATAGTAATAATAACCTATTGCTTTGAATAAAGTTTCTTAGTTTCTCTGCTTCATGCCAGAATTCTATCAAACCGGTGACTCATATTAGGTTAAATGAGGTAATCATGTCTTAGGCCTACTCTAGATGACATTTTTCACACTAATTTAAGATCGCAGATAAAATTTTAATTTGCTTCTAAAAAGGCAAATTTATCAGAAGGCATAAACAGAAAAATTTTTTTTTGCACCCTAGGGAATTATCAGATGCAATTTCAAGTTATTTTGTTTTGAAGTTGATTCAGTGGCAGTTGTGCCAAGACATACTATGTACTAAGAGGAAATGAAGGTTTTTGTTTTTGTTTTTTAAACATCAAACTATATAGTTGTCCTTTACTTATAAGAATATACATAGATCAAAGATAAACATAATCAGTGGTTTATTACGTATATTATAAAAGGAGTGTGCTAAATTTTTAGCAATGCTTACTTTCTATCTCTAATTTTACTTAGGTAAATTATTTAATGATGTTTGTTTTATGCAGAAACTGGGATATGTCAGTTTTTAATAAGTATGATTTAATAAAGAATCATATGTTTCAGGGACCATGATCTATGGCATGTAATAAAAACACTATGGAATAAGAGAAGTTTAACTGAACACTGATATGCTTTGGGATATTTCTTAAAAATAGTATTAACAATGACAGGTTTAAAAAAAAAAATGACAAGTTTTACTCCCTCCCTTCGGCATGTGAACACAACCATCTAGGTGGGAGGCATAAACCTCTTTCCAATTTCCTTTTTATATCCTGAAGTACCTTTCATCTCTCTTCTTCCTCCACATAACTCATTAGTCATGTTTCCAGATTTTAGCCAATTGTTCTCTGTTAATATCCCATGCCCATCAAGAAATTATGGCAGAAACTGTGTGCGTATATGTGTATATATGTGCATGTGTGTGTGTGTGTGTGTGTGGCGGGGGTGAGGGGAGGGTACTACTGTGGTGGGATTAAAATGACATTGAAAATTCTCCTGGCTCAGATATTCCTATGCCATTAGGGCACATGTTTCAAATCCCATCACTGTACTCATTCCTTCAGGGTAAATAAAGTAAGAGTCATTCAATATTCACATTAGTTTTAAATGCTTATATATAATTTATGAAACTGTTTCACAACATTTTTATTCTCCAAGAGGTGACAGGAATCATTCGCATAGAATTAGGTAATGTTAAAACTAGAATGTGAGCTAATGCTCATTTGGTACAATCTGTTCATTTTTATAGATGAGAAATAGGGATAAAGCCTTGCTCAAGACCATAAAAGAGAGTGCTTCGACTCTTCTAATTCTTACTAAAAAGAGCTGTTTTTCACTCTAATCACAGTACTTCTCTTTTCCATATTGACTGGTATTTCCAGAAATGCAGGACCTGAACTTTTGCAGCTGTTGTCCTTTTCTCAAATTATTTGAAACACACTAGAGAACAAACATGATGACTATTTGACACTTCCACCACTGAGGAAGGTGATGTTTCTCATGACAATATAGATTTGCTTCTTTTCAAATCATGGGGACCAAGAGCTATGATTGTGTGGAGCTCAATAAATGAAAGACTGCTGACAAAATGATTTAATACAGACCATGTAAAGTGTCAATTATTAAATGCTTCATACCTAGTGATAAGGGACAAGGAGAGATAAATTACCACTTTGGTGACACATTAGAAAATATGCTTAGCAGAGATGAGGCACATGAATTGTCAAGTTAGAAATGACTCCATTAGAAGAGTAAGAATCATGGGAAAAGAAAGAAACAGAAAAAGGCATGCTTTACATTGAATGACAGTGTGAGAGATTATCCTGGATTTTCCTGACAAATTAAGTAAACACAGAGCTCATTCTTTAACAGAATTTGGGCCCTACAGGGTTATTTCCCTAAGAGCATATCTTTTTACTGCTGGTATACTTAATATTGATTCTTAGTAGCATTCAAACTAAGATTATAATTTTTCAAAATAGAAATAAAGATAGACAGCATATAAACAAATTATAATCTCAACAGTTTATGTAATTTAATAATTAATACCATTCAGCTGTAAAATAATCTTATCTGTATTCAGTGCTTTTAATAATTCCCACGATATTTTTATTTAATGAAATGTCATATAAACAATCTGCTTTTACCTCGTATTTCACGTTAATGTACACAAAGTTTTAGAGTGCATAAGATTACAGTAGATCTTTAGGGTTAATTTTGTTATATTACATATTTGCCACCTTCCTGAAGAAAATTTCCTTTCTTTTATGCTCTAGGGTACTGCTCCTCAAACTGCAATGAACATACACATCATCTGAGAATCTTGTTAAATTTGGATTCAGTAGGTCTGGGCGTCTGCATTTCTGACAGTCTCTCCGGGGAAGCTGGGGTTGCCGCTGTACGGACTACACAGTGGGTGAGTAGCACTGCGGGCAGGGTTTCCAGACTAGCAAAACTTTGCAGCACCTGGGAGGTTGTTCGAAAGACAAATTCCTGGGATATCCCAACACTTGCTACATGTTAATCTCCAGGGATGGGGCCAGGAACCCCAGGAACCACTATCAAATGATACTTATTCTTCCAAAGCTTTCTTTCTTTTCTTTTCCCTTTTTTTTCCTGCATTTTTTTAATGCAAATTGGCCTTAAAACTGTATATAATATATACAATGTTAAATTTATTTGGTATTTTGCTTAAAATTCTTGACAAGTTTTATGATAGTCACAGGTTTTTTTTCTTTTTAACTAATAGATGTGGACTCAATTTAAAATGTAATTCAAAAGCAGAAAAACACAGTGTAAGAAACTGATAAAAAAAATGTAGTTTTTAACATAGGTTCAGTTTTCCTCTTTTTCCAGTATAAATCCCCCCTACAAAAAAGCAAGCATATCAGTTGTATGAAATTCTACTGTATATCAATATTATATTTATAATTAATTAGGTATTTAATTATGGCTTAATAAATTTCCTGGTTTCTATAGAATTCTACCAAATTCAGTATTTTTTCTTTTAAATTTACATTGCTTTAGAGTAGGTGATGTTTTTCTATGCAATTTAGTTAAAGCTTTATTTAAGAAGTGGTTAATTTCTGAAGTGGCTTACTAAAACTTCATGCACAATGCATAATCAAGAAACATTTCTGATGTATTTTTCTATCTATTTATACATGTATATATGTGTGTGTACATATATATATATATATAATATATCATTTTAGATATTAAGCACTGTGTAATTAACCAAGCCCTAATTTTCCAGAATTTATTTTCTTCTAGTAAGTAGAGGAGAAAAAAATTAAATGAGTACCATTATTTTGAAGGCCTTAATCTACTTGACATCAAATATATGAAAATGTATCCATATTTTACTTAATAATTTTTTGTTTATAATATTCTCTTTTTTTGGATTTTAAATTTAGCCCAAAGTAACTAATTTAATAGCTATTGCTTATGACAATCATTATGTATTTTAGGAATTCTTGTGAATCAAGAAAACTAACCTTTAAATCTTAAAAAATATATAATCTTTCTTCTAAAACAAAACATACACTTACCATATCATATCAGCAATTGTACTCATTGGTATCTATCCAAAGGAGCTGCAAACTTCCATCTACACAAAAACCATACCTGGATGTTTACAGCAGCTTTATTCATAATTGCCAAAACTTGGAGGTAACCAAGATGTCCTTCAGTAGATGAATACATAAATGAATGGTGGTATCTCTAGACAATGGAATATTTGTCAGTGCTAAAATAAATGAACTATTAAGCCATAAAAAGACATGGAGGAAATTTAAATGCATATTACTAAGTGGAAGAAGCCAGGCTGAAAAGACACCTGCTGTATTATTCTGGATGACATTCTGGAAAAGGCAAAACTATGGTGACAGTAAATAGATCATTGGTTGTCAGGGCTAAAGTGGAAGGAAGGGAGGGGTGAATAGGCAGAGCACATAGGATTTTTAGGGGAGTGAAAATATTCTATATGATATTATAATGATGGATACATGTCATTATACACTTGTCCAAACCCATGGAACATTCTACACCAAAGTGAACCCTAATGTAAATTATGGACTTTGAGTGATAATAATGTGTCAGAGTAGGTTCATTAATTGTAACAAATGTACCACTCTGATGTAGGATGCTCATAGTGAAGGAGGTCGTGCATGTGTGGAGACAAGGGGCACATGGGAACTCTGGAATTTCTGCTCAGTTTTGCTGTGAACTTAAAACTGCCCTAAAAAATAAAGTTTTTAATTAAAAAATGTACAATTGAAACCTTATGCATACAAAATTTTATAATTAATGAAGTTAACATGATGTTTCCATGTATATTCAATTCAACTTTTTAGCTTTTCAATAAGCTTTTTATTGAAGTTAAAAATACATATAAAAATTACACATTATAGTGCACACCTTGATGAGTTTTTAGGGTATGAACACATGGAAGTTTAAGATGGAGCATGAACAATATTAGCTTTATTTCACTTGCATATTTAAGGGTCTCTCTCCAGCATTCCTGCTGCTGGGCTCCTTTGGGAAAGATGTTATATCACACTCTTCTGTGAATTCCTATGTCTGTATTTATAGGTGTATAGTAAAAAATCATTGAAAATGTAAGAATGAACAAACATAAAATAGCCATGTTAATTATGACAATGTTTTCTCAGTTAGACAATGTTCTTAATAGGCTCGTATTACCTTATTTGCTGTTCATAAATCTTTCTAGTAATGAGTATCAGTAAAATATCAAGGAAAAAAGTAGTACGTCAAGAAATACTTTGTCATTGGCATTATTTAGAATTGCTGGATGGTAATAATGAAAAACAGAGTAAACTTTATTTGCTGTTATTACTGCATTTAAATTCTCTACAGGCAGGTCTTATTTCCTGAAATACGAGAAACCTACATCCACTACTCTTCTATGTTCCACTGAGAGTACCTACCATTACATATACATATAAAATTATTACATGTATAATATATTATCATTCCACGTAATATATATTTGTTGCAATGTAATCATTATAAACTAAAACTTTCTTCACAATAAGTCAACCTCAAGGTAAATTGAGAAAAAATGAAATATAGTGACCACATAGAAAGATTAGAATAATTTATAAAAGTACTATGGTGTAATTACAGTATTTTGTTAGTCTTTTGAATAAAGGTAAGCATTTATCTCTCTTGCTCTGTTTCCTCTCTTTCTATTTCATTATAGTTTACAAATATCCTTTAGTATAAGCCTGGTATGACCTGGTATGTTTAGTATGACCAAAGCATATGATATTCCACCATTTTTTAAAAATCGTTTGCAATATTGGGTTCTTAAAGCAATAAAGATCAATAATAACTGTTATCAAGTTCATCCTGTTACATTCTATGCTCAACCTTTTGTTTTTTATCTATTTATTTGATAATAACATACAGTATTTACTGTATTTTTTATGGTAGGATATTTAAGGAATAATATTTCAAACATAGAATTGATTAAGGGACATATTTGTAGGCAATCTAGTGGAAATCACCTTTCATATGACTTGTTTAGAATAAGAATACTTCTTGTTTTCTATTAAGAATGATTTTTTTCTTAAGAAGAATTTATGGCCCTAATGGCAGAAATAGTATGCATACGAAAAATTGTCCTGCCATCCCAGCACCTTTAATCAATCATTTAATTTTGTTACTTATATTTTTATAAAGCTTGTTCTTTGTGGGTTTTTTGTATTTTTTTTATTGAGTTATAGTCATTTTACAATGTTGTGTCAAATTCCAGTGTAGAGCACAATTTTTCAGTTATACATGAACATACACATATTCATTGTCACATTTTTTTCCACTGTGAGCTACCACAAGATCTTGTATATATTTCCCTGTGCTATACAGTATAATCTTTTTTTTATCTATTCTACATATGTCTGTCAGTATCTACAAATTTTGAAATCCCAGGCTGTCCCTTCCCACCTCCCACCCCCTAAAGCTCATTCTTTGTTCTCTCTGTGAAGAATCTAAAACACTCAAGGTGCTATCAGCAAAGTTATCTGAGAGTAATGACTAAGAGTGTAGTGAATAATCAGATATAACTGGGTTTAAACTGTTACCTAGTGGTTTTGCAAAATTGATCTCATTCCTGTATACCTTAATTTATAAATATTCTGCAAAACAAAGATAATACTGCAATACACTTCAGGATTATTCTCAGAAAATTAGTAAATTGATATTTGTAAGATGCTTATTTTAATGTCTGAAACATGAAAAGAATAATATCAGTCTTTGTTATTATTTATCATGTCCTTTTTTACTGGTATTATAATTAGTCGTTTTGACAGCATGCTAAGAAGGAAGTTTAACAGCTGATTCAAGGGAATGCAAAGGAGAAATGCCTGAAAATTATGCCTGGATACTTCTGGTTTTTCAGCCAGCACTAAATAGGGAGCAGGGCCAAAGGCTGCCAGACTCTAATCAATGTCTTAAGTCCATCATCAATCAATTTATTCAGATCAGAGACCAAAGACTTATAAAATCCTCCCTACAAATTATAATTAAGGACAACTGAAACAATAAGCCTTACTTTTCCTACAAAGTAATAGCAAAGTTTTATCAATTCTGACTTCGATTTTATTTTTACTTCTATTAAGACTTGAAGACAAAAGACTGACAAATATTTTCATCCTTCTCTGTTGGCTTAGCACAGTCTCCTAATTCAGCAGTAATTTAAACAATTAGGTAACAGAAACTGGGTAATAAGGATGATAGTTCCTGTAACTTCTCACTCGTATTGTTTTTTTCTTACCATGTTTTTTATCCCATTTTTGAAGCATTTTTTAAAAAGTGCTTCCAACCTGGGAGCAGAAATGACAACATGGTGTGTTGGTAGCGATTAATGCCTGTCTAGAGAGCACAGTGAAACATGAGTGCCTTCAATATCACCTAGGCAAGCATTAATCAGTACCTCAGCACAGCCTACAGCGACTTTTTGTGATAATAAAAAAGAAATTTTTCCCCAAAATGTATGTCAAAAATGTGTGTTGCAAGTATTTCTCTAGAAAGAAACAGTTTTTGATGAAAGCATTTCCTTTTTATATGAAATGAAACATTTTCTGATTTGACACACAGCATGTCAGTTCTGGGTGGTTAGGAAAATATACCACTTATCATTGAAAAAAATGAGTGGCGGTTGTAAATTATATCAAAGCCCATTACACAAAGAGAATGTTCCTCAAAGCTAGGTAATACCACATATATACATAAGGGTTATCAAAAACCCATTAAATTCGACCCTTTTAGGTTTTCCAGCTGAGATTAATTTCCCAACATAACATCCCCCTTTTACAGAAAACCTTTCTTTCTCAGAAGCTCTTGTTCTCATGGGACCTTTCCACCATTTCCCTGATAGCCAGGGGCTAACCAGCAATCCTTCACAATCTCGTAAGGCATTTCATTTAAATTTATATTGAGAAATTTATAGTCTTATTAAGTTGTCTTCCCCTGAGATTCATTTTGCCGTGTTTCATTGGTATGTCATTTTAAATAGGTGCCATTTAAAAGCTTGCCCCATATTTTTATGGGCCACACTACAATCAAATGAGGTTAAATCAAAACTTGAATGTTTCCATGTGGATAACCAAAGAAGATGTTTTTCAGTACTTTGGTTTTGTATCACCAATTCACATGTGCTGCTTCAAGTTTCTGTGATCCCTCAACATATGTAAGTCTAAATCTTACAATAAAGATAATCATTATAAATGATTAATAATTGTGCCCATATTAAAAAACAACATAGTCAAGGACTTAATAATTTAATATTTTAACAAGTGTTTTTTCATCTTAATATGGTTTACTTGATCACTGAGACAGTATTTCTTAATCCTGGTAATTAGTTGAGACATTTCTCTCCTCTTTTCCAAAGCCAGATGTTTCACTGTAAATCTGCAGACTCAGCAAAGATCCATAAACTCACGTCAGCTGTAATAGTGAGTTTTGAAACCTAATCTATGTGTCCTTGAACAAATTATCTTTTCTTTATATTCTGGTGAAAAAAGATCAAGCTATTCTGAAAAAACTGAGATTCCTCAAATCTGACACGCTAGGAGTCTTCCCCTCTGGGAGCTTCTGGAAGCAGTTCAAAAAACATCAGTCTACAAGAGGGGCCCTTAGCAGTCATCCTCAGCAAGAAAACTATTCAGAAGATGATGACGATAATGACTATATTAGTTTCCTGGGACTGCTGTAACACAGTACCACAAATTGGGTGGCTTAAAACAACAGAAATCTATTGTCTCATGGTTCTAGAAGCTAGAAGTTCAAAATCAAAGTATCAGTATGGCCATACTCTCTCCTAAGACTCTAGGAAAGAATCTCCCCTGTCCTCCTGCCCTACTTTCTCTTCTCATTTCCCTCCCTTTCTTGATCTCTTTCTATCACTTTTTGTTTTCACTGAATCTTCCTGGGTTATCAGGAGTGTCATGTTAGTAGAAGTTACATGTGAGAAAATAAATAACTCATAAGAAATTGTTGGTATAGCCAAAAGATGTGCTAATTTAGAAATAAAAGACAATAAATTTTGACATCAAGTAACTATGTAATATTAAGCATACCAATTAATTACCTTGGGACACAGTTTTCTCATTTATAAAATTTAAAAAAGGATTATTCAATTATCGAATATATACAGCAAGTATACTTCAAGAAGATATACGAAGGAGATGCCAGCAGAAAAACGTTTATTTTGAAATTGCTCGTAAAGCCATGCTATTAATCCCATTTAATAAATTACATATGTATATCCTTAAATGATTATCTGTGTTTGCCCCAAAAGATATATCAAAATGAAAATTAGAAGATAAGACTAAGTAAACTGTGGAAAGAGCAGTGATCCCCAAATTAAAAGTGTCATATTTAAAGCTTACATAAATTAAATAGTGGAGGATAACTCATTTATTTTAGATACATTATTCCAATTGGTGGTTTTTGAAAGTCTGTAATAAACATTTGAGAATGTCTAAATCAATTTTAACATAATTTAAAGGTTTATTTGCTTGTATTTTTGAAAAGAAAATCAGTCTTCTCCCCAAATTATCTGATACTAATGTTTACAATTTTTAAGTAAAAATGGATGCAAAAAAAAAAAGCACTTAAAGAACTATACCGTCCCTTAAGGGAGCACATTTATTGAGGGCCTGCATATTAGGATTTCTGTTAGGAGATTTGCATGCACAATCTTATTTAGGCTTTATCAAAACTCCTAAGTGATATGTGATCATTTCTAATATTTAGGAGGAGAATCTGAGGCCTAGGAAGTTGAGTACTTAATAAAATTACATAGTTTAAAAGGGGATGAAAGTGAACTACACACTCTGATTTATCTGAAGCCAAACCTAATGTCATTTCCTCAGTATGAAGGTGCCACTCAGACAACAGGCAAAATGTTTGAAATTTTGTCCTTGCTCTCAAGCCATTTGCAATGTCTTTTGTGAAAATCACATATGTGAAAAGTTACTATCTTTCACTTGTCTCCATGTTCTACTGCTACCATCCTAATCCAAGTCACCATTCCCCTACCAACACACACATGTAAATTGTTACAATAGGCTACTAAGCAGTTTTTTCTTATGAACCCTTGTTTCCTCAATCCAATTCTAATAGAAACAGCCAAGATGATAGTTTAAAAAATATAAGCATGATCACTGCAGTTCTTTGTGTTAAAATTCTGTAATGACTGTTCAATGCTCTGAGGATAAAATTCTATATAATATAACCTGGGCTTGTCTTTCCAGCTGCTTGGTATACATCTTACTCACACCACTGAAGTTGTATGATGTGCTATTTTTTCACCTGGACAGCTCATTGCAGAATAATATTTATATATCTTCTAGGTCTCAGGTTAAATATCATTTGTGCAGACTAGGTCATTATTTTCCTTTTCAACACTTTTAATTCTAGTTTAATTCTATGTTTAATATCTATTTCCCTCCCTAAATAGTAATCCCATGAGTTGTGTCTGTATCGTTTACTGCAGAATCCACTGTACTTGGAATAGATTTGGTGTTCATTCATTCATTCAACAAATTTTTGTTGAATTTCTACTTGGTACTAGGCATAATTTTAGACACTGGGAATATATTAGTGAACAAAATAGATAAAAACTATTGTATTCATAAAGCTTTCATCATAGTGCACAAAAAAGACAGTATACAATAAACATAATAACTATATAAATGCATGGTATTTTAAAAGTTGGTAAGTACGACAATAAAGAATAATGGGGATTGTCAGTACAGGGGAAGAGTTGCAATGTTAAATGGGTGGGTAGGATAGGCCTCATTCAAAAGGAAGTGAAATGCTCAATAACTGTTTTTCAAAAGAATGCATGAAACCTTAAGAAAAATGATTTAATAAATGCCCCAAAAGATGTACTTATTATTATAAGATGAAAATTTGTGGAAAAATGAATATATCAGTAAGGAGTAAACTAGGAATAGTTTTATACTGGAAATGACATAAAAGCTAGGTTTTGAAGAGTATATAAATTTGAGAGATTGAGATTAAACATGAATTATTGGAAAAGCCTTTCAGTAAAAATGAAAAGTACACAGATACTCAAGGACTGGTAAATTTGACTAGCATATGAGTGAGTACAGGAAAATGCTCATAATACTTGTTGAAAAGGCCTATTAATATTTGATTTTTGAGAGCCTAAAGGTTGTAAAAAGACAAAGTCTAATACTATAAACAGTGGACATGATAAGGCAATTGTTTTAAGTGCTTATTTTTATGGCAGGGCAGTAAATATTGGAGGCCCTAATACTATTTGAGAATCTAAGCAACCAAACAAAAAGGTAATAATAACTTAGATCAGGGTGCTGGGAATTTAACAGAACGCAGAATGCACAGGTTTTTGGCAACTATTAGGATATATGATGTGACAAACTTTAAAAAGTAGAGTATTACTTCTAAATATTAATTCTGGGTAATTATAATATTGGACCTGCCAGTTACTAAGAGTAGAGTTGGGATAAGAGTTCATTTGTGGGAAAATGACAAATTTGGATTTGGTTATTATAAATATGACATTCCATTGTATATTTAGGTCATTATCTTCAGCATTCTATGGAAACCACTCATAGAACTTGAAAAAATGATTGTGATTATAGACACATTTGTTCACTATCTCCAACTATTGTCTATGCAGCTAAGGGACTGATGAAATATATTAGACAGAAAATGTAAAGAGAAGAATAAGGATTTAAAACAAAATACTAAAAACACATATTATATAAAAATAGACAAAAACCAAATTTCTTCTGTGTACCAGAGGGAACTATATTCAGTGTCTTATAATCTTTAATGAAAAGGAATATCAAAGCAAATATAGGTATATATATGTATGACTGGGACATTATGCTGTACACCAGAAATCGACACATTGTAACTAACTATACTTCAATAAAAATAAATAAATAAATAATAAAAACACAGATTAAGAAAAGAATGCTATAACAAAGAGGAACAGGTGTCAAAGGGATGAATAAGAAAAAGTGGTCCAATAAATAAGAAAACTAGAAGTACGTAGACTATTAAAGCCAAGGAATGAAATGTTAAAAATAAGAGAATTGAAATGCTATAGAAAAAGGTAAGAACTAAACAATGGGCATTCATAATCTGGAAATAATAAGGATACTGACTACTTTTAGAGGAGCATTTGTTGAAATATGGAATAGAATGATGAAAATAGACTTTTATGATGTATTAAGGACTGACTGGATTGATATTTGAGAAGAAATCAGGACAGAGTGTCTTTCAAGAAATTTGGAAATTATATAAACACAAGATAATTAAGTAAGCAGCTGAATTCAGAGAGATTATTTTCTATTTAGAGAAGTAGTGGGTATGCTTATGTTTTTGGGGGTAGAGGAACTAAAGGACAGGGAAAGAGAGAAAAGAGAAGAAAGTAATTTTCTAGAGGAGAAAAGAAATAATGGAAACCTGTTATTAGGTGAAAGGATTACCTTTAAGAGGCAGGAGGTCACATCCGAGAGAAAAAGAAAAACAGGAGAATGGAAAATAAGTTTAAAGATGAAACTCAGAGAAAGTATTAAAATAGAAAATCAAGAAGACATGACACAGGATTGGCTACAGACTGATATGTCCAGAAATGTAAGGGTCCTGAAGATATGATGCCACAAAGAAGCCAAGGAGACAGTTAATGGTCAGGAAGGTATTGAATCAAGTAATGATGAGAGGACAATGTAAGCATATATTTGGCACTGAGCAGGTTTGGTAAGAGATAACAAAGGCCTAATAATAGGAAGTAAGGTTCATGGCACACTGGAAGAAGGTAGACAGGACCTTGGTCCCAGAGGACCCAGCAGTTCCAGACAGACTACTCAAACAATAGTGAACATGATGACGTCTACTTCTAAAATGAGTGAAAAGTGACCAGAAGAGGGCTATACTGTATTGACTGGAAACCACAAGTTAGAATATAAGAAGCATTGCTGTTTATTTGTCTTTAAGACTCCTCATGTTTGAGATGCTGCCTATTTCTGTAGTGTGACAATAAGATTTTCCATCATGACAGGATTATAGTTACAATTTGTGATAAGGTCTATCAACATGCAGAAATAGGTGAAACTCAGAAGAAGAGAACCAATGGTATGTGATGTCAAGCAACGGTGCAAATTTGATTGGTTCTAATCCATGGAGTACATTTTTTTTCCTTCTCTCTCATTCTTCATTGAAGTGTTTGAAAATACCTGCTGCTTTACTTTCAGTGATCTGTATTATTTACCTCCTTGTCTGTTTTTTTGAACTTGTGTCAAGATCATGAAACAGGTATCATTATTTACATAGGTGATACTTAGGTGCCAACATCAGGTACTTCTCCATAAATTAATGTCCTCAGTAAAAAAGGAGTGTCTTTGGGAATTAATATATTAATTGAAGCATACCAACTATATTGCCATTCCTTTAAAAAAATTTTTGAATCATTATCAAGTACCAAGCAGACAGCAAGATCTGTGCAATAGAACTTATTTTTAAAATAAGCAGGTCAAGGAGAAACATAGTTTATTATCATAATTTGTAGTGAATTGTTCAATGTTTTAAAAACTAACATATGCTCTCTTTACCAAGCAGTATTATTCTAGTGGCCTGAAAGAGCTAATATTATTTTGAATATAGGACATACAGAAAGGAAAATGCATAGTACATCCAGAGTATAGTTTCATGAAGTTTTATAGCAATAACTAGCAGTTTGACAAAAGAAGCATAGAAAGCCAATAGTAGTGATATCTTATGTCTGATCATTATTGAGGGAACTCAACACAAGTTAACATGAAAATGTAGTATGAATTTATTGATAATAACACCTTTAAGAAGGCTAACCATGGGGTCTCTTCTTGGTATCTACACCCAATAGATGAGAAAAAATGATAGAATAATCAGAGCCCACTGATGTACTGGGGATGTTGAGATTTAAGAGCAGGCAGAATTTTTAAGCTTGAAGGGAATAATTTAAAAAATAGAAGACAAAAATAGGAAATAGGTCAAAGTAAAGATTTCCAGAGTGAAAGATCTCAGTTGTAGAGAACCTTTCAGGTATGATATATTCCAAGGTAATCATGTATTTTGTCATTCATCAAACTTCTATTAACCCTTACTTTTAAATGCCAGGTACTCTTCTGTATACTGGGTGAAGTACAATGTACCAAATTGAAAAAAAGTCCCTGTACTCATGAAGGTCAAATTCTAATATGGAAAGGCAGACAAAAATAAACAACTAGGCATAAAGATCATGCTGTTAAGTGCTATGGAGAAAAACAGTTCAGACTTAAGAGTTAAGGCATCTGAGTAGTTCAGTAGTTGCTGTTTCATGCTGGGTGGCCAAACAAGGTATTGCTGTTATGGAGACAACTAGGAGAAACCTGAAAAAAGGAAGTATGAACAGCTGTGAGAGAGGAGTGTTTCAGATGGAGAGACATGTACGTTCAAAGACCTACGGAAGGACCTTACTTGGACTGTTCTAGGAATTGGAGCAGAGTAAGCTAGAGGAAAAGAGGTAGAATTCAGAGAGCAGAGGGTTAGATCACAAGGGGCCTTATCAGCCACGCCATACTAGCACTTTGCCCAATGGAATTTCTTCACATTAGAGTGTTTTGAGAAGATGGCTTTAATAATCTGATTTTCATTTTTGATTCACTATTGATTAATAGGAAGGAATAAGGGTATGAGAATGGAAACTAGCTATAAAGCTATTATAATAATCTAGGTGAAAGGTAATAGTGTGTTGGATCATGATGGGTATGGTGAGAAGTCAGATATAATTTAAACTTGAGCTAAAAAGATTTGCTGATGGATTTTATCTGAGCTTTGAGGGAAAGAGTAGTTAAAGATAACTCCAAGATTTTGGGGTGAACATTTGAAGGAAAGCAATATCCATATACTGAGTCTTTCAAAATTAAAACTCTAATCCCAGATTTAATTTTGAAGGTTCCTTCTGGACTAGTAACTTTCATATTTAATTACCATCATTTTAGTTAAATTTCAGGAGGGAGCAGGGATAAATAAGTATATTCAGTCCTCCCTGTTTAATGAAAGCACCAGTAATTCATTTTCTACGTACTGTCTACCTGGGATGTGTGTGGAATTTATTTGGTTTATTAAATTAATGCAAACAACAAAATTAATAATGCAAAATTTTCTAAGAAACAAATTAATGTTGTTTTTTCAAGTTATTTTAATTATCCCTATCTAAATATATCTTATGATAAGATCTAAAGTCATTTTTAAAGTCATTTTTTAAAAATTTATCTCCCAGCTTTACTTTGCTTAATTTTTTACCTGAAAGGTACACTGGAGAGAGAGCAGAGGGAGAAGAAAGAACAAGTCAATAAAAAATAAAACAGGATATGAGTTTTTAAAAGAATTAAGGACACACTTTTTGCATACACATATAAGTGTAAATTTAGTGGCAGTTCTCATCTAGTATCTGACTTACTATTGATAGGGCTACTTTAATATAAAATAAAAAGAATATAAGAAAACTGCAGTTCAAACTATGTGTCCTGTAATGATGGATGACCATGCATGCTCCAGTACTTCAGGGATGGATTAAACTATTGAAAAAGCACTCAACATTGGCTAAAGAATGGTAATATATGTGAAATTCTACAGTTAATGCATCATTAAATAATTTGCTACAACTGATTTATAGGTGCAATATACTACCCTGTGTCCAGTGCACTATAATAAACGATACCGAAAAATATACTCCCAAAACTTTTGTTATAAGCAGTCTTTTGAGTTTAGCTTAGCACTTATGTAAGTACTGAAGGCATCCTATTTTACCCTTGATAATATCACAGTCTAATGGCTTTGGGCTACAGGCCTACATTTGCTGAAACCTGTAGTCGCAAGAAAATTATTAGATTTACAATAAAGGACTAAGAAAAATGTCCAGTCCCACTAATGGTAATAGTAACTGGTAGACTTTTCCTGGTCAGAATAATAAAAAAGGGATCTAACTTTCGCTGCAGGAAAAATTCTAAAATCTAAGAAAACTGATCCTTAACTTGTACATTTTTTTTTTAATTGATGACCTGGCAATTAGCTTTGGCTGTCATAACAAACCATGATTTAACTCAAGATTAAACTCAAGATTCTGAGGGTTAGTAATTTGCACTGTGCTTAGCTGAGCAATACTCTCCTCATCAAAGTGACTCCATTTCTGGATATGAGATGATTGTTGGCTGGGGCTGGGGGAATGGACTAGCGGATGGTGGGGGAGTGTTGCTGAGCCGTATGTCTCTCATCATCAGCAAACTGGCCCAGTGTTGTTCACATGAGGACAGGCATGTGGCTCCCAAGAGCAGCAACATGCACAAGCCTCATGCACTAGATCTCTCCAGGTTTCTGCTAAATCATGTTTATTAATATCACATTAGCCAAAGCAAGCCCATGGGAAGGCACTCAGAGTTGCACCTCTTGGGGAGTGATGGAAATGTTCGCTATCTTGTTTGTGGTGGTGGTTTCACAGGTATATACATCTATCAAAATTCATCAAATTGTTCATCTGAAATATATGTAGTTTACTGTACAGGAATTATATCACAATAAAGGTGGTAAAAAAAAAAAAGTTGCATGGCAAGGGGATCCGGTTACAGGGAGGGTGTATGAGTTTGCTAGAGCTGTCATGACAAAGACCCATAGACTGGGTGGCTGCAACAACTTTATCGCCTCACACTTCTGGAGTCTAGACATCTAAGATCAAGGTATCAGCAGGGTTGGTTTCTTCTAATGCCCTGTCTCCTTGGCTAATAGTGGCCATCTTCTTCCAGTGTCTTCACATGGTTTTACCTCTGTGTGTATCTGTGTCCTAATCTCCTCTTATGAGGACACCCATCATATTAGATTACAGCCTGCCCATATGATCTCACTTTACCTTAATTGCCTACTAGAAAGGACTTTTCTTCAAATATAGTTACATTCTGAGGTACTGGGAATTAAGACTTGAGCATATGAATTTTAGGGTCATACAATTCAGTCCATAACAGGGGGAAAGATCCAAATAATTTCTTACTGCCCTGTGCAATGCAGAACATTTACCAGCTCCCCCGGCCTCTACTCACTAAATGCCAGGAGCACTCTTCCACCAGTCCTGAAGAGCAAAAATGTCTCCAGATATCAATAAGCATTCTCAGGGAACCATTTTCCCTGGTTGAGAATGACTGGTGTGAAAAAATTCTAAGCAGGGGAAAAGTAATTTCTTAAACTGACATTTAAGTTATTAGGAAGGAATAAGACATGAACTTTTAGCATCTGCTTCTATATTTTTCTAAAAGTAAATTGATTTACCAGATTTTATATTTTCTACCTTCAAGAACAGAATCATATGAGCATGAGACTGAGAATGTCCCCATTTTGAACCAGACAATACACTTGCTAAGACATGTTAGAGTGCCACAGTGAAATTTCCATAAAGCACTGACCCCAAAGCAAAGATTAGCTTCAATCTCTTAAGAATTTTATTTTCTGTGTATTCAGGGAAAAAAAAAGAACAAAAATGTCAATGAAATATTAGGATGAGAAGAAAATTTAAATAAATAAATGAAAACATAAAAAAAAGATCACCTCTTTCAACAAATATAAATGACATGGCCTTCTCTTAAAATGAAAAGAAAATAGTTTCATTTAACGTAAAAATAAAACCTAATGATAGGCTCACAATAACACATCTACATCTATATTTCATTGAGCATGAGCAAAATATATTATGTAAATACAAATAAAAATGGAGGAGTCATTACTAGTCTCAAGGACAATGGATTTCAAAATAAAAATTAGTTCATTATATAACAAAGTAATTTAACATAATAATGTAAATTAAAATAAAAACCAATTTATACAAATCCTTATAGGTAAAACCACATGTCAACATATTCAAGTGAATTAATGAAGAATACATCAAAACTTAATTTTACTTCGAGCTGTTGTATCACTAGAAGTCAATGACAGATAAGTAGGTGAAAATTCATCAAGTACAGAATATTTGGATAATGTGAACAATATGATAAAATTGTGTTTGTATGTATATAAATCAATATTTGGTTATAGATACCTAAAAGATGAGATTTTACATCCTAAAATTAATGTACCTTTTTAATGCCTATAAAACATAAGTTTATCCGATAAGAGATGAAAATAACACAAGATTTAGTCTCTGATCACAGTTTAATAGATTTAGGAATTCATTAATAAAGAGCTTTTAAAAAACTAACAAAAAAACCTATTTAGTGCAGTATCAATCTCATGAAGACTAATTGAGAAAAATAGTTTTGCAGTAATTCTGAAGACAAGTCAAAAAATAAATACAATTCTGGGAAGATTTTCACCTAAGCACAATACATAAATTGACCCGAAATGAAAAATACTTTACTTTTGATCTTGCTAAGTATCATGCTAAAAATGTTGTACTGATTTTCACTTCTACTATAAATATATGAGAACCTTTGGCCCTATACCCTTTGTGTTAAACTGTCACCCTATATGTGAATTTTTCCTTGACTCCTTACTCCTTCCCATGTACATTTGGCTGTACCTTCACTAAAAACTTGTATATTTTGCATTCTGTTTGTGATGGCAAAATATTTCAAAATACCAACCACAATAATATTCTCTGTCCTTGTATTCATCAAACATCTTCACTTGAGTACTAAAGATTTTTCATCCTGATTTCCCAGTCTGAATAGCCAGACATTAATTAATCACTGCTTTGTGGGGGAAAGACAATCATGAAGGAGGAAATGAGGAAAGAAGATCTTGATAATTAAAATTTAAAAGATACACACCTAAGCATTGGACTAAAGATGTGAATGTATACTTGGTCAATATTTTCCTACTCTGTTCAGAACCTATTGATTATAGGAGGGAGATGAGAAAGGACCACACCACAGGACTAGTATGTTCAAGAGAACACAAGACTTCTCAAGAGCAAATACGGTCTTTTGCCAGCACCCAAGAACTCCATGAAATCAGAGTGTTCACCCCACTGTCTTTCTCCGTTAAGGATTACATTCAATAGCACCCAGCCAGCTTGTATGGTCATTTATTTCTTAGGTGTCATACTTTGAATAGACAATCTATGACATTCAAAATCATCTGAGAATTAAAGTTTGGGACCTATAAATGGAGTGAGATTTCGGTAGCTTAGAAAGGCTCCTGCACAGGACTAAGATTGACTAGAGGGAATATAGCCAGAAAAAACAGTGAAACACACTTCCACTATGATGTATTAGTCTGTAAGGTATGAATTCCCTGTGGTTTACTTGTATATTAGATTACCTTTCTTATGTAAAAACCCATTAAATTGGATTTGGCTAGTTGGATATCTCACAGAGTTCATAAACGTCAAGTTATCCCCAGACTAAGTGTTTTACAGTGAGATCTGTAATATTTAAACACTAGCTGCAAGTTAATCAAAGTTGTATTTAATTGTGACAGTCTGAGAATACTTCTAAATTCTTGGCCCAGGAATGGCTCAGACTACTTTATCACAGGTATGTAACAAGGGATTGTGCATAAATCACCAGCTCCTACAGCACCACAGAGGTTTACCGTGAAAGTGAGAGAAACTGGAACTTAAGTATCAAGAACACCTAACACAGCACTTGTAGGTCACTACTACTGTTATCAATTCTAATTAGCAATAAAGTAACAGATTTCAAAAGCAATGATATTAAGTGTCAACTGATAATGCTAGCAAAGGATAACAAAATAATAGTGGTGTGATTACAAAAATCAAAACTCACTACCAAAAAGCAGAAAAAAAGAAATGGTTCCCTTCTAGGTAGTAGTCTGATCTATCAGGGATTGAAATTTCCTACACAATTCCAACTGGATATTTAGGGGCACACAGAGCCAGCCTTGACTACCATAGACATTAGATGTGTTCGCTTGTTTTCACTGGAAAAAAGGCTGAAATTAAGTGCTGCCCCTACCTCTTGTTAAAAGAGAATTGGGGGGAAATTTCCCCTTCTGGATACAACACTAGTTCAAGGTAAATGTGTGACATGGTCATTTAAGTCTTCACTTTTCTTTTCATAAAAACCTCCCTCCCAAAATGTAACCCTTTTCTCCTCCATGTCTGCAGAAACTAAGAATTTCATGCTCTCAGCACCTTAGTACTTAACCTCCTGATAACTCTTTACAAATTCACAAAATATACTAAAATATGAATGTCCTGATATAAAGAACACTTAAAATTCACAAGAAAAAAAATCTCAAAATTTTGAAAAGCATATATGAACAGATAGAAAAAAAATTAAAATAACTAAACCATAATTTAAACTATTAAAATAACTATAATAATAGTCCTATGGCATAAAAGTTTCATAACTGGAGAAATGTAAATAGTAAAAGATGTCACAGTTTTTCACCTATGAAGTTGGCAAAAGCAAAGATTCAAATGGCCATAATACTTGGCTCAGAATACACTGGGGGGAAATGCTCACCCATTATAGGATTTTTTTTTAATAGAACAATTTGGTCATTTCTATCAAAAGAATATGTTTGATGCAACTTCAATTTTTAGAATACATTTTAAAAATCTGTTTATGAATTCATAAAGATATATGGAAGTGCTGTGGTTTGCAACTTTGTGTATTTAAGAGAGAAAAGTAAGAGGAGATAACATAAATAACCACAAAAGAGGGAAGATGAAAAAATTAATATTATAACCATAAAATTGAATGGGATGGAGAATTAAAGAGAATGAGATATAATTAATTATAATGGTATAGCTATATATCCAAAACATGTTTTTAAGTGAAAAAATAGTTTTCAGCACAGACATCCTGATTACATTCATATAGTGGTTATCATAAGACAAAAGACCTAGTTGGGGGAATATGGCTTGGAGTCTTTTTTCAATACATACTTTTCTTTATTTGAAATAATTACCGTAACATTTATTAGTTGTATAATAATAAAATTTTGTAAAGTAATGATCCCACGAGTATTGATGAGTATAATATTAGGTACTTATTTAATATTCCATAAATCTGAAAGCAACATCTAGATGAAAAGCTTCCTCATGCATCAAGGCACTTGAGTAGTATCATGTCTTAGAAATGAATGCTTGGCAATATAATATAGAAGTCATCTTGATACTGAGGTAATATTCTTTTATTTTTAAATAATACCATGGAAGAGTAGGTTCTTCAGAGACTTAGATCCTAAGGAAAACGGAGCCTTCAGATAGATGCAGTGTGGTCTAGACCACTGTTTTAACACCAAAAACAGTTTGTGGAAAACATGCATACAATTCCTAAGAGATCTTCAAAAATTCAGGTTTCTGATACCTGGGACCTACACCAGATCTGCTGAATTAATAGACTGGATTAAAGAAATTATATTTTTAATAGCTCCACAGTATCAAATAAAGTTTGATAACTCATTCTAAAGTTTGTAGATCTGAGGACTAAGGTAAGGAAGGAAATGCAAAAGACTCACATAGGTCTTTATAATTTACCATTCTGAAAAAAAAAGAAAAACCAACTGGGAAACATTGAAAGTACTATTTCTTTACTGATTCTAGACATTTGGTAATTAAAATTAAGAAATAAGGCTAGTGGCTTCTTTTAGTTAAAAGCAATGACTTGCTCTAAACACTTTTATTTCAAATGAAACAATTACAATAAAAATAGGCAGCAATAGGCTTTGTAAAATACACTAATTTTAGTGGGATTTATTTAACAGTTCAATATAATTTTCTTGCTAGAATTGAAGTTTTGGATTTGTTGTTTGTAGCCATAGAATTCTTTGATTTTATGATGGAAAGCACTAGGTATAAACATATTTAATATGAATGCATGCTACCATCATTGTTGGTTGGCAAGATCTTTAAGCATTTGTTTAAATGATCTTTTACATTAGGTTCAGTAGTTTTCATCACTCCTTGTTTCTTTTATTTCCCTAAGTGATTCTCTGTGATTTTGTTATACACTGATCAGCATATAAATCATGTTGAAGAATCAACAATAATTGATAAAAGTGATGGATTCATAGTTCTTTTTCATACAATCACATTTTGGAGTCATGTTTTCCACATTCTTTATTGTTAGTTCTCATGTGTTATCTAGCTTTGGGATCTTCTATATATTAAGCTTTTAGTCTTAAAAGTAATTGAAGGAATTTATTTTTGCCAACATAAAAGCTTTTGGCTCAATTTACCCATTTTGCATAATTTTACTGCAAAGCTGTTCTCCAATTCTGCCAATCTCAATCACTTTTGTTTAAAGCATCTGGTGTAACAGCTGTCGAAGTCGGTCTTTTGCTTACCCCCTTCCTTTCCCTCTTCTCCCCCTCCCTTTCTATCGTATCCCCTGTTCATCAGGCCTCAATATTTTAATCTTTTATCCCAAAATGACTCCTGTAAAACACTCCTGAGTACTCTTCCTACTTGAATCAGATCAGTGTTTTTTTTCTTCAAGAAATTACCATGACTCAATCACTAGTATTAAAAAAGAGAGTTATGTTTTATCACTGGAAAGGATTACATGTGCATGTGCATATGTGTGTATGTAATGATGTACATGTAATAAATTTACATAAAATGTATGCAACTTACTCTATGTAAACACATCTAATAAAAATATAAAATCAAGGGCAGGTTAATCAATTGATAATTTGCCTAATATTTTAGAAAGGTGTCATGGAATTTTGACTGTGTTTCTAGGAATTTTGAAATATTACATTCTTTCTTTATCATCCTCTACTCCTCAATTTGCAATTTAACATTAAATACATTAAAAGGGTTACTGTTAATTGGATATACATACTCCTTCTATTCCAAGGACTTCAAAGTACTATTTGAGGATGATTACAAACATATGCATATATTAGAAATATTAAAATTAGATATATATCTGTGTTTATATATAACTGTACCTTGACTTTCTACACATATAGCTTGAGCCAAGTTGATATTACTTTCCTAGCATGTTCTAGCATTCATAGAAATTCGATTAATAAACAGTGTCTTTTAGAGAAAAATGCTTTGTTTTGAAACGTCTATATTTTGTTTTTATCATTAGCTCATTCTTATTGATCTTTGCCACCTCTTTCCTAAGCCATTAAATGGAAATTTAGATATTTGCTAATGGCAAAAATATGATGGCTAAACTTGTGCCTTTATTACCAGAAATATTTGATTCCTTTCTATGGCTCCTCTTCATCCTGCCAGGACAGTAATTAATACAAAAAACTATGTCTTGCTGCTTTTGTCATTGGTTGAATATTTGAGTTTCAAATAATTCTTCAGCTATATGAAAAAGAATAGTAAATGTACACCAAAGGTTTTATTCACAGTGATATTAAATGATGTGGCTGGTGCAGCAGTAACTGTGTGTGTCTGTGTTTATGTTGGCAGAGAAACAATTTCTAACATGGTAGGACTGATATTTATTAGTTCTTCTAATTAACCATAGAAAATGTTACTGACATGATATACCCAGTCTAACACTTCTCATGAGCATGTGAAAATGAAGACATGCAGAGGTTACAACATACAACAGATACAGCTCGACAAGAAATGCTGGATTTCTGAACGTCAGCTGAAAACATGTTACAGCTTCAACAGATACACTACCCTTGACAAAAGCACTGCCTGCAAATTTGGCAAATAATTAGCAGTTGGTTTTTCAAAAGGCAGGAGCCAGGAAGCAGGGCTCTTGAGCACATAAGCAGACAGCCCATAGGTAGCTCCATTTTATCAGGTTAATTGACAAAATTGTTTCTAATTAAATTAATTAAAGATGGGCTGGAATCCCCCCAAGGTGTACGTGTAAAAGGATTGAATATGCTGTTGGAGACAGTTACTTGAACTCATCATGTTCATGTTTAGTGGAATTAAATACTTACTTTCAATAGCTGGGCTTGGAAAGAAAACACGTCTTGGGAGTGTTTGTTGCTGTTTGTTTCTTTCCTTTCCTTTTCTTTTTATTCCTTGACAATTTATTTCAGTCCATTCTAGGACTAGGGCGTGTCTTTAGATACACCTGACAATTAAGTTACACATTAACATATATGAATATGTTATATATGTCAATTAAAGTAGGTCTACAGGTTTTGTGTATTTGATGTCTGTGAATTGGACTATCCACTGCAGTCCCGAAAGAGCATGGCATGATTTTACATTGGTAATACCACAGAGGTGACTACTTGAACCACTAACCTAGCTAGTGTATAGAGCCAAATAAATTTCCTAGGATGCATTTACTCTACACACCATCTGCAAGCAGCATATGATATGAGAGAAGTAAAATGGTGAGCAAAAACTGGTATCTTCTCTGCTTTCAAGACTGCAATGCCTAGAGGAAACAATCCTCATTGTATCTCTGCCATCATCTTGAGTGCATTACCATTGTGTAAAACACGCCTTAAAAAGAAAGCTTCCGGGTGGTGGTCATGGTGGAAATGAAGAGAGTTCCAAGAAAAAGATCATCTATTTGAGGTTTTGGAATGTATTCTTAGTAACTATTAGTGCTGTGCTGTATTACTATTGTTACATTCAACTATTAATTTGTTGGAGGTGGCTTATAAATACTGCACTGTGAAGCCCAGAGGGTCACGCTGAAGGGAGGAGGTCAGTGGTTTGGGGACAGAGGGAGCAAAAGGTGTGGAAGATACTAAAAATAACTCACAGTCTAGAAGAATTCCAGAGGGTATGCAGAGTTCTATGATGGATTTTTTACTCAATGTCGAAGACAGCTTACCTATGTTGACTTGAATGCCTTACATTATGTATACAAATGGCAAAATACACTTTAGATTTCAACCATGTTTTGGAAAAAATAAGAAGTAGTATATGGAGCTAGAAGGCTCTAGGAGCTTGTAGTAGGGAGCTAACTGCTGCACTAAATAGGGTGATTATGGTAGGACATATTGAGACTGAAAAGATGTTACTAGATTTTGTAATACTGTATATACGTTTATAATAACAAAGAAAAGGTAGACTATGTAAAGTTTTTCTCTAATCCATTGTTAATGGAGCTATTATGCATTTCCTTAGATTCTACTACAGCATATTTAAGGTTCCACTTGGTTTTGGAGGCACCTTCTAAATCATATTTCTTGTTATCTATCTATCTACCTACCTACCTATCTACTTTAGGGCTGGATAAAATTCAAATATAGCTTCCCTTTCCAAATGGAATATATTCAGCACTTCACTCAGGGCAATGCTTTTTAATTAAGACATACATAGTCAGCCAATGCAACCATCTGTCTACATAGAAAAATCTGTATTGGTCAAAAGAACATTCCCTAAATAAAGATTTAAAAGCTTAAAATAAAATATTTCAAACCAGGAAAGAGATAACAGATCAGATCTTACTTTAAACTTTTTTTTTTTAACCCCAGAAAGACAGATAACCCTAGTTTATTGTTTTCTTTTTGGAATCATCTTTCTATATGTATAGTCAAATTCAGGCACTAGATTGCCTTATAAATATTAATTTGTAGCTAATTAGTCTTTTTATTTGAAAGAGTGCTGCAAATGTCTGGTCCGTCAAAGCAATGCATACTAATTGTAAGTAAATGCACCTTCACAATCTTCATAAGGAAATGATAGTTTAATCTTAGGACTGTCACTTCTTATTGGGATGGATGATGCCTGGCAGCTCTATGTCAAAACTAGTTGTCAGAATGGAATACTTCAAAGGCTCTTAGGTTCTTAATTGACAAAACAATAAAACAGAGAGAGACAATCCCCAGTTAAATGAATAGCCCCATGTATATGGAGTTTCCAAGCACTTCATTTTACACACTTTATAACTTTATCCTTGAATAGAGGAAATCCCAAATTATATAGACCAGGATTTGGGACAAAACTCAATAGTTCTTAAGGGCACATGCTAATGAGAACTTGGTTACATTTGAATTGTTTTAATTACCACGTAGCTTGGATGAAACTATAGTTTACTCACCATCTCTTTTCTTTCATTCTAGCTGTTCTTGCACTTCAACCATGTTGTAAAATATTTAGAAAAATGTCTGGAAGATAAGTGGCTCTCTAGTTACTTTGAATCTCAACATGCACTACTAGGTACAGCATGGGTGAAGCTCTGTCTTCCTTGAGTTATTCTTAGATTTCTGACAGGTACTAGGTGGAACTCTGGAGGAAGATTAAGCAACATATTTCAGTCTACAAACTAATGTCTTTAGACTTCTAGGAATGTGCTAGGAATTACAATAACTGTTTTATATTTATGCTAACCCATGCAATCTTCACAGCAGCATTGTAAAGAATTTTCTATTATTATTGTTAATTTTTAGATAATAAAATTGCTGCTTAGAAAGGTTACATTATATAATGTAAAAAGTTAACAAACATGAATTTCAATTAAATAGAGTCAGGAGACCAGAAGGGGGATCTCTCATGCCCTGTGACTCCACAAGAGCCCAACAGGAAGAAGAAAGTCTCCTCTTCTTTGCTGGCAAAGACTCAGCCAATAGGAAGCCATGGACTCTGTTTTCTAAAGCCCTCCCAACTTCCTTTTCCCCTATATAAGAGTTTTCTCACCATTTTTGCTGGGGACTTGCATGTAGCTCACCATGGTTGCATACCCCAAATTGCAATTATCTGCTGATCCTAAATAAACCTATTTTTTTTTACTGGAGAAAAAACTGGCAGTCTGTTTTAAGTCAACACTGTAAATCACACAATATGAAAGTAAAAACTACAGATTGCAATATAAGTCAGCTTGTGCTAGAGACCCAGAGTCTTAAACACAGTGCAATGTCGATTTTTAATATTAAATTAGGTATCTTCCTTTTTAGAAAATTTCTGGCTCTCTATTCAAAGAGCTACTAAGTTCTGGAAATTCTTCCAAATGAGGAAATAAACTTTTTAATGTGAAGTATAATATTAGTAAGGATGTTTGGAAATTTCAGAAAGTAAACTAAGGGCTACATGTACACACGTAATTTCAAACTGAAATTTCAGTTGAAAATAAAACTGCCTCTTTCCTTGATATGTCCTGCCTCCCATCTATTGCATCCATCACATTCTTTTCCTACCACTCTCCCTCCCTCTCACTCCATGTGCTCAATCTGCTTATGGTTGCCGGAAAAGACAAGGCATATTTTTTAACCTTAAGATCTGGGCTAGAGAACTTGGTTTGCCTATCTAGAGCCTCTCTTCACATTTCTCCACTTTTGTCTGTTCAGCCAACGGGGATCACCAAGAGAGGATCAGAAAGAAAGAAGGTAGAGGTCCACATGATTTTACCCTGGCCTTCTTCCCTGTGGGATCAATGGAAGTGGGCTGAGTTCCTCAAACAAAGGCTCCTGGAACTCCTGTGAGGCCATGATCTTTCTTCATTGCTTTCTTTGTCTCACTTAACTGCTCTCTCATCCCCTCATTCTGTCACTAGCCCTGGGATGCTCTTCTTGTCCTTGTGGCTTCCTTACACCCTGTCCACACACTTGTAAACAGTCCCTTTATTAAACTCTTCTCCAGTTACCCATTTTGAGTGAACCATGTATTCTCTGTTAGGATTTTGATTTATACAGGGCATATGCACTTAGTATTCTTTTGTCCAGGAACACTTTTCTCCCAGATAGCTTCATTGCTATTCGTTCATTCCCATTAAGTTGTTGCTTAAATGTCACTTTCTCAGTGATGTCTATCCTGATGTTTTTATTTAAAATTATGACTCCTACCTCTATCCTAGCATCCATACTCCCCTTACCTAAACCTCTTCCTTTATAGCAATCACCACCTTATAATAATCTACCTAATTTATGTATTAATTATTCTTAATGGCTTGCTCATCATTAACATATAAGAACCATGAGAGGAAGAATATTTGTCTGTTTAGTTTAATTCACTCAGTTTTTATGACAATAAAAGAGGGAAAATAAATGAATTACAGTTCAATGAAAATTAAAAAAAACACAAAATAACTCGTTCTGAGAATATCAAATAAAAATTTAATGAGGCCCTAGCACACTAATGTTTTTCCTGTTGACTATTAGTTTCTAGGATGCAAATTCAAATCCCATTCTTAACAGACAGGAAATTTATTTAATATGGTGATACTATACTTCCCTGATTAATGCAATCAAACTTGAATTTTGATGGAAAATTATGATTTTCTGTTCTTATTCAAATGTATCCCTAGCCTAAATCTTTTGTTGTGAACCAGGCAAATCTACAGTGTCAAATGCACATCACTTCTCTGTTGTCTTATAAATACCTCAAGCTGAAAACATCTCAAACTGAATTCATCTTTCTCTCCCACAAACCTACTCAGCTTCCTTTATCACTTAACTGAATTGCTTAACTATTCAAACAGTTGCTAAAGCCAAATGTCTAAGAGTCATTCTGGACTCTTCTTTTTCTGGTTAAATCTTCTACACTGATCCATACATCCATCAACAAATACTTTCTGAGTACCTCCTAGACCCTATGATACATAAAATATTTCTGTCCTTATCAGACTTACATTTTAGTGAAGTAAAGAACTCATAAACATGTAAATCAATCAGTAAGCAAAATAATTTCAGACTGTGATAATTCCAAACAAGAAAATAAGAGTGCTGTGATAGTGTAAATGGAGGGTGGGTAAGGAATCACTGAAGAAAGGTCTGAGGAGATGATATCGAAGATGAAATGACTGTTGTCAGGTGAAGTCAGCTATGCAAAGATAAAGGAAGAGAGTCTAGTCCAGGAAGAAGAAAGAACCAATGCACATACCCACATCTTTGGGCACATTCAGAAAACAGAGAGGAAATTAGTGTTGATGGATCACCAGAGTGCTAGAGAACATACTAGATGAACCTGATATATTAGCAAGGACAAGGTGAACTAAAGATTACGTAAATTATGTCAAGACTGTGGCTTTTATTCTCAGTGTGAGGATAAAACATTGAGAGAGCCAGTGACTTACTAAATCTATGCAAGTGTCTTCAGATCTCTTGACTCTGTTTTCCTCTTACTTCAACTCATGGCTAGCTGTTCCTTCAGTTCAGGCCATGATTAATCCAGTCATTAATTGAATTAATCCTTTAATTGTTCTTTATCCATACTCCCTCCAGTCTTTCTATCCTCTAACTCTACTCTTGCCAATAAAGCTAAATTTACTCATTTTAAGACTTTATTTTTAGAGCAGTTTTACGTTCACAGAAAAATTGAGAGGAAGGTATAGACATTCCCTATATATCCCTGGAGATACATACCTGGGGGTCAGGCTTGGTGCTGATCACTTGTTTGTTTTGTTTTAACAGACTTCCTTTCCTGTATACTGCCTATCCCCACACAGCAACAGTTTCCTTCACTACTGACATTCCCCATCACAGTGGTATATTTGTTACAATCAATGAATCTACACTGACACTTCATTATCACCCACAGTCCAGTTTACATTACAGTCCACTCTTGGGATTGTGTTTTCTATGGGTTTGGACAAACGTAGGATGACATGGATCCACCACTACAGTATCACACAGAGTACTTTCACTGCTCTAAAAGTCCTCTGTGCTGTCTATTTATTCCTCTCTGCCTCCCAGCCCCCAACATCCTGGGGCATTAATCATTTTACTGTCTCCATAGTTTTGCCTTTTCCAGAAGGTCATCTAATCGGAATCATACAGTATATTCTTTTTAGATTGGCTTCTTCTACTTAGTAATACTGGTTTGTATACATTGACATCTAACTTACGGTGGAATATTTAAGAAAATGTGATATAAATATATATAGAGAGATTTCTAATTTGATAAATATTTGAATGATCTCAATAAGGATAAATCACTGAAAACTACTTTCATGAATGTAATTCAGAGCGATATCTATTTACTCGTTTTAATGAATGAAGTTAATAAATATGTATATGTAATTTATCATTTTGACAATGATGTTGCTTTTTTCTTAAATAAGCTATTTAATTTAGAATAGCTTTAAATTTATACAATTAGCCACATCCATTTTCTCTATTATTAACATCTTATGGTAGTATAGAACACTTGTTATAATTAAAGGACCAATACTGATAAATTGTTATTAACTAATGTCCATGATTTATTCAGATTTTCTTAGCTTTACCTAGTATCATTTTCTGTAGCAAGATCCCATCCAGGATTATCACACTGCATTTCGTCCTTCTGTCTCAAAGCTAAGACTTACTGGACTATGACAGTTTCACAAACATTTCTTATTTTTGATGACTTTAATAGGTTTGAGGAATACTGGTTAAGTGTTTTGCAGAATATCCCTTTATTGGGACTTGTCTGATGATTTTCTCACAATTAAACTGGTTATGGATTTTGTTGAGGAAGACCAATAGGAAAAGTGTCATTCTTATTACAGCATGTTAAGAATATACACTATCAACATGACTTATCAGTGTTGAAGCTGACCTTGATTGCCTGGCTGAGATAGTGTGTCAGATTTTTCTATCGAAATGTTAATTCTCCCACCACTTTCCATACTGTAGTCTTTGGAAGGAAATCACAATGCATAATCCATACTTTTGGAGTGGGAAGATAAGCTCTACTTCCTTCAGAGAGAGCTATCTACATAAATTATTTGGAATTCTTATACATGAGATTTTTCTATAGAGTTTCTCTCTTAAATAGTGTTTATATTTTTATCCTTCAAATAAAGGTCTTATAAACTTTACATAAATATTACACAAAAATTACTGGCCTCAGAAAATTAAACCTTAACCCACAGGTAAGAGAAGGTATACATATTGTTTGTCATTTTTAATTATGACAGACATAAGAATAAAATGCAATATACCTATTGTTTTCTTCTTTTTTTGTTAATTGTTAAGTTTTTTTCTGATAGGTGACAAGAAAGATGGATTTATGCATTCATTGCCCCCTAAATACACACACACACACACACACCCATAACTTCATATCCAGAGCCAGTCATAGACCATCTGTGAAGTAACTGAAGTTTGTCAGATTGATTCAAATCTGCTTCCCTTGTCAAAATTTCATTGCCCCTACTCTCATGCCCCTATGTTTCTCCCCGTTCATTTCTGTGAATCTTCTACATAAAATAGTCCTCTAAAGAAACTCCTTTAGGATTATTTGAGTACCTGCTTTGTATACAATTGCCATTTTAAAATAAATGAATTTAATTCATTCAGAGTAAAATACTGTTTGGCATTTTTTAAGAAATAAATTGTCATGAAATAAATGGAGATATGGAACACATATCAGACAGAAGAGGGATACATAAAATCAGATGACAGAGTGTACAATACTAATTTTGAGGTCTAATATGTGGTTGGCTTGAAATACAAGAAGATGGCTTTGAATTACAACCTAGGAAAAGTTAAGGTTGATCTCTGTTTGACAGTGAAGACAGAAGAGAGCAGTAAGCAAAAGATCAAAGAACTAAAACAGAGTTTACAAACCAATTCACTCTTAAATAAGTCAATATGTAAAGTAGTTTAGCAAAGTGATGACCAGTGGATGAAGACTTGTAAAAAAGATTCTTGCTTAGTAATTGAAAAAGAAACAAAAATTTAAAAAGCCTATCCAAGCAAATATTTAGATAAAAAAACTTGCAAAACAAGAGATAAAGTTTCCTGATTTTAGCTTGGAGCTGGTATTATTTATGCAGGTTGGCATTTTGTTTGTTGTATTTTAGAATCATTAATTTAACTAGTAGATTAATTTCTTTATACACGGACATGTAAATGCAATGATGAATCTATTTCTGTGATACATCAGTGAACTATATAAATATGCTTGCTGCCTGCACAGAGCTTACTGTAGTCAAGAACTGCTGAGGGCTCCTTACGTGTTGTCTCAGACAGATAGCAATTTGGAAACATAACCCAATGTAAATCACATTGCTTAACTTTTATGGATGCCCAGCTCTAAAATATCATGTTGCATTAAAAAATGTTTATTTGTCCTGTGGTTGAGAATGAACATACACTTAGAAACACTATAACAGTTCCTTATTGGAATTAGCTTTCTTATAAATAAATTTTTTAAGCCCAAAATAAAATTTTAAAATCATTTGTAGAAATCTCTTATGTTCCTTTTTCCTTTTTCTTCCTTTGGGATATGAACTGATGCCATCAAAATAAAATAAAATATAAAAAACAAATAAAAGAGAATTGGGATATTTCATAGATGTTACTAAGTAAGTGAATAAATCAGCATACTTCTATTTGATGTAGCAGACAATTACATTATTACATTTCATAGGATAAACCTAGTTAACAAATCATGTTCTCTTATTTCTATTCAGAGGATCACACAGTTAGACTCTATTCTTTGATAAGTATTTCCATTTGCAGACTCAGATATCAGAAAGACACTTCTCTTCTGTTCATTTCTCTCTCCTCCCTAATGCTATTTAGATTAATAAGATAAACACTGTTCTAAGTCATTTGCACTTGGCCAAGGTAAAGTACGTGGAATGAAATTTTATTCTTTCCATCCAATATAGTTCTTACTGCAAAGAAAAAAAAACACAGTAAAATGTGGAAAATAGAGAAAAATAGACATCTTAAGATGTTAATCTGATTTATAGTTTTAATATTCATTTTATTCTAATAAAATAGGAAAACAAATGTTTGTAATGTTGTCTCACATCCTAACCCCTTTGCAAATTCTTACTCCATTTATCTTACTTTGCAAATTTCTTCTCTGTTTATGTGAATATCATTTGCAGACTAATTTTATTTTTAAACTTGAAGCCCTATAAGCTTTTTGTCCGAGTAGTCCATATAGTAGTTTTATTTATCTGTATATTTTATTTATTTAGGGTGTTTTTTCAAATCTAGTCTTAATCTGGTAACTAACACAGATTGCTTTCTGTGGAGTAGAATTATTCTGAACATATCATCTACAACTTTCAGTCATCCCAGTTAGCTGCCAAACAGAAAAAATAAATAAAACTATGAAAATATTAATTACTCACATATTCTATTATTGTGGTGTAAATGAAATGAGTTGGATTGATCAAAAAACATTGAGTCCAGTGTAAAGGAAGTGTAAAATTAGACAGAACTGAGTTTAGTTAGTGGCTCTACACTTATTGTCTGTGTTCTGCCCTTGGCTTCCTTCTTCACTACAGTTCAAATACATAAAATAAGAATAGATAGTTTTTGTAAAAATAAATTTAAAAGTATTAAAACCTTGGTTGGGATAATATCCAGAATATCAATCTGTGTACTTTTCTCTTCTCCATGGTCTCACTTTCTTTTTTGTAATTGTACTTCATGTACCTCTTTTTTTCACCCTGCTTTGTAAGATATGAGTTATCTATGACAAAGGCAGACATACTTACAGCTGTGCATACTGTACTTGTGAAAGAGTCAAAAGGCATATTTTTTAAGAAGACTTTTCGAGAAGCAGAAATTAGATAAATGTTTGAGGAAATAACAGAAAAGAAGGAGAAATGACACCAGAGCCTTGGAAATTCAAGTTCTGTGGAACTGGAGATAGAAAACTGAGCCCTTTAACTTTGGGAACCAAGATAGGTGGGAGACCAGGTGTGGCTGGACAGGTCAAAATACCATGAATTTGTATGGAAACAAACTCAGGGCCAATATGCACATTTTTTACTGTCCTCTGACCAGCACCCAGCCAACTGCCCACTGATTGTTCAGCTTAGAGTAATGAATGCCTTGTTGTGTCTGAAAATTTTGTTTTAGTGCATTAATAATTTAATGAATCCTCAAAACCAAGAGAATAGAGGTCGAGAGGACTTGGACATCCTTTTGTATAATAGTACACAAAGCAGAAGCTTAGTCCCAGAAGAAGGGAACAGGGCAGAATCCATTTGAACTTGCTTCTGATCTGGACTTGGTAAGAGAGATGTGCTTCTCAAATGATCTGTAATGAAGGACCAATTTTAATTTTGTAAAATACAGTATAAACAAATTGGAATTATGCCCTTATATAGCCAGAAGTAGAAGTCATTATACGTTTTAAAGTAATAAGATACACATTGTTCCCAATGTGGCATTTTAAAAACATATATTAAAAAGAAAATAGCCACGTATTTATCTAAAAAGAATAATATAAAATTTATCAATTTGTTAACAAAGAGAAATCAAACTGGTAAAATCTAGTTTTATTTTCTTGAGAGTACTGTGGTACCATTAATTATGATACAATTTCTTATCAAGGAACTTTATTATATAACTTCTAGGCATAGCAGACTATTATACAGGCTTAAGACATATTGTGTATATTTCTGAACTATATTTTCAGATTTAAAATGGCTAGTTGAAAGATATATAAAGTTAATTTTTAGCCTCATAAAATAGCATAAAATTGAGTTAAAATTCCCCATTGTAATAAGAGTTCTGAATGGCTTCTTCTTACTGAATTTATAAATGCATTTTAGAAATGAAAAAATTCCCAATAAATAGAATGTTGAGGAAATAGCCTTTAAATAGATAGAGGAGTGTAATCTCCCTTCTCATTGTATTAAGCAGATTTTCAGGGACATACAATCGTTGTCATATCATGTCATGAGAAAGGGATTCATAACCACAGTGATACAATGACATTTCCTGAGTTTAGATCAATTTGGCAAGGTACATTTTTAGTTTATTTCAAGGTTATCAACTGAGTAAATGAAAACACATTGCCAGTTTATTTATCCTCCTACTTTATGTGCTTTCCTTGGAAAAAAATAATTCTGTGTGGTTTATTCCCTATTACATCACAGTTGCCTTCCTGGATTATAAAGGAACTTATAACAATTCAAGATTTGTAAAGTATGCTTGAATTAACAGATGTCTTCTTTTATTGAGGAATGTCCTTGGGTGTCTAGATCAATGAAAGTTTAGAAATACTAAGGAAAAGGCTGTTTTAGAAACAAAGCTGTCTGTCAGGTAGAAATAGCGGCTTACTACCAGGATAGAACTCATGAGTACACTGATAAGTTTACTAAGCAGATAAGATAAATTACAGATCCGGGAGAAGATGGCGGAGTAGAAGGACGCTCGCAGGTCACCCTCTCCCACAAATACACCAAGACCCACATCTACAGACCCACTCAGCCAACCAGAGCACCTGTGGAACTCCGACAAAACATCACCCTCTTCAAAAGATAAAGACGCCAAAAATCTGGTAGGAGAAAAGGAAAAAAGAAAGAACAAAAGGCAAAGCAGCGCGGGGCGGGTCCCGTGGGGAGGGAGCGGCAAAGGAGGACTGGCGCTCACTCGCTGGGTCTCCCCTCTCCAACTGAGAGGCCAGCGGGACGGAGGGGGAGCCTCCGAGGCTCGGATCTGTACAGAGCAGCCCTTGACTAACAGAACTAAGTTAAACGGGCACAGAGCGTCCCCCCCCCGACACCCAGCCTGAAACGCGGGCTGGCAGCCGCAGGCAGGGCCAGGCTGCACAAGCCAGGCGGAGGACGGAAGTGGCTGCACGGAGGCAGCCCCGGGGGAACGCAAGGGGCTGCGCGCCGTGGCTGTGGGTGCACAGGGCAGAACAACCTGGGCCCTCCATAAAACAGCAAGGTTGATGTGCTCTCGGGGGAAGGGTGCACACCCCCATCTCTGAAAACCTGCGGAAAATTTTTGGGGGAAGAGATGCGGGGCTCAGGCACAGCCGCCATATCCTCCACACAGAGCACTCAGGCGGGGGCGGGGGCGAAACCTGCATCCGCACTGAAGGGCTTAGCAGCCTCAAAGGCCAGACTGAGACTGGCCTGCAGCCCGGGGCAGATAGGATCCTTCCATCCTGGTCCCTCAGAGAACTTGCTCCACAAAGACAAACAAGGAGCTGGGTTTTGGCTCGGAACAGGGACAGGGCTGTCCCTCGGTCTTCCTCGAGCCCACCGGCGGAGCGCCGACTACGGCAGAGCGCGCAGCCGCACAGAGTAGCGGAGCTACCAGCAGCGCAGGTAGAGGGAGAGCGGCCCCCGCCTTTTGGGCAGGAACACAGCCCCTAACCAAGGTGCTGGGAGGGGGCACGACCGGCCCTCCTACCTGGCCAGTCTGCAACATCTGACTGCGGCATCCGGAGGGGCAGCGACCCGCCCGCCCACAGCAGAGGAGAGCTGCACCTGACCCAGTGTTAGGAGGAGGCGCGATCTGCTTGCCGACAGGTGCTGGGAGCAGCACAGAAGAGGGCGCAAACGGAGGGCCTCTGAAAACAGCAAGCTGAGCTTCCAAAACAGGACGAAGACAGAAAGACTTCACATTAAAAGCACACAGACTCCAGGAGAACGCCGACAAACCCCCCCCCCTTTTTTTTTAAACTGTTTTTACCTGTTCTATTTTCTATTACTCTCTTAATCTTTACTTCTTAATTCATTTCTATTTCTCTTGGGTTTTGATGTCCTGCTATTGATTAGACACAGGTTTCAAATACATCTATTCATCTCCCCCCCACTTTTTTTGTAAAGGTTTTAAAAGGACGTCTCAACCCGATTAATACTCTGCTTCACCTCACTCTTCTATTATTCATTATACACTGTTTTCAAACCCTCTTTCTCCCTTCTTTTAAAATTCTTTCTCTCTCTCTCTTATTTTTTTTTTCTTTTTTTCCTAAGTTCTATTCCTAAATAGGCATCAGATAGATAAAATCCTTAAGGACCAAAATAAACAACTGATACTCCATAAACCACAGTGCCGGAGAGGTATGAGCAAGATGAAGAAGCAGAGAAACCTTTCCCAATTAAAAGAACAAGAGAAATCCCCTGAAAGAAAGATCAACGAAATAGACATCGATAGCCTACTAGATCAAGATTTCAAAAAAGGAGCGATCAAAGTGCTGAAGGAATTAAAAGAGATAGTGTTTAGAGATATAAAATATATCAAAAATGAAATCGAAGCTATAAAGAAGAGCCAGGTAGAATGGGTAAACTGATTGACAGAGATGAGGAATGATCTAATAGCTGTGCAAAGCCAACTAGATAATGCAGAGGAACGAATCAGTGATCTAGAAGACAGGGCAATAGAAAGCACCCATTCAGAAGAACTACAAGAGAAGCAAATAAAAAATAATGAAAATAGCATAAGGGACCTATGGGATAATATAAAGCATCCCAATCTTCGCATAATAGGGGTCCCAGAAGGAGAAGAAAGATCAAAGGGGATTGAAAAGGTTTTTGAAGAAATCATGACTGAAAACTTCCCAAACTTAAAGAAGGAATCAGATATCCAAGTACAGGAAGCTCAGAGGGTCCCAAACAGGAAGAATCCAAATAGACCCACACCAAGACATATCATAATCAAGATGGCCAGAGTCAAGGATAAAGAAATGATTCTAAAGGCAGCAAGACAAAAGCAAAGAGTAAGTTACAAGGGAACCCCCATAAGGCTCTCAGCTGATTTCTCTACACAAACACTACAGGCCAGAAGGGAGTGGCAAGATATATTCAAAGTCCTGAATGAAAAAAAGATGCAGCCTAGGATCCTTTATCCAGCAAGGCTATCCTTGAGGATAGAAGGAGAAATAAAGAGTTTCACAGACAAAAAAAAGCTGCAGGAGTTTAGCAACACTAAACCCATGCTAAAAGAAATATTGAAAGGGCTATTCTAAATAGAAAAGCAGCAGGATGCTACAGAAATGAGAAACACACAACTGGAAAGGTGATAACTCATGAATTACAAATAAAGTAAACATGAAATTATAAAAGAAGACATACAAATCACTGAGAGTGGGAGAGGGAGGCAGGGAAATATAGAATATTTTTTTCTTTCTTTTTTAAATTATTTTAACAGTAGGATGGGTTTGAGATCATGTTACTATCAGTTTAATAAAAACAGTTATAGTAATGGGTTGATAGATTTACAAAAAAGGGTAACCACAAGCCAAAAACTTACAAGGGAGTCACAAAAATTAAATAAAATCCATGATAATACAAAGGAAAATTACCAAACCACAAAAGGAAGAAGAAAGGAACAAAAAGGATATACCAATTCAACTGCAAAGATAAGTTCAAAATGGCAATAAACACACATCTATCATTAATTACTGTAAATGTTAATGGACTAAATGCTCCAGTCAAAAGACACAGAGTGGCAGACTGGATAATAAAGCAAGAACCTTCAACATGCTGCATACAAGAGACCCACTTTAGGGAGAAGGACACATATAGTTTGAGAGTGAAAGGATGGAAAAGGATATTCCATGCAAATGGAAAAGCCAAAAAAGCAGGTGTTGCAGTACTGATTTCAGACTAAACAGACTTTAAAACAAAGGCCATAAAGAAAGATAAAGAAGGACATTTTATAATGATTAAAGGAGTGATACAAATGAGGATATTACACTCGTTAATATATATGCACCCAATATAGGAGCACCTAAGTACATACAAGAATTACTAACAGAGATGAAGAGGGATATTGATGGGAATACAATCATAGTTGGAGATTTTAACACTGCATTAACATCACTAGACAGATCTTCCAGACAGAAAATAAACAAGGCAACAGAGAAATTAAATACTACAATAGAAAAACTAGATTTGGTGGATATTTTCAGAGCATTACACCCACAAAAAATAGGATATACATTCTTTTCAAGTGCACATGGAACATTTTCCAGGATCGATCATGTACTTGGGCACAAAAGAAACCTCAACAATTTTAAGAAGATAGAAATTATCTCAAGCATCTTTACTGACCACAATGCCATGAAACTGGAAATCAACAACAGAGAAACAAAGGAGAAAAAAAGGAAAGCATGGAGATTAAACAATATGTTATTGAAAAAACAATGGGTCAATGAGGAAATCAAAGCTGAAATTAAAAAATACCTTGAGACAAATGATAATGAAAGCACAACCACTCAAAACCTATGGGACACAGCAAAGGCAGTGCTAAGAGGGAAGTTTATAGCGATACAGGCCTTCCTCAAAAAAGAAGAACAATCTCAAATAAACAATTTAACCCACCACCTGAATGAATTAGAAGAAGAAGAACAAAAAGCCCCAAAAAGCAGCAGAAGGAAGGAAATAATAAAGATCGGAGAGGAATTAAATACAATAGAGATTAACAAGACCATAGAAAAAATCAACCAAACCAAAAGCTGGTTTTTTGAAAAAGTAAATAAAATCGACAAACCTCTGGCCAAACTCACAAAGAAGAAAAAAGAGAGAGCACAAATTAGCAAAATAAGAAAGGAAAATGGAGAAATTACAACAAACAAAATAGAAATACAGAATATCATACGAGAATATTATGAAAAACTATATGAAACCAAACTGGATAACCTAGAGGAGACGGACAAGTTTCTGGAAACATACTGTCCACCAAAACTGAATCAAGAAGAATCTGAACACTTGAACAATCCGATCACTAGAAAGGAAATAGAAACAGCAATTAAAAACCTCCCTACAAATAAAAGTCCAGGACCAGACGGCTTCACCGGGGAATTCTACCAAACATACAAAGAAGAACTCATACCAGTCCTTCTCAAACTCTTCCAGATGATTGAAAAGGAGGGAATACTCCCAAACTCATTCTATGAAGCCACCATCACCCTGATACCAAAACCAGGCAAAGACACTACAAAAAAAGAGAATTATAGGCCAATATCACTGATGAACATAGACGCCAAAATCCTCACCAAAATATTAGCAAATAGAATCCAACAACACATAAAAAAGATTATGCATCATGACCAAGTGCGGTTCATCCCAGGGACACAAGGGTGGTTCAACATACGCAAATCAATCAATGTAATACATCACATCAACAAGAGAAAGGACAAAAACCACATGATCATCTCAATCGATGCAGTAAAAAGCGTTTGATAAAATTCAACACCCATTTATGATAAAAACTCCCTCCAAAGTGGGTATAGAGGGAACATATCTCAACATAATAAAAGCTATATATGACAAACCTACAGCCAGCATAGTACTCAACGGTGAAAAACTCAAAAGCTTCCCACTAAAATCTGGGACAAGGCAAGGATGCCCACTATCACCACTCCTATTCAACATAGTCCTGGAAGTCCTAGCCCCAGCAATCAGGCAAGAGAGAGAAATAAAAGGGATCCAAATTGGAAAA
Source organism: Camelus ferus (assembly GCF_009834535.1). Taxonomy (NCBI): domain Eukaryota; kingdom Metazoa; phylum Chordata; class Mammalia; order Artiodactyla; family Camelidae; genus Camelus; species Camelus ferus. The sequence continues at coordinate 56,643,249 of NC_045697.1, read as the reverse complement.
GAAGAGGTAAAAGTGTCATTATATGCTGATGACATGTTACTATATACAGAAAACCCTAAAAGGTCCACACAAAAGCTACTAGAGCTGATTGAAGAATTCAGCAAGGTAGCACGTTACAAAATTAACGTTCAAAAATCAGTTGCATTTTTTTACACTAATGATAAATCAACAGAAGAAGAAAGTAAAGAAACAATCCCCTTTAAAATAGCACCCAAAGTAATAAAATATCTGGGAATAAATCTAACCAAGGAGGTGAAAGAATTATACACAGAAAACTATAAACCATTGATGAAGGAAATTAAAGAAGACTTTAAAAAATGGAAAGATATTCCATGCTCTTGGATTGGAAGCATCAATATTGTTAAAATGGTCACACTGCCCAAGGCAATCTACAGATTTAATGCAATCCCTATCCAATTACCCAGGATATATTTCACAGAACTAGAACAAATCATAATAAAATTCATATGGAACCATCAAAGACCTAGAATTGCCAAAGCATTACTGAAGAGAAAGAAAGAGGCTGGAGGAATAACTCTCCCAGACTTCAGACAATACTATAGAGCTACAGTCATCAAGACAGCATGGTATTGGTAGAAAAACAGACATATAGACCAATGGAACAGAATAGAGAGCCCAGAAATGAACCCACAAACTTTTGGTCAACTCATCTTCGACAAAGGAGGCAAGAATATACATTGGAATAAAGACAGTCTCTTCAGCAAATGGTGTTGGGAAAACTGGACAGCAGCATGTAAACAATGAAGCTAGAACACTCCCTTACACCATATACAAAAATCAACTCAAAATGGATTAAAGACTTAAACATAAGACAAGATACAATAAACCTCCTAGAGGAAAACATAGGCAAAACATTATCTGACATACATTTCAAAAATTTTCTCCTAGTAGAAATAAAAGCAAGAATAAACAAATGGGACCTAATGAAACTTACAAGCTTCTGCACAGCAAAGGAAACCAGAAATAAAACAAGAAGACAACCTACGGAATGGGAGAAAATTTTTGCAAGTGAAACCGACAAAGGCTTGATCTCCAGAATATATAAGCAGCTCATACGACTCAATAAGAAAAAATAAACAACCCAATCCAAAATGGGCAGAAGACCTAAACAAGCAATTCTCCAAGGAAGACATACAAATGATCAATAGGCACATGAAAAAATGCTCAATATCACTAATTATCAGAGAAATGCAAATCAAAACTACAATGAGGTATCACCTCACACCACTCAGAATGGCCGTCATTCAAAAATCCACAAATGACAAATGCTGGAGAGGCTGTGGAGAAAGGGGAACCCTCCTACACTGCTGGTGGGAATGCAGTTTGGTGCAGCCACTATGGAAAACAGTGTGGAGATTCCTCAAAAGACTAGGAATAGACTTACCATATGACCCAGGAATCCCACTCCTGGGCTTGTATCCAGAAGGAACCCTACTTCAGGATGACACCTGCACCCCAATGTTCATAGCAGCACTATTTACAATAGCCAAAACATGGAAACAGCCTAAATGTCCATCAACAGGTGACTGGATAAAGAAGAGGTGGTATATTTATACAATGGAATACTACTCAGCCATAAAAACTGACAACATAATGCCATTTGCAGCAACATGGATGCTCCTGGAGAATGTCATTCTAAGTGAAGTAAGCCAGAAAGAGAAAGAAAAATACCATATGAGATCACTCATATGTGGAATCTAAAAAACAAGAACAAAAACAAACAAACAAACAAAAACAAAGCGTAAATAAAGGACAGAAATAGACTCACAGACAGAGAATTCAGACTTGTGGTTACCAGGGGGGTGGAGGGTGGGAAGGGATAGACTGGGATTTCAAAATTGTAGAATAGACTACACTGTATAGCACAGGGAAATGTACACAAAATGTTATGATAACTCAGAGAAAAAAATGTGACAATGAGTGTGTATATGTCCATGAATAACTGAAAAATTGTGCTGAACACTGGAATTTGACACAACATTGTAAATGATTTAAATCAATAAAAAAATGT